>NC_083708.1:31267500-32517500 GCF_033118175.1 Dama dama | reverse complement strand
GGTTGGGGATCTAAGATCCCACATGCTGCATGGCATGGCCAAAAATTTTTTTTAAATACAAATAAAACGTATCTCTTAAAAAAGTTGTATCAGCCAGAATGTTCCATGCTAGATGTCTCATTAACATAACCATAAGCCTCAAGGAGAAAAAATATTGGCCTCTTCCTTCTCCTTTTCCTCAAGCACTTCCCCAGAGATACACTGTGGTTCATTTCAGCAAATTGCCATCTTTTGTTGGGCAAAAAGTAATCGCCCAGGTAGGTTCTGGAGTGAAGGCACTTCTTGACCCAAGTCCCATAGCCCCAAGGAAAGCTGCACCTTTGTCTAGGAATCTGCCTGGTTCATTTATCATCTGTCACTGATATTTTGTCTGGGAACCAGAGACCAAAACTCTCCAGGGATACCACTTACATTCTTACGTGACTATGGTTTTAATGGCACAGTCCAGGAATATCCCTTTTTTATGCAAATGTCCCTCCTTTTCAAAGAAAATGGCCCTGAAAATTCTGTAATTTTGTACAGTGGCCTATTGCAATTAGCTAGCAGGACAAATCCTGCTATTTGACTGCACAGAAAAAAAAAAAAAAAAAGGAAAATGGACAGAAGTCCAATGGCGTTTGCAGCTTCAGCATTTCTGGAGATTGTTTTATCAGTGTACCTCTACACCCAGATCTGGGCCACATCAGGTACCACTTTCGTGGCAGCTGGCCGGTGGCACATCGTGTGGCTGGCTCTGCCAATGGCTTGCCCAGGGAGCATCACTTCATCTCATCGGCATGTTCTTATCTGCCATGAAAAATTAAATGTGTGAGTAAGATGGTGCTCATATGGCTAATGAAGGCTTTTAGGAGATTTTTGGTTCTCATTGCTCAATTTGATTTATGACAAATCTCTGGCGAGTTAGTTTTTCATTTGGTCTCTGTTTTCACCACTGGATCTGGAGAGGGAGAGATCTCCTCTTTGGTTTCTTTTAATGGCATGCATAGCATGTTTTAAACACATCTTTTCACAGATGAAACAATAATTTAGTGCCATCAGTTTCAAGATCAAAAGCACAGACCCATCTGAAGTGACTTGGAACCGTTATTAAACAGAATACTGCCTTGTATCCGGAGACTCAGGCAGACAGGCCATGGAGAATGCAGCATGAGGGTGAATTGCTGCATGGATTGTCAGATTGCCAGAGATTCCAGAGGGCTGGCTCCAGGCAGACAGTTCATTCTTCCTGGTAGGACAGTTGGCTTTTATTCACACGTGGGAAGATAAAGGGTTTCCTCTCTCAGCTGCTTATGGAACAGGGGATGTGCTGAGAGGAACTGGCCTACTGTGCTCAAAGCAGGCAGCTCCTAGGACTGCTGGCCCTTATTCCTTTTGTCCAAGGAGTCAGTCCATTGTCTGCCAGCTCCTGGTCTGATGTCTGGTGCCAAACGCCACATGCTACTCCATTTGGTATCACTGATGGATTTTCCCACAATCCAGGGTGACTCACGACAAACCACAAAAGGTAGAAGGATTTATTTCTCATGATTTTCTTACTACTTGATGAACTGCCTTTCTGCTGTCTCCCAGTCGGATGGGAATTTGGGACTACAAAGACGGAACCTGCTTCCCAGAGAAGGATAGAGGTAGGGAGGAGGGCAGAGTTAAACAGCAAGTCCAAGTTCTATGAAACACACAGCACTTCCAGTTGTAAAGCAAACATCCATGCAGATTGTGAGTCTTGCTTCTGGGTCTGCTAGAGTTCTTAAGAACCACTCAAAAGGGTTAGGGTTCAGCCTTGACTGTGAATTGTGGTAGTTTTACCAGCCTAGGAACATTGTGCCGGAAGAGAATATAACCACAGTCAAAGCTAGAAGTCACCTCTGAACCCTTAATGGGTTTCCAATGACACTGGCATTGTGTATTGTTCAAATACAGGTGTAGATCCTTTTTAAAAATTGAGACAGAGAGTACCTAAGAGTAAATACATCTTCTGGGCAGATGGGGTGGAGAAAGTCTTTCATAGAAAAAGATACCATCCTCAAGGGAGTCTGGCTGAAAACTGAGAACGCAGGACTTTCCTGGTGGCTCTGTTGTCAAGAATTCACTTGCCAGTGCAGGGGACCTGGGTTCAATCCCTGGTTCGAGAAGATGCCACGCGCTGCCAAACAACTAAGCCCGTGTGCCACAGCAGCTGAAGCCCACACTCGAGGGCCCACGAGCTACAGCCCATGAAGTCCATGAGCCTAGAGCTTGTGCTCTGCAGTGAGAAGCCAGCACAGTGAGACGCCCCTGCACCACAGGTAGAGAGTAGCCCCCACTCTCTGCAACTGGAAGGAGCCCACACGCGGCAACAAAGGCCCAATGCAGCCAAAAAGTTCATTAATTAAAATAAATTAATAATTAGTTTTAAAAAAAACTGAAAGAGAGAACTTAAGATAGGCTTGTAGGATCCTTCTGTGGTTTCTAATTATTTTTCCTTCTCACTGCCAGTCACACGTCTCTGTTTTCATCACTTTTCCCTTTTAACTCCAGGAATGCAGTTATTAACCTGGAGTCTGTGAAAAGGAATCTTTATCTGTCAGACCTTCAGACAAGCAATGATTTGAATGTTTTGCCAAAGGCAATAGAGCAACCAGTCCCCAGCTTCAGTTCCCTGCTCTGGACTAAAGCTGCCTCTGCTGTGTGGCCGCTGTGCCTTGATGAACCTATCAAATAACTTTGAATGATGGCATTTGTATAGACAGGGCATATCCTATCCCTGCTAAGGTTTAGTTATGTCTTTGCAGCATATCAATGAGAATGTGGGAAGGATGGTATCAGTGGGTTAAGGGTGATTAAAGGATGTGTGTGTTTACATTTTCTTTCTTTGAACTTCTTTCAGAAATGTTTACTGGGACTTTGGGGGGGATGCAGCCAAATTAGAGTTTTACTGTGTGTTTTTGATTTAGGAAATTATATGTATTGCTCAGCAAGTTAGCATGATGGCATGCACTCTTATCTTTACATGTAAAGTATTTAAAATTTTGCAGCCTTTCCTTTCAATTGTTCCATAAAAATCTAAAAAAAACACAAAACCCTCCAATTATTCAACCGTGAGAAAGTAGGACATCCTGTCATTTGCAACAGCGTAGATGGACCTTGAGCACATAATGCTACGTGAGATGAGTCAGATCGAAAAAGACAAATAGTGTGTGATCTCCATTTACATATGGAATCTAAAAAAAGACCAGTTCATAAAAACAGAAAGCAAAATGGTAGCTACCAGGGGATGGAGGGTGGGAAAATAGGATTGATGTTGTTTAAGGGTACAAACTTGCAGTGAGTAACAAATAAACCCTAGAGATTTAATGCACAGTTTAGTGAATACAGACAGTACTTTATTGTAATCATCAACTTGCTGAGAGACTACTACTTAATTATTGCAACCACTCAGAAGAAATGATAAGTAATATGATAGATATACTAATTTGGGAGAAGGAAATGGCCACCCACCCCAGTATTCTTGCTTAGAGAATTCCATGGACAGAGGACCCTGGCAGGCTACAGAGGACCCCCATGGGGTCACAAAGAGTCGGACACGACTGAGCGACCAACACAACACCACACATGCTTATTATCCCTACAGTGACTATCATACTAAAATACATAAAGATATCAAACTAGCATGTTGTCTGTCTTAAATTAGTGTTATACGTCAAATATATTTCAACTAGAAAAATGTCAAGTTCCCACTGATAATCAATTTAGACTTTCTTTTCCTCACTGTTTTTGTTAGAACTCGTTGGAATGCAATAGAAGTTTAAGGAGAAATTGGTATGGTGTCATCATCACTGTTTGGAGAAGTCTTCATGTTGTTATTTCTTCTTGGAAAAAGTAAATATGGGTTAGGAAAATATTCTGACTTATTAATAGCAACAAGTAACTAGTTATTTCATCTTTGTTGTTAGGTTTGCAAAGCAAGTATCTCACTTAACCTGTGCAAAGAACAAATGAATTTGAAACATATTTAAAACTGAGAATCAGTTGCAAAAGTCAAGCGCAGTAATGACTCACTTTAATTTTGAAAAAACGCTTCTCATTCTACTTTATTATACAAAAATGAATTTAGTATTAATTGCCTATCTTCTGTGCTTATGAGCACTCTTAAAGATAAAAAAATCCATATAGCTACCACACTAATGATTTTCTTTCCTTTCTTTTCTACAATTTTCTTGCTTACTTCTTCATGATATTCTGTAATGACAAGATTAAATATTTTGTGTATCTTTATAATCATGTTTTGTTTTTAAAAACCAACTGTTGCAAGTAGAAAAACATTTAACTTCGTTTAGATTCAGACAATATTTGGAAGGCTGCCACATGTACAAGCTGTTTGAGAGAAAGTGATGATAGGAAAGTCCCTAACCCCAGGGAATATAGCCTAAAAGGAAGACAGGCATTATTTGTTTGTTTTCGTATATTCATTTAACAGGTACTTAATGAGTACTTAAAGAGTTACTACATGAGTAACTCTTTATATCCTAGGTTCCATTCTAAATTATTTGCAAGTATTAACTCACATAAGTAAGTATATGCAAGTATTTCTAAAGAGAGAAACACTCTTTTTTGTTTGGAATTCATCATCATTTAATAATAGGGAGCAACAGAGATGTGTGGCATGTAAACACACAGCATCTCTCTCATTTCGTCACATTTTCAGAATATGACATCTGGACCGGACAAAGAGAAATCTGATCCCTTATACCAGGAGAGGAAGGCTGAGCTGGGTTCACAGTCTTCTTCTGCCTGTTTAAGCCGTCTGGGCCCTGTTTTGGCTTTGGCTGGTGTGACCAGTCATACTAGTGCTGACTTGGAGTGGTCTTCCCTTAACCTGATGCAATCATTGTTGTTGCAATTAGCTCTTTCTATGCTATTTTTTCTATTTTGGGAGAAGTTGATGCAGAGTACCTGCCTTCAAAATTTGTTTGCTGATCCCTGTTTTCAGAGAAATTATCATGTCTTGCATACTTGACTTTAAAGATGACAATTTACAAACTAAACTTCTACTTGAGTAGTCTTAGGAATTTCTTTTTTTTTTTAAGCTCCAAATCTCATTTTGTCTCTTAAAAGTTCAAAGAACTTCTTATTGCTTTTCAAGCAACATAGTCTAGAAACAATATGTTATACTCTTAATTGCATAATATATATGCTGTGGTATTTCAAAAGCCTTTAGAAATTACTCTGCTTTCTTATAAACTTCATTTTACAAATCAAAGTAAATTACATACATTAATCAGAAGTTACTGTTAAGAGTGGTAGAGAAGAGAAAGAGAAATGAGTGAACTGCATGAACATAGATTTTTCCCATGTATGGGACAGTCCTTAAATTGTGGAACTTTCTTTTCTTTATGTACATTTTTGTAAAAAAATTGAAGTATAGTTGATTTACAATGCTGTGTTAGTTTCATATGTACAGCAAAGTGATTTAGTTATGCACACATTTTTTATTCAGATGCTTTTCCCTTATAGTTAATACAAAATATTGAATGTAGTTCCCTGTGCTATACAGTGGTGGAACTTTCTTGGAAAAAGGGAATCTGTGAGTTTCTGTGAACAAATTTAGGAGGCCTCTGTGCTTAGTCGCTCAGTGGTGTCTGACTCTTTGCAACCCCATGACTGCAGCCCGCCAGGCTCCTCTGTCCATGGGGATTCCCCAGGCGAGAATACTGGAGTGAGTTGCCATGCCCTCCTCCAGGGGATCTTCCCAACCCAGAGAGAGAACCCAGGTCTCCCGCATTGCAGGAGGATTTCTTTACCAGCTGAGCCACCAGGGAAGCCCTAGGAAGCCCCTAGAATATATTTTTGTGATAACATTTTCTTTGCTATCTCTCTTAGTCTCTCTAGGCTGCTATAACAAAATATCATAGACCAGGTAGCTTATGCACAACAGACATTCATTTCTCACAGTCTGGAGGCTGGGAAGTTCAAGATCATAGTGCTGGTAGATATAGTGTAGTGGCTGGTGAGAACCAGTTCCTGGTTCATAGCCATCTTGCTGTCTTCACCTGCTGGAAGGGGCAAGCCAACTCACTGGGGCCTTCTTTATAAAGGCTCTAATCCCATTCATGAGGGCTTTGCCCTTGTTCAACTAAGCACCTCCCCAAGGCCTCCTAATACTATCACATCAGACATTAGGATTTCAACATGAATTTGATTGGGACACAATTATTTGGACTGTACTTTAGGCAAATGTGGGCTTCCCTGGTGGCTCAGATGCTAAAGAATCTGTCTGCACTGCAGGAGACCTGGGTTCGATCTCTGAGTCAGGAAGATTCCCCTGGAGAAGGGAACGGTAACCCACCCCAGTATTGTTGCCTGGAGAATTCCATGGACAGAGGAGAGGAGTCTGGCGGGCTACAGTCCATGGGGTCACAAAGATTCGGACACAACTGAGTGACTAACACTTTCATTTCACTTTTTTTTCTTTTAAGCAAATTTAGAAGTTCCTAGAATATCACCTTTGTAATAACATTTTCTTTACTATCTAACATATTTGTGTGTGTGCGTGCAGTCACACTCAGTCTTGTCTGACTCTTTGTGACCCCATGGACTGTAGTTGCCAAGCTCCTCTGTCAACGGAGTTTTCCAGGCAAGAATACTGGAGTGTGTTGCCATTTACTTCTGCAGGGAATCTTCCCAGGGATCAAACCTGCATCTCTTGCATCTCCTGAGTTGGGGTAGTTTTTTTTTTTTTTAACCACTGGCATCATCTGGGAAGCCCGCAATATATTTTATTTTATTAAACAATTTATTTATTTAATTTTGGCCATACTGCACAGCATGGGTGATCTTAGTTCCCGCACGAGGGATTGAACTCATGCCCCCTGCATTGGAAGGACAGAGTCTTAACCACTGGACTGCCAGGGAAGTCCCCTAATATATTTGATTTTTGTTAGTAGTGTGCTTACAAAAATAAAAACCTATATCTTTAGGTTGTTCATAATTAACTAGTTCCAGCCTGTTGCCTATCTAGAGTTGGCCACTGTCCCTACCTTGGTTTGTCTGTATAATTAAGTTTACCATCAGTTTCTACCTCTCAGTCTCAGGACAAAGCAAAATTTCAGTCGGTAAAGATGATGATTCCTATGTGTGTGTTGTTTGGTAAATTTGACCTTTAAGGAAGAAAAATACATAAACAAATTCTTTGTCCTGGTCTAAATTTTGAAATGAGCCACCAGCATGCTTTGTTTTCAGGTCCATATTGTGGAAGCATGACTATGCCCAAAGAACTTCTGCTGAACACCAATGAAGTAACTGTGCGCTTTGAGAGTGGATCCCACATTTCTGGGCGGGGTTTTTTGCTAACCTATGCCAGCAGCGACCATCCAGGTATGGCGGAATAACCAGCATGAATCGGTAAACCTATTTATCTGTCTTAGAATTCCTCTTGCTAGTCACCATCTTTGGACAGAATTGGGACCTCAGAATCAGAATTGAGATGTCAGGGAAGAGAGGAACACAGTGTCTTCATAGGTATTTAGTTAGGTCTGAACTGAATGCTTTCATAGCACATGTTAGATTGATCACTGACTTATATGGGAGAGGGTTGACTTAATTTTCCAAGAAACCTTGGATTGTATATCTTTAGGGATATGCATCTGACCCTTCTGAGGTCTGGCTGTTCTCTGGAGCTCTCCCCCAACTGCTTTCTTAGTCCAGGAGACAAGCCTTTTAACCAGTGATACCCCCCGCCCCAGCCCTCATACACACTGGCACACCAGCCTGGGAGCACGCAATGCGAGAAGGATGAGGTCACTGTCACTGAGTGCCCCATTCATCAAGCTGGCACATCAGCAGGAGAGAAGAGGAGCATGAACACAGATGGGGAAGGAAAACATAGCCTCTCGTCTAGGGTCAACTCCAGGGTCTCGTCTGGGTCAACTCCAGAGTCATTTCCGTGCAGCCCAGGGTCTCTCCAGGGCCTCAGAAGTGTCCAGAGTTTCTGCTCAGTTCCCTCCAGCAGAAATAACTCTGGGAACAGGGTACTCCATTTATTTCCTGCTCAGTCAATCAGATCTGAGCAATTCTAGCAGGCCGCTGCATGGCCAGTGATTAGCATAGGTTGCTCCCTAAGAACCACTGAAAAGATTAAGGAAAGAACAGCAGCAAGTGTGGAATATTGGAAACTATCCTAGGTGCATCTAAAAGCACCCAAATCCACAGCATCTTCGAGTTTCCATTCTTAGTATAAGTTCAGTTCTATAAGTTGCTTCAGAGAGTACCTTTCTTTTAAGTCTTTGGACCTCATTGATCAAAGCCGATAAGCACTTTGTGTTCCAGCTAAACACCTGGCCCTGTGGTCGCTTGGATGCCACTAGATAAACTATCAAATTAAAATGTTCCTGAACCTTCTCTGTAAACCACATGGGCTCTTGAAATTGTTTTCTACCTGCCAGTAGAAGTTACATGATCTTTGTAGGTGTGTAGTCAATAGTAACGAACCAATGTTGTTCTTTGGTTGAAAGAAGATTCTGTTACCATCCACTGGATAAATGGTGAAGAACCATCATTGATGGTAGAAAAGAAAGATGAACTAATGAAATCCTGGGTATAGTGTATCAGTTTTTATTTACTTTTAAGCAGAAAAGTTCAGATAACTAGAGAATAAATAAATGCTTCTCAGAAACTGTTTCATTTTAAAAGAAATCTTTAGAGCATGAGCGTCCTAACTTCTATTCAGTCTGCTAATTGCAGTTGTCTTTATTTATGACAGATTTAATAACATGTTTGGAACGAGCTAACCATTATTTGAAGACAGAATACAGGTAAATACACTGTCCTAGTTGTGCTGCAGTCATTTGTTGCTGAATATTTTGTTTTCCTTGACGTTAAGCCAGATAAAGTACCTTTATTTGTATTTAATTTAAAAAATCATCTGTGTTGTAATGAATCAGGAATATTTGAAATGGTTTCTTATACAGCAGAGATCAGCAAACTTTCTGTCAAAGGCCAGGTAGTAAAGATTTTAGGTTTTGCAGGCCATGCAGTCTTTTTTTATCTGTTCACACAGTTCTGTGCCCTTTGTAGTGCAAAAGCAGCTATAGACAGTATGTGTGTGAATGAATGTGCATGGCTGTGTTCTGATAAAACTTTATTTAAAAAAAAAAGTGCAGGTTGGATTTGACCCATGGGTCATAGTTTACTGACCCCTGACTTCTACTCTAGTACCTGTGTGCCAAAATGGGAGTCTAGAGTGCATTTATTACCTGGCCAGCATTTGGGAGTGACTTTTGTGATTCTGGAGGGGGTTCATTTTCTCTTTCCCACAGGAAAGAGACCTACAGAGAATAGGAGATGAAAGGTTTCACTCCAGCCTTACTTTAACTGGAAAAATTACTTGATCTCTTTGATGTACATTTTCTCATTTCTAAAACAAGAGCCCAGAGGGGATTTCTCAACCTTGGCACTACTATTGTGGACAATTTGTTCTTATGAAGAGCTGGTCTGTGCATTGTGGATATTTAGCAGCATCCCTGGCCTGTGTGTGCCAGTTGTGGTAAACATCTCCAGACATTTCCAAATGTTTCTGGGTGTGCAGAAATCACCCCTAGTTGAGAACCACTGGTCTAGAAGTCATTGTCAACAAAAACACTAACAACAACTCTTAACTTCTTAGAGTGTTTCCTTAGTGCCAGGTACAACTCTCTGGATTTCATATATCAATAGCTACACAATAAATAAGTGTACTCCAAAAGTTAAGCTCAAGGGTCCATGGTCCTATCCATCTAACATTTTAACAAATGAGATTATTTTATATTCAGAATCAACTCCACTATTTACTAATATGAAGTCTAGTTCAGAAAAGACAAAAACAAAAATGACCAATAATTAGATGTTGCCCTTAAAGTTGCTGTTCATCCAATGTGGACATTCACCAGCATTTTCTTTCCAGCCATCTGTGTATAGCCCCAGTGGTGCCAAGGCCTTCGGGCATCAGTAGTCATTTCGTATCCTCTTAGAGAAAGGAATATGCTCAGCCCCACAGTGTGATATTATGGTGCTGGATCATCTAAGTTGTGGCCCAGCCGATTTGTAATGTTTAGTTAAAGATGAGGTATGATGACTAGTACAGAGCCATAATCCTTCATCTATCATGAAATGTAGAAAATGTAGAAAGCTGGAAAAGTCAAATAATTTTTGTAATTCATTTGGTGGCAGCACCTGATTAATGTGACCATAGATTCATCTGACAGCAAAACTGGACTAGATTAAACATGAGGCTGTTTTATCTTTATCCTTTTGGCCCAATACAACTATCCATGTATTTGGTAGAGATATTGAAGTTCTGATTAATATTTGCAGACCTCAGTAGGGTTTTACATCATATACACTGTGAGCACTGTTTTACTTTTCCAAAGTCCTTCAAATTCTGAATTCTCAAATATATTTGGCTCTAAGGGCTAGGATAAGGAACTGTAAGCCTGTAATAGGATTTCCGTTATTTCTGTTTCTTAATTCCTTGATTATTGCGGCAGTGCTGGATTCCATTAGGTCAACGGGGAAGAATTATAAACCATGTACTTGGGTAGTTTTGATAATTAGGTGTTGTCACACATCTAACTTGCTAAGTCAGCAGGAGGAAATTGAGAGGAAATGAAATAAAAGCAACTGCTATTTTGGAATCTGTTTGGGCTGGTACATTCTTCTTGAGCAAACCAAACAAACATTATTGTAATATGATATATATAGAAACAAGGGCTTATGGCATTCATCTTCAAATCTGTCAATGTTTATCCCAACCCAGGGATCAAACCCATGTCTCCTGCATTGCAGGCAGATTCTTTACCACCTGACTCACCAGGGACGCCTTTAGATTAATCTGTGTTTTCACAAATCAAGTTTCTGATTTGTCATTAGAGGAAGACGTTCCTGCATGTTGCATGGAGAGAAAATACTTTTAAGTATAATTTAATACTTTTTAATTTAAGCAAGCCTTAATAAAATATATACTCTACTTTTTTTTTCCCAGCAAGTTCTGCCCAGCTGGTTGTAGAGACATACCAGGAGATATTTCTGGGAATGTGGTGCATGGCTATAGAGATGTAAGTAATTGAGGGTAACTTTTTTTTTTTTTACCATGAAACATTTATTAAAACCAAGAATTTAATATCAGAACATTGCCATTAACTTAGCCACCGACTTTATTTGAATTTCACTAGCTTTCCCACTGACATCCTTTTTTGTCATTTTTAAAAACCTTTTTATTTTATACTGGAATATAGCTGATTAGCAATGTTGTGATAGCTTCAGGTGTATAGCTAAGAGGACTCCGCCACACATACACACGTATCCTTTCTCCCCAAACTCCCCTCCCGTCCAGGCTGCCACACGACAGCGAGCAGAGTTCCCTGTGCTAATATAGGAGGACCTTGTTGTTATCCATTTTAAATACAGTGGTGTGTACATGTCCACCCCAAACTCCCTAACTATCCCTTCTCCCCATCCTTCCCCACGGGCAGTCATAAATTTGTTCTCAAAGTCCGTGAGTCTGTTTCTGTTTTGTAAATAAATTCATTTGTACCATTTCTTTTTAGATTCTGCTTATAAGGGATGACATCCTTTTTCTGTTCTAGGATCCAAGTCAGGATATCAAATTCCTTTTAGCCAAAAGTAGTTTGATACTTTATCTTCCATGACTTAGCATTCGATGGGGACAATTTTTTCAAAATCTTGCTTTAAATGAGTGCCTCCCATTTCTTGGTATCAATTTACTACAGTGCTTGACTTTCCATTTTTCACTCGTACTAGCAGTGATGCTGTGAAAACCTTTGTACTCATATCTTTGTTCACATCTTACATTGCTTCCTTGAGATATTTTCTCTTCCCCCACCTCCAGCTTTATTGAGATAGAATTGATATATAATATGATTTCCCTTGAAATATAACTAGTAGGTCAAGGTCCTTTGATATATGGCAGGGAAGACATTAAAAAGTTAGTGCTTGTTGCTCTGCCTAAAGTCTTTACAAACTAAAGTCAAATAAGATGTAAAACTTTGTAGATAGATGCACAGTTCTCTTTTCTGAGAATAAATGAAATAATAAGTATAAAAACCAAGGTTTTTCATGCATTCATTCCTATTTTTAGCATTTCCAATTAAGGATACTATAAATGAAACAAAACCCTTTATTATAACTTAAGAGTATAATTCCATCCAATTTTTATAAGAGGTCATCCTTTTGTTATAATTTATTTATTGATTTTACTACTCCAATTGCTTCAGGTAATACAGCCAAAGACATGAACATTTTACAGCACAGAATAGTGACATTGTATCTGGGACCAATGAAGCCATTTGTCCTGCTCTTTTATATTATTCCCCTCCCTCCTTGCACCCCAGTTTCTTAGGCCTATTGAAACTGGGTGATATACATTGCTCCCAGAAAAAAATAAACTCACCAGAAATCCTTTGTAAGTATATGTCTTACATTCAGATTCACAATTCTTCATTTCTTACTATTCACAGATTTCTATCCTGGAAATCTGATACCTGATTTTAAAAAATTTACATTACTATTTCAAATGGTTGGGTTTATAGCTTATGGGAAGGGGCTTGAGTTATTAGAAATATGAAAATCTGTATAGTGATGGAACTTTCCTACAATTTATTAACATGTCTTTATGCACAGGGAAGACATACATGTTCTAGGAGCTTGATCATTTATCTCCTACAGGAGGAGGAAAAATTGGCTTTAATTTTGCTTTCAGTACCTCCTGATTCTGGAAGCAGCAGGTCTGTGACTTTGCTCATCGTTTCCTTTTTCATGTGTTTTCTTTATTTACAAGATTGACATAGAATGTTCACTTAGCCTAGAAACTGAATTTGAAAATGATTTATACTACCTCAGTTTGAAAATTACTTGGCACAGGCTGAAGTACTAAATGACTTTAGGAAGTAAACCAAAAGACATAAAAAAGTTGAGGTATAGTTTCACCTCCTAGCAATGTATACTTTTAACTTATTATTTTCCGGGCCTGTGTAAGAAACTTAAGAATTCCATGCAGCAAGAGAAATAGCGTTGTTTCTTTCTTACTTTAGCTGTTTACCCTGCCTCCTCTGGACAGAGCTCTCCTTTTCAGAGTAACAGGTAAATGGTTTCCTGGGTGGTACGTGACCTGCAAATGCTGACAAACAGGTTTCCTGTTTGACGCACTAGCTGGTTTTATACCATTTGCTCTCAGTATGATTTTATCTGGAGGGAAAATTTGTATTTTGAAAATGCATCTCTTCAAAGAAGTTGGACTAGTGTCTCTCTTTTGTATATGTTGATATTGTGAGTATATTAGATAACTATTGCCACATAACTATTACCAAAAACTTGGAAGCCTGAAGCACATGTATTACCTCTCATGTTCTGTGGTCAGGAGTTTGAGCACGCACTGCTGAGTTCTCTGCTTCAGGGACAGCCACTCAGCAGGTTCTATCCAAGGCGACACGAGGGTGTCACTGGGGCTGCAGTTTCATCTGAGGCTCCGCTAGGAAAACATGTGCTTCTAAGCTCACATGGTGTTGGCAGCATGCAGTTACTGATGGACTGTTGGATAGAGGACCTCAATTTCTTCTTGGTTGGAAGCTGTCCTCAGCTCCTTACCATGTGGACTGTTTCAACATGGCTACTTGTTTTTTTTTCCCCTCCTGATAATTTTCTTTCCATTTCCTGTATACCACCTTTATTTATTTATTTTTTAATTTTATTGATGTATAGTTAATATACAATTATATGGGCTTCACTGGTGGCTCAGACATACTTCACTCAGTATGGCAGTCTCTAGGTCCATCCTGGAAAAAAACTGGTATAGACGATCTTATATACAAAGCCTCAATAGAGACATAGAGAACAAACATAGGGACACCAAGGGGGAAAGCGGTGGTGATGGGAGGAACTGGGAAGTTAGGATCAATATATATACTGCTGATACTGTGTATAAAATAGATAGGGCTCCCTAGTGGCTCAGACGGTAAAGAATCTGCCTGCAGTGCAGGAGACCTGGGTTCGATCCCTGTGTTGGGAAGATCCCTTGGAGAAAGAAATGGTAACCCACTCCAGTGTTCTAGCCTGCAGAATTCCATGGACAGAGGAGCCTGGCGGCCTAATAGTCCATGGAGTCACAAAGATTTGGACATGAATGAGTGACTAACACAACACAACACATAAAATAGATAACTAGCGAGGACCTACTGTATACAGCACAGGGAACTCTACTCAGAGCTCTGCAGTGACCTGAATGGAAAGGAAATCCAAAAAAGAGGGAGGTGTAAGTGCAGCTGATTCACTTTGGTGTACAGGAGAAACTAATCGAATATTGTAAAGCAACTGACTCCAATAATAATAATAAGAGAATTGGTTCATTCTGTGTTGTTTCAAAAGGCAGAACGAAGATCCAGGAGGCCACTTTCCGTAGCATATAAGGAATAACTGAACAATGCAAGATGGGATAGGGTGTCTCCAGAAACAGTGGGGCCCTAATCACTGAAAGTGTCGAGTGTGGAGATTATAGCCTTTGCCACGGTGGCCTGGATGTGTGGGGAGGAGAGGGGACAGTCTGTCAGGAGGTGTCACAGAAAACTTTCACGATCATTTAGAATTCTGAAGATTCTGTGATTCTGTCTCCTTGGCTGGTGAATGAAGGCATCGTACAGTGTAGGCTTAACATGCCAGTTAAGAAATACAGACTTTAAGCTCTGCCTTACCTGGAAACCAGAAATAAAAAGCGCTCAGAACGGTTTTTCTCTTGGCAGCTTCTCCCAAGCCTGCTGACTGTACCGTCTGCTTTTAAGCAGAACACATCCCTTAACTAACTTGTTTCAGTAATTCTCCATTCCCCCCAAATATTCAAGAAGTACTGTAAGTTAAGGGGAGACAGTGCAAAAAGTGTGTTCCTGATTTAGCAGAGAAAGAGAGAAACCCAGTTGCATACACCCAGAAAAAACCAGAGGCAAATAAATACATCATATTGATGAGTGGTTGTCTCTGAGTGATGACAGTATAGTGATTTTATTTTTTCATATTTTCTAAAATTTCTATGGTAAATGTATATTACTTTTCTAAGGAAAATGTTATCATGGTCATTATGAAGATTGTAGTGACACTAAAACAATTCATTGAATAGACTGAGGAATACATTTTTATAATTTTGAACATGTGCTTTCTTCATTTTTTTTTTTTTAAATCAATTATTTATTTATTTTTGGCTCTGCTGGGTCTTTGTTGAAGTGCCAGGGCTTTCTCTAGTAGCAGTGAGTGGGGGGCTCCTCTCTCTAGGTGTGGTGCACGGGCTTCTCATCGCGGTGGCTTCTCGTTGCAGAGCACGGGTCCTAGAACACAGACAGGCTCAGCAGTTGTGGCACGTAGGTTCTAGAGCACAGGCTCAGCGGTTGTGGCCCACGGGCTTAATTGCCACATGGCATGTGGGACCTTCCTGGACCAGGGATCGAACCTGTGTCTCCTACATTGGCAGGTGGATTCTTTACCACTGAGCCACCAGGGAAGTCGTCTTTATATTATATTAAAGTGAATCTAAAACGTTTACTCTTATTAAATTTTATTTTAATACTTTGTCAACACTTTTTAGTACACGTTGTTTTTTCTTAGAGGAAGACTTAAAGAAAATGTTCCTGTTCTGGGATGATTTGATAATTTCTTTGAGTCTTCTCATGCTGATCTGCTTGGTCATCTTTTGTGGCTCAGAAACTTCAGAGATGTTTAATTCCACCAACTTCCAAGTTCATGAGCCTTGCAGGTGTTCTCCTCAGCTGTCCATTGCATTCCCTTTCCTGAAGAAATACGTTTAAATTTTTTTGTTTAAGGCAATCACTGATTAATATAGGCTTTCCCATATTTATATTTCAGTGAAGTGTAGATCCCCAAATAGCTAGAAGACAAAGTATAAATCTATTGTTCAAAAGGAAAATGTTTAAAAATCCAGTTCAGTGAGTGTGAATTTTTAAAGGTCAAGAAACAACAGTTAGAACCCAACATGGAACAATGGACTGGTTCAGAATTGGGAAAGGAGTATGACAAGGCTGTTCATCTAACAGCTTATTTAACTTATATGCAGAGTGCGTGCTAAGTTGCTTCAGTTGTGTCCAACTCTTAGTGACCCCGTGGGCTGTAGCCCATCAGGCTCCTCCATCCATGGAATTTTCCAGGCAAGAACACTGGAGTGGGGTGCCATGTCCTTCTCCAGAGGATCTTTCCAACCCAGGGATCAAACCCACGTGTCCTGCAGATCCTGCACTGCAGGCAGATTCTTTACTGCTGAACCACTGGGAAAGCCCGATATGCAGAGTACATTATGGAAAATGCTGGGCTGGATGAATCAGAAACTGGAATCAAGATTGCCTGGAAAAATATCAACAACCTCAGATATGCAGATGATACCACTCTAATGGCAGAAAGTGAAAGGAACTAAAGAGCCTCTTGCTAAGGGTGAAAGAGGAGAGTGAAAAAGCTGACTTAAAACTCAACATTCAAAAAACTAAGATCATAGCATCTTGTCCCATCCCTTCAGTGACAGATTTTATTTTCTTGGGCTCCAAATCACTATGGATGATGACTACAGCCTTGAAATTAGAAGATACTTGCTCCTTGGAGGGAAAGCTATGACAAACCTAGACAGCATATTAAAAACAGAGACATCACTTTGCCAGCAAAAGTTCATATAGTCAAAGCTATGGTTTTTCCAGTAGTCAGGTTCAGGTGTGACAGTTCAACCATGAAGAAGGCTGAGCACTGAAAAATGGATGCTTTCCAGTCGCGGTGCTGGAGAATACTCTTGAGAGTCCCTTGGACTGCAAGGAGATCAAACCAGTCAATCTTAAAGGAAATCAACCCTGTATATTCATTGGAAGGTTTGATGCTGAAGTTGAAGTTCCAATACTTTGGTCACCTGATGCATAGAGCCAACTCATTGGAAAAGAACTTGATGCTGGGAAAGACTGAAGGCAAAAGTCTGAAAAGGAAGGGAGTGGCAAAGGATGAGATGGTTAGATAGCATAACCAACTCAGTGGACATGAATTTGTGCAAACTCCAGGAGACAGTGAGAGACAGGAGAGCCTAGCATGCTGCAGTCCATGGGGTCACAGAGTCGAACATGACTTAGCGACCCAACAACAAGACCAAAAAGCCTCAGCTTTAGAAAACATCAATTTTATTTAAGTTGGTGGAGTGATTTTTTTTTTTTTTAAGGAAATAACTTTCCTTCCTGGAAATAACCCAGGAAAGGGCTTATAATTTTATCATGATATTATGGTAGCCAGATCTGGTGGTTATTCTCTTGGGGATGTATCTTATGTTCTGCCTTTAATATAATGAAAAACTATTAAACAAATACGTGGAATTTAATATGCAATAATATAATGAAATGAATTCCATAAAAGGGGCACATACCACTGGGTACGTCAATGCTAGGGACCATGGGAAATGAGAATATTTGTTGTCAATGAAGCTGATAGGTCCCATTGCTTGTTGGCCTGTAAACCTGTCGTCTTGTTACCAAAGAGGCCCTTGAACATGCCAAGTCCACTGAGAGCTCTACGCAGGGCAGGGATCCTGGAATGAAGACCATCCCATCCCCAGACTGAATTCAGAGGAAGCCAGGTGATCCCAGAGACAGTGGGAATAGGTGCCCAGCTGACCCCTGGATCAATCTGCCTTTTATTTGGGGCTGAGAAAGGGAAGCAGCCCTGCATCAACCCTATAATAGTACACAGGGTGCCCTTTAGAATCACAGAGCGATTCTGGACATCACCCAGTCCAGCCTTTTCATTGTCCAAGAGAACTGGGAAGCTGGGTCCAGAACAGTGAGATGACTTCACATCTGATAGAGCTGGAGACAGAGACAGGGTGATGAGCTAAATTGCTGAATTTACATTCAGGTTGTCTCCATTATAGCTAGCTCCTCTATTTTGTGCCCTAAGAGACTAAAACCATAATAAGACACCTTTTTAAAAAAAAAGAAAATTCATAAAAGATGAAAAGGCAAGCTGCCTTTTTAAAGATTACTATCTTCTAATTCTTTTTTTTCCCTCCAAATCAAGAAGGGGGTAGTATCTGCATCTGTTTCAGCATTCTCTTCTCTTATTTCTTCTTTGTCATGAGATCCTCCCCTTTTTTCACGATGATAGAAACCATTGGAAAACTGACTCACTTTGCCAAATCTACTCTAGTTCAGGAAATACGAGCTCTCTAAATTAAAGATCACAAAAGTTCTCAATTTTACGGCAACTGCATTGTTGCTGTTGTTCAGTCACTAAGTCCTGTCCGACTCTCTGACCCCATGGACTGCAGCACGCCAGGCTTCCCTGTCCTTCACTGTCGCCTGGAGTTCGCTCAAACTCATGTCCACCGAGTCGGTGATGCCATCCAACCATCTCATCTTCTGTCATCCCTTTCTCCTCCTGCCTTCAGCCTTTCCCAGCATCAGGGTCTTTTCCAGTGAGTCAGCTCTTCTCATCAGGTGGCTAAAGTATTGGAGCTTCAGCTTTAGCATCAATCCTTCCAGTGAATATTCAGGATTGATTTACTTTAGGATTGACTGGTTTGAACTCCTTGCAGTCCAAGGACGCTCAAGAGTCTTCTGCACAATTCAAAAGCGCCATTTCTTCAGTGTTCAGCCTTCTTTATGTTCCAACTTTCACATCCTTACATGACTACTGGAAAAACCATAGCTTTGACTATATGGACCTTTGTTGGCAAAGTGATGTCTCTGCTTTTTAATATGCTGTCTAGGTTTGTCATAGCTTTCTTTCCAAGGAGTGTCTATTAATTTTATGGCTGCAGCCACCCTCTGCAGTGATTCTGGAGCCCAAGAAAATAAAATCTGTCACTGTTTCCACTTTTTCCTCCTCTATTTATTATGAAGTGATGGGACCAGATGCCATGATCTTCATTTTTTTAATGTTGAGTTCTAAGCCAGGTTTTTCACTCTCCTCTTTCACCCTCATCAAGAGGCTCCACATTAGTCACAAAAATATGGTTGGTCTCATTGGTCCTCCTAGTATTATAACCTAAACCTAAGAAAAACTGTCCACTGCAGTAAGATAAACAGTGTTGGCATTAACACAAAGAGAAGCTCCCAAGTTCAGTTATGAAACACATTTTCATGAGCTGCTTTTATCTTTTTGGCACTAGCCATCACAGAGAAGTGAGGCGTTGCTAAAATTTATTTGGGAAAAGATCCTTCTGGACTGCTCAGTCCTGGGCTAATAGCCAGATCACCCTCCCACACCGATCTGGGCTTGTGGGGGCCTCTGGGTACCCTGTGAAAAAGTTCCATTTCTTTCTCCCCAGCCCCACTTCCAATCACAGGGCCACCTGCTAATCAGAGGCAGCCAGGTACCTGCTCTCGGTTCATCACCCCAGCCAACAGCCATGGAGGGCTGAGCCAGCTGTTAGACCCACTCAGAGGAGATTCAGGAAATGAGAAGGGGGCTGTGGGCCCTGGGTTGCTCTTCATTCGCTCTGAGACCTTCATCCCATTTTCTTGTCCACTGAGTGTTTTGCGGCTGATACTACCATTTTGGTTTTGAAAGTGAAAGTCGCCCAGTCATGTCCGACTCTTTGTGACCCCATGGACTATACAGTCCATGGAATTCTCCAGGAATCTCTGGGTTGGGAAGATCCCCTGGAGAAGGGAGTTTTGGTTTTGATGCCTTGTTAAATATCTAATTTTAAAATGAAACTGTGGCATGGAAGTTTCACCTTCTCAAATAATCCTCAAAATGTGTATTTAGTAAAGCAAATGTAAGAAACTGCTGTTGCTGTTGCTCAGTTGTATCCGACTCTCTGACCCCATGGACTACAGCACGCCAGGCTTCCCTGTCCTTCACCATTTCCCAGAGCTTGCTCAAAGTCATATCCATTGAGTTGGTGATGCCATCCAACCATCTCATCCTCTGTCATCCCCTTCTCCTCCTGCCCTTAATTTTTCCCAGCATTAGGGTCTTTTGTAATGAGTTGACTCTTCACATCAGGTGGCCAAAGTATTGGAACTTCAGCATCAATCCTTCCTATGAATATTCAGGATTGATTTCCTTTAGGATTGACTGGTTTGATCTCCTTGCAGTCCAAGGGACTCACCAGAGTCTTCTCTAACACCACAGTTCAAAAGCATCAATTCTTTGGTGCTCAGCCTTCTTTATGGTCCAATTCTCACATCCATACATGACTACTGGAAAAACCATAACTTTGACTAGATGGACCCTTGTCAACAAAGTAATGTCTCTGCTTTTTAACACACTCTAGGTTTGTCATAGCTTTTCTTCCAAGGAGCAAGCGTCTTTTAATTTCATGGCTGAAGTCACCGTCTGCAGTGATTTTGGAGCCCAAGAAAATAAAATCTGTCACTGTTTCCATTGTTTCCCCATCTATTTGCCATGAAGTGATAAGACTGGATGCCATGATCTTAGTTTTTTGAATGTTTGAAAAAGCCAGCTTTTTCACTCTCCTCTTTCACTTTCATCAAGAGACTCTAGTTCCTCTTCGGTTTCTGTCATAAGGGTGGTGTCATCTGCATATCTGAGGTTATTGATATTTCTCCCAGCAATCTTGATTCCAGTTTGTGCTTCATCCAGCCTGGCATTTCGCATGATATACTCTGCATATAAGTTAAATAAGCAAGGTGACAATATACAGCTTTGATGTACTCCTTTCCCAATTTGGAACCAGTCTGTTGTTCCATGTCCAGTTCTAACTGTTGCTTCTTGACTTGCATACAGGTTTCGCAGGAGGCAGGTAAGGTGGTCATGTATTTCCATTTCTTGAAGAATTTTCATAGTTTGTTGTGATCCACAGTCAAAGGCTTTAGCATAGTCAATGAAGCAGAAGTAAATGTTTCTTCTGGAATTCTCTTGCTTTTTCGATGATCCAACAGATGTTGGCAATTTGATCTCTTGTTCGTCTGCCTTTTCTAAATCCAGCTTGAACATCTGGGAGTTCTCAGTTCATGTATTGTTGAAGCCTAGCTTGGAGAATTTTGAGCATTACTTAGCTAGCATGTGAAATGAGTGCAATTGTGCGGTAGTTTGAACATTCTTTGGCATTGCCCTTCTTTGGGATTGGAATGAAAACTGACATTTTCCAGTTCTGTAGCCAGTGCTGGCATATTGAGTGCAGCATTTTAACAGCATGATCTTTTAGGATTTGTAAGAAACTGAGCAGCTATCTATTCTTGCTGAACAAGTCACCCCAGAACTTAAAATGATGGTTTAAAATGATAGCCGTTTTCTTTGCTGACCAGTTTGTGGGCTAACAATGTGGGTTGGTTGGTTCTTAAGCTCCCTTTGCCTAGAATTGCAGCTGCATTTGTGAGACAGGTCATCTGGGGTGGGAGTCTCAGGAGGCCTCACTGACAGTTGGCAGGGCCACGTTACCTGCTGCAGAACAGAACAAGTGCTGTGGCCCAGTTCAGCCTCGGTGTGGGAGGTGACCACACATGGGCGTGGCCCCCGGGAGGCATTGTTCACTGGAGAGCCACGGATACTGTAGATCACCTCCCTCCCTTCCTACCTAGTGGAAAGGTTCCCAAGTTAGTCAGCATAAATATATGACTCTGATGTCATTCTGAGATGGTTATCTAATACTTTTTTCCATTCCCTTCCACTTTTTATTTAAATGAATTATAATTTAGCCATATCATGGGTCATGTAGGCATCCTGACCACAAGTTGCAACAAAATGGAAAACTCCCACCATATGTGAAATGCATTGTTGAGTCACTTATAAGTGATGACGTTGCTATGTTTCAGACCTCTTTATTGTGCAAAGCCGCCATCCATGCAGGAGTGATTGCAGATGAAGTGGGTGGTCAGATCAGCGTGTTACTGCGCAAAGGGATAAGTCGATATGAAGCAATCCTGGCCAATGGTGTTCTCTCAAGGGAGTAAGTACTTAGCTTTTTGTTCTGAATGCAAGGTAACCCTGCAGGCGTATGTAATCAGCTCACAATTTTTTAAAGACAGCTGGCTTGTGATACCAAGGGCCTGTCAACTAGGAAAAATAAGTGTGAGTGCTTAGAGTAGTATTTATAGTGTCCATTTGGGCTTCCCAGGTGGCGCTAATGGTAAAGAACCCACCTGCCAATGCAGCCGACTTAAGAGATGCAGGTTCTCTCCCTAGGTCAGGAAGATGCCCTGGAGGAGGGCATGGCAACCCACTCCAGGATTCTTGCCTGGAGAATCCCATGGGCAGAGGAGCCTGATGGGCTACAGTCCATAGGGTCGCAAAGAGTCCAACACAACTGAAGTGACTTAGCTTGTAGCAATAAAATAGCTGTTTATGCTGATAAGTTAGTTAAAATGGCACATTTCTAAAGTCCCAGGGCAGCAGAACATTCTACTCTCAAGTGCTTCAGTGGGAGGGAATAAAGGCTTATTCCTCTCTAGTTTCTCCTGTTTATGTAAATTACTTATTATTGCCAATATTACCAAAGATACTGAAGAAGACACAGGACTGAAATAAACCCAAGCAGAACCACAGAAATCCCTAGAGGATCCCTAGAGACAGTCTCTTAAGGATGAATAATAGTTGAGAAGTGAAAAAAAAGATGGCTTTTGTTAACATTGTTAACTTCTGTTTGTGTTATCCTCTGATCATTTTGCTTTTTATGAAAAAAGTATGTCAGTTGCTTTAAACACTTCAACCTCAGTTTTTAATGCTTTCAGGTTTCCTCAGCTTCCAGAGAGGAAAACTAGAACTGTTATAACTAAAATAGGCTAGCCTTGTGATCCAGATGTCCATCCGTATAAACATGCAGCTAAGACTGGTCCAGAAGGACACTCCCTTTGGAATGGGTGGCCACCTAGTGAGGCAGCAGTGCTCCCCGAGCCCCTTACAGTTCGTGTCCTCAGGGATTGGCTCCAGGACTCCCGTGGATACCCAAATCCAGGGATGCTCAAGTCCCTTATAGAAAATGGCGTAACATTTACATATAACTATGCACATCCTGCCATGGACTTTAAATCATCTCTAGATTACTTATAATACCTAATACAATGTAAATGCTATGTAAATAGTTGTAAATACTATTGTAAATGTTGTGTAAAGAGTTGCATGTGGCAAATTCAAATTTTGCTTTTTGGAATTTTTTTCCCTGAATATTTTTACTCTGGTTGGTTGACTCTGGGGATGCAGAATCTGCAGATATGGCTGACTGTATATACACATGGTATGTGCTTATACATATGTACTATAAACATAAATTTTATATTATATACACATGTATTATATATGCTCACATATATGCACACATGTAAGTATTAACATTTTTTTTCACTTACATATTTACCTCAAACTCTTTGGGACATTAACATTTATATCCTGATTTATAAATGTATACCCTGATTTATGGGGAGTTTCCCAGGTGGCACTAGTGGAAAAGAACCTGCCTGCTAATGCAGGAGACATAAGAGACGTGGGTTTAATCCCTGGGTCAGGAAGATCACCTGGAGGAGGGCACAGCAGCCCACTCCAGTATTCTTGCCAGGAGAACAGAAGGATCCCATAGACAGAGGAGCCTGGCGAGCTGCAGTCCACGGGGTGGCAAAGAGTCAGACATGGCTGAGCACACAGGCTCCCTGATTTACAGTATTTATAGCTTAGAGTATTGCTTCAGCACAGTAAGCTTTCAGTGTCTGCTCAACTTTGACTTTTGAAGATCTATTTCTTTTTATGTTTTTTATGGTTTGCTCTACTGATACTACGGTACTATTTATCAGGAAGGTATCCAGCTGTGACCTAGATCTGCTGGGGTGCTATTTCTCAAATAGGAACAAAGAACCAGCCTTTGGCCTTAAGTTTGTTGTTTTTGGATCTCTTGCCTATGTTTGAATACATTTGCATGTTTCTTTTTTAGAAAAAAAGGATAGGAAAAAGTTAAACTTGGATTACTTGGATTTTATTTTACTTTTGAAGAAAAGTTATTTAAGCTATTGAATGACAGTAGACATAATGTCCTCAATTACTGCTGCTACATCAACTGGACTTACGACATTAGAAGTCACTTTATATAATTTGATATTAAACTTTAGGGCAAAAACAAGAGTCCAGAAATCTAAATCATAAATGAATTAGCAAAGTTTTGCTCCAAATTCCATATAGTTATTTGAACTAATTGAGTGATTTTTGCTTTGGTGTGCATAGATAGAAAGTCTAGAACTATATCAAGGTCCCTTCTCCCTTCTGGCTCTGTGGTCTTTTTGTGCCCAGCAGAAGAGAGTAAACTGTATGGTCACACTGTCCCTTCCACTGGTTTCCATTCCCAGGTCTTCAGGGAGCATTTGTTTTGATCGGTGCTGTTTTGCTGTTGGGGAAGCACTGTACATGCGGTCATTGAACTTCTGTTCCCACGCATGATTGTTTGGTGTTCAGGAAGACACACAGAAGGAAGCATTGCCGCTGAGGAAGAAGGGGTCCCTAAAGTAAATATCTAGGGTTCTTCTGGGATTCATCCCGGGTCAGGTCACTTCCCTGATCTGAGGTGACCAGAATGGAATCAGGAAGAGCCACTGACCTCACACAGAGGACGAAGGCTCAGACCATCTGCTGGGAGGGCTTTGTGTTTACATCAGACAGTTCGTGATGGCTTCTACAGCCCTGGCAATTCCTGGAATCTGATTCATTCACCCTAGTGTGCAAATGCCTCAATCCCATCCTCCCTAGGGGGTTTTCATTTTTAAAAGCAGCAGCTTACTTACCTACAGAATTCTCTAGGTGGTTGTATTTAATTAGTATAATTGGGTGAAATGAAAAAATATATTCCAGCTGATAATAGAGGAAAGACAGGCAGAGAGATCTTAGAAGCACAGCCTTCCCCAGCATCATCATCTTCTCAGGGTTAACTCCAAAGCTAACCTTCTTGCCTTAACTTCTCTTTTTGAGTCACAGAATAAATCTTTTAATGATTCATGGCAGTGAGAGCACATCCAGGCCATCAGGGAAGAGGCAGTATTATTTGGGCTTATCCAGCCAAACTTCAAGTCTAATACTTAGTGCAGGAATGTTAGAGAAAATGGAAAAATCAAGAAGAGGTTCTAAATACATGTTAATTTAAACATGAATCACAAAAATGTGAACTGCAACAGTGTGACCCTTTCTTTAAAGGTTAGGAAAACTGGGTCCTCACCCCCACTCAGCCACTAACTATGAACTGAAGGAGGTTCAATGATCCACGTGGGCCTGCATTTTCTCATGTATGAAATGGTTGGTCCCTGCGTTATGCTCGGCACGGATCATAATAGAACCTGAATTTCCGTGGAAAACCAAGGCTTACAGAGTCTCTTCCTGAGAGTGGACAAAGAATATGAAAGAAAAATCTGTTACTTAAGAAAAAACCAAAAAACAAAACCTTTGATATGAATGTGCTAATAGTCTTGTCCAGACTATTTTGGGATTCTCTGTGGATTTCACATTTCAGTACTCTTTGTCCATTATTGCCATAGTAATTGAGTCAAAACATTTAAAACTGTAAGCAGTACTGAGATTGTAAAATAATTGAACATGACAGTGATGTCTACCTTTTTTGTTTACCTCTAGTATCCAATACATAAAGTATGATGCATATAAGATGAATCTTGAAAATTTCAAGTTTTCTATTCATTCTCTGTACTGTCACAGCATTGAGTTGATGAGGGGTTTACAAAAAGATAAATGTGATGCCTTAGGAACCTCTTCTCTGCAGGAGACAACTGCAGAGCAAGGCTGATTTGATAAGTTCGCCAGGAGAGTGATACAAGTTGTAGAACTGGGGGGCCCCGAGGGTCCAGGCCAGCTGGGCAGGACTGTCCAGCAGCCATGGGGGCCCGGGTCAGGACCTGTCAGTGAGGCGCTCTGAGTTCTCTCCAGCTGCACCTTGTTATCCAGAGGCCGGAACTGCTTCACGGCTGGGAGTCTTTGCTGCAGGAGGCCGGAGTGTGACTGGAGAGAGAGACCAGGCCGAGGAGGCCCTCAGGCTGACACAGGGCCACTCAGGGAAGGAGTGAAGTCTGTAGTGAAGGCAGCAGATAACATGCCCATCCTCAAAGTGAGCGGGCGTCTTCATGTCTCAGTGGTCCTTGACGGCTGATCGTGAGTGGGGCGCGTGGGGGTGCCTGCCGAAGCAAAGAGCATGTTTAGGGCAGGCATCCTTTCTGCCTCCGTCACCACAGACTCATTAACTGGGGTTTCAGGGTGTTCTGGAGACCGTATATGTGTACATTCCGTCCCAGTACAGCGTGGCGTGATGGAAGAGCACAGAATTTTGATTCACAAGCAGTGCCTCCAGAGTCCTGGCCACTTGTCACCTAAGTGAGTTCAGGGAAGTTGCTTACCTTCAAATGGCCTGAGTTTCTTGGTCTGTGAAATACCAGTGACCGAGGGAAGAGTGGCCTTGCCGGTGCTCTGAGGACCACGTGAGGTGGGGGAAGGCTCTGAGCCCCATGCGGTAGCGCTGTACCAGTCATTAAGATCCAGTGAAGCAACTCACCTCCTCATCTTTGTGTTTATTATTTCAGCGGTTCCCTGTCAGACAAGCGATTTCTGTTTACCTCCAATGGTAAGGATCATGCTTTCCTTAAGAATTTGATAATTTAAAAATCTTCAGGGGTAGTCTATTCTTTCATACCCCTCAGATGAAATAGTTTTAAAGGATTATTTTTCTTTCCCCTCAGGCTATGTAGCACCAATATGCTGTGACTTAAAAATACATCTGCGAATAAACCCAGTTAGCACTAGGAAGAAAATATTTTTCTTTATAATCTCTCAAACTTTTGCCAAAAAGAATGAAAATTCATAACGACATTTAAGATAAATTCCTTTGTCAATTTTTAACACGAAAAGCTTTTGAGTAAATACAATTTGTATTTGTGATCAAGTTATTGAAAATGAATATATAGTATAAAGGCTTTTTTATAGCCCCTCCATCATGGAATTTATTCTGGGGAAATAGTCTCCCTCATACAAAATATTTGAGGAGAACACTGTAAACTTGTCTGCCCAGGAAGAGGACTGGCCTTTACCTGCTACCCTTGCATTGTCTTGGACATTGCTATAGTTAAGCGCCCAGGGGTGATGTTGGGTATGATGAACTGATCTTTGAGCACCTGGTGTACCTGCTTTTCAAGGGTACAGAGCATGAAGTTCCCCTTCTAATCAACCGAGAAGATCCTCATCATTAAGCTTTTAAGACACCTTGCGCTTCATTCAAATTAGGGTGAATTTAGAAGGATAGAATGGAAAATCTACAGTGGGGACAAAGCGATATCACTTTTAGGGGATATAAATTCTGTTAAAAAAACAGCAACAATTTCAAGACGCCAAAGTACCAACAAGTCAAATGGAACTCTGGATCATTAAAAACTAGTAGTTAAACAGTTGATTCAGTATCAGACTGGAAGTAAATCAACTGAATCATTCTAGGTGAAATGGGGTGTTTGTTTTGCTTTTTTGTTTTCATTTTGTGTCCATATCTGAAATCTTTTCCTGCCCTTTATCCTAGGCTGCAGCAGATCCTTGAGTTTGGAACCTGACAGACAAATCAGAGCTTCTTCTTCTTGGGAGTGGATCAATGAGACTGGAGATCAGGTCCGCTGGTCTCCTGGCCAAGCTCGCCTTCAGGACCAAGGCCCGTCGTGGGCTTCAGGGGACAGGAGCAAGAACCACAAACAGCGAGAGTGGCTAAGGATAGATTTGGGAGAGAAAAAGAAAATAACAGGTATGGACACAAGTGCAATTTCATGAAACAAGATGACTTGCCATTGAAATTGTTTTGAATTTGCATGAGTGTCCCCATCTCAAAGTATCATGTCTTGTTTAAAAGTAACAAATCTTCACCTTGTCTCTGTGAGAAGAACCTGTGTGGAGGGTATACAGATGGATGTGTGGATAAGAGTTACGGTATCTCTTTGCGGAAACCTTTTTAGGGCATGTTGTCAGTGTGAAAACTCATCTGTCACCAGGTTTCTAAATGCAGATGAGAAAAGCAGTCCTGAAAAATGATTTGAAATTTCAGGTGGGGGAGGGGAGGAAAGGAAAAGAAACCTGAAAATAATAATGCAAGTTATATATAACATATTTTTAAAACTAACCCATAAATAATATTTTCTTACAAGGAATTAGGACCACAGGATCCACACAGTCAAATTTCAACTTCTATGTAAAGAGTTTTGTAATGAGCTTCAGAAACAACAACTCCAAGTGGAAGACCTATAAAGGAATTGTGAATAATGAAGAAAAGGTAAGAGACACTCTGGAGGGAGGAACTGAGTCAGAGAGCAGGCCTCCGGATATTTTCATTAGTGTATTTCCAGAAAACAGATGCAAAGCACCACGTCCAGTTACTTAGCCTTTATGTGCAAAGCCTTGCATCTTCAATATCAGGCATGTCTATACAAATGCAACGGACATAGAATCCTGGCTTTGATTTCATATCACCAGGTATGAGTGGGTTGATCAAGACCTAGAAACTAATAGAATCTTCAGGTAAAAGTTACTTTGTTCCTACAGGTGTTTCAGGGCAACTCTAATTTTCGGGACCCTGTGCGGAACAATTTCATCCCTCCCATTGTGGCCAGATATGTGCGCGTCATCCCCCAGACATGGCACCAGAGGATAGCTTTGAAAGTGGAGCTCCTTGGCTGCCAGATTGCACCAAGCAGGACTCAGGGTGAGTGAAGGAGTTACTGAATTCGGGTCCCCTCCTTTCACAAACTGCTGTTACCAGTGTGGTTTCTCCAACATCTCTTCTCACTCAGATAATGACTCACTGGTGTGGCACAAAACAAGTGTGGATACTGTCGGTTCAACGAAAGGAGAAGATGAGACAATCTCAAAACCCATCCCCGCTGAAGAAATGCCCAAAGGTATGGCAGGGATTGTTCTGTGGTTTCTTAAGGAACATAGCTGATATTCCAGCCCATAGTACAGTAGCTTCAACAACATTCTTTTTTCCTCTGTCATATAAGTGTCTAGAAGCAGATGGTTCAGAAGTATCTGCATATGCATAAGATAGTATGTATCCACACTTTTCATTGGGATGTTTTGAGTAGAAACAGTAGAAACAAAAGCATGTGCCCTTCAAACACTGCGTAAATCTTCTGTAGGAAAAAAAAAACCAATAGCACATACACGCCATGGAATACTCTAACAACCATAAAAAAGTATATTAGAGAAAGTTCTCTGAGGCACACTGACAACTAATAATAAACATTAAAAATAATTTTTTTTTTCAGAATGTAAAATCATTTGTATATTAATTTTATACAATGTGGAAGATTTGAGATATATGTATATATATAAGAAAATAAAAATCATCCATAAATCAGAATCCATGGTCACCATATTCCACTGTGTATCCAATTATATTTATTTTTGTAACTTCAAAACAAAATGGCAGCATACCACATATTTTGTTCTGTAGCATGTATTTTTCATCTGACATTGTATTATGAGCATTTTCCAATGCAATTAAATAGTTGAAAAACACAGTTACTGATATCTTTATAGTATTTCTTCATATGGACATACCATCTAGTTAACCATTCCCCCGTTACTGGATGTTTGAACTGTTAGATTTTTCCCAAATTCCCACTCCTATAAATAACACCACTGTTAGTTACATAAATATTGTTCCCTTCTAACTTCCTTGTCCTCCGTTTCATGAACTACACATTTCCACTCCTGATCATCCCTTTATTTTCTTCCCAGGGAACAAAGAAAAAAGAAGGGTTAAGAAGAAACATTTCTCTTTTAGTTTTCATAGTTTCTACAAGCCTGGGGTCTTCCATGGCTGTTAAAGCGACCTTCTTCCTTAAAACAGACAGTTGTGAGAAGACATGGTCTGATGTTGGCCTGCATGTCCTTTCAGTCCACAGTTCCAAGGGTCTGGTTCCCCGGGCTTCTGTTCCCTACAGGTCCAAACCTGCCCTCCTGTCGGGGAAATGCTTACCTGAGCCACACTGAGAGTTCTGCACTGTGCTTACATCATCTACCTGCCTGAATAAGGCCAGCTATAAACCTCCCCAACCATTTTGATTTTTAGTCTAATATGACCCAGGCAACAAACTCAGTAAATGTTAATCCCAAGGAACATTGGAAAGTGCCTTTAGGGGGGAAAAAAAAGATCAATTTTATTTTCCTAAACTTTAGCTGGGATTCTGAGTCCTCTCTTTTTGCTTTCCAGTATCATTACATGTCTAGCATGTGTTCTTTTTCCCCATATGTTAAACCAGTGAGGACTTTTCAAATCAGTGTTCAGTTTTAGATCATGGAATTTGGTCCCTCTTCATTTCTGTTGTAATGTGGTGGCTTTTCCCCTTTTCAGGATTAAACATCACAACTATTGTTATTCCACTGGTGCTCTTCTTCGTGCTGGCTGCTGGAGTGGGAATCTTTGCAGTCCTTAGAAAGTATGTGACTTCACATTTAAAAACATTTTTATTCTAATTATGTCAACAATCACAAAAGTTTACTGCTCTTCATATGTTCATGTGTAGAAAGCAGCATCACTTCTTCGAAAATGTTAACTTATATTTTTAAAACAAGTTGGAGAGAGGGAGAAAGTATCAAGTATTATTTCATGAGCAGTACTTATCATTTAGAAATCTTTTCAGTGGGATTTTTTTGTTTTAATAGGAAGAAGAAGAAAGGAAATCCTTATGGGTCATCTAAGGCTCAGAAAACAGGTTGGTTGAAAAAACTATTACAGTTTTATTCTGTCTTTGAGGACATGAAAACCCACACTTATATGGTTAAAGAAATAAGATTTAATAGCTTTAAGTTAGCAAATCTAACAGGAAAGAATATATTGTATCCTATCTCTTAATTCAGAATCTTCATAGCCAGTTTACTTTTACCTTTGTTCAACATCATCCCATCATTTGTCAAAATTATTTTTTTGGCAACTGGAGTTTGGGTCACCACACTGCCTGTCACCAAGAAGATAGCACCCCTTGAGCCTTGTGTTTCTCATTCCGGGAAATCAGGGGAAGGACTGGCAGGTTTCAGAGACTCCTTAGGACTCGGGATGCCCTGCAGTAAGTCAGCTGTGGTCCAGAGAGGGGCCAGCAGGCAGGACCCCTGAGAATCTCAAGGCCACCGTAGGGTGCCACCCTCAGAGGCTCTGAGCCACCCGCTGTGTGGACTCTTCAAGGTCACAAATACCCTGTCAGCTCATATTAGGGAAGTTCATGCCTAGGTGGTCTTAAACGGGATAATCTGGGGGCTGCTGGGTACACAAGTGCGCCTTACAGGCACAGCGGGAAGCGTGGTTTGGGTGGTGTGTGCGGCTGTTGTAACAACCTCAGCAGGCTGTTCCCACCACACACCTGGAGAGTGTGGCTGTGCATGTGTCACAGGCAGCTGGCCAAAGGCAGCCTGACGGCTGACCTCAGGAGGAACCTGTTGTGGAGTAGCTGTGTTATACTCCCGAGATAGTTGTTTCATGTTATCTTTATTCCAGACTGTTGGAAGCAGATCAAGTATCCCTTTGCCAGGCATCAGTCAGCCGAGTTTACCATCAGCTACGATAATGAAAAGGAGATGACACAAAAGTTGGATCTCATCACCAGTGACCTAGCAGGTAGGTACCAAGTCTGTGACCGTGCTATGAGGTGCTGCTTATGGGGGAGGGGAGGCCAGGAAGAGAAGTGCGACTAAAATCTTCTGTTTAGACAGGATCTAGTAAATCACTAATGTGTGACATTTTCTCTCTGTACTCTGTAGAGAGTCACAAACTAACACTGAACTATTTTCCCAAAGCCCCATTTAGCCTAGACTCTTACACCTGCAGGGCCTCTAATGACACCCAGAGCGATGGTCCTCAAGTACCACTGAAATCTGGAAGCCCTTACTTAATCTATTTTTGTTACTAAGGTTTTGATTAAGGCACTAGGAAAGAGGGACTAGAAAGATGAATTCAGCATAGCTCCTGCCCTGAAGAAAGAGGAAGGAGGAGATGAAGCAGTCTGTTAGAATGGCCTTAGGGTTTTGACAAGCCATTGTGGAGTCACTGGATTTATGAAGAAGGATCTATTGTTTGGTTTTTCAAAATGTCTAGTCCATCAAGGACCAATAGTTTTGTAAAATACAGTATAAATAGTAAGTGAAGTTTTAAAAAGAAATTGAAAAAATTGTTTTAATTTGTTAAAAACATTTTGGCCATGCCCTGTGGCATGTGGGATCTTATCTCTTACCAGGGATTGAACCCCTGCATTGGAAATGCAGAGTCTTAACCTCTGGACCACCAGGGAAGTCCCACAACAGTCATTTTCTAACCCATATGCTCCAGGAACTCCTTTTGTAGGTGGCTTCCATCTGTGCACCCCATTTTTCAGGGCTTAACAGCTGGGAAGCATCCTCTTTCCTCTTACCTTACTTACACTGTTGGTGACCAGTTCTTCTGATGGTAGTGGTTTAGTCGCTAAGTCATGTCTGACTCTTGTGACCCTATGGACTGTAGCCTGCCAGGCTCCTCTGTCCATGGGATTCTTCAGGCGAGGATATAGGAGCAGGCTGCCATTTCCTTCTCCAGAGGATCTTCCTGACCCAGGAATTGAACCCAGCTTTGCTGCATTGCAGGCAGATTCTTTACCAACTGAGCTATAAGGGAAGCCCTATTCTTCTGAAACCTGTCCCCAAAGTGTGGTCTTTCCAAAGCTGCTGCTAGTCCCCTAATTTATGACATTTTTGTTTCATTTCTCTGCTTTTTAGTTTTATCTTTCCCTCTTCTGTCTCCTTCCAGGGTTACCTCTCTGCCAGTCACTTATGCTTCTACACAATTAAACCAAACTTCCTGGCAGGGCACTCACTGCCCTCCATGATCTAGGGTATAGGTAACAACTCGCACTTGGGACATGTGTTTGCATTCTGGCCCCACTGGTTGCTACCCATGTGATCCTGGAAAAATTATTTAAATTTCTCTCTGCTTCAGTTTTCCATTTGTAAAAGTACTATGAGGAAACTACCTCATAACACGTTTTTCCAGAGGATTTAGCTAGTTGATATCTAAATGTTATAGAATAGCGCCTGGCGCCAAGAAAGGACTCCGTAAACGTGAGCTTTATGATTATCACTGTTGCTGTCTGGTCACCCAGTTGTGTGCTCCTTCTCACCTCACGGACTGTAGCCAGGCTCCTCTGTCCATGGGATTCTCCAGGCAATACTGGAGTGTGTAGCCACTCGCTTCTCCAGGGGATCTTCCTGACCCAGGGATCGAACCCGCGTCTCTTAGGTCTCCTGCATTGGCAGGCAGGTTCTTTACCACCAGCGCCACCTGGGAAGCCCATGATCACCATTACCGTTGTCATGAACTCCCGACCTATTACTCTGGTCTTGGCTTTCTATTAAATTTCTCCACATCTCCCCTACTCTGGTCACACCACCCTGTTCATGGTTGTTTAACAGGTTGTTCACTCACTTTCCCCTTTCCTGACAGTATTATCAACTCCGAAATCTGGGCTTTCAAGAGCCAGTTTAAGAGCTCCATGAGTTCTTAAGAGTTCCCTCATACCTCTAGGTGTGGTTAGAGGTCATCTCCACCTCTCGAGGCGTGGTATCTGTGCTGTTTACATCCCTGCCTTTCTCTTCCGCCTGGTACACGTCAGGCACCGGGCAGAGCACCCCCTCTGCAGACAGCCGGGTACCAAGAGTCTGCTCTTTGGGTTTCAGATTACCAGCAGCCTCTCATGATTGGCACCGGGACGGTCACCAGGAAGGGCTCCACCTTCCGGCCGATGGACACCGAGGCGGACGCTGCGGGGCCGGGTACCGAGGCTGGCGGCCACTACGACTGCCCCCTGCCGGCCGGCCGCCACGAGTACGCACTGCCCTTGACCCACGCCGAGCCCGAGTACGCCACGCCCATCGTGGAGCGGCACCTGGCCCGCGCGCACACCTTCTCGGCGCGGAGCGGCTACCGCGTGCCGGGGCCCCGGCCGGCGCACAAGCACTCCCTCTCCTCCGGTGCCTTCTCCCCAGCCGCCGGCTACCAGCGGCCGCCGAGCCCCGCGCCCGCGGAGCCGGGCTACGACCAGCCCAAGGGCTCAGCCGCGGGGCGCGCCCCTCCCGACTGTCAGAAGCCCCAGGTCAGCCCCGCGAGCAGCGCTGCCTACTTGGCCCCCCGAGACTGCCTCAGACCCCTCAACCCGACGGCCGTGACCGCTCTTCTGTGAACACCCACACTGTGAACGACACTGCTGCTGCGGTACTGAGCGCCGGGCCGCGCGCCGCCCTGGAAGCCGATGCGCTCGGGAGAGTGTGCGTGCGAGTGTGGTGTGTGCGCGTGCGTGTGTGCGCAGTGGACCAGGATCCTGCGGGGGAGTCGGAGAGCCCCCCGTCCACACTGTTTACAGAATTGTGCAGCTGGTTTTGTTCTGACCCTGAGGGCCAGCGTCTGTTGGGTTTTGTGGGCTAGAAAAATGAACATTTTTCAGATGGCGTTTTCATTTCTCTAACTGTGATCCTGAGCTGCTTCGGTGTAAAATGTGCAATCTGTACAGAGTTGTATTTAACAAGAATTAAAGTAACTTAAGTTTGCTTTAGCAGATTTTCTTTCTGCAGGGAGGTTAAGTGGGAGAATGCAGCTGTTGCAAAAACATATAATAGTATGCTCACTTTTTAAATATATTTTATCTGATACTGTGTTAGCAGCAGGTCTGTTTAAACTTAATCTTGTTGTTATTATGGCTCATTTCCTTTCCTTTGATATGGAAAACTAAAAGCATTGTTAACATTCTTCTCCTGGTAGGAATGAAATTACTTGAAGCCTGCAAGCACACCGGGGTGGTTGTTTGCAATTACCACTGCAGATTAACAAGAACAAACAAAATACTGGCACCTCAGCAGCTGCCCGTTCCTGAGACCCCACTTCAGGTGGGGATGTGCAGTGGCCTGTCAAGGTGTGCAAGGACCAGGTCTGTGGCCTGCTGGGGACCTCACTTCCCTCAGCCTGCGGAACCTGGCCCTCTGAGCAGCTGGCCTTCCTGACACTTTGCTTCCTGCTCACCTCAGACCTGGCAGATAACTCACTTTCACATGCAAATCTGCCTTTTCAAACTGTCTGCAAAGCCAACTGCTGAGACTTAGAGCAACCAAAACTGCTCTCTCAACAGAGTGAAGGGGGCACAGCAATTACTCTAAATTACTGTGTCAGATGCCTTTGTACCTCAGATGAAAAATACTGCTGAGGTCAGACGCCCACACTCTTCATGACTTTCGTCGGAAACAGCACATTGTACTATTTGAAACACAAAAAAGTTATTTGAAGTGTGTTATTAAAAGTGACTGAAGCCAAATCTACATAGAGCTTTTTCTACTGAGATGGCTGGAAACAGCTAATTTTGTAAGAAAAAAATTTTCCCTCAAGTAGGTGTCTATAATTCCAGATTGGCCCTGACTTCAGCTGTACCTCACTGTCCAGTGGTTTTATCTGAGTTTGCTTTGTAAGTTCACTGTGGGCGGGAGTGTGGGGGGCGGTGTGCGAATTTAACCTCTTTTGTCAAAGAGGAAAGTGTGTGTTTTTGTTTTAATAGAAAATGTGGACCAAAAAATTCTTTCCCTAAAAATGTGTAATGCTAGTTGTATGACACTTTCTGTGATACTGAGGTGCTGGAGGTCACAGCAGATTATCTGTGGTTACTGTGGAGGACAAACCATTTACCTTGTGAGTTTACATGGTTTTCTATGCAGACTAATTGTAATAAACTATGCCAAACCAATTACATACCCGTCTCTCATAGGTGTCCTGCTTGCTGGCCTACTGAAGGCACGGGAGGCTCTGCTCCCATAAAAGGGCACGTGGTACAATGGGAAGAGCATTCGTGGCTTCCACTGGTTGGTCCTAAGCTGGAAATAGGGACAGAAATTAGGGAAGCTGTCAGTTGTTAATAAAGTCCTAGTGATCTGGGGTCAGTTGTTTCAGGCATTTTAATTTGGCTTCCTGCATTGCTTCCAGAAGTAGTGGTCCAACTTCCTACAAGCCTGACTTACAGCAGGCTGGCCTCTCTACCTGCTACTATGGATAATGAGTTGGTTTCCTATGCTTATTGCTGTAGGCTGCCAGCCAGAGTTCTGGTTTTATTTATGGTCTGCCCATGATCCATCTGTATATCCAATTTGTCATTACCTAACCCTGAGCCTCAGTTTCCTCATGCATAAAAACGATGTGAGTGTGCCTTCCTCCAAGGCTTAGAGATAAGAACTGTGACATTTGGGCTGTATGTATTTTTAACATTAAAATACTAGTCCAAAAAACCAGACTTCTCTATAGTGGAGCAGTGTCCATCTATCCCATTTCTTTCCCGTATACATGATGCAATCATGACAGAAAGAGCGAGGACAGGACTTTGTTTTGGAACACCACTTCCTCAGGATGGCCTCACTGTGTAGCCCAGGATGGTGAGTGGAAAAGTCTGTCTGATACACCCAACACAGCCAAGCCTAAGCTACAGGATAAGAGCAGGAAAATACTAGGCTTTTTCTTTTCCGTTTTGCAACATTAGCACCTGTGATAAGGCAACTGTCTGTTTTTTTCTATGTTATCAAATCCTACTGGAAGGCAAAGATTGCAGTCTGTCACTTCTTACAATTGTGGCAGAAAGATCTCTGCTCAGACAGACAAGACTATGCCATCCACAGAGGTTGCTGACGCTACTCTGGCTTCTATTACTATGATTTACATGTGCACTAACTCATATTTATAATCAGCCTAGAAAACATCTAGAAAGGATGCTAGAGATTTCTCTTGTTTGTTTTGCACTGCTTTAGGTTCTTAGCAGAAACTGAAATCATATTTATCACCATGAATAACCTTTCACAGAAACATCACCACAAGGCCTTTCATAAATACATCAGTTTAGCAATCCAAGTGTAGCCACCAGCTTGGCCTCATTATTCTCAAAATGCTTCTTGCATCTGTTTATGCACCAACTATTTATTAAGGTTCTGAGAGCCACGCTCACCCTGTACTTCCTTGAGAGAAAGCACAAGCTTGGGCGCTTACCAGGACCTGGGAGAGGCTGAGTCCCACTAATGAGGAGCCAGGGCTGAATAAGTCCTCCCAGCGGTCTCTGCCCCATACTCAGCCCATCCAGTCACCTAGAAGTGCCCTTCTCAAAGCCACACTGCTGTGTTCATGGCCCGCCACCGATCTTTCACCTCCAACTATGGGTCTGTCACCCAGCCTCTCCCTGTTCTGGGAATAAATTCCCCTAGAGGTTTTAAGGATTTCCACTCTGCTTTTGGTATTTTGCAATTTTACCACTTGGACTGAGTGAGTGAAGTCACTCAGTCATGTCTGACTCTTTGTGACCCCATGGACTATAGCCCACCAGGCTCCTCTGTCCATGGGATTCTCCAGGCAAGAGTACTGGAGTGGGTTGCCATTTCCTTCTCCATGGGGTCTTCCCGACCCAGGGATCGAACCCAGGTCTCCTGTGTTGCAGGCAGATGCTTTAACCTCTGAGCCACCCGGCCCTATTACCACTTGGGGTTGCTATAAATTCATTTGTATTTACTTGGGACTTGTGCTTCCAGAATCTTAGGATTCATCTTTATGAACTATGAAAAAGTCTCAGCCTCCCTTTTCCAATACTACTTGCCTCTGCTGTTTTCTTTATTCACTCTTGGGATTCATGTGGATGCTCACTGGGTCTTCTCATTCCATCATGTGTCTTTTTCCCTCTCATTTTCTCTTTATCGTTCTTGCTGCATTCCAAGTAAATTCCTGAAAGACAGTATAGCATAGTGGTTGAATGCATCGTGGGCAAGGAACCAGAACTTCTCTGCACCTGTTTCCTTGCTTGTTACCTGGGGAAAAAATATACTCTCCCCCTACCTATAGCTATTGTATTAAATGAAGCTTTCAGAGCACTGTCTGACCCACATGAAGCACTGTATAAGATAACATATTATACTCCAGTCTACTAATTTCCAGTTTTGCTATCTGCTATTTAATCATTGAGGTTTTAATGTCAAAAAAAATTTCTGGAGGGTCTACTGATTCTTTTTCAAGTCTTCCCTTTTCTACACTGTCTTGGTATTTTCTATGGCTTTGATTCCTTCTTTTATTAATCATGTGAAACCTACTCATTTTACATTCTTTTTTTCTGTCATCTTCATCTCATTGAGAATAAGAGCCACAAAGTCTGTGTAATGATTTGTAAGCCTCCGTCAACACTGCCCAGTAAAACTTTTGCAAGAATGGAAATATTCTGTGAGTTGCTCCATAGGGTAACCACCAGTCACATGTGGCTGTGACTGAAGAAAAATTGTTTTAATCTTGTTGACTTTTCACTTATTTAAATGTAGACAGCCAGATGTGACTACTGCGTTGGACAGGACACCCCCCACCGGGCTGTCACCTGTCTGACTTCATCCCCCACCTTGTTCACCCCACGCCAGCAACACGGAGCCCCTGGCTGTCACCTACCCATGCTAGGGACATATTCTGCACTTGCTCGTCTCTTCCTGGAAACCTCTTCCCCTGGGCCGCTGCAGTTTGTTCTCTCAGCCCCATCGAGTCTTGTACTCCAGCAAAAGCCCCTTAACATCTCCCTCTCCCTGTCAGAAAACTGCACATGGCTCCGCTAACACGTTTTCTATCTCCTTTCCTGCTTCACTTTTCTCCTTGATGTGTGTCACTGTCTAATCCAGCACAAGTTTATTTTCTTGCTTATTATTTGACTCTCCCACTAGATCACATCCCAGGAAGGAAATGACTTTTGCCTCTTTTGTCCCCCACATATATTCCCAGCACTCAGGACAGTTTTCAAGAAGGATCTGCTCAGTGACCGAAGAACTTCCGGAGGCTCTGTCTGGTCTTCATTTCTACCGACTCTTGTTTGTGATGCTTTGTGTCTGTGTGGTTCCAGTCTTCTGTCTGCAGGTCATCTTCAGCTGGGATTTTTCCTCCTGCTGAAAACTCTGTGATAATGTCTTTCTGAGGGGTTTGGGAATTTGTCAGGTACACCAGGTAGGACTGCCAGATAAAATAAAGGATACCCCGTTAAGTCTGAATTTCAGATAAGTAATTTTTTAGTTTAAGTATGTTCTATGCAATGGGACAGATTTATACTAAAAAGTTATTCATGTCCTATAATTTGTATCTGTCAGATCTGGCAACTCTAATACCAGAAGTACCAGCCACCTTGCACCGGTTTTTAACTTTTGGATTGAACTTTTCAAAAATTGTGCAATATACACCTTCCTCCTGATTCCCACTTCCCCATCCACTCTCTCCTTCAGCCCCATGCAAAACTCTCTTCCCTTATGACTCAGCCAGTTAGTCTTCTCCATGTGTCACCTAATATCTTCCAAGCCATTTCCCCCATTCACTGAGGACATCACCTAGCTCAGGTTTTCTCCAATCTTTCTCTATAATCATGTGGAAAAGTTCAGTGTCAACATGTTAACTTTTATGATTTTTTTGACGTCTACTCTAGAAACCTTCTAGAGGTTTCCCTGGTGGCTCAGAGGTTAAAGCATCTGCCTGCAATGTGGGAGACCTGGGTTCGATCCCTGGGTCAGACAGATCCCCTGGAGAAGGAAATGGCAACCCACTCCAGTACTCTTGCCTGGAGAATCCCATGGACAGAGGAGCCTGGTGGGCTACAGTCCGTGGGGTCGCAAAGAGTCGGACACGACTGAGCGACTTAACAACTAACAACAACTAGAAACCTGCAGTTCATTCAAACCACCTCCCTATATGTCCAGACTTGTTATCAGCAAGAACTCCAGCTCTGAGATCTTAATAATTCTATCTCTGCACAAAATCTGTTCTCTGATTCCTTAGCTTTCATCCTTAGCTTCCATATGGATTCACTGATCTCAAGAAGAGATTTAAAATTTATTTAATGCCTGAGGCTAAGTCACTTCAGTCATGTCTGACTCTGTGCGACCCCACAGACGGCAGCCCACCAGGCTTCCCTGTCCCTGGGATTCTCCAGGCAAGAACACTGGAGTGGGTTGCCATTTCCTTCTCCAATGCATGAAAGTGAAAAGTGAAAGTAAAGTCGCTCAGTCGTGTCTAAATCTTCGTGACCCCATGGATGGCAGCCCACCAGGCTCCTCCCAGTCCATGGGATTTTCCAGACAAGAGTACTGGAGTGGGGTTCCATTGCCTTCTCCAATTTAATACCTAGATCCCACCATTTTCCTCTGGTTGTTAAACTTTTTTGGTTTTCTTTTCTTCCCCATCCATCACTTAAACTATTTTGTCTGAGCATCTTCACTCCATGGTCTTTCCAGGACTGACCTTAAGGCCCCAACGACAGAAGTCCCCTTCAGGATGCCGCCTTCCCATCTCCATCAGAGCAGCAGGAGAACAAGGCATAACTGCCCACATGGAGCCTCTCAAGAAAACCCCAACCACCTCAGGCTCATTACTCCTTACCCCTTTACACATCTTGGGTTACTTCTTTCCTCATCTCTTTCTGCCACTCCGCACAATCTCCCTCTAGAGACCTTGCCACATCTTTCATCTAGGCAAGTCATTAAAATCAGATCCGACAACTCCCTGTCCATCCTCTCCCCACGAAAAGCTGCATCTACTCCAGTCCTTCCCTCCTGTGTTGATGGAAAAAATGTTTGAAACCTTCACGCACCAATTTCTCCCTCATTTCAGATTTTGCTTCAAGTATTTCCATTTCCTTCATCTTTAATTTCTGTTTCCGAACTGATATCTTCCTTTTGACCTATAAATGTGTTCAAATCTCTCACAAGTGTGAAAGGATTCTTCCTTAATATCCCAAGTCCTTCTAGTAAACAATGACCTAAGCCTAGAATTTTCATGTGCCTTATCTCCCACTGATTCTTTTTTCCAGTGAAATTTTTATTTTCTATAATAGCCCTTTCCACTGTTTCAAGTCTTCTTTTACATTCTTTAAGGGCATTTTAAAAAGATTTTAATGACCCAGATAACCATGATGTGATCACTCACCTAGAGCCAGACATCCTGGAATGCGAAGTCAAGTGGGCCTTAGGAAGCATCACTATGAACTAGTGGAGGTGATGAATTCCAGTTGATCAATTTCAAATCCTAAAAGATGATGCTATTAAAGTGCTGCATTCAATATGCCAGCAAACATGAGAAACCCAGCAATGGCCACAGGACTGGAAAAGGTCAGTTTTCATTCCAATCCCAAAGAAAGGCAATGCCAAAAAAATGTTCAAATTACCGCACAATTGCACTCATCTCACACACTAGCAAAGTAATGCTCAAAATTCTCCAAGCGAGGCTTCAACAGTACATGAACAAAGAACTGCCAGATGTTTAAGCAGGATTTAGAAAAGGCAGAGGAACCAGAGATAAAAATGCCAACATTGGATGGATCACTGAAAAAGCAAGAGAGTTCCAGAAAAACATCTACTTCTGCTTTATTGACTATGCCAAAGCCTATGACTGTGTGGATCACAACAAACCGTGGAAAATCCTTCCCCTGACCACCTTACATGCCTCCTGAGAAATCTGTATGCAGGTCAAGAAGCAACAGTTAGAACTGGACATGGAACAATGGACTAGTTCCAAATTGGGAAAGGAGTACATCAAGGCTGTATATTGTCACCCCACTTTATTTAACTTATATGCAGAGAACATCATGAAAAATGCGAGGATGGATGAAGCACAAACTGGAATCAAGACTGCTAGGAGAAATATCAACAACCTCAGATATGCAGATACCACCATCCTTATGGCAGAAAGCAAAGAGGAACTAAGGAGCCTCTTAATGAAGGTGAAAGAGGACAGTGAAAAAGCTGGCTTAAAACTCAACATTCAAAAAACAAAGATCATAGCATCCATACCATCATTGATGGCAAATAGATGGGGAAACAATGGAAACAGTGGGAGACTATTTTTTTGGGCTCCAAGATCACTGAAGATGGTGACTACAGCCATGAAATTAAAAGACACTTGCTCCTTGCAAGAAAAGCTATGATCAACCCAGATAGCATATTAAAAAGCAGACATTACTTTGCCATCAAAGGTCCATCTAATCAAAGCTATGGTTTTTCCAGTAGTCATGTATGGATGTGAGAGTTGGACTATAAAGAAAGCTGAGTGCCAAAGAACTGATGCTTTTGAACTGTGGTGTAGGAGAAGACGCTTCAGAGTCCATTGGACAGCAAGGAGATCCAACCAGTTCATCCTAAAGGGAATCAGTCCTGAATATTCACTGGAAGGACTGATGATGTAGCCGACTTTGGCCACCTGATTCGAAGAACTGACTCACTGGAAAAGACCCTGATGCTGGGAAAGATTGAAGGCAGCAGAAGGGGACAACAGAGGATGAGATGGTTGGATGGCATCACTGACTCAATGGACATGCGTTTGAGGAAGCTCTAGGAGTTGGTGATGAACAGGGAAGCCTGGCGTGCTGCAGTCTATGAGGTCACAAAGAGTCAGGCACAACTGAGCGACTGAACTGATGCAAGGGCATTTTAAATAGTTTTCATATAAGTTCTTCACATTTTTGGTTTCAATTTACGCTTAGGTATTTTTTGTTGTCGTCACTGCAAATGGTCCCAAATCCCTCCTTTTACATATCAAGAATCAATACAGCCCTTGTGGAAAAAAGCATAATTCTGTTCTAGTTGTATGACCAAAAAAAAAAAAATTATTCTACATCTCTCTGATTCCATTTCCTTATTTCTAAATGGAAATCCTAACAGCGTATACCTCATGGAGTGTAGTGAATATTATGAGTTAATACATGTAAAACCTTTAGAACTGTGCCTTGCCCCATGACAAGCACTACGTTGGTATTAGCAGTTACAGACATATATTTTAATATGGAATTAATTTTTTGTCCAGATCTATTTGTTTATATATCACTCCTTTACTAAATTCCTTATTTCTAGTAGTTTTTGTTGACTTAGTTTTTTGGAAATGTGACCATAATGCATGCAGATAGTGCTGGTGCAACCTCCTTTATTTATGGTCCTTCCCAGGTGGCTCAGTGGTAAAGAATCCGCCTGCCAATGCACGAGACATGGGTCTGATCCCTGGGTGGGGAAGATCCCCTGAAGAAGGAAATGGCAACCTGCTCCGGTATTCTTGACCAGAAAATCCCAAGGACAGACGAGCCTGGAGGGCTATAGTCCATGGGGTCACAAAAGAATCGGACATGACTTAGTGACTAAAATAATAACAGTAACAAGAAAACATATCTCCCTACTAAGCATGACGCATAGTTTTTGCGTTTTGGGGCATAGATTATGTTGGGCTGTATGTTGTTATGCTATGTTCCATTTTCCCCCACACCAAGAATGGGTGTTGAATTTTGACCAGTGCCTTTTCAGCATCTATGGAATTAGAAGCAAATGATTTTCTTCCCTAGGATCCCTCTCTAGACTCAGCCAAATGATTTATTTGATGCCCTAACACATGTGGTCATGGTGTATGAGTCTATCAAAGTGCTGCTGAAATCACAGTGATAATATTTTACTCAGAATTTTTGCATTAATACTTTTTTCAAGATAGCCCTTTCATTTTTTGTGTGTGTCAATCTTTCTCCTGTTTTTTTTTAGCTAGACAAAAGTAATTTAGAAGTTTTCTTTTCTTTATAGGTTCTTCTCTTGCTAGGCATTAGAATTATCTGCCCTTTAAAGGTTTAGTAGTATTGCCCCTTCAAACCATATATTGGGATAATTTGTTGGGGTTGGTAGCAATCTGATGATTTTTTTTTCTATTTCTTCTCCTATGGATATCTATTTAGATTTTAAAACTTCAGTTTTGGTAAATTATACTCCTTTAGAAAAGTTGCCAAATGTATTCATATGGAATTGACCAAACAGTCTTTCATTATCCTTCTAGTTCCCTCTGTTTTTATGGCTATTTCTCCCTTATTTCTTACATCGTACATTTGCCTTTAGCACTCTCTTTTTCATGGTTAGTATGCCCAGCACATTGTCTTTTGCCCCTGAAAAACCAGGTTGTTTTTTTTAGTTGTTGTTGTTCAATTTGTTTTCTGCTTTCAGAAGCTGATAATCTACTTTTTACAGCTGTAGGCAGAGGTAAAAATCCCCTCAACTATGGTGAGGATGAGAACAGAAAGGCACCTGGTGACAAAGCCTCCTTCCTTGAATGTCACAAACACTACTTACTGAAGAATACGGGGACCATAAGCACACGCAGAGATTATTTCTGTGGAGGGGAGGGAGAATGCTACAGTCTTAAGGATTTAGAAATCTACTTATAACTTTAGTGGGTTCCTGCATTCAACAGTCATTCAAATAAAAAAAAAAGTATTTCTATTGAAACTCAAATCCAGCTCAATCATTTTTTTCCAACCATCATTTTAAAAAATCAACATAGAATCAATCACAGGTTCCATTAATCCTTGAACCATTTAATAAAAATAACTGTCGGGAGAGCAAGACTGAAAAATTGATAATTTCATCTGTATTTCCTTTTATGGCCTATTAAAGATGAATCAAGACAGGGATTTGAGTCCTGCTTTTGACACTTATACTATCTGTATGACTTCAGAAAGTAATATCTTTCCAAGTGCTCAGTATGTTCATTCTCATAATAAACAGTATTTTATTTGATAATCCTCATAAAGCCTTCCAGCTCTAACAATAGGTGGAAGTAGAATATTCCCATTTGGAATCTTCTGCCCCCTGCTGGCATTTTATCAAACTTCAGATTTTACCTTTCCAACGCACAGAATCTAAGTTTTAGCTGTCTGTTTCACATACTGTGAATCTAATTTTCCTTCTTACAATCTATTCATCTATCATCCTACTTAAAGGCCAGAGGTCATTCTTTTAGAACCAAATACCCTCTTGAACTTTAAAACAATCTTGTTATTTTTGCTGTTTAAATCTTCCTTCTCCCCTGATTTCTTTTAAAGTTTTGTTGCAATCTACACTATTGGGATGAATTTATGTCATTTTTATGGTTCTATTTTTATTTTATAAAATTTGAGGCTATTTTAAATTGGTATATACAGATCAGAATTACTTCAACATTGGAATTGAAGGATACAAAAAAGAGGAACAAATTTAACCAAGGAGGTAAAAGACATAAAAGCAGAAAACCATAAAACAGTGATAAAGGAAACTGAAGATGATTCAAAGAAACGGGAGATATCCCATGCTCTTGGATTAGAAGAATTAGTACTGTTAAAATAGCTATACTATACTATACAAATTTAACTCGATCCTTATCAAAACACCCATGACATTGCTCATAGAACTAGAATAAATAATAGTAAAATTTATACAGAACCACAAATGACCCCAAAATGTCAAAATGATTGTGTGGAAAAAGAACAAAAGTGTAGGCATAATCTTTCCAGACTTCAGACAGTAATACAAAGCTACAGTAATGAAAACAGCATGGTACTGGTACAAAAATATACATATAGATCAATGGAAAAGAACAGCCCAGAAGTAATTACACATCTATGGTCAATTAATCTACAACAAAGGAAACAAGAAAATACAATGAGTAAAAGACAGTCTCTTCAACAAGTGGTTGTTGGAACAGTTGGACAGCCATATGTAAATCAATGAAATTAGAACACTTCCTCACACCACATGCAAAAATAAACTCAAAATGGTTTGCCATGACACCATAAAACTCCAAGGAGATAACAAAACATTCTCAGACATAAATTGTAGCAGTATTTTCTTAGATCAGTTTTCCAAGGCAAAAGAAATAAAAGCAAAAATAAAACAAATTAAAGGCTTTTGCATAGCAAAGGAAATCATTAACAAAAGACAACATACAGAATAGGGAAAAATATCTGCAAACAATTCAACTGACATCAGTATCCAAAATAGATACAAACAATAACTTAATATAAAAAAAAAATCAAACCCAATTTAAAAATGCACAGAAACGCTAAACAGACATTTCTCCAAAAAAGATACATAGACGGTTCTCCAAAGAAGACATACACATGGCCAAAAGGCACATGGAAAGATGCTAAACCTTGCTAATTATTAGAGATATACAAATTAAAACCATAATGTGGTATCACTTCACACCAGTCAGGATGGCCATCATCAGAAAGTATACAAATAATAAACACTGGAGGGAATATAGAGAAAAGGAAACCCTCCTACATTGTTGGTGGAAATGTAAATTGGTATAGCCACTATGCAAAACTGTATGAAGGTTTCTTAAACAACTAAAAATAGAGCTACCATATGATCCAGCAACCCCTCTTCTGGGCGTATATCCAGAAACTATGAAAACTAATTTGAAAAGATACTTGCACTCCCATATTCATAGCACCACTCTTTGTAACAGCCAAGACATGGGAACAACCCAAGTGTTCATCAACAACTGAATGGTTTAAGAAGATGTGGTACACGTCTACAGTGGGATACCATTCCACCACAGAAAAGGATGAAATATTGCTACTTGCAGCAACACGAATCAAACTAGAGTATCACACTAAGTGAAGTCACACAAAAAAAATTATAACATGTAAATGTGAAATCTAAGAAATAATACAAACGAATCTACACACAAAACAGAAACAGATTCAAGGACACAGAAAACAAACTTAGTTATTACCAAAGAGGAAAGGGAAGGGGGACAGATAAATTAAGAGTATGGAATTAACAAATACAAATTACTATATATAAAATAGATAATAAGGATTTACTGTATAGCAGAGGGAACTATACTCACTCAATATCTTATAGTAACTTACAATAGAAAATTATCTGAAGAAAAAATATATATTTAACTAAATCACTCAGTTGTACACCTGAAACTAAAACAATATTGTAAACCAACTATACTTAAACTAAAAAATAAGAATAGTTTCTCCATGCCTGATAATGCTTTTGTTCCTTTAAGTCTATTCTAAGATAAATATAACTATCTTAGCTTGCCTTTGGAGACTATATACTCAGTTTATCTTTTCACTTTTAAACTTTCTGTTTCCTTATGTGTGTTCCTTATAAACAACTTTTTGTTGCATTTTTCTAATTTGAATTCTTTCTCTTAATGGACAGTTTTAGTCCTTGACCAAGCACTTTTAAAATCTAATCCCAGTAGCACTCTCTTGGTTTCTGCCAGGATATGCTAGCTAATCTTACATTTTTGATATAGTCTTCTTTCCCCCTTACCAAGCCCAGCACATTTGCAGCCAGGAATTAACCCTAGTTACAGACCTGGCAGCAAAGAGAGGAGATGGGCAGTTACTCTCTGAGGGGTGGGGGAGGGGAGGAGGGTGGGAAGAAGAGGAAGGGTGGGTAGCAGCCTCCACAGCATCTTCTAGCATAAGCTGAGGTGACTTAATAGGAAGGGTGGGCTACTTCCATAAGACTACAGGATGCAGTAGGGAGTGCAGAGCCGGCATCCATCCAGATGTCCCCATGGCATGTTTTAAGGTTCTAGGTTTTCCCTACCAGCACCCTGAATTTTCACAAAAGAAAATTTGGCTGAACATTCAAGTCCCTGAAGCTCTGTGACTGTAACAATTAGATGTTTGACCTGAACATCTGTTTCAACCCTTCCATCGCAGGAGAAAAGGCCTCCTTGTGAGTTCCCCTTGTGAGAATGATCTCTGTTCGTTCTGAAGGCAAGCCATTCACTATTACAGTAATCCAAGTCTATGCCCTGACCAGTAATGCTGAAGAAGCTGAAGTTGAACGGTTCTATGAAGACCTACAAGACCTTCTAGAACTAACACACAAAAAAGATGTCCTTTTCATTATAGGGGACTGGAATGCAAAAGTAGAAAGTCAAGAAATACCTGGAGTAATGGGAAAATTTGGCCTTGGAGCACAGAATGAAGCAGGGCAAACGCTAACAGAGTTTTGCCAAGAGAACTCACTGGTCATAGCAAACACCCTCTTCCAACAACACAAGAGAAGACTCTACAGGTGGACATCACCAGGTGGTCAACACCGAAATCAGATTGATTATATTCTTTGCAGCCAAAGAGAGAGAAGCTCTATACAGTCAGCAAAAACAAGACTGTGAGCTGACTGTGGCTCAGATCATGAACTGCTTATTGCCAAATTCAGACTTAAATTGAAGCAAGTAGGGAAAACCACTAGACCATTCAGGTATAACCTAAATCAAATCCCTTACAACTACACAGTGGAAATGACACATAGAGTCAAGGGATTAGATCTGATAGACAGAGTGCCTGAAGAATGATGGACCAAGGTTCATGACATTTTACAGGAGGCAGGGATCAAGACTATCCCCAAGAAAAAGAAATGCAAAAAGGCAAAATGGTTGTCTGAGGAGGCTTTATAAACAGCTATGAAAAGAAGAGAACTCAAAGGCAAAGGAGAAAAGGAAAGATATACCCATTTAAATGCAGAGTTCCAAAGAATAGCAAGGAGAGATAAGAAAGCTTTCCCCACTATTCAACACAAAGAAATAGAGGAGAACAATAGAACGGGAAAGACTAAAGATCTCTTCAAAAAAATTAGAGATACCAAAGCAACTTTTCATGCAAAGATGGGCACAATAAAGGACAAAAATGGTATGGACCTGACAGAAGCAGAAGATATTAAGAAGAGGGGGCAAGAATATACAGAAGAACTATACAAAAAAGATCTTCATGATCCAGATAATCATGATTGTGTGATCACTCACCTAGAGCCAGACATCCTGGAATGCAAAGTCAAGTGGGCCTTAGGAAGCATCACTACAAACAAAGCTAGTGGAGGTGATGGAATTCCAGTTGAGCTATTTCAAATCCTGAAAGATGGTGCTGTGAAAGTGCTGCACTCAATATGCCAGCAAATCTGAAAAACTCAGCAGTGGCCACAGGACTAGAAAAGGTCAGAATGAATTCCAATCCCCAAGAAAGGCAATGCCAAAGAATGTTCAAATTACTGCACAATTGCACTCATCTCACACGTTAGGTAAAGTAATGCTCAAAATTTTCCAAGCCAGGCTTCAACAGTATGTGAACTGTGAACTTCCAGATGTCCAAGCTGGATTTAGAAAAGGCAGATGAACCAGAGATCAAATTGCCAACATCCACTGGATCATCGAAAAAGCGAGAGAGTTCCAGAAAAACATCTATTTCTGCTTTTTGACTATGCCAAAGCCTTTGACTGTGTGGATCACAACAAACTGTGGAAAATTCTTCAAGTGATGGTAATACCAGACCACCTGACCTGCCTCATAACAAATCTGTATGCAGGTCAAGAAGCAATAGTTAGAACTGGACATGGAACAACAGACTGGTTCCAAATTGGGAAAGGAGTCCGTCAAGCTGTATATTGTCACCCTGCTTATTGCAGAGTACATCATGAGAAATGCTGGACTGGAGGAAGCACAAGTTGGAATCAAGATTGCTGGGAGAAATATCAATAACCTCAGATATGCAGATGACACCACCTTTATGGCAGAAAGGGAAGAACTAAAGAGCCTCTTAATGAAAGTGAAAGAGAGTGAAAAAGTTGGCCTAAAACTTCCCATCACTTCATGGCAAATAGATGGTGAAACAGTGGAAACAGTGACAGAGTTATTTTTTTGTGTTCCAAGATCAATGCAGATGGTGACTGCAGCCATGAAATTAAAAGATGCTTGCTCCTTCCAAGAAAAGTTATGACCAACTTAGCTTATTAAAAAGCAGAGACATTACTTTGCCAACAAAGGTCTGTGTAGTCAAAGCTATGGTTTTTCCAGTAGTCATGTATGGATGTGAGAGCTGGACTATAAAGAAAGCTGAGCGCCAAAGAATTGATGCTTTTGAACTGTGGAGTTGGAGAAGGCTCTTGAGAGTCCCTTGGACAGCAAGGAGATCCAACCAGTTCATCCTAAAGGGAATCAGTCCTGAATATTCCTTGGAAGGACTGATGTTGTAGCCCACTTTGGCCACCTGATTCGAAGAACTGACTCACTGGAAAAGACTCTGATGCTGGGAAAGATTGAAGGCAGGAGAAGAAGGGGACGACAGAGGATGAGATGGTTGGATGGCATCACCGACTCAATAGACATGAGTTTGAGTAAACTCGGAGTTGGCGACGGACAGGGAAGCCTTGTCTGCTATAGTCCATTGGGTCGCAAACAATCAGAGATGACTAAACGACTGAACTGAATTAAACAGAACTGTGAGCTCCCCAGAGGTCCTCTGGCTGTCATTTCCGTATTAACAGCTTGATAACAGCCTGGGGTTTCTCATTATCCTTCTGTAGGTCAGCAACACAACCTAGCAGTAACCAGCCAATTCTGCTGTTCTCAGAGACACTGTTCTTTCCACATTTATCAAATGCCTGCCTCATTGAACTTCCACAGAATTCTTCTCCATGGAGATATTTGCCTAAGTTACCACCTGTGTCTGGGGTTCTAAGAACATCCTCAGGTTAAGCAACTTGCTAGAAGGACCCACAGGACTAAGCACAGATCTGTGCTCACAACTATGATTTATTACAGAGAAAGAGCACCAAGCAAAATCAGCAAAGGGAAAAGCTACATGAACAAAGTCTAGAGGAAGCCATGGATTCACACATGAACTTAATTCCTCCAGCAAAGATGTATAATATGTATAAAATAGCATCCACCAAGGAAACTGGCCTGAGCCTGGGCATAGGAGTCCAGGGTTTTTATTGCGCCCAGTTAAGCAGGCACTCTCTGTCTAACATGTACGAAAATGCATGATTCCCAGAAGGAAAGCAGGTGTTCGACATAAATCCCATTGTCTGGACAAACACTTCAGGCAGAGTAAACCATCCTTATCAATTAAGAGAATGGGGGAACACCCATGAAATCCAAACTGCTGGACATATGTGAGCCTTGCAAGCAGGCCTCTCTAAGGGTAACAGATCCAGGCCTGCTTTGACAACTCTTCTGCACACCATCTGTGACATATTTAGTAACTGACCACAACCTTGCACCTGGGCCTGTATGGATGCCTCTTACCAGCCAGGCTGGCATCCTCGGCATTCTTTGGAACAGAGATGAATCAGCTCCTATTCTCCTATTAACCGGTTTTCTTGGCTCTCACTCCTGGGCTACTTGTGTTAGTCTGGATCTTCCAGGAAGCAGACGCCTAGACCAAGAAGGGATCAGCTATGGAACAGAGTTACCAGGGGCAACACTGGTGAGGAAAAGAGTCGGGGTGCTGGGGTTGGCAGGAGGCAACCAGGCCCTGATGCAGGTAAACAAAAGAAGGAAGGTTGAGTGAAAGTGACTTAGCGACTATAACACAATCTTAAGGGAGTCTGGCAAGACCGTCAGGTAGTCTTAATACCAAAGTGAAGGAGTCATCTCCCTGCCAGGCTCGGTCCCTGGCTGGCAAGAGGCAGAGACTGTGCGTTAAGGCAGGGATGACCAAGTGCAGGTGCTACAGGGCCTTCAGGCCCTTACGTCCCCTCCTGCTGGAGGGCTGAGAGATGCATTCTACTGGCTGCTAGAACCATGACTGTAGCTCTCAAAATACACCTGAAAAAGGTTTATCAGACAAATATTTAGCACCAACAGCATGTCTCAGCTAAAAGAAAAAAGTTAGTTATAAAATCCCCTAATCTAGAACACTAATTAATAATGAAAATGCAAATAATCTTCTCTATTTCATAAACTGAACAATATCCTATGGAGAGAATTTTGGGGAAAAGACTTTCAAACTGCTTGGTGAATTGGGAGCTGACACACAGCATACAGTATTAGGACTGAATCAAAGTTACTCAATGACAAAAAAAATAAATATGTTTATATGTTCATAAAGTGAAAGCGTTAGTGGCTCAGTCATGTCCGACTCTGAGACCCCATGGATGACAACCCTCCAGGCTCCTCTGATCATGGAATTCTCCAGGCGAGAATACTGGAGTGGGTAGCCGTTCCCTTCTCTAGGGGATATTTCCAACACAGGAATCGAAGCTGCGTCTCCTGCACTGCGGCAGATTCTTCACTGTCTGACCCACCAGGGGAGCCCCAAATGTTCATCATGCAAGTAAGTTTCTGAAATATGATTTACATTCATTAATACGTAAGAATAAAATACCATTTTTGAGTTTTTCCTCCTGACTGACCTCAAATACTCTTGACAAAGAAATAGCATTCCTACATATTTTACAATATTTTACACCTAGTTCTTAGGTTGACTATAAATGACCACATGTAAACCTTGTGAGGAGCAAACTGAACAAAGTTTATAGATATGTCTAAAAATTATTAGATACAATTTGAGAACTTCTAAATTATATATGCTTAGATGATAAAATGGATGAACATCCTCTTACACAGTATCTAATAACAAACAATTTTATTATTATTATTTTTTGGTCACACTGAATGGCACGTGGGCTCTTAGGTCGCCAAGCAGGGATTGAACCCTCATGCCCTGCATGGGAAGTGTGGAGTCTTAACACCTGGACCGCAAGGGAAATCCTTCACTGTCTAATTTTTATCAATGTTATCCTCAAAGACAACATTGGCTATCAATTTGCTTTTTCTTTTTGCTGCACTGTGCAGCATGAGGGACCCTATATCCCAGGCCAGGGATCTAACCGAGCCCCCTGCATTGGGAGCGTGGAAGTCTGAACCATGGACTTCACGACTCACTGATACAAATGACAGAAGCTGCTGGAAATAAAGAAAAGCTTTAACATAAAAGACTTGTAAAATGTTTATTTTTAAATGAGATTAATACCATTTTATTATAGGAGAGATGCCATCGTTATTTACAGGCTAATAAAAAAATACTAAAACTCAACGCAACTAGATATGATACATTTGTCAAAAATCCTATAGATTTGAGGCCAACCCTACATGGAAAACTAGGTAGCTGGGATAGCGCATTACATAATAAGGACATCAGAAATATGCAACTTACACATGAATCAATATATTTTGTTTCTAAACATGAAAACAAAGTCTACAGTGGGGGGGGGGGGGGGGTTGTGGATAGAACCAGCACCAAAGAAACGCTGAGCTAACTTTTGACAACTGTTAAGTCAGCAAAAACCATTTGTTTATATTACCAAGGATCTCAAAATTTTCATCTCTTTTCAATCTATTTTAAAGTCTCACAACCCAAACGCGCTTTGCCATCAAAGTCACAGACACTTAGAACTGTAGAAGTTAATATATACAAACATACATACAACCCTCATACTCTTGAAATTTTTTCTCAGCTATTCTGTTTGTGTGTGCATCTGTATACTTTTCTTTTTTCCTTTTTAATTGTAATGGCTTTGCAACAGTTCTCTCCTTATCTGGTTTTGTCCTGGAAATAAGTTCCTTTCCTACAAATCTGAAAACATAAAAACTGCTTCTCATTTAGACCTTTGGAAAGACTCTGTAATTCTCAGTTCATCTCCCAAAGACCATATATTCTAAAAGGAACTTTTAACCAAGTACTTTCTAAACACCAGATGGGAATCTCATAGTAATCCCTGAGCAACAGTGCTCTCACATGGGCTGCAAACCAAGGTGAAGCAGGAATGAAATGGGAACTGACCTCTGTAATTTTAAACTAACTGGAACACTTTTCATTTTGCTTATCAGCCCAAGAAGGGAGTTTCTATCATAACCATCTCATACAATCCTTTACATTACACAGCGTCCTCATAGAAATGCCAACTCAAGGCTCTTAAAAAAACTCTTTATAGACATATTAGTTCTTGAAAATCAAAAGGCTTTGGTTAATATTTCCTAAGGATTCGGCCTTAGTAGATAAAAGATACTCTCTGAAAAACTGCCAAGGCCATCCCATCCTAGATGGTGTTTTAAAAAGATAAGAATAACATAGTTTCAAGTCACACCAAAAAAGCTTTCAGATATGTGGCAATGGAAATTTTTTTTGACTGAATGAATACACTGGTTAAAATCCAGTTTATAGATCTCATATCATGCATGGGAGTATGTGCTAGATAGAGTAGGGGGAACGCATAAGGAGGAAACATTTTTCTTTTAAGAGTCCTAGCCTGTCAGGAGCAAACAATAACATGTGGCTTCCTTATTCAGTTGTACAACTAAATACTAGTTTTTGCTCAGAGGCAATATTATGCTAAAAGGTATTTTAGTATCAGTAACCACATATACTACAAAGTGCATTTCCTATTACAAATTAACATGGTGATATACAGATCAACAAAACTACCAAAACAAACCATTAAAGAGTAACAGTTGAAACATAAAATTTATAAATAGCAAAACCACCAAATAAAGTATATACATTTTATAGATTTACCTATGAACAAACATATAGTGCATCAAGGAAAGACAAGAGAATGTGTTTTGTATCACGTAACATCTGAATATTAGAAATGAGATACTGGTAATACTCTAAAAGCCTTCTCCCAACTTATATTCCCTTAAATGTGTATTCTTTAAAACAATGATATTGGCAAAACTATCATCTCTTCAAATGCAATGTTTTTCACTTTTCCTTGCAGGGTACAGTGGCCTGCAGAACAGCATGTAAGAGAGCAGGCACTCCGAGCTCATTCCTGGGATAAGAGAAGTAGCAAATCGAGTTTGCATATGAAAAGCACTTTAGTCAAACTTAACACTGAAAAGCCAACCAAAAAAATTATCGTATCAAAACGTGTTCACTTTATCCTGCCCACCACCAGTGCCTCAGATTTATAGATTATTGGCAAATCAGTTAGTTATCAATGCTTTGAGAGAAAACTGCTGTTTGAATTAAATGTATCTCATTGACATAGTAATAAATTTGAGCTTTTACTGCCAGAAAAAAAATGTACCTTTAAGTGCTAGGACTATCACAATACAAACATTATGAACAACTCAAAATGTATAAAACTGTCTTTTGTGGATTCCAGAAAAAAAGCATTTGTGACTAAACAATAACGTAATGCTCCAATACCACGCAGACAAATCAACATAATTGAGAACAGATATTTCACACTCATTGGCATTTCTTTTAAAAAACCTGAAAAGTACAATAACTGAAACTATTTCTAGTGCAGCATTGATTGATACAGGATTGCTTAAAGAAAACTATTCTGTACTGCATGAATAACATTGAAAAGCAAACTCATTATAATAAATGATCATTAAGAACTGATTTAGACATCAGGAAGCACATTAAATTTTTAAAAAACACTAAAACCATTCAGTTAAAAAACAAATTTAAGTCAAGCCTATATTTCTGCAATTCACTGAGTCAAGTTCTGTCCTTTGAAACATCACACTTAACATTCTGGAACATACGATATGAATTCATTTATTCTCTTATATTTAAAGGCTATTCTTTAAAAAAAAAAAACAAATCCAGTTAGCACTGTCCTTCTACTAAATGGAAAAGGAATCAAATAAAACAGTAGTGCTTCATTTGGTACTTAAGAGCCTAACACTATCCTTTTGGGAAACACATGCTTTGGTACTTTATAATTTGAAGAAAATCAAAATTGCTTTTCATGCAATAGCTAATTATGGTATACCACAGAAAACAGGGAGTTTTATGCATTTAGAATTGTTCACATGAAGCCCTGAGGTACCCGCCTTTCATTTAGGCAATAAACAGCCTCCTTAAATCTTGTATAGTCTTTGTCACCATCTTCCCTAGTGCCCCAAATTCAGAATAGTTTGATTAACAATCTTGTCTGAAGATACAGTCAATTTAATAAGACTTTTTATGATACAGACTGTGTAGATCATCTAATTTAGAAGCACTGTCTTCTAGAGGAGTTTCACTTGAAGCTCCTAGATCTCCATTTTCGTGTCCATCAGTAACTGCCTTCTTATTAAATCCTGAAAGAGAAAATAAGCAGATACTTCCTAATTAAAAAAAATCATACTTCTATTGAGCAACAACAAAGGAAAGTCCACTGTAACTAATAATAGTAATAAGAAGCAAATAATGGGGCCCTAGATTAATCAAGACAGCAATTTCTGACAAAGGAATGCTTTCTTATAGCAGATCTCAAACACTGTACAAATGTTTTTAATATTATCTATTGGACCTACCTAAAAATTATATAAAATTTCCTACCAAATTATTCATGAAATTCAGAATTGATACACACAACTGCAAAATTCAATCAGTTCTACTTAACACAAATACCTACGGAACTGTATATTTTTCTTTCACATTTTGCTTTCAAATTATTTAACTTCAGCTCACTGAGGCACATACTAGTTTATTTACTAAATCTAACCTGTTGGTAAGACAACGTCCAGATAAAATTTAAAACTAATTCTGGTTAATCTACAAAACAGATAATAGGCTTGCAAATAAATGAAAGTTGACTATGAAATCTGCTTAGTGAGCTATGAAACATGGATACATGCTAAAAAGATAACCAATGGATACATTTCTTGTGATTTGTGATCAGTTAATAGTAATGTATCCTAAGAGTATACATGTTTGGTTATTTGGGTCACATTTTAAATGGTTTGCAATTTATCTAGGTGACAGGGAAACCTTTTAAAAAAGCCTCAGCTGCAAAAAGGAAGGGATAAGCCTTCTAATCCTGACCAAAAAAAAAAAAAAAAACCAGAAGAAAAGGTAAAAAACAAAATCAAAAGAAAAGAAGCTCAATAGTGCAAGGTTTTGACATACTGACACAATGGTTTTGTTCAAGATGCACAGGGAGACCAAATGCGACTGCTGTCTTTGTAGACACTTTACAACACACAGGCTTACCAAAGGACAACAGCTCATCAGTCTACTGTAACACTCTATGCCACAAGTTCTCACATTTTTTGATTTCAGGATGCCTTTACACTCAAGAACTGAGAACTGCAAAGAGCCTTTTTTCATGTGGGTTATTAACAGTAAGTGATGTACTGATGTTTACCATATTAGTGATTAAAACTGAGAAATCTAAAAAAAAAATTACTTTGTTAAAAATGGTAATAACTCCATAAACGTTAACATAAATATCTGTTTAGTGAAAATAATTCTAATTTCCAAAAAACTCAGTCAGAGGGTGTCACAATTTTACAATTTTGCAAGTATCTTTAATGTCTGGCTTTACAAATGACTGCTAGATTCTCATATCTGCTTTCACTCAATCAGAAGCATGTGAAGAAAGTTCATTTCACGTACACGTATAACTATGAAGAGGGAAGAGTAACTTAGCCTTTTCAAATAACTGTCAATATTCTTCTTTGATATTATACCAAATTTTACAATATAGAATCTAAAACCATATCAATGAGCTTTCACACTCTGATGCGTTAAAATCATTTGTCTATTTTGCACTTTTGAATGGCTCTTTCACCCACGCAGGATTCAGTAATATCACATGCTGGTCATTTAAAAAGTCTTAGATCCCTGAGTTATATAACAATTGCAAAAGCTGACACATTTCATTTTACTATATCAAAAAAATCATACTCATGAATATCCACTATTCATGTGGATATTAGAAAAGCTCTTTAAAGGTTAGGAAGCTGTCAAGCTCATGGTGGTTGATATGTGTTTTACAAAATTCTGATTTCCACTTGAAAGCTCACATTTTATCACTGGCAATAAATACTGTCAATTGTTCTTGAAGGGATGGATCCACCTTGTTCATTTTAAGGAAAACGGCTGCCAGATAGTCTGAACAACCATAATTTGTCATTCTTTCAAGTAAAAATTGTCATCCATGAAAAGAATGGCTAATTCAACTAGCAAATTAATCATTTAAGTACTTTTCCTCAAGACGAGCATCTTAGTTCAGCATATAAACTCAATGCCATGCATACTTCCCACTTCATCACACAGAATAATTAAAAAGTCATATACTCAACTTTTAATAAAATGAGTAACTTTTACTATTTTATAGAGGATATTCTTAAGAAACTGGCATTTTCTTCTTTTTTATTCTGAGCAGATGACAAGGAAGAACACAGTGATCACTAGTAAAGCAGTGCTATTTGCCTTGACTCATACTAAGGCACCAATAGTTTCACCACCATTGATTTTGTACCATCAATAAGTATCAACACAAGACAAACAATGCCTTAGTATTAATTATTATGAAAATTTGGATCTCAGAACTCCCTGAAAGGTCTCAGGGTCCCCTACAGATCTATGGATCACAATTTAATCACCAGTGCTCCATATAAAAGTGCTAGAATTGTTCTTTAAAATATGTATAGATGACAGCAAAGGAACTAAACCCCAAATCTTCAAGACTACATATCCTGATTCCATTAAAAATCAGGAGATAACAGTCTAATTACTTATTCAAATTCAGCCTGTAAAATCACTCCATTATGAAAGAACAATGTGCATTAAAACAGCAAGATGTTAAGATGTATCTACTTTAAAAGGCATGTTGGCCTTTGTTTCTGTCTAGAAAACTTCAATTTTATTTACATTTCGAGGATTAGCTGTAGTTTAGTAACTGCTCATATATTTGTCCAAGGTGAATCTAGAAGAACTGACATGTAAATAAAATATTGGCATAATTACTGGTGTATAATAAAACTATAATTTAGCAAGGGAAAGCTATCCACTCTGTTAATGCTGGTTTCCCCATCATTAAAACAGTGTTACAAAGAACATCTAAGTCTTGTATATTTTTTAAGTTTATTGATAGTAAATACATTCATTATAACTTTCATGGTGATTTTTACCTTGTAACATTTTGACTTCCCCACTTGTGTCTTTACAACTAGCACCAGGATTACTACTTCCCTCTAACTCATCAAGGTACAAACGGTAACGATGTCCACTCTCATCTTCATACTCTACATTTTCATCATCAGAATCCACTTCAGGAGCCACGTAAACTACTTCAAATTCAATCTCTCCTCTCTAAAATGGGGAAAAGAAAATGCGAAAACCAAGTTACTGTAACTTTAAAAGATTTCCAAATTCTTTGAGGTGAGAAGCAACAGTTGGGCCTCAGATGTAGCTCCTTTCAAGACAACAAACAGTGAAATTTTAGACTCTCAAGAGGTACATGTAATTTCCTTTCAGTATTACAGATCTTTCTCCTGATCAAAATATTTTCCCCAAAAGACCTAAAACAAAAAAGGATGATTATTCAATTTACAGAATTTTGGAACAAAGTGTTCAGTTTAAAAGTCATTTTGTCATTTTATACTTTACATAGCAGCAATTCAGAAAATCTATCTAATAGTCAGATATTAAAGTTGCACCTAAGGGCACCACACACACTTTTCTTTGACTAATTCAAGAAACCTCTACACAATGATTTCTTGTTTCTTACTCATTAGGTCTTGAGCGTTTCCTTAACTGTCACTGACAGCAGACATAGTTGTTGGTCAACGTACTCTGTTGAGTAATAATAGCAATTACTGTGTTTATTGTTCAAAATTATATCCTTCAATTCTCAGAACAACTCTATTGTACTCCCCATACATGAATGAGAAACCTGAGTCAGTCCTGGAGAGGGCTGATGACTCTCAATAAGACAAACAAGTAAAATAGAAAAACAGAAATTGACTCCAAAGCCCTTGCTCTTTCTCCTATACTAGACTAAATGTGTAATATTTATATTTTATTCTTTAATAATAACTTCATGTTCAAGTAAAAAGTTATAGATTATTTTATGTTAAAAAAAATTCCAAGCTATAATTGTCACTTAATAAGAGACTACAGTCACTACACACAAGACCAGTGTTTGCAATTCTCTGAAAATTATGGCCTGCCTTTGCTCAAAACAAAGCATGCCATTTTGTTTTGTTTTGAATTGCTACTCACTAAGTCTCTTTGGTGCTCCTCTTTCCCAGCAGTTTAAGGTTATCCTTCAGAACTTTACATGTGTTCAGCATTTCTATAAAATTTTGTAGCTCATGAACTGCCTCTTTATGTCCCCTTTACCTCAGCAGTCATTCATCCCACTCTTATGCTACAGGATGACAGCCAAGTTGGACTGAGAAAACACCAACTTAAAGAAACGAGTGCTGCATTCTTAAGTCTCCCTCATCAGATAATGCTTTAAAAAATAACACTTTGGGGAGTCGGTAAATGCAGTGTGTTAGTCGCTCAGTCATGTCCAACTCTATACGACCCCATGGACTGTACTGTCTATGGAATTCTCCAGGCAAGAATCCTGGAGTGGGTAGCCATTTCCTTCTCCAGGGGATCTTTCCAACCCAAGGATCGAACCTGGGTCTCCCACATTGTAGTGGTCTTTAGTAAAGTTCTTTAGATGACAGAATCAGGTCTGTGGGTAGCTGTCATGAAGAAACAGATTTTAGGTTTACTATGAGGAAAAGCTTTCTAAAAATCAGCAGTCTAAAACAGTGAAATGGACTGCATTATCACCAACAAGTCCTCCCTTTAATACAGAATATAATTATTTCCCAGATGGCACAGTAGTAATGAATCCCCCTGCCAATGCAGGAGATGCAAGAGCTGTGGGTTCAATCCCTGGGTCGGGAAGATACCCTGGCATAGGAACTGGCAACCCACTCCAGTATTCTTGCCTGGAAAATTCCATGGTCAGAGGAGTCTGTTGGGTCCATGGGGTCGCAAAGAGTCAAACACAACTGAACACACAACACACACACATTCATTTAGTGATACTGTAGTTATTTATGCATCAAGTAGAATTGAACTAAATGAGCTACAAATTCATTTTCAACTCTGAAATTCAAGTCTGCTCTGGCATACTATGCTGATGATCCAATGAACATCTCAATGTACTAACCAACACCTCTCTAATGCCCTCAAGTCTATTCTTGAAAGAAAAAACAAAACATTTTTTACATCTTAATTTTTATGGATAACAAATATGACTCCTGGATATGAATCTCAATTCTTTAATCTATTTGCTCTGCAACCTTGAGCAATCTAATTTATAAGAACTTTATTTTACTCATTTTAAATAAGAGGGTTGGTTAAACGATTTCTAATGATCCTTGACTTCTAACATTTACGACTGTAAAATCAATCCACTTCTAGCATTGTTTTTTCTATAATATTTCATATCTATATAGTGTTTTAGTCATTAATGATGTTTTGCTTTCCAAGAACCAAGTCCTGTTCTGAACACTTTGTATGTATTAACAAACTTAATCCTTCCAGCTCTCAGATGAGGACATTGCAGCACTAAGGACTTAAGTAACTTGCTCAAAGCTATACAGCTGTGAAGAAGAGCAATCAAAATCTTTTTCAGTAAATCTGGCTGAATGTCTTCTACAAAAGGGCCAAGTCAAAGGAAACTAATATCTATAGATAAACACTTTACTACCTGAGAACCCTCCTAGGGAGCATCATCTATTCAATAGGCTCAGAAAGGAACAGCTGAGAGACCCAGCTTTAACTATATAAAGGGAGCTGACCTGCTGGGAAAGAATGGTCACAGCTTCTTTATGCTTCGTGTCCCGCAGGTTAACTCCATTAACAGCCAGAATAGCATCTCCAACGTGCAGCCCTCCACATCTATCAGCAGGTTGCCCAGGATGGATTTCAGAAATGAGGATTGGAACACCATGTTCCTTTCCACCCTAGTCAAAAAAAAAAAAAAAAGAAGCAGCAAACTAGTTTACCTCTACATAGTTGCACACTATTCTGATAAAATATTTTTCTAAAAACATTTCAATAAGCACCTATACTGTCTCTATAAATGCTGAGTGATATCCTATTTGCTACTTAGGTAATGGTAAATCAAACTATCATAAATATCAAAGAGTTACCTCTAAGTAAAATGATTAATAACATATATGTGCTTTTTAAAATGCATTACAGAATTAAAAAAACAAAAAGAACCCTGAAAAACCAAAAGAACAATCGGCTTAACTCTCTTAAACAAATATTTTATGTATTAGTAGCCCATAGTACTATCAGATTTTATCAAACCTAAGTCCCAAGGAACCATAAGAAAAAACCCATTATTTTATGTTCCACAAAAATAACTGTAAGATGAATCTGAATTTCACAGATGTTAAAATGTGAAAAAATATGCAATGCAGAAATTAATGAAATACAGCATTTGGTACCTTTCACTTTCTAGCCTGTAATCATAATTCTATGTGTGTCTTATTTCTCTTATTAAACTTGTGCTCTTTGAGGGAAGTATACTCAAAAAGGTAGGTATATTCAATAAATATCTATTAGATAAACTTTTCATTACAAGAAACATTTCTACAGTAAACAATACCAGAATGTAAATAAACTTCTGCAGTGCCTAAGTATAAAAAGCCAGCTTATTCATTGATTTGGAACAAACCACTGAACAAAATGCTCTAGTTGTACATATTTTAAAACAGATTACTCTCAAGAAGGTCGTCCAAGACAACCTTGTACAAAGGTTGTACAATCTTGACAACCGTTGTAAAGATTCCTTTACAACCTTGATGTAAAGGAATCAACATTAAAAAAGAAGAATACTTGGACCCAAGAGCCAGTGAAATCTCACAGCCAAGAAATGAGACAAGAGAAAGACAGCAAATACTCTAGAGAAAAGAACAATACAATCAGGTCATTTAACACAGAAGAAAACAGTTGTATCCAATCCCAAAGGCTACTACAGGCATCACAGGATGTGGTGCAGAACTATGATCTGAGTCATAGTGAAAATGATAAACACTGATTACTTAAAAAATACTTTAAAGTAATACTTAGCAGTTATTAGGAAGATTTACATACCAAAAAAAAAAAAAAAAAGTTTACATAAATGTGCTATTACCCATGGGGATAAGTTTAGTTATTTAGAAAATATATTCAGAATACTTTATTTCCCAATGATGTTCAACAAAGGAGTGTGATTATACTAGAGAAGTGTAGCGAAGAGGAGACTGGAAGCACTACTTCTTACTGTAATTGAAATGCCAAGGCCTTCATGATCTTCCTTAAGGAGGAGAACTTTTCTAATTGGACCAACACCTTGGCTTTTCTTTAAAGAGTCTTGATCCTTGTTGGAGAAAAAAAAAGAAGAAAAATTAGTAGTACTTAAACTATATACCATATAGAATAACTTGCTTTTAGAAATGTTTATTGGTTTCCTGTAATGGATACACAGTATAATGTTAAGAACATAATTAACAGATCACATGGGAAAGCAAAAATAGTGGTTCTATTAATATAGTGAATGTACATGATTTTCTCACCCTCTTGTTAATTTCTTTAATACTTATATATGACATTACAAAAGAAACTACTGCCATGAACTGATAAACAATACCTTTAAGAAATACAAGGAGGTAACTTTATCTTCACTGGAAAATAGCTTTAAGATCTATATCCATTTCAACTGAATTATAGAACTGAAAAACAAAATGTCAACTGGTCATTAACTACTTTTTCATTTCTTTGAGCTGTGGAATCTACCTCTTAACTAAAGGACCTTGCTCCATTAATAATTCTTTCTCTGTTACCTTTACTTTTTCCCTCTCTCTACAAAGTTCTTCCCTAAAATGAAAAAATGTCAAGCCTCACCAAGCTATAAAACACAGACCACGTACAAACACAAAACATATAAAAACCCTTAAACCAACCACAATCTTGGTTACCTTCTGTCCACGCTCCATCTTTCCTGAACCTTTACACAAAGTTAATCCTCACTGTAGTTACTTCCTTGCTTCCCATATCCAGCACTCCAACCTGTAATTGGGGTTCTACTCCACCTGCTCCACTGAAGCTGTCTTCTCTGCAGTCACTGGTAACCAATGTGGCTGCTTCCAATGAATACTTTTTAGTCACTGCCCTTTCGAACCCTGCAGAAGTTGATACTGTTCACAATCACCTTCTTGAAACCTCTTTTCTTTGGTGTCCATCACACTACTTTCCTAGGAGGCCCATATCTGACAGCTCTATCTCAGGCTTCTGTCTTTGGTGATTAATTTCCTTCCCTCACTCCTTAATGGTTTCCGTCCAGCTTTTTACTTTCTACATACTTTTCCTGGGTGACTTAATCAATTCCATGGTTTCAAAAGACGATTTACCTAGTAATCCTGAACTCAAGAGTTCTCTCTAGAATTCTAGAGTCATATATATAATTGGATATAACCTGGCTGTCCCACTGGCACCTCAATCACTACATGTCTAAAACTGATATCATCTTTCTATCAAAACCTTCCTTTCCCTATATTTGGTTTATCAATGCATGCCATCATCTCACTCGATTGCCCAAACCAAAACCCAGACTTTCTTTCTTACTCACCTACTTAACCAAAAGCAGTTAGTCACTCACTCCTTTTGATTCTAATTCTCTCAAACCTGTTCTTCCTCTGATCCCTTTCTCATTATTATCTTTCTAAATGTAATTTCCCTGATTTCAATTAGTCCCTCTTCTAATATATCCTCCTCACTATCCAAAGCAACTGTCAAACAAATGCTAAATCTTATTAAGTCCACCATTTTATTTGAAAATCCCGACCATCAGGTTAAGATTCAAGTGACTTTACTTAGCATAAGATAACATTTATCATCTGGCCACTGCCTAGAAGTTAATGGGAACCAAGAGAACCCAAAGAAGACAATGACATGAGTGCTTACTGCAGTCACCACTCCTCTCCCATGGTCGCCACACACATGGCAATTCTTACAATAATCTTCTCAAAGGCAACAAATAATTTTACTATTCGACACCAGGATTTACCTGATACTAAAATATGCGATCCATTGGACAGGAGTTAGATATGATTTTATTATATTAAGGCTTGTACCATCAGGCTGCTGTTGCAGTGAAATTTAATAAATTTTTATATAGGTAGAAAGAAAAGCTCCTGTACAGTGGTGGCTACAGAAGCAGACAACTGGACACAGAGCTCAAATTCCATCTTAATCCAAAACCAAACAGGTATAAATGTTAGCTTGGAAACAATATATAAAGCTAGTTACTAAGAGTCTCCTTATAAAGAACTACCCCCAGATATTTGCCAACTTATCAATAGGATCACACACACTCTGCTAAGCTTAGAACTTCTGTAAACAGGCCTAATCGCGATCCAGGAAAATTCTGAAATATGAGCTGAAGCAACATTCGTCTGCTATCAATAGTTCAGTGTCTTCAGAAATACCATTTTTGGGGTATTGGCGTAGGAGCTATATGGGCTGCTGAAACCTTAAATATGTATCTATTTTAAAATAAGTTTAATCCCACTTTCACTTTTAAATAAAGGTTTTAAATTCTACTAGCATTCTTAAAAATGCAAAGGACTTGTGATTAAAGAAAGGCAAGACTGAGAGAGAAACAGCAGCAAACACACGTGGCCCGGGGGAGCATGCATCGGTCGCTTCAGGTCATTGCGTCCTCGGCAGGCTCTGATAACGGTTTTGTGACGATGCAAATGTATTTCAGCTTCCAGCTGGTTCCAAAGCTTATCATGAGCAGGTCCCTTCATATCTCGTCCAAGTAGCTGTATTTGTTGGACTCTTCATTTGGGAAAAGAATTAATTCAGTTAGTTTTTCATTTTATACACACACACACACACACACACACACATATAAAGAATTCAGAAGAATTACTGGACACAAGTAGCTTTCACATCAATTTAATTTAGTAATGAAACTAATACTCAGGAATTTCCTGATGTCTCTCAGATTTATAAAGACACGAAAATTCTGAAAAAGACAGGTGTCTTCAAGGGAAAACTAGTTTAAAAAAAAGAATGACTATGACCTTCTTTAGTCACATACCTCATTCATATACATCTTAGAAACAATTTAGGAGACTAATGTCAACATGTTTCATGTCTTACATGCAATCATACTAGTTTTCAGATGAGGCTAACCATACAAAACAGATTTTCCAATGACAGTTTCTTTTTACAAAATGATTACTTTTTTAAATGTGGTAAAATTTAAAAAAAAATGTGGTAAAATTATTAGGAATGTGCACTTTGAGATAAGGTAAGTTATTATTATTTGCTCCATATCAGGTCTTAAAACATTAAACCAACAAGCAGAAAATTATTTAGTAATAGTGAATCACCAGAGTTTGTGAATAATTTACCATAAAAGTTAATGAAAGCAGAACTCTATATTATGATAAAATCACTGTCATTCCAATATGTTTTTGAGGGACAAGAAAGACTGGGTTTCAATGGTTACAGAAAGAATTCCTATGAAATTCCTATGAAAGTCCTGCTGTACATGGGAACATCATCTGTTATGGTGTGAAGACAGGAAATGGTGAAAGTATAGCTCTAAGAGTTGTAAGCATTTCACAGTAATTTACTAGCAGTGTGTATGTCAACCGGAAACACTTATTTAGTATGGAAGTGAGAAACAGATTTAGGGGACTAGATCTGATAGACAGAGTGCCTGATGAACTATGGACGGAGGTTCATGACACTGTACAGGAGACAGGGATTAAGACCATCCCCATGGAAAAGAAATGCAAAAAGGCAAAATGGCTGTCTGAGGAGGCCTTGCAAATAGCTGTGAAAAGAAGAGAAGCAAAAAGCAAAGGAGAAAAGGAAAGATATTACCGTTTGAATGCAGTGTTCCAAAGGATAGCAAGGAGAGATGAGAAAGCCTTCCTCAGTGATCAATACAAAGAAGTAGAGGAAAACAATAGAATGGGAAAGACTAGAGATCTCTTCAAGAAAATTATAGATACCAAGGGAACATGTCATGCAAAGATGGGCTCAATAAAGGACAAAAATGGTATGGACCTAACAGAAGCAGGAGATATTAAGAAGAGGTGGCAAGAATACACAGAAGAACTATACAAAAAAGATCTTCATGACCCAGATAATCACGATGGTGTGATCACTCACCTAGAGCCAGACATCCTGGAATGTGAAGTCAAGTGGGCCTTAGGAAACATCCCTACAAACAAACCTAGAGGAGGTGATGGAATTCCAGTTGAGCTATTTCAAATCCTGAAAGATGATGCTATCAAAGTGCTGCACTCAATATGCCAGCAAATTGGGAAAACTCAGCAGTGGCCACAGGACTGGAAAAGGTCAGTTTTCATTCCAATCCCAAAGAAAGGCAAGGCCAAAGAATGCTCAAACTACCGCACAATTGCATTCATCTCACACGCTAGGTAAAGTAATGCTCAAAATTTTCCAAGCCAGGCTTCAGCAATACGTGAACCATGAACTTTCAGATGTTCAAGCTGGTTTTAGAAAAGGCAGAGGAACCAGAGATCAAATTGCCAACATCCACTGGATCATCAAAAAAGCAAGAGAGTTCCAGAAAAACATCTATTTCTGCTTTATTGACTATGCCAAAGCCTTTGACTGTGTGGATCATTATAAACTGTGTAAAATTCTGAAAGAGATGGGCATACCAGACCACCTGACCTGCCTCTTGAGAAACCTGTATGCAGGTCAGGAAGCAACAGTTAGAACTGGACATGGAACAACAGACTGGTTCCAAATAGGAAAAGGAGTACGTCAAGGCTGTATATTGTCACCCTGCTTATTTAACTTCTATACAGAGTACATCATGTAAAATGTTGGGCTGGATGAAGCACAAGCTGGAATCAAGATTGCCAGGAGAAATATCAATAACCTCAGACATGCAGACAACACCACCCTTATGGTGGAAAGTGAAGAGGAACTAAAAAGCCTCTTGTTGAAAGTGAAAGAGGTGAGTGAAAAAGTTGGCTTAAAGCTCAACATTCAGAAAACTAAGATCATGGCATCTGGTCCCATCACTTCATGGCAAATAGATGGGGAAACAGTGTCAGACTTTACTTTTTTGGGCTCCAAAATCACTGCAGATGGTGATTGCAGCCATGAAATTAAAAGACGCTTACTCCTTGGAAGGAAAGTTATGACCAACCTAGACAGCATATTAAAAAGCAGAGGCATTACTTTGCCAACAAAGGTCTGTTTAGTCAAGGCTATGGTTTTTTCAGTAGTCATGTATGGATGTGAGAGTTGGACTGTGAAGAAAGCTGAGCGCCAAAGAATTGATGCTTTTGAACTGTGGTGTTGGTGAAGACTCTTGAGAGTCCCTTGGACTGCAAGGAGATCCAACCAGTCCATCCTAAAGGAGTTCAGTCCTGGGTGTTCATTGGAAGGTCTGATGCTGAAGCTGAAATTTCAATACACTGGCCACCTCATGTGAAGAGTTGACTCACTGGGAAAGACCCTGATGCTGGGAAGGATTGGGGCAGGGGGAGAAGGGGACGACAGAGGATGAGATGGCTGGATGGCATCACCGACTCGATGGACATGAGTTTCGGTAAATTCTGGGAGTTGGTGATGGACGGGAGGCCTGGCGTGCTGCGATTCATGGGGTCGCAAAGAGTCGGACACGACTGAGCGACTGAACTGAACTGAACTGAAGTGAATTAAATCTGCAATATGTAATGCTATAAAGTTAACAAGTAAGCTACAATCAACCATAAAATCACTCTTATATAAAGATTAATATATTGTTTACCGAAAGAGATAAGATACTCTTTAACTATGTACTTGGTCACCTAAGAGCACAAGGGTAAGATGGTACCCATTTTCCACACACCTTCCTGCCAGTTCCTTATCCAAATACTTGGCAGCCAGTCTTGCCCCATAAACTTCAGCCTGGAGAACAGCTATATGTCTACGAAGGGCTTCATTCTCTTTCCTCAATAACTTCACTTCAGCTTCAAGTTGAGCTTCTTTCATTTTCTCTTTTTTGTTTGCTTCAAGCTCTCTCTCCTGTTGCAATTTTTTAAAAATGCAATGAAAATACTTTCAAGACTCTTTAGCAATAGACCATGCGCCTTAAAAGACACAAAAGCACACAATCTATGATACCAATGATGAAAGCATATGATAAAAATTACCACTTTATTTCTATAAAATGGAGCACAATGATTTGGATCCAGTTTTTTTCAAAACTAGTACCAGAGGTGTTAGAACCACTTCAAGGTAAGATAACATAGCTTGAGGCACCCTGATCCTGAGGATACTAAGATTAGTAGCCTTCTCTAAGCACATGTTATCACATACTAATAGTAATGGCTTCAATGGATAATTGAATCTACTCTCTACTTTCTAAAATGACTCTAAAACTAGACTAAAATAATCACTCTGGTGACTGTGCCCAAACATTTCATTAACTTTAATGCAGCAATTCTATAAACTATAAATTTGGCTACAAAGAGAAACATTTTATAGCCAATTTATCTTAGAGCATTGTAAGAAACTTACAATGCTTAAATTAGAACAGATACTCCAATTTTTAAAAAACATTTTGTGGTAATGGAGAAATGCTGGTAATAACTGCATTAAAAATATTTACACATTAAAAAATATCTATACAGAGAACAGACTTGTGGTTGCCAAGAGGGAGGGGAGAAGGAGAGGGACGGATGGGGACTCTGGCGTTAGTAGATGCAAGCTGTTACATTTAGAATGAATAAACAACAAGGTCCTGCTGTGCAGCACAGGGGTCTCTATCTAATCTCCTGGGATAAACCACAGTGGAAAAAAGCATAAAAGAGTAAATATACACATGTGTGTAACTGAGTCATTTTGTGGTATAGCAGAAATTAGCACAACACTGTAAATCAACTATACTTCAATAAAAAATACAGCTTATGGAAAAACTAACTATAGGTAACTATATCCATGATGCAGACTACCACTGAACTTTGGGATCTGGAATGGATCATCTATTTGTCCAAATGTTAAAGTGACTGAAGAACTGTTTTCTGAGAAAAAATACTGGCCTGGCTTACCTACTATGAGGTTGGATAGATATCCATTTTTATCTCTCAAAAAAGGATGCTATCCTTTGCTTCACTTGGTAGATAATTCATATATATGAATTTATAGGTGTCAACCAGAGAATATAACCTTAAGATTTTTGCCACCAGGTTTTTATCAGCAACTCACATGTGAGAGAAATAATTTTCAATATACTTTCAAAGTATAAAGTACAGTGTACCTACTCCTATACATCAAGGGTTACAAATGTAAATACCTTTGGGATCCAAGCACAGAATAGGCAGGTAGGTACAAAGGAAAGTGGAGGGGAAAACAGAAGGTAAAAATCCTGCCAAAAGACAGTCAAATTCAAATTTGAACTCTCTCTCTCTCTCTCTCACACACACACACACACACACACACACACACACAGTATGACTAAATAAACCCTTCTGAGAGTTGGATAAGGGCCCTGAAAGATCATTTAAATGTTATTTTTGGATCAAGAGAACTATCCCAAGTTTGGGTAGAAGTGTTTACTGACTTAGAGCACTCCTTTCACAGATTCGTTAATTTACAGAATCTGTATATCCTGTGAAAATATAGTTATATTTACTGATGACATGCAGAAGACACTGTTCACCACACCATGTCCCCTTTAGGAGGTTTAAATAAAGCTCCACCTCAGCACCAGGAAGAATGCTTCTCTTGAATGAATGGCACAGGATATTGTTTCTAATGTTCGAGTAGTGAATACTGTAATTATTTCCCTTTTACTATAAATAATAAACTGAGAAATGTAAGCAAACTTTTAACAATTACTGGAATATGTTTTGATACTAATTTCAATGTCTGCTTTGATCTACTGTTTTAACAATAGCATATCAATATACAATATATTTAAACATCAATATATGATATATTCAAATACAAGGCAGTGAGTACCATCATCTTAAAAACAATAAAAAAAAAAAGCCTAAAACGAATGACAATTACCAAATGTTGAATATACTTATCACTTCCTTGATTAAACTTTTATCATTATATATGTGATAAGAAGGAAGATTAGTATGTTTTTTCCATTTCTGTAAAAAGACAAATATAACAACTAGAACACAGTTGTTTATAGATTTTTTTTTATTTAATTTGAAGAACTAATAATCTAGAATCCTCCTTTTACAACAACTTTGGAACTCTTAAAATCTCAATTTATTTCAGAATCTCTTTCCTAAAAGGGCAGGTTATCAGTTCCAAAAGAAACCATGGTTCGGACAACATGAACAAAGTCTTTTTAAATGACATTTATGGAGTTTAATGCTTTTGTTTCAGAAAAAAAGAGTTCCTAGAAGACCAAGAATTGTTTATGGGCTAAGTAAATTTTATGTTGAGGATTCTCTATTTACAATCACTTTAATGAACTATTTATACAATATTTATGAAATATGAGAAACATATTAAGTCACCACTTTGCTTTAAAGATTTAAACTCCTAGTGAATTGGACAAACTCTCTAGCCTGAAATGAACAGATGCAAGCAAAAACAGGACTAAGAACACTGAAGTTAATCACTTTTAGATTTAAAGAATCTTGTTTCAGTTAACCTGTTCATCATTTGGTAACAATAAAGAAGTTAATTTTATATTCTGATATCCGCATGCTATATTTCCAAAAGAAGAAAAGTCATATGACAACTTAGAACCTGATTAAGCTTAGGTAGTGGGAAAAATATTAAGAATTTATCTATACTGTTATTTTCTAAGGTAAATTTAATAAAGGGTTTCAAAATTCAATTGTTTCAAAGGCCACACAATTATTCTCAAGACTGCTAAAAAGTTATAACACATGCAGTGGATGAATAAGAAACAAACATGCACATTCTTTCTCTGGGAATAAATTCAAATAGAAAAGGAGGAAAGAGCTAGGCCTGCATAAGGAAAACCAATTGTTCTTTTGAAGCAGCGGTATGAGCAAATTACAAAGCTCAGAAGTTGTCAAAAATTGATGGGTTCTACAAATAATGGCAATAAATCACAAAAGAAAAATTGTTTAACAACATGAGGTGAGAAAAGAGCAATGGACTACTGACTGAATTTTTCGGGTACTGGCACATTAAAAAATTACCATCATTAACATCACTTTCAGATACGTACAAGGTGACAACATGTACTATGCAAAAAACGCACTAAGAACACTTCAGCATAACATATTAAAGCAAAACAGAAATGGTATACTTACCAGCTCCTCCACAGAGGGGACAGACTTAAGATATAAGAAAAAAGTTTTATAATTAGAAAAACATCAAACAAATAAACTTATTTAGTGGTACAATCATTACAAGGAAAATTCCTATATGTTGAGTATCACTTGGGTCAAGTTCATTAAAATAAATATATTTGCAAATCCATAAGCAATGGTAACCGTACAGGATTAATTTTTTTTGTTTTATCCAAACTGGTTAACACATTTGGTTCAATGTCTTTCCACTAAAGCACCATGTTTCAAAACTAATGTTAACATGTCACATGAATTCTATTCTAGTGAAAATGTACATTGTTTCTCACTGTTAGTATCAAATATTCCAAAGAAGCAGCTATGAATCTGATTCATCTCAATTAAATAAAACACTAATAATTTATAGTTAGAGAATTTCAAAACTGAAAAGTACTTTAAGAGAATGTAAATATTCATTTAAATAAATTCTAACATACCAGTATTAGAAACTAATCAACCAATTAAACAGAAATAACTGAAAATGAATAAAACTTTAAACTGCATTGCTGTCATCATCAACATCATCTTATCTCATCCCTCTCCCAAGCTGTATGTCTTATTTATTGCTGTGTTCCCTATAGTACACTTAATACATATGAGGTTAAATCAAAATGAGACTTAAAAAAAATTCTCTTTAAACAACCTACACTGATTAAGAGGGCAATAGTTAATTATGCAACACTTATAAAAACAAACATTACGCAAACATGAGAAAGCACTCAGTGGCGGGGAAAAAACTTATATTAAGAGCAAAAGGAAAAACGTGCCCCTGGCTGACACCCAACTCCGTTTTCCTCCATTTTCTTCCTTATTAAAAGAACTCAGATTTTACTGGAGGCGGTCATGTGACCAATGAAGGGACTGACATGCAGCTAGGGAAGGCCAACGAGACAGCTAAACGATTGGCAAAAAGCTGAGGATTTCATGAAAAGGTCGTTAAGGAAAATGAACGCAGCTAGGAAGCATCATTTTGCCCTTAGACCTTGGAATGCAAGATCCTGGAATGCAGGTAGGAAGAAATCCTGAAGGCAGAAACCATGAGCTGAAGATGACAGAGCAGAACAACAAAAGGAAGCTGGATCCCTGGTATCTGTGGAACTGCCCTACCAGCTCTGGACTGCCTGTCTCAAAGCTTCTTCAACTGAGAGAAAAGACTGATAACATGTACTATTTAAGAACAATTCTCAGGTTACTTGGGATCTGTTTTATATGTAGCTAAACTAAATCTTAACTGATACAGTAGACAGGCAAAAAAAAACTGTTTACATGTTATAATCACAAATATCTTTTAAATATATTTATATAGATCTTTTTAAATAGGAGTAAGATTCTATTCTAAGTACCAACTGGTTATTGATGTTGTGACTGACCAGTACAGTCTCCACGTAATGAGATCAAAGATGATTAGGACGATCTTCACATTTCCTGTATTTTCCAAATTTCCCAGGAGCACACACTAATTTTTATAATTAAAAAGGCTCATTAAAGACTGTTCTTTTCACCCTCTAAAATACATATAAGTATGTGTTATTCTCTAAACTACTTACCAATTTTGCCTTAATGGTACCAGAGTCAACACTTTGGCCAGTTTTAGCATGAAGCTGAAGCTGAATAGAGTGCAACTGTAAAAGTTGATCATGTACTTCTTTCTCCAATACAACTTTCTCTGCTTGGGTCTCTGTCAGTTCAGATTTCAGATCCACCAACTGTGCCTTAAAAACGAGCAACAATAGCAGAAATTAACACAGCACTGTAAATCAACTATATCTGAATTTAAAAAATAAAGCAACAATAAAAAACATTAAGTATGTTTAGTTTTCTTTATATTTGATTATATTATTCAAGAATGACAGAGAGAGACTATTTGCAATGAATAGAGAACACTAGAAGACCACTATTTGACCAAGCTATAGGATATCCACCTAAACTGACATAAAATCAACAGTACAAGTAAGATAGTTGAGTGGAAAGAGAACTCTACCATAAACACTATCTCTTAATAACACAAAATGCTAGTTCCATTTTACTTTGCTCACTTTAAGAAGGCTTTTCACTGTTTCTGTCATCTGTAGAGTTTATGAAAATACACAGGTATGGGATGATTCATCATTCTATTGAGATAATATGTGCTATAGTGGTTTACTAACATTAATAGTACGTTACAGGAGATGCTGAAGCTCCAATACTTTGACCACCTGATGCTAACAGTCAACTCACTAGTAAAGACCCTGATGCTGGGAAAGATTGAAGGCAAAAGGAGAAAAGGGCGGAAGAGGATGAGATGGTTGGATAGCATCACTAACTCAATAGACAGATTGAGGAAACTCTGTGAGATAGTGAAGGACAGGGAAGCCAGGCATGCAGCAGTCAATGGGGTTGCAATGAGCTGGACACAACTTCAGTGACTGAACAACAGGAGAAGCCAATCAGTGGTGCTGCCTTCACCTCAGTGAACATTAGTCCAAATCAGCCTAATCACCACCTCGTTTTAGGTGCTTCTGTACAAACTACTGAGGCTACAGTGGGTCCAAAGACCAGAGTTAACTGTAAGCTATAGTTAACTGTTACAGCGTAGCACAACAACCCATTAGAACCACTTAGCTATTCAATCTGAAGTTTTTCATTTTTCACAACTGATACATTGTTTTACAATAGCACACAGGATATATCCCTTGTGTGTGTTTGATATTTCCAGCTCACAAGTAGATTCAAGACCAAGGCAAGGCCTTAGTTTTCTATTTAACATAAATTTTACCACTAAGTATCTCAAAAGCCAAGCAGCATGCTGGCCCAATGAGGTAAAACGGTGGAGAATATTTTCTAAATTATAGGTGATATTTATTTATGCCCTTGAGAAGCTTTCTTATCAACTGAGGTAATAAACATGCATTTGAACCAACCAAAAAAAATGTGGCATGTTACAGATATATTTAGAATTGGTCAGGTCCTCAGGAATTCAAAGTAAAGGAAGGTTTAAAGAAAGTGAGGAAAAGAGAGCTTAGAAGGGCTTTGAAGTTAGTCAAGAACAAAATAGAGGCAGTAAAGCAGACAAGAGATGAGAAGACCAGTGAGGACAGACCAAGACTAGAAGCAACATAGGTGAATTCCCTGAGTATAGAGACCAGAGGAGAGGAGCCGATTTCAGTCTCCCAACTGCACCAACTAGTGCCTGGTATATAAAAGATGCTCACTAAGTATCTTGAAGTTGAAGCATATTCTAATACGAGCCTTGTGAGTTCAGATAAATCATTCTGTCTCAAGTTTCCTTGGTTTTAAAATAGTATAGTATCCACTAGGTATAAAATAAATGGGATACAAGGACGTAATATACAACAACAAGGAATATACACAATATTCTAATTTTAAATGGAGTATATAATCTATAAAAATGTCAAATTGCTATGCTGTAATCTGAAATTGATATAAATAAATCAACTATACTTCAATAAAATTTTTAAGTAAATAAAATAGGAATAATATCCATGCTTTGATTATTTTCATATTATTAAGCATATATAGGAAAGAACTTACTGGAATATGAAGGTGTTATCAGCAAGATTAAGACTACTGAGTGGACTGTACACGAAAGACTGGACAAGACTGGAGAGGAAAGTGAGGCTAGATACAACAAATGGCTTTGTTTGATAGACCAAAACTGAGACTGAATCTGACAGGAAATCACTACATGTTCCCAATGACATTTTGTTTTTGTTTTCAATAGCAGCTTTATTGAGATGTAATTCACATAAAATTCACTTTTTAAAAATGTACAATTCAGTGATTTTTAGTATAATCACACAATTACGCAACCATCAACGCCATATAACCACGGAACATTTACTCTCAATGACATTTCAGTCACATGATATTTGCAGGTAAGGAGGTTAAAGACAGGGACACTAGCAACACCCTACACAGATTTATATGGAATACAATTCTAATGAGTATATACCTAGGAAAGAAACTTCTGGGTTACAGAGTATGACTATGTTAAACCTCAGCGGAAAAGGCCAAACAGTTTTCCAAATGACTGCAGCAACTGACATGGCTACCACGTATGATAACTCTGATAGCTTCACAACCTTGTCTTCATTTGGTATTGTCAGTCCTCTTAATTTTAGCCATTCTGGGAGGAATCTAGTGGCATTTCATTGTGGTTTTAATGAAAACTTCTTGATTACTGCCACAGAAGCTGAACCACTTTACATTCCTACAAGCAATAAATGAGGGTTTGTTGACAGAAGTTTTAAATATTTGTTTTGTCTCATGCTTCTTCAGGGCTTCCCTTGCAACAGTTGGTAAAGAATCCGCCTACAGTACAGGCGACCTGGGTCCGATCCCTGGGTTGGGGAGATCCCCTGGAGAAAGAAACAGCTATCCACTCCAGTACTCTGGCCTGGAGAATTCCAGGGACTGTATAGTCCATGGGGTCACAAAGAGTTGGACATGAGTGAGCGACTTTCACGTGCTTCTTCGGGGTCTCTAATTATACTAATATGAATTACTCTTTCCCTATCTTTTATATCTGCAATTTCCTCTTAAATTCTTTTTGTTTTCCTCTTGCTGTACTTACTATATTGCCTATTTTTATGTTCCTTCCAAATTAGGCTCCATTCTAAAATAATTTTCCCCTATTTTTCCCCAAAGTTCTGCAAGTATTCTTTTATTAATTTCTGAGTTTTCCTATCTCTGAATCATTCTGGTTTATTCATAGAGGAATTAACATTATTAATTTCCTTTAGTTTATATTTTACAGTTTCCAATTGGTTTGTAGCCTTATTTTTCTAACATGCTTTCACTGTCTCTTGTCACATTATTCTATTCATTTCTACCTTTTTTGCATATAGTACATTTATATGGGGTTTACAGAAAATCCTTTTCTGTTACTCATGTTGAAATGAAATGGGTTTTCATGTAGCACCTGTCAGGGAGGAGGAGACTTGCATCTGGGAGTTTAAGGCGAGCATGGGTGGCTTTCCTAGCTACCTCCCTTGGTCTTAAAGTGAACTGTTTAAAACCATGGCCTCTGTGGCCAGAACCACTGTTTTGAAATCAGACTCCTATGTATGCATTCCATCCCTAACTTGAATATAAACTCTCCTCCCTTCAGACTTCATGTTTCTGCCCTGCACAAACAGGATTCTATTTTTTAGCAATGTTTCTTTACAACTGGACCTTCTTTCTCAAAAGCAGTTTTTGTTAGAAATTTCTGAGATTCTTCAAGTCCAACCCAGTACTTTCTAAGCTTCTTCCTGCAGCTTCTTCGTGTGTCCCCGTGGTTGTTTTGCACTCCTCTGCAACCTGGAGGTAGTTCTGCCAGTTGTTCTCAGGCCCTGTGCTCAAGTTTCCCATCCAAAGGGACGTCTTCTCCTTTTGAGCTCTGTTAGTGACTTCTGTGTCTGGGTCCCCTTGCTATTCATTCCTTCTGCCACACAGGTGCTCAGTCACATGATTTGTGTGGGTCCTGCTGCCCGAACCCACCCATGCTCTGGGGCTTATGAGGACACCCTCTCCTCATCTAGTTTTGCTTAAGAGGCTATGACTGGATTTCTTTTTTCGTAATTCTAGTTCTTCTGTTTTTACAAAAGATGTTTTAAAATTTAAAACTTGATCCATTGTGATCTTTCCAAGAAATCTTTATCTCACGTTTTCACTGCAATAGAAAAGCTGTGATAGGCTAGATCAGTACTTCCTAAGATAAATTTAATATGAACCACATGTGTAATTTAAATTTTTCCAGTAGCCACATTTAAAAAGTAAAGTTAAACAAGTGAAATAAATTTTTATAATATAAACCTAAAGGTTTAATCAGATTTACAGTCAGCTCTCTGCATCTACAGATTCAACCAACTGTGGATCAAAAATATTGGGTGGGGGGGGGGGGGGAAGCTTCAGAAAGTTCCAAAAAGAAAACTTAGTTTGCTTCATGCTGGCAACTATTTATATAGCATTCACACTGTATTAGGTATTATAGGTTAACTTAGAAATGATTTAAAATACACAGGAAGATGTGCACTGCTTATGTGCAAATACTGCACCATTTTATATAGGATACTTTAGCATCCATGGATTCTGGCATCTGCAGGGGTGGGGCTGGGAAGGCCTGGAACCATCCCCTACAAATACTGAGGAATAACGGTACTTAAATGTTTATGGCAAGAAGTACACGATGTGTTTCAACAGGTATGTACTGTCTGGTTTTCCATTATGATTTATGTTTCAAATCAAAAACCTCATTATTTATTAATAGCTGAGCAAAACTTCTGGCATTAAGAAAGATATAAAGAGGCATAAGTGGTATTCATGAATTAACTTAGCAGGATATCTTGGGATATCTGTGCGTGCATGCTAAGTCACTTTAGTCATGTCCAACTCTTTGCGACTCCATGGACTGCAGCCCGCCAGGATCCTCTCTCCATGGGGATGCTCCAGGCAAGAATACTAGAGTGGGTTGCCACGCCCTCCTCCAGGGGATCTTACCGACCCAGGGAAAGAACCTGGGTCTCCTGCGTCTCTTGCATTGGCTGGCAGATTCTTTTCTTGCTGAGCCACTGGGGAAGCCCTAGGTTAGCAGATTAATATTCAAAAGACCTCCATACTACCCTGTTGTCCCTTGCCTTGGAAGGAAGGAGGTCAAAGAGATCTTAGAGAACATAAAGACTATGATTATGATGATTACTATTTAGATAACAAAACCAACGCCCATCAAAGCTGATTTTCTTTCTATGGCTATCCGAACAGCCAGCGGCAGAACAGCCCTTTGAACCCAATCCTCACTCCTGGGGCAATGAAGCAGATGTGTTATCAAGCAGTTAGCTGTAAGGAAAAAATGTTTCTGCTGCTACAATACCTGTTTAATTTACTAACAATATTCACAGTTACCACAAAGCAAGCATTTACCTACCATATGGCAGGTGTACACGTACCATGCGTCATTGTAATTCTTATCATCATTCTCTCTCTCTCTCTCCCCTTTTTTAATAGTTAAGGAAACTGGAAATCAGAGTTTAAGCAATTTGCCCAAGATCACACAGCTGGTAAACAAGATTCAAATCTAGCTTGACCGTAAAAAACACCTAAGCATCTTTCACGTCACAAACCTTGGCCACGCAATAACCAGGAAAGAATGAAAATAAGAAAATAAATAGTTGATTTCAACCTTCAACTGTTACATTTCTACATTGGTATCTAAAAAAATCTTTTAAAAAGCAAAATCAAAACCAGTTAAAGACCACCTTACATATAGATTTTATTTGGGATTCATTCTTTTCACTTTCCTACATTTGATTTTTCTATCCCGAAAGAATCAGGATATTCTTTTCCTAGAACTCATAAAGAACAAAAAGACTTCACCCTAGGAGGATCTCTGAGCCTTAGGACCTTGACTTTCACTTAAAGGTCCTTAAATCAACCAATGGTGAGATTTTCTAGGGCAGTGACTCTCAAATATAGTCCCTGGATCTCCACTATCAGCTAGAACCGAGTGGGGAGATGTATGAGAATTCTGGGCATATTCTGCAACATAGGAATGCAATATTCTCAGGAATGAAAAAGAAAGACAGTGTATCTAAATAACTTTTTAGGATTTTTTTAGGATTATCATTACCATTCATTTGTATATGTAGTTATTACTATTCTATTTCTTACCTCAAATTCTTTTCCATGAAGTTAATTCCTTTCTAGTTCTTAAGTACTGGATTCCATTCTGTGGCACCAAAAATCAAAGCAATTTTTTATTCAGAGTTTCCTATTATTCCACACTGTCTAGACTTTAATCCTCTGTCCATACAATTTTGTAAAAATGTACAACAGCTGTACTTTTTCTTTCTAGATTTAGGCTAGTTTTTATTTAACTGTCTTATGGATAAAAAAGGAAATTACTTTACTGTAAGCATCCCCCCAAATCTCCTGTTCTGGGGAGAATTAAACTAAGACAAGAAATTAGCAAATATCTAACAGCAGGGAATTTGGGTCCAGGTCATTCATTACTTTGGGCATTTTGTACAGCTCTTTTGATAAAATTTTAATAAGTCTAAGCTAAGAATCTAAGTTAAAAATCTGATAAAACATTTTTATTTTGCACATGAAGAATTGAGGTCCAAAGAGATTAGGTGAGTTGTCCTAAATTACAAACTGTATGGATTAAAACTCAAGACCTCCTGACATCCTTTATAATTCTGGCAGTTAATAGGAAAAATGGAAAGGAAGGAGTCTATGAGTTCCAAATGAGATCACATCTCAAATCCCAGAATTAGAACTCTAAGCAAGAGAGTACTCTGAACATACACCATGTAGCCAGCCTCACCCCCCAAACATCCAAATGCATGTGGATGTGCACACATACACAAACACACATGTAGGCAAGGACAGGCTTGCACACAAAAGCACACACACTCAAGAGTGGGTCTTTGCTGGAATTACAAAGAAACCTGTTGACTTCAAATAGCAATTTAACCGTTATGAACCATAGCATACAAAGTTGCTGATAAAGACCACATTTCCCTGCAAACGCTTCTATACTTTATTTTAAAATATGTGTATAAAATGTAATCACATCATTAAAAAGAAACAATTATGCTTTTAAATGTATGTTTTTACTATTTGCAAATGCAATTTAGGATGAAAGTACAGATTGGAATTTAAATCGCCAGCAATAACATCATTTAATGTCAATGTCTAAAATTTATCATCTATACCCACCTACTTTCCTCAAAGGTTTTAAAGCTCATAAGACCAATCAAACAAATGTAAAAAAATAAAAATCATACAATGATGGTGGGATATGACTTGGTAAAGATAAAAGCCTTACTACAGTTTATTGAGTATTAAATATTGAGCTTCCTATTAATAGAAGAAACATGTAACATGTAAGAAACATGTAAACAAACAATGCTATTTTATCCAGTAAGACTGTCTTTTTTCCCCAGGGTCTAAACTGTTAAAAGAATCTATCATTCTTATACAAAAGGTTGTAAGCTACCTGACAGACAAGAGCATCATTGCTTTACATGGCCTTTTCCCCTCTGTGACAAGAATCAAGGGGATAATGTTACTAATGAAAGCATTTTGATCCATTCTTTTTCTTTTCTTCTACTTTTTCAAAATAGCCGAACAAAGTCTTACAGCTCATTTAATTTAACCCACACCTTTATAAAGACTTTCTCTATTTTCTCTTTTCTTCCTGTGACCAGGATACTTGGCGCTGCTCTAATATCCAAGATTATAAAAAGCCAGTGAGTCCTGCTCTAAAGCAAAGACTGTGACCAAACAGAAAATACATTCAAAGGTTAAACATCAAGATGTTAACTCAAGATAGGAAATAATATTCTCTTTCTTAATTACATATCAGCTCTCGAAATAGTATGTTCATTTGGCTTATGAAAGTTCTGTGAGAAAACTCTACCTCTCTGCTCCAATCTCCAATCCAAGCATAAAGACCACTAACTTCATCTGTCATCATTTCTCCCCAAAGTATTCTACAGCTATTTTTAGTCTTCCACATCATCACACATTTATTCAACAAGTTATTTATTAAGCACCAATATACATCAAGCAGTGGGCTGGGCCCAAGGAATACACTGCTGGATGAAACAAATGTGGATCCTGCCATTCAAAGCTTAGTGTGGCCTTGCACAGGAGGCGGCTCATACAGAAAATGAATGGCATATATAATAATAGCATCAACCATGTGCCAGGCACTGTTGTGAACAAACCCATGTTTTAATTGCCCTAATCCTCACAATAATCCTCAAAGATACTTTTTTGTACAAAGGGAAGTGAAGCAGAGAGATTAGGTAACTTGTCCGAGGTCATTACAAAGTTAGTAGTAATATACATAATTAAAAGCCATAATAAGCTGTCTGAAAGGAGCTAAACAAAGACAATTAGTGGGATGGGAGTGTATGGCTATCCTCTGGGAACACTTCTGGGAACAGTTGCAGTTATTATAAGGGCAGCAGTTCTCACTGGTCTGTGTGACCATTTCAGAGCATATGCAAAGCCAAAATTATTTTCATAATAATAAAGTATTATTTGCCTTTTTTATTGTGCTGACATTCATTCCAAAGATGTTAAAGCAATAATGACTAGAAGGCTGACAACACATCAAGGCAGTGGCACCAAACTACCAGTAGTCAATGTATGTTTCACTAACATGCACTCCCAGTACAAAACAAAAAACACTTCAAAATGTCCCAATAAAGCAGCAAAATTATCACTTTCTAAAAATCTCAACCCTTGAATAAGTTTTTAATGTTCTGTGGGATGAAATGGGAAGCACGCATAAAGCATCCCTAATGCTTCCCTGATGGCTCAAACGGTAAAGAATCAGACTGTAATACAGGAGACTTGGGTTCAATCCCTGGGTCGGGAAGATCCCCTGGAGAAGCAAATGGCAACCCACTCAAGCACTCTTGCCTGGAAAGTTTTGACAGAGGAGCCTGGCGGGCTACAGTCCATGGGGTTGCACAGAGTCAGACACGACTGAGTGACTAAAACTTGCCTTTTCATTTTCACTTTGCTGCATATCAAACTATGTTGTCTCAAGAAAAAGCACTTATGCAACTGCCTGAGTTGCAAAGCTGAACATTTTTTTCTTAGAACACCATTTTTATTTGAAAGAAGAACAAACTGTGGTTATTAAGATTGATATATCTGGCAGACATGTTCTTAAAGATAAAGTGAATCTGCTATTCCAAGGAAAACAACTGACAGCATTTGTTGCCAATGGTAAAAATTTACACTTTCAAGTGAAAACGAGAATTTTGGAAAATCTGAATCCATCACTATAAACCTGACAGCTTCCCAATATTTAAATATTTCTCATGTGACTGGAGATATTAACAAATGTGATTTTTTGCTACTGTATTATGAGGTGTGTCCACATTTGGAAGATCTGGATAACTCAGCAAACCAATGTTTTCAAAATGACCACACACAATGTTAAAGTCATGCCTTGGTAAAAGATTCATTCAAAGGCTACAAAGATAGACCAATGTATTTTAATATGATGGTATATAAATGGTTCACTGACAGTTTCATACTCCACATTGTAACTAACCTTTAAGTAACTACCTTTTACTATCAAAGAATATCCACAATTATCTGAAATGGCTATTAAAATACTGCTCCCTTATCGAAGTACTTATCTCTGTGAGGTCAAATTTTCTTTCTATAACCAAAACCACCTATCACAACTGTGTGAATGTAAAAGCAGATACAAGAGTCCAGCTATCTATTGAGACAGATTTTTTTTTATTTTAATGTAAAACAATGCTACTCATAATTTTTGGGGAAGTGTAGTTATTTTGATTAATAATTATATTAACACACAATGGGTTTACTGTTGCTATTTTTTTAATATATACATTTTATTGAAGTATAGTTGACTTACAATGTTTCACATGCACAGCAAGATTATACATATACATATATATATATAGCTATACACATACACATAATCTTTGAAATTATTTCCATTATAGGTTATTACAAGATGTTGACTAGTTCCCTGTGCTATAAACTGTTGCTACTTTTAACTAATACTGGGTTGGCCAAAAGGTTCGTTCGGGAAACACTGAATGAGTCTTTTCAGTTCTGTTCAGTTCAGTTGCTCAGTCATGTCTGGCTCTTTATGACCCCATGGACTGCAGCATGCCAGGCTTCCCTGTCCATCACCAACTCCTGGAGCTTGCTCAAACTCATGTCCATCGAGTCGGTGATGCCATCCAGCCATCTCATCCTCTGTTCTCCCCTTCTCCTCCTGCCTTCAATCTTTCCCAGCATCAGGGTCTTTTCAAATGAGTCAGTTCTTCCCATCAGGTGGCCAAAGTACTGGAGTTTCAGCTTTAGCATCAGTCCCTCCAATGAATATTCAGGACTGATTTCCTTTAGGATTGACTGGTTTGATCTCTTTGCAGTCCAAGGGACTCTCAAGAGTCTTCACCAACACCACAGTTCAAAAGCATCAATTCTTCAGTGCTCAGCTTTCTTTATGGTCCAACTCTCACATCCATACAAGACTACTGGAAAAACCATAGCCTTGACTAAACAGACTTTTGTTGGCAAAGTAATGTCTCTGCTTTTTAATATGCTGTCTAGGTTGGTCATAACTTTTCTTCCAAGGAGCAAGCGTCTTTTAATTTCATGGCTGCACTCACCATCTGCAGTGATTTTGGAGCCCCCAAAATAGTCTCTGTTTCCATTGTTTTCCCATCTATTTGCCATGAAGTGATGGGAACAGATGCCATGATCTTAATTTTCTGAATGTTGAGTTTTAAGCCAGCTTTTTCACTCTCCTCTTTCACTTTCATCAAGAGGCTCTTTAGTTCTTCGCTTTCTGCCATAAGGGTGGTGTCATCTGCATATCTGAGGTTACTGATATTTTTCCCGGCAATCTTGATTCCAGCTTGATGAATCTTTTGGCCAACTCAATAAATATTTAGTTTTCTCAGTTTTAATTTCTAATACAGTAAATACCAGTAGATATAACCTGTATCTCTTTTTTTCATAAAAAGCTCTCTGAGGACCTTATAACTGTAGAATGTAAAGGAGTCTTGAGACCAAAACGTTTAAGAATTATTGTTTTGGTTTCTGAAAGGAGACCCATGTGGACTGGGCCATACAAAAAAAATGGGAAGAATGATAAGATGTGACACTGGAGAGCTATCCAGAGGTGAGATCACAGAAAGTTCATCAGTGATAGAGTCTGAATTAACTCAAAGTATAATTGAGGAATTTAAAACAGAATGATATGATCATATTTATGTTTTTTAAAAGGAAGCTGTGTGTAATATGGGATACAATGTGACTGAACTAGAGTTAGGGGATCTGAAATGGAAGAAAGTAGATAAATCTGTGGTGTATTTTTAAAAGTTAAAGTATTTTAAACCTCAAAATGAAGTCCCAAACAATATAAAATGCTTTCAGTTTTCATTTTAATGTAAAGAATTCAGTTGCTCTATGACCAAACTGGAGGTGGAGTGAAGAGAATGAATTTACCCAATATATTAGAAACATTACAAGTACACTAAATCCATACTCAGTACTCTAAAACAGTGATGTTTAAAGTTACACTCAGTCAGTTTCAACTTGTTCTTAAAATGGAATACCATGAAATAGTAACTCAGAAATCGTATCTTTGTGACTGATTCAGTCATTCAAAAATGTGGTGGGGACCATCTTAGACACAATGGACAGCAGAGTCGTCCAGAGAGACACCATTCCAGCTCTCATGAAGCCTGTATTACAGAATGATTACTGGTAATCTTTGAGGATTCATGGCAGAACAAAATAACTAAAGTTGTTTCAAATGATTTACTCATTCAAATAAACATCTGTAGAGTATATACAATGTGCCAGGACCTGGAGAAAAAAATGATAAATAAGACATGGATTCTGCCCTTGAGGATTTTACATCTAATAGAATGAGATTAAAAATACATTTCAATTATGATGTAAAGTGTTGTAAACACCTATACAGAGGCATGCGTGATGTACCCATTCAAGAAGAAACAAAGGGAGTCAGAAAGAAGGGAATGCTGAATGGAGATCCGCTAATACACAGAGAAGGGAAAGGTCTGAGATATGAAAACCCCTAGCAGGTGAGATACGGAGGCAAGCAGGTTAGAAAGGTTGGTATTTAATGTGTGAGTTCCAAATTTCCAAAAATTGGCCCCTTTAAAGGGCCAATTCTGTAATCCACATATATAAGTCAACTTGATAACCACACTGAAAGGAATTATTTACTTCTCAATATGGTATGGGAAGAACCATGGAGAGAAAAAACTACCAACCAATTTTCAGAAACCAAAATGGGTTCATAAAGGGATACTGATACCCTCAAAAGTCAGCTGTCCATGTATACTATCTATGGTGAAACAGATCACCAGCCCAGGTGGGATGCATGAGACAAGTGCTCCGGCCTGGTGCACTGGGAAGACCCAGAGGAATCGGGTGGAGAGTGAGGTGGGAGCGGGGATCGGGATGGGGAATACGTGTAAATCCGTGGCTGATTCATATCAATGTATGACAAAACCCACTGAAATGTTGTGAAGTAATTAGCCTCCAACTAATAAAAAAAAAAATAAATTACAAAAAAAAAAAAAAGTCAGCTGTCACAAGCATTTGATAGTTCAGATAATTCCACCTACAACAAAATCTTGACCTTCAAGGAGCTTACTTTACAGAAGCAGAGAAATGTGGTAACCACTAGTTACAGCCCAGTGTAACAAATCTTACAACAGCTTGAGTTTCAAGGTGTTAGGACTAAGGCTTGTTGGGTGAGGAAAGCCTTCAAAACAAATGGTGATGTAAGCAGTGTCTTGAAAGATGAGGGTGTTTGATCCTGTAGACAAAGGGGACAGAGAAGTTACTATACACAAAAGTCTATGCCAAAGTAGAGACGCCAAGAAAGAGCAGGCCTATTTAGAGAAAAGAAATTAGACCAGTTTTACTGAGGGACAAGCAGCTAACAAGGGGTGAGGAGAGAAAAGGACAGACAGACTGGGCACTGATCAATGTGCCAGAGTATGAATTTTAGCCAGTAAGTGATAATATGCGTGCTCAATCACTTCAGTCATGTCCAACTCTGTGTAACCCTATAGACAGTAGCCTGCCAGCTTCCTCTGTCCATGGGATTCTCTAGGCAAGAATACTGGAGTGAGTTGCCATTTCCTGCTCCAGGGGATCCTCCCAACCCAGGGATTGAACTCACGTCTCTTATGTCTCCTGCATTTACAGGTGGGTTCTTTACCACTTCTGCCACGTGGGAAGCCCAGTAAGTGATAAGGAAGTATACAAAGAGAGTGACAGGGTCAGAGCTGTCTTTTTTCATATGAGCCTTAATATGAATCACTTTAGAATGAATTTTGGCAACGAAAGGATGATTTGGAGGGGTTAAGAAGTAATTAGGAAACCACGTGGCTGCGTTGTGCTTAGTTGCTCAGTCGTGTCCGATTCTGCGACCCCATGCACTGTAGCTCCCCAGGCTCCTCTGTCCATGGGGTTCTCCAGGCAAGAATTGTGGAGTGGGTTGCCATGCCCTCCTTCACGGGATCTTCCCAACCCAGGGATCAAACCCAGGTCTTCCGCATTGCAGGCGGATTCTCTACCATCAGAGCCACCAGGGAAGCCCAGGAAACTATGTTAGGAATATGCAAAAAAGGATAAAGACCTTAACAATGCATAGTCTCCTAAATGCAACCCATTCTCTTTCCTGCCAGTCCTGCTCTGTCTTCTGGATTCCTCACTTCAGTGAATGGTATCAGTCTCCTATGGCTGTCATAACAAATTACCACAAAAGAGGTGGCTTCAAAGAACAAAACTTGATTTTCTCACAGCTCAGGATGCAGGAGCCTGGAATCCAGGTACTGGCAGGGCTCATGACTTCTGGAAACCCTGAAAGAGAAACTATCCCATGCCAGTCTCCTAATGCCGTGGCTGTTTGACTTGTAGACCTGTCCCTCTCTAATCTCCGACTCCATCCTCACACAGCCTTCTTCTCTGAGTCTCTGTGCATCCTCTGAGGACACTCTGTCACAATCTGCTATGACCTTATCTCCATCCTTACATTAATTACATTTGCAAAGACCCTATTTCCAAATAAGGTCACATTCTGAGGTTCTGTGTAGACATGAATTTGGGGGGAAGCACCATTCAAGGCACTGCAGGTATCAACCAATACATTTCCCAAACAGAAATGGGATATCACCCATAATAACCCTTCCTCTTGCTTTACAGCTACATGATTATCAAAGACGGGTCATACTCCTTTAAAGATTATCTCCTTTTCTTCATCCCCAACACCATTTTCATTTCAATAACACTCTTGCGTGTACAGCAAACTTCCTGCTATGGCGATGGATGAATGCAATTACTACTCTCATTACTATGTTTGTATTACTAGAGCAAGTCATACAACGGGGCAGGCTGGTTGGACCATGAATTTACAGTAACTCTAAATTACCTCAGCACTGCCTGGCAGTCCTTCTATTTGACTGGCCAACTTGCTACCACACTCTTTCATTACTATTTCAGATTTTGCTCACTCTCCTTGAGCTTTTACTTTCAACCACTTCCAGCTGTCCCAGGCTGCTATTCTATAGAGTAAAGACGCCATCACACAAAACACTCCCTCCTTTCCCCTTAAGTGTAACAGCTGTCTTTTCAATATGAAGTCAGTCTCTTTACCTATATTCTGACCTTCATCTTCATTCAGAAACTTTACTGCTACTGATAATCCCCCTCTTTTCCTTAGAATATTCAGATTTTCCATCAACTAGATGCTGCTCATTGGCTTGCAAACATGTTTAACTTTATTTTTTCCATTAAAAAAAAAAAGAAAACAATACGTCCCCTGAACTCCCCCTTCCCGGCTATCCAGCCACACTCAACTCTTTCTGGTTGCCTTTCTCTCTACCTCCTTTTCCAACCAGAGATAAATGTGTTTTTGGAGAGACTGGTTTTTCGTATTCTGTAGTCTTGGGCCCCTTACTTAATCCCTGTAAAATGGGAATAATAAACCTACCCCACACAACTTGTGAGAAATAGGTGAATCAATATACATAAAAGACGTAGGACAGAGCTGGGCCCTTGGTAACTGACCGACAGTTAGCAATATAGTCATTGCTGATAATATATCATATCCTTCCATTTATCCAGTCAATTGACATCAGAGAATCATCCTGAATTCCCTCATCCCTCTGTTCCAACCCATCCCTAGAATCTGTTTATTTTCACTTCTCAAATCTCTCTTGTTCTGAACACTTTCCTCTGTCTCTGCTATCCTACTCCCATCATCTCACATGGATCAGAATTAAGAGCCCCCAATGGTTTTCTGCATTATTCATTTTATTTCCACAAACTCTCTCCTTATCACAGCCAGAGTGAACTATTCTAATTTCCTATCTGAGATTACCATCTAATTTAAAATATTTCACATTGTTATGATAAAGCCCTCAAGTCTACTACATGATCTAGAAAATCATAAAGATGTGGTCCCTACATATTTGTTCAAACTTCTTTTGCCCTCTGCTCTTATAATGCATATCAACTCTCAGTTCTTCAAATGCATTAGCACTCGCCTATCACTGGTGCTTTCCATTTCCTGTTCTCTCTACTGGAATGTTGAATGATACTCCTATTTCTCTTGGCCTAATTAATTCTTACTCATCCTTTATGTTTTAACTAAATGGTTACTTCCTCAAAAGAAGCCTTCCTTGATCTCCCAGAAGAGGTTCTCATTACTCTATGTTCCTCAAAGTTGGAATTTCACATTTATATGATAATTATTTCAACAAATCCCCCCAATAGAATGTAAGTTTCATAACAGTGATGACTATATCTGTTTTTGCTCTCCATTGTATACCAAGTGCCCAACACAGCACATGGCACATAGCACTCAATAAATATATATTGGATCAATATTAAACTTCAAGTTCAATGCTGCAAAGAGTCCCACTGCTTGTTTAAAAACAAAATACTTCTGCACTAGTCTAGAATGCTGCCCAGCTTATTCAAGTATGGAACATGGCACTAGAAACTAAATATGAATGGCCTTGGGCAAAGGGAAATCACTATAGTAATACCAAAAAGAGCAAGGATGGGGAATTCCCTGGTGGTCCAGTGGTTAGGATCTGGTGTTCTCACTGCCAGGGCCCTGGGTTTGATCCTTGGTCAGGGAACTAATATCCCTTGCGGACAAACAGCCTTGTAGACAAAAAAAAAAAAAGAGCAAGGATGGACAAGTGAGAATCGGGGAAGATTTTTTTTGGGGGGAGGGGGGGAGTTGGTTACTGTTTTTGAAACCTACCATTTTATGGCACTACAATTGTTCATGAGCAGTTAACAGCCAATGTTAAACAAACTACAATAAAACTGATGCACTTAAAAAAAGAACAAAAAGAGAAGAGCTTTAAAGCAGTAAAAGGACAGTATATCAGCTCATTTTCAATGAAGCTCTCGATGGCTCTGAACAGTAAATCACTTTAAAAATGATACTGACTCAGCAATTGCTGAGGGAAAGGAGGATGTGACAGAAGATGTGCTGTGTAGCTGTTATTTTTAAAGAAGGGGTGAACAGGCAGAAAACCATGTTTCAAGGCAGAGAGGTGAGTTTTCATAAAGCACTGGTTCTTGACGTTTGTTCTACTCCAACACCTACTCCTGCTACTACTATTACCACTACGACTGTCCCAACCAGGACCTGTGATCCCAGCACAGCTGTTCCCAAGTGGCTCACCACGGCAGGGATTCTCAGGCAGAGACATGAGTAATTAAAAATGGCACTGCCTCAAAATATTATGACTTCTCTGCCCTCCCCCTCCCCTCTCTCCAAATACAACTTACGGAAAAAAGCAGTCATATAGATGCAACTTATATATTTTTTTAATAGCAAATTTTTTTTTTTGTAGCAAAACTGTTTTCCTAACTACTATACTAATATTAAATTAACTACCTAAAGACAATAACTTAGCAGAAGAAGGGCAATCTGGAAGGATGCTCAATTTAAATCTAACTTACTCTTGGAGGTATCTGTTTCTTGATTATAAAAATATTCTATTATGGTAATATGGTTTAAGTATTAATCTCTATAACCACCAAATTTTGGTGCACATCAGATCATCAGATCAGTTCAGTCGCTCAGTTGTGTCCAACTCTTTGCGACCCCATGAATCGCAGCACACCGTAAGTGACCTCAAATATTATGTCTTAATGTCCATATCCTTAAAGCAATAAAATCAATTAATTCACTTACTAAAAAATAAAACAGGGCAAGAAAGTATGAAATCTTTGCTAAAATTTCAAGATCTCAAAAGATTGCTAAAGGAACACAGGGCAACCTCTGAAATTCTGCAAATACAATGGCAGATCTACTTTGAAAGGCACTACTGACAATGACTCTCTCTCCTCAGCAATACACAACTGATTCCATGAAAACTGTGGAAATTGTTATATAGAGAAACAATAACCTTACAGACAATGAAGTCAACTGTAACTGAAAAAACACACAAACAACCCCTATTTTCTAAAATCTTTAAATCAAAAGCTTCAAGGATGTTGAAAAAAACATGATCACATTGTGATGGGCTAGCATTTCTTGTTTTGAGAAATAAAGCCACCTTCTAAGCCAGGACATGGAATCAGAACACATAATTATGATTTCTGGAAAAGAAATTGCATAATTTAATATAACTCTAAATAGTCATTTAAAATAAAGATGAAAAAACTGAGTATCACCTGCTCACAGAACAATCATTTCTCCAAAATTGGATTTTTTAAATCTGACACCAAAACATCAAAGTTTCCTTAAGTCATCTAAAAAATGAATTAGATATTGTTTCATTTTTTAAAATCTGCTTATCCTCAGTGTGTATGTGTGTATACTCACTCAGTTGTGTCCAACTTTTTGCGACTTTATGGACTGTAGCCTGCCAGGCTCTTCTGTCCTCAGTGAAAACTCTCAGTTGTATAGGATGAATAGCAAAAGCTACTGAAGACCATCAAATGCAATGTCACTACCTGAATAAATAACCATCTTCGAGAAGCTACAGCTGAATCGAGAAATCAAGATATATTTTCACAGATGTAGATTAATAAATGATTAGCTTTATGTCAACACTTCCAACCTTTTCAAAAAGGACAAAAGAAATTAACAGTTCTTTCAGTGAAGAAGAGTCGCAAAATCTCCCATATACAATTCTACGCTCATCAAAGATAAATTATACTACCTTTTTCAAGACGGACAGGAAGAAGAAAGAACGCTAACTAACTACTAACCGAGGAGAGAATGCTACTACTGCTGCTGCTAAGTCGCTTCAGTCGTGTCTGACTCTGTGCGACCCCACAGACGGCAGCCCCCCAGGCTCCTCCCTCCCTGGGATTCTCCAGGCAAGAACACTGGAATGGGTTGCCATTTCCTTCTTCAAAGCATGAAAGTGAAAAGTGAAAGTGAAGTCGCTCAGTGTGTCTGACTCTTAGCAACCCCATGCACTGTAGCCTACCAGGCTCCTCTGTCCATGGGATTCTCCAGGCAAGAATGCATTTCTGATATTCATATTGATCTGAATCCAGTGGGCACTCTCTGGATAGTAATGATTTCTTAGAAAATCTAATGTCAAAGAGCTTTGCATATCATTTATTATCCTATTTTTATCCACTTTAAAATGAAAGACGCATTCTCTTATTTACAACTAAAAAATGCTCTTTATATAATGTTAATCTATCATGATTTCTAAATATTGTAAAAATACATTAATTTAATTTTCTGCAAAACATGGTCAGTTTTTTGGGAACTATTACTACTGCACTCACACCCACAACCAAGATGAGAGACTTAAGCAAATGATCGGTCTTCACACTTTCAAAAATAAATCCCAAAAATAAATTCCCAAATAAATTTGGGAAATTAGTAAAGTACAGACACAACCTCAATATTAGAAGTCATCTGAATAACCGTAGGGCACTCTGGAGGTATCTGCCTGTAATTTAAGGACTAACTGTAAACTGAGATAGACATTGATACTATCTTGTTTATCCCATTTTCCTAAGAGCTTTGATCAAATTCCCCTAAACAGTTCATGCAGGCAAGGAATAGCGCTGTCTGTGTGCAACAATGAAAACTGACCTGAAATAGTTCAAAATGATCAGGACTGGTGATATACAAACCTGCAATGTGAAAGTAGATCTAAAAACTCAAATGTTAAAAGGTGAGCTAAAATATTATGACAGAGCATCTTTGAGCTTCAGTTAAGTCTTAGGCTTCTTAACGAAAAGGCACAAGTAGACAGGTGTAATTAGCTCCTGTTTCCTCCTCATAAAGATACCAGAAAGGTGGCTTTCAGGATCCCAGGTGACGTACATGTCAACCTACACACCTTTTCCTGCTCTCACCTCACCTCACCTCACTCTTTTCCTTCACACACAGACACGCACTCTCCCGTCACATAGGAAGCCCAGGTGCCCCAGTTGGCAGTTTTCACCGGTACGTTAAATGAAGTCTGATGGCTGGAGCTGAATGCCACCCGCTCCAAGGCTCAAGGCTCACCTCTAGCTTGTGGTTGATTTGGGACACAGTTTGGGCTTTGTGGCAAAGCTGCGCAAAGCAGGAGCTCAGGCTGGTCATCTTCTGTCTCCCCTCATAAGTGATGTCCGCCTGGTCCGGATCAATCTCGCCCAAGAGCAGATCCACATCCACGAAGGCCTTGTCGAACTCCTTCTCCAGTACCTCCAGCCACCGGAACATAGATACCCCTCCAGGGGAGACCCCCACGGCGCAAGAGGCTCCCCCTGAGCCCCCTCCGGCCCCTGCCGGGCATGGACCGCCCGCCGACATGGCGCCGTCTAGGGCCTCCCCCGACTGCTGCTGACCCCGTCGTCCACCCCGCGAGAGGAACTGCTGGGACTGCGGGAAGCCCCGCGCACGCACGCTCCGTCTGTCCCCTCTCTTCCCCTCGCGTGGCTAACGCCGGCTACGCAGCCCCGGAGGGGCAAGAGCAGCAGAGCAGAGGCGACGGCGGTGGCACACGGAAGACGCGGGCCGTCCCACCTCTCGGCCCGCCCCCGCCGCGCATGCGTAGAAAAGACCGAGGCAGACGCAGCCCTGAGGGACGAAATGGGCGGGGCTAGGGTGCGACCTTGGCCTATGAAAAGCCTCCGTTTGGGACCGGCCTGTCAACGGCCATGTTGAGAACTGGCAAACTCCAGCTTGAATCCCCGAGACATAGAGACGCATGGTGTCGGCTTCCAAGTTAGGAAGGCCCGGAGAAGAGAAGGGTGTCCACGTCGCAGAGAGGAACAGCTTCCACCCCTTTGACTTCATAGTGGGCGGGAACCATTCTAAAGTCGTCCGACAAAGTTGCCGCGGTGACATTCTGTGGTAGGGAAGGAAGAGTGAGAGAGGGCCGTGTGAGCATGCGCAGTGGCCACGTTTTCCCTTTTCCAGTCCAGTTCCTGTTACGGGTGAGGTGGGTGGGGTGGGTGGACACACTTGCTCATCTCGGTAAACCAGGCCTTAAATTCTGGGTGGAAACTGCCTAGAACTGCAAATTGAAGGACAGCGGCTCACCAGGTGTTGCTTAATTAAGAGGAGTCCTTTCCTCTTGGGATTAAAAGTCAGGCAGCCTTGAGTTCAAGTTTTAAGTCCTATCCCCTATTAGCTGTGCTATCTTAGTTGTATTTTTTAACCTCAAAGCCTCAGTTTCCAAATTTTATTTCGCTCAGGAATAAGGTAAAATGCTTAGCTTCAGTTCTTGGCAATTGATATTCCTTATTATCACACCAAGGTTATACATTTCCAAAAACTACCTAAAAAGATGTTCTTATTAAAAAAAAAAAACAAAAAAACTTGCATAGTGTTCCTACACGTGACATTTCAGTGAAACAAAATTATGAAGATTTACATATTCATAGGCAGATTGAATGCAGAGACCTGTTGAGGCATCGGGGACACAAAAATGAATGAGACGTGACCCTCCCATTAGCAGAGCACATAGCTACAACTTTAATGTGAATTTTGGGAGTGTTGAGCAGCTGTTCTTTACCATTCCACTTACTCACTCTGAACCCCCTTCCAGCCCGGTCTTGAAAAGGAAGGAGAAAGTAGTCTGAAACAGTAGGCTGGTGAGAACTGTCTCTCATAGGAGATATTGCCTAAGGGAATATTTCACTGGTTAACTACAGACTCTCCCAGTTAATCTCCATCAAAGTCTGCACTGTGGGTCCCTCACTAATGCCAGTGAGTAATAAAAAATCATAGCTTTAGTTTGCTCTCTGGGTCAGGGCAGACTGTTCAACATATCAGTCAATAAAGTTCTTTGGCTTCAACAAACTTGGCTAAGCAAAACTACTCAGAGATCCTTTCCTTGAGCTTAAGTAGGCACATTCACACAGGTTTTACCCAGAAATAATATAAGACTAAGATTTGCATTTCCCACCCCCCAACCTCTGTTCCCAAATTAACTTAATTTTTATCTGCAAAATTTGGAAAAACATCATTACTACAGCCACCAAGTTCCCAGCCACTTTCCCTATTCATAGTACAGTTAGCAATCCCATTTCCAGTAATTTAAAGTAGAAAAATTATGTTAAGTTGGGTTGAGGGGTCACATACACATGAAATCACAATAATAGCTTTTAGTTATTGAATACGTACTGTGTGTTAAGCATTTTGCTATTTGCTTTGCTTCTTTGACTCTCACAAAATCCTGTGAGTTGGCTGTTGTCAGTTTTTTATAAATGAGTCATAGAGAATTTAGGTATCTTGGTATATACCTAAAAATCCACTGGGGTGAGATTTCAATCTAGATGTCTTTTTCTCCAAAGTCTTAGCTGTTAAAACAGGGTATAGAAGGATGCAGAAATCCATATCTTCATGTATAAGTTAATAAGTTGGCAAATCAATCCCAAAGCTTTTTTTTAAAAATAATTCCTTCCCAGTTCTAAGCCATATACAAATAGATTAATGTATAAGAACTATTTATCCCGAAAATTAAGCGTAATACTCATTTTCTATTGCTTTTTGTTGTTGTTGTTTAGTCACTAAGTCATGTCTGACTCTCATGACCCCATGGACTGTAGCCCATCAGGCTCCTCTGTCCCTGGGATTTCCCAGGCAAGAATATGGAGTAGGTTGCCATTTCCTTCTCCAGGGGATCTTCCTGACCCAGGAATTGAACCTGTGTCTCCTGTGTTGTCATGTAGATTCTTTACCACTGCATCACCAGGGAAGCCCATTCTATTGCTTACCACTTTCTTTAGTTTATATAAACTACACCTGAAAATAAATTTAAATTTTTAAAAAAAAATTCAGCTTCATATTGTATAGGTACAACCACAATGAATTTTAAGTATTTATATGTATCCAGTGCTCTGATCCTTGGTGAATACCTCCATTTTCAGGACTGAAGAACCCGACTCCACTTCTGTGTACAATTTTTACAACCACACCAACAAGTCACACCGTCTGTGACTCAGAACACTGTCATCTCATATTGTTCCTTCTCACTACCATGCTATGTAGCAGCTTCCTCATCCCTATGTGCTGCTCCTTGGTGCTACGTGACTATTTCCAGTGCTCATGTGCTTCGGTAGAAGTTATCTTTTGCCCACCTTGATTGGGGTTCTGCACGTTTGCAAGTCAAAGCCTCCCAAGGACGTGAAAGGCCTGGTTTGATGCTCTAGTGCTGCCATCTGCTGTCTACATGTGTTGCTTTGTTTTGGTCTTTGGAATTGTATATCATCTCAATATTTGTGGGACTTAATTTCCTGGGATAATAAAATCTTCATACTTCTATTTGCAATTGCATTGGCAGAAAGTTCTAAAAACTTTCATGAATGTTTATGTGATAAAAAAATTTCTTATATAACTTAAATGTGACAGTCTTAAGAACTTATCCTTACAGAGTTTTACCATAAGGTATTACTAAGAATACAGTGGGGGACTGAGGAAACTGGGAAAAAAGGGAAGATGTTAAAGATTTCTTTGGTGGGTAGTGGTAATTAGCTGTGAGGTTACTGTAGATTTCAACAGGCAGATTCTTTAGCATCTGAGCCACCAGGGAAGCCCAAATGTTAATTAGCACATCATTAATTGCAAAGGCACTTTAGTTGAATGGACTTAGAAACCTACCTTGAACTGTACAGGGAGATTATCATTTATTGAATGCTACTGTGTGCCAGGCCCTCTACTAAGCTTCACATGTTTCATTTATTCTCCAGTAATACTACCAGGAAAAGAAAACGGTATTAAGTACCATTGGTCACTGGAAACAGTTGTACAGTGAATAAGGGGGAAAATCCACTAGCATTTTACTTGAGCAGTGGGAGGAAAGTACATACATACTCATATGTATTATTTATATTTATTCATATTTGCTAATAATCTGAAACTCTTTGATACACATGCTGAAGGAGTTTGGGCATTCCAAAGTGACTTGTTAACCTCATTCTCCTGGTTATTTCTCTTTCATACACAAATGGAACAACTGTTTGCCCTCTTGTTTTTAAAACTTGAGAGTTTTGGTGCAGTGACGTAGGATTAGCTCAGAAATCTCTTCCAAGAAGAACCTTCTTTTCTTTCTCATGTGGGGCTGTGGACGTGTTCCCTGTCTAGTTTTCTGCAAATACCTGTTACAGCATTTACCGTACATTTTTTGGCAACAATAATGGTATCTTGCTTATTTTTGAATCCAAGATCCTAACACAGGGCCTTGAATCTAGTAGGAATGCTGAAAATATGTGTGATCAGTTCAAAAATTAAGACATTACAATAGTCTGTTTATAAAATTGTAAAGACGGTTACTTTTTAACACATACCTTTGACACCTGCTAGAGAGTAAAACTAAATATATTTTCATATTAGCTCAACAGTTAGGAATATCTATAAAATATATGTTCCTTTAAAATCCAAGGAATATTTTTCCCAACCTAAAGAGAAAAGTTCATTTAACAGTGGTGGATGATTTCACTAATAAACCCAGCATAATTTAGGCTTCAAAAATTATTTTACTTTATAGTTTAAATTTATAAGATACTAATTTTGCATGGTGTACCTAAATCTAAAACAAAACATAGCAAAAAGTAATTTAAAAAATTCCCATTATTTTTAATGTTGTCATACTACCCAAAACAACCTAAAGATTTAATGTGATCCCTATCAAATAACCCATGACATTTTTCACATAACTAGAACAAATAATTTGATAATTTACATGGAACCATTAAAGACCCATTATTGCCAAAGCAATCCTGAGGAAAAAGAACAAAGCAGGAAGCACAATCCTCCCAGATGTCAGACAATACTACAAAGCTACAGTAATCAAAACAGCATGGTATATGCACAAAAACAGAAATATGGATCAGTGGAACAGAGTAGAGAACCCAGAAATAAACCCACATACCTATGGTAAATTAATCTTCAACAAAGGAGGAATGAATACACAAGGGGGAAAAGACAGTCTCTTCAGCAAGTGGTGTTGGGAAAGTTGCACAGCCAGATGCAAATCAATGAAATGAGAACATACCCTCACACCACACACAAAAATAAACTCAAAATGGCTTAAATACTTAAATATAAGACATGACCCCATAAAACTCCTAGAATAGAACATAATAAGCAAAACATTCTCTGACATAAATTTTAGCCATGTTTTCTTAGGTCAGTCTCCTAAGGCAATAGAAATAAAAAAATATTTTTTTATTATTATTATTTTCTTTTTTTTTTTTCATTTATTTTCATTAGTTGGAGGCTAATTACTTCACAACATTGCAGTGGGTTTTGTCATACATTCCTCTGGGGAAGACCCAGAGGAATCGGGTGGAGAGGGAGGTGGGAGGGGGGATCGGGATGGGGAACACATGTAACTCCATGGCAGATTCATGTCAATGTATGAAAATATTTTTTTAAAAAATGGGACTGAATCAAACTTAGAAGCTTTTGCACAGCAAAAGAAACTTAAGTGAAACAAAACAACAACTGACAGACTGGGAGAAACTACTTGCAAATGATGCAAATGACAAGGGATTAATTTTCAAAATTTGCAAATAGCTCATACAATTCAATAAGAAAAAAACAATTCAATCAAAAAATGACTCAGTTGAGTTCAGTCACTCAGTCGCGTCCGACACTTTCCGACCCCATGGACTGCAGCACACCAGGCTTCCCTGTCCATCACCACCTCCCAAAGCTTGCTCAAACTCATGTCCATCAAGTTGGTGATGCCATTCAACCTAATAGATGCCATCTATTTAGACTGGAAGATCTAAATAGACATTTCTCCAAAGAAGACATACAGATACCAATAGGCACATGAAAAGATGCTCATCATTGCTAATTAATAGAGTAATGTAAATCAAAGCTACAATCAGGTACCACCTCACGTGAATCAGAATGGCCATCATTAAAAAGTCTATAATAATAAATGATGGAGAGGGTGTGGAAAAAAGGGAACCCACTTACACTGTTGGTGGAAATGTAAATTGGTGCAGCCACAATGCAAAACAGTATGGAGGCTTCTTAAAAAACTAAAAATAGAGTTGCCATATGACCAGCAACCCCACTTCTGGGCATATAGCCAGACAAAACTACTACTTGAAAATATACATGTACCTTTATTTTCATAGCAGCACTATTTATAATACAATAGCCAAGGCATGGAAATAACCTAAATGTCCATCTACAGATAAATGAATAAAGAAGATGTGATACATATATCAAATACACACACACACACACACACACACACGGCTTCCTAGGTGGCACTAGTGGTAAAGACCCTGCCCGCAAATGCCAATGCAGGAGATGTAAAAGACACAGTTTCAATCACTGGGTCAGGAAGATCCCCTGGAGAAGGAAATGGCAACCCACTCCAGCATTCTTGCCTGGAAAATCCCATGGACAGAGGAGCCTGGTGGGCTACAGTCCATAGTGTTGCAAAGAGTCAGACATGACTGAAGCGACTCAGCACACACGCACATATACATACATACAATGGAATACTACTTCTCCATAAAAAGAGTGAAGTAGTGCCATTTACAGCAACATGGGTGGACCTAGAGATTATCATATTAAGTGAAGCAAGTCAGAGGAAGATACAGGTCATATACCACTTACATGTGGTATCTAAAAATAAATGATACAAACGAACAGACCTATGAAAGAGAAGGAGACCTACAGACGTGGAGTTGTGGCTGCCAAGGGCGAAGGGAAATGAAGGATGGAAGGATGGGGAGTTCGGGATTAGCAGATGCAAACTATTATTTACAGGATGAATAAATAACAAGCTCTTACTGTAGAGCACAGAGAATTATATTTAATATCCTAGGCTAAGCCATAATGGAAAAGGATATGAAAAAGAATATATGTAGTATAACTGAATCACTTTGTTGTACAGCAGAAATTAACACAACATTGTAAATAAACTATATTTCAATAAAGTTTACAAAAATCCATATTACTATATTTCTATTCCCTTACATGCTCAAAGACTTACTATAATTGCTTTCCCACTGTTACCTGATCTACATTCTTCATTTACCCTCTCCCACAGTTCCAGGTTTGGGTGAGCACTATCTAAAACCACCATTTATCAACAATGCTATCAGAGTTTACTAATCATTGATTCTTCCTCATTCATCCACTGTCAGGTTACTGTTTACATCTCAGATTGTCAGACTTTACAGATCAAACAGACTACCCCCTCATCAGCCTGTCATTTATATTTCTTTTGGATTAGTTCTAAAAGGGACCCAAAACAACTCAATTCTGAACACCATTTAATGTTAATTATCTTTTCTTTGTACATATATTTAAAAAACAAACTTTTTTAAAAATGATCTCATTAGAATTTTTATAGCCTTCTAAATGAACAAATCAAAAATGTATAGTAAACAATGACATAAAAAGCCATGTCACAACCATTGTTAGAAGTATAATTTGTTTGACCCTCAGGTGGTTGCAACTCACTTAAAACTCATTTGACTTTTGTGGTCATGATGAGCAAGAGTGAGGGTGAAAAGACTTCTAGTGTGGACATTTGTCACTAAAAATGGGGGGCTGTCCATATTTGAACCCCAGGAGTTCCCTTGTGGCTCAGATGGTAAAGAACCTGCTTACAATGCAGATCAAACCCAGGTTTGATGCCTGGGTTGGGAAGATCCCCTGCAGAAGGGAATGGCAACCCACTCCAGTATTTTTGCCTGGAGAATTCGATGGCTGGAGGAGCCTGGTGGGCTACAATCCATGCGGCCATGAAGAGTCAGACAAGACTGAATGACTAACACTTTCCTTTGGTTAGGGAATTGTCTTCTTATGTGACTGGAATACTGGAAATTTATTCCTCCTTCCATAATGAACTGAAAACATCAGATAACACTTTTCCAGCTCTGTGACAGCTACAGCATAGGCATATGACCCAGGTTCCCCTAACCAAGAAATTATCCACCTGAAATTTTTAACATGGAGATTGTGAGGTAGGGATTGAGAGAATTCTTGCTGATAGGGAGTAGAGAGAAGGTGAGGGTAGCAGCATCCTTTTTCAGTAGCCACAGGGTCGGCAAGCATATCCAATTTCCAGTTCAGTGGTGGAAGCAAGGGCATCTATGTTGTGTCAACACTATACTGAAGTGTGTGATTCTGGCTGAATACATGCGTGCATGCGAAGTCGCTTCAGTTGTATCTGACTTTTGCGACCCAATGCCATGCCCTCCTCCAAGGGATCTTCCTGACCCAGGGATCCAAGGATCGAACTTGGGTCTCTTGCATCTCCTGCTTTGGCCGGCGGGTTCTTTACCACTAGTGCTACCTGGGAAGCCCTCTGGGTAGGTAGCCTTCCTTTATTCTTGTCCACTTTAAAATCTGGTTCTCCAGATTTTCCTACAATTCTGTGTGCTACACAATTTCCTTTCAGTAATTCCTTTTCTTCTTAAATTGGTCAGAATTTGTTTCCATTGCTTGCAACTAATAACCTAAACAGAGACAACTATTTCTTTCTTTTCTTTGGCCACAAGCAGCTTTTGGAATTTTAGTAGTCCCAACCAGCAGTGGAACCCGTGCCCCCTACAGTGGAATCACAGAGTTCTAACCATTGGACTACCAAGGAATTCCCACAACTGTCATTTATTGAGACCCTCTTTTTGCCATTTCAAAGCCTAGGCAGAGAAAAAAAAATGGAAAAAAAGGTTTGTTTTGGAAATAGGACTAAAGTTTTTTTTCCCCTTCCTTGCTCCTTTTTCCAAGTTTTCTTTTACTGAGCATTGCTTTCTTATTTGAAAATTCTAAAAATTAAAAAAAAATTCTATTACTGGACAAAAGAAATAAATAATAAAGCTTCTTGAAAATCAGAATATTGACAGAAAAGAAATCTCTTATCATTTCCTGTCTCTGATAGCAAAAGAAAACAGAAGACAAACAATCAGAAAATGGGAGTAGGAAAAGTCTCTTGGGAAAAGCACACAAAATCCTTACTCTGGAAATAGAATGAATTGATTATTACAGCCAAGAAACTTTTGCCTTTGAAATGACAACTGTAGCAAAGTAAGGTTGAAGAGGAGATAAGAGAAGATTTTCAATATTAGAAAGGGTTTCTAAGAGCCATCTGCTGAAGTCATATGGGAAATTTAGGTCTTCCATTTGGGAGGAAAGAGTTTCTCTAGATAATCTTTTTGCTTAAAATGCTTTCAAATTCCTTCAGCAGGGATGAACACAGCAAGACAAGAAGTCACAATTATGGGGCCCCCAGGACATAGGAAGCTTTCCCTCACTGGTAGGAATTCACGACCAAGTTCCTCTGAAGAAACTAAAGGACTTTCCTTCCATTATTACAAACAAACAAAGATAAAGTTTGTTTGTAAAGATAAACAAGCAAAGACCTAGTGTGATGTTTGATTTTCATCTGAGTCAGTAATATTTTTGAACAACAAAAGTTATTTTCTATATGTGATATGAGGGTGATCAAGTGACAGATGAATCAAACAAGTTACCTGTGGCTATAAACATCTCTCCATTGTACCCCCATTGTTTCACTAGCAATAAAATACTGAAACAACAATAATAAATAAAAAACCTGTCTATTTTCCCACACTGGTTAACGTGAGGCGAAAACACCTGCCCATTGCAGTCCCACAAAAATGGTTTTAATACAGGGTCACAGAAAACGCAATGGTTTTATAGCCCACTATAAAACAACTCTTTGTCTTTTGCCCCTAATTCCCGAGTGTCACATTTAACAAAACAAGGAAACTACAGATAATAGAGGTGTTTGCAGATTAGCCTTTCAAGCCATAAATAACATAGGGTGTTGCTCACCTACAAATATTAAGGCAGCTTATCAATGTTTAAGTGCCTTCCTCTTTGTAATAGTTGCTAACATTTTAACCCAGGCAAATTGGGAATTTTTTCTCTCGTCTTCTTACATTGACAGAGTACACATTCATAAGGTTCTATGATCAGATTTCACAGTATAAAAAGTGAGCCGTCGCCCGAACACTCGCCGGCTACGTGAGAGGCCCTGCTGGGGAGATGTGTCTGCTTTACGCCTTCCTTGCTCTGCTCGCTTTCTGCTATGGCCTCGATCCTCGCTGTCCTGGGCGATGCAGCTGTGACTCAGAGCACCTGGTGCAATGCTACAGGCTAACGGAGGTACCATCGGGCATTCCTGCCACCACCAAGAAGCTCTACATCAGCCATAGCAAAATCCAGCACCTTCAGGTAATCACTCATTCTCCTGCAACTTTATTTTGTGAGACAGGGTGAAGGGGTGACCGTGGGGGTGTTAAACTTAATGTAAATAATCGAAACTTAAAAGCGATGGTTATGAAATTGTGTCGCTGCCCTAGCTACCTGTTTGCTCTGTGTACTGAGATGGGTATATGCCTCTGGATATTTCATTTTAGGGAAGGAAGCCCCCCCCCATAATAAAATAATATTTTGTTTTAGTTTTTTAAAATTTTAATTATATTGTTGCAGAGTGAAAGCAGAGTAATGATTCTTAACAAAAAGAGCTTGAGAGCATATGGCTCCTCCATGTCCCCGTTTTAAAAAGAATTTGTTTGGGGGAAAAAAACATACTTTTGTTTATGCCATAGAAGGCAGATGATACTTATAACATTATAAGGCTATCAAGATAAACACAGCATGTGAGAATTATTCATACAAACCCTACAAACCAGCTGGGCATTAATGTCTTTATGGAAACTTATACAAAAGAAATACACGTTTTTGTTTTGCCACATTACTGAAATTCTCATTCTGTGTGCTTTTATTTTTTAATTTATTTATTTTTAGTTGATCTATATGCTTTTAATTATGGCTTTTATTTTCATGCTTTCCTATTCAGAGGGCACTTGAAAAGAGTGCTATAGATCTGTCTGACTTGTATAACATGAAGAAACTTGTTTTTGACCTTTGGTATTTTGAAAGGTATCAAGAGACTAGAGTTCTCATTTTAGTTTTCTCACCAGAGATAGAATTACCTTAGACAAGCAGTTAAAAAAAAAATCTCTGGACCTTATTTGTTACTTTTATGACATGAGAAGGCTGGATTAGATTGGGGATCCCAGGAATTTTCTAGATGGAAAATCCTATGACTCTCTGGTCACCGCTTCTCCCTCATCAATCCAAACCTTAAGATAAGGAAATACCTGTCTATGATCCAGGTGCAGAGAGTCAGCAGATGAATGTACTTTTCCTTCAGAGACACCTCCCTGTCCCCCTGTTTTATTTGGACAAGAAATTTTAATGTAGGTGCCACAAACACTGGGAGTTTGAAATTTGTGGCATGGTATTTATGTCAAGGTTCAATAAGCACCATTGCCTAGTCATCATCTGTTTACTTTCCTCTTCTAATCCAGTAGTGCCTAATGCCTGTCAGGTCTCAGCATTCAAGCAAGACACCCGGTTAAAGGGCAAAATGCTTAAATATTTGTCCTGAGGACTTGAGATACTGAGAGGTGGAGTGTCAACTAACCCTGGTAATGATCCCCCACTGTTGCTCTGCAGTCAATAAGATGAAATTATGTCTCTCCTCAAATTCACTTACTGATTGAGTTCATTTGTCATTGGTTTAGTTTCATTGAACAGCAATATTGATTGGTTTAGGTTCATTGAATAGCAATATTGCCACTTTCCTGACTTTAACCTAGTTAATTATCTCTAGGAAGGACTGTTTGCAGCAGAAAAGTTGAAGAAAGAGAGGACTGTTTGGTGAAGGAAGTAGAAAGTCCCAAACAATAATACTTCTCTTTTCCCTTTTAAAAATCCTTAGGCTTTAAATGACCATAGGTTACTTGCATCTAGTGAATGCAGTGTTATTCTGTTTATCTGGTTTGAACTATAGAATTGGGTGCATGTATTTTAAAGAAAAAGCCTTAAAATGGATCTACAGATTAATAACAATAGAAACTATATATATATATACACACACACATACATATGCATACATATATACACATACATAACATATATATGTATGCATGCAGAGCATATTTATATATATATATATAATATATGTGTATGTGTATATATACCACAATTTTAAATGTTTCTGTTACTTGTTCATATGATTCAACTGTCTTTGGGTCCATGAATGCTGTGGTTGAGACTGTAGACAAAAGATGAAAAATTCAGTTCCAGGAGTTTCTTGGTGGCCCAGTGGTTAGGATTCTAGGCTCTCAACTGATGTGGCCCAGGTTTACTACCTGGTCGGGGAACAAAGATGCTACAAGCCACACAGCACAGTCAAAAAAGAAAAAGTATTAAAAATTCACAGTTCCTGCCCTCAAGAAAAGGGGGACTTTATTCATCCACTTATCTGTAAAAATCCCTACTTCTTTGAGGTGCACACCAACCGACAATAACACTCCGTTTGTTCCTCTGTGAGTCTTGTACTCTGCCCCTGTCTCTCATCCTAAGTCTCCTTCCTCTCCATCCTAAGTTCTGCATCTTTTGGGGTGTCTTTAGCGTTCGATATCCCAGTCCCACACTTCCTTGAACTCATAAAAATTATCTATCTACATTTCCAGTTCTCCACAACTGTCTACTCTCGTTTATATCATAATCCTCGTTATACCTGAAATTTCTCTAATCAAAAATCTTGAATTCCCATATGCACTCTCTTGTCATTATCTCCTTTCCATTCATCTGCCATATTCTGCACTTATCATTCTACCTCATGGAGACTTCTAATCCTAGATCTACCCACATTCTCTCAGATAATTAGTTCATTTCTTATTTATCTTCTTTCCCTACCCCTTCCCCTTTTGCGTCCCACAATTAAGTATCTCAACACTTATTCAGCAAAGCCACAGTCTCTATTTAGCATGATCACTTTCCTTTGTTTCTCCTATACCTGGACAGCTGGTGCTGCTGGAGAGGCTCATTATCTGGTGTCATACCCAAGATAACTTTTACCAAACCCAGGGTCATGACAATGCATGCCTGTATTTTCTTCTAAGAGTTTTACAGGTTTAGCTCTAACATATAAAGGACAAATAGAAATGTCTTTGGGATTCCCCAGTGACTCAGTGGTAAAGAACCTGCCTGCAATGCAGGAGCCACAGGAGATGCAGGTTCAATTCCTGGGTTGGGAAGATCCCTGGAGGAGGGCATGGCAACCCACTCCAGTATTCTTGCCTGGAGAATTCCATGGACAGAGGAACCTGGCGGGTTACAGTCCGTACGGTCGCAAAGAGCTGGATACAACTGAAGCAACTTAGCATGCACACAGAAATGTCTTTCTGGCAGCAGTCAGTGAAAATAATTATACTTCACATCTTTTGTGGAAGAGAAGAAGGTACTTCAAATTCTTCTTGCGTAAGAAATATATAGGGACTTCCCTGATGGCCCAGCGGGTAAGACTCTGTGCTCCCAATGCAGGGGGCCTGGGTTTGATCCCTGGTGAGGGAACTAGATACCCGGTGCCACAAGTGCAGTCTCAGTGCTGCCCCTCAGTTGTGTCTGGCTATTTGCGACCCCGTGGACTGTAGCCCGCCACGCTCCTCTGTCCATGGAATTTTCCAGGCAAGAATATTGGAGTGGGTTGCCATTGCCTCCTCCAGGGGATCTTCCCCACCCAGGGAATGAACCTGCATCTCTTGGGTCTCCTGCATTGGCAGGAAGATTCTTTACCACTACCCTACCTGGGAAGCCCCCAGTTAAGACCGACTGCAGCCAAATAAATAAATACATATTTTTTTAAAGAGAAATATACAGTTTATCAACAAGGGAGAGATTATGAATTCTTTTTATATTCTCTCCATACTTTCCAGAATTTTTAAATTTTTTACAGAGAACAAATGCTGCTTTGATGATCAGGAAAAATTCCAGCATAGTTTAGAAAACTCCTTGCCGGCTTGGTTCACATGTGTCTGAGGCAGTCACTGTGAACATGTGTCAGCTTCCTGTGTGCTTTTGACCTAAACAGAGCCTAAGGAAGTTCTGTGATCCTCTAGTGCTTGGAGAGGGGGCTTCCCAGAACTGAAAACTGAAACAAAGTCTTTTCACGGAGAGACCAGCAGAATTGGCCGCCCTGCCTTTTTTTTTTTTTTCTTTAACTTTTCATATTATAAGGCAACTTTTATCTCCATAAAGTATTAGGTTCACCAAACTGTAAAAATGTGATGGCAGGCATTTTACTTAGCTAAGCTTTCTAAGCCTCTTTTTCTTTTCTTTTTTTTTTTCCCCCTAAGCCTAATTGTTAATACCAAGCCACACTTGCCTTGCTTTTTAACCAATGTTGACAAATGGCCAACAGTCCCAAGGTTAGCTCCAGGGCAAAAGCATCTCTTTCCATATCTCTTGAGCACAACCCTGCTCAGGCCACGGAAATGGAAAAAACAAGTCTGGCAGATTTTTTTCCTTTTGTCAGCTTTGCGAACTCAACTGATAAGTTGAAAATCAATGAGTGTCTTCTTCATTGTGGCACCAGAACTCTATACACTTCACAAACAGGAAAGTTAAAAACATGTGTTAACATTTCTCCAAAGAAGACATACAGAGGGCTAACAAACACATGAAAAGATGCTCAACATCACTCATTATCAGAGAAATGCAAATCAAAACCACAATGAGGTACCATCTCACACGGGTCAGAATGGCTGCCATCAAAAAGCCTACAAGCAATAAATGCTGGAGAGGGTATGGAGAAAAGGGAACCCTCTTACACTGTTGGTGGGAATGCAAACTAGCACAGCTCCTATGGTGAACTGTGTGGAGATTCCTTAAAAAACTGGAAATAGAACTGCCATATGACCCAGCAATCCCACTGCTGGGCATACACACCAAGGAAACCAGATCTGAAAGAGACACGTGCACCCCAATGTTCATCGCAGCACTGTTTATAATGGCCAGGACATGGAAGCAACCTAGATGCCCATCAGCAGACAAATGGATAAGGAAGCTATGGTACATATACACCATGGAATATTACTCAGCTATAAAAAAGAACACATTTGACTCAGTTCTAATGAGATGGATGAAACTGGAGCCTGTTATACACAGTGAAATAAGTCAGAAAGAGAAAGACAAATACTGTATATTGACCCATATTATGGAATTTAGAAAGAAGATGGTAACTATGACCCTATATGCAAGACAGCAAAAGAGACACAGATGTAAAGAACAGACTTTTGAACTCTGTGGGAGAAGGCGAGGGTAGGATGATTTGAGAGAATAGTATTGAAACATGTATATTACCATATGTAAAATAGATGGCCAGTGCAAGTTCAATTTATGAGGCAGGGCACTCAAAGCCAGTGCTCTGGGATGACCCAGAGGGATGGGGTGGGAAGGGAGGTGGGAGGGGGGTTCAGGATGGGGACACATGTACACCTGTGGCTGATTCATGTCAGTATATGGCGAAAACCACCACAGTACTGTAAAGTAATTAGCCCCCAATAAAAATAAACAGATTAATTTTTTTTTAAATGTATGTGTTAGGGTAAGATAAACCTGGATTGGAAGCCCAGTCTTTCCACTTCTTAGCATGAAATACTTGGACAGATTGTTTCGCCTTCTTGAGCTTTAGTTTCCCTCATTGAAAAGGGAACAATCATGTTTACAGACAGAACTTTGTAAATGTAAGCATTGTATGTGTCAGTTCTAGCGACATGGGTGAACCCAGAGGCTGTTATGCAGAGTGAAGTAAGTCAGAAAGAAAAAACAAGTGTTGTGTATTAAAACACGTATATGGAACCTAGAAAAATGGTACTGATGAGCTTATTTGCAGGGTAGGAACAGAGATGCAGACATAGAAAGCAGACGTGTGGACGCAGCAGGGGAAGGAGAAGGTGGGACAAGGGTGAGAGAGTAACACTGACACATACACTAGCAGATGTAAGACAGATAGTTAGTGGGACGCTGCTGAACAACACAGGGAGCACAACCCGGTGCTCTGTGACGACCTAGATGGCTGGGATGGGAGGGAGGTTCAAGAAGGAGGAGATATAAGTATACTTAAGGCTGTTTCAAGTTGTTGTATGGCAGAAACAAATACAACACTGTAAAGTAAGTATCCTTCAATTAAAAGATAAAAGATAAGCATAGTAAATATTTAGAAAATGGTAGGCCATTTTCACCAATAATCAGTTCAGTTCAGTCGCTCAGTCCTGTCCCTCTCTTTGCGACCACATGGATTGCAGCACCGCAGGCCTCCCTGTCCACCACCAACCCCTGGAGCCTACTGAGACTCATGTCCATCACATCAGTGATGCCATCCAGCCATCTCATCCTCTGTCATCCCCTTCTCCTCCTGCCTTCAATCTTTCCCAGCATTGGGGTCTTTTCAAATGAGTCAGTTCTTTGCATCAGGTGGCCAAAGTATTGGAGTTTCAGGTTCAGCATCAGAATATTCAAGACGGATTTCCTTTAGGATTGATTGGTTGGATCTCCATGCTGTCCAAGGGACTCTCAAGAGTCTTCTCCAACACCACAGGTCAAAAGCATCAATTCTTTGGCGTTCAGTTTTTTTTATAGTCCAACTCTCACATCCATACATGACTACTGGAAAAACCAGAGCTTTGACTAGACGGACCTTTGTTGGCAAAGTAAGGTCTCTGTTTTTTAATATACTGTCTAGGTTGGTCATAACTTTTCTTCCAAGGAGCAAGCATCTTTTAATTTCATGGCTGCAGTCACCTTCTGCAGTGATTGTGGAACCCCCCCCCCCCCCCCAAAATGAAGTATCTCACTATTTCCATTATTTCCCCATCTATTTGCCATGAAGTGATGGTACCAGATGCCATGATCTTAGTTTTCTGAATGTTGAGCTTTAAGTCAACTTTTTCACCCTCCTCTTTCACTTTCATCAAGAGACTCTTTCGTTCTTCACTTTCTGCCATAAGGGTGGTATCATCTGTGTATCTGAGGTTATTGATATTTCTCCTGAGAATCTTGATTCCAGCTTGTGCTTCATCCAGCCTGACATTTTACATGATGTACTCTGTATAGAAGTTAAATAAGCAGGGTGACAATATACAGCCTTGACGGACTCCTTTCCCGATTTGGAACCAGTCTGTTGTTCCATGTCCAGTTCTAAATGTTGCTTCTTGACCTTGACCTTGAAATCTGTTGTATACAGATTTCTTAGGAGGCAGGTCAGGTGGTCTGGTATTCCCATCACTTGAAGAATTTTCCACAGTTTGTTGTGATCCACACCATCAAAGGCTTTGGCATAGTCAAAAAGCAGAAGTAGAGTTTTTCTGGAACTCTCTTGCTTTTTCAATGATCCAATGGATGTTGGCAATTTGATCTCTGGTTCCTCTGCCTTTTCTAAATCCAGCTTGAACATCTGGAAGTTCATGCTTCATGTACTGTTGAAGCCTGGCTTGGAGAATTTTGAGCATTACTTTGCTAGCCTGTGAGATGAGTGCAATTGTGCGGTAGTCTGAGCATTTCCTTGGCATTGCCTTTCTGTGGGATTGGAATGAAAACTGACCTTTTCCAGTCCTGTGGCCATTGCTGGGTTTCTCATGTTTGCTGGCATATTGAGTGCAGCACTTTAATAGCATCATCTTTTAGGATTTGAAATAGCTCAACTGGAATTCCATCACCTCCACTATCTTAGTTCACAGTGATGCTTCCTAAGGCCCACTTGACTTCACATTCCAAGATATCTGACTCTAGTGAGTGATCACACCATCGTGGTTATCTGGGTCATGAAGATCTTTTTTGTTTAGTTCTTTTGTGTATTCTTGCCACCTCCTCTTAATATATTCTGCTTCTGTTAGGTCCATACCATTTCTGTCCTTTATTGTGCTCAGCTTTGCATGAAATGTTTCCTTGGTGTCTCTAATTTTCTTGAAGAGATCTCTACTCTTTCCCATTCTCTTGTTTTCCTCTATTTCTTTGCATCGATCACCGAGAAAGGCTTTCTTATCTCTCCTTGCTATTCTTTGGAACTCTGCATTCAAATGGGTATATCTTTCCTTTTCTCCTTTTCCTTTTGCTTCTCTTCTTTTCTCAGCTACTTGTAACGCCTCCGCAGACAACCATTTTGCCTTTTTGTGTTTCTTTTTCCTGGGGATGGTCTTGATCACTGCCTCATGTACAGTGTCACAAACCTCCGTCCATAGTTCTTCAGGCACCTTGTCTATCAGATATAATCCCTTGAATCTATTTGTCACTTACACTGTATAATTGTAAGGGATTTGATTTAGGTCATACCTGAATGGTCTAGTGTCTTTCTCTACTTTCTTCAGTTTAAGTCTGAATTTGGCAATAAGAAGTTCATGATCTGAGCCACAGTCAGCTCTCTGTCTTGATTTTGCTGACTGTATAGAGCTTCTCCATCTTTGGCTGCAAAGAATATAACCAATCTGATTTTGGTATTGACCATCTGGTGATGTCCATGTGTAGAGTCTTCTCTTGTGTTGTTGGAATAGGGTGTTTGCTTTGACCAATGCGTTCTCTTGGCAAAACTCTTTTAGCCTTTGACCTGCTTCGTTTTGTACTGCAAGGCCAAATTTGCCTGTAGCTCCAGGTAGCTCTTGACTTCTTACTTTTGCATTACAGTTCCCTATAATGAAGAGGACATGTTTCTTGTGTGTTAGTTCTAGAAGGTCTTGTAGGTCTTCATAGAACTGTTTACTTCAGCTTCTTCAGCATTACTGGTCAGGGCATAGACTTGGATTACTGTGATTTTGAATGGTTTGCCTTGGAAACGAACAGAGATCATTCTGTCATTTTTGAGATTGTATCCAAGTACTGCATTTTGGACCCTTTGTTGACTATGATGGCTACTCCATTTCTTCTAAGGGATTCTTGCCCACAGTAGTAGATATAATGGTCATCTGAGTTAAATTCACCCATTCCAGTCTATTTCAGTTCGCTGATTCCTAAAATGTTAATGCTCATTCTTGCCATCTCCGGTTTGACCACTTCCAATTTGCCTTGATTCATGGACCTAATATTCCAGGTTCCTATGCAATATTGCTCTTTACAGCATTGGACCTTATTTTCATCACCAGTCACATCCACAACTGGGTGTTGTTTTGGCTTTGGCAAAAGTAATCTGCATTCACCTGATAAAGAGAAAAAGTTCTCTATGCTTAATAACAGAAAACTATTATTCCCTGGATTCAGTTAAGAATATGACTGGTATTTACTATGTAGGCTAGTCTATATACTTTGTAAATAAAAATGGAGACAAATTGAACCTCCCACACCACACTTTGTCCTCAAAGAAACTGTCCATTCACATCCACGTCATCTCTGAGACTGGCTGCATAGTCAGCAGTGTTTTAGGGTTTGTTGTCACTCAGATAGAAGTGGAAGCATTTGCAACACCAAGGTCTTTTTGGGGGAGATCAACAGTCCCAGAGGTGCAAATCTATGTGGAGAGTCACTTGTGACTCTATATGAAAGAAAGCCTAGAAAAAGGCACTTTAGAATGAAGAATAGATTAAACACCCTGAGTCTTGGACAGCGCATTTATTTTAATTTTTTGGCCTCATCCCTTCAGTTCAGTTAAGTTCAGTCGCTCAGTCATGTCTGTATCTTTGTGACCCCATGGACTGCAGCATGCCAAGCTTCTCTGTCCATCACCAACTCCCAGAGCTTGCTCAAACTCATGTCCATCGAGTCAGTGATGCCATCCAACCCTCTCATCCTCTGTTATCCCCTTCTCTCACCTTCAATCTTTCTCAGCATCAGGGTCTTTTCCAATGAGCCAGTTCTTAGCATCAGGTGGCCAAAGTATTGGAGTTTCAGCTTTAGGATCAGTCTTTCCAATGAATATATAGGACTGATTTCTTTTAGGATTGACTGGTTTGATCCTCTTGCAGTCCAAGGAACTCTCAAGAGTCTTCTCCAACACCACAGGTCAAAAACATCAATTCTTCGGTGTTCAGCTTTCTTTATAGTCAAACTCTCATGTCCATACATGACCACTGGAAAAACCATAGCTTTGACTAGACAGACCTTTGTTGGTAATGTCTCTGCTTTTTAATATGCTGACTAAGTTGACCATAACTTTTCTTCCAAGGAGCAAGTGTCTTTTAATTTCATGGCTGCACTTACCATCTGCAGTGATTCTGGAGCCCCCCAAATAGTCTATCTCTGTTTCCATTGTTTCCCCATCTATTTGCCATGAAGTGATGGGACCGGATGCCATGATCTTAGTTTTATGAATGTTAAGTTTTAAGCCAACTTTTTCACTCTCCTCTTTCACTTTCATCAAGAGGCTCTTTAGTTCTTCTTCACTTTCTGCCTTAAGGGTGATGTCATCTGCATATCTGAAGTTATTGATATTTCTCCTGGCAGTCTTGATTCCAGCTTAAATCATCCCTTATATGGAAGATTTGTACTATATAATTTCTAAAATTTCTGCTTTTCTAAAAATATGATCTGTGTCCAGATCTTGAGACGTGTTTGAAAAACATTAATTATAGACCACAGGCAGCAGAAAATGTATTAGAAAATGATGAGTTGAGGAAGAAAGGGCTTTGGAGTTCTGTAGACCTTGTTGAAATTCAAATTTGTGGGGTTATAAGGAGAACTAATGATAACATATAGAAAAGCACATGGAACTTGTAGATGGTCAACAAATTTTTTTTCAACAAATTTTTTAAAAAAGGTATTATTCTTGAGACTATGACTAATTAATGCTTCTGGTTAATCATTAAGAAAATATTAAATGTTAGCAGTAATATATAAGCCAAGGCAGCTGCCAAAAATTTATGATTAAAAATATCTGTTTATTGAATTTTTAACATGAGATTCTTCAACTAGTGTACCATTTTAGGAGATGCTTTAAAATATACCATAATTCACATCACAGGTCCTCCTATAGTATAAAAACATATAACAAATATGTGCTGCAGAATTAACCCACTTTGAAGGTATTAACCATATACTGGTATTACAAAAGGATTCAACTGCACAATTAAATTCAAACATTTAGAAGCTGTAGACAGTAAGACATAAAATTGTGCATTGAAAATTCCAGCTTAACTGAATTCTAAATCAGTGAAGATTTATCAAGCTGAGGAAAATCTGGAACCATTCTTCTTTTACCTAACCATGATTTTACTCTGAGAAACAAATACCAAAAATTACATCATCCTAAAAAAGTGGTAGATGTCAAGCTAGGAGTTTGGAGGATATGTGGAAAGATAGGGGTGCTTGAATTTGCAAACCATGGAGAAAGTGTATCAGATTTGGGTAATTCCTAAAATAGAGGAGAGGAATAGCATTAGGTCTGGGGTATATGCATGAAAGGACTCCTTGCTCTGTAGACATAGAGACACTGTATCCTGTTTGTTTCTTCATGAATCTTTTTCATCAATGAAACAAAAATTGGGGAGTGGGAACAAGGAGACTAGTTTTCCAAACTATAATATACTTGAAAATGTCTCTCTGATAGGCCCATCCAACTGACAGCAGTATATAGGACACTAATTTCTTTTTTTACTTTTAATGCTTAAAATTGTTTAAATGTAATTTAAAATTTTAAAACATCTAAACAATGTGAAATGTAGATAGATAATGAAAATTCCCTATAACCTTACCCCCTAAGAGTTAGCAACTCTAGTTAACAGTTTGGTGAAATTTCCAGATTGTTTCCTTTTTGGCTGTTACAAGATGATGCAACAAAGAACATCCTGTCCCACACATCATTGTGCAATTTGTAAGCACTTCTACCTAGAAGTAAATTTGCTGGATCAAAGAATACATAGCAAAAGTTGGCCAGTTTTATGTCTACAAATAGTGTATGAAAATGCTTAAAATATTTTAGACCTCTTATACTGCTAGCAGTTGTGAATAAAAATGGTCAGGACCTGAGTTTCTATCCTTTTCCAAGAGATAATTTAAAACCACATGGAGCCCAGCCTGTGCTCTGTGATGACCTTGAGGAAGGGAATAGGGTGGGGAGGGAGGTTCAAGAAGGAAGGGGTATGTAAACATATATGTATATAATTATGACTGATTCGTGTTGTTCTACAGCAAAACCAATACAATATTGTAAAGCAACTTTCCTCCAATTAAAAGAACTTTTAAGTAATTCTAGTAAAAAAAATAAAATAAGATAAAATAGATCCTGAAGGAAAAAGCTGAAGCATCATTAGTATTGAATGATAACATATATGCCTTTTTTAAAATAATAATCCTAATTTACTGCTTTTCTCCTCTCTTCCCCATCCCTGCTTTTTTTTTTTTTTCTTTCTTTCTTTCTTTTTTTTTTTAATAGCTATCTAACTTTACCCAAATGTTAGCTCTAGAAGATTTTCTTCTGCTGGCCAGTGGCACAGAGTCAGTAGAAAACGACACTTTCAAAACTCTGAGTACTTTGAAGACCTTGGAACTCTGGAAAAATAAGTTAAGACGGGTCCCTCGTGCTCTCCCGGCCAGCCTTGAAGTGTTAAAACTAAATGATAATTCAATATATGTGCTTCACGGATCTGATTTTGAAGGACTGAAGAAATTAAAAATCCTTGAACTGAAGAACAACCTGATCTCTTCCGTCTCTCCCAGCATGCTCTCCTCCCTTGTCCGTCTGCAGAGCTTGACGTTAGACGCCAACAACATCGAGAATGTGCAGGGACCGCTGGTACTTCCGCATCTGAAACATCTGAGCATGGAGAACAACAAGCTGCATCTCATACCAGCTAGCCTCTTCACGTCCCTTCTGTCTCTGCAATTTCTCAGTTTCAGTAGTAACTTTCTGACTAAAATTCCTATTAACCTGCCCAAATCTTTGCTCTCTTTAAAAATGGAGAGAAACCGGCTCAAAGTGGTGAGGTTTCGAGATATGAAACACTTGGAGAATCTTTCCCACCTTTACCTGTCAGAAAACTCACTCTCTTCCATCGAGGGGGCCCAACTTCTTGCCAATTTAACCACTCTCGAGGTGTCCCATAACCAGCTCCAGACGTTGCCCCTCCGACTGCCAGCCCGGCTACAAAAGCTGGATATCAGCAATAACCTGATTCGGAAGGTTACGGCGCAGGATTTCCGGGACCTCCGAGATTTGAAGCACTTGTTTCTGGACAACAACATTGTCAGCTTGTTTGAAGCTGGAGCCCTGCAGAAGTGTTCCCAGCTCTCCAATCTGGCCTTGGAGCAGAACCTCCTCCTGTCTATACCTCTGCGGTAAGTGAGCCTTATCATCTGTGGAACTCACCAGAGTAGTCTTCCAAAGATGGGGGCAACTAAGTACATTATAGAAGAAAGAAAAGTAGTCCAAGTAAACGTAATTTATCTGATTAAAGCTATCCAAGGGTTCAGAGGCAGAAGTTGTAAACAAGGGTTTGGAATCTCCAGCCCTCAAGCTGACTCCTACACTAACTTACCTTGCCTGTGGGACAAGATACCAAAAGGAGATCTATATTAGAGATCTGTATTAGAAGCAACTCAGCTTCAGGGAAGTATGCTAAGGAACATCACAGGGGGCTATTACTTGTAGAAATATGTTCTGGTTTCAACAGCCGCACTAGGCATGTGCTTAAGGGGGTGCATGCTTCGTCCTATCTGACTCTTTACAACCCCATGGACTGTAGCCCGCCAGGTTCCTCTGTCCATGGAATTTTCCAGGCAAGAATATTGGAGTGGGTTGCCATTTCCTACTACAGGGGATCTTCCTGACCCAGGGATGGAACGTGTGTCTCTTGCATCTTCTGCACTGGCAGGCAGATTCCGCTGCACCATTTGGGAAGCAAGACATGTGCCTAACCACTAGCAAAGCAAGGACCCCAGGAAAAACTGAGGGGGGAACGTGTAGTAAGACATTTATATTTTTAAAAGCATTGAAATATTATCTAAGGGAAACATCAAAACCTTGACATCTAACACTGTATTTGTTTTGAGTTATGTATTTAGGAGCCTTGTGTTTCTCAGTGCTGTGGGGTGCTGTATGGTTTGCTGTGGGCCCGTCTGTGAGTGTGAGTCAGTTTGTGTTGGTCTTACTTGTGTTTTCAGCTGCTGCTTCTATTTTCTTTCTCTCACGCACAAACACACATATATCCTCATACTCTGGCACTTAATAATTTTTTTTCCAAATATCCCTACTTCTATCCCCAACCCACTGAACTTGCTCCCCTCTAACCAAGTTATAATCTGTAACTAATATGTTTATGTTAATTGACTCTATTTATTTAACTTTTATCCCATGTTTCACATTTTAAAGTAGAATAAAAATAGAAGAGTAAGTACTATTATTCTCCTAAAAAAGATACTATGTTGTTTATTAAATGTGCCTATCAGCAGATTCTTTTTCTTTTCAGCACTTTATAGAAAAAATTCTTCCTCCTCTATTATCATTATCAAATTTCTCACAATTAATATATCAACTTTGGGCTTCTGTAGGATCCTGTGGCACTAGATTTACTTATTGTCATTGTTCATTATGATAAATTTTCTTATCAATGAGAAAGGAATAAAATTATCTTTTATATAGATATATGTTCATTTTTTTTCTAGTTCAAAAAGAGATTTAAAAAGTATACGGTGTGTTAACTATCCCCAGTGCAAAACAGCAAAAAGTGATTTTTCAAACTGAAATCTGTATTTAAAATTCTATATTGAGAATGATTTGAAAATAATCAATTTCTCTTAATGAATAAGCATGCATATACACTCAATTTAATTCAACAAGTATGTTTTGGCATTCACCATGTGCCAGGTACTTTACCAGGCACTTGGGATACATCAGTCTAATAAAGAGATAAAACTTCTTGCTCTTAAATTCTAGGAATGAAAGAATGACAACATAATATATAAGTAAACTATATAACATTTAGATATTGTTAGGTGTTCTAATTAACAACAAAATACAAGCAGGGTTACCAGGTTCAAGACTGTAAAGAGTGGGGGTAGCTGGTTGTAATTTCTAATAAGGTAAGAATAGTACTCCCCTTGTAAAGGTAAGCTTTAAGCAAAGACTGGAAGAAGCTGACAGATTTAGCTGTAATGCTGTTTGCCGGGCAGTGGGCAGGGTGGGGGGAGTGGGAGTGTTCTAGACACAACAGCCAGTACAAAGGCCCTAAGGCTAGAGCATGTGGGCAGTATTTCAAGACTCTCATTCTTAAGACCAAGATCATGGCATCCGGTCCCATCACTTCATGGCAAATAGATGGGGAAACAATGGAAATGGTAACAGGTTTTATTTTCTCGGGCTCCCAAATCACTGCAGATGGTGACTGCAGCCATGAAAGTAGAAGATGCTTGCTCCTTGGAAGAAAAACTCTGAAAAAACTAGACAGTGTATTAAAAAGCAGAGATATCACTTTGCTGACAAAGGTCTGTATAGTCAAAGCTATGGTTTTTCCAGTAGTCATGTACAGATGTGAGAGTTGGACCACAAAGAAGGCAGAATGCTGAAGAATTGATGCTTTTGAACTGTGGTGTTGGAGAAGACTCTTCAGAGTCCCTTGGACAGCAAGGAGATCAAATAAGTCAATCCTAAAGGAAATCAGTCCTGAATATTCATTGGAAGGACTGATGCTGAAGCTGATGTGAACTGACTCATTGGAAAAGACCCTGATTGCTGGGGAAAATTGAAGGCAGGAGGAGAAGGGGATGACAGAGCATGAGATGGTTGGATAGCATCACCGATTCAATGGACATGAGTTTGAGCAAACTCTGGAAGACAGTGAAGGATAGGGAAGCCTGGCGTGCTGCAGTTCATGGGGTTGCAAAGAGGCAGACATGACTGAGTGACTGAACAACAACATTCTTGTTATTTAAATAATTTCTCTACTATATTTTTGATTACTACATGCTCCTCCAAAAGATATGAATCAAGTAAAAAAGTCAAAACAGGTTAGGGAGTGACTATATCACCTAAGGATTCTCAGTGGGCTATGACAGCCATGGACAAAACTGTGAACCTAGTGAATTTTTCTATTCAGGTGACTTTTAGAAAGCATTTGGGGAAGTAATCCTGCTAAGTTTAATGAGTGAAAAGTAGCATAATTATTCTTCATTACTTCTGACAGAGTATCTGTGTTTTCATAAGTGACTACAGAAAGCACAGTGCTTTTACCCAACAGAGTGTATAATGGGTTTGTAAGCCTGCTGCTTAAAACTCAACATTCAGAAAACTAAGATCATGGTATCTGGTCCCATCACTTCATGGCAAGTAGATGGGGAAACAATGGAAACAGTGAGAGACTTTATATTTTTGGGCTCCAAAATCACTGCAGATGGTGACTGCAGCCATGAAATTAAAAGACACTTGCTCCTTGGAAGAAAAGCTATGACCAACCTAGACACTATATTAAAAAGCAGAGACATTACTTTACCAACAAAGGTCTGTCTAGTCAAAGCTACGGTTTTTCCAGTAGTCATGTATGGATATGAGAGTTGGACTATGAAGAAAGCTGAGTGCCGAAGAATTGATGCTTTTGAACTGTGGTGTTGGAGAAGACTCTTGAGAGAGTCCCTTGGACTGCAGGAGGACCAAACCAGTCAATCCTAAAGGAAATCAGTCCTGAATATTCATTGGAAGGACTGATGCTGAAGCTGAAACTCTAATACTTTGGCCACCTGATGCGAAGAACAGACTCACTGGAAAAGACCCTGATTCTGGGAAAGATTGAAGGCGGGAGGAGAAGGGGACGACAGAGGATGAGATGGTTGGATGGCATCACTGACTCAATGGACATGAGTTTGAGCAAACTCCGGGAGCTGATGATGGACAGGGAAGCCTGGCATGCTGCAGTCCATGGGGTTGGAAAGAGTGGGACACGACTGAGCGACTGAACTGAACTGAAGCCTGCTGCTGCTGCTGCTGCTGCTTGGTTGCTTCAGTCCTGTCAGACTCTTTGTGACCCCATGGACTGTAGCCCGCCAGGATCCTCTGTCCATGGAATTCTCCAGGCAAGAATACTGGAGTGGGTTGCCATGCCCTCCTCCAGGGGATCTTCCCAATCCAGGAATTGAACCCAGGTCTCCTGCATTGCAGGCAGATTTTTTACCACTGATCCACCAGGGCAGCCCTTGCAAGCCTGAGCTAACCCTAATTTTCAAATCTGATTTCACAATTGAATTATCTGGATAACTTTTAAAAAGCCCATTCATGCCTAGACCTCACTTCAAACCAATTACATCATCACCCCAGGCATCAGTATTTTTAAAAAACTCCCCAGATGAATTTAAGGCATAGCCCAGGTTGAGAACACTGGGAAAGGACAATGGGGCAAGTAATGAGCTACCAGAGGATATATGCCCATGAGGCGTAAATGAAGCCACACAACTCTCTACTCTGTCAGAGAACTTGGCCTGTGTTCTTATAGAAAGTGATCTTTAAATTCCCCATCATGACCACCAAACCCCTACTCTGCAATTTTTCTTTGAACTGGAAATTTGGAAGGACCCAAAAAAGTTTTTCCATGGTTTCCCTCCTATAAAGAATTAAAACACAATACTATTTATTCCTTGGGCTTCCCTGGTGACTCAGCTGTAAAGAGTCTGCCTGCTAATGCAGGAGACACGTGTTCTATCCCTGGGTTGGAAAGATCCCCTTAAGGAGGAAATGGCAACCCACTCCAGTATTCTTGCCTGAAAAATTCCATGGACAGAGGAGCCTGGCGGCCTACAGTCCATGGGATCGCAAGAGAGTCGGACACAACTGAGCAACTCAACAACAACTTAGAATTTAGACTACCCAGAACCTGGGTCTCACTTTTTGCTGCTTCTCATTTCACCAGTCTGCAGCTCAGGGAACAAAGATAAGTTACACCATTCCTTCATTATTCACAATTTGGATAATTCAAATCCAGAATAGCTTTCTACAACCTAATGAAGCTAGTTAGCATTTTCTCTTACACTCAAGTGCCATCTACTGACAAAATGGGGGTGTGCCTCTTTTTACTCTAAAAAGGGATACTGCCCAAAGAACAAACAGCATTTCTAGACACTTGTTTGTCTTAAAATCAGGGCTACATTTTTATAAAAATCAGACTTATAAAGACAAATTATATCAAAGAAATAAATGACTGCCAAAAGATCACAAAAGCAGGAGATTACTGATTCTTCTTACAATACCATTTTGATTCTCCATAGTAACATGAAAGAAAAAAAAGATACTCCTAAGAACAGGTACAGTTTTTGGCTACCCAGCTGATAACTGAATAACTGTGTTTGTTTAAAAGAAAAGCTTGGCTTGCTCATTGTCTCTAGTTAACATTTTTATGTGACTTCTGTGCAGTGAACACTTGGAAAATCAGAAGCTTTAAAAAGCTAAATAACTGGGACTTCCCCAGTGGCCCAGTGGTTAAGACTCCACTTCCAATGCAAGTGGCGTGGGTTCAATCCCTAGTTGGGGAACAAAGATCCCACATGCTGTGGATGTGGCCAAAAAAAAAAAAAGAACTAAATTATTTACCTGAAGTCACATACTAGCAGATAGAATAGCCAGAGTTAGAACTCAAAGTCTTAATAAGTAGACTCGACTCTTGATTTTACTGTATCTTTCCTCAGCTGTGCCCCTTGTACCCTCAATAGTTACAGAACCTTGGTTGCCGCAGCATCACCAATTAACAGTCTATTTTTTCTTGGGGGAAAAAAAAGCTACACACTGATTTTCTGTATAACTTTTAGAGATGTAAGCTGGATAAGCTGGTGTGTGCACAAAGTTACATTCTCTCAGGGATTAATTTCAAACTGAATTTAACTGTGGATATCAATTTGAAAATTGTTAATTGTATTAACAACAAACTTATTAAGAGAAAATGTCTTTGCAGAAGCTTATTCCACACTGTTAAAATGTATGAAGTGATTTTCCCTGGTAAATTAACCTATTTTGTTAGGTAAATTTAATTCCAAATTTTTAAAAAGTCACTTTAAACAAGCATGACTTTAAAATATTCAAAAGCACAAATACTTATGTGTGTATATGTATTATATGGTTTAGGAGATGAATACAAATATTAAATACATAAGCATAAATATAAAATGTAAATATCAAAGAAAAAAGCCAAGGGCAAAATTTAGGCTAAGTGCCAGTAACCATGGGCTTCCTGGTGGCCCAGATGGTAAAGAATCTGCCAGCAATGCAGGAGACTAGGGTTCGATCCCTGGGTTGGGACGATCCCCTGAAGAAGAAAATGGCTACCCATTCCAGTAACCTAAAAGATTAACCGTTTAGAATTAAATTCATCTAAAAATAACACTATAACAAACAAAAGGTAATATTGTTGTAAAATACGGTTAAATTCATTTGTTTCTTTCTCTTTGGCATAGCAGTCATATGACGGAGACCACCATAAAAAATTCCAGTGAATACTAAAAAGCATGAAATAGAATACGTTCACACGGCATGAAGATAGCATTTGGATGGTATTTTGCGGGACTTTTTTTCCTGTAAAACTTTTTCACTTATTGCACTTCATAAAGAGAATAGCACTTAATGGAAAGTTGTTGACTCACAGAAAGATTTTCAGTTCACAACTGTGATCCTTTTTTATTTTTATCAACAGTCGTTAGCATGAAATTTTTCAAATTGGTTTCCACAGTTAAAATTTTTTTTCCTGATTATACAGCAATACTTGTTCAAGGTTGAAAACTTTGTGTGCTGAGAAATAAAGGAGTCATCCATAACTGCTCAATCAGAACCCATGTCTAGCCATAAGTTGTTTTTATGTATTTCAAATCAGTCAATTTTATCTTCTATTTTCCCCATTTAACATTATTGTGTAGCTTTTTTCTCTCTCTTTTTCTGTTTCTTTTTTTTTTTTTTTTAATAAATATCACTATGGACCCAGAGATCTTAATTCATTCAGTAAGTTATGGTTATTTATAGTTGCTAGTCTCTTTTGATGCTCAAATTTCATTAGTAGGAGCCTCTCCAAGCTGGCTCCTGTGTTCATGGGACACAATACCATTATCTCTATTTTTTTTTTTTAAATTGTGGTAAAGCACACATAACATAAAATTTACCACATTAACCATTTTAAAATGTACAATTCAATGTTAAGTATATTTGCATTGCTGTGCAACCAGTGTCCAGAACTTTTTTATCTCGCGAAACTGAAACTCTCTACCCATTAAACAGCTCCTCATTTCCTCTCTCCCCTAAATCCCTGACAATCGCTATTCTAACTTCTCTTTCTATGAATTTGACTACTCTAGACACCTTATATAAGTAGAATCATACAGCGGTTATCTTTTGAAGTGTTTGTCGGTCAGTCATGTCAGACTCTTTGTGATTCCATGGACTGTAGCCCACCAGGCTTCTCTGTCTGTGGAATTATCCAGGCAAGAATACTGGAGGGGGTTGTCATTCCCTTCTCCAGGGAATCTTCCTGACCCAGGGATCAAATCCAGGTCTCGTACACTGGGGCAGATTCTTTAACATCTGAGTCACCAGGGAAGTTATCTTTTGATGACTAGCTTTTTTCCCACTTAGCATAGTATCCTTATTCATGTTGTAACATGAGTCAGAATTTCCTTCGTTTTAAGGCTGGATAATATTCCATGGTAGGTACTTATATTTTGTATTTTGCTTATTCATTCATCAATCAACGGACATTTGGATTGCTTCCACATTTTAACTACTGTGAATTTGACATGGGAGTATAATATGGGTACATAGGTATCTCTTTGAGACCTTCCTTTCAATTCTTTTGAGCATATACACAAAAGTGGAATTTCTGGATCATATGGCAATTGTGTTTTTAATTTGGGGAGGACCACCATACTGTTTTCCATATCATCTGTACCATTTATACTCCCATCAACAGTGCACAAAGGTTCCAATTTCTCCACACTCTTGTTAACACTTGCTATTTTCTGTATTTTTGATAGCAGCCACCCTAATGGGTGTTCCACTAATCTCTGAACACTTCGTTGCATTCTGGTTCAGATGTTCTAGCCTACTTTGCCCCAGACATGGAATTAGCTGTTTTTTCAAGATTTTCACTGGAAGAGAAAAATGTATGAATATAAAATAGAAGAAATCAGAGGGTTAGGAAATAAGTTCTGGGAGAAAGGGTTAAAGACCAGTAGGTAAGACTGAGGTTTGTACTTTTAATTAACTTTTCAAAATAAAGCTTGTTTTCTAGCTTCAGAGGGAACAGAACGGTACAGCAAAGGTGGATGTTGCTCAGTCCGAGTTGCCTCGGCAGTTTGGAATGCTGGTCACAGCCTCCTCTCACATCCTGTTTCCATGCTTTTGCAGGCTCCCGGGAACCTTAGCCAGGCTGGACCTAAAAGGCAATGCCATCCAGGACATTGCTGAGAGGGAGGTCAAGGATCTGAAGCAGCTTCAGGTTCTAAACCTCAGGAACAACAAGCTTTCCGCTTTAGACCTCAAAGCCCTGGAGGTGCTGCCTCGCCTCCGGCACCTGTATCTGGATGGAAATCCGTGGAATTGCACCTGCAGTCTCCTGAGGGCCAGGGAGGTCCTGAAGGCCAAGGGCACAGATGTGAGGGGAGGACAGTGTGCAGCACCAGCTGAGCGACAAGGGGAGAGCTGGATGTCTTCCAAGAAGATCATGAAGCAATGTGAGCATCACTTACGTCTGACCGAGAAAAGCAAAGAGACCAAAAAGAAACCAAAGCTGGAGGAGCACGCCAGCATCAGAATCAATGTGGATGATGATTATTATGATTATGAAATAGATTAAGGATGAGCTTTGTTTGCAGTTTAGAAAAAGGTTTTGTTTCTTTCTTTCTTAAAAGTAGACCTCATTTTTAGAGCAGTATTAGGTTCATAGCAGAATCGAGAGCAAAGTACAGAGATTTCCTGTATACCCCACCCCTACACAAACATAGCCTCCCCCATTACAACATGTCCCACCAGACGTGGAACATTTATTACAGTTGATGAACCTGTATCAATGCATCATAATTACCTAAAGCCCACAGTTTATATTGGGGTTCACTTTTGGAGTTATACGTACTATCAGTCAGTTCAGTCGCTCAGTCGTGTCCGACTCTTTGCGACCCCATGGACTGCAGCACGCCAGGCCTCCCTGTCCATCACCAACTCCCAGAGTTTACTCAAACTCATGTCCATTGAGTCAGTGATGCCATCCAACTATCTCATCCTCTGTCATCCCCTTCTTCTCCCACCTTCAGTCTTTCCCAGCATCAGGGTCTTTTCCAATGAGTCAGTTCTTCACATCAGGTGGCCAAAGTATTAGAATTTCAGCTTCAGCATCAGTCCTTCCAATGAACATTCAGGACTGATTTCTTTTAGGATTGACTGGTTTGATCTCCTTGCTATCCAAGCGACTCTCAAGAGTCTTCTCCAACACCATAGTTCAAAAGCATCACAAAGCATTCTTCTGTACATACTATGGCTTTGGACAAATATATAATGACATGTATTCACCATTGTAGTATCACACAGAGTAGTTTCACTGCCGTAAAAGTCCTCTTTGCTCCACCAAAAAATGTTTTTTAATGTTCAGTCTCTTAAGCAGAAATAGATAATACATTTAGATATGCAAGATTTTTAAATAAGTTTTTCTTTTTTGTTTAATGAATGAAATGACAGTTAAGTTGAAATGACAGTTAAGATAAGTTGAGGTGGGAGGAGTAACATAGAAAAGATCAATGGTCAGAAGATGTAAATTCCTACCATGTTAAAAGTAATTTGTGTTTTATACTGAAACCTAGACAAACAGTAATGCCCAATAAAACCACAATCTAACTTCCTGCAAATTGAGCAGATCATTTTATTAAATAAAAAGTGATGATTTCATATATGAAGCTGGTACCTAAAGGCCTACACTATACACTTTTGCTTACAAGAAATTAAAACTGACTCTAACTTCAAGCAGGAAAGAATTTATTGGAAAGATTGGGACTAGCTCACAGAATCAAAGGAAAAACTGGAACATATGGTAAGGATGGAGATCAGGTCTACCCCAGGGCCCCAGGGAAAAGAACGTAATGGAGAGTCCCTGAGCTTTTTCAGGGTTCTCTCTGCAGAACGCAGTGTTCCACTATTATCAGTGTTATTAATAGCTCCCCTCTTCTCAAGAGTCACATCTTCAGAGAGAGAGACTAATTGTTCTACCTTGAGTCACATGTTTGCCTTTAACTAAGGGACGGAAGCCAAGGGTACTTTGACAGTCTCCCCACAACCAAAGGGAAATCAGAAAGGGAAATGTAAACTGGCACTGTAATTACCGCAGATCTCCCTATACCAGGCTTCCTGAAAAGATCACGTTTTAGTTACATTCAGTTTTCTCCGGGGACCATAGTCTCTGTTGTGCCTCCCTTTTGATTAACTGCGTGCATCTGAGAGCTGCCTGACAGAGGTTACAGGTGTGACTGTGGGATAATCTTCTATCACCTACCTGTGAAAATGTGCTGTGTGCTTAGTCGGTCAGTCATGGACTCTGCGACCCCATAGACTGTAGCCTGCCAGGCTCTTTTGTCCAAGGGATTTTTCAGGCAAGTACAATAGAGTGGGCTGCCATTTCCTCCTCTGGGGACTTGTGAAATGATCTACTTGCAAATAAATTTAAAACCCATCAAAATCAGCTGCTGTTCTAAGCAATAAAGTTTATCTGCTATAGTAGTCTACAAAGATTTTCATCAAAATGACAAAGAAAGAAACTGTAGCGATTGAGTGGATGAGCAAAGATGCTCATAAGAAGCTAAAACTTTCTCCAGAATGCTATGTTTTAAGTTCATCTTTTGGCAAATTTTGCATTACTTGCTTTATATCCATATTTTCTTCTCCCCAGATCTTTATAACATTGATATTCCTTGGAGAAGAGCCTACTAATATTGTCATTTCTAGTACTCCTTGGCACATTGACAGGTATCCCAAATACGTGTGCACAGATGTGCAGAAATCAGGAAAGTCACATGGTTTTCCTTGCTATTGTGTGGAACTTCAGTTCTTCTAATGAGTTAGACCACAGTTCTCTCTAACAAAGGTGAATGATGCTTGATGTGTAATGATTTATACTCACTGATTGCATGGATATTGATAATCAGAAGTCTCACGCAATGAGAACCTTGAGAAAGAATCTAGTCTTGTACAGGTGAGGGAATTCAGGCTCATAGGGGTGAAGTGACTATTCAGTTCAGTCGCTCAGTCATGTCCAACTCTTTGCGACCCCATGGACTGCAGCACGCCAGGCCTCCCTGTCCATCACCAACTCCCAGAGTTTACTCAAACTCATGTCCACTGAGTCGGTGATGCCATCCAACCATCTCATCCTCTGTTGTCCCCTTCTCCTCCTGCCTTCAATCTTTCCCAGCATCAGGGTCTTTTCCAATGAGTCAGCTCTTCACATCAGATGGACATTGTGACTACTGGGTCCACACATATAGGAAGTGGCAGAACCAGAGCTTGATTGCATCCAGCCTTTTGACTTCAGTCCAGTACTGTTTCTACTATAGCATTCAAAACTACATTAAGATTCCCTTAGCACATTCTACTCACAATGTCTTGAGTGGTGATAGGTTCTGTATTCATCTGCGTGGGCAGCCATAACAAAATACCACAGGCTGGGTGACTTAAGTAACAGAAAATTTGTTCCGGAGGCTAGAAGCCCAAGGTCAACGTGTTGTGAGGGTTGGGTTTTGGTGAGGTGTCTCTTCCTGATTTGAAGAGGACTGTCTTCTCACCGTGTCCTCACATGGCTTCTTGTCTGTGTGCACACACAGGGGAAGAGAGACATCTCTGACATCCCTTCTTCTTATAAGGACACCAGTCCTATTAAATTTAGCCCCACCTTTGTGACCTCAATTAACAGTAATTAAGGGCTTCCCTCATAGCTCAGTTGACAAAAGAATCTGCCTGCAATACAGGAGACCTGGGTTTGATTCCAGGGTCGCGAAGATCCCCTGGAGAAGGAAATAGCAACCCATTCCAGTTTTCTTGCCTGGAGAATCCCATGGACAGAGGATCCTGGCAGCCTACAGTCCATGGAGTTGCAAGAGTCGGACATGACTTAGCGACTAAACCACCACCACCTCCCTAGAGGTCCTGTCTCCAAATACAATCTCATTGGAGGTTAAGGCTTAACATATGAAGGAAACTTGGGGACACAATTCAGTCCATGACAGTATTTATCTAACTTTCTATCTACCTATCTACCTGTCAATTTATCTCAATTTCTGACTCCTGATTAAGTTTGTTGATGAATTTACATAAAAAAGAAAAGGTTGAAAGGGCAAGAAAGGGAAATTATAAGGCCCAATTATTACACATTTGCACTTAATGTACACATTTTAAGAAATCAGACAATTATGTATTAATCATGGAAAATAGCTAGTGACCAGGATTGAGATATAAGATGAGTGAAATTGGGAAGGAAAGACAAAATATGGAATATAAGAGACTGCTTCAACTGTAAGGTGAATGTAAGTGGAGTTGGAGAAGGGGTGGTCATCTTAGCACGGGGTACATTCAATGCCTAAGAAAGAATTACTTGGTAGATTAAGGTAGATAAACTATCAGAGACCAGTTTTTATTCTGTTAATTTTCAGAGACTGTTTCCTCATGCATAAAATGGGGATTACATACAACCTCCCAGAGTTAGTTCTTTCTAATTAAACCTAATATATGGAAGAAATATATCTTCATAACTACCCCATAATTTGCAAATATGCCTCTCTCTGCAAATGGAGACCTTGCTATATACCCCAGCTTGTCAATCATATGGTGGCATTTGTAAATGGCATCCGTCCACTAGGGCTTTGCAGTGGCCAGCATGTATCCATACTGCAGGCCCTTCTCTTCAGTCACTAAATCCTCCCAACAATTCAAAACACACCTGTTTAGTCCTACCAAGCCTCAGAACCAAGCCACTCACTGCCCGGTCACACCCCTCCCACTGGCCACTCCCTCAGTAATACAAGTCATGGTGGCAGCCTATTTAAAGCCTATTTAAAGGTGCAATTTAATGTACCTGATAAGGGCTTGACTGTTTTTAGAGGAAGACCAGTCTCCCGGTCAGCCCTTGGGGAAGGTGGTGAGAAGTTCATCCTAGTTTGGAATCCGAGAAGGAAAGACTGAAGTGAATAATCTGAAAATGAGGGAAAGAGGGCACGGTGTTCCTCTCCGGCACACACTCACAAGGTCAAACGTGAATGTACTGCTTTTTATCACTGCTGATATTTTCATTCAGGACCATTTCTAGTTTCTACTCAGACTTGCTTAGAATTCATAAACGTGACAGAGTTTTCTCTCACAGACTTTATAAATTTCTGTTATGCCATATGTGTAATAGCAGGAAAGTGTAGACTTGTATTCTTTTGATGTGTAGGATTTCAGTCTATGCCATGGCAAAGGAGCTCATGAGTCTTTCAAAAATCTTTGGTTTGGTTACATCTGTGAATGCCTCCTTCACTTCCGAAGGAAGAGACTCATGGAGAACCTGGTTTGAGACAGTAACTATGTCCTGGTTTTAGATGGGAACTATGTCCTGGTTTTAGACAGGAACTAGGGCTTTCCAGGTGGCTCAGATGGTCAAGAACCCACCTGCAGTGTGGGAGACCGGGCTTCAATCCCTGGGTCAGGAAGATCCCCTCGAGAAGGAAATGGCAGCGCACTCCAGTATTCTTGCCTGGAAAATTCCATGGACAGAGGAGCCTGGTGGGCTACAGTCGATGGAGGTCGCAAAAAATCAGACATGACTGAGAGACTATCTCACACACACACACACACACACACACACGTTTTCGAGGCTGATGCTGAGAAAACCCTTCTTCCTCTGAAAGTGAAAGTCACTCAGTCGTGTCCAGCTCTTTGCGACCCCATGGACTATAGTCCATGGAACTCTCCAGGCCAGAATACCGAAGTGGGTAGCCTTGCCCTTTTCCAGGGGATCTTCCCAACCTAGGGATTGAACCCAGGTCTCCCACATTGCAGGTGGATTCTTTACCAGCTGAGCTACAAGGGAAGCCCAAGAATACTGGAGTGGGTAGCCTATCCCTTCTCCAGCCGATCTTCCCGACCCAGGAATCGAACCAGGGTCTCCTGCATTGCAGGCGGATTCTTTACCAACTGAACTATCAGGGAAGCCTCCTCCTCTGAAGGTGTCCTTTTCTTTCTCTAAAGGTTTGTTTGTTTTATTAGATCCCATCATCAAAAAAAAAAAAAAAAAAAGCTCTGGTATTGAGGCCATAGCCAAAAATGTTCCTTCACATAAAACAGCCGTGTGTGTGTGTGTGTGTGTGTGTGTGTGTGTGTGTTTAGGTGGTGAAGGTTGGATACGGGCATCCATTGACATTTGACTGTTTCATCCCTTTTATATATAGGTTATATTGAATTCACCAGCCCTGAGAAACTGAATAATAATAGTAATTTTTGTTAAGTTCTAGTTTACCAGGAGTCATGTTTCAGTAATATCATTCATTACTTGGTTAATTAGATATTTTGCTCTTCAGTTCAGTTAAGTCGCTCAGTTATGTCTGACTCTTTGTGATTCCATGGACTGCAGCATGCCAGGCTTCCCTGTCCATCACCAACTCCCGGAACCTACTCAAACTCATGTCCATCGTGTCAGTAATGCCATCCAACCATCTCATCGTCTGTCATCCCCTTCTCCTCCTACCTTCAATCTTTCCCAGCATCAGGGTCTTTTCAAATAAGTCAGTTCTTCACATTGGGTGGCAAAAGTATTGGAGTTTCAGCTTCAACATCAGTCCTTCCAATGAATATTCAGGACTGATTTCCTTTAGGATTGACTGGTTTGATCCTCTTGACTTGGTTTGATCCAAGGGACTCTCAAGAGTTTTCTCCAACACCACAGTTCAAAAGCATCATATCAATGTATGACAAAACCCACTGAAATGTTGTGAAGTAATTAGCCTCCAACTAATAAAAAAATTAAAAAAAAAAAAAAGACAAAAGCATCAACTCTTCGGCACTCAGCTTTCTTTCTAGTCCAACTCTCACATCCATACATGACTACTGGAAAAACCAGAGCTTTGACTAGACGGACCTTTGTTGGTAAACTAATGTCTCTGCTTTTTAATATGCTGTCTAGGTTGGTCATAACTTTTCTTTCAAGGAGCAAGTGTCTTTTAATTTCATGGCTGCAGTCACCATCTGCAGTGATTTTGGAGCCCCCCCAAATAAAGTCTGTCACTGTTTCCATTGTTTCTATTTGCCATGAAGTGATGGGACCAGATGCCATGATCTTAGTTTTCTGAATGTTGAGTTTTAAGCGAACTTTTTCACTCTCCTCTTTCACTTTCATCAAGAGGCTCTTTAGTTCTTCTTCACTTTCTGCCATAAGGGTGGTGTCACCTGCGTATCTGAGGTTATTGTTATTTCTCCTGGCAATCTTGATTCCAGCTTGTGCTTCATCCTGCCTGGCATTTTGCGTGATATACTATCTGCTGCTGCTGCTAAGTCGCTTAGCAGCGACCACATAGACGGCAGCCCACCAGGCTCCTCTGTCCCTGGGATTCTCCAGGCGAGAACACTGGAGTGGGTTGCCATTTCCTTCTCCAAAGCATGCAAGTGAAAAGTGAAAGTGAAGTCACTCAGTCGTGTCCAACTATTTGTGACCCCATGGACTGCAGCCCACAGGCTCCTCCATCCATGGGATTTTCCAGGCAAGAGTGCTGGAGTGGGGTGCCATTGCCTTCTCCTTGTACTCTCTGCAGAGAAGTTAAATAAGCAGGGTGACTCTATACAGCCTTGATGTACTCCTTTCCCGATTTGGAACCAGTCCACTGTTCCATGTTCAGTTCTAACTGTTGCTTCTTGATCTGCATACAGATTTCTCAGGAGGCAGGTCAGGTGGTCTGTTATTCCCATCTCTTCAAGAATTTTCCACAGTTTGTTGTGATCCACACAGTCAAAAGTGTTGACATAGTCAGCAAAGTGGAAGTAGATGTTTTTCTGGAACTCTCTTGCTTTTTCTATGATCCAGAGGATGTATGTACCCAAATGAAATAACTACTGTCTTTACAAGTCAGCCAGAAGCTTGATGTTTTCCCATCAATAATTGTGTCGTGAATGCTAAAAATTGGATGTTTGCCAGATTATCAGTCTGAAACCTTACGAGATGGTTAAAGTGTCCAAAAGCACAGTTTTATGTGGAACTGATGTCATTCCAGTAACAATAATGGCTTATCTTAACATTCTGATTGAGGAATATTACTAGCATTATCTCTGAGTACTAGGATTGCCTATATTGTGGATGGTATCTGGTTTTGACAGAAAAAAGCTGGTATGATGGATTTCCCTATCTTTTTTCTCTCTAAGGCAAAATACTGTTTCTCTGTAAGCTTTCACAAAACACTTTTTTAAGGAACCCAATATAGAGGATTTAATTTAATAGATGTTATTCAATGTTCAGAACAGTAAGTGACAGTTGCCTTAAGAGTGTTCTTATCCCAATCTATTTTAGTTCCTGGAAAATACTTAATATATTCCCACCTTCTCCCCTCCTCTCTCCCCACAACACAAACCCTCCCCAAGCCCCCTGACCCAGTTGATCACTGTTATTCAGGCTTACAGTATTCATTTCTGCTTTAGGACTTATCAATCTCTTTCCCTCCACTCCTTTTTTAGAAATCACAAACGCCACTGAAAATAATACTATCTGAATAGTCAAAATATAGTACATGTATTATATGAAGAGGGCATGCTAAGTCATGTCTGACTCTCTGTGACTGTATGGACTGTAGACTGCCAGGCTCCCACGTCCATGGGATTCTCCAGGCAAGAATACTGGAGTGGGTTGCCATGCCTTCCTCCAGGGGATCTTCCCGACTCAGGGATGGAAACTGTCTCTTAGGTCTCCTGCATTGGCAGGCAAGTTCTTCACCACTAGCACCACCTGGGAAGCCCATATGAAGAGTAGTTCATAATAATTATTCACTTGGAAATGTAATGGAATTCCAAAATAAGATCCTTGTGTTACAGGCTATGTGTATTTAAACAATTTTTTTTAATGTAAAGGTTACTTTCCATTTACAGTCATTACAAGATAACAGCTGTATTTCCCGAGTTATACAATACATCCTTGAGCCTATCTTACCACTCAGCCACTAAAAAAAGCATAGAATTTGGCCATTTGTGGCAACATGGGTGGGCTTGGAGGGCATTACAGTGAAATAAGTCAGACAGAGAAAGATGAATCCTGTAGGATATCACTTATATATAGAATCTAAAAAATACAACAAATCAGTGGATATAACAAAAAAGAAGCAGATTCACAGATACAGAGAACAAACTAGTGGTTATCAATGGGGAGAGGGAAGGGGCAACATAGGGGTGGGGGTGGGAGGCACAAACTTTTGAGTGTAAGATAGACTATGTGTATTTTTACTTAAAATTAATACCAACAGATTATTTTACAAAGATTACTTCCTTTGAATGGCATATAAGCTTATCAGCAATGTTTATAGATACTTATTTCTAACCAGCATTTATCCTCAGTCTTTACATGTGGCCAGTCTGACTGGTGAAAAAAAACTGTATCTTACTGTTTTGATTTCCACTCTCCCGACTATTAGTGAGGTTGAGCATGTTTTTTATACTTTTGTTTGCCTTTGCATTTCCTCATTTATGACTTGTTCATATACTTGACTCATTTTTTAACATTCAGTGCTTTGTTTTTTCTAAAAATCAATGTGTTGGGTTTCTTTGTATAGCAGAAATATTCTCTCTATTTTGTCAGCTATATTACCAATATTTTCTCCCAGATCATCATTTTTCTTTCAGCTTGGTTTATGGTATCTTTTACCTTACAGAAAATTTTAACCTTTAGATAGTCAAATTAGTCAATCTTTCATATATAAAGTATACACTTATATGTATTGATATATATACATATACATACACTAAGATATATTTTAGTGTGTTTACATGTAATACATTGTATGGTGGTGGTGGTTTAGTCCTAAGCCATGTCCATCTCTTGTGACCCCACGGACAGTAGCCTGCCAGACTCCTCTGTCCATGGGATTTTCCAGGCACGAATATTGGAATGGATTTCTATTTCCTTCTCCAAATATATTGTATATATGCACATATATATAGTGTGTATATATATGATCTGTATCTATGGTATATATATATTACTATGAAACATAGTGACCTATATTTCAGTATTCTACATTACTTAGAAATTATCTATGGAACTCAAATGGATTCATCACTTAACCCTATTTAATATTATTTCCAACTGCTAAAGTTAACTAAGAGTCTTAGAAATTCTATTTAAAATGACACAGTAAATGTTGACATAATACGTTCATCAAAATTTATAGCCAGTTGACCCTTGAACCACATGGGTTTGAACTGTGTGGGTCTACTTTTATGTGGATTTTTTTCCAACAAATATATACAGTACTACATGATTGGTAGCTGGTTCAATCCACAGATGTGGAACTATGGAAATGGAAGGCCAACTATGGGACTTGAGCACTGTCAAATTTTGGTTTCCATGGTAGGTTCTGGAACCAATCCCCCATGGATAGCAAGAGATGACTAGAGTTCTAAGTTGTTGAACATACAAGTTTACATTTTCCCTGATTTCCACATTATGTGGTGGTAAACTTATCTAATCAATAACATGGTATAAAAAGTTCAGGAGGTTCAGATTAACTAGTCTCTTTATGAGAAGACAAATCCAGGGAATAAATTTACAGATTAAAAAAAAAAATTCCAAACTGCCAAGGATAATTTCCCCAAGGATTTTGGATTCCTGTATAAAAATGATTAGGATTTAGCAGTTTCTGTGAGAAAGTGATATTTTTTTCCCTTCAAAAACTAGTACATAGTTCACTTTGTTTATGTTCTGGAAATTCTAGTAATATTAGATTTATGTAAGTACTTCTTAGCCTCTGTAAACCAATCAGAATAAAGCTCCTTTTACTTAAGAGAGTTTATAATTTAAGTCAGATATTGGCCAACTTTTCATGTAAATGACCAGATAGTATAAATTTTAGATGCTGTGGCCTATATGGTCTCTGTTGCAACTACCCAACTCTGCCAGAGATGATTCATAAATGAGTGGACGTGGCTACCTTCCAATAAAACGACAACAAAAAAATGGTGGTAGACTTTCAGTTTACAGTTCAGCATATAGGGCGTCTGGAATTTGTAACAACAAGTGACAAGCTAAACAAACTGAAAAAATCAACAACTCTTCTTAGATCCACAAGAGCAGTGAGGTCATAGGGCAAACTGCTGCCCCCAAATTGAAGAGACAGACAGGGGAAAACAGAGAATTACAATTTATCAGAGCCGACACCTCCACGGGAGCCAGTACTTTGGCAGGAACACCTGACCTGTAATTGATGAATTGCTGGAGGCCCAGAGTAGACAAGTCTAAGAATTAAAAACGCTGGGTGGGGGAGACCCAGATATACGGAGGCCCCTCTTTTTGTGAGTTTTACCTTCAGGAACTCAACCAGGTTCACAACTGAATACTAGAAGAATAGTCCTTCATACTTCTGCAAGAGGAGGGGGAAAGGACCATTTTGAAATGTGCCAGAAATTCTACTCCTAACAAGACTTGCCCTCAACAGGCTATTTTTCCAGAGCCTAAACTGTTGGGGTTTTATCAGAACCTAACTGACCTAGGGGAAGGGAAATACTCAACTCCAGCCCACTCCAACCTTTCACATGGGGGAAGGGAAATACAGTTGGCCCTCTGTATTTACCAATTCCACATCCATGAATTTAATCAACTGCAGATTGAAAATATTTTTTTTTAATTCAGAAAGTTCCAGAAGCAAAACTTGACCCTTTGCTGCACTCCAGCAACTATTTGCATTGCATTTATATTGTATTCACAACTATTTACAGAACACTACTTTGTATTAGGTACTAGAAATAATCTAGACATGAGAAAGTGTATGGGAGAATTGCTTAGGTTATACCATGCCATTCCATATAAGGGATTGAGCATCTGAGGATTTTGGTATCCATAGGGGGTCTTGGAAACAAACTCCTGTGGATACTGAGGGATGACTTACCCAACTCTTGCCCATTCAAGCACTCCCAAAATGAAATACTTAGGTGTAAATCTAACAAAGTACATATGAGATCTCTATGAGAGAAACTACAAAACACTGATGAAAGAAATAGAGGAGCTAAATAAATGAGGAGATGTGTTCCAGGTCCATGTATTGCTGTTGTTCAGTTGCTCAGTCGTATCTGACTCTTTGTGACTCCATGGACGGCAAGACACCAGGCTTCCCTGTCCTTCACCATCTCCCAGAGCTTTCTCAAACTCATGTCCATTGAGTCTGTGATGCCATCCAACCATCTCATCCTCTGTTGTCTCCTTCTCCTCCTGCCTTCAATCTTTCCCAACATCAGGGTCTTTTCCAATGAGTCAGCTCTTTGCACCAGGTGGCCAAAGTATCAGCTTCAGCATCAGTCCTTCCAATGAATATTTAGGACTGATTTCCTTTAGGATGGACTAGTTGGATCTCCTTGTAGTCAAAGAGACTCTCAATAGTCTTCTCCAACACCACAGTTCAAAAGCATCAGTTCTTCAGTGCTCAGCCTTCCTTATGGTCCAAGTCTCACAACTATACATGACTATTGGAAAAACCATAGCTTTGACTATACGGACCTTTGGTGGCAAAGTAATATCTCTAATTTTTGTACAGCAAGACTCAATATTGTTAAGATGTTCTTCATAACTTGATCTATAGATTCAGTAAAAATCCTTGTAAGTCAATTTTTTATATAAAAATATATCCAAATATGTATTTACTAGATGGACATGAGTTTGAGCAAGCTCTGGGAGATGGTGATGGACAGGGAAGCCAGGCTTGCTGAAGTCCATGGGGTTGCAAGGAGTCGGACACAACTGAGTGACTGAACTGAACTGAACTGAATCCTAAAGTTTATATGGAGAGACAAAAGACCCAGAATAACCACCTAAATATTAAAGGAGAAGAACAAAACTGAAGAACTGATACCACTCAATTTTACAGCACAGTAATCATGGTAGTGTGGCAATCATGAAAGAATAGATAAATAGATCAATGGTACAAAATAGAGAAGTGTTAGTCCATCAGTTGTGTCCGACTCTTTGTGACCCCATGGACTGTAACCTACTGGGCTTCTCAGTCCATGGGATTCTCCAGGCAAAAATACTGGAGTGGATTGCCATTCCCCTCTTCAACAAAATAGACAACCCAGAAATAAACCCATATAGTTAACCCATCTTTGACAAAGGAGGAAAGGCAATTTAATGGAGAAATGATAGTCTTTTAAACAAATGGTGCTGAAACAATAGGACATCTACATGCAAAATTCAAATACAGAAAGAGACTTCACACCCTTCACCAAAATCACTCAAGGTATATCATAAACCTAAATTAAAACATAATGCTAAGACATGCTTAGAATATCACGCAAGAGAAAACATAGTGAACCTTGTGTATGGCAATGACTTTTTAGACAGTAAACAACACTATGATCCATCCATAAAAGAAATAATTGGCATATAAACACAATGGAATACTACCCAGCCATAAAAAGAATAAAATAATGCCATTTGCAGCAACACAGATGGACCTAGACATTTTCTTTTTTTTTTTTAAGAGATTTTCACACTAAATAAATAAGTCAGAAAGAGAAAGACAAAAACCATATGTATCACTTATATGTGGAATCTAAAATATGACACAAATGAACTTATTTATGAAACAGAAGTGGACTCACAGGTATAGAAGACAAACTTATGGTCACTAAAGGGGAAACAGCATTGAGGAAGAATAAATTAGGAGTTTGGGATTAGCAGATACAAACTACCATATATAAAATAAATAAGCAACAAGCTCCTACTGTATAGCACAGGGAACTATATTGATCCTACAATAAACCAAAAGAAAAGAGTATGAAACAGAAGATATATATGTCTAACTGAATCACACTGCTGTACATCAGATACTGACACAACATTATTAATCCACTGTACTCCATAAAAAGAAAAAGAATGTGCAGCAACAGCAACTCTCAATCTTAAATGATGGGAATGCAGCATGGTACAGCCACTTTGAAATATACAAAGCGAGAAATATTCTTACCACATGATCTAGAAATTGGGAAAGGGGTACATCAACGTTGTATATTGTCACCCTGCTTATTTAACATATATGCAGAGTACATCATGTGAAATGCTGGGCTGGATGAAGCACAAGCTGGAATCAAGATTGCTGGGAGAAATAACAATAACCTCAGATACGCAGATGACACCACCCTTATGGCAGAAAGTGAAGAACTAAAGAGCCTCTTGATGAAAGTGAAAGAGGAAAGTGAAAAAGTTGGTTTAAAACTCAACATTCAGAAAACTAAGATCATGGCATCTGGTCCCATCACTTCATGGCAAATAGATGGGGAAACAAAGGAAACAGTAACAGGTTTTATTTTCTTGGGCTCCAAAATCACTGCAGAAGGTGAGTGCAGCCATGAAATTAAAAGACACTCGCTCCTTGGAAGAAAAGCTATGACCAAACTAGACAGCATATTAAAAAGCAGAGACATTACTTTGCCAACAAAGGTCCATCTAGTCAAAGCTATGGTTTTTCCAGTAGTCATTTATGGATGTGAGAATTGGACTATAAAGAAAGTTGAGCGCTGAAGAATAGATGCTTTTGAACTGTGGTGTTGGAGAAGACACTTGAGAGTCCCTTGGACTTCAAGGAGATCCACCCAGTCAATCCTAAAGGAAATCAGTCCTGAATATTCATTGGAAGGACTGATGTTGAAGCTGAAACTCCAATGCTTTGACCACTTGATGTGAAGAACTGACTCATTTGAAAGGACCCTGATGCTGGGAAAGATTGAAAGCAGGAGGAGAAGAGGATGACAGAGGATGAGATGGTTGGATGGCATCACCGACTCTATGGACATGAGTTTGGGCAAGCTCTGAGAGTTGGTGATGGACCGGGAAACCTGGTGCTGCAGTCCATGGTGTTGCAAAGAGTTGGACACGACTGAGCGACTTAACTGATAAAGCTAGTAAAAAGATCAGCGATGGTGAGGAGCTGAGGGTGGGGGATGCGAAGGATACACAGGTAAAGCACAGAGGATTTTTAGGGCAGTGAAAGTCCTCTGTATGATACCATAGTGATAGGCACAGGTCATTATTCATTTGCCCAAACCCACAGAATGTACACCAAGAGCCACTTGTAACGTAAACTATGGACTTTGGGTGGTAACGTATGTTCACCACTGGTAACAAATGGACCAGTCTGGTGGGGCTGTTGTCATGGAGGAGGCTGTGCATGTGTGGGTGCAAGAAGCGGATGGGAAATCTCTGTACCTTCCTCTCAATTTTGCTGTGAACCTAAAACTGCTCTAAAAATAGTCTTAATAATAATGCAAAATATAATAATGTCTTGTGGGATATAGAACATATGTGCAAGTAAATACATTGCACACTTGCAGGAAAGGCAGTAGGGGGTGAGCGGGTTTATGTTAGTCCAGGTCCTCTAAAAGCAGATCATAAGACTGGAGTAGCCACGCATGAGAACCATGAGGTCATGGCCTGTGAGGGGACACAGGGAGGAAGCTGGGGAAGGATAGGAGAGCTGTCAGGTCAAACTGCACATCTCACGTGCCTTCTCACATGCACATGGAATATTTATCAAGATTGACTACATGTTAGGTCAAAGCATGTCAGATCATGGAAATCATACACAACGTGTTTCTTAACGTGGTAATTAAGTTGCCTCCCACTCCAGTATTCTTGCCTAGAGAATCTCATAGACAGAGGAGCCTGGCGAGCTTCAGTCCATAGGGTTTCAGAGAATTGGACGCGACTGAAGCGACTTAGTACGCATGCAAGCATTGCTTAATTTCCAAGCATTTGGGAGCTTTTCCTTTGTTCCCAATGCTTGGAAACTAAGCAATGCGTTTCTGAAAAAAGGCATGCTCAAAAACATCATGTTGGAAAGAAAATATTTGTAACTAAAGGATAATGAAATATTATTCATCTGGAATGCCAGAAGGAATGGAGTTTGTTGCTGCTGTTGTTTTACCTTTTATGTAGACCATTTCAAACACATTAAAGTGAGAAGGGAACCCCCAGTACTCTCTGCTCTATTTTGCTGTGAACCTAAAATTACTCTAAAGTCAATTAAAGAAAGAAAGAAACATGGAATTGGGCAGATTGGGTCCACGTTCATGGTTTATTGACCCTTGGTCTAAATTGTCAATATCCTACAGACAATGGAGGAACATGTAAAACTGCACCAAAATACAGACAGCGGGAAACTCCACAGGACAATCTTGTTTCTTTGAACATAAATTGGAAAGGAAAACAGGGAAGGAGATGAGATGAACAGACTGATAGAGACCTAAGAGACCCACCAATCAGATACAAAATGTGAATCTCACATGGATCCTGATTCAAACCGCAAAAATACAAAAATTTTAAAAATTTGAGGATTATATAAACAGTTCAAAATCTGAACACTGATTTGACATTTAATGACATTTGGGAAATATTCTTAACTTTTTAAGTAGGATAATCTATTATGGTGACATATTTGAAACGAGCTCTTATTTGAGGTAGGATGAAAATTACTGATGTGTAGCATTTGTTTTAAAATATTATGAGGGACTCAACTCTTGATGAAAGTGAAAGAGGAGAGTGAAAAAGTTGGCTTAATACTCATCATTCAGAAAACTAAGATCATGGCATTTGGTCCCATCACTTCATGGCAAATAGATGGGGAAACAATAGAAACAGTGACAGACTTTATTTTCTTGGGCTCCAAAATCACTGCAGATGGTGACTGCAGTCATGAAATTAAAAGATGCTTGCTCCTTGGAAGAAAGGTTATGACCAACCTAGACAGCATAATAAAAAGCAGAGACATTACTTTGCCAACAAAGGTCCGTCTAGTCAAAGTTATGGTTTTTCCAGTTGAACTGTGGTGTTGGAGGGGACTCTTGAGAGTCCCTTGGACAGGAAGGAGATCCAACCAGTCCATCCTAAAGGAAATCAGTCCTGAATATTCATTGTAAGGACTGATGCTGAAGCTGAAACTCCAGTACTTTGGCCACCTGATGAGAAGAACTGACTCATTGGAAAAGACCCTGATGCTGGGAAAGACTGAAGGTGGGAGGAGAAGGGGATGACAGAGGATGAGATGGTTGGATGGCATCACTGACTCAATGGACATGAGCTTGAGTAAACTCCGGGAGTTGGTGATGGACAGACAGGGAGCCCTGGCATGCTGCAGTCCATGGGGTTGCAAAGAGTTGGACACAACTGAGTGACTGAACTGAACTGAACTAACTTTATATTTGAGGAGAAGTGAATGAGGATATAGATTTGCCCATGAATCAGTAACTGTTTAAGCTGTGTGATGATATATGGAAGTTCATCACGCTTTAACATATTTGAAATTGTTCACGTAAAAGTTAAACAAACTCCACTATACCACATTTCCAGTCACATTTGCTTCTTTGTCACTTGTAACTTCCTTACTTTTTTTTTTCAGTTTAATATGTACTGACAGTGCACTTTTTCAAGCTAAACACATATATCTAATTTAGTTGGATGTGAGATTAAATATAGACAACACAATCATCCTCATAAAAATGCCTTGCCACATTCTTTTATCTGACATAAATTGAAATGTTATACAGCTTGCAAAATCCATCCTGTCATGTTGGTCTGCACTCTCCATAATAGGTTTTAACAGAATGTTAAGCACTGCTTCTAAATGCTCTTCAGATGAACAGGTTTAATTTTTAATTTATCAGTTGATTGATCATATAAATTCTATGTACTAGATCCATAACTGCTTGAAGAATAACTTTCCAATAGCTGTATAGATCATTTTCTCTTTTGCTCTATAATAGATATGCTACCAAATGTGGTGATATTGAAGTTTTCTCTTGAATGGCTAAGAAATTGTTCCCATTACTATTTGTCTTTTTCTTTCCTTTGTTTAATTTTAAGAACCTTATTGACAAATTCAGCATTCTTCCAAGTATTTTTTTTGAAGGTTTTAAACTTTCGTTTGCAAAGTATCATTACAAATATTTTTAAAAGTTCAGGGTTTCATTCTTGGTGCTCACGTATTTGACAAAAATATATTTTAAAATAATTTTCATTTAAAATTTTCATAGCTAGCTCTTTCTTGGAATGTGACTCGACGGAAATCAAAGTTTACCCTTTGAGTCAACATTTTTTTCTTAATATTGTCATTCTTTATGCTTCAAGATCCAGCAGCTGAACTTGGACTGCACCTCGGTATTTTTACTTAAAGAGACTTTCACCTTTTATTAGAAAATAATCTAAAGGGCTATTTGTATGAGCTCTACCATAAGGTAATGACTATCAATAATGAAAAATGTAGTAAATGATAACGTTCTTTCTAAAAAAAAAAAAAAAAAAGAAAGAAATTGAAACTTTGTCTCGATTTTTTCCCCCACAGTAGATTAAATTACTGAGCTCTCACTATTGACAAGACATTATGCTAAATCCTTCAAGTACACTATTGCTCTGATCCTTACAACAATCAGATGAGGACTGGAATAGCATCACTTCCATGGCGCCATCGCCACACTACAATTAAGGATACAGTGAAGGGAGTAAGAGGACGAGCAAGCCGAAAGGACCCTCCTTAGAGCCCAGCCTCTTACACGTTATCCTGAATTGTTCATCTCTAACAGTTTCTCTGTAAAATTGAGATGCTTCTACCTGACCTACACAGATCATATGTTTGGTTGTGAAGATTAAGCTAAACTTAAAAATATTTTTTTTTAACTGCAAAGAAATCAAATACTGTTCCCATAATACTTGGGACTTAACATCTCTCTGGGGCTGTGGAACTCTTTCTGCCTTTTTCTCTCCATGGTAGAATTTGAGTTTAGATATATGTAAGAAGCCCAGAATTTGTATTCTGAACCATTCACATTCTGAAAGTGCCATATTTACTCCCTTTTGGGAGGAAAATGTCAAAATAAGAAATCATTTAGAAAAGAGGCTCATAAATTTCTTTGGCTTTATATATATATATAATAGGACATGGAGTGCAGTTTTCCTGTTGTCCTAGACTTGTGTCTGAAAAGGCAATTGAATCTACCTCCAGAAATGCAGCCAGAGATAGGAGTAACCACCGGCCACCTTCATTCTTAGCCCACTAAAAGGTGCCAAAGGAGAGAAATGGGTCCCCCTCTCTTTCCACTTCCTCTTAGGTGGCTGAACACCCCTTAAGCCAGGAGACCTGCTAACCTACCTCTGGCTTCTCTAGGGGGAAACAAACAACAGGAGAGATGGCTGGACCTGCATATTGGGGGTGGTGGCGGGGGGACTGTCAGACGGAGACATTTTGCTAAGGTTTTCAGTTCCAAGAAGTTGCAGCCTGCGTGTGCTTTCACATCTGAGTTGGCCACGGGGAGATGAGACTGATGGCTCTCACCTTGGCAGAAGGGGCAAACGGTAGGGCAAAAAGGTGAGTACAGCAGAGAGATGTGGCAGGTGTCCTGTGAACTATGTAGCCAGATTTCAAAGGGACACTGGTGCGCGGACAGCTTCCTTAGCAGGGCACCTTGGAGGCACGTACTCGACAGCATGGCCAGTGAGGAAGAAGACTGCAAGCTTTCCTTGCTCCTTCTTCGCTGCCCATCACCTGAGCAGCGGGTGCAGAGGAGACCAAGAGATGGCAAAGCAGGAAGTGCCTGCTGCCCAGCCCTCACTTCCTTGGGCTGAGCTGCCAAAGGGAGGAAAATTTTGAGATGAATAGGAGGTTCAAGTTTTAAAATAAGATGAAGAGAGTCTTAGAAATGAAAATGCGATGAATTGAAAAAGTGATAATGACTGACACATTAAGTCATGAAGCCAAGATGTTAACAGATGTTTCCCAGTAGGAAAAGGGGGCCTGAAAGAACAAAGATTAGGTAGCTATCACAAAAATGCAACTGTTTGAGTTCATATATAGGCTGTGTGTGTGTGTGTGTGTGTGTCTGTGTGTGTGTGTGTGTGCGCGCGCGCGCGCGCTTATTCATTCAGTCATCTCCAACTCTTTGCCACTCCATGCATTGTACCCCGCCAGGCCCCTCTGTCCATGGAATTTTTCAGGCAAAAATACTGGAGTGGGTTGCCACTGCCTAGTCCAGGGAGCTTCGCGACCCAGCTTACTTACATGTATACATACTATGCAATTAAATAATACATAACATGTAATAATATTATATCTAGATCCACATATAGGAATGAGAAGTGCTATTAATAGTGCCGTAAAATTTATGAGGAGCCCTGAGATTTACAAGGAGGGAGAGAAAACTTAAAGCTAGGGGATCAGGGAAGTTTCACTGAGGAGGCAGGTTGGAGGATGAGACTTAAGAAACGGGTTGGGGTTTAGGCAAGACCTAACAGGGAAACAGGAATTCAGAAGGGAAGCGCTTGTGCAAAACGGGGAAAAAATGGTACAGAGAGCTGCAAGGAAGAACAGAACTGGCCTGGAGGACCACTCTGTAGTCCAGATTGCCTGTGTGAGCGAGAGGGTCCTACTGCATGTGCAGTTCACAGCAAATAGAGGTGGTGATTGAGCTCAGTTATGCTGGTAGTTAATAATCGTTGAAAAAATGAATAAAAAATGACCAGAGTGCCAGGCTACAGAGCCTCTTTTATGTATTGTGCTAAGCAATGAATAGCCTGTAAGGATAGAGTCTAGAGAGGAATAACTGGGCAGAAAGCATTGAGTTTCAGGGGCACTACTAAATATCTTCATTGTCCCTCTTGGAAGAATTAGCCTCGGCTAGAAGACGACCGAAGAACAATAGCCAGACCTCTCTACGGGGCACCCTTCCGCCTCTTCAGGCACTTCCTTCTGGCGACCCTGGTTGACCTCCAGCATCAACACTTGCTGAGGGCTACTTTCTACCCCTAGGTTCTTTCTGGTAATTTCCAATGCACTTGGGCCATTTTTACTCTTTGGCAGCCGTTTCTGGCGGGGCTGTGAGAAGAGACAGACAGCACAAAACGTCCAAGATCCGAGGGTCGCGGGGTTCCAGGAATCGCCCACTCCAGTCAAGAAGACGCGCGCCAGCCGGGCGACTGCCCCTCGACCTCCACACAAACAGGGGGCGCCCTCGGTCTTCGACCCAGTTCGTTCGCAGGCCCATGCCCTCCCTCCCCGCGCCGGGTTGGGCCACATCCTCGGACTCAAAGGCCGCGTCAGAGTTCCACGTCGACCAATCAGGACTGTCCATGTACTAGCGGGGGCGGGGCTGCCGAGGCAGGAGGAAGATGGCGGCGGGGGCGAGGTGAGGTGTTGGCAGTAGAAAGGGGTTCGGGTGCAGGGGGCGGGGGAACGCGGAGCGATGGCCCGCGCCGGCCGCAGGGCCGGATAAGAAGCGGTCGCGCCGCGGGTGTGGGAGGGAGAGAGGAGGGCGCCCGGGCGCCGCGAGAGTATGACGGGGCTGTATGAGCTGGTGTGGCGGGTGCTGCATGCTCTGCTCTGCCTGCACCGCACGCTCACCTCCTGGCTCCGCGTTCGGTTCGGCACCTGGAACTGGATCTGGCGGCGCTGCTGTCGCGCCGCCTCCGCCGCGGTCCTAGCGCCACTCGGCTTCACGCTCCGCAAGCCCCCGACTGTCGGCAGGAACCGCCGTCACCACCGGCATCCGCGCGGGGGACTGGCCCCGGCCGCCGCCCACCGGCGGCTACGCTGGCGCGCGGACGGCCGTTCCTTGGAGAAGCTGCCTGTGCACATGGGCCTGGTGATCACGGAGGAGGAGCAGGAACCCAGCTTCTCGGACATCGCAAGCCTCGTGGTGTGGTGTATGGCCGTGGGCATCTCTTACATTAGCGTCTACGACCATCAAGGTGAGACCCGGAGTGGGTCGGGGGACCGGGCTTCTCCGGTCGTGGGGCCCGCACATCCGGCAGGTGTATCGGAGCGCGCCTCTCGGCTTCGCGAGTTTCTGTGCCCCGAGGCCCTTAAGTGCAAATTACGGTGCTAGCACTTTTCGAGGAGGGGAGATAGGCTTAGTTGAACACCTCCTAAATCTCTGAATTCGATTCATCGCCTTCTACATACTTAAAAATATTTCTTACTCGTTATCACGTCCTAGTAAAGTGGATGGTGTTTGTATACCCTTGTTTCACAAATGCGGGAGCTGAGGTCGCTAACATTTACAAATTTGTCCAAAGTTTGAAAGGTGGTAAGAGGAGGATTGATATTTTAGCCAGTCTGAACTTCCCTTCTAGTTTACCTTTTTGTTACACCGCAGTGGTTCCTCAGAGAGGCAGGCCCAAAACACTGTTTTTAAGTCACAGCTCAGTGGTTGGGGACAAGTGGCATTTGAAGTAGGCTTATGAAAAGTACCTGAGAGCCTGGATAGGCGGCCAGGAAAGAGGTCACCTTCTGTTTCAGTTGCCTGGGATGTTGTACGATCCTTGATCCTCAGGGGCCAACACAGTACTTGTCCTCCCATAAGTTTTTGATTGAGGAAATTTTCACTTAAGGGAATTTTTGTAGGTACAGAATTTGAACATTTATTGGGTAGCAACAAAGTTAAAGCCCAGTGCCAGGCATGTTCTTTGGATTCTTAACATTTAGTTCCATAGACTCAGGCTTTTTGGGGATAGACACATTCATAGGAGTGGCAAGGTAAGCAACAGATGTTGAGAGTTAGTAAATGCTGTGAGAAGTTCAGTCGCTCAGTCGTGTCCGACTCTTTGCGACCCCATGAATCGCAGCATGTCAGGCCTCCCTGTCCATCACCAACTCCTGGAGTCCACCCAAACCCATGTCCATTGAGTCGGTGATGCCATCCAACCATCTCATCCTGTGTCATCCCCTTCTCCTCCTGCCCTCAATCTTTCCCAGCATCAGGGTCTTTTCCAGTGAGTCAGCTCTTCGCATCAGGTGGCCAAAGTATGGAGTTTCAGCTTCAACATCAGTCCTTCCAGTGAACACCCAGGACTGATCTCCTTTAGGAGGAGAAATTCTGATTGGAGGAACTCCCAAAGTTCCTGCAGAGGAGAGAGTATTTAAGCCAGGCTTTGAGGAATGAGTAGGAGATAAACATTTTGTTTGGGTCTCAGTCAAATGCCGAAAGCAATAGCATTTCCTTTCAAGTAAGAATGATTGTGGAGAAGGAAATGGCAACCCACGCCAGTATTCTTGCCTGGAAAATCCCATGGACTGAGGAGCCTGGGAGGCTGCAGTCCATGGGGTCGCAAAGAGTCGGACATGACTGAGCCACTTCACTTCACTTCACTAAGAATGATTGAGGAATGTTGGTATGAAGGAAAGAAAACTAATATTTTAGTCTCCATTCAATACCTTAAATTAATGGTATGCTCACAGGAACTAGAACTTGACTTTTAGCCTTTAAATCTTTACCACGTAGGCAGGTTTACGTGTCACGTTTTGTCAGAAAGCGTAGATTGAGGTCAGACAGCAACTCTTGCAGGGTGTTAGAGTTATCTTTGATTGACCAATCACCTTCCTTGCAGCCAGCAAGGAACATGGTGACTCATAGCCCATCATCATCAAATGATAGTTTACCCTGTAAGGTTAAAGTTAATATACTCAGGTACTGAGATTTTATGGAACTTGCCAAAAGACCAGTAGAAATCACAAGACTGTTATAAGGCGACACAGTCTTTGCTTGAGCAATGCAACAGAAATATTGTCTGAGGGAAAAAAGTGAAGCAGAGGGGAAATTAATTAAAGCTGTTGAGCAATGTGGTGAATTGACTTTAAGTGAATCACTTATATTCAAGTAATTCTTATAAAGCAAGTACCATTATGTTCTAGTAGAGAAAGAAAATGAGTGATTAAATAGAACACAGTTTATAGTATTGCCACACTTCCTTGTTCTGGAAATTCCTGTTCTTGAATTGCTGGTGTGATTCAGAAATATCCTATCATATTTGCTAAAGAAACCATTGGTAATGAAAAGGAAGAAGTCAAACTAACCAAGTCTTGACTGATAATCAAAAAGAGTTTTATGGAACATTTTCAGTGCATGGACTCAGAGCACTTTTTGTCCTACTGTAAAAGCAATTTTGATGAGTTTTTAATGGGATAGGGATTAATTTCATTGTTTGAAATAAGAGACTTTGAATTTACTCATCCTTGGTATTGACTGATTGATTCATTCATTTAACAGCCGACAAATTGGGAGATACTGTTCTAGGCATGAGGTTGTCCCAGTGAAAAAGATAAAAATTCTTATGCTCATGAAACTTACATTTTGGTGAAAGTGTGGCAAATAGTATAAATGAGAAAAATTTATTAGATCATAAATGCAGTGAGGAAAAGTAAAGCAGAGGAGGGGGAGAGGAATGTTGAAAGTCAGTGGTGGAGTAGGGGGTACAGTTTTAAAAAGAGTGGCCAAAGAAAGCCTCATGGACTTTTTAAAAAATTTTATTTATTTTTAATTGAAGGATAATTGCTTTTCAGTATTGTGTTGGTTTCTGCCATGTATCAACATGCATTGGGCATAAGTATACGTATGTCCCCTTCCTCTTTAGCCTCATTGACTTTTGAGTAGACATGAAGGAGGTCAGTGAGCAAGCCATGTGATTATGTAAGAAAACGTATCTTCTTTCTGGGGAACTATATAGATACTTAACCTCTATTCAGTTTTCTCAAACTTTCACTTGAGCCTCTTTCTATGTAAATATTTAACTTATTTTAAAAAGCCTATTGACATACTCTTTAATGTCACATTTATTGAGTACCTGCTATGATATAAAGCATTAGGATACAAAGAAGTTCAAGAGATTGTGTCTCTTAAAGAGTTTATTCTAAAGTCAGGGATAGTTACTAAAGATTATTTTAAGCTTATGTATAAATGCTAGTGGATGACAGAGACTTTAAAGAGAGAAAAAGAGAAAAATCCATGAGGAACAGGGTTACTTCTCAACATACATGCTTGAGAAGTATTCCCAAGAACACGGTACTTCTTACCCCTGTCCATAGTAAGGAAGGGGGTGACATCTGAGACGGACCTTGCAAAAGTAGGTAGAATTTGGATTACCATAATCAGTACAGTGTTCAGTATGTGACGCACACAGAGAGAATGGGGAATTCCTTACCTTGGTTTGACTCTGCAAACACACTGATCTTTTCATTTCCATGTACCTGCACTGCTTCTTGATGATTATAATCAAGAATTTCTACAATAATTCTTTCACCTGTAAGAAATTTGAGTTGTTTTCTCAGGAATTTCTTGAGCTCAGAATTCTAGAAGGGTAATTTGGCAATTTTGTCTACACTGTTATCATTTAAGCAAGACCATAATTGGGTTGGAACAAAAATTGGAGTTAGGAGCTTTTGGTGCTTTAGCTTTAGGGATGCTATACTTGCCTGGGTCTCCCTAAAAGTATGCCTCGATCCAAGTTACCTGGAGATGTATCATTTATCTTCAGGGATGGAACCTGTTCATGTTGCTCAGCTGTATTGGTGCCATGCTGAGAACCTCGCTGTAGGGCAGTATTTTCAAAACATGGTCTGTGGGCCATCTGTGAATGAGTCATTGGGAGTGTTTATAAAAAGTACAGATTCAGCAGAGTTATTGGTCAGACCAAATTAGGGGAATGGGACCTGAGCAACTCTATTTTTATTAAGCTACTTACATGATACATTTACACATTGAAGTTTGACCCTAACCACAGATGTAAGGACATGCCACTGCTTATTATTACATCAGATTATTCATTCATCTTTTATGTTCCTTTTCATAAATGAGGATGATCTTGGGTGGGTCTTAATATTTAGTTAATATTTTTTCTTTCTGTTTTACTTTTTGGAAGTATAGGTAATTTACAGTATTTTGTTAGTTTCAGGTGCACTGCCAAGTGAATCAGTTATACATGTACATAGATCCACTCTGCTTTAGATTCTTGCACATGTGGGTCTTCACAGAGGACTGAGCAGCGTTCCCGGTGCCGTACAGCGGGTCCTTATTGGTTATCTGTTTTATATATAGCAGAGTGTACATGTCAATCCCAGTTTCCCAGTTTATCCGTTCCCACCACCCTTCCCCCTGTGAGTTGGTTTTCTACAGCTGTGGCTCTCTTTCAGTTGTGTAAATAAGTTCATTTATACCATTTTTTTTAGATTCCACATGTAAGTGATAGCATATTTGTCTTTCTCTGACTGACTGACTTGACTCAGTATGACACTCTCTAGGTGCATCCATAGTGCAAATAGTGCTGTAAGTAGCACTATTTCATTCCTTTTTATGGCTGAGTAGTAGTCCATTGTATATAGTACATACCATATCTTCTTTTTAACCATTCCCCTGTTGACGGACATCTAGATTGCTTCCTTGTCTTGGCAATTGTAAATAGTGCTGCAGTTAACTGTTACTTACTGTTGCTATAAATTGGAGTGATCCGGAATAAGGCATTTGCTTCTCTGTGAGAATTTAGCAACAAAACAAATCTTTTGTATTACTCTCTTTAGTGTTATTTCCATGATTGTAACTCCATACTAGATATCTTATGAAGTGGTTTTGGGGTTCAGATTTTTCACACTATCCTTAAAAACAATCTGCCTTCCCAGCCTATCTCTCACTCTCTTATATGCCTTTTACTTTGTCCATGATCAGGTACTTGATGTCCCCCTTTCTGGAGTGTCCTCTTTTCCTTTTCTTGCCAATGGCTCTCTACCTGTTAAAAAGCTATCATTGCTCTTTTAAGTCCGTCCCATCACTGCTTAGGTACTCTCTCTCAACTGTCCCATTCCTGATCTTGCTGTATCCTTGAATCTCCTTAAATGCTGTACATCTCCAAGTTCTCCATTTTGGGAAGTAGCAGTTGTATGTATATGTGCTCAAACTTTCGTACTAGTTTGTGAGCTCCGCAGACAGTATCTATCCTCATTGTTGGTTTTCCTACAGATTGTAGGTTGGTGTTTGCATGTAATGAGTAGGTCAGTATGTATTCCTTGAATTGAAAGAAGAGGCTGCATTTTTTAATAGGTAAGGATGATGAATTATAATTTGTTTTCCAGGACCAATACCCAGAAGCCTTAAAATAGTGGGAGGGAAATGAACATAGTTTGCCCTAGTTTACTTATTTGGCACACTGACACAGATGCTGTTGGGAAATATAAATTTATCAAGTATTGCGCTCCTTACGCTGAAATACGGAGTTGCCAGAAGTGTTGAAAGTCTAAATATAAATGTGATTAAATTTTGATACACAGACAGTACACACTAGGGTACTTGTCTTCTCTCAAAGGGATTCTATTTCTAATCTTCACCTTCATATAATACGTTGCAAATATAATACAGAATTTCAGATTTTATTAACATCCTGTGATGTCCTCTCCCCTTTTTCTACAAAGGGCTAGCAACCTGTCAAAAGCTATCAATAGATCCTTGTAAATCATTCTCACTATTAGCTGCTAGGTAGCTTCTCTTGACTATCCCAGTTTTGCTTTGTCTTTGAAAAGCTCTATCCTGTTTTTGAAATGACCTTGTTTTCTGAGTAGCTTTCTATTTAACCATAGTATTGGATTTATGTATGAAAACAAACATTTCCTTAATAGTAATAATTATTCTTTGTTGCGCTCTTACTATGTACCAGATGCTATGCAAAGAAGTGCATTAGATCCTTAGCACATTAACCAGTCAAGAAACTGAGATTCAAAAAACCAGGAACCCACATATAGTAAGGGACAGATCTAGAATTTGAACCAGGTTTTATTCCAAAGCTTTTGTACTTAACCCATTATGCTGTACCAACTTCCACTAATAAGAGAGTATAACCATAATCCAGGCACGTTAGTACTATTCCTGATTATGTTGGGTCATCTTAAAGCCTTGGTAAAGTGTTACTTATCTAGAGGTGATAAAGATAATTTGTAAAAGGTATTTAAAGCTAAATAGAGTTTTCTTCATCCACTAATATAAACGTTCATGCTGTGAGTTGTAGGACACACTTGACTTTTTTTTAATCAACTGAACTTAATTTTATGGAGCTCCTGCTCTGGGTTGAACTATATCCTTGTCAGATGAGCAGAGTCTGTGAAGATATTCTCATTTTTAAGATGTACAGCCAGAGGCTTAGAAGACCCACGCGGCTCGTTTATTTTACGTCTCTCTCTCTCTGAAGAGCTGGGACTGACACCCTGCCCTCATCCCATTGTGCTGCGTCACTCTCACACGTGTATCTCCCCTAGCTACAGCATGCTCATTCCAGGATAATTGTTGTTCTAGGAGGTATCCTGGGGCTTTCTCTAGAACCAAAATTATTTATTGGCTTATGAGATTTATTTTGTTATGAGTACTTCAGTCATGTAAAATTTTATTGGTACATTTAAAAAAGAACTTGTCCTATAAGTATATGTTTTCTTCTCTGAAGATTGCCTCTAATAGTGTTATCATTGGATTGTTAGAGAATTAAATGAGGATAACCACCAGATAACTTACTTAGGTATCTCGTTTAAAAAGAAAGGTAGACTATTTCAAAGGATGGGTATTTATTTATTTAAAAAAAAAAAAGTATTACTTTAGTTCCTTAGCTGGTGAGATGAGAGGGAGATTATAACAAGAGAGATTGGTTGAGTGTTTATCTCACTTTTCTTTTCTTTCTTTATCATGTCCTTATAAAAACTTGCTGTTAGATATTTCTTTAAAAGTCTGTTTCTACTGAAGACAAGCAATAGTCACAGCAAAAGTTTAGATTTCAGATTAAAAAAAGAAATACATGTGTATTTTGAAAATCTCACTTTCTAGAATTGATTATTCAGTTCATATAAATTTTAGAAGAAGCAATATTTAAGATCCGTCTCTTACTATATGTAGTCTAAGGACTTCCCTGGTGGCTCAGACGGTAAAGCTTCTGCCTACGATGTGGGAGACCCAGGTTCGATCCCTGGGTTGGGAAGATCCTCTGGAGAAGGAAATGGCAACCCACTCCAGTACTCTTGCCTGGAAAATCCCATGGACAGAGGACCTTGGTAGGCTACAGTCCATGGGGTCACAAAGAGTCAGACACAACTGAGTGACTTCACTTTCTTTTCTTACTATATGTGGGTTCCTGGTTTTCTGAATCTCAGTTTCTTGACTGGTTAATGTGCTAAGGATTTACGATAAACTGGTTTGATCTGCTTGCAGGCCAAGGGACTCTCAAGAGTCGTCTCCAGCACCACAGTTTAAAAGCATCAGTTCTTCGGCACTCAGCTTTCCTTATGGTCCAGCTCTCATGTCCATACATGACTAATGGAAAAAATCATAGTTTTGACTAATCAGGCCTTTGTCTGCAAAGTAATGCTTTTTACTATGGCTGTCTAGGTTGGTTATAGCTTTTCATAATCTGTGTAGGGCATACTTAATTCCACTCTCTTTGAAATATTTTCTCTCTTGGCTTCCATGGCATCATGTGTGTTTGGATGTCTTCCTGTCTCACTGCCTGTTCCTTCTGGTTCATTGGCTCCACTTCTAAAAGTTGGGATGCCCTAGAATTTTGTGCTGTTATATATGCCCTTGTCTTTCTGATGTTCACCCATCTCCTAGATCAGGGGTCAGAAAACTTTCTTAAAGGGCCAGCTAGTAAATATTTTAGACTTAGCGAGCCATGTGGTCCCTGTCACAAGCACTCAGCTCTGCCACTACAGTCAGAAAGTGGCCATAAATGAATGGTGTGACTGTGTTCTAGTAGCAGTAGTTTGCTGACTCTTGACCTAGATAGTTTTCCCAGTCCTTTCACTTTAAATATCATCTGTATGCTCACACTCAGGTTTGACTCTCCAGTCCTTATCTTTTCTATAATTCCAGGCTCCTGTATCTAACTCCTTACCTAACATTTCCGTGTTTATTTTATTAGGCATCTCAAAAGCTTAACATGTCCAAGATAGTACTCTTGAGTCCGCCCCCCACCACCAGACCCTGCCTTACTTGGGTTTTTTCTCATCTCAGAAAATGGGAAGCCACTACCTTCCCACCAACTGCTCAAGCTAAAAATTTATATGTTCTGCCTCTCATCTGTTCTCAGGCCTCCTTGATCTTCTGGAATATATTTCGAGTTTGCCACCTGGTTGTGGTTCTTCATTGCAGCCACCCAAGTTTGGGTTTTCATTGTTTTTCACCTGGATTATTGCTGTAGTGGCCTCTTAATTTATCTTCAGTTCTGTTCTGGTCCCTGTATAATCCATTCTTTACCCATCAACAAAGTGAACTTTTTTGGTAATGTTATTCAGACTCTAAATAAAACTTGTCACTGGCTTCCCCTTGTATTTGAAATGGTTACTGAATTCAGAGGCCTTTTTTGTTAAATAATGCAGTTGTTAAAATAATCCTGAGACTAGCACCAAAGAAGGATACATGTTATACAAGTGAGAGAAGCAGGATACAAAATTGCTTGGTCAGGTATGTCTAGGAAATATTAAAAACCAGAAATAGTCGTTTTATGATGATGAGGTTAAGGGACATTCAGTTTGTTAGGATGGATGGTTATGGGACATTTCCTTGTTGCCTACACTTTGAACATCTTATACAGTTTTTAATACTAGAATTTAAAAAGTCTCTTTCTTAAGATATAAGAAGAGATCTACATTTGGCATAGTGTTTATCAAAAATACCAAAAACATTGTTGTCTTTCTGAGGTCTGCTTTCTTAGCATAATATTTTATTCTTTCATGGAAATTATAGACTCTCGTGTGTGTGTCTTTAAAAATTTGGGGTCTTTCATATATCTTTTCTATATGTATATATTTCCAGATAGTTTACATGAGGGAAATTGTGCATGAGATACAGTTGTAGAGCAACAAGGATAATGTAAAGGTCTTTAAATCATTACGGCAAAACCCTAACTTTAGATCCCTAAGTCATCTTTAAAGAATTCAAGTATCTGTTACCCTGTAACTTCTTAAAAACCTTTTTTTTTTCATTTATTTTTATTAGTTGGAGGCTAATTACTTTATTGTAGTGGTTTTTGCCATACATTGACATGAATCAGCCATGGATTTACATGTGTTCCCCATCCTGATCCCCCCTCCCACCTCCCTCCCCATCCCATCCCTCTGTTAAAAACCTTAAAAAGAGCTCTAGTCTTAGTTTTGTTTTGTTTTTAAAGATTCTGTTCATTTGTAAAACGGCCAACTTTCGTTTAACTTTTGAGGGAGGGAAATTCAGAATTTAATAGTAAGATGAATTTAGCGCTGTTTATCAGCATTACATAGTTACTGAACTGAATAATTGGAAGTCAGGAGACCTGGATTTTAATCCAAAGGCTTAGACTCTTGACCAAGGGCAGTTGCTTGGCCTTATTGGGTCTGTTTCCCCATCTGTCAAAGGATGGGATAAAATAAATTCTTGCAGTTCATTTTTATATTAATTCTGTAAAACACAGGTTTTTCATGAATTTGAGTATTTGCTAATGTTTTTTTGCCTTAGATCAGTTACTTCTAAATGTGTGCCACTTCATTTTGCATAAGAGCACTTTTATTATGGTTTCTTTATTTTTATTACATCATTTTGGCTTTAGTTTAGATTCTGTGAAGACAAACAAGATTATGATATAAAGAGGATATATTATGATATTGCCAGAGGAACTGCCTATCTCAGTCAGAGGCATTCTTATATATTGTTGCAGATCTTGTTATGTGAAGTGTTTACGTGTAGACTTTGAATCCTGAAGAAAACTGTAGCCCAAGAATATTGCTTATGGGAAGTATCAGCAAGATAAGAACCATAGAGTGTAATCAGATTTCTGGATGGCAGTTAAGCTGTGGGGTATCGGGAATTATTTTGCTGGTGATCTGTCTTTGCATTTAGTAATTTTTTTGCATTTAGTAGTTTTCAGAAACTACTTTTAAATTTCATCCTTCCATCCAAATCAGCCAAGATAAAGGTTCAGTTTGAAATAACTTTTTGGAGGTCTTTTTTTATAAAAGGTATTTGCATCTCTGTGTAATAATTTTCCTTTTGAACAGCATTTCTGCCTATGTGCAATAAGGAAGTGTCTCCTTTTATTGTGAGAGGTTCCTGGAAACTTCTTAAAAATTCCATTCAGTGTCATGTCCATTTAGGTTTCATTGTTTTTAGGTGGCACTTTGTGCACTGATAATTCAGTTTATTAAATAAACATTGAACTCCTGCTACGTGGAAGGCACCTTAGGGGAAGAGAGATAATAAGACTCAAGTTCACAAGTAAGACTATAGTTCAGTGGGGGTGGGGGAGAGTTAAGCTATAACTAATAAAAGTAGATATTGGTTTGTTAAGGAGTTTGAGCAGATGTTTGTATTTGCAAGGAGTGAGGTAAGTCAGAGGAGGAATTGGGCATATCTGGCTAGAGATTCAGAGCAGCTTCTTGAGGATAAATGACATTTCAGCTGGCCTGAAGAATTAGGAGAATTTTACAGATGTGGGGCTGGGGATGTAACAAAGGTTGAAAGTCAGAGTCACTTCACGTGTTTTGGGGGCAATATAAAGCAATCAGATTTGCTGGGTAGAGAAGTATAGAGAAATTGGAAGATTCAATTATGTTATAAACATAAATTATTTTTACCTACCAAGTGTGGAAGCATAACATGGAATGTTAATGGGGATCTGCATAGTTTGTTCCTAATACTGTAGATTTTTGTAAGCATTTTGGGAGCCACTGAAGAGGTTAAAGTGGAATGTGCCAGGCTTACAGATGTACCCAAGGAAGATGCGTCTGTAGTGATACACGCTAGAAGGGGCAGAAGACCCATCAGAGGGTAGTTGTGATATTATAAAGAAGACTATTGCTTGAAACAATGGGGACAGTGGACGAAGGGAAGTAGGTTCAGGGGGACACTGCTGGAGATGAGTCAGAGGCTTGCATTCTGATAGAGCTGGTGGTGGTGATGCCAGAGAGCAGAGACCACGTCTGGGTGACCGCAGCTACTGGTGATGTTATTAGGAAGGAAACAGCAACACGAAGGGCTGTGTTTTATTTTGGTTGGTGTTGGTGGTGATTTTTTTAAATTATATGAGCAGCTTTATAGCAGTTGTGATTTTAAATCACCCATTGTTCCATCAACCTTATATATTTACTGTTCTCCTTTAGGCTTTGTCCCTAAGTACGTATAAGTTTTACACTTTAGTACTGTTTCTTTTTTTTAACTTGATGCAATATAAGTGTTTGAGAGCTTTTTTGAAAGATAAGCTACCAAGTTTTAGATTTGTTTCTTTTCAGATGCTTACAGAACTTCGAAGTGGGATTAGATGTTTCAATAAACTCAAAATGTTGGGATCCAAATGCTGATTCTTTTTTTTTACTTAAAATTTTATATTTTGTTCATCATGGAGGTTTCGCATTATTGTTAAATTTTTTAAGGTATTACATTAAGTTGTTATTAATTTTAGTTACTGGGGTTTCTGCAACGCACAGTCTCCTGCCCCCAGTTTTGCCTCATTCATCTCACCCTGGTCCTGTTGCTGGGGTTTTAAAGTCCGGTAAAGAACCAGAGAAGGAGGAGCACGTGGACAGAAAGAGGGCTGAGGCAGAAACGCTGAGGAGTCGTCTCCATTTAGAGATGGAAAGAGGAAAAAGATTCAGTGCAGAGTGAGAAGAGGCCATTCAAGGAGTAGATTGGGAATTGATCCAGGAGAAGATAATTCAAGCAATCTGGGATGAGGATAGGATTTTGAGAAGAAAGCTCTCTGACCTGTCATGGTCTTTCCGCAGACCTTTATTTGTTCAGTGTCTGTTCTGTGCTTGGGCTTCCCTTGTGGCTCAGCTGGTAAAAAAAAAAAAAGTCTTCCTGCAATGCTGGAGACCTGGGTTGGATCCCTGGGTTGGGAAGATCCCCTGGAGAAGGGAAAGGCTACCCACTCCAGTATTCTGGCCTGGAGAATTCCATGGACTGTATAGTCCATGGAATCGCAAAGAGTCGGCCGTGACTGAGTGACATTCACTTTTCTGTGCTTGACACCGTGCTAGCCTCTTATAGGCGCAACAGTAAGAGCCCTGCCCACGGAGCGTGTATGACCTCCCCGTGTCACGAACACCCTCCCCTCTATCTTTAAACGCTTTTACGGTGACCCCACCTAAATAGACTGTCATCAGCTGTCTAAAACTGGTCTTTTCCTTCAAACCAGTTCTTTGTAGAATTTCCCTACTTTTTAAGAATATTCTCAATTTCTGTTTCCCAAGGATTAAAGCCGTGGAATTTTCTGTGTTTACCTCTGTTCAAGTCATGTTCTTTTTTCTCTCAGCTCTTCTTTTACAATGAATTCTTTTTCACCGCTTTATCAAATTATATGTGGACTACTGCAGTAGTCTGCTGCCAGTCCTTATCTATACTGTTGCCAGGTTGGTTTTCCTAAAGATGAATATTTCTACACGTTTATACATTGCCCAGAAAAGGTTGGTTACCCATTGGGTAGGCAGAATTAAGTAAAAATTAGGCCCATTCCTTTGCTCCTTTTCTCAAATCATTTGACTTGATTTCTCAAATCAAAAGTAGTATTTGTCTGTCATTTGAGCATTCAGTGCTTTTTTTCTTCACGATCTATCTTCTCTGTTTTCTTTTTCTCTTAACTTTCTGAGGTCAGCTCAACTTAAGTCTTGCTTGTTTTGCAAAGCCTTTTCTTAACCAAAGAGACTGCTTTTATCTTTGAACTACTGATAAACACATACTCAACCAAGTTGGCATTATACAGCATATTCAGCAGATTCTGTGTTACTGTATATATATATTTATTTATTATGTTCTCTCTCCCAGTTAATCTTTGAGCTGTTTTGTTAAAGACAGAGCTGACTGAGAGCACAGAGAAGGAGCCCTTGATAAAGGTCTAAGAGGCAATGGCCACTAGAAAGCTGGCCTCTCTGAAAATAGCCAAATTGTTTTTTATTAGAGCTCGCTATATTAGTTGAATTTATTAATAGTTCCTTCATCTTTCTCTGTGATATGCTAGTAACTGTAGTTTTTACTTTTATGTGCATGGTTGGAGGATCAGAAAGACTTGTATGCAGTATATTTTCCTACTTACTTGAATATACTAGATTTTGATTTCTGTGCTTTTGTCTGTTCTCTTCGTTGTTGAGTCGCTAAGCTGTGTCTGATTCTTCTGTGGCCCCACGGGCTGTAGCCTGCGAGGCTCTCAGCGCCTTCTGTTTTCTCCTTTTTACATAATTCATATTACTCTTACTGTTAAAAAAACTAATCAAATTGAGGTAACAGTATTGCATGCACAGAGTGAATCTGTAAGGAAAGTAGTCTGGGAGAGAGGAAGATAGAAACTTTGGACCGCTGCTGTAGTTTCTAAATGCTCTGACAAGTCCCTTAAGGGTCTCTCTGAGACCTGGGTCTTAGTTTCTTAACCTGTAAATGAAGATGTCAAGTGAATGGTCTCTTAAAATTTCTTTATAGGTCCGAATTTCTCTCATATTCATATTGACACAGAATTGTTACTCCTGTCCTTTTTTTGACTTTAGTCCGAGGCCAGACTCTTAAAATAACAGAGTTTTGTTGTCATGTTTTCCTTTTAGATTCTGGTTTAGGATTAGTCATCATTGCTTCATTTGGAATTTTTTCAGTTCTAGATCCAGTGTTGTTTTCATAACAAGCATCCATTAATTATTGATGAGGATAAATTAACCTAGTTGACATGTACTTTTTTTTCTTTTTAAGGTATTTTCAAAAGAAATAATTCCAGATTGATGGATGAAATTTTAAAACAACAGCAAGAACTTCTGGGCTTAGATTGTTCCAAATACTCACCAGAGTTTGCAAATAGTAATGACAAAGATGATCAAGGTAAGCATGAGTGTAAAATTGAATATTTAACATATGTGGATAATGTTTTTTGTGTTTCAAGGCAGATTCTGTTACTCCTTTATCTATTCATTTTGCCCTAGTGTTTATTATCACTACCTTTAATCATCAGAGTTAGATTTTTCTTTCTTCATCTGGTTAAAAGATAATTTTCAGAAAAAGAAAATAATGACTCTCATACATATTAAAATATAAACACATGTTAAAGATTTTATTTAACTCAAACAACCAGGAATCAGTAAATTTTATAGCCTGTTCAAAGAGAATCCAAAGAGTGGACACACTTATAGATCAAAAATATTAAAATAAATATGTGATTAGAGACAAAACTTATTTTTCTACAGGATTAGAATGAACATAATTGAACCTCTACCAGACAAAGAATTGTATGTCTGTAAACAAGAATTAGGCAGAGCTATAGTTATCTAGAATCCTATGGATTGTAAAACAGCTCCATAGAATAAGAATTTGGTAAGGTAGATCTGTGTGCTATAGACAGTTCATTTCCACTGAAGCAATTTTTTTTCTTCCTACAGCCTTCATTTTTGTCTTATATCTGTGTTATTACTAACTATACTGTAATTGTAGATGGCATTTTGGGTGAGCAGAAATTGTAAGTTACCCTGTAACTAAGAAGCAGAGACATTACTTTGTCAATAAAGGTCCATCTCGTCAAGGCTATGGTTTTTCCAGTAGTCATGTATGGATGTGAGAGTTGTACTATAAAGAAAGCTGAGTGCTGAAAAATTGATGCTTTTGAACTGTGGTGTTGGAGAAGACTCTTGAGAGTCCCTTGGACTGCAAGGAGATCCAACCAGTCCATCCTAAAGGCGATCAGTCCTGGGTGTTCATTGGAAGGACTGATGTTGAAGCTGAGGCTCCAATACTTTGGTCACCTCATGCGAAGAGCAGACTCATTTGAAAAAACCCTGATGCTGGGAAAGATTGAGGGCAGGACGTGAAGGGGACGACAGAGGATAAGATGGTTAGATGGCATCACCAACTCAATGGACATAAGTTTGGTGAACTCCAGGAGTTGGTGATAGACAGGAAGGCCTGGCATGCTGCGGTTCATGGGGTCGCAAAGAGTCGGACACGACTGAGCGACTGAACTGAACTGAACTATAACTAAAATTTCTGTTTTCTAGAGGATTTATTCATAGATACAAGGTCATTCTGAGCACTTTGATAAGAAGACTGTATGTAAATACATACACAAATGTTATGTACAGGTTCTTTCAGAACAGAGTAGCTAGGTATGCTTCGATGTTAAAATTGAAGGGCGTAAAAGATTCTTGTTTACTATAAGAACTGTACTTTTTCTTGAAACTAATTTTGAAATATATTTGGAAGAGGGTGTTTTTTTAAAATATCTTATTTTTTCTTCCAGTTTTAAATTGCCAGTCAGCAGTGAAGGTGCTGTCCCCAGAAGATGGAAAAGCAGATATTGTAAGAGCTGCTCAAGACTTCTGCCAGTTAGTAGCCCAGCAGCAAAAGAAATCCACAGATTTGGATGTAGATATGTTAGACAGTTTACTTAGTAAGTCGTATATGTCTGTTTTTAGTTTTGTCTCACAAGGATGCTGTATGAAGGAGAATATCTATGTCTCATTCTTGCCATAAAGCCTGATTTTGTTGTTTTTATTGTACCTATTATGTTTCTAAAGTTTAGAAACCCACATATGAAGATAGTTTTGAGATAATAAAATTTGTAGTCAACTCATTTGCTTTCAGAATTATTGATAAAGGAGAGGATCTAAAAGGATTTGAGGGGCAGTCCTTAAAAATAGAACTTCTACTTCTGCCTCCTTTTCAAATTTATTTTGCCTTATTTTATTTTATCTTTCAGTTTTATTGAAATAAAATGCCATACAACATTCCCCTTTCTTCTTAGTTTGAACTCTCTGTTAAGTTTGATATTAAGTTTGAACTCAACAGCTATTTAGGAAACAGTCCCGGGAATATAATACTACTGTCATCTGTGACTCCTTTTTTAGTATTCCTTCTATTCTGTTATACCAACTATACCACTGATTTTGTCATGTTATACCACATGTAACATTATATTTTATCTATTTTTCTTCAATTGCTAATAAAAGCCTTTAGTTTGTTTATTCTTTCCTGAGTTCCCTAGGAACTTTTTGCCTTAACATGGTCCTTCTGCTTACCAGCCTTATTTACCCTTGATCCTTTTGAAGAAAGGCAATAATTTTAATAAATTCATGCCCATTGTTAGCTTTTATAGCCATATAATTTCAGATGTATTTTTCATTCATTCAGATAAATTCTCCATTTACCTTGTGACCAGAAAGTTAGTGGCTGAACTGAGGTTTTAGAAACTCTTAGAACCTGAGTCCCTTGGATTATAGCATCTTTTCTGCTACGTCATTGATTCTTTATATTAAGATTTATTTTAAACTTTATTTTTTGGTAGTTGAAATATTTTTATCCCCTTTTTCTCTCAAGCCAAATCTCATATGGAAGCCACCTTGCAGAGCAAAGAATGGCCAGATCTTGGTTGAGGCAGGTGTACCGTCTCCTCTTCCCCTCCTGGGAAGCTTGGGCTCTAGGGAATACTGAGACCGTTTGTACTGTATAGCTAGGAGTTGGCCTTGCTCTGTAAAATCGGCACATGGGAAGGGAAGGAGAACAGACAACTTATAAAGTCACTTTTCTTCCCTGAAGTTACTTGGTTCTGTGGCCAGAATAAGTATTTGAGTCCTTAAAGCAGTGCGGGTCTCAGGATGCCAAGAGAACACAAAAGTTGAGTCTTGAAAGATAGATGGGATTTGGGGACTGCCTGTAGAGTGGGTGGGAGTTGGGATACCCCTCCTTGTCAGGTGATCAGTCCAGTTAAACAGCCTTTAGAGCAAATTTCCACATTTGGAAATAACAGATATAAAAGTATATGTTTTGCCAAGAAATTGGGGTATGGAACATGTGAATAAAGATTCTGAAGAGAATAGATACATGAAAACATAAGAAACCAATTTGATGAATAGATTTTGCCATAGGTCATTTTTTGGTAAGCAGTGTATGTTAATTTCATGTGTCTTTTTTTTCTTTCCAAGGTTCGAATGGTTTCCCTGACCCTGATTTAGTATTGAAGTTTGGTCCTGTGGACAGCACACTAGGCTTTCTTCCCTGGCACATCAGGTTGACTGAGATTATGTAAGTAGTTAAAAGTGTACTGACTTTGATTTGGTCCAGCAAGTGTTTCTTGAACCCAGCACCATACTGGATGTCGTGGGAATTCCCAAAGAATTACTGTAATGCTGGATCCTTTCCCTCAGGTGTTTGACGGTATCAATGGTAAAATAAAAACCTATATAAATGACTCAGACACAAGAGTTTTTGTGGTTGTGCAGATATTTGGTATTAAAACTAATCATCAAAATAAATAAATAAATAAAATAAAACTAATCATCATAGGAGATCAGGATTGATCTCTGTGGGCCAGAGTTGTTGATTCTATAGAAAAGATGTAAGTTGATCCAAGGTGTGTAAAGGGGGTAGAATTTTTGTAATTAGAGAAAAGGTAGAAAGTGTAGGGAGTGAGCTGCAGGGAACAAAAAAAAAACCAAGGGGCAAGTTATGAGCATCACGTTAGAAGGAAATAGGTAACTGGCCACACCAGTGCAGAGACTTAGTGTTAGATTCTAGTAGTATATGGTGAAATCAAATAAGTTGGGACTTTTGACATTGAGAATGCTTTAAATATAAGCATAAGGAGTGTGTGTAGTTGTTAGAAAGGCAGTAGGAAATCAGTGGGAATGGTGATTTTAGAAGATTTGTTTCACAGCTGTGTTTTAGAATAGATTGGGTCTGGGTAAGAATGAGCTAAAATGACAACTGAAGAGGCCATACCAGTAATTTATGAGAGAGTACATGGATGAGAATGAAACTGCTTATTTAATTTAGAACAGAGTTTGGCAAACTTTTTGAATAAAGGGCCAGAGGCTAAATATTTTAGATCTTGGAAGCTGTGTCTCTTTCAGAACTGCTGTTCTCTGTTGCAACTAAACACAGGCCAGTATAGCTAAACAAGCGTGGACGATTATGTCAACAAATGTGTGTGACTATGATCTCATAAAGCCTTGTTTGCAGAAATAGGTGGCAGTCTCCTGGACTGTAATTGCAGGCCCCTGATTTAAAATAAAGGAGAAGGGCAGCTCGGTGAGGAATACCAGAAAATTAAGGAATAAGCCAGTGGGACTTCCCTGGTGGTCCAGTGGCTAAGCCTCCAAGCTCAGTGCAGGGGGCCCAGGTTCATTTTGTGGTCAGGAAACTAGATTCCCAGGTGCCACAACTAAGGATTCTGCATGCCACAACGAAGATCTCACATGCAGATCTCACATGCCGCAACTAAGACGCCAGCACAGCCAAAATAAATAAAAATAAATATTAAAAAAGAACCAAATGTCCATCAGTAGAATAGTTAAACTATGGTGCACACATACAGTGAGATATATGTAACGCTTAAACTAAATAAACCGGATGTAGAAGCTGCATGTATCTACTGAATAAACCTTCAAAAACATGACTGAGGGAAAGAAACAAGTTTGCAAAATAATATGCACTGTTTGATACATTTAAAAGCTATACTTACTTCATGAAAGTGGATGCCATTGGGTAGAAAAGGAGGAGAGAAGATGAGATGCTTCACCTCCTTCTTACCTCCATCTGGGGCAGATCGTGCTCTGGCTGCTGTCCCATGCTGCTTTTGTGGAATATTTATAGAAGGGAAAACTGGATAAAAATGAAAATGAACAAATTTTAAAAATATGCATCAACAGGTGAATCTCACAAACATAATATTGATTGAAAAAAAGCCCAGATATAAATAAAAGAATACACACTGTGGCATATTGTTGATAGAATTTGCTGCATGAGATAAAGCACATGTGGAAATCAAAAAAGAAAAAGGAGAAACTTAGGAGGCTAAAAATATATTTTAATTCTGGGTCCTAGGAAGGAATATACTATGAATTCTCTTATTCATGAGAACTGATTACCAAGTATACTTGCAGGCCTAGCACTTTACTAATTGCAGTAAAAACTAGGGTAGAAATGAAATGACTCCTGAGTTTTTAAGCCTAAGTGACTGGATAAATTACAGTGTTATTGAGACAAATGGGAAAGTCAAGGAACCATTCATTTTGAAGGGAACAGGTTGAATTCAAGAATAAGAAGCTTTTGAGGCCGTGGTCTGTTTAGACTTAAGAGGGCGGTTAAAGATGTAAGATTGGTGTTTGGACGAAAAGTCACTGGTAAGGGTGGATCTTTGGGACTTATCAGTACCTAGGAAGTGTAGAATGTAAACCAAAAGGACCTACTGTATAGCCCAAGAAACTCTACCCAATATTCTGTAATAATGTATATGAGAAAAGAATCTAAAAGAGAATGTGTATATGTATAACTGACTCACTTGGCTGAATATCTGAAACTTAACACAACATTGTAAGTTAGCTATACTCCATTAAGATTACAATTATTTTTAATAAGTCCCTTTAAAATGTCAAAAAAAAATGTATAGAGGGGTTATTTTTTATTTGAACTCCTTCATAGTGAGTTTAATAATCATTTAGTAGAAATAGTTTGATGTGCTCTATGCTTGTAATTTACTTTCTTCTGTTCTTAAACTTTTTGGTCATTACCCTGGTTCCCCTCCTCCAAATTATAGCATATCATCTAATTGCTTTTTTCTCCTTTGATTTTTTTTTTTCCAGCTCTTTGCCTTCCCACCTAAACATCAGTTATGAGGACTTTTTCTCTGCCCTTCGTCAGTATGCAGCCTGTGAACAGCGTCTGGGGAAATAGTGATTTCGCTGGTCGCGTGATTTGATTTCAGGCTTCTGGAGAAAAGGACTCAAGTGACTCTGATGTTTACAAAGCACCTATGAAACCCTGTACACACCTAGTTCATAATCCTCATAATTTATCAACAAACACAAAAAAGTGTCTTACTTGAGAGTAAGAGTACGTGTGAGCGAGTGTGTGTGTGCGCGCGCGCGTGTGTGTATGTGTGTGTGGGAATAAACTTATAAATGAGGAAGTAGCGGAGAAGGAAACATGGTGAACTTGCACCTTTGAGCAGATTGCAGCAATGTTTTAGGAGCTGAAATTTCAGATTTAAAGGCTTCAGCCCTAACTACTTCCCTGTTTTTGTGGGGAGAGAAAGGGGCGATTAAAGCTATTTTGTTGTTTAGGGGGGTGGGGGAGCAATTTTTGTTCAGTCTTTCCAAGTGACCAAACTTTAAGTTTTAAGAATAATATATTGACACATGAAATGGAAGCATTCTGAGTTTGAGGGATGGAGTTCCGTGTTGTTCTCATGCTAAAAGTTTGCTCACCTTTGGAGAAGAGGGAATACCTGTTTTCAGACATCCGTCCATTTTCATCTCTTCATTATTATCAATGTGACTTGAAAATGTTGCTCTGTTGTCTGTGTTCTGGGTTGTGAAGATCATTTGAAAAAAAACTCTTACATTGGAATACAGAATTTAAAAAATTTTAAATATTTTATGAGACAGTAAAAAAAAAAGGTAAAAAGTCATAATCTGAAAAGTAACGGTGGAAAGTTTCCCAAATAAGGCGAGAAAGTTTTGATTTCCTTTTCCATTTGGTGGGCAGTTTGCGAGATAGTACCCAGAGTTGGTTTAAAAAATATTTCCATTAACTATGTTTATTTAAAATAAGCATTTGAGGGAAGTTACCAAGGCAGCTCTTTTCCTCAGAAGTAACCTGTTGCTCTTTGGAATAGCACATGTAGGGCCATGTTAGTACCCAGGATTTTTACTGAGTAAATCCTGATGGTGACTTTGCATTGAAAGATCTTTAAGTGAGATTGAGGCCTGTGTAGGTAATAAAATATTACCACAGTCTACAAAAGTAATTTAATTTTGCATGTTCTCTTTCATGCAGAGAACAGCACTGGTTTTGTTATTTTTTAAATGAATAGGTGATTTTTTTGATAAGTGTTTAGTAGTTCTCCCCTCTGTGCTGATACCTGGACAGAAACCATTCTTTATATATTTGATGAACTGTTTTCAGAAGAATCTTATCAACAGCAAGTGCACAACAGTTATCCAAAATGATATGTTTAGAACGGAGTAGGTTTAAATACTAGGTCTCAGTCTGAAAAATAGCAGAGAACACTGGATTTGGAAAGCAAGGTCTCGAATTGCTTGTCAAATTCTGAGTCTATGAAGAATAAATGTTTTGACTTTGGATTCCAAAACTCCATTTATGATTTTAAAAATACACTTGAAATAAAATGATTATAAACTAAATTTTGGTTCAGTGACATTACTTTGCACATTATAGTTCTTTGTACATTGTGAGACTTTTTTTTTTCAAGTCTTAATTTATTGCTAAAAGCTTTGTGTGATGCGACATCATATCCCTAAACTTTACCAGAGAATTTTTTTATTTCTGTCCCCCTGTACTGTCATCCATGTTCTATTGAGGCTTTTTGGCCTTAGTTGAAGACTGAATATATGCCTTTTATATATGTGTCTTTGTAAACATTCTGGAATATATATGCTTTTAGTGAATTAAATTTAATGGGCCCAATTGAAGTGAAGGGATTTCATATTTGTTGAAGTTAGTCAAATAAATTACCCACTGGGATATAGCCAAAGCCCTACAGGTTTAACAGTTGAGTTGTTATATTTTTATTTTGTCCTTATATTTCATAGCAGTGTAGTGTTACCTATCAGAGGAAATCTATAATCTGACGTGAGTCTGTTATTGTCCTAGATAGGAAGAAACCCTTAAAACAATCTGCTAAGGATTCTGATTTCAGATCAGGCATTCCAATTTCTTTCCATGAGGTTAACTGCCAGTACAGTCTCCACAATTTGAATGACATCAATCATTCTATAATTCCTGCCAAAATCACCTACTAGTTATGCATTATCAGGGCTCTCTTTGCACTCCCAAGAAGAACTGAAAACTTTAAAGTGTTGTTTGTCTTAATGTGTTTTGAAGAATATCATCTTTATATTGTTTCTTCTAGACACTCTCCACAATGGAAAAATTACCAAATTAAGCCTACTTTACAGATGGCAGCTTGGAGCCTAGAGAGAGGTTGAGGGTTTGAATTCCATTCCCAATTCTGATTGTATTTTGTTTCTTAACACTGATTATTGTTAGAAAGTTTGAAAGCTGGTTCTGATGTGAATAGCAAATTCTGATATATTGTGACTAAGGCTGAATAGTGCCTGTCTTAAGAGAAGAATGTGTTATAATGTTGAACAGTGCCAAATACACTGTGCACATCTACAAGTTAATCTTTGAATGTATGTTACTGGATTAGCCCCCTCCTCTTCCTGTGTGGTGGTACCATGCGTAGAGTCAAATCCTTGTGATGTTTTGTATGGCATAGACTTTGGCAACATGTAAATAATGTGTAAAGTTTTTATGATTAAGGAATCAAATTTATTGAATTTTATTATTGAAGGTTGAAACGACGTGTATGAACAAAAACAATAAAAGAATATACTCTTTTCATGGACTATAGTATTATGTGAATGCTACATTTATTCTAAACGTGTAGGGACTGCAGAAATGTAATGAGAAACTCATATGACAGGATAGCAATACTATTTTTTTAGATGGTGTGTTCTTGATTGAAGTATGTTCTCATTTTTACCAGATTAAACATTTGGAATCTTAAAATGTTAATTTGCTTTTTGCTAGGAAAAAGTAAGGTGAAATTGAGCTTTGCTATTGCTAAAATTGTCAAAATTCCAGAATAAATAAAATCTGGTGCTCGCTTCGGCAGCACATATACTAAAATTGGAACGATACAGAGAAGATTAGCATGGCCCCTGTGCAAGGATGACACGCAAATTCGTGAAGCGTTCCATATTTTAAAAAAAAAATAAAATCTGAATAGGTTTTTTTTTTACTGAATATGGAATGCCAAATTGAAAATGTATATGTATACTCTTTTAGAAAGGAATTTGACAGTTCTCGTCAAACCAGAAAATAGAAGGGTAAGAGCTATAGTTTTTCTTATGTTGCATAGAGTATTCACTTTCTAACTTGAGAATCTAATTGTAAGGTAGTTGGCTTTTTATGCATAATTTTCATCTGAAATCAAGTTCCTCAAAAGTCACCTTTTAACTTTAGTAAATAGGAAGTGGGGTTAACAAAAGCTAGTGTAGGGGGAGTTCAAAAAAGTTTGAAATAAAACCCAGGAAATAAGGATGCTGTCAACAGTTGTCCAGGAATCCTAGTTGATAGGCCATATACTTGATAAAATTGGTGGAAAAGGGAAGTGCAAAAAGAATTTGCTTGCAACTTTAAAAAAATGCATTCACTGTTAAAAAAAAAATAGAGAATTCAGAGAAGCAAATGTAAAGGAAAAAACTTCTAATACCTTCATTCATTGATTACATTTTTGGTGACAATCCTAGAATTTTTTGGTATTTATATTTAAATGGATCTTACTGTAACAGGTTTAATAAATTCCTTTTAAACTACAAACCCCAAATTGAGTGTTGCATTCTGTTTTGTGTTTGGCTCTTGTGTCTGGACATAAACAGTTACATCACATGAAAATAAAATGTTTGAAAAAATTATAGTCCACATTGAGTTGTCCTTAATGAGTACTTAGCCTTGGTCCAAAATCTTCAAGAAATTTTATACTCGTTTTTTTCCCCTCTATCTTCTAGAGATTCAAGAACTATAAATTAAGCATCTGGATTTAGCATCCAGATGATGCAAAAAAAGGTAAAAACTATATGTACTCCCAGGTCAAACTATTGGGCTTATCTGCTATTGACCATTTTTATACTTTTCTTCATTAGCACTAATAATTTAACTTGCCCTTATAAGGACAGGGAAAAAAATATGTCTCAGGGAAGGAAAACCTGACCAAAATGATGAAATCAGAATGATATCTAAGTGTCAACATAATATTTTTACTTGTATAAAATATATATTTCCTTTCTGAAGATTGATTTCAACTACTAAATCTTTTATAAATTGGTCCGTGAACCATTCCTTTATTTTGGTAAGTATATTTTGCCATGTCCTTCCCCAGTAACAGCCGTATGTAACAACTGCTTAAAGATACTTGCACAGAATTCACTAGAGAAGTAATGGGTAATGGTAATAGTAACCAACTGTTTTCCCAGAGAGGAACCTATATTTTAATTAGGTTTCAGATAATTAGAAAATGGGACATCAAAATGTGGAAGTTGACTCAACTAGAGAGATTTGACAGCATCTATCAAATGTAGTTGTTTACTCCAACTGGAGTGGTTATGCCCTCTGCTGGACATGAGACAATGTCTGGAGGCAGTTTTATTTATCACAGCTGGGGGAGGAGAGTACCCCTGGTATCTTAAGAGAAGAGGCCAAGGCTGCTGCCGGCAGTGCTACAATGCATCTGACAGCTTTCGAAACAAACAATTGTCCTGCCTCAAATATCAGTAGTGCTGAGGCTCAGAATCTTTGAGGAGGGTTGCCTGAAAGATGCTGTATGTAATTATGGGGGAAAAATACAATTTGCTTAGATTTGAATCCACAGAGCATAGTTTAGAGATGAAATATTTATATGCATATTTTAATTATATGATGATATATTAACTTTCCCACTCATGAGTTCTATTCATTATTTTTACATTTATCTTTGACATTTTGAGATACCTACCAGTTTTCCAAAGCTTGTCAGCTTTTGTCTAAATTTATTTGAAAGAAAGCCATGTTTTTTGAAAGATGGTGTTATACACAGGTATGATATTGTAAGAAATCTAAAGCTTCAAATTACTCATTATATAAACAAGTTAGCAATTTCTTTCATGCATCCTGTAGGTAATTTATCTACATAACCATTTATATTGTTCTTAAAAATTACATGTATTTTTAAGCTTTTTATTTTGTATTGGGGTCTAGCCAGCTAACCAATGATAACTTCAGGTGAACAGCAAAGGGATTCAGCCACACAAAAAATTATCTTTAAAATGCTTGTGTATATGTTGTATGCTTATTTTTGAGATCCTATCTCCAAGGACAATAAATAGGTTTTATATTTCTTTACCTCTTGTTTTTAAATAATTTACCTTTTTTAGCCCTCTGAAAATATTGATAGAAGTGGTTTCAGTCTAATGTGATTTCCCCAAATACTACCTGCAATTCAAATAAATAATTGAAAGTGCTCCTTGTGAAGAGATTTTGCTTGGCCTGGACACAGGACTTTTCTGAGGGATAATTAGATACAAACCTTCTTATATTTGGGTGTTCACGGGATGTATGTATGTATACGTGAAAATAGTGAAGGTCGTCTGTATATAAATACGCAGAATATTAAGTTTGCAAAATCAGTCCTTATCAGCTACACTCTGAAGTTCTCAGCTGACCAGATGGAATATAAGACCAGCCATGATGCTCAGCATGTCAATTTGATGGTGCTTTTAATTGTTTTAAAAGAAAATCATAACTTACCTACTACTTACTCCTACAGTCCAGGAAAAGAAGAAAAGTGAAGTTAACACAACCAGCGTGTGTACATATTTTATTCATGCAGGTAGAAGTAAGATTGTGATTGATTTCTGTGTCAAAGGGTAATTATTGCCAAATCCCTCTTCATAGGACCTATATACCATGTTCTACTTCCACTTGCAGTGTATGAGATTGCCATTTCCTAGAGTCTGCTGCTGCCAACTCTTAGATTTTTGCAATTTGATGGACAAGAAATTTTTTTTGTGCTTTTAATTTGCATTTTATGGTAGATTGTGTTTGCAAAGACGGCTGCAAGAATAATTTCTATTCCATGTGCTTTTTTTTTTTTTTCTCATGTACTTTTTAACTATGTTACTTTGCCAGTTTTTCGTAATGAGATAGATAGTCTTATTTCCCTATTCCTTGAATCTGGGCTGACCTCGTGACTGACTATGGTTAATGTATGTGTCAGAAGTGACAGCTTGCAAGGCTGCATCTTAAAGATCTTGCTTCTTCCTCCTTTTTCTCAGAGCGCTGAACTATCACATAATGAGGTCTGTCTGTCTTACTGGAGAGACCACGTGTGGGTGGAGGGGGAAGGTCTCAGCCAAAGGAAGAGAGGAGAGAGGTTTAAAAGGGGCTGTAAATGGAGATTTAAAAGACATCAGTCAGTTCCCTTGCATAGACCTTATTTTAATCCAAACTTCTGTTTGTTATTTTTATTTGTTTCAGGTTAAATTACATATTAACTTGGAGAGAACTGATATTTTTATGGTATTGAATTGACCAGGTCCAGTGGACATCATTCATTTGCCTAAGTTAACTCTTGAGGTTTTTAATCCTTCAGGATTATTTTAAAATTTTATTCATGTAAGTATTGCAGATTTCTAAGTTCACATGCAAGTATTTGTGGCTCAGCTAGTAAAGAATCTGCCTGCAATGCAGGAGACCTGGGTTTGATCCCCGGGTTGGGAAGATCCCCTGGAGAAGGGAAAGGCTACACTGCAGTATTCTGGCCTAGAGAATTCCTTGAACTGTATAGTCCATGGGTCACAAAGAGTCGGACACGACTGAGTGACTTTCATTTTCTTTTGTATAGATTTTTGTATTTTTTTTTATATTCTACCATTGAATTCTCGTATTGTTTATGGTAGTTTTCCTTTTGTTTTTCTTAGGTTTTCTAGATATTCTATCATATCATCACCAGATAGAGATAATTTTACCTCTACCTTTCCAATTCTTTTAACTTTTCTAATTATGTTTGCTAGTACCTCCAGTGTAATAAGTAGTAGAGGTAATGGGTTCAGTTCAGTTCAGTTCAGTCGCTTAGTTGCGTCTGACTCTTTGTGACCCCATGAACTGCAGCATACCAGGGCTCCCTGTCCATCACCAACTCCCGGAGTCCACCCAAACTCATGTCCATTGAGTCAGTGATGCCATCCAACCATCTCATCCTCTGTCGTCCCCGTCTCCTCCTGCCTTCAATCTCTCCCAGCATCAGGGTCTTTTTAAATGAGTCAGCTCTTCACATCAGGTGGCCAAAGTATTGGAGTTTCAGCTTCAGCATCAGTCCTTCCAATGAACACCCAGGGCTGATCTTTAGGATGGACTGGTTGGATCTTGCTTTGGGATTGCCTTTCTTAGGGATTGGAATGAAAACTGACCTTTTTCAGTCCTGTGGCCACTGCTGAGTTTTCCAATTTTGCTGACATATTGAGTGCAGCAAGCACTTTCACAGCATCATCTTTTAGGATGTGAAATAGCTCAACTGGAATTCCATCACCTCCACTAGCTTTGTTCATAGTGATGCTTCCTAAGGCCCACTTGACTTCACATTTCGGGATGTCTGGCTCTAGGTGAGCGATCACACCATTGTGATTATCTGGGTTGTGAAGATCTTTTTTGCACGGTTCTGTGTATTCTTGCCACTTCTTTTTAATATCTTCTGCTTCTGTCATGTCTGTACCATTTCTGTCCTTTATTGAGCCCATCTTTGCATGAAATGTTCCCTTGGTATCTCTAATTTTCTTGAAGAGATCTCTAGTCTTTCCCATTCTGTTTTCCTCTATTTCTTTGCACTGATCACTGAGGAAGGCTTTCTTATCTCTCCTTGCTATTCTTTGGAACTCTGCATTCAAATGGGTATATCTTTCCTTTTCTCCTTTGCTTTTCGCTTCTCTTCTTTTCACAGCTATTTGTAAGGCCTCCTCAGACAGCCATTTTGCTGTTTTTTGCTGTGCTTTAAGCCTGACTTCAATGAGAATACCTCTACTGTTTCCCCTCTTATTAGATGCTGATTTGAAAGCTAAGCATATGTATATGTTTGTGTTTATACATATAAATTATGATAAATATTTAGCATTTCCTATTTAAACAGTTGATTAAATATTAAGTCAAGAATGGATGCTAAATTTTGTTCAAGACTTTTTAGGATCTATAGGGGAGATCATATGATTTTACTTCTTAGATCTTTTAATATGGTGAGTTATACTAATGGTTTCCTAATATCATCATTGTATTCCTGGAATAAACCACACTGAGATACATTATTCTGTTTTTAAAAATGAACTATGATTCTATTTGCTGATATTTTAATTCAAATTTTGCATTGATGTTCATAAATAGGTCTGAAGTTTTCTGTCCTTTGCAATATAATTCAGGTTTTTTAATCAAAGTTATATTTCACAAGGATACACTGTGGTGTTTTTCTTCTTTTAGAACAGTTTAATAGGGTTGGTATTATTTGATCTTTGAAGATTTGATAGAATTTCCCTCTGAAACCACCCAGACCTGGTGCTTGTTCTGGGGTTAGTTCTTTGATAAGTTTGTAATTTCAGTTTATATTTTCTATCTGAATAGATGCTAAATATGGTAAAATATATTTTCCTAGTATATTCATTCAAGTTTTCAAATTTGTTTGGAAAGACATGAACTAAGTTGTCTTTCAGTGTTTTCTTTTTAAATACAGCTTTTGTTTCCAAGTTATTTTTTTCCTTTTCATTTCTATGTTGTGTATTTATATTTTATTTTTCTTTTTTGATTAATTATCTAGTCCCCTAATTTATTTCGTTGATTAATTTTTAAAAACCATCTTTTAAATTTGTTAGTTCTATTGTTTCATTTTGTTTCTAAACTGTTTTTTGTACCTTATCTTTATTATTGCAAATTTCTTCTTTCAGCTTTCTCTGTTGTTATTTTTATAGCTTTTGAAGTGAATATTTAACGCAGCATATTTATTCTTTATTTTTCTTAATGTATACATATATACATGTATATATACTTTATATTATAGGCTTTAAATTGTTCACCTATCACTGATTTAGTTGTATCCTACATATCCTGATAATGTGATGCTTTTATTATAATTTTTAAAGAAATCTGGCAATTTTGGCTTGTCTTTTTGCTGTTATGCAAGTTGCTTGTTTAATAAGTGGTTTTTAAAATTCTCCTGATAAAGTGACATTTATGCTCTTAAAAACTTGTTTATTGTGTTATAATTTTGTTATATTGTGATCAAAGAATATCATTTGTGTTTTCCTATTTTATACAACTTTTTGGAATGTTCTTTTTGACATAATACATAGCCAGTTTTCTCAAATGTTTCATGTTTCTTGAAAAAAAGATAGGTTGTTTAATATCGTAGTACAAATTTTTATATACATTCATTCATATAAGTACCTACCTTATTAAGTATGTTATTCATATTTAGGACTTTTATATGCTTAGATGTGTTTATTTTTGCTTTATCTGTCTTGGACTAATAATGATGTATTATTAATTTACCTTGCCAATCTGTGCATCTTCTGAAGTTTCTGCTTTATGAAGGTGGCCGTGATGTTATCTGGTATAGAGATACTCAAAACTGCTATATTTTCATTATGAATTATGGACTTAATGTCACACAGTGTCCTTTATCTTTAATCAATGCTTTGGGGTCTGAATTTGCCCTGTTGGACATCATGCTCACAGCTCCGCTTTCCTTTTGTTTGCAACTGCCTAGTCTCTTCTGCCTCTTTCTCTAGTTTTAGCCTTTTTGAGGGATGTCTCTTGGAAATAGCATAAGCTTGGACTTTACTTTGTTCAGCTATATGGAAAAAATAAGTAGTTGGTTAAGCCTCTTTACATATATTGGTATATCTTACTCAGTAAATCTGTGTGTGGATGTGGAGACAGTTTGCCGAAGACTTCCAAATTCATGCTTCCTAAGTTTTCAATAATGTGTACTATTTTTATAGATGAACACCTGTATCGAGTAAACTTTTATATTAGAAGAGCTGGGGTTTTATATTTTATGTGCGTGGGCTTCCCAGGTGGCGCTAGTGGTAAAGAACCCACCTGCAATGCAGGTAGACAGGAGAGACGCGGATTCGATCCCGGGGTTGGGAAGATCTGGAGGAGGGCATGGCAACCCACCCCAGTATTCTTGCCTGGAGAATCCCAAGGACAGAGGAGCCTGGCAGGCAACCGTTCAAAGGGTCACAAAGAGTTGGACACTGCGGAAGTGACTTCACATGCGTGTACTCATTGTATATATTTAATTTTACTTATATAGAGTTTATATATGTATAATATTTTTTATTTTAAAATATTTTGCATGACTTTTTTTTTCTTTGATTGACAGCATTGACCTGAAATAAATAGACTGACAAGTTATTTCTCCAGCAAAGGTAGATTTATGTGGGATCAGCAGACAATTGCAGTTCTGGGTCTGCAATCACAGTGAGCCTTGTTCAAGTTCCCCCACAGCAAGGGAAGGAGAGGCCTTATGCAGAGAGGCCAAAGGAAGTTGGTAGGGCTGTGGTAACAGAAAGCCCATGGCTTTTTTTTTTTTTTTTTTTTCATTTATTTTTATTAGTTGGAAGCTAATTACTTTACAATATTGTAGTGGTTTTTGTCATACATTGACATGAATCAGCCATGGATTTACATGTATTCCCCATCCCGATCCCACCTCCCACCTCCCTCTCTACCCGATCCCTCTGGGTCTTCCCAGTGCACCAGGCCCGAGCACTTGTCTCATGCATCCAACCTGGGCTGGTGATCTGTTTCACCCTAGATAATACACATGTTTCGATGCTGTTCTCTCGAAACATCCCACCCTTGCCTTCTCCCACAGAGTCCAAAAGTCTGTTCTGTACATCTGTGTCTCTTTTTCTGTTTTGCATATAGGGTTATCATTACCATCTTTCTAAATTCCATATATATGTGTTAGCATGCTGTAATGTTCTTTATCTTTCTGGCTTACTTCACTCTGTATAATGGGCTCCAGTTTCATCCATCTCATTAGAGCTGATTCAAATGAATTGTTTTTAACGGCTGATTAATATTCCATAGTGTATATGTACCACAGCTTCCTTATCCATTCATCTGCTGATGGGCATCTAGGTTGCTTCCATGTCCTGGCTATTATAAACAGTGCTGTGATGAACATTGGGGCGCACGTGTCTCTTTCAGATCTGGTTTCCTCGGTGTGTATGCCCAGAAGTGGGATTGCTGGGTCATATGGCAGTTCTAGTTCCAGTTTTTTAGGCTTTTACTGGCTGAGTCCTTGTCAGGAAAGGAGTCTTTCTTCTTCCATTGATCTATTGTTGCAGGGCGTCAGAGCTCCCCCTTCTGGTCTCCCAACTCTATTCAACTGAGGTTCCTGTGTTAATTTTTTTTTTTTTTTTTTAACAACAGTTTAAAAAAATCTGTGCTGTGCTTGCTGCTCAGTCCTCTCCCACTCTCTGTGACCCCTGGACTGCAGCCCACCAGGCTCCTATGTCCATGGGGATTCTCCAGGCAGGAATACTGGAGTGGGTTGCCATGCCCTACTCCAGGGGATCTTCTTGACCCAGGGATCGAACCCAGGTCTCCAGCATTGCAGGGGGATTCTTTACCGTCAGAGCCACCAGGAAAGCGCTTGATATTTTCATTGTCATTTTCTTTTGTCCTTTTTTGTTATACCTTCTCCCACCCCATAGTAGTCACCTGCTCATAGTGGGTATTTGGAGAATAGTAAATAACATGAATGACTGTCCCTAGGCAACTTTAATCTCTGTTTGAATGTGTCTGCTGGAACCAAATCTGTGATATAAATAGAGACCAACAACACTGTATGACTTGACATGATCTGGCCGTTCTGTTTTCAAGGAGAATTTAAAACACTACTGTTCATCATTTCCTTGAACTCAATTTCCCCTTAAGCTGAATGTGTCATTCTTCTTTAACTGGGCACTTTTGTCTTTGGTATTCATATAACATGCCGAGGAAATGGAAATTTAAAAAATACCATTTAGCAACAGATTGTGATGGTGTTCTAGGCTGAATAATGGCCACCCAAAGATAGCAAGTCCTCAACCCTGGAATATATAAATGTTATCCTAACATTTAGAAAAATGGTTTTGCAGATGTAATCAAATTAAGAATATAATGATACGATTATTTTATTGCTATTTCTTCCTTCAGTCCTGTTAATATTTGCTTTATATATTTATGTTCTCCTATATTGCTGCTGCTAAGTCGCTTCAGTCATGTCCGACTCTGTGCGACCCCATAGACGGCAGCCCACCAGGCTCCTCTGTCCCTGGGATTCTCCAGGCAAGAATACTGGAGTGGGTTCCCATTTCCTTCTCCAACTCCTATATTGGGGTGCATATATATTTACAATTGTCATATCCTCTTGATGAATTGACCCCTTTGTCGTTACACAGTGATGCTATCTGTCTTTTTTGACTTAAAGGCTATTTCATCTGACATAAGTATAGTCATTTCTCTCTCTTTTGGTTATCATTTACACGGAATATCTTTTTCCATCCCTTCACTTCCAGGCTTCGTGTGTCATTAAAGCTAAACTGAGTCTCTTGGAGGGGCCAAATTGTTGGTCCCCCAGAGCAGGTACAGGGGTCCACCACCATGCTCACTTCACTCTCCTTCCCCCAAGGGAGGATGACTCTGCCTTGCTGCCTGGGTTTGGGGTAGGGTGAAGGGTGAAGTGTGAAACTGTCTTACCTCCCTTCTTCAGTGCATCTTTTCTTATTTGTTCCATCCAGGTTCTGCAATCTATCACCTGAATCCTTAGCTCTTGTGCAGGTATTTTTGTGAGTTGTTCAAATTGATGTTTCTGTGAAGTGACCAGTGCTGGAAACTCCTGTTGCACCATCTTGCTGACATCACTTCAACCTGCTTTAAAAATAGATGAAATAAGGGCCAATTTTTGATGCAGTAATGTTGTCGCTATCCATGGCTTGTTGTTATAAATCCCATTTCTCAAAAAGAGTTGCAGCATCAGCAGATTTCAACAACGTGGTTATTAAGCATATCTGGCTCTTCATGCAGCAGAGTCACTTCCTCGTGATCTTTATCAGACGGAATCTAACAAGTTTTGAATATGCTAGTCTTTGTGTAGTGAATATTAATGTTTTCTTTATTTTCCCCAGTGATATTGTGTCAAATGGCATTTGACAAATCAGTCAACTGAAATAAAATTCTGGGGTCACCTTCATGCCTCTTTATTTCATTAGGGGTGGAGTCATATCCATTGTGATTTCTTTTTCTTTTTTTATTTTCATAGCCAGATACATGATTTAATCTTCCCTCATAGCTCAGTTGGTAAAGAATCTGCCTGCAATGCAGGAGACCCGGTTTCGATCCCTGGGTCAGCAAGATCCCCTGGAGGAGGAAATGGCAACCCATTCCAGTATTCTTGCTTGGAGAATCCCATGGACGGAGAAGCCTGGCAAACTACATTCCATAGGGTCACAAGGGTTGGACACAACTTAGCGACTAAACCACCACCACATGATTTAAGGGCAGTTTACTTGGAGAAACTGCATTTCTCTTGTATATGTTACATGAAATAGGAAAAACATAATTCTTCATCAAAAGCATCAATAAGTTGATGCTTTTGGACTGTGGTGTTGGAGAAGACTCTTGAGAGTCCCTTGGACAGCAAGGAGATCCAAACAGTCCATCCTAAAGGAAATCGGTCCTGAATATTCACTGAAAGGATGGATGCTGAAGTTCTAATACTTTGCCAACCTGGTGCAAAGAACTGACTCATTGGAAAAGACCCTAATGCTGGGAAAGATTGAAGGCAGGAAGAGAAGGGGATGACAGAGAATGAGATGGTCAGATGACATCACTGACTCGATGGAGATGAGTTTGAGCAAACTCCGGGAATCAGTGATGGACAGGGAAGCTTGGCATACTGCAGTCCATGGGGTCACAAAGAGTCAAACGTGATTGAGTGACTGAACTGAATTCTCTATCAAAATATAGGAATTTATTAGACATGTATGCCCCTACTTCATAGGACTGAAAAGCTTCCTTTAGTGTCTCCCGAGACTTTTCAGATACGGGGCTTCTGGAGTGAAGAATTTGTTGTCAGACTGAGTTACTGGCTGATGTTTCTCCTGTTTTCCATGTTCAGGCTGCAGATCCTGCTTCTCCCTCTGCACCGATCACTAGGATGCTTAGAAGCGTTCCGCACTTCTACTGAGTATAAGAATCAATCCTGCCTTCATATTATAATTTTTAGCCTCATTTTTCACCAACTCCAATTTCCTCCTTTACTTATTTTCATCTTTAAAGAGCTTAGCTGGTCATTTTTATGTTGTCCTAAAAAGGTGGATCTCATCTTTGCATGTATTAAATCACAGAGTTTTGCAAATGGGGTGAGTGTGTTACGCAGGCTCCATCAGGAAGCATAACCCAGGTCTTGCTGGCTCTTGCCCTTGCACGTCTCCTCTCCTCTGGGCTCTGACTCCTGTCCTCCTGGTGACAGACGCATGCTCTCTCCCTCTCGAGACCCCCTAGGACAAGCTCCTCTAGCAGATGTTCTCTACCCACCCCTCCCCCATTCAGATCATCTCATGCAAATAAATATCACAGACTTGGAAATGCACTACTTCATAAAAATGCTTTCTTTAAAATATTCTCTTTACTTAAAAATATATATATATATTTATTTATAGGCTCTGTTGGGTCTTTGCTGCTGCCCAGGCTTTTCTCTAGTTGCGGTGAGTAGGGGCTACTCTCTAGTTACTGTGTGTGGGCTTTTCATTGCAGTGGCTTCTCCTGTTGCAGCTCCTGGGCTCGAGTTTGGGCTCAATAGTTGTGGTACATGAGCTTGGTTGCTCCTTGGCATGTGGGATCTTCCCAGACCAGGGATCAAATCCGTGTCTCCTGCATTGGAGGGTGGATTCTTTACCACTGAGCCACCAGGGAAGCCCCATAAACATTCTTGAAATCCTTTTAGCTCAGCCCAGATCCACATTATAGGTTTATTCAACCTAGGAAGTCAGGAAATGTACGGAGCACAGGAGAGTGATCCAACTTGCTCTATTGCTTTGGCCTACGTTTTGTTCTCTGCAGCCCCAGGGCTGTGTTCCCATTCTGGGTACTCCAAACATTTTTACTGCTCTTTTCTACCATCACTGAGGTCACAGTCAGGGTGCACCCATGCCGGGGATGCCCTCTCATGAAGTCTTCCTATCCATGATTTTCTTGCCTCTAATGCACATGCTATTCATGGGATGTAGATGGACGTTGCTCCATTTCCTGATGCTTTGTTGAATATGTGGTTCTTGAGAAAAACAGTGTGCACTGTTAATTGAGAAAAGTATAGGGGTCCTATGCCCTTTACAGATTCAGAGAAAAAAGCATTAATTAAGGAAACTATTCTTTTTTTTTTGTTTTTCATTTAAATCTTTCCAAGTTGTATAATCAAAATATGGTTTTATAATTTTTCCCATTCATTAATTATCCCCTTTAGCTATTTGATTCAAGTTAGTTCAATTAAATATTGAACTGTACATATGGCATAAAATACATGAGCTATAAAATAAACAAGGCATTGCTCCTACTCATAAGAAGTTTTAGAGTAATACTTTTTTTTCTCATTTCCCTTGGGGAGGATTTAAAAACACTGATGTCAGCACTCTAGTCCCAGGAACTCATATAAATGGTTTAAGGTGGGGTCTATGACATTTTTTTAAAATTGAAATATAGTTGGTGTACAGTATATTAGGTGCCTGGCTGATAACCTGCTCCTTCCTCAAGGACATTTTACTGCCCTCTGCTGGAAATTTGTGGTAAGCCATGTACTTTATTAGGTCTCCAATGTGAATGGTGTCACTTAGATGTGGGCTGAAGTAAGTATTTTTGGGGGTCCAAAATCACTGCAGATGGTGACTGCAGCCATGAAATTAAAAGACGCTTACTCCTTGGAAGGAAAGTTATGACCAAACTAGACAGGATATTAAAAAGCAGAGACATTACTTTGCCAACAAAAGTCTGTTTAGTCAAGGCTATGGTTTTTCCAGTGGTCATGTATGGATGTGAGAGTTGGACTGTGAAGAAAGCTGAGTGCCAAAGAATTGATGCTTTTGAACTGTGGTGTTGGAGAAGACTCTTGAGAGTCACTTGGACTGCAAGGAGATCTAACCAGTCCATCCTAAAGGAGATCAGTCCGGGGTGTTCATTGGAAGGACTGATGTTGAAGCTGAAACTCCAATACTTTCACCACCTGAAGCGAAGAACTAACTCATTTGAAAAGACTCTGATGCTGGGAAAGATTGAAGGCAGGAGGAGAAGGGGACGACAGAGGATGAGATGGTTGGATGGCATCACTGACTCAGTGGATATGAGTTTGGTGAACTCCGGGAGTTGGTGATGGACAGAGAGGCCTGGCGTGCTGCAGTCCATGGGGTCGCAAAGAGTTGGACACAACTGAGTGACTGAACTGAACTGAATACCAATGTTTTAAACAAACTGCATTTATGGATTTAAATCTTGGTGTGTCTAATTTAAATTGGTTGTTTGCAGAATTCTGTAAAGCCTATTAAATCATGTTAGGTAGAATTAGTTCCAGAACAATAATCAGTGCTTCCACCCGACTTCATATTCTTTTTCTTAATTATTTTCCAATACGTGAAATGCTGTAAAAAGACCAGAACAAATGAATTTTTGCTCATTTGCTATTTTGAGTTGTCAGAATGTGGTATTTATTGGACTTGGAAAATAAAAATATTACAAACATTTTCAAGTTTGAGATAAAATCTTAGTAAAATGAACAAAAATGATACATCCATGTCTCATTCTTCATTCTATGTCTCTTTCCATTTGAAAAAAAACGTAGACATTCAACACTGACTAACGTTTCCTCTGTCTTGGGTCTCAATGGAAGGATGGTTGCCCTTCCATCCCCACCGCTGCCATCTTGGCTGGAGCCGACAGTGCGTTTGTCTCTGCTGCACCCCTGCCGGAATCTCCCAACACCACCTCCCACCCCACTGCCCCACCACCCCTGCCCACTGCCACTCCTGACCCTCGAGCCCCTCCTGTGCAATGCAGGAGAGTGATTGTCAAACAGAGTCCGATCACCCCACTCCCTTCTCAAGACCTACCCACAGCTTCTCACCCAATTTTGAATAAAGCAGAAACGTCTTCGTGATCCTGAGCCAGCCCTCTGGGGTCCGCTCCACTCACCCCTCATTCTCTCTGTCTGCATTTTGTTCTGTCCTCAGAGTTACTAAACTCCAGAGCTTGGTTCAGATGAGGCAAGCACCCTGACAAGGGAACAAATGAGTTAAAAAAAAAAAAAAGCACATCTCCCCAAGGTGGTCTAAGTGCGCATGCTGCTTGTTTTTAATAGACACCTTTTCCCATAAGCTTTTGCCTGGATCCGTTCAGGTTCTGTCTCATGTATTAGCTTCTAGTTCATTCTGTCAAATGACTGAATATAATTAAGAACCTCGTGTGGGAAGCAGATAAATGCAGACTTCTCTGCTTCTCTCCAAGGTGAGTAAAGATGACCTGTTTGGCTGTTCAGCTAATTTTTGTTGAGATTTAGAAGACTGATAATGTTTATCTGTTTGATGACGTTTAGCAGTAACACTTGTGGGTCAGATATGTCATGGTATTTAGGAACTGGACAGTGGATTGTGAGCCTGAGGAAAATTTGTTATTAAATTCTCTCTCCTTCAACTCACCAGTCCTCACGTGTAGAAATCTTCTAGTTTTCATAAGTAACCTGCCCATCAACAACCTTGGAAGCCCCCCATTGGCCATGTCCTTAGAAAGGAGATGCATCTTCTTGATTAAAAAACACACCATCAAGACTTCCGTGGTGGTCCAGTGGTTGACTCTGCACTGCCGCTGAAGGGGGCATGGATTGGACCCCTGGCTGGGGAGCTAAGATCCTGCATGCAGGATGGTGTGCCCCTCTCCCCAAAAAGGTAAAAATATACCATTTCCAAAATCCTGAAAATAGAGTTATTAATCATTCTCAGTGCTCCTGGGAAAAGCAATTTCTGTGTTAGCAAAGCAAATCATTTCTCTGTGGCTAAATAACAAAAGTGGACCTCTCCTTAATTTTGGGTCGTGTCTGAGAGCCTGGGTCTGTGCAGAGTCTGTAGGGCCCAGTTCCATCTCGATGGTACTCTTTCTTCCAGCTGTCTCTGCATGGTGGACAGAATTAAGCCAAGCTTAGGTTACCATTCCTGGAGATTCTGTGTTAACTTACATAGTTCTCTGAGAGCACATCGTGCCTAATGGACTTTTAAGTTCTCAGGGAAAAAATGACCATGTATAAGCCATAGAAATGTATCTTAAGAGATGACAAAAACACAAAATAGCACACTTACAGCTTTTATCACCTTTTCCAGAGAGTGAAAGATATATCTACTAGGCACCTATGGTGCACTTAGTACTTGGCCAGGCTGAATAAACCATTTATTTAGGCACTGCATAATGGCAAGTATACAATGATGAATAGTATACAGCATGATACTTCTATCAGACAAAACCAGACAAAACCAGGGACTGTAGGAACTGAAAGGATGGCAATCAAGATGGCTGAGGTCAGCAGCAAAGCCTTCAAAAATCTTCACTGATAAGAACAATTTACCCAGGAGTCTAAGCATGTTCTCCTTATGGAGCCTGCACAGTAGCTTCCTTGATTTTTGCTTTTGTTTTTTTATTTTTCAAGCTATTGTTTCACTCCCTCAGAAATGTGATCATTTAGGCCACAACTGGCCACTTCTAAAAAGACCCTAAAGGAAATCAACTCTGAATATTCATTGGAAAGACTGATGCTGAAGCTGAAGCTCCAACACTTTGGCCACCTCGATGCAAAGAGCCAACTTGTTGGAAAAGACCCTGATGCTGGGAAAGATTAAGGGCAAGAGGAGAAGGGGATGACAGAGGATGAGATGGTTGTATGGCATCACCGATTCTACAGACAGAAATTTGAGCAAACTCTGGGAGGTAGTGAAGGACAGGGAAGCCTGACGTGCTGCTTGGGGTCACAGAGAGTCAGGCACAACTTAGAGACTGAACAACAACAAAGGAACCCAAGTCCTTCTCTGTCTATTTCCTGGGGACTCCAGATATTTGCAGAGTATGGTTCAGCTTACCATCCAACCCCATTTCTGCCTTCAAATCTGGACTCAAGTTTCTTCAGAGGCAACACAGTAATTTCTTTCCAACACTCTATTTAGAACCTGACCACCACACACTGTCCTCTGTAACAGAGCCTCAGTGGCTGAAGGACCCTCTCCAGATGCCCAGCACCATAGTAAACGCACTATGGCTGCATGCTCACATGCAAGCTTTTCTCTTTGAAAGCTCAGGCTTTTCATCTTTCTCCTTTTCATCGCTGTCTTAGCTGGTCACTCGACCACACTCAGTAATGACTGTGGGCTGTGGCCCACGTCTTCCTCTTCATCCCAGGCTCCACCATCATTCTTGAAAGAAGCACAAGCCTTGGAATCAAAGAGAACTGGTTTTGAAACACAGCTTTGCCCTCTACCAAGTGTGTGACCATAGACACATTGCATAACGTCTCTGATCCTTAGTTTCTCATGTAAAACTTAATAATGGTGCTTATTTCAAAAAGGTGGGGAGACGTGTAAATTGCTTATCACAGTGGACAACTCATAGAAACTGATAAATAAATGTTGCCTATGAGGATTGCTGTGATGTCAACAGTCAACCTCCGCATCACCCAGCCACTTTCAGCTTTGGGCTACACGCTAGCAATTTGAATCGTTTTTCCTGCAAGATCCTAAAAAAATCTACCTTCTTTACACCACATTTTCCTGTTATTCTATCCCTCTTATTTCTCTGCTCAACTTTCCTTGATCTTCAATTCCTCCTTGTTCTCCGCCCTCTCTTTTCTTATGTTTCAAAGGAGCGCAGACCTCAAGATGCTGTTAACAGCTTTCTTTGACAGTTGCTTTCTCGTCTTTCCTCTGCATCTTTCTAACAAAATCCCTAGTGCTAAATCAAACCAGGTGATTTCCTCTTCTGTTTTTATGCCCAGTCTCCAGAGAGCTGTTAGAAAAATGAAATTGCACTTCAGTGAGGATCTACAGGTTCATGGTCTTGAGCCTCGCCCTGGGAGCTGCCTGGGCCATGTCTTATGTTTCAACCCACAACATTCCCCTCCTTCAGGTCACCTCTCTGAAAGTTCCTGCTGAGTTCCTACACTCTTGCCATCTACATCATAAGAGAAACTTCCTTCACTTCCTGCTACATCCCACATCTCAGTCCTTTCCCAACTCCTCCTCCAATGATACAGATCCACGTGCTCTCGTAGCAGAAGATTCTGTACTCCATCCTTCCTTAGGGATGTCATTCCACTGTCTGTCTCTGCTGTCTTCATTGCTTTACCCTTCTTCCACCTGCTTGCTGTCTCTTTCAAAATACAAACATGTTCAGGATTTTCTCTCCTTCAGCTGATCCCCTTCCCCGAACACTATTGGCTGTGTTCTCTGTTTGAAACACGTCTCCTGGTATTTCCTGTTATAAATTTTTTCCCTCTCTTCCTTCTCTCTCCTCCCCCCTCCCCCTTGTCTCCCACTCTTCCTGCACCTCTTCCTTCTCCTGGTTCTCCTCTTTCTTCTCTCTGCTTCTCCTTTCCTCCAATAAACACATGAACATTTTTCAGGGGTCTGTCCTCCACCCTTTCCTATTGTTATTCTGGATCATCTCATACAGAGGTGAGAGTCACAATATTTAATAGCTGGCACAGTTGGACATTGACAGAACAGATACTGGCCATAAGCATCAGATTTAGCCATGCCAGAGTGTACCAGCTGATGTTAGTCCTGCCTCCAGGGCATCCACAGTCACACTTGTCCCTGGGCTGTGCCTTTTATCCCAAACCTCTTTCATAAGTCAACGTGGGCACGCTGACTGGGATGGGAGGATGATAGGTACCATATGTTTTGTTGTTGTGGTTTAGCTGCTCAGTCATGTCCAACTCTTTTTTGACCGGGACTGTAGCCCACCAGGCTCCTCTGTCCTTGGGATTTTCCAGGCAAGAATACTGGAGTGGTTTGCCATTTCCTCCTTCAGGGGACCTTCTCAATCCAAGGATCGAACCTGCTTCTCCATGTCTCCTGCATTGCAGGCAGATGCTTTACTGAAGTCATGCTAACTGTGTCTTGTCCATTTCTACAGCATCTCCAGGCTACCTGGTCCATTGTCATCATCACCAACTCACCCTGACTTCTTTGTTAGAATAGTTCTTGCTTATCTTTAAAAACTAGCTATGCATTTCTTTTAGGAAGATTTTTCTTGAGATCCCCAGTGTGCAGTTGTGGGTTACGTGAACTCCCCCGGTCTCATCCTCACGACGGCCTCTTCCATTCCACCTACCAGGAGATACTGTGTCTTCTACCTGGTTACCTCTCTAGCTCTTCCCTGCCACGTGAAGCCCTTGAAGGCAGTCTGGACTTGTACTTGGCACTCAGTAGACACTCAGCAAGTGTTTACAGAGTTGAAGAACTGATCACCCCAAGTGGGAAGGCTGTAACACACTGGGTGTGTTCATCATTACTGTACAGACTGTGCTCAGCATTTGGAAAGACTTGAAACTGGCAATGCGGAGAACACTACCTGGTCTTTGTTCAGTGTTTGGGGGACGTACTGGGACACCCAGTGTCCCTCGGGAGTTCCTGAGAATTTAAAATCGATTGGAGGGCTCTGTGAACATCTGCTGCCTTCCCCTGGTACCCGTGGATGCTTAATGAATCTTGACTGACTGACTCTACCTTTCTCTGTGCTTTGCCAAAACATACCCATCTGCTTTAGGTTCCTTTCATTTGCCTCTGTCCTCCTTTCTGGATTTTTCTTTCCTGGAGTAGAAATAACAGCAGAATGGTTGAAAGTTATAGTCTCACATTCCTCTTGTGTGATATTTTTAGTGCCTTCACAAACCCTGCTTTTCTTTTAGTCACTTCAGTAAAATGAAATTGTTTATTTTTATATGTTTCCTTTTGCCCTGTAACTTTGTTACATCAAAAGTACGTTCTAGACATAAATTGCAGTTTATTTTGTTTTTCTGGATCCTGCATTGCCTGTAACCGTTTGATTTAAGCTATCAATATTACAGACAGACGCTACACTTCCTAGAGACTCAAGCTTCTGCGCCTCTGGTGACATGGAGGTGGTGGTCAACATGTGGGGAAAACAATATGTGAGTAATAAAGCAAGAGGTCTCCTTTAGTCAGTGGAGGAGGCAAAGTTGTTTGGAGCATATTAACCTCCACACTAGTAAAAGGACCCTTTCTTCAGAATTGTCTTTTAAATTATTGTCCAAAGTGTGGTTAAAATATTTCCTCCCTAGCTCTTGTATTTTTGTTTCATCTCATCATTTCCCCCCAAAGACGATTCACAAGTGGAAAAAATGAATTTCTCAAATTCTTAACATAGAAATTCAAGCTTATTGTATCAGAGCATTTTATTTTTGTTAGACAAATACCCCCTGGTGGTAATTTAAATTTGGCTTGTGATTGAAATGCAGAGTAACTCTTCTTCTATCCTGGATCCTTGCTGGGGTTTCCTGAACTTGTTATCTGTGTCAGACCATTCTCACGTTCTCTCTTTCCACTAGGTCTCACCACTACACCTTGTGTTACGTTGTCAATGGCAAGCCTGGTGTTGATTCGTTTCGTATTATTAAGGAATGCAGGAAATTGGCTCTCATTGATCACACCAAGTACTAAAGCAGAACTAAGTGCTTTATATGAGCTGTCCTGTTTCAATTCCCATCAAAATCCAGAGATGAAGAGATTATTTTCATCCTGTTAGATAAGTGCACTAGGGTTCGGAATGCTTAAGTAACTTGATTTGACCAACGGACCACAGAGCGGCGGGGGGGAGCCTGGATTTCAATCCAATTAGGGTTGCTTTGGGAAGCCCGTGATTATTCTTCTATACAAGGTTACATCTTACTGTGACCAGGGAGCACCACAAAATTTAGTATTTATTTTCTTTTTTATTGGTATTGACTTTTTTTCTCTTAAAAGTTTACTGTGGTTCCCAATGGATTCTCTGTGTCTCTTGTAAACTGCTTGGAGTGTACTCTATGTACATATATGCATATGTAGACATGCATGAGAAATTAGAGATAGTTTTGTTGATACGTTAGAATATTTAACCAGTTGCATTTTCTACTGAAGATTTTTCTCTTTTCTATATCCCCGGTTTGAGAGTTTTATTAAATTGTCTCTAGCTTACCAAAGGAAAATGTATTGGGTTGGCCAAAAAGTTTGTTCAGGTTTTCCTGTAAGATGCTATGGAAAAATTCGAACAAACTTTTTGGCCAATCCAATACCAACAAATGGCTTCTCTGCACAAATGATGGAGTGGTTGTATGTGTGTGTGTTCACTCAGTCATGTTCAACCCTCTGGGACCCCGTGGACTGTAGCCTGCCAGGTTCCTCTGCCCATGGAAACTTTCCAAGCAAGAATATAAGAGTGGGTTTCCATTGCCTCCTATTCCCACCCAGGAATCAAACCTGCATCTCTTGTGTCTCCTGCTTTGGCAGGCGGATCCTTTTACCACTAAGCCACCTGGGGGTAGTTGACATGGTCCCAATTCTTCTCTTCCCTATCGGTCCTCATCTCCTTTCCACCTGATTTTCTCTACTTGCCATTGTGTTCTCTTGCAACTCGATGTCCACTGAAACCATTTCCTAGAAGCTGACCTGCCCCTCCTGCACCCTTCTCTTTTGGGGATCGGCTTGTCTCCTTTCAATGAAACCTTTCTCTACTTACTGTCATCTTTGACTCCTTTTAGTCAGGACCTCACAGTTGAAACAGTGAGACAGGTGATTGTTAGCAGTATTTCTGCAACTAAATTACAAGTGCAAGAAGGTTGGTTACAAGATTTCATCTTTTCAAAAACTTAGCTAGAGTGGCTGCACAATGCTGACATAAGGTGAGCCCTCAGCAAACATCTTCAGGTAGATGGTCAGGGCTGCCTGGGTGTCTATACAAGAACAGGGACTATACAAATGGCACATTTACCAATTTGGGGTTTCTTTATCAAGCACTTTGAAAATGACCAACCCAGTGAAGGGTGAGGCCTGCCATCTGCCAGGCACATGTAGATCAAGAATCTTTAGCGAGAAAAGGCTCTTTAACATGAGGAATACTTTGGTGTCATTTAGCACCAAGTTAGATGATGTGATGTAAATCACAAGCCAGGGCTAAAGTTACTCAGTGGTCTTTTGAGCCCTACTTTTCTTCTTTCCTAAACAAACCCAGTCCTTTGCCCAACGTCTGCATTGTGACACCCAACCCAGTCACAGCCCTGTCTCCATTTTCACTTGCTGAAATTTTCTAAGGCCTGTGTGTGCTACCAGAGCATCCCGTATTCTGCCAGCAAAGCACTTACAACCATTTAAATTATGTGTGTGACTGGATAATTGATCAGAGCCTCCCTGGGAAGCTATTAGATGCTCATTGCTTCAGAGGAGCAGTGTAGAGAGTAGAAAGCCAAAGGCTTCTTCAGCATCTTGGAAGTAGAAGGGCTTCCCCTTATAGTGAAATTTGCTGTTGTAGTCACCAAAACCCATTTCGTTTTTCTCTTGGACACAACAGCCAGATGATGTTTTTCGGACTCCCCTGGAGTCAGGTGAGACCATGACTAAATCTGACTTATGGAATACTGGTGAAAACAACCCGGGCCACTTCCATCCCTGGCCCAAAGAAACCTGCCTAACAGTCCCATCTCCATCTCTCTTCCTCTGCTGGCGGCATGCAGAGGACCCTAAGGACCCAGAGGATGGTGGAGCCATGAAAGGGAAGGAGAATAGTTCCCTAAATCACCATGTGGGAGAGCCGCTGCTGCACACTTCCAGTGAACTGTCTAATGAGGATGGAGGATGAGCCGGGGGACAGAAAGACCTGATACAAACAGGTGGAACCTGAAAACGAACGTGGAGACCAGGTTGGTAAAAGTGAAAGTGAAGTTGCTCACTCGTGTCTGACTCTTTGCGACCCCATGGACTGTAGCCCACCAGGCTCCTCCATCCATGGAAGTTTCCAGGCGAGAGTACTGGAGTAGGTTGCCATTTCCTTCTCCATGGGATCTTCCCAACCCAGGGATTGAACCCGGGTCTCCTGCATTGTAGGCAGATGCTTTTACCGTCTGAGCCACCAGGAAAGTTTGGTAAGAGAGCTCTGCCAAAGGAACATGTACGGAGTGAATCTGGAGTCCCCTAACACCATGCAGCCCAGCTCAGGCACAGGATACAGGATTGTGGGACAGAGGCCATAATGAATGAGCGGCCTGACCAGTCCTCATCTCCTTCCCACTGTATTTTCCCCTCTTACCACTGTGTTCCCTTGCAACTTGGTGTCCACTGAAACCAGTTCCTAGAAGCTGCTTCCTCCCCTCCTGCACCCTTCTCTTTTGAGGGGTCAGCTTGTCTCCTTTCAATGAAACCTTTCTCTGCTTTCTGTCATCTTTGATCTTCTTTTAGTCAGGACCTCACAGTGGAAACAGTGAGATAAAAGTTAAGTGATTGTTAGCAGTATTTTTACAACTAAATTACAAGTGCGAGAACTTTGGCTATGAGGTTTTATCTTTTTAAAAAACTCACCTAGAGTGGCTGGACAATGCTGGTGCATGGTAAGCCCTCAACAAACATCTCCAGGTGGTCGGTCAGGGCCGCCTATGTGACTCTACAATAGAGGGACTATACCAAATGGCACGTTTACCAGTTTGGGGTTTCCTTATCAGGCACTTTGAAAATGACCACCGCTTCTCATTGGTGACTGCAGAGGCTGACTCCAAGCATCAGATGGAATGCTGGATGTCTCAGCAGATGCAAGAGGGCAGGTAATCGCAGGTGACCTCAAGGACAGAGTTGCCCTTCCTAACCACTCCCTAGCAACTCTTCAACACTTTATAAGACCCACCTCCAAAATTGTATGCAAGCTGTGGAAAGAGGAGGCCTCAGATGGGCTGAGGTGATGATTCTGCTACTCTGGGGGAGTGGGAGCTTGAAACAGAAAGTAGGTTAGGTTGTAGATTAAGATTCAGAAATGTGTATAGTTAAAAAAATTTTTTTATTGAAGTATAGTTCATGTAATCTCTGCTGTATGACAATGTAGCTCAATTATATACACATAGACATTCTTTTTTTATGTTCTTTTCCATTATGGTTTATCACAGGATATTGACTATAGTTCCCCATGCTATACAGTAGGTCCTTGTTGTTTATCCATCTTATGTACAATAGTTTACACCTGGTAATCCTAAACTCCCAGTCCTTCCCTCCCCCACCCCCTTCCTCTTGGCAACCACAAGTCTGTTCTCTAAGTCTGTGAGTCTATTTCTGTTTCCTAGATAGGTTCATTTGTGCCATATTTTAGATTCCATAAGTGATATCATATGGTATTTGTCTTTCGCTTTCTGATTTACTTCGCTTTGTATGATAATCTCTAGTTGCATCCATGTTGCTGCAAATTGCATTATTTTATTCTTTTTTTATATCTGAGTAGTATTCCATTGTATATATGTATCACAACCTCTTTATCCATTCATCTGTCAATATACATTTAGGTTGTTTCCATGTTTTGGCTATTGTGAATAATGCTACGAACATAGGGATGCACGTATCTCTTCGAATGATAGTTTTGTCTGGGTATATGCCCAGAAGTTGGATTGCTGGATCATATGGTAATTCTATTTTTAGTTTTTTTAGGAACCTCCACACTGTTACCTATAGTGGCTACACTAACTTATATTCCCACCAACAGTGTAGGAGACTTCTCTTTTCTCCATACCCTCTCCCACATTTGTTATTTGTTGGCTGTTTAATGATGGCCATTCTGACTTGTGGGAGGTGGTATCTCACTGTCATTTTGATTTGCAAAACAAGTATGTGTTTTTCACCACCAAGGATGAGGACTAAGATTCATCCCGGCTCCCTCATTTGCGTGCCTGTCTTTCTTGCTGTCCCGGAAGCTCTGAGAGTCAGGGCCTGTCTGGCTCACCAGGGTGTCCTCAATGTCCAGCACATGGTAGATGCTTAATGACTATTTATGAATATGTGAATAAATGAACAGTCTGTGGGTGAGAGAATGGTCCCATTCCAGTTTGTCAATGAGGGCTGTGGGAAATAACTTCACATCAGCAAAAGCAGAGAATCAGGTTGAGAGAGCCTTCTGGGGGTGGATTTTGTCATTTCCTTTGAAAGGTCAAAGGGTTTCCCTGGTGGCTCAGAGGGTAAAGAATCTGTCTGCAATGTGGGAGACCTGGGTTTGATCCCTGGGTTGGGAAGATCCCCTGGAGAATGGAAAGGCTACCCACTCCAGTATTCTGGCCTGGCGAATTCCATGGACTATACAGTCCATGGGGTCACAAAGAGTCAGACTCAACCAAATGACTTTGACTTTCATTTTTCTTTGAAAGGTCAAAAAGCTAACTGTCACTGAATCTATTTCCTGGGAGACAAGGTTAGCTCCTGGGGCCTTAAAATACAAATGACCAAATGACAGAACACTGTCGTCTTTGTGGAGGCTTCCTTTAATTCATGTTTAACTCTTAGGGTGCTGAGTTCAGAAGACATTAAGCAGATGCAGTGGCAGGCTTCCACTGTGATATTGGCTTTTACAAAAAAAAACCAAAAAACAAGCTTATCCATTTTACTTACTGTCTCTCCATAACTCTGATTTCAATCATAATGATCACAAGAAAGTATCTATAGTACTTTTATATGAGCTGGGAATACTACTTTTGATAATGATTTGAGAGTGGTTATTTTTAAAGTATAGTGGTCTAAGATAGTTTCAATACTGGGTTTTCATTTTACATGATAATTATAATCATGACAATAATTATTAACATTGTTATGGTGTGGACCACTTATTCAGTGCTTGGCACTAGTGGTAAAGAACCCGCCTGCCAATGCAGGAAACATAAGAGACGTGGGTTCGATCCCTGGGTTGGGAAGATCCCCTGGAGAAGGGCATGGTAACCCACTCCAGTATTCTTGCCTGGAGAATCCCATGGACGGAGGAGCCTGGTGGGCTACAGTCCATGGGGTCACAAAGAGTGGGACACGACTGAGTGACTTAGCACACATGCACACAGCCTTAAGCCAAACGCCAAGGGTGGTCAGTAGTCACCAGAAGCTTGGAGAGAGTCACAGAGCAGGTTTCCCCTCAGAGTTTCCAGAAGCAACTAACCCTGTAACACCTTGACTGCAGATTTCTGGCCTCTAGGCTTTGAGAGGATACATTTCTGTTGCTTTAAGCTACCCAATTTGTTTGCTTCTTTCTTTCTTTGTTTTGGCCACGTGGCATGTGGGGTCTTAGACATGGCATGTGGGGTCTTACGTCCCTGACCAAGGATCGAACGCAAACCCCCTGCATTGGAAGCACCGAGTCTTAATGACTGAGCCACCAGAGAAGTCCCTAAGCCACCCAATTTGTGATCGTTTGTTACAGCAACCCTAGAAAACTAAAACAGGAATGGAGCCACACAAGAGCGCTGGCCTGTGCTGGGAGGTTCTGGGAGCTGACAGGCACAGCAGCTGTGTTCTGATTCCTTAAAGTGTTGTTGGTCATTTGCCTGTTTGCTCCCCCTCCTCCCCGACCTTTTGTGCTCTCTGTGGAAGGGGGCGCAGAGACTGTAAAAAGTACCTGTGCAGATTCCCTCTCCAAGTAGTGCCTAATTAGTTTTGGCCAGTCAGTATCAGTATCAGTTCAGTCGCTCAGTCATGTCCGACTCTTTGCAGCTCCGTGGACTGCAGCATGCCAGGATTCCCTGTCCATCACCAACTCCTGGAGCTTGCTCAAACTCACATCCATCGAGTCGATGATGCCGTCCAACCATGTCATCCTCTGTCATCCCCTTCTCCTCCTGCCTTCAGTCATCGGGTGTTAAAAAAAAAAAATTCAACCGAGGAAATTCTAAAGATCTTATTGGTTTTATGCAGCTGTTCATGAATCAGGCATCATTACATTTAGCAGAAAGAAAAGAACTGTGGGGAACTGTACAAAATGAAAGACTTCTATGGGCAAAGTGAAGCAACAACAAGGAAGTTATACTATGAAGAAGTGGATTGGTTGTAGCAAGGTCACTTTCCTTTAGGGGAAGGCAGGGGTCCATCTGTCACCAGATGACCTCACTAGTGCTGATCAGATGATACCTGATTGACTAGTTTATGATTTTATTTCTGGAAGAACCAAAACTGTAAGTCTTAAGTTTCAGTTTGGTGTCATAGGACTTAGCATAAGTGACTTCATTTGGAGACTACTGTCTCTCTTTTAACACGAACAGTGTCAGGAGGCTGGCAAGGCAGAGATAGGGAATAACTGAGTTCCATCCACCTTCTTTTCATACTGTTGAAAAGGTCCATTTAGTCTGAGCTATGGTTCTTCCAGTAGTCATGTACGAATGTGAGAGTTGGACCACAGAGAAGGCTGAGTATCAAAGAATTAATGCTTTCGAACTGTGGTGCTGGAGAAGTCTCTTGAGAGTCCCTTGGACAGCAAGGAGAACAAACCAGTCAATCCTAAAGGAAATCAACCTTGAATGTTCATTGGAAGGACTGATGCTGAAGCTGCAATACTTTGGCCACCTGATGCAAAGAACTGACTCATTGGAAAAGACCCTGATGCTGGGAAAGATTGAAGACAGGAAGAGAAGGGGATAACAGAGGATGAGATGGTTGGATGGCATTATTGACTCAATGGACATGAGTTTAAGCAAACTTTGAGAGATAGTGAAAGACAGGGAAGCCTGGCATGGTGCAGTCCATGGGGTCACAAAGAGTTGGACACGACTAAAGTGACTTAGCACACACGCATGCACTCACACAGTCTTTTTTTGTCTTTCCAGTCCTTCCGACACTGTTGCAACCAACACTTGTTTTGAATTTCCTCTGTTTGAAATGTCAAGAGAAATTTGGGGTTCTTTCCCTAACTGAACCTGACTGGTACTCTTTACTTCCAACTATGGCAGAGAATGGTGTCCCCCAGCAGACAGTTCTGCCGAGCTATTCTAGGAAACATTCCTAAAGTCCCCATTGAAAGATTCTCCTTCAGCCCTTCTTCTCAGTTATACAGGAGATACCAAATTTCCTACACCCAAACTTTCTGCTTAGACGAGCCACAGTGATTCCTATTCTCTGCAACTAAACCAACCCTGACTGAAATGACAGGATTCTGGGATTCAAAGACTTGGTCATCTTTCTAATGCTCTATCTCTAAAACATCTGTGCACACATCTCACTGGCCGAGCATCAGACTGTGGAGCCACACATACATTCTGGTGACCAGAAATCCAGAATCTAAGAGAGTCTGCTAACTGCTGGTGAGGATACAGGGCAGACAGGTCTGGGGGTTTACGAGTCTTACTTTGTTGGGCATTTGTGATTACAATGATCAGTTACAAGAGTCGTTTGGAGGTGATTTCTTGATTTTACACACATTGGCAATAAAAGGAAGTATGACAGATATGCACACAAGTTTTAGTCAGACACATCCGAGTGAATCCAGCGCCTCCATACATGGCTTGTGGTTCTCAGTTTTCTTGTTGGAGCATGGGTAAAATGTCAGCAACAGCTTTAGAAAATCCTTGTACAGAATTAGGTGAGATAACCTATGCATATTGGAAAAACACTTAGCCTGGTGACTGGCATATGGTAAGTAAGAATTCAATTTTTTAAAAATAGCTATAATTTTAGAAATTAATCAAGTAATTTTAATTGGAGGATAATTACTTTACAATATTGTGATGGTTTTTGCCATATATCAAAATGAATCAGCCACGGGTATACATGTGTCTCCCCATTCTGAACCCTCCTCCAAACTCCCTCAAAAATAGCTAATATGTTCCAAATTTTTCAAAATGGTTTTGCTTGTAGGTATACCTTTTAAAAACATGGATGTGTAAATTCATGATTTAACCAAGTCCACTAAACTTTGGCAAGATCGCCTGGGCCAGGGCTAGGGCCAGGGTCAGGCTGTGTCATTGAATGTTGTGCCTTTTCCTCCTGAGATACAAGCCCAGAGGTCTGCATTCAGGACTAGAGGAGAAAATACCCATTTATTTCTGCCAGCCACAGTGATGATTGGTCATTCAGGAAAGAGCATGAAGGAACCTAAGTATACTCTGCGTATGTTTCATCCATAGATTTTCCCCAAAAGGCAAATGTGGTTACGGAAGAATGTAAAAGGTTGCTGATGAATATGTTCCACTTTTTCAACAGAGTGCACATTATGACTTTGGGGACAATTTTCTAGGAAAGTCTCCATAAAACTAGTGCTGTTTCTGGGGCTATAACTCCCAGGAATCATTCTTAGGCGAGATTCTGTAAAGAAAAATTTGAACACCAGAATGGTCAAAGGGCTGCCTGGCCCATTGTGTGGGAACTTTGTTTTCTATGTCATACACTGCTGATGGACTACTCAATGGTTGTTTCCTCTTCTCCTTGCTTACGGAATACAATTTTATTTGGACTATAACTTGTGATGAATCATGAATGAACTAAGTCAACTAGAGCAATCCTGTTCCCCTTTGCCAACAATTGGTTTAGGGGTCTAGTCAATGACACAAGAAGTCAGGTGGGGGGGTTCTAGGAAAGATCTTCCTTTCTGCTGCAGGAGAGTCACCCCATCCTTCCTGCTTTGGAACGTTTCATTTAAAGTTGTGATGCTTGGAGATGTTGCAGCCATGAGGTCAAGAGAATCCCAGAGATGAACATGGAGAGCTCTTACATCATTGATCCACTGACCCCACCCTGGAAGTGACTACCTTCAGACTTTTTGCTAAGGAGATAATAATGAAGAGGCTAATTTATTATGCTTCTTTGATCCTGATTCCATCTATGTGCAGTTTGATGTTCTAGTCAGAAGATAATTCAGTATAAGATCTATTTGATAATTTCTGGTTAAATGTTGAACTCAAATTTTCCTAACTTTACTCTTTGTACTGGTCTGTGGTTTATAATAAATGGTAAAGGAGTCTGACTCCATTTTCTGTCTCTTTGGAAGAAGATCGAGCAGAATGTGACTGCTCTTGATCCTGGTGCATCTCCAGTTAACAAGTTTATTCACACAGTTGTGTAGGGACAACAGAGATTCCCATACTGAGAGTCTTCAGTTATGTTATTTTTAGTTGCTTGCAGACAGGGTCATGCTTGCTGCCATAACCTCAATAACTGGTTCTACCCCAAAAAAAAACCAAACCTAAAAACCAAACAATGTCACAAAAAGTCCAAATGATATCTTAATGATGGTTACATATTTTTTCTTTATATTGGCTCTTTACAGTGCTTCTCTACCATCCTGTTTGTTTTTTTTTTTTTTTTAATTCTTGAAATCTGCTGCATGCTTGACATAAAAAATGTGTTTTGCTAGTCCTAGTGGCTAATTACTTGAAGTGGGAAGAAAAAAATCTCAAATACAGACTGATTAACAGTGTAAGCTTACAAGTTACCACCCACACATGGAGCCACACTTCTTCAATGAAAATATTTTGTAGAATTACATAAATTCACCAGGAAGCTTAAACTATATATTTTGGGAGAAAAGGAAGCAGGCTTCTTGTAGGAAGACTCTAGTTACCTCTATTTAGCCACTCTGAAAACCTTTTTGTATGTTGATAGCCTTGTCATATTTTAGAGTCAAGAATGGGCAGTGAAGCTGCTGGAATTTTTGCTCAAATAACCTAAACTGGATGTACATTTTTAGTAAGAAGCTTTAGAAAAAGTTATTATAAACTAACAATATTCCACAAAATAAAATATTTGCACAGATATATATAGAGAGTAGCATAGACGCATATACACTACCATATGCAAAATAAATAGCAATGGAAATGTGCTGTACTGCTCAGGGAACTCCTAAAGGGGCTCTGTAACAACCTAGAGGGGTGGATGTGGTGGGAGGTGGGAGGAGATTCAAGAGGGATGGGACTTAAATATACCTCCGGCCAATTCATGTTGATGGTGGCAGAAGTCAAACCAATATTGTAAAGCAGTTATCCACCAATTAAAAATAAATTAATTAAAAAATAATTTATACAAAGAATTGCAATAACATCCTGTAAACTTGTAAAGCCATTTTCCCCCCTTTTAAGAGATCTATCTTGTTCGTTTTGAGTATAAAAGTAACATATGCTCCATGACACAAATTCAAACTCTACATTCAGATGTTCAAATATATAGTGTGGAAGTTTCCTGTCAGCTTAGCCTCCTACAGACCATAGCTACTATTTTGTGCACAGACTTCCCATTTCTTATGCATACATAATATATTTGTATAAATGGGATCTCACTCAGCATACTGTTTATAAACTGCTTTTATCACTTAAAATATATATCCTGAACATCTTTCCAAGTCAAAAGTTACATACTTCATTTTTTAAAACAGATGCCTAACTGTCCAATGGGTACATATACTATTCTTTATTTAACCAAATAAGGAAGAATTTTAAAACTTTTTAAAAACTGTTGTCAAAAAATCTATAGGGGACATTCTATGTACCTACATCCTTATGTACTTGTCTGATTATTTTTCTGAAGATATATTCTAAGAAGTGGAATGACAGTATTTAAAGTACTTTAAAATTTTACTACACATCAGCAGAATTCTCTTACGTTGATTTGCACCCTTATATACCATGAATGAGAGGATCCTCTTCCCAATATCCTTGCTATTGCCAAGTAACAATCATTGGAATACTTGTTAATCTGCAAGATAACATCACTGATGTTTTGTTCTGTATTTAACTGATGACTAGTGAGGCTGAACACCTTTTCTTTGGCTTATTGACCACTTGTATCTCATACTTTGTTAATTACTTGAGTATATACTTTGCCTACTGTCAATAGGAGAAGTTAATCTTTTGCAGGGAAGAGTTTTTATATAGTAAGGGCACCAATGGTTTGTATTTGTAGAAGTTACTTGCTTATTGAAGGACTCTTTATCCAGCTTATTGAGGGTTAGTGTCTCACGTAGCTCCAGTCTTCTTGGAGAGAACATAATGAGTTGGGTGATGCCTCCTCTTTGATTCTGTGGTACTTTGGATATGTATCCACTAGAATGCTTGAACCTAGTAGGCAGAGTTTCAGGAACTGACTCCTTCATTAAACCTCCAGTTCATGGGAGGCAGGGAGAGTTCTTGTTCCTCTTCGTGCCTTGGAACCAAACACTCCTAGAAAGTGGCCACTAAAACGGTAGCAAAAGCAAACCCAGCTGGCTTTCTTTTTCCTCTTTCTTCCAAAACGCACCCCAGGCTGGATCCATGGAAGATTAAGACAGGCAATCTTGCTCTCTTCATCCCAGTGTTGAATACTAATGGCATGCCGGCATTATTCCAAAAGCAGCTCCCCGGAAGGGAAGCACTGGACTCCCCTGGTCAAAACACTGGACTCACCTGCTGTTTTTCAAGTCAAGGAAAAGGGGTCGGTCCCCAAATTTGGGAAATGAAGACCAAAACATTAAAGCCACTGTCTCCATATATAATGCTGTATAGGAATGGAGAAAATGAAAGCAAATGACCCATGCTGGGAAGAATTAGCATTGCAATGCCTCAAAAATGATAGATTCGGAAAGGACCATTCCATATTTTGAAACACAATTAGATATTTACTCATTTATTTCTAGCTGCAAATGTATCTCATTTTTTAGATTAGTTTTGTAGCTTATTCTCTTTTTAGTGATCATGTTGATAACAAATTTCTGAAGAGCTGTTGCTAAGCGATGTAACTTAAAGCATGTAATGAAGCTTTCCTGTGACTACTTAAATGTAAAAAAGTACTATCTTAAGTTTACTACTTCATAATCAATCTAGTTTTCATGTTTGTATGATTGTGTCTTCCCCCCTTACCTAATTAAAAATTGTGTAAAGTCATCTAAAACTGATCTAATAATCTAACCTAAGACCAAGGGAGAAATATCCTTCAGAAAAAAATGCTTATAGAGTGACAAAGAGACATGACTTGGGTATTCAACATTGGGTTAGCTGGCATTATCTAACTGGGTAACTCTGAGGATGTCCCTCTCTCTTTGTGAGCCTAAGACTTTATTGCAAGTTCCAGCCAATGTTACAAGACGTAAAAGACACCGAGTATAAGCATTAGAAAAAGACATTTTCTGTATAAATTGAGCATGTGCATGCTCAGTCACTCAGCCGTGTCCAACCCTTTGTGACTCCATGGACCGTAACCCGCCAGGCTCCTCTGTCCACGGAATTTTCCAGGCAAGAATACTGGAGTGGGTTGCCATTTCCTACTTCAGGTGATCTTTCCAGACAAGGAGTCAAACTGGCATCTCTTATGTCTCCTGCACTGGCAGGTGGATTTTTTTTTTTTTTTTTAACCACTGGTGTATGTGCCTGGAGAATCCCAGGGATGGGGGAGCCTGGTGGGCTGCCGTCTATGGGGTCGCACAGAGTCGGACACGACTGAAGTGGCTTAGCAGCAGCAGCAGCAGCTACCATATAAGTTGTACTCTATTATAAATTTGAAAATCCAAATGACTTTAAAGACAAATTATTAGATATAATGAAATAGTTCAGCAAATTTGCTAGTAAAAGATTAACATACAAAAATAATTTATATTGCCATATCAGCAATAAGCAAATAAGAATAGAAATAGGAAAAAAAAGTCAATCTAAGAGCAACAGAAAAATATGTGCACTTCATCCATGGAGAATATTAAAATACGTTACTGAAGGACCTAAGGAAAAAACTGAACAGATAGAGGTATATACTCTGTTAATAGATGGAAAGACTTGATATTGTAGTTTATGTTATTTCTTTCCTGAAAAAAACTTACAAACTCAATAACATTCCAATAAAATCCCAATTGAGTTTTTTATGAAATTTGACAAACTGATCCTGAAATTCATGAAAAAGGCTAAGAGGCCTTTTGTATAAAGGGGCAAGAGAAGCTAAGACAATTTTCAAGAAAGCAAGAAGGAGAGGCTTGCCATTCAGATATAAGGACAAATTGTAAAGGTAGGGTACACAAGGTGGTGCTTTTTTCCAGAGATAAACAAAAAGATTAATGGAACAGATTGGTAGAAAATAGAGCTCAGCAAAAGCCCACACTCACATGAGCTCTTGATACATGACAGGGATACCATCATAAATCAGCAGAGAAAGGATGGGTCTTATTAAATAATGTCTGTATAATATAATAATGCTAGATAAAGTCAAAGATAAATCCAGGAAGATTAGACAAATCTGAAGGACAGAATTTTAAAACTATTAGAAGAGAAAATAGATAAATATCTTTATAATCTCTGTATAGGGAAGGGTCTCGTAAATGCAAAGATATGATTAAAGGCAGGAGGAGAAGAGGGTGACAGAGAATGAGCCGGTTGGATGGCATCACCTACTCAATGGACATAAGTGTGAGTAAACTTCAGGACAGAGGACAGGGAAGCCTCAAGTGCTGCAGTCCAGGGGGGCACAAAGAGTCTGACACGACTTAGCGACTGAACAAAAGACTTGAAAAGCACAAACAAAAAGGCTGATAAATTTAATTATATTAGCATTATAAAGCTTTTTCATTATAAAAGGTATTTAAAGAGCTCAATTACAATCTGCAGACTGGAAAGATCTTTGAAATACATATAGTTGGCAAAGAATTCATTCTAGGATACATATAAAACACCAATGAATCCATAAGCAAAAGGCAAACAACCCAATATAAAAATGGGCGAAAGAAATGTGTGAATAGCCAATCACTGGCCAAAGAAAACACCTGACTGGCCAGTGAACACATGGAAAACCACTCACTTTCTAATGAGGGACTTGAAAAAAAAACAATAGTCAAAAAATATCTTAAACACCTAAGACTGGCAAAAATGGAAATGCTTAATATAGCAAATTATGCAAATCTTTGGAGAAATAACTTTTTTCCAGGACCTTTGCAGTCTAGGGGAGGAGAGCTTAGTGTTTAAAAGGGTGGACTTTCGAGGAAGCCTGTCTCCTTCACTGGCTGTGTGACATGGTCAAGTTATTTCAAATACCCATATCTCAGCTGCTTCATCTGTGAACCACGAATGACGGTAATAGCCAAATGTAAAGAGAGCTTACTTATATCAAACCAGGCCCTCTTCTAAGGGACCTCACTGAGTTTTTGTGAGGATTAAGTGAGAATCTTTAAATAGTTCCTTCTCCAGTGTTAATACTATATATGTGTTAGGCATTTTTATTTGTTAATATCTAAAGTAAAACTAAAACTAAACTAAAGATGTTAGTATCTAAAGTAAACAGTTATTCATACATTTCAATCGGATGACTGCATTTTGAAGTGCAAATTCTTGAGAAACTCTTCTACGTGTTCTCAGGGGGCCTATATAATATTATTGCAGTATTGTTTATTACAGCAAAAATTATCCAAATGAATAGGAGGAAAATAGATATATAGGAGGAAAATAGATAAATAAATTATCCAAATGAATAGGAGGAAAATAGATAAGTAAATTGGGTGTGTTCATTCAATCTTAAAAGAATTACATGTAACAGCATGGGAAAATGTCAAACACATAATATTAATTGAAAAGCAACACACATTTTGGTAAACTGATATAATAAGATACCATTTGTTTAAAGTTTAAATCCATGCAAAACATTATGATAGACAAATATAAATGGTGCAAACTTATACAAACAGGTGTGGAGGACATTATCAACTTCAAGATAATGGTTATGTGCAGGGGAGAGAAGGGCATCCAGAATCAGGTGAGTTAAGGATCCGGGTGGATGGGGACTCAGTCATATTGTGGTTGCATCATCTGGACCACACAGCCCTCTGTTGCTGCTGAAGCAGACAGACGAGACAAGAGAAACACCAGTGGGCTTTCTACCACCTCAGCCCAGAAATGGCACAGATGGTTTCTGCTCACATTTCACTGGCTAGAACCAGTCACGCGACCCCACCGACCTGTGGAAAAACTGGGCAAGTCTTGCTTGTGGTGAACACTTGGGATGTTCCCCACACTTGGCCAGTGGACTAAATGTAGCCAGAGCATATACTAAACTTCTGAATAAATAGCCTCACATTGTCCTTTTTTCCCCCTTCTTGATCTGAAACTCTCCAGTAGTTCAGTTTACTTGGATCCCTCAATCGTTTGGTCTTCAATGACTAGATCAAATGCCTTGAATACCTTTATAGAGACCAGCTGTTCCTTTCACCAAATCAGCAGATGGGAGCAGAGGTTACTAGGATTTTCTTCAACAGTGACTCAAAGAGAAAGTCTGGAGTGGTTCTACACCTTTGAAAGATTTTGTGTGAGTGTCTAGAATATTTTGAGTCTTCAAAAGTAAATGTTAAATAGTAATTGTTGTTGCTATTCTTTTAAAATAAATTCGGATTTATCCCTTAGTGACTTAATAAGGCTCTTTGATTAGGGAGTCTTTGAATAAGGTAAATGCTGGCTGGTAGATCATCTATGAGCTTGGGAGTCTTTGAAAGGATCATTCATCAAAGCCAGCAGTTTTGGCAAACTCTGAGCTACAGCTTTAATTAGCATTATGTTGCTTTCTTCAGTTTGGATTTTGCATAAGTTAAAGCAGCCAGGGAAATATTTTACTAAAATCCACCTGCTCACTCAGCATTAGCTACCCCTTTGGTTTTCCATAAATAGCTCAAAATGAAGAGCTGACACTTTACTTGTTTCCGTACTCACAGCTTGGGCGCCTCAACTGAACATATGGAAAAGTAAAGTTTACGACTCTTCTTGACCCAGGGAAGTAGGTACCTGAGGCTGTTCTCTCGGTGTTCTCCTCGATCCCCATCTGGCTCTCAGCTTTGGAGCTGACCTCGTAATGAAGTCAGAGCTCTAGCTGGCTTTGATGCTGCCCTGGCATGATCTTTTCTCTTTTTTCTGAATATGCTTAAAAACCCAGCTCTCTTAGAAGTCACTCTCAGAACTGCCTGGATCTGTTACTTAGTGTCAATCTGTCTTCAGTTAAGTACAGGTGATAAGTAATTTGGTTATATCATGAAGCCAGTTTCTATAAACATAATATTGAAATAGGATAAAAATTATTTTCATAACACAGGATACTTTGTATTTAGCAGTTGGCCTCCCCTCTTAGTGATATATTCTTCATCTGATAAGTGAAGAAGTCTTAGTTGCTCAGTTGTGTCTGACTCTTCACGACCCCGTGGACTGTAGCCCACCAGGCTCCTCTGTCCATGGGATTTCCCAGGCAAGAGCACTGGAGTGGGTTGCCATTCCCTTCTCCAGGGGATCTTCCTGACCCAGGGATCAAACCTGGGTCTCCTGCATTGCAGGCAGACTCCTTAGTGTCTGAGCCACCAGGGAAGCCCTATTCTTCATCGACTTCCATTCAAACAGTGTATGAGATTTGCAAGTTTCTCTCTAGTACAGGAGGAAAGAGGAAGAGAAGTATGGATGGAGGTGTGCCAGTGGTGATGGTGCTAGCAATTCACCATGATAGGAAATAGCTTAATGCTTTCTGGCAGTTTGGGTGGATTCTCTTTGTCTTCCATAGTTTCTGGAAATGGATATCTGACTCTACAGAGACCTCCATATCTCACAAAGCTTATTGATCCCCTTAGAACCAACTGAGCGTATTCAGTGCCTTTCAGGATAAAAAGGGAAATAGATTCTTGCCTTCCACATTCCATATTCTTTTCTTAAGTATAACTGGAGCTGTGAGAACAGAAGTGTGTCCACCTTAATTAAGCAAATTAAGACTCACACATGGTGAAGCTGACCATGGGCAAGCAGCTCTCATCAAGAGGCTAAAGTTTGGGAATTGGAGCATTGTCTTGAGAGAGTGGTTAATATGGGGTGTAATGAAGGGAGATTACTGTGCCCCCCCCACCTTCAAGTAAAGTGACAGTGGCTTCCAGGGGCCACCCCAAGGGCTGGGTCACATCTCCCACCAAAGGGAGGCTGGAAATCAGCCTGGGGCCGCAGAGCAGAAGGCTGCGGTTTAGGAAACAACAATCCCACCAGTGATGGGACAAAGAGGGACACTTTCCATGATGGGCTCGAGAGAGAAAACTTAACCTGGAGTCTTCAGACAGCACTTGGCACAAGAGGGCTGCCGGGAAGGGAGATTAAAACAGAAAAATCACGCAGGTGGATTACTGACAGAGGGCTTCCCAGGTAGAACTAGTGCTAAAGAACTTACCTTCCAATGCAGGAGACATAATGAGACGTGGGTTCAATCCCTGGGTGGGGAAGACCTCCTGGAGAAGAGCATGGCAACCCACTCCAGTATTCTTGCTTGAAGAGTCTCATAGACAGGGAAGCCGGGCGGACTACAGTTCGTGGGGTCACAAAGGGCTGGACATGCCTGAAGGGACATAGCAAAGCACAGTATATTACTGAAAGTCAGAACCAGAGGGGAGTTTTAAGAAGCTGATAGGAAAGCATAGCTCATGCCAGGAACTGCAGGTGCCAGCCCGGTGATGGGGGTTCCCCAGGAGCTCACTGAGGTCTGTTCCTGAGGCCAGGTTGGCTTTAAACATCAACATGTTCCGGGAGCTAATGCTAGCTCACTGTTGGAGGGTGCCCTCCTCCAGCCTTTTCTTTTCTACTTTCCTTTCTCTTCCAAATGCCCACAGCCAGCTAGAAGGGGTGAGAAGTCCGCCAAGCCTCTCTGCCCCCCAGCACGATGCCTGTGACAGCCGCTAGCTGGCAGGTGCTAGATGCCAGAAGATGCCTGTTTAGAGCATTAAAAGCTAATATTACATTGTACCTCATCTATTATTTACTTAATGGTGACTGTTCTTTTGCTTTGAAGTTACTGAAAGCCTTTTCTTCTCTAGGAGAAAGGCTGTAAGAACTGCCTGGGATTTCATTCAAGGAGGAGGTGGGGCATGGGTTATGTGTAGAAGGGAGCTGATAACAGATTTGCAGTGGCAGGACTGAGAAAGCAAAAGTTGCTGGATGAATCCACAAGACCAAGGTAGTGGGTAAGAGTAGAGACTGGAGCCAGATTACATGTGTTTGCACCCTACACTCCACTGTTTGACCTTAGGCAAGTAAGATCCCCTGGAGGAGGGCATGGCAACCCACTCCATTACCCTTGCCTTGAGAATCCCCATGGACAGAGGGGCCTGGCAGGCTATAGTCCACTGAGTCACAAAGATTCAGATACAACTGAGCAACCAAGCACAGTACACCACAATTTACTTAAGTTCTCTCTGCCTCTTGGGCTTCCCTTGTGGCTCAGCTGGTAAAGAATCTGCCTGCAACGTGGGAGACCTGGGTTTGGTCCTTGGGTTGGGAGGATCCTCTGGAGAAGGGAAAGGCTACCTACTCCAGTATTCTGGCCTGGAGAATTCCATGGACTATTGCATGGGGTCGCAAAGAGTTGGACACAACTGAGCAACTTTCACTTTCACTGTTTCCTTACCTATAACATGGCAATAATAGTAGAATCTACCTCATAAAGTTCTTACGAGAATTAAATTGATTAACACATAACAAATACATACAACAGGGCCAGACACCATGAGAAATGCTTTATAAATATTGGCTCTTATGGGTCCAGCACTCAGGTTACCTGTTACATAAGCAAGCAGAAGGGTCTCAAGGATGCCCATTCCAGTAAGCCAAAAAGTAAGTGAAGTGAATTTCCTCCCTGGTTGAATTAGGAAAGATTGGCCTGTGCTCTGCCGTCCAGAAGGGGCAGGTTCATTATCATTCTATAGATAGTTCAGCAGATTTCCTTTCTCTCTAGGAAAACGTAGGATGTACTTATGCACAGCTAGTAGTGTAAACACTGGCATAGCTCCCTAACAAGTCTTGAAAGTGCTGTTTTATTTTAAAATAAATAGCACTTCATCTTTTTTTTTTTTTAAATATACATTTCCTTTCTTTATTTTTTTTTTTTTTTGATATGAATCAGCCATGGATCTACATGTATTCCCAATCCCGATCCCCCCTCCCACCTCCCTCTCCACCCGATTCCTCTGGGTCTTCCCAGTGCACCAGGCCGGAACACTTGTCTCATGCATCCCACCTGGGCTGGTGATCTGTTTCACCATAGATAGTATACATGCTGTTCTTTTGAAATATCCCACCCTCACATTCTCCCACAAAGTTCAAAAGTCTGTTCTGTATTTCTGTGTCTCTTTTTCTGTTTTGCATATAGGGTTATCGTTATCACCTTTCTAAATTCCATATATATGTGTTAGTATGCTGTAATGTTCTTTATCTTTCTGGCTTACTTCACTCTGTATAATGGGCTCCAGCTTCATCCATCTCATTAGGACTGGTTCAAATGAATTCTTTTTAATGGCTGAGTAATATTCCATGGTGTATATGTACCACAGCTTCCTTATCCATTCATCTGCTGATGGGCATCTAGGTTACTTCCATGTCCTGGCTATTATAAACAGTGCTGCGATGAATAAACTAGAACACTTTCTAACACCATACACAAAAATAAACTCAAAATGGATTAAAGATCTAAATGTAAGACCAGAAACTATAAAACTCCTAGAGGAGAACATAGGCAAAACACTCTCCGACATAAATCACAGCAAGATCCTCTATGACCCACCTCCCAGAATATTGGAAATAAAAGCAAAACTAAACAAATGGGACCTAATGAAACTTAAAAGCTTTTGCACTACAAAGGAAACTATAAGTAAGGTGAAAAGACAGCCCTCAGATTGGGAGAAAATAATAGCAAATGAAGAAACAGACAAAGGATTAATCTCAAAAATATACAAGCAACTCCTGAAGCTCAATTCCAGAAAAATAAATGACCCAATCAAAAAATGGGCCAAAGAACTAAACAGACATTTCTCCAAAGAAGACATACAGATGGCTAACAAACACATGAAAAGATGCTCAACATCACTCATTATCAGAGAAATGCAAATCAAAACCACAATGAGGTACCATTACACGCCAGTCAGGATGGCTGCTATCCAAAAGTCTACAAGCAATAAATGCTGGAGAGGGTGTGGAGAAAAGGGAACCCTCTTACACTGTTGGTGGGAATGCAAACTAGTACAGCCGCTATGGAAAACAGTGTGGAGATTTCTTAAAAAACTGGAAATAGAACTGCCATATGACCCAGCAATCCCACTTCTGGGCATACACACTGAAGAAACCAGATCTGAAAGAGACACGTGCACCCCAATGTTCATCGCAGCACTTCATCTTAAAACAGCATTTAAAATTTTTGGCTCCTCCTCGCACCAGGGCTGAATTTTGCTTTCATCTGCACACCAGCAGGAGGCGCTGTCCCTGAGGAAATCTAGTGGAACTGGCGCGTGCCATTTAGCATTCAGGATACTGCATTTGAAAGTGAATGTTTAGCATCACTTGAATAGGATTTCTGGTCTGTCGTGTTGATTCTCATAGTCTGTGAACTCCAGTGTCAGTTAATAGGAAATCTTTTTCGGTTCCTTGCCCATGACTACAATATGTATGTTTACAAAGGAGGAGGGAATACAAACCTAGATTTTTTTCATCTCTTGGAAAATGAGATGTCTGAGGTTTGGAATCTGTCTAGCTGTTTCCAAGTATTCAGAACAGAATTTAAAACAGGAACTATGACGAGAATTTGACATTTAATTTCTCTATCAATGAGTCATGTCACTTGTTCTTAACTATGATCTACACACTTAGCATTTAAAATCAACATCCATTTGCACCACATGCAGTTGAGTTAACTAATAGCCACATATGAACAAAAAGGTCAAAAATTTTTTTTTTCGTCCTCTGTTCCAGTTTGCTTGTCTTGGTTTTGTATTTACTTCTCTTGTCATATAAACAATCTGAAACTAGGGTGATGACTGAGATATCACTATGATATATGATTAAATTACTATGAATACAGAACAGATATTACCTTGCAACATGGGACACACAGATACACACAGAAATTAACTGGGGGTGTGTAGTTTGGTCTTCCTATGTATATTTATCTCTGTGACAAATTTGAGTTTAAAAAATCCAACTGAAGTTAATGACTTGTTCAAGTTGTTTCTCATACGGGCCTTTGAAACAGAGACCTAGACTGAATACCTTTAGTTAGTTCTGTATCCCCAAGACTGCTGTTACTTCACTGGAAATCTCCAAAGGAGGTTTTGCCTGGATGGGTTTATGTCTGAAAGGGTGCTTCAACCAGCTTTAATGTGGAATGATTGGGCCACCCTAAAGGTTAATTTTCTGGCAGTTTCTTTCTCATTCGCCATGCGCTTACTGGAAGGAGCAATGTGTCCACAGTTTTGGATGTGGTGGGAGAGAGCAGTATAATAGTGACTGAGCATTCAGTACCTCTATGATGTTAGTTTCATAGAAATGCGATGGACTCCTACACACAAAGGGAATACATGAGAATATGTGTTTCCTTTAACGTTGATTCAAGGAAAAGTGTTCCATAAAACTCTTTTTAAATCTCTTATACACATTGAATAGTAAAACCCATATACAAAGCTCTTACCCATCATACATAGTCTAGAAGAGATCCCAAGTAATCTACACAACCATTGGTCTCATCCAATTTAACATAGCATAACTATAGCTGAATTGAGTAGCAGACCTATCTGGCATAAAATAGAATATATTTAGCCTGTTTTGGGTAATAGGTCTCTATAGATTTTCTGGGCATGTTTCAACCAGAAATGTAGCTAGTTGGTGAATTAATTGCTAAGGGTTCTAATGCACAGCTTTAGGGAGAGTTAAGTCAAATAGGAATGTTGCTAGTCCCGAGAGTTGAACCCTCTGACAGACAGTGACCAGAGAAAATTTGCTCTGTAAGCCTGGGTAGGATTTAAGACAGTTCAGTTAAACTTCTGTATTAGACGGTACATCTACAAGACGCCAGACATTGCAGAAGAAATCCAAGGCCTTAGGAAGTAGGAACACATTACTTTTCCATTAAAAGTGTTAATCACTCAGTTGTGTCCAACTCTTTGAGACCCCACAGACTGCAGTCCACCAGGTTCCTCCGTCCATGGGGTTTCCCCAGCAAGAATACTGGAGTGGGTAGCCATTCCCTTCTCCAAGAGATCTTCCTAACCCAGGGATCAAACCTGGATCTCCCCACATTGCAGGCAGACTACCATCTGAGCCACCAGGAAAGGGTAAACTCTTCATAAAGACCAGGGAGACCAAACCTAGAGCTTCATAATGAGCATTAAGGGCAAGAGGGTAGAAGCAGGTTTAGAGAATAAAGAAGATTCTCTTTACTTTGGAGATAACTGAAAACTCATGTGTTATTTCTCTGTTTCATTTTCTCTTTCCTCCATTCTTCTCATTCATTTCTTGTCACCTGTGTGTAGGTACAGTCCAATGAACATTTTTGGTAATAGACCCCATGTAAATACTATTGTTGCTGTAAGATTTGGTGTCTGATATTGTTTTATTAATAAGTAGAGTTCCAGGTCATTACTGAGGATTTACTTGCATTTTTAGATGATTCCCAAGCATTGTAGTTTAATTACTAACAGAGCAATGGCATATGTGTTGAGATAATTATAAAAGTGAGAAAGATTTATTCCTTAGCACTTCAATGTGATTTACTTTCATCTTAGTTATAGCAAATTCTAAAGGGTTTTCTTCACTTGAGATTAGTTGTTGGCAACTCATTAACAACTCACTACAGATATTAAAAAGGGTCAGTGATTAAAATATGTCCACCTCATTCCACTTGTGAATTAAGTGAAAAATATTCATCTAATTTTGGTGAATTTTTCATTATTACCTAGTATCTTCAGATCGGCTCTGAATGCAGTGAAGGTAACATTTATCCAGTTAATAAAATGGTAAAAAGAGGACTACATTTATGTACTGCAAGGAGATCAAACCAGTCAATCCTAAAGGAAATCAGTCCTGAATATTCATTGGAAGGACTCATGCTGAAGCTGAAGCTCCAATACCTTGGCCACCTAATGTGAAGAACTGACTCATTTGAGAAGACCCTGATGCTGGGAAAGATTGAAGGCAGGAGGAGAAGAAACGACAGAGGATGAGATAGTTGGATGGTATCACCGACTCAATGGACATGAGTTTGAGCAAGCTCTGGGAGTTGGTGATGGACAGGGAAGGCTGGCCTGCTGCAGTCCACAGGGTTGCAAAGAGTCGGACACGACAGAGTGACTGAATTAAACTGACATTTATGTACATGAGAGATGCTATCCTGGGTCAGATTACATGTGTGGTCAGGCAGGTGCCCGACAGCTGAGCCTAGAGCAGTGCCGGGAGTGGCTTCACATGGGAGGCAGGATGAGGGGATTGAAAGCACAGTGACCTTGATTTAGGCAGACCGTTTGAGGAAAACTTCCAAGCCATTAGGATTTTATGTATTACGTTCTGAGTTATAGGTTATTTTGTTTGACCCAGGCCTAACTTTCTTCACATGAAGGGCTTCTATTCCAGATTTTGATGTCATTTCCAAATCAGGCTGTCCAACTCTCATGAGACACAGTTGAAGCATTGAGAAGAAGCCATTTATTACCAACTTCCACATGTGTCCTATTCCTAGACTACACCGACTATGAATTAATGTTCTATTTATTGTATATGTGCTGTTCTGTGCTTAGTCACTCTGTCGTGTCCGACTCTTTGCGACCCCATGGACTGTAGCACACCAGGCTCCTCTGTCCATGGGGATTCTCCAGGCAAGAATACTGGAGTGGATTGCCATGCCCTCCTCCAGGGGAATCTTCCCAACCCAGGGATTGAACATGGGTCTTCTGCATTGCAGGCAGATTCTTTACTATCTGACCCATCAGGGAAGCCCAAGAATACTGGAGTGGGTAGCCTATCTCTTCTCCAGGAGATCTTCCTGACCTAGGAATCGAACTGGGGTCTTCTGCATTGCAGATGGATTCTTTACCAGCTGAGCTAACAGAGAAGCCCTCTATTGTATATACTTTATATCCAAGAACTTATTTATTAAATGAAAACATTCATTGAAATATATAGAAATGTGTAATTTCATATTTTTAACATAATGGTAGCCTTGTAAACAAATGAAAGTAGCTTCGCCTCTATTTTATATATATATATATGGTACATAATTTATTAATACAATCTACATAAGACTGGTTAATTAGCATTTTAAAAATGCTAATTAGGAGTCCATATCCCAGAGGTAACTAGTTACCTGTTGTTATCTAAATCTGCACCAGTGGGTTTTGTTATTTAGCCAAAAGCATATTACAAATAATCACTCACTGAAGAAATGAGTAGTGTTTAAAGTGTATGGTTGGCTAGAATGACTGTACAGCCAATCTTTATCCTTTTATGAAAAAACAAATCAAGCACCCAGAAAACATCTTGCAAACACAGCAGCATAAACTGAGTGAGGCCTTAGCTCTAGAGCTCCTTTAGGTCATTTGTGCCTCCTGCGATGGAGAACTAAGAGGCTTATTGATCCTGTTTTCAAAATATTGTTGGATCTGCTTTATAGTTTCCTACAGGATGCTTTTCGGAGTCGAGCTGTGTTAGCATGGGCTGTAATAACAAAACACCACAGACCGGGTGACCCAAACAGCAGATCTTTATATCTCACAGCGCTGGAAGCGAGGCAGTCTGAGGTCAGGGTGAGCTGGGTTCTGGTGAGAACCATCCTCTTAACCTGGTGACTACCTTCCTGCTGTGTCCTCGTAGGATGGAGAGAGAGAGAGAAGGAGAGTTCTGGTGTCTCTCTTTTTAGGAGGGCACTAATCCCATTATGGGAATTACCTGTGGATCATGTAAATCTAATTACTCCTAAACCCCATCTCCAAATATCATCACACAGGGGCTAAGGGCTTCAACTATGAATTTGCAGTGTGGGGGGACACAGTGTGGGGGTACTTTAGAGAAAAGTTTAAGCCTAAAAGAACAGGTGGTATGACTGTTTTTGTACCTGCGTGCAGACAAATGTTTTTTTGTGTGACACAGTTTGGTTTGACTTGTTTTCATTTATCATACAGCCTGGCAGCCAGGTGGTGGGGAGGAAATGTATAGTTCTCAGATCTCTAATTGTTGCTGTCAAACTTGGGAGGCCCTGCTCTGAATGTAACAATCCTGTTCTGTATCTTCATTAATATTTCAGACTGGAGAAGCAGTCCTTCTTAACTGCATTATAATTTTTTCCATCAACAAAATCAAACCATGTAAATACGTGAAATTAAACTAATGAACTATATGTAAAGAGCCTCCAACATGGTGTTCAGATTTTTCTTCATGCAAAGAAATCATTATTTTTTTAAAAAATTATTGAAGCATAGCTGATTTGAATCCCCTGGCGGCTCATACAGTCAAGAATCTGTCTGCAATGCAGGAGACCTGGGTTTGATCCCTGGGTTGGGATGATCCACTGGAGAAGGGAATGGCAACCCACTCCAGTATTTTTGCCTGGAGAATTCCATGAACAGAGAAGTGTGGCAGGCTACAGTCCATGGGGTCGCAAATAATCAGACACGATTGAGCGGCTACACTTTATTTTCAATGATTTGCAATGTTGGGTTAATTTCTGGTGTACGGCAAAGAGATTCAAATATATTTTCTTTTTCATATTCCTTTCAATTGTGGTTACAGGACAGTGACTATGTTCTCTGTGCTGTGCAGTAGGATCTTGTTGTTTATCCATGCTATATATAATAGCTTGCATCCACTAGTCCCAGACCCCGAATCCCTTCCCAGTGCAATCATTCCTTATTACTGTGAATTCTTGAACTGCAGGAGGATGGTTCAAGATAACCACGACAGAGAGTTGTCAGGCACTGAAACTGTTCTCAGTGATGTTCAGAAGGAATGGGGACAATCAATGGATTATTTCATTATCAGTGACTCAAACTGTACAGGTCTACTTAATTTTTCATATTCCTAGTCTGGAAGTCAGACGGACATTCTTTAATGTAAGCATTGTTGTGCCCATAGAAAGCAAGTTATTTGAAATTCATTTTTATCTTTTCTATCTTATTCATTTGGACGTTCCATAAGTCTCATTTCCAGGCTTGTGATTTTAAAAGGGTGATCATTTTGAATCTCTTAGCAGCGGTGACAATGTGTTGTTTTAGAACTATTTCAGATGTTTTGTTGATAAGGAATGAGGTACTTGGGATGTGGAGTTCAAAGCAGAAATCAAAATGTGAAGGAAAGAACAAATGGATAGAAATTTCAAGGCTCAGACTGGTGCCTTAGGATCTTGCTTATGCTAGATTAAAAGCCTTATCGCTCTATTAAAATCTCTGTATATGTGGAACTGAGTTTAGTAACATGTGCAGTTAAGAACTTTGTACATTTTTAAACAAGGTTCTACTGTACCGCACAGGGAACTAAACTGAATATCCTATGATGAACCAGGAGAGAGAAGAGTATGAAAAAGTGTATATATGTATCACCGAATCACTTTGCTATACAGCAGGAATTAATACAATGTTGTAAATTAAATATACTTCAGTAAAAAAATTTAAAAAAAGAACTTTGTACATTTTCATTGGATCAGTGTTTGAAAAGAATATCTTCAAGTGCCCTGAGGCATTTGATTAGCCAGGAAGGATTTTGCTAACAAAAAACAGGTTCCATTTTCACCACTGGATGTTTACTCATTTGTCCAGAGACCCTATTCATCAGTATGGAAATGAAATCCACTGACTTTAGAAGCCAAAATCTCCTCTGGAGTCTTTCATGTAGGTGAATTTTCAGGGCAATTCATCAGACCTCAGCCATGAGTAAGATCTTATGGATTCTAAGTTTCACTCTCTGCCATGGATTCTGTGATTAAACTTTCAAGCTTCTTCACCAACTTAGCACAGGGGCTTCCCTGGTGGTCCAGTGGTTAAGACTTCACCTTCCAATGCCGTGGACGTGAGTTCCATCCCTGGTCGGGGAGCTAAGCTCTCACGTGTCTTGTGGCCCAAAAATCTAAAACAGAAGTAATATTTCAACAAATTCAGTAAAGGCTTTAAAAATGGTCCCCATTTTAAAAATCTTTTTAAAAAATGCTTGACACTGGTTATTTTTTATCTCTACTTTATTTCCTAATATTTCCTAATTAGATATAGAATATTAGTATTTATTACTGTTATTTGATGTATTATCTTTTATCTATTATCTTCAAAAGACAATTGAAAGTAGAAATTTTCCTTTTCCCGAGGTAAAGACTAAAAGGATATCAAATGGATGCATTTTTAAAACTGAGTGCTCCTCTTGTTCAAGGCATTATGCTAACTGCTCTAAGCAACTAAAGACACATTGTTTCTTGCTTTTTAATCTCCTGATTGCATCCTTTGCTCTCTGATTATGTAATATTCTCTCAGAGTTTGAAGCTGGTTACCTTTCTTTGAAATTTAAAACATGCATTTTCATTCTTTGCCAGGTCGTCCTTGAATTCCTTCTTCTGGTTGTGCCTTAACATCTAGTTTCTTCTTGCTTCTTCTCCTCTCTTTGGCCATCTTTTCATTTTAAAAGAACACTTTCTTCTCTATGATGCTCCTCCACCCCCACCCCATGCCCACTCACACCCCTCCCCACTCCCAGGTCTGATTACTTTGTCACTTGGTCTATATTTATTCCAGGACTTTGAGAGGTTGTATTAAGTTATCGCCGGTCTTCTTGGGGGCTTCAAAGACTTGTGCTATAAGACAGTTATTTGTCTTTTACTAGCTTTGCTTTTCAATCTCTTATGATGAATTAAAAATTCTCTGTTATCATTTTCTGATCTATTATTACTTCTTCTTCAATGTCATGTAGCTTTTTCAGATCAGTTCTATTTTCCAGTCCAAGGTTAATTTTGTCAAGTACAGAACCACCCACGGAAAGTCTGTAGTTCCTTCTTTATCTAGCAAGTTATTTCTGAATGTTTCTGTTTTCTTTTTTTTGCGTGCAGTCCATTCTTAGTCCTACTTTTTAATGTATCTGTATCTTTCCTTTAGAATTCAAACTCTACCAAATTCCACTGGCTCTTCCTTTCTTCAAGGCTCCAAGATGCCATCCTAGTCAGCTTGGGTTGCTATGAGAGAATGCCATAGACAAAGTGGCTTAAGCAACAGACATTTATTTCTCACACTACTAGAGGCTGGAAAATCTAAGATCGAGGTGCTGGCAGACTTGGTCTCTGGTAAGGACCTCTTCCTGGATTGCAGATGGCTGCCTTTGTGCTTGAAGAGATCTCGAGTCTTTCCCATTCTATTGTTTGTTTCTTTGCATTGATCACTGAGGAAGGCTTTCTTATCTCTCCTTGCTGTTCTTTGGAACTCTGCATTCAAATAGGTGTATCTTTCCTTTTCTCCTTTGTTTTTTGCTTCTCTTCTTTTCACAGCTATTTGTAAGGCCTTCTCAGACACCCATTTTGCTTTTTTGCATTTGTTTTTCTTGGGGATAGTCTTGATCACTGCTTCCTGTATAACGTCACAAACTTCCGTCCATAGTTCATCAGGCACTCTATCAGATCTAGTCTCTTAAATCTATTTCTCACTTCCATGGTATAATCATAAGGGATTTGATTTAGGTCATACCTGAATGGTCTAGTGGTTTTCCCCACTTTCTTCAATTTGAGTCTGAATTCGGCAATAAGGAGTTCATGATCTGAGCCACAGTCAGTTCCGGGTCTTTTTTTGCTGACTGTGTAGAGCTTCTCCATCTTTGGCTGCAAAGAATATGATCAATCTGATTTTGGTGTTGGCCACCTGGTGATGTCCATGTGTAGAGTCTTCTCTTGTGTTGTTGGAAGAGGGTGTTTGCTATGACTAGTGTTGGTAAAACTCTATTAGCCTTTTCCCTGCTTCATTCTGTACTCCAAGGCCAAATTTTCCTGTTACTCCAGGTGTTTCTTGACTTCTTACTTTTGCATTCCAGTCCCTTATAATGAAAAGAACATGTTTTTTGGGTGTTAGTTCTAAAAGGTCTTGTAGGTCTTCATAGAACTGTTCAACTTCAGCTTCTTTAGTGTTACTGGTCGGGGCATAGACTTGGATTACCGTGATATTGAATGGTTTGCCTTAGAAAAGAACAGAGATCATTCTGTCGTTTTTGAGATTGCATCCAAGTACTGCATTTCAGACTCTTTTATTGACCATGATGGCTACTCCATTTCTTCTAAGGGATTCCTGCCCACGGTAGTAGATATAATGGTCATCTGAGTTAAATTCACCCATTCCAGTCCATTTTAGTTCACTGATTCCTAAAATGCTGATGTTCACTCTTGCCATCTCCTGTTTGACCACTTCCAATTTGCCTTGATTCACGGACCTAACATTCCAGGTTCCTAGGCAATACTGCTCTTTACAGCATCAAACCTTGCTTCTATCACCAGTCACATCCTCAACTGGGTGTTGTTTTTGCTTTGGCTCCGTCCCTTCATTCTTTCTGGAGTTATTTCTCCACTGATCTCCAATAGCATATTGGGCACCTACCAATCTGGGCAGTTCATCTTTCAGTGTCCTATCTTTTTGTCTTTTCATACTGTTCATGGGGTTCTCAAGACAAGAATACTGAAGTGGTTTTCCATTCCCTTCTCCAGTGGACCACATTCTGTCAGACTTCTCCACCATGACCTGACAATCTTGGGTGGCCCTACATGGCATGGCTTAGTTTCACTGAGTCAGACAAGGCTGTGGCCCACTTGATCAGATTGGCTAGTTTTCTGTGATTGTGGTTTCAGTCTGTCTGCCCTCTGATGTCCTCTCTCATCACCTACCGTCTTATTGGGGTTTCTCTTACTTTGGACATTGGGTATCTCTTCACGGCTGCTCCAGCAAAGTGCAGCTGCTGCTCCTTACCTTGGATGTGGGGTATCTCCTCACGGCCACCGCTCCTGACTTTGGACGTGGGCTATCTCCGCTCTAGTGCCACCCAGCCACCACTCACTGCTCCTGTTATATGTGGAATCTAAAAAATAACACAAATGTATAAGCAAAACAGAAAGTCTCAGATACAGCAAACAAACTTGTGGTTATCAAGGGGGAGTTAGAAGGGTGGAGGGGCAAATTAGGGGTATGGGGATCAAGAGATACAAATGTCTATGTATAAAATAGATAAGTGACAAGGATATATTATATAGCACAGGGATTTATAGCTGTTATCTTGTAAGAACTTATAATGGAGTATAATCTGCAAAACTGTTGAATCATTATGGTGTACATATGCAAATAATAAAATATTCTAAACCCACTGTACTTCAATTTTAAAAATTAAATAAATAAAATAGAAATAAGATATCTTGGATCAGTAGATCTTTGGAAGTAAATAGATCATTGCAGTATATGTGTGCTAATTCTATTAGAATCGCTCTATAACAGATGTAATCAAAATTGTTCTGTCTATTCAACGAAATGAATTATTTATTCTCTTATGGACAGTGTTATAAAGACTCAGAGTTTTAGCAGTAGTATTGGAAATACAAACCAGAGTAAGGGGGAGGTTCAGAGACTGTTGGTAAATTTGCCTATTGTGTTTATTTCCTAAGGGAACACTAATAACTTGGTGGGGAAGCAGAAAGGAGAAACACTTATTCTCCTCCATGTATAGTCAAATGCAGCATCTTTAGTTTATTTTTCAAAGACTTCATGTGTTCATATTTGAACATATGAAGTTCTGAAGACTGATCTTTCAATTGTTTAAAAATATTAGAAATGATAGCAGAAAACAGTGTTTTCTGGTGTGATTTTTTACAAACTCTTAGAAAAATACTTAATAAAAGAGAACTATATTCTCTTTGGTGACATTTCAAACAGCGTATGTTTTAGTTTGAAATAATATATTTCAGCTTCATAAGGAATAACAACATAAATAACCAAAATATATATTAGGAAATAAATCCTTGAGTATTTCTCCTGAACTAAATTATTTTCTGAGCAAATTCTATTTTCTGAAATAGAGACTGACTCCTTCAAAGAATAACTCTGTCCCTTTTTCCTATCACTAGGACTAGGCAGTTCTGTAAGGTGATGGTGGTGTTCTATTATAATACTGACATTTAGAGATTGAAAACAACATATTTAATGAGGTTTGCAAACTTAATTTCTGTGATTTTGTCTATGTAATGCTCTGCCAGTAAATCAATCAACAATATCAATAAAATCAGCAAAAATAGGTATCATCGAGTTCACATTCATTCACTCAACAAATTTTTACTGAATCCCTACTATGTGCTAGATACTATTCTAATCACAATAAACCAGAAAATCCTTTTTGACTTCAAGAAGCTCAGATTCCAGTAGGGGAGACAGACAAAAATAAATAAATATGTAACTAGATACATATCTAAGTACCTGAAAGAGTGACTAGCATATAATAGGCCTTCAGTAGCTTTTACAAAATCAGTTTTTATTGAAGTAAATTTTCTATAAAGTGTGGTAGGCAAGATGATGTCCCCCTAAAAATGTCCATGCCCTAATCCCTGGAATCTATGAATGCTACTTGACAAGGGGAATCAAGGTCATGGATGGGATTAAGAATGCTAATAAGCTGACTTTAGGGTAAGGAAATTATCTTGTATCATCTGGAGGTAGCCAAAGTCATCACAATGGTTCAGATGTGGAAGAGGGAGGCAGTGTCAGAGCTATGCAGTGTGAGGAAGCCTTGAATGGCTATTGCTGGCTTTGGAGACAAAAGGCAAGCATAAACCAAGGAATGTGGGCAGCCTCTAGCAGCTGGAGAAGACAAGAAATGGATTCTCCCTGAGAGGTCCAGAAGGAAGAAACCCTGCCAACACATTGATTTAAAATCAGGTATCAGTGATACCTAGTTTGGACTTCTGATGGCCAGAATGATAAAATAGTAAGTCTGTTTGTCTTAAGCCAGTAAGCTGGTAACAATTCCTTGCAGCAGAGTAGGAAACTAATACAAACAGTGAAGTTTACAGATCTTAGCATATAAATCAAAAAGTCTTAATAAATATCTTTACTTATGCAAGCAACCAAGCTACAGATAATCCCATCACCATCATCATATTTCCTTCACTGAGGCCTTCTAGTCAAATCATTCTCCCCCAAACAGAGGGAATCGCTGTTCTAATTTCTATCACATTAAATTACTTTAGCTTGTTCTTGAACTTCACATAAACCAAATCATAAAGTATGTGTTCTTTTGTTTCTGGTTTCTTTCAACATACTGATTTTGAAGTTTATCAGAGTTAAGTCTACCTGTTCAACACCCCCCCCCCCCACCCCTTTTTCAAAAAGTCTTTTTGGCCAGGCTGTGGCCTGTGGGAATCCTAATTTCCCCGACCAGGGATTGAACCCACAGCTCCAGCAGAGGAACGAAGTGGAGCCTCAGCCACTGAACTGCCAGGGAGGTCCCAGTAGTTCAACCCTTTTTACTGCATAGTAATATTGCATTTAAGCACACAGTCAGGTTAGATCAGGGCCACGCCTGAAATCAGAACTTCTGTCATAATCCACTGGTCAAAGCTGTAGCAGCACCTACCCAGATCGAAAGGGATGGAGAAATAAATCTGTCTAGTTTTAAACTTTTTTTCCATTTTTAAAACTGAAATAGATTTTAATACACACAACGAAGAGAGCATTTTGCAAATTTTTCACTCAAAGGTGTATCTCTACTTGAAGAAATCAGCATGTTACACTTTGAGAGATGAAATGCAAAAGCCTGTGCACCAAAATCAAAAAATGAAATTGAATTAAAAAATGAAATGGTTATGCCAGGTGATGCAGGGCAGGAGATCAGAGGTGAAGGGTCATAACAATATTCAAAAGAAATTCAAAAGGACGGCTGCATCATGGTCTCATTAATGTTCCAAAAGTGCATCTCTCTGGGTAAACTTGAGCATTTTGGCAGACATTCAAGCAGCTTTATCAGTAAAAAGATTTTTACGTGACTACTATTGCTATTCCCATGATTAACTTCTATTGGTGGCACGGTGTTGAGTACACAGTAGGTGCTAATTCTGCAGAATACACTTGGGTAAATGCTTTTCGAGCTTGTTTTCGGCAGTTGTTTCCCCTCCTCATGCTACATCCTTCTGCTCCTTGTCGTAGGACCTTGAGTATGCGCTTCTTGTCACACCCACCGTCCACAATTCTGCCTCTCGAGGTGAGTGGCAAAGGCCCTATTGTGGACCAAGCTGTCTCCTCAAATTCATGTGTTAAAATCCTAACCCCCAACCCCTCAGAATGTGAAGGTATTTGCAGATAGGGTCTTTAAAGAGGTGATTAAGGTAAAATGTGATCTTTTGCACGTGCCCTATTGCAATATAACCAGTACCCCTTATGAGAGGGCTTCCCTGGTGGCTCAGATGGTAAAGAATCTGCCTGCAATGCGGGAGACCTGGGCTTAATCCCTGGATCGGAAAGATTCTTTGGAGAAGGGAATGGCTACTACTCTAGTATTCTTGCCTGGAGAATTCCATGGACAGAGGAGCCTGGGGGGCTACAGTCCATGGAGGTCGCAAAGAGTCGGACATGACTGAGCAGCTAACACGTATAAGAAGAGGTTAGGGCAGGGACACGCACAGAGGAAGAAGACAACATGAATACCCAGGGAGAAGATAGCATGTACAAGCCGAGGAAAGAAGCTGCAGAAGGAAATCCTGCTGACGTGGTGATCTTGGACTTGCAGCCACCAGAACCAGGAGGAAAGAAGTTTTGTTGCGTAAGACACCTGGTCTGTGGCATTCACTGCAGTAGGCTTGGAAAGTGAAAATGAGTACAGACCCATGCAGGAGATGGGAGATATTATTGTGGCGATATATGGAAAGTACTGTCTGCTACAGTGAGGTTTAAGCCCCCTGCTTTCTGTTAGTTTTCCGTTTGTCCCATCTGTTTCTAGTGTTCTATTCCTCCCTACCCCCCACAACCTTTCTTGCCTTCCTTTGTTTTAATTATTATTATTATATTTGCAATTCTATTGTTCCTCCTTTTAAGCTCTAACTGTTGTATTCTTTTAGTGGTTGCTCCAGGGGTTGTTTTGCATCCTTATTTTATCACAGCCTGCTTAGAACCAACATCGCACCACTTTACCACTTAAGAGACTTGAAACAGTATGATTCTTTTGTGCTCTCTTCATATATTTCTCTTCTATGTATATTATAAACATTATCTTTAAAGAAACTAGGAAAAAAGAAAATAGACTCATAGTTATGTATGGATGGAGCATTTCTGGAGTTCTTCATTTCTTTTTGTGGATCTGACTTTTTTATGTAGCATTTCCCTTTGTCAGGCGAGTGTATGCTCCTCGGTTCTGTCTCGTCACAACAAAGTTTTGGAGTGACGGACATTATAGCCCTTGGCATGTCACAGCTCCCGGATCTTGGACAGACCGTGTTATAGCTCTCAGGTCTCAAATGGACCGTGTTATAGCTCTTAGACAAATCAGTGTTACAGCTCTATTTTATTTAGAAGATAGCAGGAAAATCCATCTTCAAGGCGTGAGGGCACGTGGATCCAAAGACGCGAAGAGAAGAGCGCCCCAGCGTGCAAGGGAGAGAGAGCCTGCTTTGGCTCTTCTTTTTATATGTTTTTTCCTCCCACTGGGCCTGCGCTGTGTAAACTGGGCCAGCCAGGAGTGCTGTTTGTTCTACCTGAGGTCCTCACTCCAGTCCTCAGACCTTCCTTTATTCTATTTTTTGTGAGCTTTTCTCTTCCTTGTCTTTTAGCCACCGCCATTCCGGACTCCTTTTCCCTATTCTAACTACCTAACACCTTCAGTCTAAAGAATTTCCTTTAGCATTTCTGAAAATAAAGGTCTGGTTGCAGAAAAGTTCCCTGAGTTTTATCTGGAAAAAAAAAAAAAAACCACACACACTTTAATTTTACCCTCATTTTTGAAGCATATTTTCACTGGATATAGAACTATAGTTTGACAAAAAGAGACTCACAGATTTAGAAAATGAACTTATGGTTGCGGGGCTGAAGGGATAGTTAGGGAGTTTGGGAAGGTCATGTACACACTTCTATATTCAAAGTGGATAACTGGAAAGGACCTATTGTATAGTGCATGGACCGCTACTCCGTGTTTCATGCCAGCCTGGATAGGATGGGGGTTTGGGGGAGAATGGATACATGTATATGTATGGCTGAGTCCCTTTGTTGTTCACCTGAAACTACCACAACATTTTTTAAAATTAATTAATTTATTTTAATTGAAGGATCTTTGCTTTACAATATTGTGGTGATGAAACTACCACAACACTGTTAACTGGCCATACCCCAATACAAAATAAAAAGTTTAAAGTTTGAAAAACAATAACTATAGTTTGCAAGGTTTTTTAAATGTTCTTTTGCTATGGGTTGATTTGTGTGTCTCTCCACCCCTCCTCTCTGCTCCAAATTCCTTTGTTGAAGTTCTCATCCTCAGTACTTGACCTTATTTGGATATAGAGTCTTTACAGACATAATCAAGTCAAATTCTGTCATTAGGGGAACCTAATCCAATATGATGGTCCTCCCTGGTGGTTCAGATGGGAAAGAATCTACCTGCAATGCAGAAGACCCAGCTTCAACTCCTGGGTCAGGAAGATCCCCTGGAGAAGGAAATGGCAACCCACTCCGGTATTCTTGCCTGGAGAATCCCATGGACAGAGGAGTCTGGCAGGCTACAGTCCATAAGGTTGCAAAGATTCAGACATGACTGAGTGACTAAAACACACACCCCAGTGTGGTGTGGTGTCCTTAAAAACAGAGGAGATGTCGATAGAGAGACAAGCACAGAGGGAAGAGAATGTGAAGAGGCACCAGGAGAAGGCAGTCATCTGCAAGCCAAAAACAGAGACCTGGACGAGACCTCCCTTCATAGTCTTCAGAGAGAATCAACCCTGTCAAGGAACCAACCCACCCTTGGCTTTGAACTTCTAGCTTCAGAACTGTGAGACAATAAATTTCCGTTGTTTAAGCCATCCAGTCTATGGTACTTTGTAATGGCAACCCCAGCAAACTGACACACTTCTTGTCACTTTAAAGATCTTGTTTCACCTTCTTCTGGCCTCTGAATCTTTTCTAACCAGAAGTTAGTTGTTATAATTATGTCCCTATATGTAATGTTTCTTTTTTTTTCCTCTGGATACTTTTTAAGATTTTATTTTAATCTTTGATTTTCAGTAGTTTGAAACTTACAGGGCCCAGTGATCCTGCTTGGATGTTACCTGTGAATTAATTATGTCATCCAATTTGGATACATTTTTTTCCATTGCATCCTAAAATACTTTTTTCTGCCTTATTCTTTTTCTCTTTCCCCTGGACTTCAATCATCAAAGGAAATAATACTATACCACAGGTTACTAAGACTGTTCATTTTTCTTTCCAGTATTTTTTATTTCAGTTTTTCAATTTGAATAATTTCCATTTATCTGTTTTCAGGATTTAGTTCTTTTTTATATTTTAATTCTTTTCTAGATCTTTTCCCATTTAGTTCTTTTTTAAATATATCTTCCATTTCTCTGCTGAGACTCTCCATCCATTTATTCTATCATTGTCCATATTCTCTTGAACAAACTTACAGTAGCTTTTAAGACCTTTATCTGCTAAATCCAACATCTGGATCATTTTGGAGTCTGTAGCTATCATGTGCTATTTTGTGTGATTGTGGGTCACATTTTCCTTCCCCCATCACTAGGAATTTGTATTATCTGCAGGACATTTTAGGTAACAAACTGTGAGGAGTCAGAATTATATTAAATTTTGTTCTGGCAAGCAGGTCAATTTACTGGTGGATCCTTTTGATATATTTTGCTTTGGTCCTGTCCTGGGTCATGACTTTTATTCTTGGGAGTGCTACTTACTCGTAAGCCTTTCTGGGTGGTACTTGAAAGCCCAATGCTCAGCAAGGTCTCTCAGCTCTGGTACGGCTGGATTCCAGTTCCTCCAAGAACAGCCTGGGAGTATTTCCATTCAGCCATCTGACACCCAGCGCTTGTTCTCTGCTACAGCCTTGGAGTCTTATGTTGCTTATGTCTGTCCAGAACTCAGACAAGTACTCCAGGGTACTCAGCATATAAATATCTGGGGACCCCTCTGTACTGCTTTCTCTTAGCTGTACCATGACTTGTGCGTTCCAGCCACCTCAGCAGCCTCAAAGTACTCTGCCTCCTCGGATCACTGAAATCTTTATTCTCCTCCCAGGTTCCACATTTCTGGGTGGTCAGGAAACTGCCCCAAGGAAGAAAACTGTAGTGAATGCGCAGCTCACTTTCTGTTTCCTATCTTTCAAGCATCAAAGCACTGCTATCGTACAATTCCTGAAAAAAGTTTTTCCACTTATTTGTCCTGGTTTAGAGTTGTTCTTGGTAAGAGAATAATTCCAATATCACTTACTCCACCATAGCCCAAAGTGGAAGTTCAACACTCAGAACATTTTTATGCATAAATGAATGAATTTGACTTTGCCTTCCTAGTGTTCAAATCTGGCACAATTGGAGCTTAATAAATGTTTGTTAGATAAATTTCTAAGATTTCAAAGAATATCTACCCTTAAACTCCATTATTGGTCCACTATAAATGTGGAAGATAGGAGTAGAGGAAGGTACTAAGTGTTAATATGGATCTTTTTTTTTTTGTTTTCCTGATTTTTAGTTAGCTTGCACTTTGTGCAAATGAAATATTTCTGTATCCAGAGCTGTTTTATTGGTAAACTCTACAGAGGAGGTTGAGGAACACTGACACAATGCAAGTTATTTTCTAGGTGGAGGGAAAATGACATCTGTAGTAGACTTGGCTGGGAAGAAGCAACCATGTTGTTGAGATCAGAAGAAAAATAATTTTCTGTGAGGAATAAGAAAGGGTGATTTGTTAAAAAATTCATATCTTATTTGATTGGGAATGTCATCATCAACTTCCCAAGGAGCTTTATGAAGAGGGCGACCCTCTCTCCTTCTCAGCAATTTTCACCTTGTTTTCTGAGGGATTTTTTTTTTGTGGTTTCTCACCAGACACAACTGGGTCTAAACAAGATCAGCTGGGGGAATCCTTCTACATTTGGGTCCCACAGGTCCATTCTGTGTCACCAACTAGGGTGGGAGTGGCCAGCATCAAGCTTATTCCTCAATGGAAGTCTACCATTTTGAATAGCATGGTGACACCTCAACTTTATGCTAACAGAATAAAATGGTCATTGCTTCAAGTTTCCATAATGATAAAATATTCACTTTCCTTCTTTTCAAACTGAGATTCCCTCTAGAATATCATTAGGGGAATCCACTGTGATTCATTGTCACAGCTTTGATACCCATTCTTCTCCTTTAACCCTTTTACTCCAATTCTCTGCACATCACATGGAGACACAAATTTTTGTTCTTGTTTCCCAGAGAAACAAAGAAGCAGCAGAGTTAAAATTTGCTAATAAATCACATGACCATCTGTAGTACGAATTTTTATTGAAAGACGGAACTAGAATTATGCAAATCTCCCTAGCTGCCTGAGTCCTGACACTTCCTCCTTTGGAGAATTAATTTGATTCAAGACTCTGGAAAGCAAGAAGATGAATTAGTTATTAATAAGATTGATTTATGCAAAGGAAGCCACAACAATGAATACATTGTGCATTATGCAAAGCAGAGGCAATGTACTTCAGAACAAGAGTCACTTGAAATCTTAATTACAGGTTATATATTGAAGTACATGGCAATGACAATGTCCTGCATTTAACCTCAGTGATATCAAATGAAAACCAGTTTTAAAAGAAATGTTTAAAAAAGTTATTAAAAAATCACAACACCTAAATTGTTATGAATTTATATGGATTTCTTGACTTAAACGGGACAAGATGACACGTGATAGAAGACAGCTGAGCACATTTGACATGTGCCTTTCTGCTCCACAACACACCTTATATGCTTAATGAGGATGTAACCTTCTCTATTATAATACAGTGCACATCCCAGCGGGGAAGAAGGCAGCCATTAATACACAGCTGTTGGCTTCTGTGTAATAGAGATATGGAACAAAACAGCCTTTATTTTGCTGTTGCCTTTTTGTGAAACAGCCATGAAATTTCCTACAATAATAGTAATGATAATAATCTCTTACAGTTACTCAGTGATTTACAGTATGCAAAGCTTTTGGAGATTTAAAATAACAATGGCTATCAGTTACTTGCTGTGTTTCAGGCACTTTTTTAAATGCATCACATCTACTTTGTCAGTTGAACTCTTAACAGCCACTCTATGAGGTAGCCTTTGTTTTTTTGTCATTTTCCAGATGAGAAACTGAACTTTAAGAGATGAAGTGACTTAACTAAGATCATGTAACTTGTTAAGAGGTCAGAGCTGAGATCTATGTGGCTGCAAAATCAATTGTTAAAAACTCTGTTGTCCCGTCTCACTGGATGTCACAAATAGATTTGAACGTTAAATACTTACAGCTGCTCCCTGCCGTGCTCCCAAAGTGTTACGATTCGAAAAATAATGTATTTATATAAAAGGAAAAAAAATGGAGAAAGCTGTTGCCTGATAAAATTTCTTTCTCTTCATTTGCTTAATTTTTCTCATATCTTCAACAGGCTCATACACCATCACCTCAGACAGAGCCCACCATTCTTCAGCATGTGTTCCGCTGTCTGTTAGCCTAAAAGTCCTTCTGGCTACCCAGTCATGAGACAGTTGTGTTCAATAGGGGATTCTGTTCTTCCTTCATAAATATTTTTGTGTGTGTGTGTGTGTGTGTGTGTGTGTGTGTGTGTGTGTGTGAGGGGGACACAGGAGAGAGTAATTAGATCCATCGGGAGCCAAGTTTAACTAGCTCACACACAAAGGGAGCAATCTGTTTTTTCTGCTGCAATAATGGCGGTTCCTGTGCACTAATTTTGAGATTTTGTTGAGCTATGCCTGGTATTCATTCAGTTACTAAATAATACTTGAGCATCTTACTCTATGCCAGGCTCTGTATTAGACGCTGAGAATACAGGTAAAAGTATTCCTTTCCCTCATGAAGCTTTTAGTCCAGTTGGGAAAAAAGATAATGCCTATGACAACTGGGTGTGGAGAAGGAGATCTTGAAAATAGTGATAGAGTATAAATCAGAGATCAGCAAACTACTAAGTAGCTTTGGGGAGCAGAGAACCACTGGCTCCCAGCTCCTGATGTTTCCATCCTTGTTGGGGGACATGAATTTGCGTAGCATCTTTCAGTTTGTATTCCGGTCTCTGGATGTCACTAATGTTTATCATCAATCTTTTCCTCTACCCTTCCCCATTCAATCTTACCCGATTAGGGAGTTTGGGAGGAGGATCCAGACACAGATACACATATGGTCCCATTCCTTCTACTTCCTTTCCTTTTGGGAGCACCTGCCTATGGAAGTACATATGTGTATATATGTGTATATATACACACACACACTCTTGTCTGCTCCTCCATACTGCCCTCTGGGAAGGTCTGTGAACTTCAAAACTGTTGAGACCAGGTGGGTCAGTCTATCTAATTCTGTGGTACAGTATTAGAAACATATTGTTGCTTCACATTTAAGCCACATTCTTTCATATCAACTTAAAAACTAATAAAGGTGATATTTTAACCCTAATGCATCTTACTCTTTTGCATTATTTCTCAAGTGGCTCAGAAAGCTATATAGGTGGGAGAGACTGGTATTAATTATTAAGTTCATGTACTGATTATAACAAGTATCTTTCAAAGCATCTCTGTTTTAGAGAGGAGATCCAAGAAGCACAGAATTATTCTCATACTCTATTTGTAAATATGATTACTGACTGTTATTTCCTACAGCAATGCTATTTGAATAAAAGTAGTGCTGAAATGAAATTGTCAGGAGTTCAGTTATTAATATAGAGATCCTCTGACCTTTACTACATATATAATTATTAATGATAAATTTAATTTGGTCTCTTTTATAAATGAGTTTTCCTCATTCCATAATATTAAGCCACAGAAATTCATTGTGCTTTTAAAAAATTATTATGTAACATTTATACAGAAAAGTGTATGAGCTATAAATGTCCACTAACATGAATTAAGTTATTTAATTCTTTGAGTTATCACTGAACATCCACTGTTCAAAACGTAAATTCTGGTGAGGAAAAGAATATGACGATTTTGCTTTTATATTTGTTGATTTGTTAATGAAATCGAGGAAGCTCTGACATCCACTAATATTTTGGTTCCCCTTTCTCTTGCTAGCCATGCAGCAATGCAGACACCTCCCAGCGTGTGAACTACCTCTTATCAACTGTGTGAGGAGGGCTCTTACCTCATCCTCATCTGTCCTCACGCATGTGTAAGTATATAAAGGTCCATAGAGAGAAGCTGTCAATCTGATGATACTCTTAAATTTTTTAGGGACTTAGGAGGATTGGAGGGAAAAAAAGGAAATTTTAATCACCCTTACTTTTTTTCATTTTAAATGATTTGAGTTAAATTTCAAAGATGAATCCGCCAGCTCACTTCTGGAGAGCTGCAGCTTTGCTTGATTAACTCTAATCTAAATACAATCAACCCTTCTTCTAAACCTTACACATGCACATTTTCCCCACATAAATTTGCATGTACTAAATGTTCCTTTAACCACTTATTGAATACATAGTAAGGCCTTTCCTGGGTCTTAGAAATGCAATAAAAGAACCCGAAACAGGATTAGGACAGGGTGATCAACTCTAGAGTAAATTTCGGAAGTCGATTTGGGAGCATAGATGTGTGTCCCTGCGTGCTCCCTCAGTCGTGTCCGACTCTCTGGGACGCCCATGGACTGTAGCCCGCCAGGCTCCTCTGTCCATGGGATTTTCCAGGTAAGAATACTGGAGTGGGTTGCCATTCCCTTCTCCAGAGGATCTTCCCGACCCAGGGATCAAGCCCGCGTCTCCTGAGAAAGTGCTAAAGAGCCAATAGAGAAGACTTCACCATAAAATAGAGTGTGGGAAATATTTGGAAGGAGAAGAGTTTATTTATAGAGGATTTGGGAGCTCAAGGGGCACAAAGGAACAGGTAAAGGTGAAATTCAGAGGTGAGGAGACAGGAACAGGGACAGACAGGTGGAAATGAGGGTAGGGAGAAGGATGGAGGATCCTAAGGCTTGCATTGTGGATGACTAGGCTGTGTGATGTGAAGAGAATTAACTGGCTCCAAGTTTCCAAAATGAATGACAAGGAAATGCTATTTTGGACGTATCTGAACTTCAGCAATTTTTAAAATATTTATGAGAATGCTATTAGGGTCAATTCTGCTCACTACCCGGCTTCCCAGATGGCACTAGAGATGAAGAACCCCCCAGTGCAGGAGGCAGAAGAAATGCGGGTTCGATCCCTGGGTAGAGAAGATCCCCTGGGGGAGGGCATAGCAACTCATTCCAGTATTCTTGCCTGGAGAATCCCATGGACAGAGGAGCCTGGTGGGCTACAGTCCATGGGGTCACAAAGAGTTGGACAAAACTGAGGCAACTCAGCACGCACACACGCACTGCTCGTTACCAATTAGAAGGGAGAAATGTTGGAGGGAGAGAGTGACAGGAAAGAGTTTGTACATCAGAAAGTCAGAAAATGCATTTCTCCAATACCTGGGTATTGGAAAAGACTCATGCTGGGAAAGATTGAAGGCAAGAGGAGAAGGGGACGACAGGATGAGATGGTTGGATGGCATCACCAACTGGATGGATTTGAGTTTGAGCAAGCTCGGGGAGTTGATGATGGACAGGGAAGCCTGGTGTGCTGCAGCCCATGGGGTCACAGAGTCAGACACGACTGAGCAACAGAACTGAACTGAATACCTGGGTGGTGATCATTAGAGCTACTCTTTTATAATATGTGAATATGACTTTACACTGTTTTCAAATTTTGGTTCTGAGGTCTTTTATTCTAAGTAATATGGAAACTATTACACTTCAGGAATCATACTTTGTAATTCCTTTATTTACTCTCCCATACATCACTATATAGTACAGAATGTTACATGTTTTGTTATAGCTATCAGTTATAGCTTTCACTTTTAGGAGAAACTTTTAAAATCATCCTTCGTTATAACCTTCTATTTAGCTACTTAATACATGTTTGTTGGAGCTACAAAAATAGAAATAACTTGGACAGTGGAGGCTCAAGCGTTGCTATGGTCTATGAACCCATGGAAGGCCAGAGAACACACATCATTTCCTGGCATGGAAACCAAACAAGTCTGCATGAACATTCACTCTTGTTGCCCTGGGCTGCAAATATCCAACACAAATGCTTACATCTACTCTCTACCCCCAAAGAGAGCACTCTCTGTGAAATAACAGAATATGCCAAGAACTGTCAAAGCCAACAGCCATAGATGTTAATGATTTTTCTTGATTTTTCTCCCCTGCAAGTCTAGCTTAAATAGGCTTTAGAATAGTAGTGGAGTGTAGGTTTTCTTTTCTAGGTAACACTGTCAGCCTTAATGTGTGTCTTGTTGATGTGGAAAAGGGAAAAAAAAAAAAAACCAGACACTAAGTATTTTCTGTTATTTGCACATTTGCCTCTATATGTTTTACTTTGTATGAAAACTGTTGTTGACACTTCATGATCTGCAGATCCCAGAAGGGATATTTTTAATAAACAGAGAAGCAAGCAATATGGTGCTGAGCGACTATTACTTAGCAATGATGTTCAGTTTTTAAAATGATTTTTAAACACAATTTTAAAATAGTTGTAGATTTACAGAAAAATTACACAGATAGTACTGAGTTCTCATATAATTTTTTCCCAGTTCTCCCTGCCACTAGCATCTCACATACCAACATCTGACCCAACTTTGGTATATTATTATTATCTAAAGTACATGCTTTGTTCAGAATTCCTTAACTTTCCCTTAAGTCCTAATTTATTCCAGAATCTCATTCAGGATACTGCATCACATTTAATCACCCTTTCTCCTTAGGCTACTTTTGAAGGTTGGACATTTGTACCAGGTAATAGGAACTAAGATGAATGAGCCCTTAGTGGGTGGGTTTGCATTAACTGGGCTAGACGTCAGGCTGTGTTCATGTTTGCTGTTGCTACAGGTGCCCGAGCCTTAACATTTCTTTAGGGCTCTTGTTCTTGTCTCCCTTCCTGACTTGAGGCTTCCCTAAGTCCTTGCCCTCAGAGATAGTCTGTGTCCCACAGCTCTTTCAGCTGCAATCAATCCACGGATACTAAACTGGAGCCCTGTGGATGTTGTGATAAAACCTGGAAGTGAAATAGCATTCTATAATCTTATGATTAAATCTCAATCTTTCAGTGTGCTGTGACTTTCCCAAATATTTCTCAGCGGTGAAATTCTCCCATCCCAATCCTGCTTCCAACTCGCTTCTCTCGCTGCGATATTGCCAATTTATTTCCCTGAAGCTCTGATCTCTGCAGTGCGCTTTTTCTCCTTTTGTTGAGTCCTTTCAACAAGTACTTGTTTGGCATCTCCTGTGTTCCAGGTACTGCTTTGTCACTGGGGAAATGATTTAGTATTGAGAAAAAAGTTGATGTTGCAGGAGAAATTAAGGATAATATCTGGAATGATGTCCTCGATTAAGAGGTAAGAGGATGTGACTTAATTTACAAGTGTAGAGATTGAGTTTAGACAGGAGCTTGCACATTGGATGCTAGGATCTTGTAACAGGAAGGAAGACAGTAATTTGGCCCAGATGCAAGTAGTTTGGTTGATTTGGCCCCATAAGGGACTGAAGCCAGGAAAGTCATCAGAAATAGACAGATAATTCCTTTCTCTTTCTCTGATTCTTGGGCATCATGATTTCTTGTAAGTCTCCCTGTTTGCTTCATTCTCCATTCTCTTTGATGTCTGATATGCAATACTTAAGCAGGGCTATGATAGAAAACGACTCCACCGTAATTCTTTCAGGTCATCAACCTAAGAACTTAGAGGTGCTATGCAGTTTCAGTTATAAACTTCTGGAAGAGAGACCCACACCATTTTCCCATCTGAGGTTCGGGGTCTACCAGAGTTTCAGTTATTTACAGTTGGTATTTTGCCCCGCTGTTCATTTTGCTGGCACTGTGAAGACCCTCTCTCTGAGAAGCACATTTAAGTAGGTTCTAAAAGGGGATGTGGAGTTGGGGAGGAAATGATTCCAATTTCTAGCTCTGTGTGTGTGTGTGTGTCTGTGTGTGCACAGGTGGGCAGGGCATGCATGTAAAACATCCAAAGTCAATCTGTATCTTTCATTTATCATCCTTAAAAATACCTATCGCTCTGCTCAAGTGAATTTAGAATCTCATTTTGGAATTAAGAACCCAAGGAAAAGGAAATTGTATTTTAAATTATGGCTTGAATTATTAATGCATAGTTTAAATTAGCATAGTTTAAGTTATTGGTGTGCATTCTCTTACTAAATTTAAATTCCTTACTTAAGATACTGTTGAATATTGTCAGGCAAATTCTATGGTGTAGAGCTGAACCATGGCCCTGTAGTTGCTGAAGCAATTCTCCTTCTGATTCTTTCACCATATCCTCTAGCCCCCTAGTTTTTAAAAAGCTAGCTGTTCACCCCATATGGAATCTGTTGTTCTGCTTGATGACCACTTAAGAGAAAAATGAATGCTTCTTTGTCTTAACACTTGATAACACTGGCTGAATTATTTAGACAGTTAGACACTCTTGGAATTATCCCCCAAAAGTCCTGTCCACTTGGAAAAAAAGCTAAATTCCATAAAAGTTAAATGCCACAGGAAAAAAATTCTACTTTGGATTTATGAATATTAATATTTCTTTAATTATAAAGTATTGTGATTTCACTATCTATCCAGAAAGAAATGTTCGGTAAGTTTAGGAAACTGCTTTCATTTGGTTAAGAGACTTAAATGGGAATAAAAATGGAGAAATAGATAATGTTTTTTCTGTCAGTGATGTTTTATCGGCACAGGTGGCTTCCAACTGTCCCCTAGTATTGATCCACCCTTTTTCCCTTGGTGATAGAGTCTACAATTCTTATCTAGGCACAGGCAATAGAAATAAAGACTGCATTTACTGGTCCTCACCTCTTGTAGCTGGATGTGATTATTAGTAAGTTCCTGTATTAAATTTCCAGAAAATTTCCTTAAAAGGAGCATTTGCCCCCTTCTTCATCTCTTCTTTTTTCCCCACTGGCCAGAATTTGGATGTGATGGCCAAGCAGTAATATTGGGTCGTGAAATGTGCTGTGGGCTCAGTCACTTCAGTCGTGTCCAGCTCTTTGCAGCCCTATAGACTGTGGCCCACCAGGTTCCTCTGTCCATGGGATTCTCCAGGCAAGAATACTGGAGTGGACTGCTATGCCCTCCTCCAGGGGATCTTCCCAACCCAGGGATCAAACCCACGTCTCCTATGTCTCCTGCATCGGCAGGTGGGTTCTTTACCACTAGCGCTATCTGGGAAGCCTGGGTTCATGAAATAGAAGCCACAAATTGAGGATGCAGAGCAGCAAAATCAAAGTAAAGGAGCATGGGTCCCTAACACTTCTGAGCTTTCTCACTTGCTCAGATCGCTTTGTTCCTACATCAGTTCTCTGTTACCACAGTAATATTGAGTAAGAAATGTTCACAAAACCTCAGCAGCATGTGACAATGCCTGTCTCTCACACGCATGTGGGATTCAGCTGCTCTGAGGCTGGACCCCCTTCTGGGGGTCAGCAGAGGGTTGGTGACCTAGGTTGGGTTGGAGTGGGGCAACTTTGGACTCAGCTCTGCTTGGTCTGCCTTTCATCCTCCACCAGAGCAGCTGCAGCGCATCGTTATCGAGTCGTGATGGAGGCACACAAGAGCCAGTGGAAACATGAACGGTCCCTGAAGGTGTAAGCTTGGTACTGGAGCACCAGCACTTCTGCCTCATACTATTGGCTGAAGTGAGTCATAAATAAGCCCAGATTCAAGGGAGTGGATTCTACCTCTTTACTGAGAGGAATGACAAGTTACAAAACAAAGGGGCTGATAGCGGGAAGAGTGGAGAACAGAGGCTACTTCTGCAATCTCTCACGTTTTAGACTTCTTTTATGTAAAAGAGCAAACTTCTGTCTTGTTGAAGCTTCTGTAACTTAGCTTCATTTTTTAAAAGATAGAATGCTTTATTGAGTATTTAAAATATAATTTTTATTCCCAGAGGAATCAGGTGGAGAGGGAGGTGGGAGGGGGGATCGGGATGGAGAATACATGTAAATCCATGGCTGATTCATGTCAATGTATGACAAAAACCACTACAATATTGTAAAGTAGTTAGCCTCCAACTAATAAAAATAAATGGAAAAAAATATCATTTTGAGATGAACAAAATTAGATAAAAATTCTAAGCTGAAAGTCTGTCAATGGTAGCTTCATTTTCGTTGTAGGCAGCTGACCTAACCTTCATTGATTTATTGAGTTCCCACTGGAATGTGAACTTCATGAGGGCAAAGATGTTTCTTTTTAAAATCACTGTTTATGTGCACAGAATGGAATAATGCTTGTTCCGTAGTCGACAGTCAATACTTTTTGATAGAATAGATAAATGATATGGCAATTAAGCTCAATATTTTAGGAAAGAACTCATCTGTAGAAAGAATGCCAGCATGAAAAGTGGTGATGAACAATAAAAAAAAAAAAAAAAAAAACAGGATTATGAATAGCTTTAGAACTCATGGCTCAGACAGAAAAGAATCTGCCTGTAATGCAGGAAACCAGGTTTGATCCCGGGTCAGGAAGATCCCCTTGAGAAAGGAATGGCTACCCACTCCAATATTCTTGCCTGGAGCATTCCATGGACAGAGGAGCCTAGTGGACTACAGTGAGGGTAGCAAAGTGTTGGACATGACTGAGCAACTAACACTAGTTAGCTAACTAGATTGCTATACAATAAATATTTTTAAAAATGTGGATGTATCTTAAAATAATCTGGTGACTGTAGCTGATAATATAATTTGGCTCACCAGCTCCCATTCCAGTCACTTTGAACTTGACTTCTAGAAATATAAAGACTGTAAAGCTAAAATCTACATTCCACACTCTCTAGCCACCAGTGTCCCCCAGGCTACCTAGGTTTCATCACGTTGACTCACCTACACTTGATTTGGAGAGAGCGCTGAGCAGACGGGTTTGGGGGTGGTGGCTGTATAGAGTGTCTCCTGAAAAGACTGATGGCAGAAGTGCCCAATTTTCTTGGGTTGGATACAGTGAAGTTTCTGACTTGGGATCACAGGATTAGAATGCTGGGGGCGGTGCAGCTGTGTCTCCCCTTTAGTTCCAATGCTGTCTTTCAAATTTTCTCCTCTTTGCTCTGTTCCTAGCTGTGTGATATCTAAACTTAACACTTGGAGACTCCAAGATGTTCTGTAGACTACGTAATATTTTCTAAAAGAGCTTTCTTTTCACAAACCAAAAAAGAGGAGATTCCGTTGCCTGTATTTTCAGAAATGACAGGAGATTTGATCAATTAGCACCACATTTGCTAGAGTGCCATTTTTATAGCTCTTTAGTTAAAATGCTGTGGAAAGTTATTTTTGATTAAGGATAGAGGCTGAGCAACTTCATAAATAGGTATATTTTATAAACATATCTTTGACTTTTGCTTACTTTAAAAATATTTCTTAGTAGGAAAAAAGTGATGTTACAAAATGGACCATGATTAAAGAATCAAGAAGTGAAAATTATTAATATTTCAAATGTATTTTATGGTAATTTTTTTCTATATCCAGATAGCATGGAGGTCAAATTTTAATTGTTGTTTCTTTTTTCTATATGCCCTTTCCTGTATTCTTGAACAGATTTTTATCCCACATAGGATACTGATAAACTTGAAAATTTGGAAATAATGCATTTACTTTTGGTGATCTTTTTGATAATGTTTCTATACAAGTAAAGTAAGCTGATTTTGTGAACACTTCTGTTTATTTTGGGAGAAATAGATATAAATGACAATATGGAATTGTAAGAAAAATAAGTAGAATTTACACATGTGAGCTCACACCTGGCTTTCTCAACCTCAGCACTGATGGCGTTTTGGGTTTGGTAACTCTTTGTTGTGGAAGGTGTCGTGTTCATTGTAGGATATTAGCAGCATCCTTGACCTCTCATACTAGATGCCGATATCATAAATCTTCCCAAGTTGTGATGATCAAAAATGTCTCCAGGTGTTGCCAAATGTGCCCTGGGGGACAAAATCACCACCCACCTCCCAGTAACAGACACTGTATTACACAAACATATAAAACATATAAACATATAAACATATAAAACATATAAAACATGGAAGCAACTTCTGGTGATATTCTTTCAAGATCTTGAAAAAGGGCTTCCCTGATAATTCAATTGGTAAAAGAATCCGCCTGCAATTCAGGAGACCCTGATATTCCTTGGTCGGGAAGATCTACTGGAAAAGGGATAGCCTACTCACTCCAGTATTCTTGGGCTTCCTTTGTGGTTCAGCTGGTAAAGAATCCGCTTGCAATGCAGGAGACCTGGGTTCGATCCCTGGGTTGCAAAGACCCCCTGGAGAAAGGAAAGGATACTTACTACAGTATTCTGGCCTAGAGAATTCCATGGACTGTATAGTCCATGGGGTCGCAAAGAGTTGGACATGACTGAGCGACTTTCACTTTCAAGATCTTGAAAAGCATCTTAATACATGAAATATGCACCATAGAAACACCTTAGTATCATATCAAGGGCTTGTAATGATATAGATGCATCTTTTTCACTCTATTGCACTCATTATGTAAATTTTTTTTTCATATCAGAACCAAATGAGCAAGTTGTCACCTTAATAAAGACAAAAAAGCCAGGTACGTATACAATGAAAAAACAAAACAAAACTGGAAGCACCTAGCAATTACCTGTGATTCATTTTTGTTGTTGTTGTTTTCTGTGATTCATTTTTGAGCCTATGGTGTTTTTACTTTAACTCCTAAGGATATTTTAAACAGTTGGAATCTAGACCTCGGGGTGAAATGAAAAATTATTTCCTTTTTTTTCCAGCAGCTGAAAAGAAAAATGACTGTTTACCTGAGTTTCATTCTCAAACCACGTTGGGTGGCCTTTGGGCTGTATTGTCACTATTGTTTGTTTATATGTTCTATGATCTTTGAAAGTGCTTCAGGGTTGCAGGGGCAGTTTTCAGACCCCAGAAATAATAATTAAGCTTGAAATACTCAGTAAAAACAAAACTTTTTCTGACCCAACAAACATTTGTTTGAAGCACAACATCAAAAATTTTATGTTGGAATGAAAGTTTCAATATTTAGTATCCAGAGAGGCTTTTCAAGTATTATGCCAGAGTGACAAAGTAAATGGTTACAAACATAGACATTTGGTTTATTTAGGTAATTGAATAAACTACCTTACTTTTAAAAATATCTAGAAATTCAAGAGATCCAAATTTTTATTCTACTACTGAAACAACCTAAGCCAGTGATTTTGAGCAGAGAGAGAGGAAACAAATGTTTAAAAAATAACTCTCTGGCTCCACATGTTTTTGCAGGTACCTTACTTATATTATTTCTTGTCGCTTAAAACCCCTCTCTGTCTGAGTCCTTCACCCTCGGATCAGCTTGTTGGATCTGGCCAAGGAATCCAATTGAGATCCATGCATGAGATTCAGAGAGGAGGTCCTGAGAATTCTATAATAATGTACATGCATGCGTGTGTACTAAGTCACTTCAGTTGTGTCTGACTATTTGTGACCTTGGCCTGCCAGTCTCCTCTGTCCGTGGGATTTCCCAGGAAAGAATACTGGAGTGGGTTGCCATTTCCTCCTTCAAGGAATCTTCCTGGCCCAGGAATGGAACCTGCGTCTCTTATGTCTCCTGCATTGGCAGAGGGTTTGTTTTTTTGTTTTTTACCACTGAGCTACCAGGGAAGCTCCAGTATTTAAATGCAGATGCATATGCGTGTGTGTGTGTGTGTGTGTGTGTGTGTGTGTGTGTGTGTGTGTTGCTGAGAAGTAAGGTAGGATGATGAATAAAATATGAAGCATGAAATATTTTATTTTAGGATAAAATTGTGTGGAGAAAGTGGGATTAAAATACAAGCTTAAGGGACTTCCCTGGTGGCCTAGTGGGTAAGACTCCTCTCTCTTAATGAAGGGGGCCCAGGTTCGATCCCTGGTCAGGAAACTAAATTCCACATGCTGCAGCTAAATATTGTTTTGTGCTGCAACTGAGACTGGGGACAGCTAAATAAATAAATATTTTAAAAAATATAAGTTTAAGAAGAAAGGGGATTATGCACAATTTCCAGCTGTCAAAGAAGAACTAATTCAGGTATGTGTCAATTTTGCCATATATTGCAATTCTGGTTTAAACACAAACTTGTTTGTAATATATTAACCTGTGGGTATTTTAACATTAATTTCTGTTTTTATTGCTATTACTTCCTTTTTTCTATTTTCTTTGGGTTTAATTTGCTGTTGGTTTTCTACCTTCATGGGAAAACATTTTAATCATTTTTTTTCTAACTTTCACTTTGTATCTAACAAATTTCCTCAAAACTCTAGTTGATATCCACAAATATCCATACATTTTGATATGTAATATTTCATTATCTTTCAAAGATTTTATGTCCAATATGTTGTTTTGAACATGGATTTTTCAGAAATGCATTGCTTAATGCATTTCCAACATTTAGGAGATTGTGTTGTTGTTGTTATCGATTTCTAGTTTAATTATAGTATCAGGCAAACATATTCTGAATGATTTCCATTATTTGACAAGTTTTTTGACCTAATACATCATCAGTATTGGCAAATGTTCCATGTGCATGTGAGAAAGACATGGAATGTACAGTTTGACCTGACAAATTTGTCCTTTCCCGGCTCCCTCCCAATGTCCCTTCACAGGCTTTGACTTCATACACTGTCTGCTTCGTGGCTACTCCAGTCCTGACATCTGCTTCCAGAGGAGGATATGGACTAACACAACCCGCTTACTCTCTATGCCTTTTGTGCAATTGTTGCAGTGTATTTATTTGCACACTTAAAAAAAATTGAAGTATGGTTGATTTATAATATTGCTTGCACGTATGTTTTAAATCCTATAAGACATTATTGTTTTTTATAGTCGGTATCTATTTGTATTCATTTATGCAGAAATTTACTTTTTAAAGAATTGGTCTTTATTTCTTCTCGCATTTTCATGGCCCCAAACTCCTAGGACTGGAATCATATTTTATTATGGCTTAAGAACCCCTTCGGTTTTTCCTTTAGTGCTGGTCTCTTGCTGATAATTTTTTTACTTTATCATTCATTTGAAAATATTTTTGTTTGGGCTTCATTAAAAAAAATCTTTGCTAGCTATATAATGTTAGGTCTTCTGCCAGCACCCATGAAACTGGCAGACTAACTTGCTAACTTGCAAATAGGGTACAACCTCAGACCACTCACAGCTCTTGGTTATTACTGCCTGAAATTGTATTTTTATTTGCCTACTTGTATACATTATCCAGCTCCTTCTCTAGAATTTAAGTTTTATGAGGGCAGAGACTTGATTTCTTTTCACCCTGTATCTTCAGGAGGTAAAACAGTCCCTGGCATATAGTAGACACTCAAAAAATTTGCTGGCTGAATAAGAAAATAAATGAAAATCTTTTCTTACACATATTACTAGCATAACATTTCAAAAATCTGTAGAGCCATTTTCCTCATCATATCCTAAAGGCAAACCGAATCTTATTTTCTCAATGCTACCTAGATCATTTTTCTTCCTGACTCAAATGTTTCTTAAAGTCTCATCTCAGCATAATCATATTAGTCACCATTTCATCCAAAGCACATTGCTTACACGTGTTCCTGTTGTAGGAGTTTTGAGCATTGTGGGTAATATACTTAAGAAGACAAATGGTGATACTATGAAATCTGGAGTAAATTGCTTCTCAGTCTAGTGCAGGCTTTACTCTTTACTTGCAGTGTATCCTTTAGCTAGTCTCTTAAACTTCTACATCTCAGTTTCTTAATCTTTAAAATAGGGATAATGATAATGCCTAATTCATAATATGGGAAGATCCCCCGGAGGAGGAACTGGCAACCCAGTCCAGTATTATTCTTGTCCAGAAAATCTCATGGACAGAGGAGCCTTGTGGGTTACAGTCTGTGGGGTCGCAAAGTGTCAGACATGACTGAGCACACACTCATTCAGTTCATAATGTTACTGCAATTATAAACAGACACTGCACAGGTAAAATACTTAGTCGAGAATTGTGTCTATGTACACTTTGAATAAACGTGCACTGAGTTGTCTATGGAATTTGGATATGATTTTTTCCTCAAGTGCCAACAGTGCTGGAGCATTAGAACTCTGCCAACTTTGTTCGCAAGTTCTTTGCTCCACACTGAAGGAAGTTACAAAGCCAGTGAACAATAATAGGCTTAGAACTGTTAAGCTCTGGGTTGGGCCACTAAACTTTCTCCCAGCTTTCTGTTTGGTGCAGGTGATCTGAGACCCCTTCTCCAAGGTAAAAGATGAGCAGAAAAGCTGGGCAGATCTTTTGGAAATTCCAGGAAGTTAAAAGAAATACATTTTGAGTTTTTGAACTGCATTTCTGTGTTTATGGTAGCTGACATTTTAATGAGTTTCCTTGGTCAGAATTTCTCCCTGAATGATATTCTCAAAGCTCAGTTTTATTAAAATGAGAGAATAACAGTATCATTGAAGTCTCATGTCACAAGACAGGAAACTGAGACATTGTGTTGTTGTTCAGTCACTAAGTTGTGTCTGACTCCTTGTGACCCCATGGACCGCAGCACCCCAGACCTTCACTATCTTCTGGAGTTTGCTCAGATCCATGTCCATTGACTCAGTGATGCCATCCAACCATCTCATCCTCTGCCACTCCTTCTTCATTTGCCTTCAATCTTTCTCAGCATCAGGGTCTTTTCCAGTGACTCAGTTCTTCCCATCAGGAGGCCAAAGTATCGGAGATTCAGCTTCAGCATCAGTCCTTCCAATGAATATTCAGGACTGATTTTCTTTAGGATGGACTGTTTTGAACTTCTTTTGCAGTCCAAGGAACTCTCAAGAGTCTTCTCCAGCACCACAATTCAGAAGCATCAATTCTTCAGCACTCAACCTTCTTTATGGTCCAATTCTCACATCCATACAGGACTATTGGAGAAACCACAGCTTTGACTATATGGACCTTTGTTGACAAAGTGATGTCTCTGCTTTTTAATATGCTGTCTAGGTTGTTCATAGCTTTCCTTCCAAGGAGCAAGCATCTTTTAATTTTGTGACTGCAGTCACCATCTGCAGTGATTTTGGAGCCCAAGAAAAGAAAATCTGTCACTGCTTCCTCTTTTTCCCCTTCTATTTGCCATGAAGTCATGGGACCAGATGCCATGATCTTTGTTTTTTGAATGTTGAGTTTTAAGCCAGTTTTTTTTCCTACTCTCCTCTTTTACCCTCATCAAGAGGCTCTTTAGTTCCTCTTTACTTTCTGCCTTTAGAGGAGACATTGTGGTGAAATGACAAAAATATCATAATGAAGATGTAAATCCTGGCTGGATATATGTTCATGAATCTATAGCCCAAGTTTAAACCTAAAGACCTGTGCTGATATGTGAAATTATTATATAAGATATCTAAAAAATCATTATGTTGCTAGATAGGAATGTAACTGCATCATTCTGATATAACATTTTATTTTATTTATTTTAATGGCAGAGATTATCTGAGAAAAGCTTCTGACCAAGAGGAAATTTTGAAGATGGAGAATGTTTCTTTTGTGGGGTAACACAAAGACTCAGACGCTTTGTTCTCAAATGCTGGCAGCCAGGAGTTATGAACATCCAAAGTCACAGTTCATCATGAACTCCATGTCAACACCAGTGCAAAGGGTTGCTAAAAACTAGACTGAGAGCTCTAGAAATAGATGAATTTCAGAGGACAGAAACAGAAAAGGCTTGACATTCTCAGATGGTGTTATATTTACAAGTTGCTCTCGCAAATGAAATCGAAAGCTGGTGACAAAGCATTCACTAGAAAATAAGTAACAGAAACAGTCCCTTGGGCCTGTGATAGAGGATGGCATTTTGTTACATCATGCAGAAAAGTTTCCTTAACTAAGGCTAAACTTAAGGAGTGTGAGACAGGATAAATATAAACAGCAGCTTCACAGACACAAATGCCAATGCAGAAACGGCATGGGGCACAGTTTCTTCTAAGCACTTTATTATCATCATGTTATTGTCATCAGTAACCCTGTATTCGTACTAGTTGGACCACACAGCATGCATTCTGGTGTGTTTGGACTGTACTGGTTTGCACAAGCACACATTGTTCCCATGACCCTGCCTGTTAGAGTTCACAGTCACTCTCACGAATGTCCTGGTTTGGGGCTGATAAATTGTATGGTCACTCTGTGCATGGTACATTATTAAGCATTTGGAGGCTAATCCAAGAAAAGCTGTGGCTCCTGGACTTAATGATACTTATTTTTCTCCTTTATGGGTGCAAAGAGTTCCCTGCTGGGCTCTAGAAAAGCTGGTGCAGGGAGGGGTAGCACTGGGGGGAGCACAGGAGTATCCAGTGCCTTGGCACTTGCAAGGCTTAATAATAGGTGGGTGAAAGAAAAAGAAAGTGTTAGTCACTCGGTCATGTCTGACTCTTTGCAGCCCTGTGGACTCTAACCCACTAGGTCCTGTGTCCCTGGAGTTTTCCAGGGAAGAATACTGGAGTGGGTTGCCATTCCCTTCTCCAGGGGATCATCCTGACCCAGGGATCAAACCTGGGTCTCCTGCATTGCAGGCAGATTCTCTACCGTCCGAACCACCAGGGAAGACCCAATAGCTGGGTAAGTTGGTTGAATTAAATACTTGACCACCCCAGAGCCTCTTGGATTTAGGTAAATGCTACAACTCTGATGAAGATTCTGAGGAGTTTAAAGAACACCACATCCCAGTCAAAGAGAAGTTGTGTTCAGTCTTACCATATTGGAAAGCAACCATGGTGCAGTGTTTGGCTGGAAGGCTGGTTCCTACAGCACCAAAAATAGGACCAGTCCTTCCTTCATGCTGAGAGTGGGGAGTGAATGCATCTTTGTTTTTATCCTGTTCAAAAGGTCCCAATCATGAACTTGTTAAACTCGTGAAAGTATTGCTTAAATCTGTTTATGGACTCAGCATCCCTTTGCCACTTATCGGGGGAAGTAACCAATCAGCTGGGTCCTGAGTAGAGTTTATTATTTGGAGATGTTTACGTTCCCAGAGTATCACACTGAAAATAAAAAAATTTGGGCTTATCCGTTTAAATGAGTAATCTAAATGTGTGCTTCTAAACTTCATGCAGGTGATGAGAAATTTCACCCAATTTACAGGCACAGATTTTGGTTTCAGATTCTTGTTGAAACGCTCAGTCGTGTCTTGGCTACTCTTGGCGACCCCATGGGCTGCAGCACATCAGGCTTCCCTGTCCTTCACCATCCCCCACAGTTTGCTCAGACCCATGTCTGTTGAATCAGTGATGCTATCCATCTCATCCTCTGTCACCCCCTTCTCTTCCTGCCTTCAATCTTTCTCAGCATCTGGGTCTTTTCCAATGAGTCAGCTCTTCGCATCAGTTTCTTAGGACAAATCTTCTCTTCATCACTCAGTGTTGCCAGCCTGCTTTCCATGATATGTTTTTGGGCTAGTGAGCAGAGTTTTTCTCTCCCTGTTTAATGGCCTGGGCTCTTCTTTCTGACTTTTATCTTTTAAGCAGGGAGCTCAGTCCCCACTAAACACAGGGTGTGCAACCTCAGCCACAGTCCTCGGCCAGACAGCAGATCCTGCCCTCTGACCTCATGTCTCCTGATACTTCTCAGGACTAGTTAGCTTTTGTCACCCCTTCAATTTTCACTTTCTTCATCGTTTCTGGTATCTGTGGGCATCTTTATCTTACTTTGGAACTCTAATAACTATAAGAAAAAATAGTTGATGTATTTTATCTAGCATTTTTACGTATGTGTGTGTATCTTCATGTTAGCTTCATCCACTGTATTGAATAGAAATTCTATCTATTCACAGCTAAGGAAACAAACACTAGAAGATTTGCAGGACCCAAGGTTACAGAGTGACTTGGTAGGAGAATCCTGTGCATGCCCATCTCTGGTATTTCTGCTTTACTTTCCTGCTCTTGGGGTAACTGGAATTGTTTCAAAAAATTTAAGCCTTTCCATATATGACTGCTCCTTTTCAAAAAGGAAATCAGTTCTGAAGACTTCCAGAGTTCTATTTTGTGACCAACTGCCCTTGAAATGTTGCTGTAGAATAGATAGAGAACAGAAGATCCCATTAGACTTAGAATGGATTCCACTTCATTCCGGGCAACCTGAAGTATATTTAATTTGCCAGCCTAATTTTGGAATAGGTTAGTACTTGGCAAACACAAATACCTCTAAACCTGCAGAATATTAACTCAAATATTAGCCATATGCAAACTCATCAGTTTGCTGGAATTTACAAAGACAATGTTTATCGCCCAGCTGCTCATGTGAAAAAATATTTAAAATGATTAGATTAAAATATCTAGATTTAGGGATGTGGGTCAAATTCTGGACTTTCTCTTGCTAAGGAAGAGGTTGATTTTGGATATATCAAAATGGGAGTAAAATGTTTGTTTTATAGCTAAGAGTTTGGAAGAAGAAAATTACCAAAATGCTCTCTTTCCATTAGGTCTTCTTTATTCTTCCTTATTGCATAGTCTTTATAATAGTTGGTTGCGTATTTGTGGTCTCATTACATGTAAAAAATACTACTAGTCAGTTGTTTACATAACTGAATACACTTCAAACTAAAGCTCGTTACTGACAGAATGAATCACATAAAAGAAGTAAGTTAATGTTGTGAGTTTAATTCTAATTTTTGTTGAGAGACAAGTAAAGACAAAATAAACACAAACCCAAGAGCCTTCTGTATTGTGTTGTAACTAAACTTTCCCATTGATGCCAGATTAATTTTAGTTATAAAATGTAGCTGATACTACATTGCTCATATTATTTTTAAGCAGAAGGAATGATTTTCTAAAAAATGCAACCTAAATAATTCACCACTGTGATGTGAGAATCACTTAACTAGATTTCTTTGCTTAATTCCATCTTTGCTTAACATTCATATTAATGATATGTCATGTTGACTAAAATTCAAGGATCAGTTATGGTTGGGTAAACCACAAATGTTATTTTTTAAGTCCAAATTCTCCAAATTTTTCTAGTAAATATTATGTGTAATGAATCTTTGGTATCTATTTGTGGACTGCTCCAAGTAAATAAATTAGAAGTATACCTGTGCATTTTGTGGGAAATTATTAAACCCTTTACAAATATAATCACTGGAAATATATTTCAATCGATTTATTCTAAGAGCCAAAGTGCAGTGTACAACCAGGAGATTTTTTTTATTCATGGCCATTTCTTATGAAATTAACCACATCCTAGTGTGATTAATATTAGTTGGAGATAAAAGAATTAATTTAATGTCAATATTTGTACAATCTAAACATTTTTACTCATCAACATAGTCTGGCAAATATTAAAGAAATTTCTATTGAACCTGATACAGTTAATTGTTCTCTTTCTAGGAAAAACTTAGTAATTATGAAAGAGAGAAAGCTCAGTGCAAGATTTTTGACTGTCATTGACTGTAACTTTTTTTGCCTTGTCTATGAAAGGAGAAAGAGATGTAAATTAAGGCGGGAGGGAGGATCAGGATGGGGAACACATGTAAATCCATAGCTGATTCATGTCAATGTAGGGCAAAAACCACTACAATATTAAGTAATTAGCCTCCAACTAATAAAAATAAATGAAAAAAAATGTAAATTAAATGAAGTATTAATACATGTTCATTGTTACAAAGAGTCTTACCCAGTAATCACTAAGAAATAATTTGAAGGCCCGAGAATTGTGAGCATTTGATAAATCAATATATTAAATTATCTCTGGAGTGTCTTGGAATTCCAGTTGTTCTCTTTACTTTGAGACTGAGGTGACTTAGGTCCATGGGTCTAATAATGAGAAGACAGAACCTTCACATCTGCTTTCATGCCTGCAGCAATTTATTGGTTTTTTTTCCACATCTTTTCCAGAAAGAGCAAACCCTTATCCTGTACACCGTGCTCTATTCTAACAGTAAGCTCTTTTCTGTTTTGATTCCCTCTTACCTGCTTTCAGAAATGTTTATGGCAGCTTATCAGAAAATAGAATCCATGCCCATGGTAGTCACCGTGGGGAACGGATCACTGTCCCTGGGGGGTTTCCCCCCAGTGGGTCCACGTGCGGTACCTGAGAGGCTGCTGAGCCGGCAGCATCTTGGTGCACAGGGCAGATTGTACACACACTCCTGGGGCCTCACACAAGCACCTACTTTAGTGTCATTCTGCAGGCACAGAGTGAAATGTCCTCCAAAATAAAGGAGCAAAGCATTTCCATTGTTCCGTTTTACTAGTTGCCTTCTCTTGGCTTGCCCAAACACGTGTGCTTTCTCTAAGAAAAGAGGTAGCCGTATGATCCTTTGATTAATCCTGTAAGTCCCAGCTGGGCTTCACTGAACAAAAAGCCTTTTCAAAGGGACAGTGGGAACATTTTTCATTGCTATTTCTGAAGAAAAAGAAAACCAACACAACATAACATAATAGAGTGGTAGTTCTATAGCATTAAAGGTCTACCTATCTCTTTTACCCATTTCTTTCTGGAAGTTCTAAAAGCAGAATTTTTTACTCCTGGTGAGGAGAAAAAGATGTGGAGTGTGTGTGTGTGTGTGTGTGTGTGTGTGTGAAATAAGATGAAACAGTTAGAAAATTGGAGGAATATTAAACCCCTTCATTTTCTTTTCATCCTCCCCACTCCTCTTTCCCTTAACTTGTCCTGCGAACTGACTGTGCTATTGACACTCTGAACACATTTCCATAACCATCTCATTAGGCAGCAGAGTCAACATCTGGTTAAGCTCTTTTGTCAATCAACAGGTATTTAGTACTTGAAAAAAAATCCATTTGAAAATATTTGACTTTTCTCTCTTAAAAATACCCCAATTATTTTTAAAATGATGATATTAGCAATTACAATTGCCCTCCCCCAACGGGATCCTGCCTATCTTCTCTACAGTAATAGTACTGATTTGACTGCTCTAATGAAGTGGTCCTCCCCCTGTCACTTAGCTAGGTAACTGATCATTGGCTTATCTACGATTTCTAGATGTTCTTGGCAATTAAACAATGGTAACATAGGAACTTGGCACTTTGACAAGATGATCAGACTCTTTGATACTGGTGAAACCCCAGAGGGGAGAAAGCTTTTTATATAGAAGTCTTTTGTGAAGTAAGTGGTGACTGGGAGTGAGGTATTTTAATAGATCTATGCCCAGTTATGTTATCTAGTGAAGAGTAGTGGGGATGCTAAACACCCTGCAGAAAGTAGGACGGTCTTTTAAAAGGAAGAACTGTCCCATCTATTTGCCAAAAGTGCCCCTGGAGAAAAAACCTGGTTCTGGTGTGTACTGTGAAATGAAGAATGCCTTTAAGTCCTCTCGAGTTTCCCACCTAGCAGTTGCTCCTCCGCGTCCTATGAAGTCCCTGTTACTTCCACTTGTACCAATGACCACTACTCATCTTGCTTCTAGTCACTTTATGACTAGACTATGTGACTATGCTTCTAGTCACTTTATGACTATGACTCCTGGACACAGTCTGTTTCAGAGAATGTTACTCCTTCTCCCTGGAACCAAAGTGAGGACTGATCCCACAATGCCTCCCTACTCCACACTTCCGCTGTGTTATCTGATCCTATTGGGATTTGGCAAAACTAAAGAAAAAGATGTTGTAAATAGGAAAATGTTTAAAACTACACTAAATATGACTTTCTGTATAGTATAATGGGGAAAAAAACACTGGAGTTAGTGATACTGCTAACCATTCTTAAGTTTGAGACGCCCCATTAGAATACCCTCTATATCTTTGCCATGTGAATCCATCTTTCAGAAACTTTGTGCTATAACAATGAAATTATTTTTCCCCAGGATTCATCACCTTCCTCAGCAGCATGTTTTCTGAGGTCTGGGTAAGTCTGTCTAGAATTACAACAAATATGTACACAAACACACACGCATATACATACTTATATGTATACACATCTGTATGTATATAGTGTAGTATAGTGATAGTGTAGTATATTTTTATATACTGTATAATATATGTTATATACATTGTATATACTAAATACATGTACACTTATGTGTATACACATGTAACTTATTACTAAGTGTATATGTATGATGCATACCAGAGGTTTAATCAAGGCTCATTGAGTGGATGAATAAATGAATGAGTGAAAAATATCCCCTCTCCTCTATTCCTGCAGTGACTCTTCAATTTTTCTTAAGATAGATTTGATTTCTGTTGCTTGAAGTTAATAATCCCGACTGAGAATTGGACTTTTTTTTTTTTTAAAGCCCTTATCTTTTGAGAAGAAAAAGTGAAAGTGGCTCAGTCCGACTCTTTGTGATCCCATGGACTATGGAATTCTCCAGGCCAGGATAATGGAGTGTGTAGCCTTTCCCTTCTCCAGGGGATCTTTCCAACCCAGGGATCGAACCCAGGTCTCCCACATTGCAGGCGGATTCTTTACCAGCTGAGCCACAAGGGAAGCCCTTTGAAATTCATTATTTTCAACTACAGAGTTTGTCAGTTATCCCTGGCTCAACTCTGCTCTTGAGCACTTTCTCAGAAACACAGTTGGGTAATACTTCATTCCAACCTCTTTTCAGATGTTCAGCATGCTTTCTTCTACTGCAGCTCTGTTGAATGGACATGAGTCTTCTTACTCTGCCTTCTGACTTTCTAACACTCTAAGTAAATCACATATGCAAGAACTTCAATCCCCATGCAGGCTGTCCTCAGCAATACCTGACACCCTTACCTTAAAACTATGAGAACTGATCCTCCACATATATCAACCTCTGTATCCCTCCCTTCTTTGTGCCTGGTTGTTTTCTGGGAGTAACTATCCCTGAGAAGCAAGAGAAAGAGCTTCTGAGGGAGAGTGAGGTGGAGAAGAGACTGACTTCTCAAGAAGCATCATTCACAGGGCAGATGGGAAGTTGCCAGGTTTTCCGATTGATGTTTTTCTGACCCAGTGATTAAACAGTGGGGAGTAGTAAAGTTGTCTCACTCCCTATTATCATGTGGGTATCATATGGCTCTTCTGTATAGTTAGTTTGATCTGTTGTACACTTAGAGGAAATGCCTCTCAAATCTGAGCATCAACTGAGTATCGTTTTCAGGTTGCAGCCTCAGAAATCTATATATCCCTTTATGGTTCTTTATAAATATTTTTTGTGGAGATTTGGAGAGATCATGTTAGAACTGAAACTAAAAGGTCCAAGAATTATTCATATACAAATTATATTTCAAGTGTTTTTAAGGGCCCTTTACCAAATATGACATATACTCAAGTATGAGTCCAACTATTACTAGTATTCATACATTTCAAATTTTGATACTGTGAGTCTCTAATTCAGAGGCATAGTTTCCAGCTTTGACTTTGACCATTGTCAGTATTGGAACTCTGGTTCCCCTATCTCCATTTCAAATCCTGCTAGTCCACAAGAAGGTGTTAAGATCTTGTTTCAGTGGTATGTTGTCAAATGTGCCTGCTGCCTTGAGGCTCTCTGTTTGCTGTTGGACCATTATTTCCAATGATGGTGGTGGCCTTGACTTGACTTTAAGAGCTTGTCTGGAGCCTTAAATTGGTTGATGGCAGCCACAACTTCCTCACTGATGACTGCACTTGGGCTTCCATTGTGGCTCAGCTGGTAAAGAATCCGTCTGCAATGCAGGAGACCTGGACTTGATCCCTGGGTTGGGAAGATCCCCTGGAGAAGAGAAAGGCTACCCAGCTCTGAAAGTGCTCCTATATTCATTTAGATTTAAGTTCTTTGAACGTGGGAGACATCCCTGTACTTTGTAAGAAGCCTACAGACCACATGGACACTCTGGTGTCCGGTGCAGAGGTGACATCTGATGGCTGTTGGTTTATTGATTACCATCAAGGGGGAGGTTGTCATGTGTGAAGTGGCAGACTTGCAGACTGGGAAACTGAATCTCAGCTTCACATGTTGTTAGAAAACCATGCTATAAATGGAGAAGGACTTTCCATATGTTTCACATGTATTTATCGGTATTTTCTATGTTTGTAGCCACTAATTCCTATGTGCTGTCTCATTTAATTTACTCTTTACTGCAGACATAATTATTACATTTTTCACTGACAGAACAATTCAGGTTCAGAAGTGACTATATGGTCACAGTAAAGAGAACAACAATAACCCTCATGAAATTCCAAGAATTTTAGGAATTGTGAGCCATGAAGACCCAATATATAAAAAATGTATTTCTTATAAATCACAATATCACAGCCATTCACTGAATTTGTGAAGTTATTTCAGGAGAGAGATACTGAATTCAGTTTAATATTTTGGGTTCTAGATGTTTGTGGGATAAAAAAGTAGAGATAGTAGGCAGTAATCTATAGTAGTCAGAAGCTCTAGAGAAGGACTTTGTTCTGAAAAATCATGTCAAAATGATTTGAAAGTAATTTCCTGTAGATGATAATTGAAACCATAAAAACATATGAGATCACCTAAGGAGAGGTTGTGGAGAAACCAGTTACCAAATTATTTTAGGATACATGGCTATCATCATGTGCGGAGTGGCTTATAACTCAGAAAGCTTGTGATTCTGAAAGTAACCTCAAGGAAGAAGTCTAGAGACTGAGACTTGAGGAATTCTGACATTTGATAGCTGGGGATGGGAGAATGAGTTTATAGAAGAGACTGAAAAGGAGCTACCAGGTTAGAATTAAACCAGAAACACGTGGGTAATGATGGGATTCACTGGGAAATCTAATTTTATACAGAAAGAATTAGTATCATCAAAGGCTAAGGTGAGGACTAAAACCTGTGCTGAGTTTTACAATATGGAAATCATTGATAATCTCAGTGAAAGTTTTTATGCGAAGTTACTGGACAGAAGCCAGACTGATTGAGGAGTGAAGGAAAAGTGAGAAAGCTGGGATAATGAATCAATGAGTTCAACAGTTTTGCTTTGAGGGGATGATGAGAAATGGGAGGGTGATGAGGAATCTAGAGAAGGTACCATTTTTAAGACTGAAGAGGCTTAAGTATGTTTGAATATCTGCAAGACAAGGAGGATGTCTTATACATAGGAGAGAGAAGAGGCAATTGATAGATAATATAACTGAGAAGGAATGATAGAATAATGTTTCTTCTCAGAGAACACACCAAAAAAGTTTGGTTGGGAAGTCAAAGAGTAAAATAGCTGGAGAAAGAGTGTCAGAGGTAAAGCTAATGGCTTTTGTGCTTGATTTCTAAACGACCTTTAATCCCAGATATTTAACCGATCATGGTCATATCACTCTTTTTGCCTCAATAGTCTAGGACTGGTGGGTGATCTAGTCATGGTCAATAGCATGTAGGAGAGATCTGCTTATGGGTTTCTGGAAGACATGGCTCCTTTCTTTTCTGGATGTTGGTATATTTGGATCTGACACCCAGAAATGCAATCTCTGGCAACGCTGAAGGAACCAAGGTAAGGGCAGAAACAACTTACTGAGGCTGGTAGAGAAAGATGGATAGAATCTAGTTCTACGGTCATATCTTTGAGACGTTGTATTAACTGATTCTGGCTCCTGCCCAACTCTTGTATAATGAGGACATTATACTATACAGTACATTTCCTATTGTGTGAGCCAGTTTGAATCAAGGGTTTGAGCTATCAGCAGTTGGATATGTTCTAATAGGACAGTAGGACTAGTTGCTCTCAGGACTGCACTGACCTTGGAGTACTAGCTGGCTTCTAAGACTAGATAGTACTCATATTTTGAGATCCTACAGAAATCTGTGAGCTTTACACTTATTCCACATGGAACATATGCTGTTTGTTGTTGTTTCTGAGCTGAATACACCTTGGTGCTGGGTGACAGAGACATTATTTTAGGACTGAATCAATACACAAGTAACTAGTGGTCATAGAGTCTCATGATCTTGCAAAGTCAGCCCTAACTAAATTATCCCTGAGAAAAACTGAGCCTCAGTAAGGCTGGGCCTCTGTAAAGTTTATTACCAAGTAGAGAATATGGCAAGCTCCACTGTGAGTCACAAAATAAAAAACTGGAGTTAAATACAAAATTAGGAGCTCACTTGGGTTTCTGAGTAAACAAAAATATCACTAATATGTTTTTTGCATTTATGGGGGAAAATAAGTAGAAATGCTTTAAAAATAAAAAAGAATTTATAGATAAAAGAAAAGTTGTTATTGAGTTGGAGGTAGGCTACTTGCCTTTTCACTATTTGACAATTTAATGTTGAAAAATACCTGATATGAGATAACTTATTTCCATTGACTTTAACAACTCACTCATGTTCACAACCTTAAAGGGTAAAGACAAATCTACTGTATGAAATTGAATGAATAAACTCAACCATGTTTAATTTCTGATTTGTCAAGTGAAAAAAAATGTTTACCATCTTTCTACCTTCCCTACTTTGCTGTCAAAATGAAAATGAAAATGATGTCTTACCATTAAATTAATATTCTATCATGTTATATCAACGTTACAGACAAGAAATTGTTGAATTGTAGCTAAATTAATCTGTTGGGAAATCGAAGATTTATCAGTGAGGAAAGGATAGATCTCTCCAGAGAATGGAAGCACAATCAGCAAATTAATTAATCTACCTATAGATTTACTGTGACGATTATTTGTCATCTTAACTAAGAAATTGTTGCTGCTCTTGGTAGAGTCCCCTACTTTCCCCTGTTAGTGACATTTGCTCAGGCAGGTGTGTTGACAACTCCAAGAATTCAGTGGAGGAAAAACAAAGTCAGGGTTTTACTTCTGTATTTCCCCCCACTTTTTTTTTTTAGAAAAAAATGTTTATTTTTGTTAAATTTATATCTGCACATTGTTTATTTCTTTTTATTCTATTTTTAATCGAAGGGTAATTACAGTATTGTGTTGGTTTCTGCCATACATCAACATGGATCAGTCATAGTATACATAGCTTCAAGATTGAATCCCACAAGGTTTGGTAAGCAAAAACCTTGGTTTTTTTCCCTTCCACCATTTTTTCCCTTCACCAAAAGCAATCACTTTCCACTGTCTTAGTTTATTCTCTTATTGATTGATTTCTCACTATGGAAGCTGTGGGTTTAGCTTTCTGTTTTCCTGTCTGTAAATATACATATTCATCATTCCATCCTCTCATCAATCAGGTTTAGTTATAAATTTAGCTAGATCAAGAGGCAGTGTCTGCACTGTTATGGCTCAGCAAACACTATTCAGAGTTTGGACAATTAAAGAACCATGATTACATTTCATCTCCTGCCTGAACAACTCTTGGTTATCACTGGAGCTCTTCAGCACCGTTTTAAATTTTTTATTTTTTACTTGCTGTTAAGATTTACTCACTCTTTTCCCTTTACCCTCTCCACAAATTTTCCACCAGTTTGCTTTCTTCTCTCCTGCATGAATTCAATTATGTGAATGAAACTCTGAAGCTCTGTCATTCGAGATGCCACACGTTTAGTAGTGTATGTTGAGTAGATTCAACCCGACTCAGGAGAGAAAGAAAAGAGTGATATAACGGCACAGGGAAAGTAGATGGGCGCTGGGCATCTGCAGCAGCACACGCAATTCCAGACAACTGTTGAGCAACTTGGGGAGAGTCATCAGTTACTTTTGGAGCACGACTTTGAAGTTTTTGTCTGATAAACATACAAGTGTGGTCTATGCTAAATAGATGGGTCAAAATGCCTGGTGATTCTGAGGTCTGAATCACAGACAAAATTCTACTCTTTCTTACTTGAGTGGAAGTGTCTTCAAAATCAGCAACGTTAGAGAAGGTGTAGCTGAGAGTCAACTTGTGCTTCCTAAAGGAATTCAGAAGTGGTAGTATGTGGGCTTGCCTGGTGGCTCAGTGGTAAAGAATCTGCTTGCCAATATAAGATGTGGGTTCAATCCCTGAGTCGGGAACATCCCCTAGAGGAGGAAATAGCAATCCAGTTCAGTATTTTTGCCTGGGAAAACCCATGGGCAGAGGAGCCTGGTGGTGAGGGGGGGGGGTCTACGGGGTCACAAAAGAATCAGACACGACTTAGTGACTAAACAACCGAAGTGTGTGTGTCTTAAGCAAGGCTCAGAAGAAGTAAATGAAGAATAGAATGAAAATTTTGCAATAGTGATGTGCCACTAACCACAACTGGCCAGAGAGGTAAACTGAGCAATCAAGTATGACCCTGACATCCATGTATCAGCACTGAAAAACTACATACATCCCCAGCCAACAGACCTCATTCCTTTTCTGTTTGTTTACAGCTCACAGAGGATAGATTTTCAGGCCAAGGAGGCAGCAGGGAAAAGGGAAATAGGCCTTCCCACTTCTTTTCTGTTTAATTCCATTTAGACACACCACTTGACCTTTGCGCTTTTGGTACCTGTTTCTGGCTCTCAAATGCAATTCAGCTCCTTTTTAAGAGATGCTTATGAAATGCAGAATTGGGGGATAAGAAGGGGAGCTGACGTTGTATCCCCTTTACCATAAAGAATAATAAAAACACAAGGCTGGAGGCTTCTTTGGGGTCTTTATAGCGAGACTGAAATCCTACATCTCTCATCCTGCTCCCTCCCATCTTGGTTTTCTCCCTTTCTGACTCGCTGGAGATTTAGAGCCTTTGCATTCAGCGGTCTCTTGAGGGGAATGACCAGGCACAAATGTTGACATTAAAGTGCAGACATCACACTGAGTTGTGATGGGCCAAAAACAGTCAAAAGGAAGCAAGCCAAATGTGAAGAAGAGGGCACGGAAGCAACCAGTCATTCTAGGCAGACACCTGAAATGACCAAAAATGTTGTTTTAATGCAGAGACTCCAGCCACGATTTGCTGCCTGTTTCAGCTGAAGTGCATTTTGTTCATGTCTCCTGCACTTGGTGGGTCTTCCCAAGGCAAACTCATTATGAACTACTAGAATCTTAATGCCCATGAGGTTACAAACCCTGGTCCTATTTGTAACAATTCTTCAGAATGTCCAAGGTGGAAAAAATTTGAGAATGAAAGGCTGTTGAGAAAGAACGGGACAGTGTGTTCACTTTAAAAGGGGAAATGTTTTAATTTGAGTTAATTTTGGTAGAAAAAGACCTTAGGGATATTTCAGCTGGGAACTAGAATTTACATAAATTGAAACATAGATTGGAGAGCTTTTTTAGATGGCTGTTTCCTCAAATGTTCCATGGTTTTTAAAAAGGGCTCCCAATATTGTTAAAGGAATAGAAACTTACATTTTAACCAAAAAAAAAAAAAAAAGAATCTCATCTTCTTTTTATCCTCTTCTCTTCCATTTCCCCTCTGTTAATCATATAATTAATTCCTTTTTTTTAAAATTAACTTTTTTATTTTTAAACTATTTATTTTGTACTGGGGTATAACTGATTAGCAAACAATGCTATGATAGTTTCAGGGGAATAGCAAAGGGACTCAGCCATACATATACATGCATCCATTCTCCCCCAAACTCCTTTCCCATCCAGTCTGCCACATAACATTGAGCAGAGTTCCACGTGCTATACAGTGGGTCCTTGTTGGTTATCTATTTTAAATATAGCAGTGTGTACATGTTCATCCCAAACTCCCTAACTATCCTTTCCTCCCTACTCCTCCCAACCATAATCTCATTTTCAAAGTCTGTGAGTCTGTTTTGTAAGTAAACATTTGTATCATTTCTTTTTCCATTCCACATATAAGGGATGTCATACAATATTTCACCTTTTCTGACTTCACTCAGTATGACACTCTAATTCATTATTTTCTTGAATGTTGCTTTCTCCACAAACCCCTTTTCTGTGGCAAATCCTATCACCAGTGTTTTTTATTTACTGGTTTCCAGTGCATTTGGCAGTGGTGGTATCAGCATATCTGTCCATAGATATGAAAAGTGAAAGTGTTAGTTGCTCAGTCCTGTCCCACTCTGCAACCCCATCGACTGTAGCCTGCCGGGTTCCTCTGTCCATGGGATCCTCTAGGCAAGAATACCGGAGTGGGTAGCCATTCCCTTCTCCAGGGGATCTTCCCAACCCAAGGATCGAACCTGGGTCTATCTAGGGCAAATAATTCCAAGTACTGCATGAAATGGGGTAAAAAAATTAATGTGTATCATTTTTCACTGTAGAATCTCTATCCAGGGAATCTAGATAAAGTAAAACGTGAAAAACCTCTCTTTCTTAAGGAGTCCACTATTAACTGGGATCTGGATCAAGGGGTCTAAGAGATGCTTGGGACAGAGAATCAGTTTCCTTTGGAGGCAATATGGCATGCAGGTGTAAGATTTCCGAGCCAGGTACACAGGGGTTCTCCCTCGGAGAGTGGAGATCCGAGGTAGAGCACCACGACCCACCATCAAAGAAGTTGTCAGGGTCCCCTGCTGGGTGGTTCCCCTCATTTAACTCTTACAGCTCCACGGGGAGAGGGACACAAAGTAGCCTCGTTGCACAAAGGAGTCTGTGTCTCAGAATTCAAGTAAATGGCTTAGGGAGTCGCTGCTAATAAGTTTCAGAGGCACGAAGGGAACTCAAATCTGCCTACGTGTCTCTCACCGCGCTCTGAAACCGAGACGCTGAGTTGGTCCGCTAGGCATTTTTCCAGTTCCCAGAATGATCGTGAGACGTTGTTTCTCCTCCAGTTTTCTCCAGGCCCATTATGGTGACTGTAGGTGTATTGTTTAGGATACCCACTCGCGTTTGGGTTTGTAATCGGGGCGGCAGGCTTCTCAGCATCCTGTCGCTGTCCCGGGAAGGTGGTGCTAGTTTCTGGGGCTTCGCGGCAGGAGCGGGGATTCCCCGCCAACTAAAGAGGAGGCTCTATTCTCAACCTCACAGGCCGGGAACCCGCTCCTCGCTTCCCAGTTCCCCCTCCCCTTCCCAGCCTAAACAAAATAACCCCCTCCCGCCCCCAGCAATCGGCGCCTCGGGTGGACGGGGACCGGGAGCACCGGGGCATCGAGGCACCTCGGGAGCGCCCTCTGGCGAGAACAGAGCGCGCGCGCGCCGCCCGGCCCCCCTTCCCCGCCGCCGCGGCGCCCCCGCCCGGCTCTCCGGGTTCACTCTCGGTCTCTCACTCCGAGAGACACAGACGGCAGCTTTCCGAGCGAGCCGGGGAAGGGGCCGAGGCGGCCCCAGCACCACTGTCGCCGCTCGCTCGGAGCCGACCTGGGCACCGGGAGAGGAGGCGAGGCCGGAGCCCCATCCTCTCTCTCCGCGGGGGTCTCCTGAGCTGACCGGCCGCTTGGCGCCCCCGCGCGACACCCTCCACGGCCACTTCGCGGGGCGTGCCGCGACTTGGGGGACGCAGCTGGGGAAGCGCCGGGGCGGGGGTGCGCGCCTGGGACCGGAGAGGAGTGAGCCGCGGGCTGGGCGGCGGCGGCCGTCGCCGCGGGGGCCTCCCCCGCCTCGCTGGTTGGCCGGCAGCACCGCCTCCCCGGGCCGCGGCCGCCCGGCCGGGTCCTCCGCGCGTTCCCGGGCCCGGAGCCGGCGCGCGATGCGCCCGGCCGCGTTCTGATCGCCGCCGCGCCGCCGCCTCCACCGCGATGATCCCCCCCGAGCCGCAGCCGCACCAGCCGCCGCCGCCGGCCCCGCCGAACCATGTGGTGACCACCATCGAGAACCTGCCGGCCGAGGGCAGCGGCGGCGGCGGAAGCCTGTCCGCCTCCTCCCGGGCCGGCGTGCGCCAGAGGATCCGCAAAGTGCTGAACAGGTGAGCGGCGGCGGGGGCGCGGGGCAGGGGACCCCCTCCGTCTCCCGGGCGGCCCCGAGGCCCTTTGGGACGGACGGAGGCGCGGCGGGGAGACCGGGGAGGGCGGAGGACGACGCGCCCCGCGCTGGCGGAGAGGCCGCGCGGCAGCTTTGTCCCGGAGCGGGGAGCCGCGGAGCGCCCGGGCGCCGGCTGGTCCGAGGCGGGAGTTCGGGGAGAGGCGGGGTTGTGCCTGGCAGGTTGCGGTTGTCCGCGCTCACACCCTCGCACACGCGTGTTGCCTCAATTCCCTCTGCCCCCCGGGCCCCAGCTTTGCGCTCCGGGGCCGGAGAGGAGCCGGGGGTGGCCGGGAAGGCGCGGGGCTGCGGGAATGGCGTGGAAGTCGCCGGCCTCGCGTCCGCCTCGCCGGGAGATGGGGTCACGGCGGCAGCAGCCCCCGCGGGCGGTCGAGGGGACCCACTTCTGCCGCCCGGTGCTCCAGTTGCTGCTCCGACTCCTTCTGGCCAGGAGCGGGGAAGGGGAGATTAGAGGCCTGGGTCAGACCCAGGCAAAGTGCACAAATGTTGCGGGAAGGGGGTGAGGAAGGAGGCGCCCGGTGTTGCAAAGCCAGAGGAAGCGAACGCTGGCGGCCGGCTCCAGTGCTGGAATCTGCGCAGTGAATGGAGCAAGGATGAGGCGTTCAGGATGAGAACCCGGGTTGATGTGAAATGGGGCCCCTCTGGCGCCCCAGAGTCGGCTGTGATGCGAAAGGGACTTTTTCTATTAAAGTAACTTGACATGGTTGAAGAGCTGACCCTTAAAATTCAAATAGAGAACTGATTTTGTGTGTTTTTATTTGGGTACCTGTGTGCCTTTCCATGCATCTGTTGGGGATAACTCAGAAGGTTGCTCTGTTCATACAGGTTTTTGTAGGGCGCTTTTGTGGGTAGCTGAGAGTCCCACGAGGGATTCACCTCGAGCCCTTTGGGGCTGGAAGCGAGAGTGGGAACACAAAATATGTACACAAATAGAAACCTAAAAAGCTCCGTATTTTCCGAGTATAGTGTAATTTAGTTATATGAAATCCCGAACCATTCAAGAGTCCCTTGTGAAGACTTAAGGTATATTAGCTTGTGGGTACTTCTGTGTGTTTCCATTTATTATCAAAGGAGAAGAAATTCATTCTGAAATGAGACAAGAGATGATGATAGAAACTCAAGTCTTTACTTTCCTCTGACTGGTAGCTTAGACTAACACCTTCCAAAATACAACATTTAAAAGATAATGAGCAGAATAAATCAAGAAGATGCTGGCTCAGTACATATTAGGAGGGCTTCCTAGTCTTTATGAATATCTGTGATTTTTTTTTTTTTTTGAATCTTAAATGCCTTGGCATTGGATATTTAAAATTTTATGCAGAATATGTTAATTATTAATTTCCCTCATCAAACTGGGGAAAAAAACCTGGTGCTACAGTTCACTTATCTTTGCTTGATTACAAGTTATTATTGATTCTGTGCAGGTTATTTCATGAATCTTAGAGTCCAGAATAACAAGATCACTGAGGCAGGAGCTGAGGGGACTTGGACTCCTCTGCCACTGACTTGCCATGTGGCTTGGGGCAGAGCTGTTCATCTTGGTCCCTGGTTTCTTCACTTGTAAAATGTGTTTTATACTTGTCTTACCTCTTTTATCATAGTTTTGAGAAATAGATGGGGTAATACAGAAGAAAAGACTTGGGAAAGTATAATGCTTTACACGAATTCGTTGTAATTCGTGGGTGGTGGGAACATCGTAAGCATATTAATTGAAGTCATGGGACATTGTGGGGGGGAATGTTGTGTTTTATTAGCTTTCAGTGATCTATGACATGAGTTTTGTAGAGGAGGAACTTAGACTGAAAGCTTGAGTCCATGACATTCCATGGCTTGTACATCTGTGAATGGAACCCTAGTGTTACAGCCTCTATACTTCAACTGAAACATTTGGTTGTCTTTCAAAGTTTTGCAAAATTTTCCATATAATATTTGGCATTAAATAATGGTCTTTCCTTATCCTTAAAGGATAAGAAAATATTTCTTTTGAGAAGAGTGCCTTTGGTAAGGAGACTAAAAAAAAAAAAAAAATCAGTATAAGTATAAAAATCCTGGTGGATTAATTTCATTAGCATGCTGATGGGCCTGACTATTGCTCCGGGGTTATGGCAACGGGAGACAGCACTAGTTGTAACTGCTGAATGATTGCGCTCTAAATAAAAGAGCATGGAGTGGGGAGTGGAATTTTTGAGATTCTGTGCCAGCGTTTCAGTATGGCTCCCCTCTGGTTTGAACCCTCCAGGTGTGTCGGACTAGTCCAGTAACGGCTTTAAGGCTGGCCCATGGGATGCCATATCACAAGTATCCTTGTTCATTTTTCTAAAAGCTAAAGATCACCTTTTCCTCCTTTTTTTCCTCTTCTTCTTTCCTTAATATTTGTATTTCCTTCACCTGTCTTGCCCTATCAACTAATTATCTTCTGGACTTTGTTTCCTTTCATCTAACCCTGGCCTGCAGCAGCTTAGCTGCTAGCAGAAAGTGAGGTTGCAAATCTGGAAGCTTGGAGCCAATATGAAAAATACCCCTCTAACTTCTGGCATGGAGATTACTGCTGGCAGCGTTCTATTGCTGTGAGCCGGCCAGTTGAGTGTCTTCAGTGACTGAGAGGGGCCTTGCACCCCGTTAGTTACTCTGAGCATCCCCCTGGGCCAGAGGGGTGGTGCTTAGAGACTGAGGATGATGTTCTGGGATGAGGAGGGTCAAAGTGTGAGCATCGCAAGCTGGCAAGCCTGGTGAACTACCTGCCACTGGTCACAACCTGTAGTAATAGCTACCTGCCAACCCAGAGGAGGAAACGCAAACACATATGTTACCTATATCCTGTCTACCTAGGGACAGGTAAAGAGAGAAGTACCGATTAATAATTAAAGGTACTTGCTCTCCAGAATCTTAGAAGGAAAATGCAATGTTACCTTAATGCAACCTGCCTTGCATTGTCCTGCATCATTTTATTTTCACAGTGTATCTCCAAATCCTTTTCCCCTTTCATTAAAGGCTTGTAGAGTTGGATTGTTACCTTTCATATATGACAAATGGGTTGCCTCACTGATTGACTGCTATGCTGTGCTTAATCGCTCAGTCATATGACTCTTTGCGACCCCATGGACTGTAGCCCGCCAGGCTCCTCTGTCCATGGAATTCTCCAGGCAAGAATACTGGGGTGGGTTGCCATACCCTCCTCCAGGGGATCTTCCCAATCCAGGGATCAAACCGAGGTATCCCGACTTGCAGGCGGATTCTTTACCATCTGATCCACCAGGGAAGCCCCCACTGGTTGACTACTCCCTGTAAAACATTAGAGTAGAATATAATAGTATCCATGATTTTGGTGAAAGAGGAGGTGCTAGATAATTTGTTTTGACCAATTAATGGGATATGTCACGTGCTTCTCCCCTGTCCTAATAAAAATTGCTTGTCAGTGCAAAAAATACCAAGTGATTTAGCTGCTGATATAATGGTTACTTCTTTAATTCCCAAAGATTTAGAATAATGTCTTGGTTCAAAGAAGAAAAAAATTATGACAAACCCCTATTCACTTGTTTCTTGAGTGTGGAATAGCATTTATTACCCTGCTACAGACAAGCAAGGTATGACAGAAAAGAAAATACTTGAAGGGCAATAGTTAATGACCCTCTCACAGAAGCTGTTGATACTAGTGGATTTCTTAGAAACATATGAGTAGATACTGACCTATGTAGTATCTCAAGATTTTCTCCTCTAAAATTTAATAAAATGTTTGTGAAAAATGAGTGATGGCTTGTTTCATGTTTTGCTTGTATGTGGTTTTATCTTTCCCCACTTGAATATTATTTTCAGATCTTAATAATAATCACCATGACTTTCCAACTTTGACCCATTTTCTCTCTAATAAGAGATGAATTGGGTTGTCTCAAGTTATGAAGGGGTTCCTGCCTTTTTGAGGCTTGTGATGAAGATACTTGATCATTAGAATGGAACCACGAGTGTGACTCTGGGTTGTCCTTTCATCTGATTTAAAACTAACTGGTTTCTAAGTTACATTTTGATATATATCATTAATTTTCGAATATGTGAAACTTTTTTGAATTGAAAACTAAAGAGCATTAAAGCATACATGGGAGAGTTGGTAGCAAGCCTACACAGAATTGACATCCACGTGGGGAGTTACCGTATGTGATGGAACAGTATGTATATATAGCTTTTCCGGGTTATTAAATAAAGTGGAGAGAACATGGTGAACCAGCGGAGTGCCTGCCAAGAACAGGGTTATGCTTGTCCTATTAAATACAGTTGATGAAGACATCTATTATCTCTTAGGTGATCCTTATTTATCAAATGGTTTTTGTTAAAAAATTGATAAAGAAGTTCCTCCTCAAGCTGCTTCTCCTAACAGATGTCAGAATGAAAGGGGAAGACCAACCAGTAATGAGGATAATTGATACAAAGTATTCCAAATGGAACAGGATGGTGTGATTAAAAACAGACATTTCTGAGATCAGTAGTAAACACAAGATGTCTGAAGGACACATTTATTTTTAACTAAAGGACAATATTATAAAAATAAAAGATCAGTGTATTTTTTTTGCACAGAGCTTAGAAAAATGAATGTTCATATTAAAGGAATTTTGGTTTCCCCTGGATGAAGGACGGTACGTTTCCAAGGAAGTAATGTGGAAGGAAATGGACCTATCTTCATGTAACTTTTCTGTGACCTTTTACTCTCTCAAGATCTTTTGGGGTCACAGGAATATAATAAGAGATGTCTGTTTTTACTGTACACTGCTATAGATGTAGATGATATAGCAGATTGACTCGACTGCCATATAGTTCTAAGTTACTTAATGCAAGTGCTTATTTGGCTTATTTAATTGTGGCTTTATTTAATTAATGGCTTATTTAATTGCCATTTCTCATAAAAGCAGAATGCAGCATGCAAAAGTACTACCTCCGGGTTTAGTTTAGCTTTCTCATTTGAGTTCAGGCCAGTGAGCATTCACTGTACCTTGTTCAAACACATTAATTCTTGATTATGTTTCTAAAAATGTATACTTAGGAAGTCAAACTCCAAGAAACACCTGGAAAAATACCCCATACTACTTGGTATATTTCTTGACTATGGCTTAAGCATCTCTAAGTACACACTCATTTATTCTTTTATTAACGGCCACAACCACTTGACATAAAATTGACCATCTTAACCACTTTTAAGTGTACAGTTTAGTAGTCCTAGCTGATGGGTATTATTATGCAGCTGATCTCTATTTTTTCACGTTGCAAAACTGAAAATCTGCATCTGTTAAACAATAGCTCCTCTTTTCCCTTCCCCGCTGAACCCGGCAACCGCCATTCTACTTTCTAAGAGTTTGGTTATTTTATTAATAGATACCTCATATAAATGGAATCATGCAGTGTTTGCCTTTTGTGACTGGCTTATTTTATTTAGCATAATGTTCTCAAGGTTCATCCACATTATCACAAGAGGCATGATTTCCTAAGGCTAAATAATGTCTATGTATCTGTATCTCTATATCTGTCTATATCACACTTTTTTTATTCACTTGTTGAGGGACATTTAGGTTGCTTCTATTCTTGGCTATTGTGAATAAAGCTTCAGTGAAAATGAATGTGCAAATGTCTCCTCAAGATCCTTTTTTCAAAAATTTAGGCTATATACCCAGGAGTTGGATTGCTGAATTTCTGTTTTTATTTTTTTAACATTTTGAGAAACCTCCATACCATTTTTCATAACAATGGTACTATTTTGCATTTTCCAGTGTCTGCACATCCTGCCAACATTGTGTGTGTGTTTGTTTTTGATAGTGGCCATCCTAATGGGTGTGAAGTGATACCTCACTGTGTTTTGATTTTCCTTAATAATCACTGATGTCGAGCTTCTTTTCATGAACTTGTTGGCTATTTGTGTGTCTTCTTTGAAGAAATGTCTGTTCAAGTTGCTGTTCAGTCGCCAAGTCATGACTGACTCTTTGTGACCCCATGGACTGCCCCACACCAGGCTTCCCTGTCCCTCACTATCTCCTAGAGTTTGCCCAAGTTCATGTCCATTGAATCGATGATGCCATCCAACCATCTCATTCTCCATTACCCTCTTCTCCTTCTGTCTTCAATCTTACTCAGAATCAGGGTCTTCTCCACCCTCAGCCGTTTGCATCAGGTGGCCAAAATATTAGATCTTCAGCTTCAGCCTCAATCCTTCCAAAGAGTATTTGGGGTTGATTTCCTTTAAGATTGACTGGTTTGATCTCCTTGCTTTCCAAGGGACTCTCAGGGGTCTTCTCCAGCATCACAGTTCAAAAGCATCAATTCTTCAACGCTCTGCCTTCTTTATTGTTCAGCTCTCACATCCACACATGAATACTGGAAAGACCATAACCTTGACTCTATGGACCTTTGTCAGCCAAGTGATGTTTTTGCTTTTTAGCACACTGTCTGTGTTTGTCATAACGTCTATTCAAGGACTTTGGTCATTTTTAAATTGGATTTTGTTGTTGCTGTTGAGTTATAGGACCTCTTTATATATTCTGGATATTAACCCATTATGAAATATATGATTTGCAAATATTTTCTTCCATTCCATTCATTGCCTTTTCACTGTTAATTATATGTACATTTATTTGTCCTTAATCACTTGCTGTGTGTTGAGGCATCTTCTGAAGGACACATACATAGCAAAACATTATTCTTAGCTTGAAGGACCTCAAAACCTAACTGGGAAACTTGGCATAGGTACTGCTGTTGAGAGTGAATGATTGTAATCTGTAATCTGAATTTTTATGTTTAATGCTTAATTGTATGCTTCCGAATGTCTAGACACTAGAATCATAGAAATAAGTTGTCCTATAGGTGATCCATATTGAACTTATTCTGTTTTATACAGGTACTAGCTGAATGCACAAAAGTTGAGAAGAAATTTCCCAGGAAATGGCAAGCGAAACAGTAAAATCAATGTCTCAGAAAATGTTTTCTTAGAAAAATGACATGTCTCACTCAGTGGCCACATGAACGTGATTTAAATATACTATTACTAAAATTTTAAAAATATTGTTTTCTATTGGATTTAAATTTTGAATGCTATCTCAGGAACATTTACCTTTTAACTGTGATGACTAAAAAGTACCTTACATACCATTTTGCAGGTTCTGATATTCAGTTCAGTTCATTTCAGTCGCTCAGTCGTGTCTACTCTTTGCAACCCCATGAATTGCAGCACGCGAGGCCTCCCTGTCCATCACCAACTCCCGGAGTCTGTTCTGAGATTATGAACCATCAATTCCTGCCATTTTAAACAAATTAATTAGAGAAACTTAGGACAGCTGAAAATGCACTTAAAGGGGGTTAAAAGCCAAATCATGCTAATTATATTCAGATTTAGAGTGGTAGGGCTCCAATTCCTAACAATTCCTGGCTTAGAGTTAGTATATGGTTCTGATCCATTGTATAAACAAATACTTCATTGCATTCTCTTTTTTCTCATCCATTCATTCATTCATTTAATCAGTCATTTATTTAATGAGTCTTTATTAAGTGCTTACTGTATACTGAGTACTGCTGGATCACAGTGGTGAACTAGACAGGTGTGGACTGACGTGGACTCCTGAGTGCATTGCTCGAGTTTCTGTTATTACCCTTCCAATATCCATCAAGTGAATAATTTAAGTAAAGTAGAAATAAAGACAACATGCATCTTTTCTCAAAATGATTAGATTTTTCAAGCTGATCTAAGAGAGGTTGTTTTTTAAAAGTCCCATGATTTAGCTGTTTCTCCTGTAGAAAACTACTCAAAAGGGAGACTGAACCCATAATAAAATTACTTGAAGTGTACAAAGAGTCAGAGGCAGATCTTTCTTAATGAATACAATAAAATTTGTTTCACTTATGACTTAAAAATAAAAAAGACAGGATAACCCTTAATGTTCATCTACTTTCAAAGTGTTAGAAGGAAAAGGAGAAGAGACTTGGATCTCATCCTGCCATTTCAGAGCGAGCCTATCCAGGCCATTGTCATTATAACCCAAGAAAATAGAGTTTCCTAGAAATAATAACATTCTGACAGTGCATACACAGTTTTGAGGGAGCTTGGGCACATGTTCGTGCATTGCAAGATAAGAGAAACATAAAATATGACAAAAACATGAGGATGATTTGGAAGTACTAGATTGCTTTACTATAGAATTTGATATAATCTCTGAGAGTGTTTGAATGAGCATGTAGATAGTGGCTCAAGTTCTTAAATTTTTACATTATAAAGCATACATTTTATATTATGAAATTTTACATGTTATTCTCAAAATCATCTTTTTATAGATATGGAAACCAATCTTTATGGTCATGCAACTAAGTGCTTTTATAAGACTGCAGAGGAAGGAGAGACTAGGCTGGAGACAGGGCAGGAGGCTTTAGGGTTGGCATTTGTCTTGGCCTGGAAAGATGGTGTCTAAGGTTGGGGGGATATAACAAAATATCAGAGACTGGGTAGTTTAAACACAGACGTTTATTTCTTACAGTTCTTGGAGGCTGAAATGTCTGAGATCAGAGTGCTGGCAGATTGTGTGTCTGGTGAGGGCCTTCTTGACTTGCAGACAGCTGTCTTCTTGTATCCACATATGGTGGAGGGAGGGAGGGAGAGAGAGAGAGAGAGAGAGAGAGATCCTTTCTCTTCTTATAAGGATGCGAATTTCATCATGGGGACTTCACCCTTGCGATCTCCTCTAAATCTAATTACCTCCTGAAGGTTCCACTTCCAAATACCATCACACCAGGGAGTCGAGCTTTAACACCTAAATTTTGGGGGAACATAAACATTTGATCATAGCAGATGGACAAGATAGGAACTTGTACAAGAAGGGGGTTGATAGAAAGGATGAATCAAAAAGAGAGTAAAGAGGTTGGAGGAGGATTAAGTGTTCAGTTTGACAATATTATGTATAGGTTAAAAGGCAGTAAAGTAAGGCTAGAATTGTAGGATGGAGTCAGACAATGGAAAGTTTTATACACTCCTATAGGAGTTAGACTTCATTCTCTAGATTCTTGAATAGAGAAAGGACTTAATCAGATATATGCCTGAATATGGTATTCTGGGTAAAATCTGTAGGATAGAGGGACAGGGGATGGGCTAGGGTTTGGGGGATCAGTTAGGTGTCTACTGTAGACATTTAGAGAAGTGGAGATAGCAGTCTAAATGGGATGGAGATGAAAGTGCTGTGATTTGAATAGAGTGTGGACCAGGGTCAGAGAGAGGAAAATTAGATCAGATTATTTTTGAGAAAAGTACTCAACAGTGCCTGCAACATAGTGAATATTTAATACTTGCTTGTTGAAAGGTTATAAACTTGCTACAAGGAAAGCATCTGCTAACTAGGGCAGAAGAGACCTAGTGTTACCCTGAACTAGAGAGTCAGTCTGAGGACCGCAGCCAGATATTCAAGAGTGAGGTCCATGGACCTGTGCTGATTCACAGACTGTGTAACCAGACTATGATGAGGACACAAATCAGGACTACACATTTCAAAACATCTATAGCAACTTGACAGATTACTTTTGTGTCTTTTCTTCTAATATTAAAATACTGAGTCATGTATTTTCATTTTTTTTGTTTTTGCCATTTTATTTTTCTAGCAGTTGATTTTTTGAACTGCACTTTTCAAAAGAATTGTCTTCAGTGAATTGAAAAAAAGAACTGATATTCTGTAATAGATCATTTGAGAAACATTGGTTCCAGCCCAGTATCCAAGAGGGAGCAACATCGAGTCTGGATTCTGGAAGTACGTCTGATCGTGGGGCAGGATAGCATCTTAGGGCAATGCTTGTCATGGCCCTGGAAATCTGTGTATCCCAGTTGGTGATGAAGAGGCAGCAGGTTGGGCCTGAAAATAGTTGCGTCAAGTATCAAGGACTCCACCCAATCACCTAAAAGGGACCCCCTGGAATGGGGAAACTATTTAGAGATGAGAAAGGGTACAGCGCAGCATCCCAGTTCTGTGAAATAGGCTGCAAATGGACAGTGCTACTTTCAGGGACCCTGAAGTTAAAGAGAGCAGATTCTAGGTCTGAGTGACAGAAAGGAGGGTCAGGGTTACATGGGGCCTCAGCATGAGTGGCGGGATCACTGGCATGGCTATACTTGAGGCTCTGAGGGGCACAGGGTAGGAACCGAGAGAACCTCGGGGGCCAGACAAGCACAGCGTCAGCTGGTTGGCATGGTTTGGGGAGGGGTTGTGAGGTGGGGGTTTCTAAACAGAACTTTTGAGAAGCTCTGCTCTGACTAGGAGCCGAGTAAATGAAGAATCTGTTCTTGCGGACATCATGCAAAAGGTCTGTGTGCTGATAATATGATACAGTGGAGAGGGAAAAATTGCACATGGAGGAAGGAGTGGGATGGAGGAAGGCTTGGGAGGACTGAGATGGTAGGAGCCAAGGTGCGGGGGAGGGGGTAGGCTTTGAGAAGCCAGGACACTCCGTGGTTCAGGAGGGGAGAGGGAGAGCATGGGTATCAATGAAGACAATTGGGTAGATTTGGTGGTGAGAATAAAAGCTGATTCCTGTCTTGTGGCTTTTCTTTGTTGTTGTTTTTAATTAATTTATTTTTATTTGAAGGATAATTGCTTTACAATGTTGGTTTGATTTCTGCCATCCATCAGCATGAATTAGCCATAGGTGTACCTAGGTCCGGAGAAGGCAATGGCACCCCACTCCAGTACTCTTGCCTGGAAAATCCCATCGATGGAAGAGCCTGGTAGGCTGCAGCCCATGGGGTCGCAAAGAGTCGGACATGACTGAGCGACTTCACTTTCACTTTTCACTTTTATGCATTGGAGAAGGAAATTTTGTTCTTGCCTGGAGAATCCCAGGGATGGGGTCACACAGAGTCGGACACGACTGAAGTGACTTGGCAGCAGTAGTACCTATGTCTTGAACCTCCCTTCCACCTCCCATCCTTTCCCAGCCCTCTAGGTTGTTACAGCGCCCCAGTTTGAATTTGTCATACAACAAATTTCCATGGACTCTGTATGGTGGCTTTTCTTTTTCTGTGAACTCTGAGCTCATCCTGTCAATTCAGACTGAAGGTGCTGGGTGGTGAGGAAGGGGTATAGGGCGTCTGTATAGAGACAAGCGGGAAGCAGTCATTTTGGTGAGTCAGAAAAGAGACAGAATAGAGAAGCAGAGTAGGATCTAAGGATTTATGTGCCTGTTTAACATTTGTTGTGGGGAAGGGGTGAGGAGTATGATGGATGGGAAGAAGCTACTGATGTTTAGAGTGAGTCTTGGAAAGGGTTAACTCCGAAACAGATCTGGGCCCTGGTGACCCGGCAGGCAAGAAGCCTCAGTGGATGCAGCTATGAAGAAGCCAGGATATTAGTGCAGGGCATGTTTAGGGGAGCTGGGGAGGATTTGGGGCTTGATTATATTTGGGAGTAGGGTGTGAGAGAGAGAGAAGAGGGGGTTAAACATCCCTTGGAGATTTTGTGGGCCCCTGGGGTGATAACATCCCCTTCAGAATGTGAAATGTCAGCTGTTCTGTCTCAGATAACTGGCCTTCCTTTTTTTTTTTTTCATGGCGGGGGGTGGCCTCAAAATTCTCATTTGTAAACTGGTTAAAATAATCCCAGCCCTCTATTTCTCATTGCATTTGGGGAAGTTTTAAATGAAATAACATCTGGGAGAGGGCTGGGAAAGCTGCCAAGCGCTATGCATCTGTTATCTTGGTCACAAAATTGGATGGGGAACCCGGCTTCTCGTGGTCTCGCGCAGTCCCAGCCCGGGATGAATGCTGATGGGCGCCCTCCGCGCCAGGAGGACTTGGAGATGCAGGCGCTGCTGGCTCCGGGGTTTTCCTCCCAAGTCTGGTCGAGAGTCTGAAGTAGAACCCACCCATCCATGAATGAGGCACAAATCTGTTTATTTCAATGTATTCCATTTTTTTCGAAAGCTAGATAGATTTAAAACACTTTTGGCTTTATTTTAAGAAAGACTCTTCTAGGGGAAGACTGACTTGGCAGAAGGTATCTGTCCTGCCGTCTGATCGCGCCCCTCAGAGAGGTGGTTCCTTCGGAGATGCCTGTGTTTGTTTAGGAGAGTCTGACAGGCTTCAGGAAAGGGTTAGTGCCTCTTGAACCAGGGAGATTTCACAATGAGCGTGCCCCTAAAAGGCTCCATAGAGCCTGGCAGTGGGACACAGAGCGGCTCAGAGGGAAGGGACAGAGCAGCTTTAATGTGCTAATGAGGGGAAGCCCAGATGCCCGCGGATCAGAGGAGCTCTTTGTGACACGCGGATGGCTGGAGGCTCTGTCCTTATCTGGATCCTGCCGCAGGCGGGAGAAACACTGTGTCCTCACACAGGGGCCCTTTCCTCCAGAGATAGCCCTCCACGAGGCTCCCAAAGCTGCCGGGCGCTGAGGGGCTGCGCAAAGTCCCAGGGTGAGGTGAGGGCTGGAAAGCGGGGAGGCTGGGGGTGGGGGACGTGTAAGTGGGGAGGATGGAGGATGGGAAGGGGGAGCACTGAGTCAGAAAATTAGGAAAGACCTTTGTGTTAGTCGCTCAGCCGTGTCTGACTCTTTGCAACCCAATGGACTGTAACCTCCCAAGCTCCCCTGTCCTTGGGGATTCTCCAGGCAAGAATACTGGAGTGGGTTGCCATTCCCTTCTCCAGAGGATCTTCCTGATCTAGGGATGGAACTTAGGTCTCCTGCATTGCAGGTGGATTCTTTATCATCTGCACCACTAGGGAAGCCAGGAACAACCTTTATAGCATCAAAGAATGAACTGTTGTCCCTCCAGTGCTGCCCCGAGCTTGATGAGTGGCAACGCTCAAGCCTGTCTAGAAGGTGGTGACCTGTCCTTGAAAATAGCGCAGGTCAGTTTTCATCTAGTTATGGAGTAAGTCTGAAACACCACAAAACCTAAGCAAATCCAAACTACCATCAGCCAGTGAGTGCTGGGATGAATTTCACATTCTGATTATTCCATTCAGTGATGGCTGGTGGGGAGGGATCAGGAGCGGGATCAGGGACCTTGTCCTAAAGCTGAGTTGGCATAGGAGGACATAGTATTTACAAAGATTGTGTGTTTACTTGTACTGACCCATCTAGTGATGGAGAGATTGGGTAGGCAAAGCACACCTAGGTTTGCTACTGTCTCTGGAAGTACGAGTTCCCAGAGGAGATCAACAAATGAAGCCCTCGGTCCATGCTGCCTGACCTTCTCTTTATCTCTCACTTTTCACTTCTGAATCTTTCTAGGAATATGTAAATACTTAAATATAATATCTATTATATATATGTGTGTTTGTGTTAAGGTGCTTCAGTCATGTCCAACTCTTTGCGATCCCTTGGACTGTAGCCTGCTCCTCTGTCCATGGGAGTCTCCAGACAAGAATACTGGAGTGGGTTGCTGTGCTCTCCTCCAGGGGATCTTTCTAACCCAGCCATCGAAGCCTGACTTTCTTTATGTCTCCTGCATTGGCAGGCAGTTTTTTTTTTTTTTTTTTTTTTTTTACCACTAGTGCCACGTGGGAATCCCCATCTATTATATGTATTATTTCCCAAATAATATGGATCCCCAGGTGGCTCAGTGGTAAAGAATCCACCTGCCAATGCAGGAGACATGGTTTGATCCCTGGGTCGGTAAGATCCCCTGGAGGAGGAAATGGCAGCCCACTCCAGTACTCTTGCCTGGGAAAATCCCATGGACAGAGGAGCCTGGTGGGCTACAGTCCATGGGGTTGCAAAGAATCGGACATGACTGAGCAACTGAGCACCAAATAATGTATATTTGATATTATCTGTAATGAATCTTTGTCTAGTCATTTGTCTCTTTCCGCCTCTGTTTCTCTCTGACACACACATACACACACAAGTTGATAGAGAATAATTTTCCATTTGGAATAGTTTGTTTCCTTCTTGAAGATAGCCCTCAATTTTCCTTACCATGTTTTTTTTTTTTTCTTTTTGGCTCTGAGTTGGTTCAAGGAGAATGCTTTATTTTTAATGTGTTGGCTTTTTATTTAGGAACCACTTAAGAAAACAAAAATATTCAGTGTGGAATTACCTATGAGCTAGCTATATCTGAATGTGTGAATACAACTGTGGAACAAGTCAGCACAGAAAGCTTCTGTTTCCCCCTCCTCCTCTTTCCCTGAGCCGCATGTAGTTTCATTACAACACTTCAGTTCCAAGTGGTGACGAGTCTGGTGACTTGATTTAATTTTTTCTTCTTCTTGTTTTTCTTGTTTTTTTAGTTCTTCTTTTCCTTAATGCTTCCTATCTATTTCCTGCTGTGCTAATAGGATCCATGCATTTTGGATTGACCTTCCCCAGTGCAAACCTAAAGAAGTATAGTAGGCAATAAGGTGCTTCTTGCACTGGTTTTAGAAAATTGATCATATGCACCTCTAATGCTGATAAGTGGACACATCTGCATCCAATGTGAGGAGACCATAATTATTATCTGCTTAGCCCCAAAGTGCATTGCAACCTGAGAGTATGCCTTTGATGCTGACAGAAGAAAAGCACCATCCAAAGCACTTAAAGCAATGGATATCAGGCTGCTCCTTCTGGGTACCAGTTTGTCAAAGAGATGAAAAGTGTGCAGGTGGGAATGTATGCGGATGGACTACTGGGCCACGACTGCAGTTCCCTGGGTGATGGGTTGGTGAATTGAGGTACGACAACAAAAATGTCATTGCCTGTTTTCCCCTTGTCACAGCAAGAAGCAGTTCATTGGATTTAGGAACCTCTTCGTTACCTGCTATTCTTGGAGTAGCAGGTAAAGGAGTCAGAGCCTATAATGTACTCTTTTACTAAAAAAGAATTTTCTGCAGTCTGCTATTCTTTACCACACGCTCTTCCAAATGGTGGGGACAGGGGCGAAGTAAGATACATACGAGAAGCAAAGACATTTTCAAGTGAAATATAGAAAGAAATGGGGGAGCCTTTCAGAGAGCTAACCTTGCATTTCTAATATTCTCTGCTATTTTAACCATTGAAGTAATTAGCTTCATAAAGCATAAAATATCAATCCCTGTCGCTTCTTAGGGAAATGCTAGCAAGTGAACAAATGAAGAAAAAAGTCCCAGACAGCATGTGATATGTGAATGAATCAAAGTAAAAAAAAGTCAAAAAAATTGACTGCTTCATCCCATGTCAAAAATTCCAATTTTGATGAACTGTTAATGCTCTCTGCGGAAATATTTTGAACTTAGGCGATGAATAAAGTAAAGCTGTGAATGGCATGATAGAGCCCTGATCCTCGATCTTCAGGTGCTGCTCGGCAGTGCTGTGAATGCTTCAGAGTACAGTCCAAAGATAAACTAATATAGAAGCTCAGTCTGCGAGACATTGTAACTCTTCAGCCAAAACACAGAGGCACCGATGCATCTGAAAACGTTGATGTCAGACGCTCAACCCCCAAGTCTGGGTTGCACGTCCCATTCCATGTGCTGGCTATTTCCTGTCATTTCTTATTCTATGTTATTTACTTGTCTGAACCCTCCCCATGTGTTGTAGGACCAGAAGGGTGTTCTTTACTCAACATCTTACATAAAACCTGGCATAAAGTAAGTGCTCAGTATATATTGAGCCCATTGAGTGATGGGCCAAATGGTCTGCTAGAGGCCCTTTCAAAACAGAAGTTATTTTCAGCAAATTGATGTCCTCTGATTTTATCTTCTCAAATAATGTGTGCCATAGTGCCTGTCATAGAGTTGGTACTCAATAAATTTTAGTTTTAGTTTTTTTAAATTAACCTGTGGACAGGTAGGGAGTATAGAAAAAGTATAGAAGAGTAATTTGAATGGTGACAGAGTTAGGAAAACACTAGGTATGCTAATAGGTCCTACTTATACTTTACAACTCAATTCACATTTCTATCAACTCTCTTTCCCCCAAGTTTTCAATTCTTTCTGCCCAGAAATTTCTTGTGGGATCATCAGTTGTAGGAATGCAAATAGAAGTCATTTCAAGCTCATTATAGGCAGCAGTGGTTATGAACAGGCCTAGACTACCTACTGTAGCACCTGAGTGCTCTGATCTTGGAAACAATTTCTTCTCTTTTTCTAGGTTGGTGTGAGGACTAAAAGACTGTATCTATCACTGAGAATAGCATCTGACGTATAGAGAATTCTACTCAAACTTGTATTATTATTATTAGTGTCAGTATTAATATCAACTGTCATCACCATCATCATCACTGGCAGGTAAAAATCCCAGGAAAAAATAGGGAAGAAGGAAACTAATTGCTAAGAAGACTATGAAAGTAGGGCCCATGTCTGTTTTTTTTTAAAAGATGTTTTTAAAGTCTTTATTGAATTTGTTACAATATTGCTTTAGTTTTATGTTTTTTTTTGTTTGTTTGCTTGGCCTTGAGGCCTGTGGGGTCTTAGTCCCCAACCAGCGATTGAACCCACTTGCATTGGAAGGTGAAGTCTTAACCACTGGACCACCAGGGAGGTCATCCATCTGGTTTGATTAGTGCTTTTTGCCCAGCTGCCAGCATAGCCCTTGGGCATAATAATGTTGATAATACTTGTGTAATGAATTAATAGTGTGGTCTTATGGTGTCTTGAGAAAGCAAAGGTAGGAGAGTTTTATGATAGAATTCCTGCTCAAAGCAAGTGAGGTGAAGGGAGAACACATCTTATTCCTGTTCATAAATATTTTCCTAAACAATTTATAGCAGTTCGAAATTACAGTTAAATTTCTCCTTTAAATACATCACCTTGGGAAAATTAAGCAAGATTAGATTTAGATCCTTTGCATGTCTGCTTCAAGGGCATGCCGTGCTGAGTCACTTCAGTTGTGTCCGACTCTGTGCAACCCCATGAACTATAGCCCGCCTGGATCCTCTGTCCATGGGACTCTCCCGGCAAGAATACTGGAGTGGATTACCATTCCTTTCCGCAGGGGATCTTCCCGACCCAGGGATCGAACCCGTGTGTCTTACATCTAACCTGCATTGGCAGGCAGGTTCTTTACCACTAGCGCCACCTGGGAAGCCCCTGCAAAGAAAGCAGTTCTAAGTGTGGTTAAGAGATGCAAACACATATGAAGTTAGGTCTCTGCTTGCCAGTGTTTTTTATAATCAGTTATTATTTCAATTAATCAATTAGATTGCTTCCCTCTTAAGAGCTGACATTAGTCACAGGAAAGAATGGAACACTGCTTAAAGGTGGCTTTGGAACATGAGGCATTGGCATGTTTGTACAGAGTGGGAGATTGTAGCAGTAGAGAGCTGTAAGCCTACTGGGGTAGAGAACAACATATAAGTGAGGGAGACCACTAAAGATCAACTTTGCTGTCTCTGAACTGTATCCAAAACTCCCCACCTGAGGAATCAGAATCAACTTCACCCAAAGTCTTTCAGAGGCTTACTGGTCAATAAATGTTCGAGGATGCGTCTGTGTGACAGCTGTGAGAATTCTGACAGGTCATTTGACATACACAGTCACTAAATCCCTCTCCAGCTCTTATGATATTTGATTATACATGACAACAAGACCCAAAGGCCTTCTGACGCATCAAATGTTGTTTATTTCTAAAGCATATGTGTAGTCTTTCTTCTTTAAGTGTTGGTCCCTCAGAATAAAATGACAGCTCAGCCATTTCAGTGGGGGTTCCATGTCCTTGTGTCCTGGAGGCAAAGAGCTCATGCAGAGAGTTTAGAAGTTAAAGATCCTGTGTGCTAGATTAGAGTTTCAACCAGGGAATTTTTGGACACCTCAGTATACTTAGATGAACCCTGTAAAGATGAATTCAGGATAACTTGACAAGTTATCTGCTCTGGAATAGAATGGACATTAGCATACACTTTTTTTTTTCTGAAAACAAGTTGGCTTTTAAATTCCTTTTCCAGAACACACAAATGTGACACTTTGGGAAGCAGGACAGATTCACAAGGTTGCTAACTGTGACAGCCTCTTTTTCCCTCTCTCCAGCCTTTGTTGCGTCACTAAGATGTGATGTTTTTGCCGTTGTGGAGTGATGGAAACTTCCACTTTATGATATTATCAAAGATCTGCGTACATAAAAAAGAGTAATGAAGTCATTTGGCTTACATTCTTGATATCATTTGTATTGCCTCTGTGAAGGGTTGAGTGAAGCAGTTTTCTATAGCTGCTGTAAGCAGTAAGCCTGTAAATATTAAATGCTGACTCAACATAAGCATGTCTGCAGAAAAGAAGATGATTAACTCGAAGAGAAGCTAACGTCAGCAAGAAGAAATACAACCACACATTCAAAAGGAATAGGGATTATTTCCATGTGACATCTTCAGGAGCCTTTGCAAATAGAAAGAGAAAAATACAGTAATTGTGTTAAGTATCAATGAGTATACTCTTTCTTTTCTATCCTTGTTGGAGATTTTGTTCTCCAGAGCCTGTTTTGGGTCCCTCATTGTTGTCCAGTCGCTCAGTCATGTCTGACTTTTTGCAACCCCATGGACTGCAGCATGCTAGGCTTTCCTGTCCTTCACTGTCTCCCAGAGTTTCCTCAAACTCATGTCCATTGAGTCTTTGATGCCATCCAACTGTCTTATCCTCTGTTGCCGCCGTCTCTTCCTGCCATCAGTCTTTCCCAGTGCATCCATCTAACCCCAGATGGTCTGCATAATCCAGAGAGTTCTTGGCATTCTTCCACAGATTGTTGTTGGTTTTAAGGTAGGCGGCATAGGTCCCAGGTTGGCCCAATCATAACAAAGGGAGAGACTTCCATTTGGGAAGAGATTTCTCTTTCTCTGCTGGATTTGAACACAGAAGCAGCCATCTTGCTATTAGCTGTTACTGTCCATTACCTTATGACCAAGAAGGAAACCAACCTTCGGATGTCAGTGATGGCAAGGACAGCAGAGTGGAGAGTAGTAAAGTACCTGAATCCTTGAAGATATTATTGAGCAACTGACTGCATTGCTGCATGCTTGGAGCTTACCCAAGTCACTGGACTTTCATTATATGAGATTATAAATATCCTAACCGTTTTGGCCAGTTTGAGTTGCTCTTTGTTTGACCTGACATTGAGCTCTTCCTTAACGGATGGACACATCTCTCATTCTTTGCTCTGAAACTCATGGCCTTTGATGAATACCAGCCAGGGCCATTTCATGTCTTTTATCTCTTTCTGGACCTGTCTGCCAAGGAAGAGCAGAGGCTGGTTTGCTCCAGTCTATGGTATAAAGGGTTGGTTTTCCCAAGATGTGGTTGCATAGGAAGCAGAAGGAGTGGGCTTGATCACCCATAAGAGTCTGTGGCACCTTTGATAATCTCGGGCTGGTGTGGATCAGACACATATTGAGGGGATGGAAGTGCTGGATGGTAGGTTCCCCACCGCATCGTCCATTTATTCCCTTGTTTGACAAGCATCTGTTCTGAGCCAGCTTTGTGCCAGGCCGCTGCTCGGCCCTGTGTATGTGAAAGATCTCATGGAGTGTGGTGGAGACCCATGTGGCCCCTGACGTAAGGGTCTGGGGAAGGCGTCCGAGCCTATGACACCTAAGCCAGCAACCGGAGAATGAGGAGGATTTAGAGTGAAGAGAGGCGTGTGGGTGCGTGGTGAGGGTTTATAGGGAATGATGTTTTAGGCCGAGGAAACAACACATCACAAAATTGTGAGTGGAACCACGGTGCATTTTGGGAAATGAAATTGGTTCTGAAGGCAGCAGGTATGTGTGAAGGGCAGCAAGGGGTTAGAGGCTGGAGTGGCAGGTAGGGCTCAGATCAGGCTGTGCTTTGGAAGTTTAAGTTGTGTGTGCACTACTTAAGAGGACTGAGCAATATTGGAGATGCTAAGCATGAGAATAATATGACCCATGTATACTTTCATAAGCTCTAGGTGCCTGCAGTATAAACAGTGCATTTGAATACAATAAGATTGGTCTCAAGCTGGGAGATGGTTGCAGACGTGAAATGTGGCGTTATGATATACACTTAACCTTTCGTTTCTAAAACCACGGGTTTTGATTGTAATTACTATGTAAGAGAAGGTGAATCGGGTTTGATGGTAGGTATATGTGATTTTATTTGGTGTGACAATTGCATGATCTCAGACACGATGCCTAAACTGAATTTTTGTTTCATCATCTATGAAATTACAATAAAAACACCTACCTTACAGGGTCATGGAGGAGGTTTAAATATGATTATATATTGATAGTCCTTGACACCATGCCTGAAACATGTTCGTCATTATAATTATGAATAAATGTGTAAGGAAGAAGCAGAAGAACAAAGCAATGGAAGAGCTTTCTACTTGAGTTCCTTTGTAGTCGGGGACTTGAGAGTCACATGAAAATCTCAAAGCAAGTATAGTTATGGTGTTGTCATGTTTTCTTTGGGAGGAGGATTGAATTTATTGTGTAGACAACAGATTTCTAATAATCATTGTTCTTGGATGGAGAAGAAGTAGAAATCAAGATAAGAAAAAGGATAAATAGAAAGTATACTTCTTTTTAGAGGAGGGGAGGGGTATTGAATTCTCAGGGCAGCGGGAGAGGTTAATTTGGTCCTGGGAGATCTGGGAGATGCTGGGAGCAAGGGCTTCCAGAAGACCCGTGGTTTCTCTGCTGTGACAATATTCTGCAGGACACAACTGGAAGTTTAGATGAAAGCAGGTGTATTTCTTTAGGGCAGGGGCTTTTGTCTGCTTTTTTTTTTTTTTTTTGGTTTCTTTTTAATCATGTAGAACAGCTGCCATAGAGTAGCTATTGTAGTCAACAAATATTTGTCAGATGAATGAGTGAAGAGATGGATGTGCTTTTACCAAGCTTCGAAATTCTGGGCTCAGAATTTCTGCCTGAGGTCTAGGCACATGCCGGATTGAGTTCCCTCCATTTACCACCTACAAAGCAGTCTTGTATTTTCTTACAGTCATTAGAGAAGCTAATTAGAGGAGCTGATCAATGGCTGATGCACTGATTCATGGAGATAGATTTCTCAGGCCAGAGTTTGAAAGAAAAGAACAGATTCTTTCCTTGGGCTGCGTGAGCAGCTATTTTTAGTCTGCAGGTGTTGCAGCTTTTTAGAAGCTTTTGGCAGGGTTTCCTTCTACTTCCATTTTACCCAGAATATGTAACTTTCATCCCTTCCATTCCAGAAACATGCTGCTTTGTGTTTTCCGAGTAGGAAAGGGGATTGTGGGAAAGAATAACCAAGGAAAAATATATGAGGTGCTTAGCACAGAACCTGGCCCCACAGTGAATGGGTAGTCAATAAGAGAGGAGACAGAAATGCCATGGAGCAGGGAGATGGCAGAGAGATACTGCCTACTGCTGTATGTGAAGGAAGTTTCTCTGCATCCCTGGAAATAATGCATGGCTTCCTGCTTCCTCTGAATCAATTCCTGTGCCAAGAGCCTTGGCTTATAATTTTAGATGTCAATACGTATTAGCTAGAAAGGGCCGATCAGTATTCTTTGTGCATTGCTTAAAAACAAATCCCCTCCGAATCAACTGGTGAAAACACAATGACTTCATGCTTTGAAAAATGGATCCCTAGGAAACTGTACAACACACACTTCTGAGATGAGAACTGTCTCCAGAACAGTTATTTCCTAGGATAAATTTCCAGTCATACATTAGATTTATACCAGAGATGGATAAAGTGGAAGCTACAAATATTAATTTACTCTCTGTTTATGTGTTCCACTGTGAGATGTCATACTTAGGTCTTTGATGAGGACAAGCCTGGAAATGTCTTGCTTCTTGGAGAACAGTTGTGGAAGTCAATCAGATACACTAGTGGCTTGCTTCCAGCTGACTGTGGATTGTCTCGGTTATGGATTGTGTTCTGACTGGTACCGCAAAGGGATGGGGAGCAGCTATGCAAGTTGTGATGACTATATCAGTCAGGGCTCTCCAGAGAAACAGAACCAATAGGAAATAAAATATGTATTTATAAATAAATATAAAATAAATATATTTTTATATGGTATAAAAATAAAGAAATATTGATTTGTATATATTGCAAGAGATGTTTTCATTTTTTAAAAAATTTATTGATTTTTTTTTTTTGGCTGCTCTGGGTCTTTGTTGCTGTGGGTGGGCTTTCTCCAGTGGCAGAGAGTGGGGGCTTCTCTCTAGTTGCGGTGTGTGGGCTTCTCATTGCAGTGGCTCCTCTTGTTTGGGAACACGAGCTCTAGAGTACGGGCTCAGTAGTTGTGGCACACAGACTTTGTTGCCCCATGGCATGTGGAATCCTCCAGGACCAGGGATCGAACCCATGTCCCCTGCACTGGCAGGCAGATTCTTAACCACTGGACCAGCAGGGAAGTCCGCAATGTTAGTTTTAAGGAATCTACTTACCCAGCTGTGGGGGGCAGGCAAGTCCAAAATCTATAAGGCAGGCCAGTACACTGAAAATTCAGGCAGGATTTCTGTTGTAGTCTTGAGATAAAATTCTTCAGGAAAATTCAGTTTTTGCTCTTAAGACCTTCATTTGATTGTATAATAATGAGACCCACCCTCCTTGTTAAGGGTAATCTGCTTTACTTAAAATCAGCTGATTACAAATGTCAATCACATCTATGAATACCCTGATAGCAGCACCTAGACTAGTGTTAGACCAGATAACTGGGCATCATAACCTAGTCAAGCTCACACATACAATTAACTGTCTCACTGGTGGTTTTGATGATTGTGATGGTGTTGTTTGTAGCCCTCAGATGGCCTAGCATTACCAGTTACTGGGGGGCCAAGTGCTTTCTGCATGTTATTCTGTTTAATCTCCTTAAGCCTTCATCTCTGTTTGAAAGATGAAGATATTGAGTCAGAGAGGTTGTTAAACTGCCCAGAGTTGCCCAGAGACTGCCTGGTTTGCTAGGGCTGAGTTCTGAAGGCCATGCTATAGTGTAGCATTTTATATGGCAAATGTTAATGGATGCCTGTTTGTTTCCTCCCAGTGGCAGAAGCCTAACCGGAGAATACAGGATGGTGTCTCTCACCCTTGGGAAGTCTAAGGTGACTGGCTTTTGGCACAACTGGACCCAGGAGCTAAAGGGATGTTGTCAGGACTTTGTCTTCTGCTCCATCTCTTGGCCCTACTTACTTCCTCTTAGCCTTATTCTGTCAACAGGCTCTCGGTATGTGGAAGGTAGGACTCATCCTCTGACTCAGCAAGCACTGTAGAAAGGGGCTTTGCTCTTCCATAGCTGTATAATGATTCCAGGAAATGGTGTTGGCCTTGTTTGGATGATGCACCTGTTTCTGGTCTAAATCCTAGGTCCCAAACACGCACCTAACTCTCGGCTGTAACTCTGGGCTGGCAGACTGGGAATCCGGGAGCAGGGCAGGATGATGGAAAGCCTAGCTGTATAGAACAGGTGAGGTGGAAGGGCCCTGTGGCGTTCAGTTCCCTGTGGACATCGGCTTGGAAAGGATACCTCCTAGGACTAGGCTGGGTGTGACAGTTTTATATTCCCCAGGAGCAGAAGTGGGCTTCCCAGGTGCACTAGTGGCAAAGAACCTGTCTGCCAATGCAGGAGACCTAAGAGAGGCAGATTCAATCCCTGGGTCGGGAAGATCCCCTGGAAGCAACCCGCTCCAGTATTGTTGCCAGGAGAGTCCTATGGACAGAGAAGCCTGGAGAGCTACAGTCCATAGGGTTGCAAAGAATCAACTCGACTCAAGTGACTGCCCACGCATGCACACACACACACACACACACAGACACACACACACACACGCAGAAGTACTTTGAGGCCCTTTGAGGGAGCGCTCTTTTGACTTCCTTGGTCTATTTGAGAGGAAAGCCAGCCCTAAACTCTTTAGGATTTAAATGTAGAATTAAATTTTTTTTCCTCTGATTCCAAGCAAAGGACCCAGGCAAAGGTCTTTTCAAGCTTTAATGCTAAATTAGTTTCCCAGTAGGGACCTAAACATCAAAGGCTGTCTTAGGAAAGGAGATGGTACAACTGAATGCTCATATTGCCTCATCCTTTCTAACTGCACATCGAGGACTACCCTGAAATTTGGTTGTTTGTATTCCTGTCTTATCTTCTGACAATCTTATCTTCCTCTCAACTGTGAGCTATTAGGGGGCAGGGCCCAATCTTATTTCTTTTAGTAACTCCCTACAGTTCTACCACAGATTTCTGTCGCAGTGGGCACTCAGTAAAGTGCTTATGAGCAAGTGAATGAATCTGAGTCATTATAGAGTAAAACCATCCATTGTGTGCTGCATTCAGAGCATTCTCCAGGGTACATTTTTAAAGGGCCAGAACACAGAACGGGTCTAAGGGCGCTGGTCTGGGTCAGCCTGCCTGACACTTTCTAAACCTCATACCATCATTTACCAAATGGTGATTGTAACAACATACTACAGAGATCTTAAGATATATTGTAAGCTTCTGGCCCATGGTTAGTATTCAGTAAACATGGGCTATTGTAATTACAGTTAACCCTTGAAGAACACAGGGATTAGCGGTGCCAACCCTCCTTGTAGTGGAAAATTCATGTGTAACTCTCAGCTAACCCTAATTGTACTTGATTCCTCCTTATCTGTGGTTCCACATTCTCAGATTCAACTAGCAGTGGATTGTGTAACAAACACTGTAGTAGTTACTATTGAAAAATATCTGTGCATAAGTGAACCCCTGCAGTTCAAACCATGTGGTTCAAGGTACCAACTGTACTGTTGTTATTTGATTACTAGAAGGTTACCAGGCTCTGTTTGAACCCGGCAAGCATTTGATTTAGTTATGCTCATCATGTGCCTCTATCACAGGTCAGAAGTTCTGTCTATTCTTACTCGCATTGCAAAAGTAAAGAGATATATTTCAAAATGAGTTTGTTCTTTCCTCTTTTATTCAAGCAAGACTAGTATATATCTCATCAAGCTGTTGCAAAGACATACACACAAGCAAGAAACAATACTAGTCTACAGGAGGCTGCTTTCTAAAGATCCTGGTCTTAGGAATTCAGCACGATAAAGCTGCCGCTGGCTTATCTTTTTTTTCTTTTAATTTTTTTGTTGTTGTTGTGGACCATTTTTAATGGTCTTTATTGAATTTGTTGCAGTATTACTTTTCTTTTAAGTTTTGGCTTTTTGGCTGCAAGGTGTGTGGGATCTTAGCTCTCCCACCAGGAATTGAACCCACGCCCTCTGCATTAGAAGGCAATGTCTTAATCACTGGGCCACCAGGGAAGTCTCTGCAGCTAGCTCATCTTGATGATCCCCAAAGATGTTCTTCTTTAGGTCACAGAGATCTACTTTCATGACGGGTGTGCTATTTCTCTCCAAGCTAATGGAGTCGACTAATGACTTAAACCCTCCTATGTTCATTCTCGTATGCTACAGTCAATTCCTGGCACATCAGTTAATCATCTTTATGTCCCAGATGCGCCCAAGTCACCCAGGGGGCGATTTCACTTTGTGCATATGTTCTCCGTCGCCTCTGACTCTTTGTGATCCTATGAACTGTCAGCTGCCAGGCTCCTCTGGCCATGGGATTTCCCAGGCAAGAATACAGAAGTGGGTTGCCATTTCCTTCTGCAGGGGATCTTCCCAACCTGGGGATCGAACCCACATCTCCTGCATCTCCTCCATTGGCAGGAAGATTCTTTACCCCCTAGCCACCTGGGAAGCCCCATTTCATTTTGCAGATAGAGGTAGGGGAGGGGAGGGGAAAGGGGGAGTGGAGGCTGCCCAGACTTCTCTGGAATCCTCTCTCTGTATTTCCACCCTGGGGAGGATGAGAATTATCTGTAGCTTTGCTATGGTTGGTGCAGACAAAGGAACTCTTGAGGCAGTTTTCTGCTTCCTTGTTGCTGTTGGATTCTGAGAAACTATGGATAAAGAAGTGCCTCCAGATGAGGTGGGAAATGCTTCCTTATTGCTTTTTACTGTTGTTGCCTAATACGTTTTCAATTATCATTATATTTGTCTTACAGAGAAGGAAACCAGGCATTACAAAGTTGCAGATAACAGAGCAAGTAGCCAAGCTGAGATGTGAATTCAGGTTGACTTTAGGGTCGGCTATCTAAACCATCACGGTATACCTACAAAGACAGCATGAAAGAACACCTTCTTAAAGCCTCCTGTGGTCTCTGCTCAGATGAATTAATTTTCCATACCCAAATCCAAGATGGAGAATGCTGGATGACTCAAATCTCAGACAAATTGAGGCTTTTCTTCTGGCAAAACCATTACATTCAAAACCATTCATTTCTAAAAATTTTCTATGTGGTGTAATGTTTCAAGATGTATATGACGTTTCGGGGAAATGAGAAAACCACATAGGACCCCTAAAACTTGGACTTACGGAGGTCGATCCATGTTTTCCTTTAGAGATGGTCAGAAAATGTGAGCTTTGGAGGCTCTTCTGATCCAAGAGACAGGACACCTACTTGACTGAGGTTGCCGAGCTGGACAAGCCAGCAGTTTGTCCCTGGCCCCTGGCCCATCCCCTGTACTTCAACTTCCCTAACTTTCCTGCTGGGCTTTCTCAGAGGTACTGCTTAGAGAATAGGTGGTAACAAAATCAACTTCTTATGTTGATTTCACTAAAGCTCAGAACTTGTTTGACTTCTGCTTTTTGTGCTTCATAGCTAGGAATCACACAGAGACATCTACTGATGCTTGTGAAGTGAATCTGATGCGTGTTGAGATATGTCACACATGGGGATACAGCAGTTATTTCTTCATGATAACCAGTTCCTTTCTTCCACTTTTTGCTCCTTGTAATGCCCCTTGGACATGCATACATTGTAAAGCACTATAAACCATGTATCGGCCATGTGTGTACACACACACACACACATTTGTTGTTGTTTAGTTGCTAAGTCATGCCTGACTCTGCGACCCTGTGGACTGTAGCCCGCCAGGCTCCTCTGTCCATGTGATTTTCCAGGCAAGAATACTGGAGTGGGTTGACATTTCCTTCTCCAAGGGATCGTCCCAACCCAGGGATCGAACCCACATCTCCTGCATTGGCAGGTGGATTCTTTACCACTGAGCCACCAGGGAAGCCCCATATACATACATAAATAGTTACATATGTATCTTAAATCATTTTTTAATATGTACCATATTCAGTACTGAGATTCTTCTTTCTCTAGTTTTCTCTCTTCCAGCAGAAGTAAGCCCCCAAGCACTCCAGATTGTATTGTTTTGGAGTAGCCAGTTGTCTTAAAGCAACATCACATTTAAGGAATTCCCATTGTTAAAACATTATTTTCTTTTAAAAAAGATATACTGAACTCACAATATTTCTGAATAAGCATAGATGTCTTGCAATGTAATGGTTGCTATAGAAATTAATCACCTCCAAAAAAGAATGGTGAATACAAATCCATGTAAATCACCTAAAACAGTGGTTAGAACTGCCCTCCGGACATGTTGGTTTATGAGGAATTTCAGGAAAAAAAAAAAAGGATGTTTTTCTCTTTCATGGAAAAAGGAGGGAGAAAGCTGCTTTTGTGCTCTGGTCGCCTGGCCTTCTCCCTTCCCACTGGCGAGCGCCAGAAGGTTGCGGGGCAGGAAGGCAGTCACTTTAACTGACAGAGAAGGCTCTTGTGATAACTAATTGCAAAATACACTTGGGCATGGCAGGGCCCATCACTTTATGAATATTCTGCATTCAGTTCTGAATCGCCTGTGCACTTTCCAAGACCCTGCGAGGAGAACTCAGAACTCAGGGCCCCACTGCTTTGGCAAGCGCTCTTCTGCGTGTCCTGACCTAGGTCTTTCGAGTTGAGCTGGAATTTACCACTGATTTCTATTCAATAGAAATAACAAAAGTGGAAATTATTTTGCGGGTTGACCATTGAGCAGGGATCTGCTGAGACAGAGGAAAGCATTGTGAAGGGAAATTCATGAATTCCAGAAAAAAGGGCTCAAAAGGGAGTGAGCAGCTCAAGGATGATTTCCAAAATTTAAGCTATGTTGAGCTGTGCCATCTGGCACCTAGAATAGGATTTGCCTTTTTGCTGACTCCTTGTGGGTCAAGACCTGTAGCTTCCAATCCTTTCAAAGACAGTCTATCCTTCAGAACTGTGATGCATTCCGGTATGGCTGATGTATAGGGCCATTCCTGATTGAAAGGATTTCTTATAGAAAGGTTTTTGGAAGCAGGTTAATATATTGCAGGTGTTTTTAGCTAGGACAATTCAAGGAATCATATTAAGAAGATATTCTGTGACAGTATTGGGGATACAAGTTTTGATAAGGGAATATCTGATAGTTGTTAAGGATATATTTTTAAGTAGAATTAATAGTTACAAAGAGAAACCTCAATAATTCATGTGCAGGTTTATGTCACTTTTACATGATAGTTTAAAAGTCACTTGTCAAAGTGAATTCTGGCCTCAGTAAAATGCGGAGTTGCTTTTGGCTTGGAAAAAGTTCATTTCCAAATTATAAAAGTTATAATTTTTTTTTAAATTATAATTATTATTTTGTGATAATATTTGACTGAGATGTAAATATCAAACACAAAATTTAAGAAAACCTGTTATGTTTGATGCCTTCACTTAAATGAAATGATTCTTTTCTGATACTGTTGTATAAAACAAATTTCAAGATACGAAAATTTTCATGTTTGACTAAAGAATAAGATACAGAATTCTGGATAGCCCTTATAGATCCCTCTGGCTTGAAAGCTCACTTAGTCACTCATGTAATTTATGCACAAATTCTACACCAAGAACACTTACCAATTTGTTCCACTGAACGGATTTTACTCTCCAGCAAATACCCCTTGAATTAAGCACGTTTAATACAATAAGCGATTTCTTATTTTTTCAGTATTTTAGTTAATGCTAGAATTTCTAACCATGACATATAAAGTAGCAAAATTGGAAGCATAGAAAGGGAGAGAAATTTAAAATTGATTTTAATAATTGTAGTGTCTCAGATCAGAGCCAACAGAATTAGATTTTATTTCATTTACATGAATATCAATTTTTAATGGAAAAGTTATCCCTACAGCTTATGAATGTCCAAATAGACAGTTCAAATAGACATCCCTGAAAAGTTAGCTAAGCTATCTCCCTCAGTCCTCAAAGTTTGCCACTAACCATGTAGCTAGTGGATATGATGCCATTAGTTACAGGAACCAGCACTTCATCTGCATCTACTAAGTGTTCAGTACCATGCGGCTCTAATCTGTACAACAGCCTCGTGAAAATTATCCGTTACCCAAAGGGTAGTCAGTATCCACTGCATTTCAAGAGATGAGGAAATAGGTTCCGAGAAGTTAGGTATGTTGTTCAAGGTTGTATGGACAATACTGTAGTTGATATTCAAACCAAGATCTGTTTTTATTACAAAGCCCTCGTTTCTTCTCTAGGCAGTAATTTTCAAGTGTTTTAGACAGTAAAATTACTTTTTGCCTTATATGATTTGTTTCGGGAACAACGTCGTATCTAACTGCTAGAAAAAAAGACCAAGTGCCTCAGATATATTGTCTTCATTATTTGGTGAAAGCACATCATCATTGGTGGGAAGCATGAAGTGTCACATCAGAGCCCTAGTGTTCTGGGAGGACCCAGTGTGGGACCAGTGCCTGGGCAGGCTGCCAGCCGCAGCCCAGAACCGTGCTAGGTCTGAGAGACTGGGGGACTCTGCCACTTAGAAAAGCACGTGATTCTTAAACGCATTTTAAAACAGGCTAATAGGGCTTCCCTGATATGGCTCAGTGGTAAAGAATCAGCCTGCAATACAGGAGACTCAGGTTCCATCCCTGATCTGGGACCAACCCACATGCCGCGGAGCAACTAAGCCTGTGCACCTCAGCTGCTCAGCCTGTGCTATAGAGGCCGTGCTCGGCAACAAGAGAGGCCACGGCGATGAGAAGCTTTCCCACCGCAACTGGAGGGTAGGCCCATCTCGCAGCTACTGGGAGAAAAACCTGCACAGCAATGAAGGCCCAGCACAGCCAAAACAATATAAATAAAAAATTATTTTTAAAAAACAGGCTTAAAATTAGGTAAACATGCAGTAAGGTAACCCAGCTTTTTGATTAATCTCAAATGAAAATAGTGGTTTCTGTTACCTAGTCTAAATGTGGAACTTCTCAGATGGCACAGTGGTAAAGAATCTGCCTGCAATGCTGGAGACCCAGGTTCGATCCCTGGGTCAGAAAGATCCCCGGAGAAGGAAATGGCCACCCACTCCAGTATTCTTGCCTGGAAAACTCCATGGACAGAGGATCCTGGTGGGTTACAGTTCATGAGGTCACAAACAGTTGGGCACAACTGGGCTGAACACACACACACACACACACACACACACACACACACACACAATCTAAGTGTACATAGCATTGAGGAAACAAGTCTCCAGAGAGGGCATGAACTGACTTCTAATGTGTTTTCCCATCTGGTGAATGGCTTTGCATTTTGTGTCTCCTTTCTCAACTTGACCTATTTTGTACCATACCAGTCCTTCAGTGAAGTGTCTGTGTGTGTGCTCTCAACTGTGTCCCATTCTTTGCTACCCCATGGACTGTAGCCCTTCAGGTCCTCTGCCCATGGAATTTTTCAGGCAAGAATACTGGAGTGGGTTGCCATTTCCCTCTGCAGGGGATCTTCCCCACCCAGGTATTGAACCCGAGTCTCTTGCCTCTCCTGCACTGGCAGGAAGATTCATTACTACTGCATCACCTATTAACGGTCTAATTTAGTTCAGGACAGGATTATAACTGTTTCAGTGCTAGTTACCTTAAAGTTAAGTTAGAGAGGTAGGGTGGGTTTGAGCATAATTGGCAGTCAAGAATGTTAGATAGCATTCCTAATTGTTGCTCTGATTTCGGGAAAAATCACTTCTTTAGGAATGTGACTTGTTTCCCTCTTTAAATTCTCTTTTGCTTTTTTATTCCCCCTTCCTAGCCTTCCTCTTGAACTTGTTAAGCTTTGGGATGTCAAAGCATTCTTTTCCAAGAAGAGAGCAATGTTTTTTCCCAGGGGTGACACTGGCCCATAGGGTCCGTGAAATACCGTACTGTAGGATTCAGTGACTTGCTTTCCTTTCATTTTTTACTGTTTCCCAGAGTTTATCTCCTTGGACCCCTCATGGGCTTGTAGTACTTTTGTAGTCACCACTTAAAAAATATAAGTGGTCATTAAAGAAGTCTGTAAAACATAGATATATGTCTATATGATTATTTGAAAGCATAGTACTTAATAATGATCAAGTTGTGTCCCATGTCCTCCTCATGAGTTTATTTTTTGTTTTGCTGAAGTACATTAATAATTCTTTTGGAGTAGATTTATGAATGATAAACTTTCAAAGCCCTTGTGGTAAACACAAAAATTCTTTGGGTGCTAGTTTGGCTGAGGCTAGATTTGGTGCTCAGATTTATTTACTGTCAGAACTTTGAAGATATTATTCCATTTTCTTTTAACATCTAGTGTTGTCCTTGTGAATTCTGAGGTTAAAATGAGTCTTGTTCTTTTGCAGGAAACCTAGTTTTCTCTCTGAAAGTTTTTAAGATCCTCTCTTTATCCTTGGTGTTGATTTTTACCACAATGTGCCCATCTGTGGACTTTAAAATTCATCCTGCTGAGCACTTAGTAAGCTTTGGCAATTTGAAAAGGTGTGTTTCTTTGATTTTGAGAAATGTTTCTGTTCTCTGTCTTCTTTGGTTCTGAAACTCTTACTAGTTAGATCAGAACTTTTATAGTTCTAATTCTAAACTTCTCTTACTCATTTTGCATTTTTTTTTGTCCCTTTGTGGTATCTTTGGGAGAATTTTGGCTTAATCCAACTTGCTAATTTATTCTAAAGCTAGTGTCCATTTTGCTATCCAGTATATATACTGATTTTGCAGTTTCTACAATCACATATTTATTTACTAAGAATCTCAAGTTATTTTTTCATACAGTCTAGTATTCTTAGATGCAATAGCCTTTCCTATTCATGTGCATGCTCAGTTGCTAAGTCATGTCCTACTCTATGTGACCCCCATGTACTGTAGCCTGCCAAGCTCCATTGTCCATGGAATTTTCTGGGCAAGAACACTGGAGTGGGTTGCTATTTCCTCCTCCAGGGGATCTTGCCCACCCAGGGATCAAACCCACATCTCCTGCTTTGGCAGGCAGATTCTTTACTGCTGAACCACCTGAGAAGCTCTTTGCTGTGCTGTTTTCTGCTTAGTCGCTCAGTCGTGTCTGACTCTTTGCAACCCCATGGACTGTAGCCCGCCAGCCTCCTCTGTCCATGGGAATTCTCCAGGCAAGAATACTGGAGTGGGTTGCCATGCCTCCAGGGGATCTTCCCAACCCAGGGATCAAACCCAGGTCTCTTGCCTTGAAGGCAGATTCTTTTACTCTCTGAATCACTCAGGAAGCCCAAGAATACTGGAGTGGGTAGCTATTCCCTTCTCCAGAGGATCTTCCTGACCCAGGAATCAAACTGGAGTCTCCTGCATTACAGGCAGATTCTTTATCACCTGAGCTACCAGGGAAGCCCAGGAAACCCCATATGAAGGTATTAATTATACAATCAGTTTTCATTACTCACAGTAGTTATGATCTATTAAATTTGCTGTGAATTAGTGAATTAGCAAATACTGAGTTAGTGACTATTGAACCATTGATCCCATGGGAAATACAGCATTAGGTGCTGCCTGTGAGTTTCTGGTCATAACATTTTATTCAACTGTGTAATAGTGAAAGTGAAAGTCGCTCAGTCATGTCCGACTCTTTGCGACCCCAAGGAATTCTCCAGGTCAGAATACTGGAAAGGATAGCCTTTCCCTTCTCCAGGGGATCTTCTCAACCCAGGGATTGAACCCAGGTCTCCTGCATTGCAGGTGGATTCTTTACTAGCTGAGCCACAAGGGAAGCCCAGGAATACCGGAGTGGGTAGCCTATCCCTTCTCCAGAGGATCTTCCCCACTCAGGAATCAAACCGGGGTCTCCCGCATTGCAGGCGGTTTCTTTACCAACTGAGCGGATTCTTTACCAACACATGGCCTTTTGTAATGTGTGTTTTTGTTGTAGGCACCTTATTTAATAAACAGTCGGCTTTCTGTGTCGGCAGATGCAGAATTTTAGGATATAGAGGGCTGACTGTTGTAAGTCATTTTATATAACGGACTTGAGCATAAAAAATGTGAAAACCATGGCACTAAATATGCCCCCAGAAAAGACACCTGTTTACAGTATGAGAACTGAGACAAGAAGGCAGAGCGCTGCCCTGTTTTCACCTTGTTTGAATGTGCGGATTCATTTCGGACCCGTCAGAAATTTCCCTGCTCCGTGCATGTCCTGATTGACCTTGAAAGTGTGACGAGTATCGATTTGGGGTTACAAATTAATTTTAGCCAGTAGGCGAATTCACAAGTATGGAAACCACAAATAGTGCAGATCAACTATACTTCTTTCAAAGTCATCTTCTGTTTATTCTGTTAAAGTCTGTTTCTTTAGATGTTTGAGGTTTCCTTTATTGAGTTTGGTGCCCTGTCTCAGGGGTTGATTTTCTTGAAATATTTGGTAATTCTTGTGTGTGCTCATTTTTATATTGGAGATTCTTGGCTTCACTGTGAGTACTCTTACCAGAACCCATCTTCTCTGTTGGGTGAGAGGAGCTGGGGTGTGCTGCCGAGGGGTGGTGTTCATATGCTCCTCTTCTGGAAATGAGGACTTGCTGTTCTTTCTGGCGATGACAGTCCACATCCGTCTCCAGTCTGCTGTCCTCATATGATGCCTAGGCCCAGGGGTGGGTAAAGCAGCTACTGCAGCTTGTGGTGGTGGAGTTTTACAAGGTGGGAGAGCAGGGTGTCCTGGATCGTTCACCAGCTAGTTCCTGAGACACTTTCCTCAGGACTCCCACCTGCCGCCTAGTCTGTCATCTCAGGGCTCTGAGTGTTCCAGAGTTACTCCCACCTTTGCAATTGATGGTTCCTCCATGTGATCTGGGTTGTGGTTTTCCCATCAAGTATGATTCTGTCATTCTTCCTTACTTCTGGATATCCTCAAAATTTCCGTCCGTCAATTCCACCCATTCTTGTTTTCCAGCACTGTTGTGAATTTATTCCTTTTAAAGACAGATTTTCTGATATTTTTAGGAAATGAAGGTGGGAGTAGATAGGCATAAAGTCTTAGTCTGTCATTTTGATCTAATTCCATACTATTCTAATTAGAAAAATAATACAGTTCTTTAAAAAAAAAAGAAAACAACTTTGTATTTTTCAAATGTTCCAGACAAAAATGTCTCGATTCCAGATTTTAAGGCAGGATTTACATGGAATTCTTTCTTGATGACTTATATAGGCATCTGTGGGCTTCCCGGATGGCTCAGATGGTAAAGAATTCGCCTGCAGTGTTGGAGACCTGAGTCCGATCCCTGGGTTGGAAAGATTCCCCTGGAGGAGGATATAGCAACCCACTCCAGTATTCTTGCCTGGAGAACCCCCAAGGACAGAGGAGCCTGGCTGCGGTCCATGAGGTCGCAAAGAGTTGGACATGACTGAGCAACCTAAGCACAGCACAGCAGAGGTGTATGTGAGAACACATTAGTAGATTCCAGTTTATTATTGTTAATGGTTGTATTTATTATTGTGTGGATTATTTTTATTGTCATAATTATTCAAATATACTTTATTCATCATATTTTCATGAGTACCTTCTGTGCTGTAACATTTGTACCAAAGCAGTGATGCCAGGCACTTTATGGTTCATTATCTCATTTACTTCTCACAGAGATCCTATAATGCAGTGGTGGGTCGCTTTCATTTGGAGGAGAAGGAAGCGGGTTCAGTGACTTTAACTTTCCACTGGGTCCCAAGAAAGTAGAGATACTGGACCTGACCTACCTGCTCTCTGGTTCCAAGTTCATCCGGATATCGCACTCTTAGGGAAGACTGGTGCTGCTTCCACGATGCTGATCATCAACTCTCTGCGCATGTGCTTGTGTGCATGAAAATGAGGATGATGGGAAAGTTATGAGAAATGGGATCTACGTTGGAGGAACCATGTGGTAAACATTTTGGCATATGCTACAGCCTCCTGTTACCGGATTCTTCTCCATGTTAGAAGGAATAACTATTTAAAAACTTCATCTTTCTAAAAACAAATTAATGATCAATTTAGTGTCATTATCAACCATTAAAAAAAAATTCCATCCTAATTTAAGGCATAGCAATCAAACATTTATTTAAGAAAAATAATTCTACCCTCCCCAGGGTTTTTCATTTGAATAAACAGATAGTAAATCAAGAAATACTGCACACAGCAGGCATCTAGCTCCGAACAGCTCAAAAATTCTTCCATCATCTATATTGCAGAAACATAAAGGAGTTACTTAAGGATTGAAGTCAGAAAAATACTGCTGCTTTTATCTGTAGAGATGGTGAGTACTTTAAATAAAAGCAACAAGATCCCAGTTTCTAACCTCCATCTTGAGCTGTTTAAAATCAGAATGAACTCGAATTTAAGAGAAATTTCCTGAGAACATGGCCTGAATATGGCCTCATGTTACAGCTCCTACTGTCTCCACCCTCTAGTTTCTTATGGATCTGATTGGAAGAGTAGAGTTAGGTCTCCACACGTGCTTTGAAGATGCAATTTCCTGTCTGTGGGTCACTGAAGCATTTTAGATACTAGTTCAATTATCCATGAAATAAAATTTAAATATGTCTGTGGAAATCAGGCCTTGGTTATCAAGCAAGCCTCAAAAATATTCTGTAACTTTCTTATCTCTTCAACTTTTTTTTCTTGGTGGAGTTAGACGAGAAGATGATTTGTTGAAATTCAAAGGTTCTTATCCCTGCCATGGGCTACCCACTGCAATATTCTGGCCTGGAGAATTCCATGGACTTGTATAGTCCATGGGGTCACAAAAAGTCGGACACGACTGAGCGAATTTCACTTCACTTCACTTTATCTCTGCCAAATACTAATTTCTAATCTGTTAGTCTAAGTCATCTGAGAAGCATTATGGAGAAATAAATCTCACTGACATTAAGTTGGATGTCTGTTTTATAGGAGCAGAAGAAAATGTCAGCTCTCGTGATTTTGGTTAATACCACACGAGAAGAGGTTTACATTAATAACTGAGTTTCACTCTTCTAAATCTGAGCTTGTTCTGACAGAAGCTGTAGTTTCTCCTGGTAAACTTTTGAGTGTTGCTTCCAGTCAGGACTCCCCTGCTGCCGGCCTCCTCATCCATCCTGCATGGAGACCCCCACCCTTGGCTGCCCTGGCGTTCACCCAACTGGAGGAGCAGCGTTCTGGCAGGTCATGAAGGCTTCTGATAAGCTCCAGCCTGTTCCTGCAGCTTGGCCAACTAGTGAGGAGTAGAATGCACAATGAATCCACCCCTCAGTAATGGTTGACTGAGAAGGTCCCAGAACACTGGTTCTTGGGCCCACACTGTGGCAGACTTGAGTATGATGGCTTTGCCATGTCGCGCAGAGTTCTTTTCCTACCTGAGATTTATCCACATCACCAGGTGGCTTTGTTTACCTGGATTTCAATACCAACTTATGAATACTGCGCTCACACTTCCCTTTCTTCTCCACCCTCAGGCCCTTGACCTACTATGTTAGACAGCTTTTGCCCTTAAAATGGATTTTCTTCTGCAGGCAAGTCTCCACTATACTTTCTACACCCTGGTGTCCTCCCTTCTCCTTCCAGAGTGCTGCCAGATGTGGCTGTAGGTGCCTGAACATGACATGGAGACATGTATCAAGTGTGTTCCCGCCTCCCCCAGGAAGACTTTTTAGCCCTAATGTTGACCAGTGGGTACAAATAGGTACTTTAAAGAACAAGGGGCTTCCCTGGTGGCTCAGGTGGTAAAGAATCTGCCTGCCATGCAGGAGACCTGGGTTCAATCCCTGGGTGGGGAAGATCCCCTGCAGAACGGAACGGCAACCCACTCCATTAGTCTTGTCTGGAGAATACCATGGACAGAAGAGCCCGCTGGGCTACAGTCCATGGGGTCGCAAAGAGTCAGACACGACCGAGTGACTAACACCTTAACTCTACTTCTCAGATCTGAGTCTTATGTCAGCCTAGCCAAGTACTGTGTATAATTTTTCCATTTGTTTCTTTTCCTCAGGAGCTCTTTCTCTGGTATTTTTATGGTTAAACAGCAAGTTATAGTACACTGAGTTTACGTAGGTGTTCTGGACCTGAATCTCCATAATGCCCAACTCATCTGTGAAATTTTCTGACACTCATTGAACGTTACTCAAAGATTAGAACACAGAGGACCTTCATCTCGATAAATTTCCTGCAATGTGCCAGTTAGAATGGACCTAAAGTGTATAAACCCGGGGCAGGCAGAGTGGTAAAGAATCCTCCAGCATTGCAGGAGATGCAAGAGACCCAGGTTCATTTCCCGGGTCAGGAAGATTCCCTGGAGAAGGAAATGGCTACCTATTCCAGTATTCTTGCCTGGAAAATCCCATGGACAGAGGACCCTGGTTGGTTACAGTCCATGGGGTTGCAAAGAGTTGGACACGACTGAGTACACACACATACACGAAGTGTAAAAACCTGGAAAAATAACCATACTGTGATGTTTATGGAAGAGGAAAAGAAGTAGGGAGGAGGTGATTTTTAAAGTGACTGAATGTTTATGCGTATGCTCACATTATTTTCCTTTTCTACTTTTAACTTAGGAGAATTCTCTCTTTCAATGAGTTCAGAGAGGCAAGCCCAAGCATGCTCAGTGGGTACAAGTCATCATATCAGTGTTGCCTTGGTGGGGCAAAGGGGCAGAGGGACCTGACACGGTTCCCGAAGCTCAGGATGCAGCCCAGCACAAAAGTGTGAATGAGTGAAGAGGAATGAGCATGTACCTTCAGGCCAGACCAGACCAGGAGCACATGGTGCGGGCTCCTTTAGGTCGGCCTTTTCCCTGTATCTGCTGATTGAAGAGCCCTACTGGGAAACGGCCACGGCAGTTTAACCAAGTGAGCAATGGCATGGAGGATGTATGCAAGGAAATCATTTTTCATTTCAAAACGAGTGTAGTCGGAGGAGAGAAATACATAAGGGTCAAGAGCTCTTTCTTAGGCTCATTGCTTTTGATCTCGCATACATCCATTTGCTGAATACCCAGAGGGACAAAAAAGGAGTTAGCCTCTGTCACCCATCAGAATGCACTAGGCAGTTGCTGATGAAGTGTTGGTTGAGGATGGAGTTTTATTTCTGAGGCTCACTGGGGATCTTTCATCTATACTAAGACACTATTTATTGCCTTTGTGGTTTTTTTAGATTATGTTTCCGCCTTTGAAACTTTTCCTAGAAATACAATAATGGCAATTTGCATTTGTACCCATATGGTGCTCACTGAGCTGAAATTCAAATTTGATTGCTGGTCACAGTTTGTCTCCTTCAGTCTTTTTAAGGCTTGGTGGTCACATGTTGGCTATGCTGTTCCTGTTTGGTTTGAAGAATCTAGACGTATCTTTCTGATTTACAAATTCCATATTAAAGGAAGTGTTTTCTAAAGCAAAAGCTCTAGTACCTCTTGAGGGAAAATCCGTATTTAGAATCAATTATTTTTAGGCTTTTATGCTGCAGATGAGAAAACATATTAGAAAGATGTTTTGCTGTTTTAAAACGTGTAGGAGCAAATTAGTCTCACCACATTGTTTAAATTCAGGGTAAAGCTGTAGCTGTTTTCATCCCTCTTCTACTTCTGTAATCAAGGTAAGAAGGTTTACAGAATAGAAGTAATGTCCTTGATGAAACCCTAAAGTCTAAACCAGTCAACAACAGTAGCAAAAGCAGCAACATCTACTACGATAATGACCCTTGAAATAAACCAGAAATCATAGGAGGTCAAGGGCGGTTCATCTGGTTGTGAAATGAATCTTTGTCTTTAAACCAGTGACTTTTATTTCTTTCTTTCATTCAGTATTGTTTGCCTTTATTGAGTCGATTTCCAATAATGCAATTACCATTTTTTTTTTTAACTTTTAGGTTGTGTGTATTTTTTTTCAGTAGACAGCATTGTACATCTTAAAAAAATTTTTTTTTAACACCAAAACCATTTTGTATTGGGGTGTAGCCAATTAACAATGTTGTGATAGTTTCAGGTAAACAGCAAAGGGACTCAGCCATACATAGACGTGTATCCATTCTCCCCTGAACCCCCTCTCATCCAGGCTGGCACATAACATTGAGCAGAGTTCCATGTGCTACACAATAGATTTTTGTTGGTTATCCATTTGAAATATTGCAATGTGTACATGACCTTCCCAAAGTCCCTAACTCTCCTTCCCCTGCGGCAACCATAAGTTCATTTTCTAAGTGTTCGTGTCTCTGTTTTGTAAATAAGTTCATTTGTGTCATTTCTTCTTAGATTCTACATATGAGGGATGTCATATGATATTTCTCCTTCTCTGACTGACTGACTTCAATCAGTATGACACTTTCTAGGTCCATCCATGTTGCTACAGATGGCAATATTTCATTCTTTTTAATGGCTGAGTAATATTCCACTGTATTAATATATATGTGTGTATATATATATATATATATATATATATATATATACCACATCTTCTTTATCCATGTCTTGGCTATTGTAAACAGTGCTGCAATGAGCACTGGGGTGCATGTTTATTTTTGGGCCATGTTTTTCCCTGGATATATGCCCAGGAGTGGGATTGCAGGGTCATATGGTAGCTCTGTTTCTAGCTTTTTAAGGAACCTCCATACTGTTTTCCACAGCACCAATTTATAGTCCCAACAACAGTGCAGGAGGGTTCCCTTCTCTCCACACCCTTTCTAGTATTTGTTGTTTGTGGACTTTTTTGATGATAGCTGTTGTGACTGGTGTGAGGTGATACCTCATTGTAGTTTTGATTTGTATTTCTCTAATAACTCATTGTAGTTTTGATTTGTATTTCTCTAATAACTAGCGATGTTGAACATCTTTTCATGTGCCTATTGGCCATCTGTATATCCTGTTTGGAGAAATGTCTATTCAAGTCTTCTGCCCAGTTTTTGAGTTGGTTGTTTGTTTTGATGCTATTAAGCATTGTAAGCTCTTTGTAAATTTTTTGAAACTAATCCCTTATCCATCACATCATTTGCAAATATTTTCTCCCAATCTGTGGGCTGTCTTTTCATTTTGTTTATTGTTTCTTTTGCTGTGCAAAAGTTTTTGAGTTTATGTAGGTCCCATTTGTTTATGTTTGCTTTTATTTCCATTATTCTGGGAGATGGATCAGAAAAGATTTGCTGTGACTTATGTCAGAGTGTTCTGCCTATGTTTTCCTCTAGGAATTTTATAGTGTCTGCTCTCACATTTAGATCTTTAACCTGTTTTGAGTTTATTTTTGTATATGTAGTTAAGGAATGATCTAATTTCATTTTTTTTACATTGTGCCTGTTCAGTTTTCCCAGCACCATTGTTGAAGAGACTGTTTTTCCAGCATTGTGTGGTCTTGCCTTCTCTGACATAGATTAATTGTCCATAGCTGCATGGGTTTATTTCTGGGTTTTCTATCCTGTCCTGTTGATGTATATTTCTATTTTTGTGCCAGCACCTACTGTTTTGATGATTGTAGCTTTGTGGTGTAGTCTGAAAGCAGGGAGCCCATTTCCTTTAGCTCCTCTTTTCTTTTTCAAGATTTCTTTGGCTTTCAGGGTCTTTTGTGTCTCCATACAGATTTTGAGATTTTTTTTGTTCTAGTTCTGTGAAAAATACCATTGATAATTTGGTTGGGATTGCATTGAATCTGTAGATTGCCTTGGGTAGTATAGTCATTTTGACAATATAGATTCTTCCAACCCACAAACATGGTATATCTTTCTATCTGTTTATGTCTTCTTTGATTTCATTCATCAGCATGTTACAGCTTTTGGAGTAGAGGTCTTTTGTCTTTTGTCTCCTTAGGTAGGTTTATTCCTAGGTATCTTTTTTTTTTTTTTGATGCAGTGGTAAATGGAATTGCTTCTTGAGTTTCTCTTTCTGATCTTTCGTTGTTAGTATATAGAAATGCAACAGATTTCTGTGTATTAATTTGTAACCTGCAGCTCTACCAAATTCACTGATGAGTTCTAGTAATTTTCTGGTAGCATCTTTAGGATCTTTTACATATCATGTCATTGCAACAGATTAGCTTTTGATTCAGAAACAAATTCATTCTATGGAATGAATTGTTCAGGTACCACTGAAGATTTAAACAGCCTATATTTAAACAATCATATATATACTTAACCCTATTTCTTGTTTACTTGAGGCTTTTCTGAATGAAAACAGACTTCTTTTTTCAACTGGAATCCCCATTCATATCTAGAAAATACCCATAAAATTAACATTCCTCAGTAGATATTGGTGATTCTCTAGGAGTTAGCTAAGCAGATTTTCTTCTTCTTCATCATCTTATTATTATTTGCAAAATAGTTACCTTGTATTTGAATTCCTACTGTGTGCCAAGCATAGCTCTTTCTCAGGATCGTAAGCATCAAGGAGAAGAATAAAGTAACAGAAAGGCCAGTGCAGGCCTATTTTATACAAATTATCATTTAGTCCTCTCTACAACACTTTGAAGTATCATCTTTTTACAGACATTGATACTTGCCATCAGAACCTGGTCACTTATTTACAATTACACAGCTAGAGAGTGTGTTGTAAGGATTTGAACTCAAGTTTCACTTACAACCAAGCCCTTTTACTCATTATAGAATTTGGATCTAATTGTGTTGTTACTATGAATTATGTGAATATTACAAACTTAAATATAGTAAATATTCAGGGGAAAAAACAGTTTTTTTGTGTGTGTGTAGTCAAGAGATCACAGCCAGTTTGATACAGAATCTTTTGACTCTGAGGATGTTCATAACTTCATGTTTGTGAATTTTAATCTTTAATAACTAACACCAGTTAATTTTCTAGTCTTTTCTAGAAGCAACCTCTGTTCTACTCAGAACAGCTCATTTCATTTTTCAGCTTATTTTTATTTTACTGAAATTAATTTCATTGGCTCACTTATATTTGGTGTAATTTTTAAAACAATGATTTAATAATACATTATTCAGCTTTTTTCTTTTTTCTATATTAAAATGATAATGATTATAGCTTCTATCATTGAAGTATAAACCCAAGTTTCTTGGTAAAATGCTGTCATGAGTGAGGTTTTAATAGAGAGATTTAATTCTTCTGTCAGTGGTTAGCCATTGCCAGTTTCACGCTGGTTATTTCTACTAAATCTGATTTTTCAAGATCATTGTCACTAGCAAGATGACATGTGTGGCTGAAGCTATGGTAAATTTTATTTTAAGCCACTTATTCTTACCAGTAATGTATTCATTTAGAAATGAATAGAAACCTGATAGTTTTTCTTTCTTTCTTAGTTAGTCCATGATTGAAATTTGATTTTATGATTAAAGTTTGTCTCATCACAAATTGTCCTTTGTCAAAATACCATGCCAGTCTCAAGTTCTTTTAATTTTAGCACAATCAATAGTCAAGTGCCTCTGAGACAACTTTTCCTATCAAATGCACCAATCTTGTTATTGATCCATTTTTGGATTGAGTCCTGTAGATCCTGTTAATGGATTTCTAAAATACAGGGTACTTTATTTCACATTCCATTTGAAGGTGCATTGTGTATCTCTAACCAAATTATTTAGTAGATCTTAATAGCTGATTTATATTTCATGTTGGGACCAGATTTGTGGAGGTAGTCCAAACCATATTTTTCTGAACCAATTTAAAAGTGGTTGTAGTTTTCTAATATATTAATTTGCTACGGTGTGCAATGAATTGGAGCTTACAAATTGGAATTTAGGCAAGTGACACAGCTATCTCCTCTACCTGAACTAGATATATAATATTATCAGATGCACCGTTAGCATTCTATACTCTTTCACTGGATTGTAAAAATATCTGAAAAAAATTTAATGTCATGGAAAATTGAACAGATGAATTAATACCACTTCTTCACACTTGATCTTAGCCAAAAGGCTGAGAAGGGATTAATAATACCACTTCTTAAGCTGGTAAAGAATCTGCCTGAAATGCAGGAGATCTGGGTTCAATCCCTGGGTTTGGAAGATTCCCTGGAGAAGGGAATGGCCACCCACTCCAGTATTCTTGCCTGGAGAATTCCGTGGACAGAGGAGCCTGGCAGGCTACAGTTCATAGGGTTGCGAAGAGTTGAACAGAACTGAGCGACTAATACTTCCACTTTCTTTTATTCAAGTCTATGGACATTGATGTCAATGTGAAATTTTGTGTAATCACCTTTATGGGTTTAAGCATACATTGGTGGTAGATCAGAGATCATTGAAATCATCTTGTAATGGAAATTGCCTAAATCCTAACCAAAAGAGTTGGCTCTATTTTGAATGTTCTGCCAAGGAAAAAACCTTTTCATTTGATTGTGGCAATGAACACAAAGACTACTAACCAGCATCAAACCAAATGAAAGCTCTCCATATTTGCAGGTCTAAAAATGTTGTTAAGCCTCAGTTGTGTCAGTCAGAGCAATGCTGGTACTGGAGGAAGTTCCTTTAGATTTACATCACTTCTTGTCATCACATCTTGCTCTGGTTGTTCCCCTTTTTGCTTCCTTTTCTTGTGGTCTGATACACATAAATCTGAAATAAAGATGGTATTTCCAACTTTATAAGCATTGGTCATGGAAGCACACACTCTGGCAACAATACCTCCATGAGAATGTTCCTTCACCATCCATAGATGATGTCTCTTCATGGAGATGTGAAGTCTAGCTTTGCAGGTATGAGAAATACACTAAAAATGGATGATTTCATTGCTGTTTATTTTTGAAGATAAGTAGCCATCACAACACAATTTTCAGCAATTATATTTGATAGTCTTGTTGTTCTATATTTGTGCTTGCTATTCAGACACAAAACATGAGCAATTATGATGAATTTTTTCTATAATTGAACTTTGACCAGTTTTCCTATTGGTTATCACTTTGCTTCCTGTCTACTGTCTGTATATATTATTGGCCATTTAAAGACCATTAAAAAGGAAATTATAAAGGATCTGGGTGAGAGAAGGGACAAATCGTCTCTGAGGACAAAGTTATGAGAGTAAATATCCTACTTCATTGTCAAATGTAGCATAAATTCTGTTGTTGGGCTCAGAAATTCAGAGCTATGCTATAATTGGAAAATGCTATGAATAGCTGGAAAGTTCAAAATGTAATGAAGAAAAAAACACAGTAAAATTTAACATCCTGACAAACTGGTTGTTATTTTTGTTTTACTTTCTTTAAAAAGTTTTCAACTTTTGAGATCCACCTCTTCTAGCACTGAGACACACACACACGGTGAGAATATATTCTAAACGTAAGCACATGATAAGTATTTGTTGATTTGTTTCAACTTATTTTACTGCCATTTTATGGATGCATCTGTTCTGGAGAGAGAATGCCTGCATACAAACAAGGCAAATTTAACTAAACTTTACAGGATTCCAGCTTTAAGGAGTAATTTGTAAGTGGTTTTTGAGATGTGATTCTTATTTCTGTTTGAAGCTGTTCCTACTCTTAATCTCAATTACACTGTCTAATCTGAGTGTTTTTACAGTACTTCTAAATGGTCTGGATTCTTGCATAAATGTAGCTGGAACTGTCTTTGATGAGGTACAGCAGATTTGCAGCAGGTTGGAAGGGAGTGCAGAGAAATCTCTCTTGGCAGAGAGTGTGGGCAAGCTGCCAGGGCTCTGGGGGCCAGCGCGGTTCCCATCCACGGGTCATCTGGCACTTGCCCAGTCTCAGTCAGGGTATGTTACTGCCTCTCCTTAAGGCACGTATAGATGGGGTTGGCCCTGTTTGGAAAGATCTGCTACAATAGAGGGTGTATTTCTCCTTGGTTTAATTTTTTTTTTTCACATACAGTCACAAATCTACTACTATTTATTTAGTACTTGCTACATACATTATGTGAGTTATCCTCATAAAATCCCACAAGGTAGGCAGTATTTATTGCCCCGTTTTACATTTGAGACTGTTTTTAGGGAGAGTAACTCATACGATATATGTTTATATATAGATAATATATTCTTCACAGCTTTTCTGAAAAATAAAAGCTAATTGCTCATGATCACTTTAGAGAGTGTTGCAAGCATTTTTTGATGATCACTTCTTAACAGTTAGAAGCAGTATCCTTTTCCCCTGTTCTCTAGTTTTTTAAACCTGCGAGTAAAGACTTGCTTCCGGTGCTGCAGGTTTAAGGAGACTCTCCTGTCTTGTCATCATCCATGCCGTGCTTATTCAAGTTGCTGTGTCTTTGCAGTGGGATTGTAATGGGAAATATTTCTCTTCTGGATAGTAACAAGCATTTCCTTTCATAATATAGAGGTGTTTTTAATTTTGGAAAACATTATGAATTGCTCAATATAATGGTCCCTCAGAAATGAACTTTTAGAGATGGCTCTCGGAAGAGCTGAAACATCACAAGGAGAGAGACCACAGTCCTGAGAGAAAATGATAGTTGTTAAAATGTGGTTCAGATATAAAGGAGTATTACTCAGCCATAAAAAGGAATGGAATTGGGCCATTTGTTGTGATGTGGCTGAACCTAGTATCTGTTGTACAGAGTGATGTGAGTCAGAAAGAGAAGATCAAGTGTCCTGTATTAATGCATATATATGGAGTCTAGAAAAATGGTATTGATTAATGTGATTGCAGGGTGGGAACAGAGACACAGATGTGGTGAATGGACTTGTGGATACAGGGAAGGCAAGAGGAGAGTGGGACGAACTGAGACAGTAGCACTGATATATATACACTGTCATGCGTAAAATGGATGGGTAGTGGGAAGCTGCTACATAACATGGGGAGCTCAGCTTGGTGCTCTGAGATGACCTAGAGGGGCGAGATGGGGGAGGCGTGGGAGAGCGGCTCAAGAGAGAGGGGATATATGTACACAAGCAGAGATTCACGTTGTCATCCTGCAGAAACTAACTTCACACTGGAAAGCAGTTATTCTCCAGTATAAAAAAATGATGAGCACTTTCCATGAGTTACAAAAACTTGAAAGAAATTGCGGTTAGCATTGCTAGTTTAGAACTGAAGAACCCGAACTCTGACTCTTTCCTTTTGCTCCATTATTCTGACTTTGGTTCAAGAATAAAGGAAAATGAACCGGATGGTTTTCCTGGTAACACCCATTTCCCTCCATTCTCCTCACACCTAGCTTCCAAGTCCTGACTCATTTTGAGAATTTTTGGGAAAGATTTGAGATTTGAATAAGAGAAGAGGAGAGTATAAATGGGTTTGCACTTAGTCCAGAAATGTAGATTTTACAATTAGTCCCTTAATAACAATGACATAACCACAAGTCAAATGATGCTGTGAAAGCAGTCTACAAAGTGCCATTCAGATAACTCACAACCACTGTAAGATGACAGATACTGTGTTCTCAGATGGCTGATACTGTGTTTCTCAATTGAAATCTGAGTCAGCAGAGGTTTTGAGAGATTGATGCCTCTTCTTAGAAGGTGCTGAAGGGGTGGAGCTTGGATGAGAACTCAGGTCACATGACATTTGGGGCAGTCTTCTTCAGATGACTATGACTATCCCATTTTAAACTGAATTTTCTGTGGCAAGTATGAAAGATCATATAATATATCCCCCTTTAAGGTGCATATGAGCTTCCCAGGTGACACTAGTGGTAAAGAACCCACCTGCCAGTGCAGGAGACATAAGAGATGCTGGTTTGATCCCTGGGTTGGGAAGATCTCCTGGAGAAGGGCATGGCAACCCACCCCAGTGTTCTTGCCTGGAGAATCCCATGGACAGAGGAACCTGGTGGGCTGTAGTCCATAGGGTCGCAAAGACTCGGACATGACTGAAGTGACTTAGTACGCATGCACAAGGTATATGTAAAATGGTCTTTGTTAACTTTTGTATAAATTCTTCTAAATTATTTGACCTAGAGGAAGACCATTAGTGGCTAAATGGAAATGTGCTTTGTGACATTACCAGAGAAGTAGGGACAAGTATCCTTAAAAATTATTGACCTTTTTTGGACACTAAGATTATTTAGATTACCTGATACCAAATTTAAACTGTGGAAGACTTCTTAAGCAGTGATAGAATAGTATCATTTGTTTTTATTGTCAAAATCCAGGTCTGGAATGCAGGGAAGCTGTTTAATGACCTGGTTCATTCATCCATTTAACAGGTGTTTATTTGAGTGCCTACTCTGTGCCAAGCACATTTTTAGGTTTTGGGGGAACAGGCAGTGAACAAAGCAGACAGAAAGCTCTGCTATCATGGAGTTTACATCCCTCTGGAGACAGGCATACAAAAATAAGATACATATGTAAAGTATATGATATGTGGGATAAAGTTAATGGCTATAAAGTAAAACCTAAAGTGCAGGGCTGATGTGAAGTATGGCAATGATGATGAAACTTAAATAAGGTGGTCAGGGAAAGCCTGACTGAGAAGCTGACTTTTGAGTAAAGACCTGAAGGATACGAGGGAACAAGCTCTTGTTTGTTTAGGGAAGAGCTTCCCAGACAGAGGGAACAATCAGTGCAAATGCTAACGCTATACGTGCCTGTGATGTTCAAGAAATAGCAGGAGACCAAGGAGACTGGAGAGGATTGGGAGAAAAGTGGGGAAAGACGTTCTAGAGATGAAAACAGAACTGATCCTTGGAGAAGGGTGCTGCAGACCATTGTAAAGACTTTGGCTTTTCTCTGAGTGAAATGAGAGATTTTTAGCGAAGGTAAGATGGGTTCTGATCTATAAGAGCTGTCTTGTGAAAGATCATTCTGGCTGCTGCATTGAGAAGAGACAGTCCTAGGTGGGCAAGAATAGAATCAGAGAGATCATTTAGGAGGTGACGGCAGTAATCCAGGTGCTAGTTGATGGCAGCTGTGTAGATGGATGACAAGAGGTGGTGAAATTCTGGTTATATTTTGAAGGGAGAGCCTTCAGCATTTCTGGGCTGATTGGGTGTGAGGTGTGGAAGGAGGAAAGGAGGTAAACATGACATTAGGTCTTTTGGCCTGAGAAACTGGAAAGACAGAATTGCAGTCACCTGTGATAGGGAGGAGGTAGTGAATGAACAGGGGTGAGGGAAAGACCGGCGGTTTAGTGTTGTATTTGGAAGGTGTATTAAGTGTTCATCTTGGTTTTTGATGAGGCCTTTGAGTCTAGGAGTCTGGAGCAGGGGAAAAGATTGGCTGGGCATACATGTTGGGGAGTGATCATAGTTGATACTTAAAATCACGGTACTGGGTGAAATCTCCAAGGAAATGATATAGGTGAAGGAGAGAAGAGGACTGTGGACAGAACCCAGGGTCACTCCTACATTGTGAGCTAAGAGGAAAGAGGAACCAGCAAAGGAGACTAAGAAGCAGTTCCCCATGAGGTATGAGTAAACATTTTTTATATTAGTAGATTAATTTGTTTCAGTGTTTCTTCTAGTTATGAAGCAAAGGAAGGAAAGGAATCTGGAAAAGTGGCCAGTGGTGTGGGGGAAAACCAGGAAGATGTTCATAGATGACACGACTTTGTGTGTGCATGCTGAGTCGAGTCCAGCCCTTTGAGGCCCTATGGACTGTAGCCTGCCAGGTCTCTCTGTTCATTATTTCCCAGGCGAGAATACTGGAGTGGGTTGCCGTTTTCTACTCGAGGGGATCTTCCCAACCGAGGGATCGAACATGCATCCATTGCATCTCCTGCTTTAAAGGCAAATTCTTTTCCACTGAACTACCAAGAAGCCAGGGCTTAACTAAGACAAATCCTAACTGGATAAAGTGGCAGAACTAAGTCTGTATGGTGGTCGGGGATGAAGAAGCAATTACATTTATTCCCCACTCCACAGCCTTGGGTCTTTTATTCTGATGTTTGAGGATAAGAACATCTTTGCTTCTGGTAGTAGTGTCTAGACTTGTCTTCATGGCCTTCATTTATTTATTTAACACACATTTTTCAGAACCTATGGGCTTCCCTGATAGCCCAGTTGGTAAAGAATCCACCTGCAATGCAGGAGACCCCGGTTAAATTCCTGGCTCGGGAAGATCCCCTGGAGAAGGGATGGGCTACCCACTCCAGTATTCTTGGGCTTCCCTTGTGGCTCAGCTGGCAAAGAATCCACCTGCAATGTGGAAGCCTTGGATTCAATTCCTGGGTTGGGAAGATCCCTGGAGAAGGGAAAGGCTACCCACTGCAGTGTTCTGGCCTGGAGAGTTCCATGGACTGTGTAGCCCATGGGGCCGCAAAGAGTCGGACACAGCTGAGCGACTTTATTATTATGTATCAAGTTTTGCACTTCGTTGTGAGTTTACAAGTACCAAACACGCTAACTCCCTCTCCTGAGCGTTCCCATTCTGTGCATGAGCAGTTATCATGTAGTCTGATGTGTGCTGTAGTGGCCATGAGTGTTGAGGGGAGATTTGTCAAAGAAATTCTGGGGAGAGAGCAACCAACTTCCTGGCAAAATTGAAGAGTGCTTCTCAGAAGAGGTAATACTCAAGCTTTGTCTTGAAGGATCAATAAGAGGTTTCCAGGGAACAAGAGGGCAAAGGATATTCTAAGCAGAAAAGTAGTATATGTCTGGGCAAGATAACTTGAAGCCTGGAGTTCAGAGTTTGTACAGAGTTTAGAAGGCATGTGGAGGAAAAGTCAAAATGGTTAGCAGGAGCGGGGTTATGAAAGCCATCTTTGAGGCCTGTGCTCAGCACTGTTAATGCCTTTTATGTATTTACTCACTGAATTCTCACAACAACCCCCTGGGGTGATACAGTAAATCCATTAAATCCATTTTTTTGCTGATGTGTGTCCTAAGGCATAGAACGATTGAGTGATTTCTCAAAGCCAAAGTAGATTTATAGTATGTGCAAAAGCCAAAGTAGATTTATAGTATGTGCGTCTGATGCTGAAAGTGTAAGTTTTATCCTAACACTTTTCCTCATTATTTTCTTCTTGGAATTATTAGGGACCGCCTTCTTTATGGCTTATCGCTTCTTCTTCACAATACACCTACTACCCTCCATCATTATCAGATTTGACAAGGGGCTTCATTTTTTTCTGATGATTTTTTCACCTCTTTCCACAAATTGGAATTTAAAGCCCCTTTATCAGGTTGGCAAAAATGTTGACACAAAAATGTGTTTGACTCTTTGCGACCCCATGGACTGTAGCCCACCAGGCTCGTCCATGGAATTCTCCGGGCAAGAATACTGGAGTGGGTTGCTATTTCCTTCCCCAAGCCTCTTGCCTAAGGCTTGATTTATGTGATATGCCATCGAACCCCTGTGAGGAGCCCTTGGTCCTGGGATTGTAAACCATGGCTCAGAAAAACTTCCATCCTTCAACACTATCTGTGGAACCCACTGTTCACACACGTGCTGATTTCCCTCCTGTAATAATCACCTTCAGGTTGGACAAGATTTGAAAATGGTGTCTGTTTACTTGTGTCGCTGGGGCTCTTGGTTTCCTGTGCTGTAGGTTTCTACTGAATGCGTTGTGAATGGTAGTGTAGGTGACCTGGGACGTGGTACACCTCCTCGTTAGACATAGATTTACACGGCTCACATTTAGTAATACACATCTCTGTCTGGGAGGTGATTGGAGTCCTTGCACTTGATAATGTGTCTTCTTTACTGTTGTGTGGAATGAAATGCTTCTTCATTTTCAGGTCTGGCCTTTTCCTCCTTGGACAGAGCCTCACATTTTTTGAATAACTCTCGGAGTAGCTTTTTCGATATTACTCTCTCCCATTTGCAGCCCTTCAACTCGGTCTTCATTCTATGTTGCCCGTGTTCTTCTTTTTCTTCTCTGTGTTATTTCTGCCCAGGGAATATTCATCTTCTTTAATAAGGTAGTAGAGAGATTCCTCCAGTTCTGTCACATTCTTCCCTAGCAAGGAGTTTGATCCTAGTCTATAATATGGTAATTGGGGGCCACACATCTCCAAGGGGCATGGCTGAACTGACATTTTATCTAGACCCTCCTGACTTCTAGACTTTGGATGCTTGGTGAGGACCATTAATATCCCAGAGCATGCACTGCCATCTCAAGAGGCTTGAGCCTTCACTAGCTGGACTCTGTAGGCAGGGCTCTTGGTTACAGTGTTTTGCTGCTGCTCCAGTTCTTTACGTTAAGGACAATTGGTTTTTCTAGTTTTGTTCAAGAAACATTTATTGAGCAGTGTTTATTGACTACTCTGTGCCAGATGCCATGAAGCTCCTTGGCATACAAAGGTCTCTCCTTTCAAAGGGACTCATTCTCCAGTAGAGCGACTCAAGGACCAGTGTGCAGGACTCTGGTCATTGACTTATTTCAAACATTCCTGCCACATACAGCTATCAATTCAGGTAGAATAGAGGGCTTCCATAAAACTAAGATGGTGGATATAGGGAAGTCATCTGATAAAATTTTTAAAGTTTAAATGAGCATTAAATGTTAGCAATAAACATACTCAGAGCCTTTGACTTGAAAATGTGCAGTGTTAGAATTATAATTCCCTAAATTACAATTAAGGCACAGAAGGAAGCAGATGTTGAAACAACATTAATGTTGATAAATAAGGGACTTTTAAATAGTTTCAGATATTTCTAAGAAGTGGAAAGGATTTTTTTTCAAGTTCTTTAACATATAGTCAAAGAATTCATTCTTAAATATGTCTAAACTAAAATAAAACTCAGAGACATGCACATCTGAATGAACTGCTTTCTTACTCGCTTATGTCTGGATGTTCTATTCTTAGACCTGAACGGGAACATTTCTCTTCATAAGGAATTTATTTCAATTGCATGAATGTGATCTATGAAAAAGAAGATTTTTTTTTAGGATTTGTGTAGAGCTCAGAATCTGTCCAGAATGAACTGAGGGAGCTTTGGAGCAAAGCTAGAAAAGCCTAAGATTTAGGAATGAAACTCAGTGTCTAGAACCAAGGGCTTAATTAATCTGCTCTGTCTCAGAAAAACAACAAAAAAGAAAGTCACATTAGAAAGAGTAAAGAGTTTTCTGCTGGGGAGATTAAAAGTCTTAGTTTTGTCTTGATAACAGTATGGACATGCTTTAAAGATGGGAAAAAAAACTCATTTACTAGAAATTTAACAGTGTGGTTTTATTTTACAAAGAAAAAATGAGCAAACAAGTAGAATTGAATGATCTGGCAAAAATTATAAGTACATATAAGATATAATATCAAATAACAAAGGAAACATAAAAATCACAAAAGGAAAGAGTAAAAAACACTTCTGCAAGTTGGAGGCATGATCTAATTTTTCTTTCTTCCCAATTTCTGGTTTCTTTGAAAGAATAGTTAACAGACTTGCGTCTTTGTTTGCATAGGTCAAGGAATACGCTAGAGATAAGAGACTGGGAAAAGACCTGTGTTCAAACCGAGGCCAATGTTCAAGGACCCCACACTAATGCTCTTTTTGCTAGCAGCCTGTCCTTACCCCAAGAATGACAGTGGTGGAAGAAGGTGGGTGGAAGACAAGACCAGGGGAGACAGATGGATTCCGTCCTGATTGCCAGCGGACTGTGCCTAAAGTTGTCCATTAAATCCAAAGGATTCCCTGCAAAATGTCTGCCGGTGGAATGCAGAGCTTCTGAAAGGAACCTTAAAGTGCAGCTGGGAGTGAACATTGCCTGGGCCGTGGCGTGGCTGCCAGCCGGTGGCCGGCCTCGTGCTGTGCCCTTCTGCCGAGCAGCCATCTGCTGCAGCTTTAATGAATGAATCTCTCTCTCTCTCTTTTTTGACAGAACAATAGCTTCTGTGATGTGATCTGCATTCCGATGGACGGATTGAGTCCTTTGCTGGCACTCCTGTGTGTTTGTGTGTGTGTGTGTGTGTGTGTGTGTGTGTGTGGCGTGTGTTGCAGGGGGGTGGGGTGGTGTGAGAGCAGAGCGATGGTGTATGTTTGCATTCTCTCCAGTAGGAGATGGTGGGTGTTGTAAGAAGGTTACTGCTTTAGGTTGGTTTTTAATTGGAATGCTCCATCATCTCTTCCTTTGGAGAACTGGACAATTGGGCTGCTGCTGGTATCTCTACATGTCCTTTCTGCAGCTTTTTTTCTTCCCTCCTGAACACTGAAGGGGTGGCTCAGGCAATAAAGGATCTGCCTGCAATGCAGGAGACCCAGGTTCGATCCCTGGGTCGGGGAGATCTCCTGGAAAAGGAAATGGCAAGCCATTCCAGTATTCTTGCCTGGAGAACTCCATGGACAGAGGAGCCTGGCTAGTTACAGTCCATGGGGTCGCAAAGAGTTGGACACAACTTGAGTGACTAACACTTTGGATACACTTTGGAAACACTGAAGGATATACTTTGAAAACACTTTCCAGAAGTGCTAGTGAAGTACAGGCCCATGGAATAAAATATTTAAGCAGATTTTTTTTTCCTTTTTTCTAATCATCTGACATTAACTTGGGTTGATTAATCTCCTCTGTCCCTCCTGGCCAGTGTCTGTAAATCCATTGTTCTACCTTTGATGCAATTCCCTGGAGAAAGTCTCTGTAGCTCCCCCTCAATATTTCTTTTCTCTGTGGTGTTCATCAGACTACAGGCTGGTTCTTCTTAATTACCAAAGAGAGAAAGAAACACCCCAAAAGACAAATCAAAAACTTTTACTACGAGACAATTGATTTGGTCTTTGGTTTAATCATCCTTGGAAAAAGAGAAAATCCTATTTTGCTTGTCAGTAATGGTCCTGTGGTTATTATCATTAGCCTAAGAGAACTGAAGGAGAAGTTAACTTAGGGGAAAACTTTTGAAGATTATTTTGAAGATTTGGTTTACAGGACTCAGTAAGATCATCTAGTTTCTAGTTGTCAAGAAAAAAATAATTTCAAGTAAAATCTTACTCAGAACCTTCATAGATAAATCAGACGCAATTATAGCTGGTCTGGTTGAGGTAGAGATAAGTAGGCAGGATAGAGGCTCAATCTTACCTCACAAAGTTCTGCATGTACAAGGCTCTGTTGGATGCAGTTTATAAAGCTACTTGTAGAGCATATTTATTTGTTTGGGGGTAAAATTATGCTAAACTATTGTAGAGAGTAATTGTTATTATTTTTGCATTTTTATTGTTATTCTGCTTTTTCACTATTAGCAGAAATGCTATTTTATAACTTATACTAGTATCACTTCTGCTCATCAGTTTGGGCTACAAAAGGCAGAGGCTGGGATAAATGGTAACTAAAAATCCCTTCCATTTTAAAATTCAAAGTCAAATGGAAAATTTTCACTTTTACATTTTTTGTGAAAATTTTCTTATGTAGTTGTCACATGATAGCCTTACCATTAGGTATGGAAGAACTATATGGAAGAACTGTGCTTTAATTTTATTGAATTTATCTTTCTATATATGGATGTATTTATAGATATACATGCCTGTATCTATTTATTTACACACATGTACATATATAAAATCCATTTTGTATAATTCTTGCACAGTTCATTTTGAGAAATACATATATCTGTAAGTAGACAGCAGCATAGAGCACTCCTGAAATTCCTTTATACAAATCCATTTACCAAACTCTAAGAAAATCCTTTTTATAGAGACATCAAGAAAGCCTCATCAAATATATGTTGTTGCTATTTTCAATTTAAGGGTCAGCCAGGGCCTAATGGGCTTTCCTGGTTGCTCAGATGCTAAAGAATCAGCTGCAGTGCAGAAGACCCAGGTTTGATCCCTGGGTTGGGAAGATCCCCTCGAGAAGGAGATGGCGACCCACTCCAGTATTCTTGCCTGGGAAATCCCATGGACAGAGCAGCCTGGTGGGCTACAGTCGGTGGGGTCTCAGAAGAACTGGACATGACTTAGTGACTAAACAGCAACCACAGAGATTGTGTTGCTCAAGCTAAACCTGCAGAATTAAAGACCACAAGTGAAGAAGTTCAGATGGAGATGGGGGGGGTGGTGGTGAAGATGGCAGGTAGAAATCATTCTCTTGACTGGATATATGTTCTACTGCAGCCCAGCATCTGAATATATAGGAATATATAGGTCCATACTTTCATCCAATGGCTCCTGATCTAGACTTAGCATTCATAAGGTCTGGGGCTCCTTACCACATTCTCTCTGTGCCTCAGTTTTCTCATCTATGCAAATGGTTAAATGTTCATGAAATACACTGATGACCCCAAGGTTTTCTAACTCAGTGACTATTAATATCAAACTCCGTATAAAATTTGAAATGTTAAACATATTGTAGTGTACTTCTTTGAAAAGTATTAACTCATCTATAATTTATTTTGGACTGTCCATTAACCTTAATATTAAATTAAGCTTCACAATCTAGTCCAAGACTATTTCAAACACCTAGGGGCTAATACTTCATTTAAAAAATTTATTATGAGAAGATTCCTTCTTACAGCTAGTACATTTTTTAGCATTAAGTTGACTAACATCTGAACATGACATTTATGCCACTTAATCTATTGTAGAATTCTTGTGCTATTTTATATCTCAGGACTCATACCTCCTGATTTTTAAGTGATTTTTAAATTGCACCTTTTAGGAACTGCAAGCAAAATTAGTACTTGAATTGCATTTTGTAATATTTATTCCCTACCCAAACTAGACACATTATTTCCAAAGTGATACTTGGAACCTATTGTTCAAAGCATAGTATGACAAGTAGCCTGAGAATGGAATGGACTGCATCTTGGAATCAGGACCTTCCCTGCCTAGGGTGACCACACACCGAGCAGCCAACATCGGGGGAACTTTGCACGAGGTAGAGCTCTGTGAAACTTCTCAAGTGGGGGTTGTATTATCCTTGGTTTCAAGTTCCTTATTGCTTCTTTGGATCATGAGGGGAGTCTGTTTTTTTTTTTTGACAGGTTTTTATTTTTCATTTTTTAATTATTTTAATTAATTTGAGAATAATTACTTTACAACATTGTGATGGTTTTTGCTCTACATCGTGTGAATCAGCCACAGGTATACATGTGTGCCCCCATCCTGAACCCCCCGTCTCCCTCCCCACTCTATCCCTCTGGGTTGTCCCAGAGCATCAGCTTTGGGTGCCCTCCTTCATGCATCGAACTTGCATTGGTCTTGATGCTCCATAGTTCACAACTATGGACAAGACTTCCAAGCCCCCAAAATGGTCCAAGAATTTTTCCCACCTCACCACTTCACCAGAGACCCAAGGTAAAGAAAGACACTTAGAGTAATCAGAAACTAGAGGGGATTCGAGAATGGTAGGGACTGGGCGGAGGCCTCACCTCAGTGGAATTCTGGTCCAGGTTTACCCCCTTTCTCTCATTCATGCCTGTGTTGACTCAGTTACTGCCTCTGTTACCTTGCTCAACTCAGAGTCCCATGCCTGAACTCAAGTGCCCTGCTTGAGGATGGTCTAAGGTAATAAAAAGCAGAAGCAGTAGCATAGAATTAAGGACCAAAGAGCATTTTATAACCCTGGAATTTCAGCTGCCAGTGCAACTGTGCTGGCTTAAACCGGCTGGCTGAGCTCTGGCTGGTGAGGAAAGTGGTGTCGTGCCATTTGGGAGGTGTGCACAATCCGCTTTACAGGAATGTCAGGAGCCTCCAGCCAGAGCTGAACGCAGACTCTGCCTGTGGGCCCACTCACGTGTCCTTTCTGCATCTGTGTTGGGCGCCTCTGGGTAGTTCACGGATGCCTGTTCTCCAGTTCCCAAGCAAGGTGTCTTCCTGGCAGACAGAAGGCAGGCGCCTAGGGCTCTGTCTCTAGTTGGTGATGGGTGTGAGTACACAGGAGAGAGCTGGGATACTGTGGGCTTTTCCAGAAGATGAGCAAGCCTGGGTCCTTCTGCCTTGCCCAGCCAGAGAGAACAGGTATGGGGCCGTGCAGAATGATGGTGCTGTCTTCTGATGTGCTGTTGGGCTGCCTTGCCCAGTGAAGGATGCTGGTCCCTCCACTGTGGATGGGAAACTGATTAAACCTTCAATGAGTGCTTCTTTACTAGGCAACGGGGGGACAGGGCCTGGAATCTAGTCAGTTCATTGATAAAACTCGAGGTTGAAAGCATGACTATTCCTTTGTGCGAGTGTATCCAGGCCTCATGAACGGGCTACTGCCCAACTCGGCCATCTGATCCAGCCGCTGGGTGTTCGGAGGCATTGCAGAGGCCATTTTAAAGTGCCTACAAGTGAAGCTTTTAATTCCTCACTGGAAAGTGTTGGGACTTGCCAGTTGTCACCGAGGCCCCTGTTGATGGGTTGGTATTTTAGCAAATATTAAGGAGGCAAGGAAACCCCATCCTTAATGGGCATATTTTCAGTATTTTAAGCAATATCTAACTTCCAAGTCAGGCATTTGTCATAACTCTTATCATCCAAATGAAAGCTGAAAAAGGGAAGAAGATGAATGGGGACATACATTTTCCTGAGTTTTGTCCACGGGGTGATATTCTAAGCCTGTGGTAATGATTTCCTTCTTGGTCCTGGTTGGGAGGTGTTCCTTCAGATACATGCTTGGTGAGCATCTCTCCTCAGGACTCAGGTACCCTGAATGACTTGTGATTCTGCCTCTGCATCCAGTATGTCATCCTTTTTCTTCCATCTTTTCCAGGTCAAACAAACATTTCAAGAGAAAGAACGACCCCAATTGCCCATGTGAAATTTTAGTATTTCTTGATTCTAACTTCTTCTTCTTCTTTTTTTTTTTTGTGGCTATTCTACACCCCTTATAGAAATATCTTGGTCACATTCAATTTTCAGAGGTTAGTGATTCTTGAACTATATTATCCTAGGGCTCTGCTTTGGAGACAGCCACAAGAAGTAAAGAAAAAAAAAAGTAGAGCATCAAGGTGTAAAGCATTGTAGTGGTACTTTCTGTGTATTAGAATCTTCAAAATAGATTCCACCAATCATCCAAAAAAGCTTGAATTTTAGATGTGAGCTTTGATAGAGGCATATGAAAAGTAGTTTTGCTGTATAATCTATTATTCCTTTAATATGTATACTGAGAAATTTAAAAGATTTATATAGGGTTGTGAATTTTTGGTATTGACTGTTTATATATATATATATATATATATATATACTATTTAAAAATTAAGTTTTTCTCTCATTTTGTGGACAGTTCTTAGCAGCAAAGAGTGCTTCACGGAAAGACTGTGGTTAAAAAAATGCCTTCTTTTGGTAGAACTCCACATTTCTAGAATTTCTGATCTCGGACTAACTTACCATTCACAACCTTGGAGAGGTAGTTTAGTGGAATTAGAGCATGGACTTCAGAGGCAGACAACATGGTTCAGATCTTGACTTCTGCACTTGCTGCGCGACCCTGGGTAAATCACTTACCCACTCTGTGCATTCATTTCTTCATCCATAAAGTGGGTATATCCATAGGGCTGTTCTGAGGCTTATTGGGCTGATCTCAATAATGTTATGTAGAACAGGGCTTCCCTGGTGGTCCAGTGGTTAAGAATCTGCCTCGCAATGCAGGAGACACTAGTTCAGTCCCCGGTCTGGGAAGATCCCACACGCCATGGGGCAATTAAGCACTCACAACAACTATTGTGCCTGCACTCTGGAGCCTGTGAGCTACAACTACTGAGCCCACATGCCCTAGAACCTGTACACAGAAACAAGAGGAACCACCATAATGAAAAGTCCATGCACCGCATTTATGACAGGAGCTGCTGCTCTCTGCAATGAGAGAAAGCCTGTGTGCAGCATTGAAGACCTAGCATTGCCAAATTAAAAAATAATAATAATAATGTTTTGTAGACAGCATGACTTCCCTGGTGGCTCAGTGGTAAAGAATTTGCCTGCCAATGCAGGAGACTTGGATTCGATTCTTGGGTCGGGAAGATCCCCTGGAGAAGGAAATGGCAGCCCACTCCAATATTCTTGCCTGGAAAATCCTATGCACAGAGGAGCCTGCTGGGCTGCAGTCCATGGGGTTGCAAGATTCCGACCCGACTGACCTATGAGCTTGCACACAGACCAGTGTAACACAAAGGAACCACTCTGAATATTCGCTGTTTCCTAGCATTCTAAGCCTGGAGATGGGTATGGAAATGCACTCTGAGCAGGATAAGGAATTGCCCACAGGGGAGACTGAGGCAGCTGAACAGCTCTATTATCTGGGCTGAGTTTGGGGACTGAGTACCCTGCTTCTTTAAGTACACAGAACTGAATTCTGTCCTCTGCATCCGGAACTTGTAAGTGAGACTTCCATGTAACAAGGGCCCTTTGACATTTCAGTAATGAAATCCTTGCCTGCGGGACTGAGGCAAAGTTCCTAAGTGCTCAGGATTATTCTACAACTAAGAGTTTTCCATTTTGGTTCCAATCTATCGTAACTGAGGGGAGGAAAGCAGTTCTAGCATCTAGAAACTGGTCTACCTTGCCATACCTGAGATGTAGGAAAAATAAGTAAAATAGATTCCTATGTAAATATGTAGCTATTAACATAAAAATAGGACTTAATAAACTTTTTGGCTGACATATGCATGGAATAAGAACAGAAAACATGTTCTATGTGCAGTTGAAGAATAGTTTGCTGAACCAAGAGGTTTTTCAGAAACATTACAGGAGAGATTCTAATATGTATAATGCTGAATTTATATAATTTAATGAACACTAATTATAAATTTAAGCAATTCTTTTTGATCACCTCCTATATGTTAAATACTTTCACAAGCTTCCTCAGTGTTCTTCACAGATTATTAATTCCATGCTACTATTTTCATTTTTAGTAAGTAAAGCTAAAGTTGTGAGAGCTTTGCTTGAGGGTATATATAACTAAGAATTGACAGCAGCATTCAAATCTGGAAATTTTTGACTCTGAACCCACATGCTTGCCGCTGTAATTGTATTGTCTTTCAAGGATGATTTAGTTCAGTCCAGTGGAAAACTAGCAATAGCAGCTCCTATTGTGTGCAAGGCGTCAGGAGGTACTGGGATCCAGGCAAACAAGACAGGCTTCATACTTCAGGAAACTGACAGTCCAGGTGGGATGACAACGCTTAGCAACCAACTGCGTTTACTTTTCTCTTTCTCTTATGCATTCCTTGATATCTGCCTTGAATAGACACTGCCACTACCTTGAGGACAGTTTAGACAGTTGTTCTCTTGAAGGTAATATTTTTAAATGTTCTTATTTGTGCAGAAAGCATGTGCACCTTAAATTCTCATCCCCATTACCTACCATTGCCTCCTGATGTAGTAACTTATGGACTAGATGATACATAGTATAGGCTCATCCTCAGCTTGGTTACTTTGAAGGATCACCGGGAGAATTATAAGTTAGTTAAGTTATAACATATTTCATGTTAAAATAAGACATCTGATTCGATCAGTTTTCAGACTCCTTACGTGATACTAGTAAAGCTGATTTGTTCTGATATTGTGGAGCTCACATAGAATGGGAAGGGAAGAACAAGAAAGCAATCCTGATGTATTCCCAGAGAGAGTGGATGGGGTGTGGATGACGTATCCTTGCGGGAAAGAAGCATTGTGTGACAACTGATGCTCCATGGAGAAGGGACAGATTATTAGTGCAGGCAGGAGGGGGACAAAAGTCAGGTGCCCAGAGAGGCAGGGAGAAAATGAGGCTTGACGGCAAGTTTCAGAGCTTATTTAGGAAAATCTGAATCATTTGTTTCTTACTACTTCATAGCTATATGAAACTTGCATTCCTGCACTGAGCAGACTCTTTGCCCTTAGAATTTGCTTTTTAGTTTCACTTAAGAACTCAGGAAGAGAAAAATGACCTATGACACCCTGCATCCAGTCACTCATTGTTGGCTAACTTGGTGTCACCTAACATAGCCTTATATCTGCTTCAGGTCTTTGCTAACATAATACAAGGGAATCAAAGAAGGATCAGACTGTGTTGTGAATTGCAAATTTCTTGTAGGCTTAGTGTTTTATTTTTTTCCCCCTATCCTGAGTACTTAGGCGGCTGCTCATTTATAATGGGAAATCCTATAAGGAACTCCATGAAACACTTGGAAATGAGTCAACAGAATCTCAATGAATGGGTGAGGAAAGCATCTCTAGCAGATTCAGTTTTTGTGACTGCATTTCTCCCTGGCTTTATCACTGAGACTATTCAGAAAACCAGAACAATCGCAGGCAGGACACCAAGACTCTGGTCATCACCACAGGATGAGAACGTTTAATAGAACCAAGTGGAAACCTTGCGATCTCTTCCTTCCCAGCTGACACGCGGGCCGCCAGACAAAGGGCTGATTAATAGAAGGGAGCCCGTTGTCAGGCTCCGGCATTGTTGGGTCAGGCCGAGAGGGGCAGTGATTCCAGGTCTTCTCAATCCCATGTCTGTGTCCGGCTTCTTCCTTCTCCGCTTCTCTCGTGGCCCTTTGTGCTCAGTTCATAGAAGGCACGGATTCACGGAGTTTGCTGAGGGACATGACTCATTGTTCTTGATCCCACTCTTGGCTCATTTTTAAAAATAGTCTCTATTTTACTTATTGATCATTTAAAAATTTTTATTTATTTATTTTGGCCGTGACATGTAGCATGTGGGATCTTAGTTCCCCAGCCAGGGTTCGAGCTCACACTCCCTGGAGCGGAAGTGCAGGGTCTTAACAACTGGGCCGCTGGGGAAGTCCCAACTGTGGGTTTCTTTAAAAATTAGCCTGAAGTCTTGTGTTAGGTATACAAACCAACATCTACAAATTTAATCTTTCCCAGTAATCTACTGTAAAATCAGAGATTTCTTCCAGTATTGACCGTACTAACTTGTGACATCTCTCATTTTTTATAATTCTAATTTGACACAACTAAAATCAGTATCCCCCTTTACATTTCTGTCTCTTCTGTAATGTATCTTCTTACTGATTACAGATAACGGTATGTGAAGAAGAGTCTCAGCCAGTGTGAGATAAAGCAATGATGGCAGAACATTTGCAGATGGAATAAATGCCTGTAGTGACTATCACTCCCGTATATGAGGATGAGTGTCTGATGATACTGTTGAGGGGGTTGTAGTTATGTTTCTATCCTCTTGGATATTTACTAACTCTTGTATTATGGAAGGAATCCCTCAGTTTCCATTTGGAGGTTTGGAGTCCTTGATGTGTAACATTTTTTAAGAATTTCAGGATCAGTTCATTGCCAAGCCAAGATGTAACCACATACAAGAGGCAAGACAGGAAGGTGGTTTGCTTTCCTACCCAGTCTACAAGTCTCCATTTTCACTCCTTTGTATGGGTGAGGAGGCCACATAACTCATGGGTTATCCCTCCAGGATTTTAATACAGAAAAACCAAAATCCAGGTGTAGTGTTTTGTAAGACATTGAGAATTGGTGTTTTCTCCTTCACTTATTAAAAATCCCCATTGTTTCTGTAGCCCTTTCAGCATGTTTACATCTTGAAATGAACCCCCCCCCCCCCCCCCCCCCCCCCCGCTTTTTAAAATGCAGGACCTTGAACATCATCACACACACACAAGTGCACAAAAGGTTTTAAGATTCACTCTTCTTTGATGTAAAACCACGGGGTCTTGTATAATCATCTGCTCACCCAGAGCGCAGATGCTGCTCTTTCTCGGCAAACAAAGCTTGGATGTGAAGGGCAGCAATGCGCAGAAGATGTTCACGCCCACCACTCTTCTCCCACCCAAGAGCTAATGCTGGAGGCCGCCAGCTCCTGTCAGCGGCTCCTCCCGGGGCCTTCCTGAGTGATCAAAGGAGAAAGTGTCTTCAGGGTATAATGTGCTGGAGAAGAAATGTTGAAAAATGCGGAGACGGGGGGCTCTAGATCAGCCGGCAGCTCTTTAATTGCGATAGGCCGCTCTTGCCTACTTTGCATAATACGGGAAAGCCCCGATGCGCAGCCTGTGGCAACTGATGCTGGGGGTCACGGGGCACCTGGCCTCCAAGTCTGGCTCCACGACTTCCTGGCTCTGTGATCTGGGCGAATATCTTAAATCTCTGCGCCTCGGTGTCTCACAGAATGCTGTGCTGGTAAACTGGCTCAGGGTCCTGTCGGGGGAGGGGGGTGGTGGAGGGGGGAGGTGGGGGGGGGGGGTAGGGGAGGAGCTCTGATTTGTAGCTTTTGCCAATTTCTACTGCTCCCGCTATGGCGATTTCCAGTTATCAAGGGTTGTAGCTTGCAAAACTCCTGAATATTTAACAACAAGCTCAGTAGCCAGCACAAGTATATCATTGCGGATCTGTAAAATGGACCTAATAGAGTTCACCTCCTAGGCTATGGTCAGGATTATTAAGACAGTGTATGCAAAGTTCTTAGCACTGTAAATTCTGGAATATGGTCAGTACTTATTGAATAGGAACTGTTTTCAGTGATTCTTGGCTGCATACCACTTTATTTATTATTTATTTAGTAGCCTGCACTGGGTCTTAGCTATGGCAGGCAGGATCTTCGATCCTTCTTGTGGCATTTGGGTTCTTTAGTATGTGGGATCTAGTTCCCTGACCAGAGATGGAGCCCTGGCCCCCTGTATTGGGAGAGCAGAGTCTTAGCCACTGGACCACCAGGGAAGCCCCTGCATACCACTTTTAGGGAGTCTTTGTGCTAGTAACTCGTAATCCTGGCTTCAGATGATCACAGAAAAAATGTTATGATTTGATACAGGATAAAATTAATCTTCTTTTAACTCTGAAACTAATCATGTATATTACATACCATTTTAGAGGGAAAAGAGAGATATTAAAAAATGTAGAAGTGTACACTGCCAAAGAAACTATATTCATTGATGCTTTTTAAACTCCTAAAATCTTTCTAAAAATTAAAAAAAACAAAGTAACAAAACTTCTTGAGGATCTTTTTGCCAAGTCTTGAGTATTTTCTTTGTTTTTAATAACAGATCCTGGGCTGTGTTTTTAACAGGGAGCCTCACTAAGGAGCTTGTGTTTCCCCTGGAGGAGGAAATGGCAGTCCACTCCAGTATTCTTGCCTGGAGAATCCCACCAACAGAGGAGCCTGGCAGGCTACAGTCCATGGGGTCGCAGAGTCAGACACGACTGAATGGCTGAGCGTGCACACACACACACACTCATGCTCATGGAGGATCCTCACTTTGGTTGGGTCTAAATAGGACTTGTTTTGGTTCTGCTTACCACATTCAACTGTGCTCTCTCAGCACATCCTTGCCTAGGCATCCTTTCATGACGTTATGGGACATCCTTAAACCTTTCTGGTCACTTTTTAAATTCTTTTTACTTTTTAAGTTGAAGTATAGTTAATTTACTATGTTATGTTGGTTACAGGTATACAGCAGAGTGATTTAGTGACACTTTGAACATTTTGATGTATTTTTTGCCCTTCTAAAATATACATTTATGTTGTTTAAGCCACCATCTACGAAAATGGATGTTTCCCATCCCTCTAATCTGGGGATTATTTATTATACCTTGCTATGGTAACACCAGACTTCCCTGGTAGCTCTGTGGTAAAGAAGATGCCTGCCAAAGCAGAAGATGCAGGTTCAGTCCCTGGGTCAGGAAGGCCTGATTCCCCTGAAAGTCTCTGTTCCCCTGGAGAAAAAAATAGCAACCTGCTCCAGTATTCTTGCCTGGGATAATCCATGGAAGGAGGAGCTTGGGGGGCTGTAGTCCATGGGGTTGCAGAAAAGCCCAACACAATTTAGTGACTAAACAATAAAAATAGCACATGGCAACACCACAGCTTACCAACAAGTTGAGATGTCCTGCTAATCCTAACACATCAAAGTGGGAAGCTCATATTTAAATGAAAAGAATTTCTCAAGACTCCAGTTCCCATGTCTATAATTTAATAACACTGGCAACTTTCCCTCAGATGCTGCGTGCCACTTCCAGGTCAAAGTTTAATTGCCATTTGCAGTTAGAGGACTTTAAATTTGGGGAAAGTCATTTATAATGCAATTAGCTCTAATCGAATCTTCTATCTCAACCTTATCAAAAATATTTTTCTAGCTATTTAATGTTCTCGTTTATTTTGAGGGTGAACGTTATCACTGAAGGGTGTGTGAATGATGTGGAAAAGCATTTTTGTCAACTTTCTTCTAAACATCAATGGAAGGAAGTAAATATTCCCAACTGTTGAGATCATTACTGCTGATAAACAGAGGACTGCAAACCCTGAGGTTGTGGATGCCTAAAGGACTTGATTTGGATTGGTGGCCATCAAAGTATGGTCTGGGGGCCTTGGGAGCCCCTGAGAGCCTTTCAGAAGCTCCACACAGTCAAAACTATTTCCTTAATCACACTAAAATGTTATTTGTCTTTTGCTTTCTCATTCTCTTACAAATTTTGCAACAGATGATGCAGAAGCAGATGTGACTCCACCTGTCTTCTATGAAGCCAGACATTAAAGAGATTTGCAAAAACATAATGCCACTCTACTCACTGATTTTTTTTTTTTTTTTTTTTTGCTTTGGAAAATTCAGTTATTTTCCATAGAAGTATGTTGCTTATGCTAACCCACAATAGGTTTATTTTGTTATTTTGGACAATACATAAACATTTTAAAATTTCTCAGTTTTAACTTCTATTGTAGTAAGTATGAATTGATATAATCCACATAGCAAAAGCCCTTTGGGTCTTAAATAATTCTGAAGTATGTACATGGGTCCTAGACCAAAATTCCTAAGAGCAGCAGTCAGAGAACTCTGTGTTGCCTCAGCATTAAAAAGTTATAATATTAAATTCTGAGGCTCCAGAAGGATCTTTCTGAATTTTCACAATCAAAGCAACCTTCTGCTTTGCCTCAGAGTTTGACTTTATACTACTTAGGATCCAAATTAAATTCCACTTGAGTACAGAACTAACTAGAAATATCATTCTTACACCCATTGAGCAAAAATCTACTGAGTACCTATTATATATAAATACAAGTATGTTTCATAAATTGCTAGTTTAGGAAAATAAAACAGTATCTCAAACTAAACAAAAAAATCTGTGACTACCTCTGAATAATAAGACCTATCACTTATTAAATACATGCTATGGGCTAGATACCATCCTTAGTGCTTACTGGAATAACTAATTTACTCCTGGGATGAATTCTGTGTATTATTATTATTATTCCTTTTTTTATAGCTTCCCTGGTGGCTCAGTCAGTAAAGAATCCACCTGCAATGCAGGAAAGCAGGAGACTCAGGTTCGATCCCTGGGTGGGGAAGATCCCTTAGAGAAGGGATCTCCAGTATTCTTGTCTGGAGAATCCCATAGACAGAGGAGCCTGGAGGGCTATAGTACACGGGGTCGCAAGAGTTGACCTGACTTAGTGACTAAACCACAACCATTCCTTTTTTCTAGATCAGGAAGCTTGGATACAGAATAATTAAGCAATTTGCCCAAAGTTTAAAGCCTGGTAAGTGGCAGACCCAGGATTTAAACTAGCAGAATCTCAGCAGGTAACCTCCTCCGTGTACGTGACACCATCCAGCGCAGTCTCCAAGCTGGACATTGGGACTAAGCTGCATATGACTCAGAGCAAAACCCAAAACACTCAGGTTTGCTGGACTTAGTTTATCCTGGCAGAGCTGGAAGAAGCCATCACTTCAAGTCTATCGTTTATTCCTGGATTCTTCAGATTAGACTACAAAGTTCGACTGACTGGAACTTTGGGTTACCTTAACATGTTCAGTCATTAAAGTTGTGAAGAAATGACCCCATTACACCAGTAATCCTAAACAGTTTTGACCTTGAAATGGGGAGTGAAGCCCGGAGAGCATACTGTCAGCAAACCAGCTCCCAGTAAAATAATTTGTACACATTCAGCGTCATCCATTTCACATAAATAAATAACTCAATCAATCAAATACGCTGTCATGGACTGAATTCCTAAGCTGGAGACCAAACCCTCAGGACACCTCAGAATTGCCTCTTATGAATTTTAAGACAAGCTAACCCTGTATGTAGGGCTTCCCCAATGACTCAGCGGGTAAAGAATCCACCTTCAATGCAGGAGACAAAGGAGATGCAGGTTCGATCCCTGGGTCAGGAAGATCCCCTGGAGAAGGAAATGACAACCCACTTCAGTATTCTTGTCTGAAATATGGGCAGAGGAGCCTGGCAGGCTATAGTCCATGGACTCCTAGAGTCAGACACGACTGAGTGACTAAACAGTAACAACAGAGGTCCTATTTAGCATTAGGCAACTCCCTTTCCAAAATGCGCTATATGTTGCAGACCTAAATAATCAAGAATTCTGGGATGATTTTTATTTCAAGCAGAATGGTCTCAGTCTAGTGAGCACAGTTGTATGTTTTCTCCCATGGTGAATAACATACAACAGTCTCTTTCCGTTCTCAATATTTTATTTTATTTTATTCTTTTTTCCGTTCTCAATATTTTAAAAAATTTTCATCCCTTGCTCACAAGAGGGCGCTGATTCATATTCATGCTTAAAGTGGCAAAAGAATAAATTTACTCAAACTGGAGACACATTGGCAACAAGAAAACTGTGACTTGGCTTCTTTTAGCAAATAATCTTAAATTTTACAGTTCTTAGGTTGTAAAGAAAACAAATAGAACCTATTACATACTTGTCAGATAAATGTGAAAAACTAAGTTTTGAGGGGAAAATTGATTTTGATAAAGGTTTTGTTAGTTCAGTTTAATTCTTGTCCATTTTTATCATATTGTTGAGATGTTAATAAAGAGTTGCAAGACATAAGGAAATCTGTAAGTCTATAAATACAAGTATTTTAGTAAATACCAAGATATTAATATATGAGTCTAAGCCTTGTGCATATTCTTAAATTAATCCATATTAATATTTTCCTTGTTATTATAAATCAAAGCTTTTTAGGTAAACCTAGTTGCTGTTTTTCCCATTTGCCTAAGAAGTACACATTTATTGTAGAAACCTCAGAAGATATAAAAAATGTTAAAAGAAAATAATAATTACTCATTCACAACTTGATTAATCATAGTTTGACATATTGGTATATTTTCTTCCATGTTTTTAATATATAATTGTGATTATGCTGTATTTAGATATAAAAATAGAGTTGGTGTGACACTTGGAAAACTTGAGTTATATCAGTTATTTTCAAGGGTCATTTAGATTGTTTAAAATGCAATTTTAATGACTCTCCAATATTCCATTTTAACTATTCTTTTATTCATGAACATTTACATGGGCTTCCCTGGTGGCTCAGTGGTAAAGAATCCGCCTGTCAATGCAGGAGACACAGGTTTGATCCCTGGGTCAGGAAGATCCCCTGGAGAAGGAAATGACAACCTACTGCAGTATTCTTGCCTGGAGAATCCCATGGACAGAGTCTGGCAGGCTACAGTCCAAGAGGTCCCAAAAGAGTTGAACCCAACTTAGCGACTAAACAGCAATGAACATTTATATGCTTTCTTTTTATCTACTGTAAATGGTAGTTGATATTTTTGGTCATAAGTCTTTGATGAATCATCTGATGACTTCCTTAAGATACATTCCTAGAAGTGAAATTCATTCGTGGAAGAATGTGGTCATTTATAAGGGTTTTGACAATATACTGCTAAATTGCTAAATTACTTTTTTTTTTAACAAATGTGTACAATAGTAGAGGATTTGATGCTCTCTAAATACCTTCATTTATATTGAATATTTTAATTTAAAAAATAATAGCTAATTTAATAGGTGAAAGTGTTAATGATTGATGTGATTAGGACTTGATTGATTGCTAGAGAAGTTAATTGTTTTCTATATTCATTGACCATTTTTTTTCGTGTGAATTATCTTTTCATGCCTTTTGTCTACATGGTTTGGACAATTTTGTTTTGAATAAGCTCTTAGTAGTGTAAGGGAGATATATATTCATCTACTATATTTGGAGTATTTTACTTTGCCATTCAACTGCTTGTGACTTTAAGAAAAATATTTGAGCAGTTTTCAGTTTTTATGTGTTTAAATCTGTGTTTATGTGTTTATATGTTTATGTGTTTATGTGTTTAAACCTGTGTGATTTCTGTCACTGATTTTTTTTTTTAATGTGTAGAATATTTAGATCATTCTTTATTGAAATACTTTGATGATAGGGAAAGGTTTTCAGAACCTGTAGCTTAAATTTTAGCTTCATTTAGCAAAAGATTTCCAGGAGTTTAATCTGTTTCTAGGAGTATAATTTCATTTTCAGTTGAAATAATAAATGTTGAGAGATAAAAAGCCCTAATTTATTGTTATGCTAATTTTGGAGTAGATTAGAATTTTACTGGGATTTTGGGAAGATTTTACTCCACATTGCATCAAAGCTTCTTCCTGTAGGCTAATTCAAGCATTTATTACAGTCTTCTATTTCCCTAGAATTATATGAGGATGATTTCACCTCAAGGCACTTTTCAATTTCACAACTTATTTGTGAAGCATTAGTCATGTTTTCTAAAGACACCCCATTGTCCAGTAGCTCTAGTGAGTTAGTTGACTGTAAACTGTTCTTATTTGTTTGTTTTCTGATGCACAGTATCTGGAACATAGTAAGTACTCAGACATGTTTGTTGAGGGAATTAATAACTGAATGATTTAGTATTTTTATTTTTCAGAGCAAAGTACTTGTCTTACCTCTTTAGGTGTGCTTATCTAGATTGAACTTGGTTTCCTGTTCTATTGGGCCCATCTTCTCCGAAGAACTAAAGAGATACTTCATTTTTGTGTGTGCTTTGGAAATATCAGAGAGCAGAAATAAGGGTCTGTTTCCTCTTTGGTTCTACTTTCAGAGAATGTTCCTATGTGAGAAGAGTGTCTTTCTCTCTGGCTGTCTGGCTCTCTCTTGCTCCACTTTGCCAGAACAAACACTCTTGTCAGATGACCAGATGCTGTGGGGTCCAGGTCTGCCTTGTCATTGTCACTTCGCCTTTCTCTTCTGGCTGGCCTCATTGTCCCCTTCCATCCTCATCACAATGAAGAGCAGTCGATGTAGCCTTGGTGTCTTTTATCTATGGGACCTACTTGCTTATGGCAAAAGTCTTACTTCTTTTCTCTGAACAGTATTTCATTCCCAGGCCTCTTCCTCTGGATCCCAGCATGGTTCAGACCTCAGTCATCTTTCCTTGGCTAAAACCAGTGGTTCTCTCTTGCCAGATTCCACACCTTTAACAGAGTCCCTCTCCTATGGCAGCTTAATACTGTTCTCTGCGCTAAGAAACCCGCTTCATTAGGGTGTTATGAATCAGGTTGTCAATTCTCATCCTCTCATTTAAGGCCCCATTTCCCATTAAGGCCTCATTTCTCTCCTTTAGGATTGCCAGATTTAGCAAATAAAAATACACAATAGACGCAATGCCCTGTTAAATGTGTGTTTCAAATAAACAAAGAATAATTTTTCTGTATATTGCACGCAGTATTTGAGACATACTAATACTCTAAAATTCTTCTTTGTAATAATTCTTTTAAAAAATAATACTTAAAAATAATTGTTTATAGTAATAATTTTGAAGCTTAAAGACTGGTTTTGCCTTGTACTGTTTCCCCCTTTTCTAACAGAAGTAGATTTCAGTTATATTCATTGCACCTTACCTGCATCTGGAAAGTATTAATAGTTATTTTCCTTTCACCAGCGCAGCTTGTTCTCTAGCAATCAGCCCACTGGTATGTTCCCAATCCTGCTGTGCCCTCTCTTTACATCAAAAAGAGAAAAATCTTGCTTAAATCACTCTTTTTGAAGTGCAGAGGCATTAGCATTCTGTTATTATTTCTTTTCTTCTCTTAGGCTCTTAGCCCAAGGTTATGTAAGAGGGTCTGTGGTAAGAGAACTGAAAAAAATCCAGTTCTCTTTCCTCCAGGATGGGCCACATGATCCTTTAACTTGTGTCCAAAAGATCCAGTTGATGTGGTTTCCAATATTGGAGACTTTTGTTTCGCAGCATGATAGCACATGGAGCTTTTCGTACATCTCGGCAGGAATGTTTGATGTGTGTTCCTCTTTGCTCTGCCAGTAAAAATTACTTACCAGGAAGTTTTTCCCTTCACAGTGGTAACAAGTTGCTGGTAGCACAATTATGAAATTCCTTCTACCACTGTGCTGACATTGGAGCTTCGGATTCTTTTGACCTCCCTGGATGGCTTTCCCTTGGTGCGTGTGTGTATGGCAGCGATGGGGCCAGTCGCCCTGCACGTTGTCCTAAGCCTCAGCTGTGTGACTGCAGCAGCAAGACGGTGTCTGTTTAGGAAGCACTTTTCACATCTCTGTTGATTTTGGAAAAATGTGTGAGGGAAGCTTCAGAAACCTACCTGACTAAACCTTTGCACCAAGGAGCAGATGATGGAATGGGCTAGGTGACCTTCAAGCCCTCTATGAAGCCTGGGATTCTTGAAGGTGCATCATGAAAGAAATATGGGGGAGGGCAGGTTAACCCCTGACACTACTAAACACCCTGTGTGTGTGTGTGTGTGTGTGTGTGTTCAGTCGTGTTCAACTCTTTGTAACCCTGTAGACTGTAGCCTGCCAGGCTCCTCTATCCATGAGATTTTCCAGGCAAGAATACTGGAGTAGGTTGCCATTTCCTTCTCCAGGGGATCTTCCCCACCCAGGGATCAAACCTGTGTCTAGAGCATTGGCAGGCACATATTTTACTGCTGTGCCACCTGGGAAGGCCTGAACACTCTTGGGAAGAGCCTAATTATTCTCATTTCATGAGACCTTGATGACGTTGTAGAATTACAAGAATTAGGTTGAATGTCTGGTTCTCATGTTCTATTTGTTGAGGTGTCTAATTCAATGGTTATATATCTCATTGGAAGATGTTATATTTTCTAGAAATATCACAAGATTCAGGAAAAAGCAAAAGTGGAACAGAAAGGAGTTTCCGTTGTCATTTGTCTACTTACTGGACAATTGTTGAGGACCCCTAGCACTGTGTTGGTGGTTGTCCCTTCAGCTTTAGGGAGCTCAGAGTTTAAGTGGAAAGTGTAATCAGAGTATCTTGTACTGAAAGCTGATTAGACATATTTACAGAGTATCATATGACACTGAAGAGTCTGTGTAAGAGAATCAGTCAGTGATGCTTAGAGACCAAAGTAGATGACATCTGAGTGAAACCTGAGAGAAATGGAGGATTTAGCAGTTGTTTTAGAGACCATTCAAGTTGGGGGAGGAATATGAATGGAGACCCAGGGATGGGTGAGGTGCTGAGTTATCTGGTAGCAATAGGGAAGCCTGGATAATTTTAAGCAATAAAGTGACATCAGCAATTCTGAACTTTAGAAACACAATTCAGAAAGTAGGAAGACCAGTTATGGCTATGATAAAAGCATACACTAGAGGCAGAGACCCTGGAAAAGGAGAGGAAGAGGTGAATTTGAGACAGCTTTAGTTGTAGAGGAGCAAAAGAAAACACCCTCTCACTGGGGGATCCAATGTAACCAGGTATGTTGAGTTGCTGTTCAATAACATAGGAAACCAAGGATGAGAGAAGGGGGAAGAAGTGTACTAATTATATTTTGGCTGTTTTGGACTAGAGGTGGAACATCTAGATGAAGACGTTGGAAATGCCCACCTGCCATGCAAGAGAGATGGTGGCACAAACACAGATGTGGTTACACAGACATAGGGCCCGGTTAAAACTGTGGTCCTGGAAGAGATCCCCCAGGAAGAATGAAATGTATGAACCCGAGAGTGGAATCCTTGGAACATTTACAGTGGGGGAGTAAGACAAGCAAGAGAAAGACTGCAGGGAGGCTGACTGGGGGGCTTCCATCGGGGGTGATGATGGAGCATGCAGGGGCACGTGAGGTAAGGCTGGGAGTTGAGAGCTAGAGTCAAAAGTCATGAGGAAATTCATCAGCCTAGCTGGAATGACTGCAACATTGACATTAAACGTTTGGATGCCGCTGTCTTGTTCATTCCCAGGTGTCACCAAAGGGCTTCTAGTGTATATAAGAGCACTGAACTGTGCAAGCCTTCCTTTGCAGTGATGAAAAGGAAATAGGCCACATGAAGTGGATTATGCTTAATGGTTATGTTTACTCTTATAGTCTGCTTTAGGCTTTAAATTTTCTAACCTCTGCTAAAGAATATGACAGTGGTTGAATACATGTTTCTTTATTCACACCACTACCTACCTTATTCTCTTATAGCTCCAACCTGTAGAGTCGTTGTCAGTATTGTTTTTCCTTTGATTTTTTCGGGGTCTTTTTTGAAAGAGATCTTTTCAGAGCAGGTGGAACTCTGATACCTCTGTGACCTGATGGGCAGAAAGGATACTGATGTGGGTCTGACAGGCCATGCGCTACATAATATACATTTTTCAGGATTGCAGCTCTGTGTCACGCTTTTAAGGGTACAATCAAATAGCAGATTCATACTTAATCTCTGCTCTATTACAATCCCTAAATCTGTCTTTTCAAACTTGTATTGGAGTGTATATTTAAGATTTCTGTTTTTCTTTCTAAATGAATTAGCCTTTTCTGATTTCTTTTCACAATGATGTGCTCTGTCTCTTAAAAATCAGTTATAGGAAAAGGAAGTTATTTTCACTCTAACTTGACTCTGTATTTCTGACATATATTTCTTGTTAGCTTTCCCTTCTGAGATGACAGAGCATATCTTTGAAAATTACTGAAATGCAAAATGCAGGAGAGGAGACCAAGAAGTCAATATTTAATGAGGATTTGGATTAGCAGTGAAACCTTCATCTGTAATACAAGAAATAGAAACGCCTATGATTTCAGAGAAAAGCAGGTTCTTTCTTTCTGGCTCTTAGTTTTCATTTCCTTACATATAAAACATTATGAAAATCAGAAGGGCAAAAACTTTTTCAATTTTCTTTGACCACAACACCCAAAACATTAGCTATGCTGAATAATGTGGGTGATGACTTGGCATTTAACTGGAACAAAATTCATGTACCGATGGACAAAGGGAACCTCTGAGGAGCTGACTTAGAATAGATTCCTCTGTGACTGGAAGGTGCTTCCAGCTGGCGGAACTGTATGAACATGATCAACAAGAATTTCCTAGAATGGAAAGCGGTCAAGACTTGGTCTAGTGCTTGGGCCACTTCTGTTCAAAGAGAATGAACATGGAACTGAAGCAAAAACTGGTGTATTTTTTTTTTTTCTTCTCTGAGTTTTCTATACATCACTACTCCTTTAAAAAAAAATATCAGCAAAGTAACCTTTGTGATTTTTGAGACATTACCTGGAAGACACTGTAGAAATACATTCACTAATTTTTCTGTGTCTTCAGGCTCTCTGATAGGTCAGTGGGTGAAGAATCTGCCTGTGATGCAGGAGACACCAGAAATGAAGGTGCGATTCTTGGGTCAGGAAGATCCCTTGGAGAAGGAAATGGCAACCCACTCCAGTATTCTTGCCTGCAAAGTCCCCTGGACAGAGGATCCCCACGGGCGACAGTCCAAAGGGTCGCAAAGAGTCAGACGTGATCAAATGCCTAAGGACACACACAGGTTCTCAGCTATAGGATCTTAATTATCCAGCGTGTGTGTGTGTGTGTGCTCAGTCGCTTCTATCATGACTGACTCTTCGCGACCCATTGGACTGTAGCCTGCCAGGCTGCTCTGTCCAGGTGATTCTCCAGGCAAGAATACTGGAGTGGGTTGCCATGCCCTCCCCCAAGGGATCTTCCCCATCCAGGGATCAAACCTGCATTTCCAGTGTCTCCTGAATTGCAGGTGGATTCTTTACCCACTGATCCACCTGGGAAGCCCAGTTATCCAGCCTTACCCCCTAATACCTTATCGAAGTGGTGGCATATAAATTTTGCATGCTTCTTCATCTATCTACCTTTTTTGATTTCATTAATCAAACTGGAGAGACTTGGTCTGGGACACTTGGTTTAGAAGAAGAGAAAAATGTAAATTTGCTCCCTACTGTTCTTCTGTCAGCAAGTGGTGGCATTTAAATGTTGCATGCTTCTCCATCTATCTTCCTTTTTTGACTCCATTCATTAAACTGGAGAGACTTGTTCTGGGACACTTAGTTTAGAAGAAAATAGAAATGTAAATTTGGTCCCTGCTGCATTTCTGTCAGCAGACTTGCAATTGTGTTGCCTTGGTCTCAGAGGACAGCCAGCACTGGAGTGGTGGTAGAAGAGCTTAAGGACTTGAAATCCAACCCCAAGCACATGCCTTTGCACAGATGGTGGGTTCACTCTTTGATGGATGAAGAATTGTCAGTTCTTAACTGCTGATGCTCATCCAACTAGGGAAAGCTCTTACTAAAGTGATTTCCTCAAGTCCCAGTGGGTTATTGGGCTCACCTGCCCTAAACAATTCAGAAGCAATTATGAATCCAGGTTATGACTTTTAGACAGGAAAGCAACTTTTTTTCTGGTCTACAAAATTTTCCTTATTCGGATCCCACTGGTGAACTAGAAAGGTCTTTAAAGATAAAATAGTAAAACTCACTTATTGTATAGATGAGAAAGTGAAACCAAATTGGTCATTTCTCTCTGTGTTTAATCCATATTGATACCTTGTTTCTATTGTGACTGGTGTGATATTTTTGAATATTAGCTATGTAGGGCCATTTAACTGCCATGTCTAGATGGCCATATAAAATTAGACTAAATTGGAAGTTCTAGTATGAAGATTGGGCTTCTCTGATCCTTCTTGAACTTTTTGAGAGATATAGTCTGTCATCTCATGGGCATTCATCCAGAAATTCCTGTTATAATCTGCCTTCGAATTGCAGTTTAAACTGTACAAAAAAGAAGCACATTTGCCCCAAAATATCTCTATCTGACAGTAACACAGTCCCTCTTCCATTTTCAGATATTGTTATTGGTAGTAATCATAATATTTTTCAGGGTTGGCTGTGGGGCAGGCTCTCTGTCTGTTCTTGAATACAAGTTAAGACTAGTATTTACATTTCTGAGTGGTTGAAAAATCAAAATAAAAATATTTCATGATGTGAAAATTATATGAAGTTCAAATTTTATTGTCCAGAAGTAAAGTTTTGGAGCACAGCCATGCCCGTGTATTTTTTATATATTGTCTAAGGTGAAATGTTACAACAGCAGAACTGAGTGGTTGCTGTAAGCACTGTGACCCACAAACCCTAAAGGACTTACTATCTGATCCTTCCCTGGTGGCTCAGATGGTAGTTTGCCTGCAATCAGGAAGATCCCCTGCGGAAAGAAATGGCAACTCACTCCAGTATTCTTGTCTGGAAAGTTCTGTGGACAGAGTAGGAGTCTGGTGGGCTACAATCCATGGGGTCACAAAGAGTTGGACACGACTGAGCGACTAAAACTTTCACTTCATCTTCATCTGGTCATTACTATCTGGTGCTTAAAAACCCTGCCAACCCCTACTCTATATCACATACTCTAGTCTTTGTTAGTTCCCCCTAATCCTTACAGCAATGCTGTTTGGTGAGTATGTTTACTATTTCCCTTCCGATGCTGCTGCTGCTGCTAAGTCGCTTCAGTCATGTCCGACTCTGTGCGACCCCATAGACGGCAGCCCCCATCCCTGGGATTCTCCAGGCAAGAACACTGGAGTGGGTTGCCATTTCCTTCTCCAATGCATGAAAGTGAAAAGCGGAAGTGAAGTCGCTCAGTCGTGTCCGACTCTTAGCGACCCCATGGACTGCAGCCCACCAGGCTCCTCCGTCCATGGGATTTTCCAGGCAAGAGTACTGGAGTGGGGTGCCATTGCCTTCTCCGGTTTCCTTTCTACAGATGAGTATATTGAGGCTTAAAAGAGTGTATGTGAATTGAGCAGAGTGAAACAGCTAAGGGATGACAGAGCTGAGATTAATACATGTTCATCTGATGGGAAAGTGCTGAGCCTTTTGTCATATACTAAATTGACTCTATTATTGCCTAACAAGTCATTCCTTTTCTACAACTGTGTGGCTGTCTTCCACACTGCTTCTTAATTCTGTCACCATTAATTGGAAGAGTTGGTGAATGCGAATGGTTATACAGTAAAACTGGGCATAATATAGATCATAATTTGATAAATCTTTTCTCTAATTGAATAAGTCATCTGCCAAACTCTACTGTTGACTGGGCCTTTGGTAAAATATATGTGAGAATAAAAACGCAGTGTGGTTTGCCCCCCATTTCCTCAGTACTTATCTGATGAACTTTCTATAGCACATGCTGAGCAAACAGATGTGAGAATAGGCTGAAGCTAAAAGAATGGTTGAACCACAGAAGGAGGATATCATGAGTAAAACTAGTGCTTTGAATTTGATGCCTGTAACTTGAGCTTTTTAAATTGAGCAGTAATTGTAATCATTTCAGTTTCTCTATTTTTGATGGTAATACTTAGCTAAAAACAAACGTTACACAAATCACAATTCGCTTGTAATGGGCACTTGTAATGGAAGGAGAAAGTGCTTGAGAAACACTCTCCGAATGTATAATTCAACTTGTGTGCAGAGTTGTTTGTAGAAAAATGCAACAACTAAAAAGTCGTTATGTTATACATTTCAAATTGGAATATCTCAAGCACAAAGGGGCATCTGAGGCCATTGACTACCTGGAGTTGAGTGATATAAATATCTCTATATGTGTAATTTTAAGCCATATGCTCCGAATGTTGTTAAAATATCTTCAAAGAAACTGTGAATAGCACCTCTATCCATCGATTCATTTCCTTTCGACTTTCAAGTCTTTCAATTAGTGAAGAAAGAAAATGGTTCATAGAACGACTTCCTTTTTTTCTCTTAATATATCTTTACATTTGTAGAAAAACTGAAGTAAATATGTCTGCATTTAAATTGGTATCTGACCTCAAGTAAGGCCTCCTTTGTTTGCTGGGAGTGGTTGCAGACCATATCATCAGCTTGAGTGAAAAGGGGAAATTGTAAACATAGAAATGATCCAGGGGTATCTCATAGAATCCAAAGGCATTTGGTATGATGGAGTATCACAGAGAAGCAGGGCTAGAAATGTTTGAAGGTAAGCAGCTGTGTTTCATTTTCTTTCTCACTGCGTCAGGGTCTCTTGATTCTGATTCTTTCTAGTGTCTTCTTTAGGCTTTTCTTCCACAGACCAGTCTTTTGTGCTTCTCCATTTACATTTTGGAACATGACCCTCTCACAGGTCACCAGAGACTAACCACTGTCTTGGTTCCCAACGTCTAGGAGACAATCTGGTTTAGCTTGGGTCTGGGGCCAATTAGCTGTGGCCAGGTATATAGGTCCTATAGTCGAAACATCTTGGGTTAGGGAGACATTTTCAGGAAAAGGAAGTGGCAGTCTGGGTGGAGTCTCAGAAATGATTCTGCTACCTGTCCTAATTGCTGATGTCAGACCAAAAATGAATGGACTACTTATATATTAGCTTTACTTTTTCTTGCTTAACTCAGGAAAACTTGCTGAGATTATCTGTGTGTGTGTGTATGTGTGTGTGTTTGTGTGTTTTATTTTCTCCACGTGCTTGTGCCGTCCAGGAAGTTGGGATGTTTGTGGCTGAATGATGGAACAGCTCACCCACTGCCCTACATCCAAGCTTTGTTCCCGATCACATCTATCACTGGCTTCTGAGGGCGGTTGACCTCTGCATGGCTTACCCGACTCTGCACAGTATGTTTGGTTTTCCAGCTTCATTAGTCAGAAGTTGCTAGTCTATTCTTTCACCCTGGAGTTTTGCAAGATGATGAATCTCTCTATTTACTCCACTTGTTAAAGATGACGAAGGGTCAAATATTTCTGAGGTGCCATCTCTTTCCAGCAGCTCTAAAGAGCTTTTGTTCTTGACAACAATGCTAACTCCTACCACTGGAGGTGATTTCCAGCAGTTTCTATTGGACCTCTTACCCTTAGTTCAGTTTCCGACCCATTATGTGCCCAGCAACATATAGGGGGCTGGAGATACAGACAGGTAAAGAATTGATTTCCACAATTAGATAGGTGTATTGATTTTAAAATAAACAGAATACTAAGGACCACAGAGGAAGGTCGTTCAGATAAACTACTGGGGAGGAAGTGATGCTCCTTACAAAAGTCGTGTTAAAAGAACAAGCCTGTGCCTCATACCTCCCTGCTTTCTCAGTTTTACTTTCCCTTGTCCTGCTGGAGCACTGTTGTCAACAATCAGAAAACTGTATGTGTGTGACTTTGGTTCTGGGTCCTGTCCATTCATATGCCTATGCTTGTCTCAATTCTCTTCTGTCTTAAGACTGTGATTTTTAACAAGTTCACAATCAAATAATGTAGGTCTTCTTGCTGCTTTCTTCTTCCTCCCCTTCCTCCTCCCTTCCCCTTTCCTCCTGCTTCATCAGGATTGCCTTGGCTGTTCATTTGCATATCAATTTTAGAACCAGCCTTTCAGTTCCCACCAAGAATTCTAGTGGGATTTTGATTGGGATTGCTTTGAATCTGTAATTCATTTTGTAAGAGCTGATGTCTTTATAACATTGAGTCTTCCAATCCATGAACAAGGTATTTGAATCTTTTAAAAATGCTTTCAATAAAGATATATAGTTTTTAGTAGTAAGGTCTTAGATACCTTTCATTAGATTTGTTCTAGAGCATCAAATATTAATTATGGGTTTAATATTAAATGTGAGTTTTTTCTTTTTTTCTTTTTTAAATTATGAAGGTATGATAACAGATTTACAGGAGACTTGGAAAATACAGAACAAGGTCTCATATAGTTCCACTGTATATTACAATTATTTTTTAAGTAGATAGATTAAGATTTTTAGTTGGAGTTCCAATATCAAACTCTCAAAAATTAATAAAATGATAAATATGGGTTTTTAAATTATTATAAATGGTAGCTTTATTAAACTATATTTTTTATTTGCTACTAGTATAGACATAAAACTCATTATTTTGTATTTCTGTGTATCTGTAGTGACTTTGATACATTCACTCATTAATTGTTTCTAAGTAGATTCTTTTGATTTTTCTGCATTCAAGAGATGTTCAAGCTCTCTCTCTTCCGGCCCAATCCAGGACGCCCAGCCCAATCTCTGCATGGATTTAAGGTTTTACCACAGCCTTTGAATCTGAGCTTATTCCACTTTCCAGTCTCCCAGCAAGGCATCACAAAGCCTGCTTAGAAATGGGGTGGGAGCAGGGTAAAAGAGAGAGGGAATGGATCTAGGAAGAACAAACACAGATGACTACTTCAGTAATTATTGTGCCTGCAGATAAAAGGTCCTTGGATAGTAAAGTGCTGTCCTCTCCCAGACATGTAGATTAAGCCTGTGACTCATTTTGTGCCAAGGCGTTTCCCCAAAACACATTATTTTATGGCTTTTAAATGACTGACAATTTTCATTGGCAATGCAAAATTATAACTTTTGCAGTCCAGGCAGTACTCTTTCTAAAGCTGAAAAAATAGCTTTTATTTCAGTAAGCTTGAAGCTTGAGGTGCAGAGTCAGAATGTCCTACCAGTAGTGGACATTCAGAAGGGAATGACCAGGATTTCCAGTTCCCCAGCAGGGACAGCCCTGTGAGGCTGCATCCCTCCATTCAGGACGTTCCGGAGGACACACACCACTCTCCAACAGCGCCATGTAGCTGGATCACTGCTTAGCTCCCAAACCCTAGCTCTTGCAAGGTGTAGGGCTCAGCAGGTACCCAGCAGTGTTTATTAAGTGAATGGACACAGGGTAGGACAATGACTATCTCGTGTGTGAATCACTCAGCGCTACCTTATTATTTTATCCCCAGGTGGGAGGCAAGATGGTGGATTTTTTTGTTTGTAGTCAGCTCACATCTGTCCCAGAGCAGCAAACCCATCTAGAGTGATATCATGTAATAATCCACTTTGTATTTCTTAATTTAGTTCAAATCAGAAATGTAAGGATTTCTTTGAGCCATAGAAGACCTGTCTTAAGACCAAAGGGAAACCTATAGAATAAAGTGAAATTCTCAAATCTCCCAGCTCTATTTGTGTCTGTGCAGAGTAAATGAACCAAGTTCCAAGTCCCAGCACCTCAACAGAGATGATGCTTCTTTGGAGAGAAGCCCACAGTGTGAAAGTTATTTCAGTGGTATTGTTTGAATATCAGAGATAGATGTAGCTGTTATTAATATTGACCATCCTGCCCATAAACTCTGTTTGACTTCTTGTATGATACTGAGTAATGTGCCAACACAAAAGATTTCCCTTGAAGAAGATAAATGTTATAGCTTCCTAACGTAAAGTTGGTTTCTTACTATTTATTATCAGTGTCTGACTTAGGGCTGAGAGGAGGAGGAAGCAGGGAGTTGTTAGTTCCCTTTGGGATGATGAAAAAGTTCAGAGAGTGGTGATGGTTATACAACATTGTGAGTGTACTTAATGTCACTGAATTATATAACACACATAGAAGTCTCTGTAGCAAAATAGGTAGAAAAGAAGTTCTTCATACCCAAGAAGACAACATGAGCTCAAGTTCCAGATGATTTATGGCCAGTGACCACATATTGGTTATCTCTGTAAAGGTCACTGCATAGGGACCCCTACCCTCCACCCGCTCTACAATCCCAGCACCTCTAGCCTATGACAGGGCTCTGTCTCTAAGACACAGCAGTTACAGGACCAGCATCCTTGTACAATTTCTGGCTGAACACATTTTATTCCTTTTTCTGTTCCCAGATGGGAAGCCTTCTCGTACTGTCAAACCATGCATCCTGCTTTCTAAAAGACTGACACTGGTAGGGGACATGCTTCCTACTTGTAGCCTGTCAGATTATTTGAAATTCTTCTGCATGTGAAGTAGCATGTCTAAGAGAAAAAGGTCTCCCACTCAAAGTAAATCGTGGTCTGATTTTCACTGGTAGTTTTTATTTTGAGGAAAAGTTATCTCAGGTATTTAATTGTTGGACATTTTGAAGCCCTTTTGATTTACTGAGGAGGTTTAAAAAAATGGAACTTGGATTGTAATTTCTGACCTTACAATGATTTGCTTTATTATTAATTAAAAATTATAACCAATAAGTATGGTATTTAAAGTTAAGTATTCTAATATTGGGAATAATCTCTAAACTTAGTGTTGGGTTGATTTCATTTCTCCATTGAATATGGATACAAATTTGTAATTCTGGTTTATAGGTAGAATAAACTAAGGTGATAAATATTAACAGCACTAGCAAAGCTTTGCTTTATGAAGAGGAATAAAAAAACAGTAAAGATTACTGGAACAAAGCCCCTAACTTGATTTTCTTGCAAAGCCTTCCTAGAAACATGAACTTCATTTGGAATAACTGACAGTGCTTTTTCTATTTTGCAAACTGCTTTGTTCAACTTGTTCTTTTGTTTGTTTGGTTTGGTTTTGGTGGCAGGGTTGAGTCCAATTTAGCCTATGATCGTGACAGCGAGACACTTAAATTCAGAATTTTTTTTCTGCTGGAATATCTGTTTCAAATTGGCAGTTGGCAGTTCTCATTTCCTTTGGTTAAAAGTGGTTAAGTGAATAGCTTCCATTTTAAGGGCACTTGAATTATTGAAAAAAAGAAAAAGCAAACAGGTGAGATTCTTCATCTCATTGTACTTCTACTGATTTTCAGTGAAGAATTGTGAATCCTGAACTTTGGAGTCTAAAAAGATTAACTAGATATGGATACTCAGGAACTTCTGTCTTATTCTGAAGGCCTGTGGGAAGTGTGGGTAGTTGTAGAAGACAGCCTCCCATATGCAGTTTGCACCATATGCTCCTTCTTCTCTCCTCCAGGTAGAGTTTCTTCTCTGGCTTAACCAGTGGTAAATTTCCGATGAAGTCACTAGATAGCTTCCTTTGCCGTGCAAGAGCTTTTAAGTTTAATTAGGTCCGATTTGTTATCTTTGTTTTTATTTTCATTACTCTGGGAGGTGGGTCCAAAAAGATATTGCTGTGATTTATGCCACAGAGTGTTCTGCCTATGTTTTCTTCTAAGATTTTCATAGTATCTGGTCTTACATGTAGGGTCTTTAATCTGTTTTGAGTTTATTTTTATGTATGGTGTTAGAATATGTTCTGATTTCATTCTTTTCCAGATAGATAGCTGTCGAGTTTCCCCAGCACCATTTATTGAAGGGAATTTTCTCCCACTGGGTAGTTTTGCCTTCTTTGTCATAGATTAATTGACCGTAGGTGTTTATTTCTGGACTTTCTATCATGTTCCGCTCTATATTTTTATTTTTGTGCCAGTGAGCACATGCATGCTAACTTGCTTATGTAGTGTTTGACTCTTCATGACCCTATGGACCATAGCTCACCAGACTCTTCTCTCCATGGGATTCCCCAGGCAAGAACACTGGAGTGGGTTGCCATGTCCTCCTCCAGGGGATCTTTCTGACCCAGGGATCGAAACTGCATCTCTTACATCTCCTACATTGGCATGTGGAAGTTCCTTTTGTGTCAGTATCATACTGTTTTAATGACTGTAGTTTTCATCAGATTTATCTGTGTTGAGAAAGCTGTTACTTTTTCTGTGATGTAGCTGTGTCTAGAATCTCACATATTACTTCTATGTGAAAAGATAATTTAAAATAATTCAATTAATGTATTCATTTTTGGAGGATAGATGGAATGAAAAGTGCCCACTAAACTGAGAAGAATCTGGGGATCAAAAAATGAGGTAGGCAGGTGCATATAATCAATGGATCAGTTTATTATAGGGTAATTAACTCATAAGGTGGGATAAAGATCTGGAGGAAATCATCCAGAAGCATTCACAGCTGCACTCGATACCACTGAGGGGCCATTGAGCCACTTATAGTTAACCTAGGATGTGAGAGTTCACATTAGGAAACAGGATGTGTATTACTAAGTCAAGATTTATGAATGGATACCTAGTCTAAAGCTCCAGTACTTTGGTCACCTGATGTGAAAAGCCGACTCATTGGAAAAGACCCTGATGCTGGGAAAGGTTGAAGGTAAAAGGAGAAGTGGGTGACAGAGGATGAGGTGGTTAGATAGCATCACTGGCTCAATGGACATGAACTTGAGCAGACTTCGGGAGATAGTGGAGGACAGGGAAACCTGGCTTGTGGGTTGCAAAGAATTGGACACAGCTTAGCAACTGAATGCCCACAACACCTAGTCTGCTGGCCCTGGGAATACTGTCTTCTCCATTGTATTCGGACTAACAGAGCATAAAGGCCACTTTGTCCTAATGATTATTAAACAATATCTATTAACTACAAAGCCTCTGATGACAGAGGTGTGATTTACCACACAATATAGTCCTGGGTAGGATCTACGAAAGGACAGGAGGAACTGTATGTGCCCAAGATGGCATCAGTTATGCTAACAGCCATACAATTTTAACCATATTTCAAAGGAAATTTTGTAATACAGAAAAAATGGATTCCTTATGTTCACATTCTGCCATGAATACTCTAAATGGGAAGCTATTCAACTCAGTAGCATAATAAAGGAATGACGCCTTAAAAAAGTCACCAGATAACTGAAGGAGTATATTACTTCAATAATTTTCAAGTTCACAAAAGAAACAGGACATCGTTATGTGAAATAGTGCAGCTACGGAACTCATCAATTACTAGTTGCATTCACATCCACAATTTGTAGTTTACAGAGTGATCAGATGCACACCAGCTCATTCATTCTTAAAATGACCCTGTTTATAAGTGCCTACTATATGCTGAGCCCTGCTAGACATATAAACAAGATAAGGAGTTGGCCTTCATCCTTTTAACAGCTGTTCTTGATTTTCACGAAGTGTTAAAAAGTCTGTGATATTAATAGGTGAACAGTTGCATGAAGGGGTAGGAGGCAGCCCAGATCAAGCTAGGGTAGTTGGTGTCTCTCTATTAGCTGTGATTTGGATGTGGTCCCACCCACCAGGTCTGCTATTGATTCTGTAGTACATCCTCATAAAAGACCAGGATTTGGTGAAATTTGGCCAATTTGTGGGGATTAATGCATTGTCTCCCAAATATCAAAAATAAGGTATACATTTATAAAATGAATGGCTTAGTGATTCTTAATTTTTTTTTTTCTGATTTCAAAATTGAGCAGACATTCCAGTTGCTGAAATTTTTGAAATTCAACAGTTTCAGCAAATTGTTGAAATAAAGAAGAAAATAAAAATCGTTTGTAGCTAGGACCAATCAAGACATTACACAAAGAATAGACAAATACAGCGCCCTCAACCCACACTGTATTTCAAAATAAAAACAATACTAAACTGTGCAATAAATGTAAAGAAGTCCAGCTATGTTACGGTTTTTGCATGATGACTAATTCTTTGTCTTATTTAATCATGAAGTTTTTTTTCAGAAAAACTTTTTTTACGACCTTTGCTCTCATGGTATCTTAGCCACCTACTGAGTGACCCAGTGCTGCCTCTCTGTGCTACTACCTAGAAATAACCATTCTTTCTATTTTGGTGTATATTCTTGTATATTTGGTGTATATAAGAGTTTTCTTATATAGATAAGAGCAAATTTTATAATTCAGTTTGGGTGCTGAATATGTAACTTTTTATCTTGATTTTTCACTCACCATATCTTGAAGATATTCCCATGCCATTAAGAAGTTTTTGAAGAAACTTTCAATATGTCAGTCATGGCTCTATTGAACGAGTCTCTGATAGTTTCTGATTTTATAAATTTGCTTAAATAAGGTTCTCTGAACAGACTGCTGTATATATCTTTTAATCCATTTCTGATTTTTATTTGTGTTAAACATAGATCTGGTTTGGGCTTCCCAGGTGGCTCAGCAGTAGAGAACCCACCTAGCACAGGAGATGCAGACTCTATCCCTGGTTAGGGAAGATCCTCTGGAGAAGGAAATGGCAATCCACTCCAATATTCTTGCCTGGGAAATCCCATGGAAAGAGGAGACTTGCAGGTTACAGTCCATGAGGTCGCAAAGAGTTGGACACAACTGAGCACACACATACATAACAGACACACACACACAGACACACACACAGACACACACACACACAGACACGCACACACAGATCTGGTTTATGTGCTTGCCAGTAAATCTGTCTCTTGGTACCTTTGACAATTCAGAGTGGTATTATTTTTAAAAGGAATGATAAACAACTTTTCTCACTTGATAGAAAAGACAGCACCTTGTTTTATTTTACACTTATTTGATTAGTAGTGGAATAAATGTTTGCATTTATTTATTGGCCAATTTTTCATTTCTGCCCATGTCCTTTAAACATTTTTTCTCTCATGACTATCAAAATTTTTGTAACTGCTATGTCTCTATTAAGGATATCAAACCTTTTTTCATATTTGTTGGAAATATTTTATCTGTTTTTCTTGCCTTTAAATTTATGGCATATTTGATATGAAAAGACATGTTTAAATTTTATCTATATATCTATATTTCTGAATTTATTCATTATTTAGAGAGCCCTTCCCATCCTGAGATCTAAAATCCAAGTAGGTTTTCTTCTAGGCATTGAAAAACTATTTCTCCTTCCTATTTTAAACTTCTACCTCCTCTGACTGATTTCTGTTTCATACAAGGTATTATTTATTTCCACTTACTAGTTATTTCAGTCCTTGGGTTTGGGAGATAAGATAAGATGATCTAAAAAGTCAGCTGAATGGGTCATCTTTTTACATCCTCCTTTTGATCTCCTGGCATTGTGTGCTGGACATCAGAGCAGGTATGAACTTTCCATCTACTCCTCAAAACATTCCCTTTTTCCTTCTTTGCATCTGTGTTCCTCTTTACTTCTCATCCGCCCCCTAATTAGCATTTGAAAAATACAAAATCTGTCTTTTGTCTTCTCAGCCAGACAGATATGAAGACCTTGGTCACAGAGAACTCAGATTAGGAAATTTGATTATTTAGCACATAACATGCCTTTTTGACCGAGAGAAATTGCTGATGTTAGAAATATCTCCTAGTCAGCTCCATGTGTTTTTCTGTGAGAGCAATTTTTAATGGAATGGTTTAAGGTTGTTTTTGAATGCAGTGAAGAGACACTCAGTAGTGAAAAAATTTTAAAGCTAGCATAGTACAGAGAGAAATGCGATTTCTTATTTTGAGTTAATTGATAGTCTTTCCAGGAGTCATCCGTATTTCTGAAGAGTATTTTAGTTACATTAGCTTCGTCATTCTACAATCTATATGAGAAGGATAGGATTTTTGCAGATGGCATTGGTCCATGCTTCATTTTTGGTCAAATCACATCATAATGATGCCACTTGTTCATCCATAAAAGCTTATGGAAGTGCACTGAACATCTGCACATGATGCAGCCATTCATGCAAAAAAAGCCAAGAACCCTGTTTATCTCAAGGGATCTGTGAACTCTCTCTTCCTGCTCAGTCTGCCTCAGGAGCTTCAACTGTCCTGGGAGAGAAGTGCCAGCAGCCCATTTGCCTGATGAGCCAATCCACAGAAACATGCTCTCTGCCCTCCCGCATGCCTGGCTTGAGCTGGGGAACAGCCAATATTCATTTAGTTCTTCTGGAGCCCATCAGCATCATCTTCTTTCTTTATCCCCAAAACACTGCCTGGACATACGGCTCCCCATGGTAATCTTTACCCTTAATCACGTGTGGTGCATTCAGTTCAGTTCAGTTCAGTCGCTCAGTCGTGTCTGACTCTTTGCGACCCCATGAATCGCAGCACACCAGGCTTCCCTGTCCATCACCAACTCCCGGAGTTTACTCAAACTCATGCCTATCAAGTCGGTGATGCCATCCAGCCATCTCATCCTCTGTTGTCCCCTTCTCCTCCTGCCCCCAATCCCTCCCAGCATCAGGGTCTTTTCCAATGAGTCAACTCTTCACATGAGGTGGCCCAAGTACTGGAGTTTCAGCTTCAGCATTAGTCCTTCCAATGAACACCCAGGACTGATCTCCTTTAGGATGGACTGGTTGGATCTCCTTGCAGTCCAAGGGACTCTCAAGAGTCTTCTCCAACACCACAGTTCAAAAGCATCAATTTTTCAGCACTTAGCTTTCTTCACAGTCCAACTCTCACATCCATACATGACCATTGTGCATAGCTTTTAGCCAAAGCAAATTTAAACTTTTTGAAATTAGAGCAGTTCCTTAGTCAGACATTGTTACAAAAGTACTAGTTCAATGTAAAAGCAGCCATTAAATTTAAAAACTGCAGCCATGAAATTTAAAAGATGCTTGCTTCTCGGAAGAAAAGCTGTGACAAACCTAGACAGTATTAAAAAGCAGAGACATCATTTTGCCAACAAAGGTCTGTCTAGTCAAAGCTATGGTTTTTCCAGTAGTCATGTATGGATGTGAGAGTTGGACCATAAAGGAGGCTGAGCGCTGAAGAATTGATGCTTTTGAACTGTAGTGTTGGAGAAGACTCCTGAGAGCCCCTTGGATGGCAAGAAGATCAAACCAGTCAATCCTAAAGGAAATCAACCCTGAGTATTCATTGAAAGGACTGATGTTGAAGCCCCAATACTTTGGCCATCTGATGCAAAGAGCTGACTCAATGGAAAAGACCCCGATGCTGGGAAAGATTGAGGATAGGAGGGGAAGGGGACGCCAGAGGACAAGATGGTTGGATGGCATCATCAACTCAATGGCCATGAGTTTTAGCAGACTCTGGGAGATAGTGAAGGACAGGGAAGCCTGGCATACAGAAGTCCATGAGGTCACAAAGAGATGGACACAGCTAAGTGACTGAACAACAACAAACCAAATGTTTTGCTAAGTACCAGTGAAGACCTTTGAGAATTCCATTCAAATTTAAGTTCAGTGAAGGGAAGTTGTCTTGTACACCTGGTGCCTAGAACCTGACACATGACACATGGCTAGTGCTAAATAAATATTTATTGAATGAATGAAATAGTAGACGGATGATGAATTTATATTTTTCACATACACAAAAGGAAACATTTAAGTTCTGGTTTAGAAATGACCAAATATTTTTATTTGGATATTTTAATAGATTGGATGGATTGTCTTGTATAGAAAAGAGAGTGCATATTTTTTTATATTCTACAAAAGGAGGCAAATTACCATTGAATAAATTTTAAATGAAATATCAATGTAGGAAAATTCATTAATGCCATTTCCCATTTTGGAGGAACAGGTATTCTCCATGGCTGAGAGAACATTACAAAGACTATCCAAACACCATACAAAAACAATAAACCACGCATATCAATTTTCATTATATTTTTAGTGTGTATATGATTACTATTCCACAAGATTTTTTCCTGGGATCTTCACGTTTAAGATAAGAATATAAAAACTTTGTGTTTATAGTTTTTAATGAAGAGTTCAAAGAAAGCATTTGTGTTGAATCTGCAGTGATTGTAATGCAATTTTTTTTACAATTCGAGAGTGTTAGATTAGTGCAAATGCAAAAACTTGCACAGTTGTGCTATATAAAAAGACTCTTTCTTTCCAATTTAAATAATGGTTTTCCAAGATCTAATTAGACCTATCTCAGGTGACTAGTTGCTGTACAAGACATATGAGAAAATATAACCTTTTTCATGAGGCAAGAATTGCTAAACTATGTGGAAGAAAAGTCGTAAGAGATAAGAAAAAAGTGGTATCAGAGAACTTAAAAATATTTGGCAGTTGTTCCTACAACTCCAAAGATGGTATCATTAAATCTGTTTTATATTATTCCCGTTATTTGTGCTTTTTCAACATCACTTCATCTCTCCACACTTCCCCACGGCTATGAAGTGAGGCTTATGCAATGTTGACACCTCTGCACACGATATCCAGATTCTACCCAGTAAATCTACCAGCATACATACAACACGTTAATTCATTCAGAAGGACACAGAACCATGTGTGAACAGCGGTGAGACTGTTTTAAATGACATCCAGAGAGGTTTGCTGCTGCTGCTGCTGCTAAGTCACTTCAGTTGTGTCTGACTCTGTGCGACCCCATAGACGGCAGCCCACCAGGCTCCACTGTCCTTGGGATTCTCCAGGCAAGAACACTGGAGTGGGTTGCCATTTCCTTCTCCAATGCATGAAAGTGAAAAGTGGAAGTGAAGTCGCTCAGTCATGTCCGACTCTTCACGACCCCATGGACTGCAGCGCCCCCCGCCGGACTCCTCCGTCCATGGGATTTTCCAGGCAAGAGTACTGGAGTGGGGTGCCATTGCCTTCTCTGGCAGAGAGCTTTAGTTTTATATCAGTTGAAACTCAGTGTAAAATAGTTTAGGATGATCTTTCAGGGCGCCACCACATCAAAATTTCCTTCACAGTGTAATAGCTGAATCCCTGTGCGTGTATAGGCTCAGGCATGTCTGAAGAGGTTAAGATACCTCTTCCAGCAAACCCAGAACCATGAAAAACCCAAAAAATAATGAAAAGAGGATTATTCCTGAGATTCTATCACTGTAGACATAGTGAACTTTATAGTCATCACGATAACATCATAGGAGGTAGTGGCCTGGATGCAGGAGGTTCTGGTTGATTCTGGGCTGGTTCCCATGGCAACCTCCCAGAGGCTGTGGTCCCTGGATAGGTCTCATCCAGGAGGCTAGGGAGCCAGCTGGGTTGAGAGTGGGAGCATGCAATGCTCCTCTGGTTAGAAATCCTGGCACTGGTAGGCACCTTTATAATGGATATAATCTAAAGGCATGCTTTCCAGATGTTGAGAGAGTATCATAGAGAAAACTCAAATCATAATTCAGTTTTCTTATCTGTAAAATGGAGATAATCATAGGGCCTATTACTGTGAAGATTAAGTGAGTTTAGATACACAAAGTCCTAATGTTACTATTCGCACCTAACTTTATATTAATGACTTTGTGATTATTTTTCTTAAAGAAGGCATTCCAAGTTGTTTAAAGCTTCGCATCCCACAGAACCTGGATCTGCCCTGTCTGGCCGATGGAAGTGAGAAGAGCAAAGTCAGTGCTCCCGTACGGGAGTTGAGGTAGAAGGAGAGGCTCAGGATTTGTCCAACCTGAGCATCTACATTCATAAAATGGGGAGGGTGATGTCTTGGCCACCTCACAGGGACACTGTGAGGCTCAGATGAAGAAGGCACATGAAAGTAACTTTAAAATGTAAATCGCTAGAAAATAATAGCAAATGAAACAACTGACAAAGGATTAATTTCCAAAATATACAAGCAGCTCATACAACTCAATACCAGGAAAAAAAAACAACCCAATCAAAAAGTGGGAAAAAGACCTAAACAGACATTTCTTCAAAGAAGACATACAGATGGCTAACAAACACAGGAAAAGATGCTCAACATTGCTCATTATTAGAGAAATTCTAATCAAAACTACAATGAGATATCACCTCACACCGGTCAGAATGGCCCTCATCAAAAAGTCTACAAATAAATTCTGGAAAGGGTGTGGAGAAGAGGGAACATTCTTGCACCGTTGGTGAGAATGTAAACTGATAGAGCCACTATGGAAGATGGTATGGAGAGTCCTTAAAAAATTAGGAATAAAACCACCATATGACCCAGCAATCCCACTCCTAGGCATATACCCTGAGGAAACCAAAATTGAAAGAGACACATGTATCCCATTGTTCATCGCAGCACTATCTACAGTAGCTAGAACATGGAAGCAACCTAGATGTCCATCAACAGATGAATGGATAAAGAAGTTGTGGTCCATATACACAATGGGATATTACTCAGCCATCAAGAAACACATTTGAGTCAGTTCTAATGAGGTGGATGAACCTAGAACCTATTACACAGAGTGAAGTAAGTCAGAAAGAGAAAGATAAATACTGTATTCTAACACATATATACAGAATCTAGAAAAATGCTATTGAAGAATTTATTTACAGGGCAACAGCGGAGAAACAGACAAAGAGAATACACTTATGGACATGGGGAGAGGGGAGGAGAGGGCAAGATGTATGGAAAGAGTAACATGGAAACTCACATTACCGTATGTAAAATAGATAACCATGGGAACTTGCTGTCTGGCTCAGGAAACTCAAACAGGGGCTCTGGACCAACCTAGAGGGGTGGGGTGGGGAGGGAGATGGGAGAGAGTTTCAAAAGGGAGGGAAATATGTATACCTATGGCCGATTCATGTTGAGGTTTGACAGAAAACAGCAAAATTCTGTAAAGCAATTATCCTTCAATAAAAAATCAATGAGTTAAAAAATTTAAAAAATGTGAATCACTAAATTATCATCATCATTGTTATTATTCGGCAGTGTTTGTATGCAAGTCTCTGTAGTCTGCAAAGTCAGTAGGCAGTCTGGATAAATGTGCACCTGGTCACCTTTTAATTCATTATGTTTTTGCTAAGCATTTATTTATTCTTGAAAGATGGTGCTCGCACAGATATCTAGAGTGTACTGTTTTGAAATTTTTATTTTTATTCACTTCAGATCTTGAAATCGAGTAGTCCTTCTAGATGTTCTTGTGGAGGTAGTACCAGCCGAAATCTTGGGGATTCTATTTAGCATCCCGAGTTTCTATTTTATCACAGTGAGTTTTAGTTGAAGGTGTTTTTTAAACTGTAGGTATTTTGCTGATTGTCTGAAACCTAAGTCCTTATGAAATATGCTAACCATTCATTTGGAAAACAAAGTTCAAATTGTACTAGCTTCTTTCCTGTCATCACCTGAAATCCAGGTAAACTCAATACAAAATCCGTTCAAGAAATATCTAGAGCATCTGCTGGTTCCAGTTGCTGGGGGCATACGAAATCAAATAAGATACGGTCTTGCTGTCTGGGAGCTCAGAGTCTAACGTGGAGAAACAGACACACATGGAACATTTAAGCAACTTGATGGACATCAGGACAGAGGTGTTTATTCATAAGGGTTAGCATACGATTAGAGAAGTGTCATCTACGTTAGGCTGGTGGGTATGAGGGGAGTTCCCAGAGCAGACGACACAGAGAGAAGATGTAAATGTTACTAGAAGATGGCCAGGAAAGGCATGGAGGAACAGTGTGGTCCTCCACGATAGTGTGGCCCCCATGCATGTGTCTGCCCAATGCTGAATTGTGGAGTAGAGCCAGAATAGGGGCTTGGCCACAGGGAAGTCTTCAGTGTGATGCTTAGGAGCTTGAGTGATCTTCTAGAAATCTTGGGAGCCGCTAAAAGGTGTTTTGCCTGTCCTTGTCAGTGAAACCACTTTTCTCCTAGTTATGTAGATTGAAGGTATGTTGTCTTTTTTTAAAAATCAATTTTTATTGTAGTTACTTTATAATGTTGTGCTAGTTTCTGCTGTAAAGTGTATATTCCCTCTTTTTTTTGATTTCCTTCCCATTTAGGGCGCCACAGAGCACGGAGTAGAATGGCCTGAGTTATGCAGTAGGTTCTCATTAGTTGTCTGTTTTATATGTAGTATCAACGTCTATATGTCATAGTGTGTATATTATCGCTGCTGTTTGCCAAACCGTTTACTACTTCTCCTTTTAATTTGTTCTTCATGGTGTCTCTAGACTAGGTATTTTTGCCCTGTTTTAGTCTCATCTTTTCTGAGTCTTCCCTGGAGGTTCAGATGGTGATGAATCTGTCTGCAAATGCAGGAGACCCACGTTTGATCCCTGGGTCAGGAAGATCCCCTGGAGACGGAAATGGCAACCCACTCTAGTTTTCTTGTCTGGAGAATCTCATGGACAGAGAAGCCTGGCTGGCTGCAGTCCATGGGGTCGCAAAGAGTCGGACACGACTGAGGGACTAAGCCTTTCACTTTTCCTGTGCAGGGTCCATTGAGGGGTTCCCCTAAATGCACTCGCTGCCTCCCCTCTCCTCCAGCCTGTTCACTGTCTTAACCCTGCCAAGTTCATTTACTTAAATCCCTTGGGCTTCAGAAAGCTTTAGCCTCTTTCTGTGACTCACGGTATTCTGCCAAATACAATAAATAAATAAATTCCAACTTGTGTTGGAATGAACTGGAAACCTCCTCCCTTGACTCCCCAAGCCCGTGGTATAGCAACAACCAAAGAATCATCTACCCGCAACTTCCCTTCTTCCCAAACCCACCCTCTCATCAGGCCAGGGTTAGCCTGCCGTGTTCCTCCCAGCCCTGCCACCAAGCCACCTTTGGGTGCCCTCTGTAGGAATCCCTGCTTCTTCTCCATTTCAGTTGCTGCTTCTGCCATATACGTACCTGGCCCATCTTGACCCATATATGCTGCCTGAAAGTGTTAATTATTATTTAAGTCATTTTACAATTATATTTGATCTCTTCACATTTTAAGCTCCTTGAGGGGAAAATTTGTGAGAGAATCCATCAAGTGCTCAGCATAATGCCTAGCTCCTAGTAGGCTCAAAAAAATTATAATTATTGTTGTTATCATTTTGGGTTTTTTTTTTTTTTTAAGGATATGGCTTCTTTGCATCCATAGAGCATTTAGTAAAAGAGGCCCATACACAAGTGTGCTGTCCAGACCGAGCGGCTGGCTCAGCACTAAAAATGTCTGGCCAAATGTTGAGAGTTAGAATGAAAAGATTTTCCCCTTGCAACTGTAAATCTTATAAAGTGTTTGATTCCAGGCATGCTCTTAGATAGAACTTTCTTATTGTTAAAGTATATCTATTATTATTAAAAAATTGACACTTATTGTGTAATTTTCCAAGGATGTGAAGTATACACAATAAAAAGTAACTTTTCTTCCATACCCACCTTCCCCTCAACTCATCCTCAGAAGTAACTCCTGAGATGAATAGATCTTTAACCACTCTGTTTCATGTATGATAAAATGATAATAACTTTAAGACACTGCAGATTTATGAAGTGTATACTGAATCATCAAAAAATATGTTCATTATTCTCTTAATTCTTGAGACATTTTATTTATTGTTGCTGTCCTGTCGCTAAGTCGTGTCCGACTCTTTGTGACTCCATGAACTGCAGCACGCCAGGCTTTCCTGTCCTTCACTGTCTCCTGAAGTTTGCTCAGATTCATGTCCATTGAGTTGGTGATGCCATCCAACTGTCTTATCCTCTGCTGCCCCCTTCTCTTTTTTCCCTTCAATCTTTCCCAGCATCAGGGTCTTTTCCAGTGAGTCAGCTCTTCGCATCTGGTGTCCAAAGTATTGGAGCTTCAGCTTCAGCCTCAATCCTTCCAAACACTGGAGTGGGTTGCCATTTTCTACTCCAAGGGATCGTCCCGACCCAGAGATTGAACCCTCTAGAGTAATACCATTCATTATTGGATGGCTTGTGCTAAAGGCTACTTTAGCTGTTGTAAACTGGAGCTCATCCTTTCTCATACTGTACACTGAATGTAACTCCCCCCTATAACTTTACTCATTCTCATGATTTTATAATGTGCTTCTGATTCTTTACCTATTGTATTATATTACTATGTAACACATGACCACAAATTTAGTGACTTAAAACAGTACCCATTTATTATCTTACATTTCTGTGGTCAGTAGTTCAGGTATGGGTTAACTGGGTCCCCTGTTTAGGGTTTCACTTAGATCAGGCTGAAGTTATCACCTACAGAGTCCTCTTCTCAGAGTGTACTTGAGAATTCAGTTCCCACAAGACAGAATTGATGTCCTTGTTTATTGTTAGCTGTTGACTGAAGCGACCACTTGCAGCACTTAGAGACTGGCTCCACTCCCTATAGTCTCCATAGACCTTTTCACAGCATGGATATTTGCTTTCTTCTAGGACAGCTGGGGTGCATCTCTCTGACTTCTAATCCCTTCTGTTCTGCTATGATAGACATGTGACTGTAACCTAAGGGGAGTGACTGTCCCATCACAGTCACCTGCACTCACGGGAAGAGATGGGTGTACATGCCAGGAAGCCAGTATTCTGGTGGGTGCTATAATATTTTGCCTACAGTACCCATGTATGACATTGATATGTTAAGGTCAAGATTTAATTTAGTTCCAAGTTAGACTTGTAAAAATGAAGCGGAGGCTAGACTGTGAGAAGGTTAATTACAAGACCGCTACCCTTACTTGGCATTCACGGGAGGCTGGGCTGGATGGGCCATCGCCTTGACCTTATGAGAGCATTTTAATGTTCTGCTGAAATAGTCCAAGGATAAAAATTTAGCTCACAATTCAGAAAATGATAAGGGAACCTTTTCTGGAATTTACTTAAGAGGAGCAGAATTTAAACTTATATTTAATGCTAGTGACAGACCTGATTAGACCTAAGCAGATGGCCAGTGACAACTGCAGATTACCAACTGCAGCCTCAGTTTAAAAAGTGTGCCTATTTCTGTGGGGAATAACAATCTTTAATATTTTGGTTTCACTGTCCAGATTCCCTCTGGAGTTGGCTTTGTAGTTTTCCTCAGAATTTAGCTCTTCTGCTAATGTTTTCATCTCGGTTAATAGGAACCAAAGACTTACATGAAGAATTTCAGATGGCACTCTGATTATTACTGAACATGCCACATTGTAAAACTTAAAATACTGATCGCCCTTAAGAATATGTGTTGTCAGGACTTTCCTGGCAGTGGTCAAGACTCCGTGCTTGTAATGCAGGAGGCACGGGTTTGAACCCTGGTCGGGGAACTAAGATCCTACATGCCTGCCACCTATGTGTCCAAGAAAAAAAAAAGAAATACGTGTTGTCATGGCACTTATGTGCTGTGCTGAAGTGCCATTTATCATTTCCTGTAGGTATAGTTATTTAATAGCTTCCTTGGCGGCTCAGCGGTTAAGATTGCCCCTGCAATGCAGGAGATGCAAGGGACTAGGGCTTAATCTCTGGGTCGTGAAGATCCCCTGGGGAAGGAAATGGCAACCCACTCTAGTATTCTTGCCTGGAGAATCCTGTGGTCAGAGGAGCCTGGTGGGCTATAGTCCATGGGGCTGCAAAAGAGTCGTACACGACTTAGCAACTAAACAATGACAACAACAAATAGGCATAGTCACTGAACAGCCAACGAATCAAGTTAAAGAGATATATTGTGTTGGATGTAAAGCCCAGACTTGTTCATTTATTCTACAAATATTTCCTGAGTGCCTGTCATGTGCCAGGCACGGTGTTCATGCTCAGGATATGACAGAGAACAAAACGGACCTGGCTCCTGCCTTCAAGGGGAGGGGATTGAGGGATTAGACAGGCTGATGAGATCCTAAAGATCATTTTATTCTTTTATTCTCTAAAATTAGACTTTCTGTTTATTGTCCAGACAGTGAAATGATAGCCCATCAAGGAATGAAAGATACCTGAGGTCAGGCTGTGGGCGGAGTTATATTAGTAATGAAATTCCAAAGTGCCAACTGTCCAGCCTTGTCACATATCTCCCTCTTTTTGAATCTGGAGGCAGCTAAGTGACATTGTTTTGAAAAAATAAAGTAGGCATGAAGAAACTCAAAATCTCTTACCTGGTCTTCTTCTCATTTCTGTGCCCCACACTAATGCAATTGGGCCATTTTGCCCAGGGTCACAGAGCTAATTAGAGGCAAGACAGTGATTTGAATGCTCTAAGTCCAATCATCTTTTGACTACAGCTCCATAAAATACGTTAACACCCTCTGCTCTTCTGTCCTTTGTTGCCATTTTCTCGTGTGCATATAATTATTCATTCAGTAAGATGACTTTGAAAATGACAACCTCAGCTCCTTAGTATAAATTTTATTCTCATTTTCTTTAAAGATTTTTTTTTTGTCCAAAGCTGTCCAACTGTGTTTTCAGATATTTTCTCTTAGATTTATGTTCCACCTATGTCTCTGTGAGAGTAAATTTTCCTAGTCTCAGGTATCTGGCTTCCAGATAAAGAAATTTTATTGTTCTACTTAGAAGGAAATTTGCATGCTAGGAAAGTTACCACCTGGAAATTTATTGACTGCTTAGTTTACAGTTGACCTCTGAAGATGGAAACCACTTTTATATATGATACTTTTATTATCATTTGGGATTCTTTTAAAAATAAGATATTTATGTATAAGTGGGAATTGACTAGAAAATATCCTCCCTAACTAAATTTAATTTTGTTAGCAAATAGAGGAAGTTTAGTGTTCAGTGTGCTAAAATTCTGGAATCTGACACAACAAATTTTCCTTTATGGTCCAAGATGGTTTCTATATCCTGGAACTAATAATGAATCCAAGATTTACTGATGTCTTGACACATATCTTTTCAAGAGCCTCTTATTAGTTTGTATTTTTTCAGAATGGTACTCACATCTGCCTCTTCAGTAAAGATGATACTGATTCTTTCGAAATTAATGTGCTGCAAGGATTAATTAATTGTTTATAAAATGCTCTTGAATATATTTCCAGCGCTGATGAATACAGCCTTGTGATAAAGATAAGGGAAAATAAAAGTGGTTTATTATATTCCAACAATGTACTCTTATCCTCAATTTTTTTTTTACTGTCTTATTAGGCCCTATCAGTAAGTAGATGCCAAAAAATGTTGGTTTATTAACACATGCAAGAGGTAGAAGAAGCATATGGTTCTGTTAGGCCATTCATAAAATGGACTTGGGTAGAAAATGTTACTCCTCAGTGCTTTTTATTATTGTTTTCTTTTTCCCCCAAGAAACTCAAAATTCTTTAACCAGTATTATAGTGTTCACAGCAGTTCTCTCAAGGCCAATGTAAGGTGAGTAGATATTATTAAAAAAATAATCTCTCACCTTACTGATTTCCAGTTTCATCCATCCATACCTGTGACACGCACAAAAACTCAAAATAACTTCCTTTCCTCTCCAACTCATACAAATACTCAGACAGCCAGGCAATATCATCTAGATGAGTGCTTCTCCACTGAGGCTGATTCTGCCCCCCCAATCCCCTTCCCCGGGGGACATTTGGGGGCTGGAGACATTTTTGGTTGGTACAACCTGGGGGGTGGGGATTGCTGTTGGCCCCTAGTGGGTGGCAGCTGGAGATGATGCCAAACACCCTACAATGCACAGGACAGCCTGTACAACACACAACTACCTGGTTGGAAATAAACATAGTGCTGTGGTTGAGAATCTCTGATAGAGAGGAAAAAGCACTGGGTGGAGGGCTGAGAGATACGACACATATTAATTTGTCTCTGCTTCTTCTAGGCCCATCAGAAAGAGAAAAATGTACTCTGAATTTTCAGAATGAACACCTTATATGTATCATAATCCTTTAAAAAAAGATAATAATTCTAATGTTGTTAACAAAAGTTGCATAAACTTTTAAGAAAAGGAAAGAAATCGGAAAGAAAGGATTAAAGCATCTTGTTTTAAGTGTCTTGACATTATCAAAACTGATACCCTATTACTTGAAACATCAGTGACCAAGATGGAGAGGAAGAAGCAGGAGGCAAAAGAAAAGGAGAGGAAAAAGGAAAATGTATGCTTGTTTATTTAATGAGACTTGTGATACTTCTTGCTTTTTAATAAACTTGTGTATGCATGCTAAGTCGCTTCAGTCATGTCTTCTTTGCAACCCCTTGAACTGTAGCCTGCCAGGCTCCTCTGTCCATGGGATTGTCCAGGCAAGAATACTGGAGTGAGTTGCCATGCCCTCCTCCAAGGGATCCTTCCCACCCGGGGTTGAACTTAAACGTCTCTTTATGCCTCCTGCATTGGCCAGCAGCTTCTTACTAGAGCTACATTAGCAACCGTCATTTCATTGATCTTTGCTCTGAGCTTGGAGCTATCACAGGAGACAGTATGTGGGGGCAATAAATGATTGTAAGAAAACAAAGTAAACTAAAGGGAAGAAAAAGACGCTTTGGATACACGAGTGTGAGAGTCTTCATGGTGGTGGCGTAGGAAGGACTAGCAAGCTGTTGTCAGATTAGTCCTGACTGCGAAACCTGGGCTGAGATGCCAAGTTTGGTGTATGGACCCTGAGTTATTGAAGGAGCCTGCTGCTTCTGTCCATATTTTTACTTGCCATCTTCCTAAGCGATTCCTGGCACATCACTTAACCTCCCTGAAGTGAGATTATGCCTCACTTTATTTGCTTTCTGTGATTCAGTGAGAATGGAGAGAGATAGTGAGAGGTCTCCATCTAAAGACACGTGCTATTTTACTGGTGTTATTACTTAACTTCATCCTTCATTAATAACATGTTCAACCACCCAAATGGAAACAAGTGCTTCTGTAATACTACAAACTATTAAGCTCTCTGCTAAGATCTAAAATCTCATGTCATCCTCAGGAGTAACTTCAAGTTTTGCAAGCAGTATCTTTTGCCAAAGCTCGCCTTCTCTAGTGGTTACTTGGAATTTCTATGGATGGGAATTTTTTTTTTCTTTTTGAGCAATTAGTTCATTGCTGCAGCACTAATCATGAAAACAGGTCAGAGCCTTCTTAGAGCTGGGTTCTTATGCTTCCCCCAGCCCCCCGGAAAACAGCACTTAAATATTAATAACATCACTGGGAAAACACGGCAGCTATTTCCCCGTTTTCTGCAGCTCAATGAAGAGCTGTTCAGCGTGGACCCCAGTGCTCTCCCCTCATGAATGGAAGTGATTGTGAGGAAGCCATCTCCTACTAAGGCAAGATGTGACACAGTGAACAAAGGCTGGTTTTTAGCCTGATGTGATGAGCTCACCCCAGTGCCCATGTGGGGACTTTGAAGCTTATCCAGGTGCCAGCTTTCTGTGTATATGACATTCTTGGGGACTGGGCAGCAGGCCTTTAAACATTGATCTGTAGTGTGTGAATTACAAGGTCAGATGGGGTGAGGTGTCATAATTTCTATTTAGCCTGAATTTCCCTCAGAGGAGGCATATTTCCTTTACCCTGAGTAAAGGAAAAGTATAATATTTTCAAGTCAGCCAAATCAATAAAGGTGTTTTAAAAGTAAATTTGTGTAATTATTTTCCGAGGTGGATATGGCTATAAATAAGAAGGTGTATTTCTCCTTTTCAGTACCTCCCACACCTTCTGTTAGGCTATGCTAATGCTCAGGAGAGATGCAATTAGGAATCCAGGTTCAGCATAGGCAGCTGAGATGAGAAAATCTCACAGAATCAGTATTTTTTTAAACTGAAGTAGTGTTGGCATAATATTATATTAATTTCAGGGGTACAGCATAATGATTTGATATTTTTATATATGACACACCATACAAACTTATTATAATATTATTGACTATATTCTCTGTGCTGTACTTTATAGCCCTATAGTATTTATTTTATAATTGGAACTGTGTACCTCTTGATTCCCTTCATCTTCCTCACCTCTGGCAACTACTGGTTTGTTCTCTATGTCAGTGAGTCTGTTTCTGTTTTGTACAACTCAATAAAAACAAACAAACAAAAAAAAAACTCTAGCAATAACAGATAATCCAATTAAAAACTGGTCAGAAGAACATGGATAGGATTTTTCCAGAGAAGAAGTACAGACAGCCAACAGACTCGTGAAAAGATGGTTAACATCTCTGGTCATCAGGGAAATGCAAATCAAAACCTCAGTGAGGTATCACCTCACATCTGTCAGAATGACTACCATCAGAAAGACAAGAAGCAACAAGTGTTAACAAGGATGTGGAGAGAAGGAACACTCTTGCACTGTTGATAGAAATGTAAATTGGTGCAGCCGATCTGGAAAAACAGCATGGAGGTTCCTCAAAAGACTGAAAATAAAAGTGCCATACAATCTAGCAATTTCACTCCTGGCTACATAGCTGAAGAAAATGAGCTGAAATAATTTAATAGCTGAAACTAATTTAAAGAGATTCATAAACCCCGATGCTCTTGGCAGCATTATTTATAGTAGCTAAGATTTGGGAGCAACCTAAGTGTTCATCAACAGATGAATGATAAAGAAGATGTGGTATATATTCACATACAGTGGAATCTTAGCCATAATAAAGAACAAAATCTTGCTATTTGCAACAACATGGATGGACTTGGAGGGTATTATACTAAGTGAAATAAGTAAGAGAAAGACAAGTATTGTGTATTCACTTACACGTGGAATCTAAAAACAAACAAATGAACAAATATTACAAAACAGGATCCATCTTTGATTCATGTGATGTCTTAGAGCCACTTTGCTATTTTTTCTCTTTGAATTGACTGATTCTGTTGTTTCATCATCCTGTAGTCTTTGTTTATTATATTGGCTGTATGCAAATCCATCCAACTATTTGAACATCGAAGTGAAATTAAATCATATTCGTTGTTTTCCACTTATGTAGAGGTTTTCCAGTCACATTATATATTGTGTATACAAATAGTTAGGCATCCACAATACACATAACACTGTGTTGGGTGTTATGTGAATTGAGAACAAGAGCAATTTATAGTCTAGACTTATAAGAAAAATGACTACAGAATAAGACTGATGTTGCTACTTAGTGGAAAAGTGGCATCCTTTGAATCAATGTTTATTAACTAAGAAAACCTTAGGTAAGTTAGTTGAGCTCTGAGTTTCATTTACCTCACTTGTGAAATGAACATAATGCTACTAACCATGTAATACTACTACCATGTAACTGTAATACTACTAACCAAGTGACCTGTATGCATGTGTGCTTAGCCACTCAGTTGTGTCCAACTCTTTGTGACCCTATGGCCTGTAGCCCACCAGGCTCCTCTGTCCATGGGATTTCCCAGGCAAGAATACTGAAGTGGGTTGCCATTTCCTTCTCCAGGAGATCTTCCCAACCCGGGGATCAAACCCACATCTCCTGTGTTTCTTGCATTGCAGGCAGATTCTTTACCCACTGAGCCATCAGGAAAGCCCCTTGTAGGTACATGATCAAAATAAAATAAAGCATTGTATACAACACATTAATGCAGAGTGGATGCTTACTAAATGTTACCTACTATTATGAAGACCCCAAAACATGCACTGTGGTTTGAGGGCTCTCAGGATTCAGGGTAGGAATGTACTCTTTGTGAGTTAGGGTAGTTTGGGAGGAATTCATGGAAATTCCTCTTAATTTGAGCTCTTAATGATCTATGAGAAATCGTGGGTCCTAAATGTACAAGAAATCTGCAAAAGATGCCAGGATGTATTAACCATGATAACATTTTGAAAATGAGAATTGGTAAATACCAAATTGTATATTGTGTAGTATTCAGATTTTGATACTGAAACTCACACTTGTCACTTAATCTCCTTAAAACCGAGCTGTGATTGGATATCTTGGGGGTGGGGGTGGCCAAAACGGTCAGCAGCATTGGCTTTCTCTTGGGCTGAGGTTATGTGGGGAGGGCGTGGGGAGCAGAAGTCAGAGGTAAAACGAAAATCTGGAGAAGAGAGCCACTGTGTCCTTCCCAGGGACAGTCATAGAGATGCTGAATTTGGAGGAAACAGAAGTGGAGCTGCAGATACATGTCACAGCACAGGTGTTCAGTGTCACAGACAGGATAAAAATGGACTAAGAACAAGCAAGAGGACATCTTAAGTGCCTTAAGCACCAGCCACCCTCTGAGGCTCACCTGTATCAGTTAGCAGGTATATGATAATTAGGTAGATCAGGCTGACTTAGACCGATTAGAAATTCCTGCCCGCTCTAAAACGAGAGTCTTTCCATGTCCTGGTTGATCCACAGGCTGACTTTCACTTCTGACTCTCCTTACTTTTCACCCATCTACTCCAACTGAGCTTGTGGTCTCAATGTTTTCTCTTTACACATATTTTCCTAAACTCAAGCCTTTTTCTTTATATCCAACCTGAATTTCCAAGTGTTAGTCACTCAGTCGTGTCTGACTCTTTACAACCCCAGGGACTATAGCCCGTCAGGCTCCTCTGTCCATGGAATTATCTGGGCAAGAATACTGGAGTGGGTTGCCATTCCCTTCTCCATGGGATCTTCCCAACCCAGGGATTGAACCCAGGTCTCCTGCATTGCAGCAGATTCTTTAATGTCTGAATCACCAGGAAAGACTGTGTTAGTACATCCTTGCACGTAGCACTGTTTTGCAGATGTAGCCCATGCCTCTCAGAGAGCCCTGAACAGCTAAGGAAACCAGTTACTTGCTAAATAAATCTGTACTTTTTCCCTTGGAAGATGATTTACTACATTATTATAATTCCCTGAGGATTTTTTTTTTTAAATCAAAGAAGCTTTACCACTTATGAATGATCACACCTCTTGTTGAGATGTAACTGACTTCCAAAACATACACCCATTGTCTAGTTTTATGTCAGTGAGTTCTGCTGCTCAAGAATTCAATTCTTCTCTGTTCTAATCTCAGGATCAGTTTGCTGTATTTATCAGAAGTCGTCCTGTAACCCCAACATTAATGTTTTCTCCTGTGAAATGTTTCTAAGTCAGCCTCAGGGGATCAGGCATCCAGTCCCATGGGTCTTGAGTGAGTGTTTTTATAGCTACGACCATCAACACTCATGCTGCTTTTGTGTCATTTCAATCACTGGGGTAAAAGGCATCCCTAATATTTACTATTTCGTGCTGAATACAGAAAAAAAAAATCATTCATTATGTAATACTGTTTCCCATAGGCAAAGAAATCTGAATTCTGTAAGCTTTTTAAATATTTTTAAAAACATTATTTTGCCCAACCTCGGTCATCAGCAAAGGTGGGAGGGAAAGAGAATGATTTGTGTCCTATTCCTTTTAGACTGAATAAAATTCATTTCTTAAATCAACATTTTAGGGTTAAAACTGCAAATATTCTTTGTTCAAGAACTTCTATTTTTATAGAGGTTCCAAGCTACTGTGTGAAAATGATTCAGTGGAATCAATGCCTACACCATGTCGAGTAGTTAATATTTGCTTAATGCTTGAATTAATCAGCACTAGATTCTTTGCTGGTGTCCTGGGTTCTTCTTATCCAAGAGATTTTTTTAGACTCACATGCTGCTTTCAAGGTTAAAAGACTTGCCTTCTAATGAATATTTTCTAAAGGAATGGCTCTGAGCCATCCCACCTCTTCCCCAAATCTCCCCTCAAAACTTCTACTACCACCATTAACAACAAAAAGAACACCCTAAACTCTGGGACTATTCTTTTTTAAAAATAGTTATTTATTCGGTTGCACTAGATCTTAGTTGCCACACATGCAGCGTAAAGAATCTAGTTCCCTAACCAGGAGTTGAACCCAGGTCACCTGCATTGGAGGCGTGGAATCTTAGCCACTGGACCACCAGGGAAATCCCTCTAGATGACTCTTGCAGTGAAGTTTGCAAGGTTGTTTTTTCTTCATGTGAAGCTGACTTTTAAGATACTAAGGGGATTGTGCCAACTGGGTCTCCTCACCCCTATGCTAAACCTAGAGACCCACAGGATTGCTTCTAGAATAGGATCATGGACTCTCCTGTCTTTTACTCCTTTGACTATTTCTGGAAAATTAAGTAGCTTTGGGATCCGGTCTAGGAGAGGGAAAAATAGAATTGATATCTTGCTTAGTTGTAGTTGTTCAGTTGCTAAGTAGTATCTGACTTTTTGTCACTCCATGGACTGCAGCATGCCAGGCTTCCCTGTCCTTCACTATCTCCTGGAGTTTGCTCAACCTCATGTGCATTGAGTAGATGATGCCATGCAACCATCCATCCTCTGTTGTCCCCTTCTCCTCCTGCCTTCAGTCTTTCCCAGAATTAGGGTCTTTTCTAATGAGTCAGCTCTTTGCATCAGATGGCCAAAGTATTGGAGCTTTAGCATCAGTCCTTCCAGTGAATATTCAGAGTTGGTTTCCTTTAGGATTGACTGGCTTGATCTCCTTGCTGTCCAAGAGACTCTCGAGAGTTTTCTCCAGCACCACAGTTCAAAAGCATCAATTCTTCAGCGTGTACTTATTTGGGTTCCCTCTAACACTGACATAACCCAGCAGTGTTTGAATGTCACGTCACGCAGGCACAGGCCACATTCAGTGGGTTCAACAGGATGAACCCCTGGGGCCCTTCCTGAGCCTGGATTAAACTGCAAACAGGATGCAATCTGCAGTGTGGATGTAGGGGCCAGCCAGCCCCTACTAGACTGGGTGCCTTTGCATTGGTGTGAAATTTCCCAAGAAACTACTGTACTCCTTTGTCTATTTTTTTTTTTTTTTTTGTCACATTATGGAGTCATAGTCCAGCCAGGGTAGGAATGTGGTTTCTCATTAGAGACCTCTTAGCAATGCTCCCCCAGAATTCACAGCAGGATCCTCTGTTCTCCGTCTTCACTTGCTGGTGACTCGTAGCAAAAGCTCAACTTGTAGAGAGGGCTCTTCTAAATAATAGCAACTTGGCCACTGCATGAACTCATACTAATTATGTTTCTGTCACTCATCTGTGGTAGATCTTTTTCGGCTCTTGTATAAAGTAGCTCCAAGGTATTATTTCTGCGTACTTATATAAGCTCTGCTCATTAAATAAAGTGCTTGAAGTTAAGTTCCCTTTTAATTTTGTTTTCTAAGATCATCTTAATAAGCAACGGACTGCACTGTAATAGGCTCTTTTTGTAGAATAGTTAATGACAACTTGATATAAGATCAATTTTTTAAAAAGTGCAAAGAAGTCAAGGGGCCTTATCATTACTTTACACTTTGCTTTTTAAAGTTCCTCAGCTCTTGTCCAAAGTGTCACAGTAACAATTCATTCGGTGTCTCCCAAGTAGTCATTATCAGAATCTGGATTCTTTAAGTGGAAGAAGTATTAGACTTGCAATCAAGAGAGGAATTTTATCACTGTCACTTAACAGCTACATAAATCCCTCGATTTCTCTAAGCATCTCTTTATCATTTGAAAATGGGAATAATAATTTTTACCTTACAGGGTTATTATGAGAGTAAATTATTCCTTTGTAGGTGTGATTCCTTTATCCAAAGTCCAAAGCACTTTGTAGATGGGCAAATTCTACGTGTCTTTGATTTTGTCATTATTATTTTTGTTAATGCCAAACTACTTTAGACAGGGATATTTTAAATATGCTCTTTGGGCTTCCCTGGTGGCTCAGTGGTAAAGAATCTGCCTGCCAGTGCAGGAGACACAGGTTCGATCCCTGGTCTGGGAGGATCCCACATGTCTTGGAGCAACTGAGCCCGTACGCCAGCAACTATTGAGCTTGTGCTCTAGAGCCTGGGAACCTCAACTACTGCGCCCACATGCTGCAGCTACTGAAGCCCTCTGGCCCTAGAGCCTGTGCTCTGCAACAAGGAAAGTCACTGCAATGAGCAGCCCGCGCACCGCAACTAGAGAACACCCGCGTGCAGCAACAAAGACCCAACAGAGCCAGAAACACATAAATAAAATTCTAAAAAGATATGCCTTTCGATTTTATGTTAAGGAATTAGGCATAAGGCTTTACAGGCATCTTTGAATATTTCTTTTAAGAATAACTATAATGAGTGATATTGTGTAGAAAAATCTCATCTGAAAAATCACATGGTCCTTTGTTGACCCCATGGAGCTGACTGGTGATGTGTGGCTAATGGAACCGGTCACAGCTGCATGGTGTCCGAATTTGTATTGTTGGGCCGTGCTATGCACATTCTAGTTTGATTGACCTTTACTGACTCTTTCTTAACTCGGACAGTTTGAGGAAATTCCAATTCATATGTCAGGCAGAGAATTCCAGTTTGCTTTGTGACAATACCACTTGATGAGGACTGTCACAGTAGACTTAAAATCATTTAAAACAATTTCAGTTCTTTAAGTTGAATGTGTTGGGTCAAACAAGATCAATGGAGTTGCTGCTTCTACACAGCTTTTCTTTTACCCTGAAAAATGGTGGTTTTAATGCTTTGCATGTATAAATTTGTAATATGGTTTCCATAATGTGAAACTAACCAAGATTTAGTTATTCCTGGGACTAGATTTAAGCAAACATAGCCTTGATATTAGAATCTATTTCAATATATGTTATATTTGGTATTTTACATTGTCAGTACATCCTTTTATCCGTATGTCCATACATATTTTATACAGTAAGTAAAAAACTTTATGTGGTATTTTCAGTGACATAGTTAAACATGTTTGTGGTTTGATCATGTGAATGCATCTTCTGTATAAGTGTAAATAAAGATTAATAATATATTAATACAGAAAATTGATAGTTGAAGGAAGTTAAAGATTTCTTTTTACTCTGGATAGTTTTATTCAATTAAATTATCAGTGGATATTTAACACCTTCTATGCGATGAAACAATTTTTGTAGCTATATTATGGATTGGGAAAGAGGGAGAAGGGAGAGAAACTTCTAACAATTTAATATTGTTTTTTAGTTTTCAGACCCAAATTACCCTTATATACCTCTTTCCAGTAGTTCTTGTTTTATATTATATAATACACAGAATAATATATCATCCTCAGTGACTCTAATAACATCTATTTTAACTCCCTTTCTTCAGATTAAACCCCTTGGGCAACACTAGTGGGAAAAATATAGGTCTATTTTTATGTAATATTAATAGTTAGATGGTGGTGATGTTGTTCCATTTGGTTGCTATTTGTCTTCAGTGAAAAATCATTTTAACCAAACACTCCTTCTGCTTGTGTTGTACCTTTTATCATGATGGCTCTAAATCACTGTAATTTTTTTTCAGTGAGGAGTGTTTTAAAAAGTGTTAGACAAATGTCACAGCATCTGGAACAAGATCAGAGACTGGCCTCTTGTACATTTGAACATTCAGTGAAAGAAGATGTTTCTTCTCCTTTTAAACTAGCCATCATGAGTCCTTCATGGTGCCTCCATTTATACCCTCTTTCTCAGAGACCTCATTATTAGGACATAGTATGCTGCACTTATTACAATGAACTAAAACTAAGCACCAGTCGCCTCTTATAGTCTGCAAAGTCCGTGTGGTATTTGCTCATAACTTCTAGTTTGATTGTGAATTATGTGTCAGGCCATCACAGGTTACCTGATCAGAATATGACATGGTGCCCAACCCCTAAAGTGTCCTAGGTGATTGGAGAGTGAAGGAATATGATTACAAAGGAAATATTTGGAACACAAGTGCTTTCCCAGGGTGGAGGCAGGCAAGCCCGGGGAGAATGGGCTGGATCTGGATTAGAGCCTTGGAAATATTAGTGAATTTTCAAATATTCCAGCTGGAAGCTTCAATCCCCTAAGAGTACAGTTGTGAAAACAGAAGTCATTAATCTGGCTTCAAACAACTACTTTGGGCAAAGCAAGGATTAGCATCTTGTCTTTGATTTGGGATCCAGGGAGTTGACAGAGGTAGAACTTGAGTTGGTTCCAGAAGAATGGATTAGTAGAAGGCAAAGCAGAGATGAATGGGCGTCCATGACTGACTCAGGGCAGGGGGTTACTGTTGAGCACTTTCTATGTAGCTGAGAGAATTCAACTGTATGATGAAGAGGTGACGCACAAAGGAATACTACTAGGAAATAAATTTGTTTTTGTTTTGTTTGGGGCCTGTTCTTTTTTTATTTTTTCAATTAATTTATTTATTTTTGGCTGTGCGGTTTGTGGGATCTTAGTTCCCCGACCAGGGATTGAACCCGCACCCCTTGCGTTGGAAGCACAGAGTCAACTGCTGGGCCATCAGGGAAGTCCCTTATTTATTTATTTATTTATTATTTTATTGGAGTATAATTGCTTTACAGTGTTGTATTAGTTTCTCTATACAACAACAAGAATCAGCTGTATGTATCCATAGATCCCCTCTCCCCTGGACCTCCCTTCCATCTCCCCTCCCCCATTAGAAAATAAGTTTGGGTAGATTGACAGGCTTGAGGGTAGGCATCATGGGAGAGCCCTTGAAAGTGATAAAGAATGCATTGACTTGATGAGATGGGAAATAGGGAATTATTATTTCTTTTGTGTGTGAGTGAAATAAAAGGAATCTTGTTAAGAAAATTAGTCTGAATGCTATAACTTAAAATATTTGGAGGGCACTAAGCTAGAGCTTAGAGTCTAGCCAAGGCATGGCTCTGTAATTCAGTTAGGGATCTAGACTCAGGGGAGAGCATGACACTGGGGATTGATCAGAGACCTTTAGAAATAAGCAGGGATGAGATTTTAGAGAAATTGAATTGGAAGGTAAAGGAGAAAAGGATCAAAGATAACTCATAGGGTCCTGGTCAAGGATACTGTGTATTTTGAAAAGGGAGAACAGTTTTAGGAACTGGTGGACAAGTGAAATTTTGCATCTAGCACTATAGGTATACGAGGAGACATTTCTTCAGCAGCCAGTGCAGAGCATGCTGAGTGATGTCAGGAATCTGCAGGGCCCTGGGGCCCCTGGAGATCTGGGCTCACAACTCCCACCATATCACACTTCTCCCACGTTCTGTTGGTCAAAGCAAAGTCACAAGGCTGGCCCAGAATCCAGGAGGAAAAGAAATAGATTCCACTTTTGAGGAGCATTGCCAGAACTGCTTTGCCAATGGGCATACAGACAGGAGTGGGAAGAATGTGTGGCAGGGTTTTTTTCAGTACATCACAGAATATGATCAGATTTTTATTACAAAATCTTTAAGACTATAGCATGAAAATACATTTGGTGATCAGGAAAAAAATTTAGACTGGAAACATGGGGACCAGCTAAGATGTTATGGTAAACCAGGAAAATAGTTATGGGTATGTTAATTAAAGCAATGGCAAATGGACGGACAAATGTGAACAGATCCAAAAAATATTAAGATGGAAAAACTTGGAAATAATTTTGATGTGGAGAAGAGTCAAAGATGACTATCAAGTTTCTTGTTTAGGCAATGCAGAATAAAACTATGATAGACACTGAAATAGGAGCAGACTTAGATGAGTAGATGAAGACTGCTATTTGGGTAATGTTGAATCCGAGAGATTTATAGGACGTCAATGAAGAAAAAGGAAAAGGTCTCACCTGAGGATGAAAGGCTTGATAGGGTTTTAAGGAAATTGGTAAAGTTGTTGTTGTTGAGAATGAAGGGAACAGATGACTGGGAAATGTGGGACAATGGAAAGTGTTGGGCAGAGAGTAGAAACTACGAATGTGTGTGGCTCAAGTCTTCTGAGTTGAGCAATTTTTTCTAGTAATGGTAAGCCATAATGTATACGGGTATGCTCTGCTTTTTTGAAAGATCACTTTATACCACTTTGCTTTCACGTAAGACCTATGTTAGTACCTGCTTTGATAACTGAAAGAAACCTGAAAGGGTTTTTGCTTTGACAAAAAAAGGAAGAAAGCGAAAATTGCTTTTAGTGCGTGTTTTGCAATGAGCTCTTATAAAGAGTGCACACCCTGAGCAGGGAGCGGGGTACCACCAAACTCCTTCCCTGGGAACTACGCTCAGCATCTCAGCATCCAGGTGCCATAGCCTTGAACTGTGTCTGTATCTGGGCTTTATCTCAATCTATCTGTGCGTCTGTTAGCAAGGTATGACCTAAGGTCATTGCTTCTTTGCTTTATGCCAGTTCGGCTTACTAAAGTTTTCATGTGAATCCTCTACTTTGGGATAGTGGGGGAAACCTGTGTAGGCAGTGAGAATTCCATGGATCAGCCCTGACATTAGGTATTCAGTAAAATGCCTCTGCTCGATGTAAGGAAAAGAAGTGTAGGTAGAGATTTCTGAAGATCAAGATAAGGTATCTGAAAAGGCAATGGTCAGGACCTGTGACATATTTTTCAGGACACAATGCAAAGTGAAAATATTGAGCTCCTTCTTCAAAAATTATGAAATGCAAGATGGTGGCGAGAAAGCATTGGGCCAACCTGGGGGCCCTTCTGTACACGTCGCGTGCTCAGGACGCTGGCCTGGCAGTGGGGAAACTATCTGTAGACTGAGGAGAACAGTCGCTGTGAAAATTTGGCTATTTCTCTTTGAACATCCTTTTCCTACCTCTTCTTTTGTCAAACCTATAAATAACTAAGGTAATAAAAGTGATGGATGCTAAGGAGGTTGTGGACATGGAGGAAGTTGGCTGGCATGATATATTTGGGGGCTGACCCTCACTATTTATCTCTGCCTATTTAAATGGAAAAGCTGATCTCTCTGGCCTCGAGCCCTATATCACTGTCTGTGTCTGCACTGTGACAGCCCCGCTGAGTTCTCAAGCAATATTAATTTGAAGGTTATCATTTTAAGCACAATTTTCCTAAACTCCTCTATTTCCTCAGGAACATTTGAAGCTCTCTTCTTCATTCTTTCCCTTCTCTTTGAATCTGCCTGAATGCTGGCTTGCTTGTGCTGAAAAAAGAGGGGTTACTCTCTAGCATTTCTGAAGAGTCCAGGGAACAAGAAACCAATTTGGGGAGGTGAGAATTCTACCACTGAACCACCAATGCATGAAACAAATTTTGAAATCAAAGTTGAGTTAAGTATGCTGGTCCCAATGAGTCCTAGTTGCTGCAGCACAATTTCTATTGCAGACACATAAACTCCCATCTGTATTTCCCTTAATTTCAAAGAGCCTGCCCTTGAGAGGGTGTGGGGTTACTGGGAGTCAGGCTCACCATCCTTATTTGAAAGGCAAATGTGAAATTATACTCAGACTTTAGATTTTTTTTTTTAGCTAGAATGAATTTAGAGATAAGTGATTGTGAATTATAATCTTTTCATTTTATAAATGAGGAATCTGAGACCCAGAGCTGTGATTTGCTTCACATCAGTCAGCTGGAAGGCATTGACTTGAGAGACTCTAGAGGAACTCTTACAATATCCCAATATGCTCTGTTATCTTCCATCCTAAACAACAACTAACTACACAGAAAGCAACCCTCTCCCAGTTCCTTCCACCACAGTATCTCGAATAATAATTTGGAAGAAAGTCAAAGTGTTAGTCACTCAGTCGTGTCTGACCCCATGGACTGTGGCCCACCAGGCTCCTCTGACCATGTGATACTCGAGGCAAGAACACAGGAGTGAGTTGCCATTCCCTTCTGCAAGGGATCTTCCAACCCAGGGATCGATCCCAGGTCTCCCGCATTGCAGGCAGATTCTTTACCATCTGAGCCACGAGAGAAGCCCATTATGTGAGAGGGGGAAGGATTAAAGAGAAATCAATGATCTCCTTAAGTGGAATTTATTTTAGATAAAGCTTACCACAGAATGAATTTCTGTAAATAACATCATTCATTTTTCAATATTGCTTTCAGTATAAGATCACATTACTTCTTTGTGAACTTATGATAAAGGAAATCATATGCAATAATGAAGCAATTATTTTTGAATTATAAATAAAACAATTTTAGAATAGATATTAGAAATATTCAGCTTATTTGTTTTCAGAAACTTTATCTGCCACTTTTTATCCCGGACTACAGTATGTCGAGGAAAGTGTTTCTCTATAGGGTGAGTATCATGTGATATTACTTAAATCTTTATTGCCTAGAAATATTTTTTTGTTTCAGTATAACTTGTTAACATTTGAAACTCGTGTATTTTTTCAAAAATAAGCTACATTTTATACAGTTGTAGCTTTACAGGCAATTTTCAAGGATGGTACAGAGTTCGCATTTATTCCACATCAAGTTCCCTCATGGTTAACATTCTATGCTAGTATGTTATCATCAACAAACCAATAATTATACATTATTATGAACTAAACACCATTTTCTTAGTTTTCTTTGCCAAAGTCCTATGCAGGAGAACACATTATTTGTATTCATAGTTGTCTCTCCTCCTGGATCTGACAGTTTCTCGTACATTCCTTGTTTCTAATGACCTTGACAGTTTTGAGGAGCACTGGTCAGGTATTTTGTGGAAGGTTCCTTACTGAGATTTGTCTGATGTTTTTCTTGTGTTTGGACTGGGATTATGTGTTTAGCGAAGGAAAAGTGCCATTCCTATCACACTGTGTCGAAGATACATACTCTCAACTCGACTTACCATTGATTTTAGTCTTGATCAGTTGGCTGAGGTGGTATTTGTCAGCTTTCTCCCTCTCCCATTTCCATACAGTATTCTTTGGAAGGAGTCACTTTAGCCTGTATAAGGAGCGAGGATTGAGTTCCACCTCTTTGATAGCAGTAGATCTGTATAAATTATTTAGAATTCCTCTGCAATGGGAGATTGTTCTCTTCCCTCTATTTATTCAATCATCTATTTATGTCAGTATGGATATATATTTTATTTATTTATTTTTTTGTGTGTGTTTTAAAAACAATATTGTTTTATTACTAACAGGAGTGGCCTGCCTGGGTAGGTGGGTGTGCTGGGCTCAGGGTATGTGGGGGGTGTGAAGAGCAGATAGCTGAGAGGCTGGAAAGAAAGGGAGTGGGTCTGGAGGCTAGGCCCACAGGTTCCTCCAGTTTACTTAGGGCCAGAGGCGGACTTAATAAAGGATTCATGGCAAGCAATGGCCAGGCCACCAATAAGATTAAGAAATTCTTGGAAATCTAGCTGCCCATCAGAGTTGAGGTCCAATCTCTTCATCATGCGGTCAAGGACACCAGGGTCCTTCTGGTTCTTTGTGAAGGCACCCAGCTCTGTATTCATGAAGATTAGGAACTCGGCCTTGGAGAGTTTGCTGTTGTTACCATCCCTTCCAGCATGCTTTTGGAAAACAGCAATCAGAGACTCGATGCATCGTTCAGTCTCCGTAGGGCTGGATACTTTTGCCATGTCGGAGAGGAGCGAGGCGCGCAGATACGAGCGGGGAGCTGCGCGGCGGGCACTGAGTATGGATATATATTTTATAATTTTAGTTACATTCCCATGCAACTTTATTTCATTTGCTGCTCAAAGTGTTTTAGCTTTCGCCTTTGGGAACTCTTTCCATTGTATTTGCATATATTTTATCTGATAGTTTTCAAATAAATGTGTTATAGTTTCAAAAGACACCAGAATATATCTTATATAAGAATAAGTCTATTACCTTGACACAAAGCAGAGGTCGATAAAAATTTCAAGTGGACCATTTTCTGTGTTTGCACCACATTTTCTGCAATCACATCAAATGCAACCGACTCTTAGTATTTGGTCATTCAACAAATGTTTATTGGGTGGCTGTTCCTTCAAGACACTGTACTAGGTGCTGTGGGAAGTTTGAGGATGACTCACACAAGGCTCCAGCATCCATCAGCTTGCAATCCAGTAGACTAATTATGTCAGTAGCCACATAAGTCTGTTGTAGAAACGGGGGAATCGTAAGAGAGATGCCAGGCAGTTCACACAAGGCAGAGCACACCACTGATCAGAGGATGTTCAAAAGGACCTTGAACTTTTCAGAGCATGAAATGGACCCTGAAGGACAGCAAGGATTCAGATGTGACGAAATGGGAAGAACAGCACAACCTGTGCCCAGAACACAGCAAGCAGGACTTGGAGGTCCCTGTCACTACAGGGACAAGCAAGTAGTTCAGGGTGACTGGAACTGCTAGTTATTTTCATTGTGAATTTACAGTGGGTTGCTATACTTCATTTATAGATGGAGTTCACTTTTAGCTTTAGACTTTTTATGAAAGGAAAAAGTCATTCTGATTTCAGGATGTGTTAGTAAGAATGTTGACATCACACTGGAGGTTCTGATCAGTTTCTTGTTTTGTACCCTTGTTGTGAATCCCAGCGTTGTGGAAATTTTATAGTTTAAAATTTTTACTCCTATTTTGTTTGCCACAGGTAACTTTTAGAACCACTCTGAACACTGATTTTGCTATTCAAAAGATTTAAAGATGTGTCATTAAGCTGATACTGAGAAATGTTTTCAGTATGAAGATGGTTGGGGACAGAAGTTAGCAAGGAGGCTGGGATGAGAAAAATAAAAAAAATTACCTTCTCTTTTCTGGTTTTTAAAACATCTTGATTTAAAAAAAAAAAATTCAGGTTTATTGAGGTACAACTTATATGCAGTAAAATTCACCCTTTTAGGTATGAAGTTCAATGAGTTTTGACAAAAGTATTCGGTTGTGTAACCACCACCACAATGGAGAGAGAGAGAGAGAGCATTCAAACACTGCAGACACTTTCTGGTGCCCTATTGTAGGCAGTCCCACTGCCAGACCTTGGCAACAACTGACTAGACTTCTGTCTTTGCTTTTTTCCAGAATGAAATAAACAGAGTATGTATAGAATCATACAGTGTGTAGCCTTTTGCGTCTGGTTTCTCGTCCTTAGAATAATGCTTCGAGATTTGTTCTTATTGGTGCATATGTCAACAGTTTATTCCTTTTTATCATGGAAGTATTCCATTTTATTTGTTTATCCACTCAACCCAGCTGATCAACATTTGGGTTGTTTCCAGGTTTTGGCAGTTGTATAAAAGCTGCTAGAAGCATTCATGAGCAGGCCTTTAAATGGATGTATCTTTTTTTTATTTTTATTTTTCCCATCTGTGGTAAGTACCTCAGCATTGCTGTATCATATGGCAAATATTTGTTCCACTTGGTAGGAAACCATCAAACTGTTGCACAGTGGTAGTAGCTTTTTATAGTCTCAGCAGCAGTGCATAAAAGTTCTAGTTACTCCACATTCTCACCAGTACTTGGGATGGTGAGTCTTTTTAATTTTCACCCTTCTTATTGGTGTATAGTGGTATCTCACTTTCCTAATAAGTTAATAATAATAAATATCTTCTCATTTGCTTATTGACTACCTGTTTCTCCTTTATGGCAAAATAACTGTCAAATCTTTTGTCCCCTCCCTCACCTAAAAATCTTCTTATTGATTGGATTATAGGAGTTCTTTATGTAATCTAGGCATAAGCTCTTTATCACATATGTGTTTTGCAATTTTTCTTCCCAGTCTGTTTGTAGCTTATCTTTTTAGTCACGTGATAATTATCTTTCAAAGAGCAAAAGTTTTTGATTTAATAAAGTCAAACTTACGTATTTTCTTTATGGCCCACACTTTTTATGTATTTTATGATAGTTCTTTGCCCAACCCAAAGACATCACAAAAATTTTTGCCTGCTGTCTCTTCTAGAAGTTTTACTTTTAGGTGCAGAATTACACTTAGTTTTGCATCCATTTTGACTCAGTGTTATTTAATGTGGTACAAAGTTATAGTTTTATGTTCATTTTTTTTAAATTCTCAGATTTCATAATCAAATGCAAAATCCAAAATATATACCTGACTTTTACATTTTCTTGTATACTATGGCCCGCTCCATTCCGTTGATGCATATGATAGTTTGATTGTAATATAAGGACTGGCAGACAACACACCTTCATGGGTAAGTGTCTCTGTTTCCCATCTCTTGTATTGTTTTTTCTTCTTTTCCACGGTAATAAGTATCAGTGAGACTTTATTTGTCATACTTTTTCTCTTTCATTTTTAGTCTTTTCCAAAAGACTCAAAGGCTCTGGAAAGAGTCTAGTGAGATCAGTGAAAATAAGTAGTTGGAGGGATAGTCATGACTCTGTGGAATACAAAGAGAAATAGAGATGATTAACACAGAGGAGTAAGTATTTAGGTGAGGGAGAGGAGCTTATATTTCAAGGATTCTGGCTTGCATACACAGGACAAATTAGGAAGGATCATAGTAGAACCACCCCACTGAGGCAGGAGTTGGTCAGGTTGTAGTTATATTCCACAGGGGGAAGAAAAGCAGGATAGGGAATGGAGAGGGGTCAAAAGAACACAGTAACCACTGAAAGAGTGTGCGAAGAGTGAGAACACTGAATAGTGGGATTGGGAGAGAGTACAGAGAAGCAAGAGAAAATAGTAAAGATAGAGCCAACATTCAAAGTTTTGTAGACGGGGAAAATGGTATGTCTAGGGGGCTTTCACTTTTCACTTTCATGCATCGGAGAAGGAAATGGCAACCCACTCCAGTGTTCTTGCCTGGAGAATCCCAGGGATGGGGAAGCCTGGTGGGCTGCCGTCTATGGAGTCGCACAGAGTCAGACATGACTGAAGCGACTTAGCAGCAGCAGCAGCATCAGGGGGCAGAAATGGGAGGGGTGGGGATGAAAATCCAGTTTAAGAGGATGAAGATGCTGGATTTTTAAACTATGCTCTTTTGCAAAAGATAGCAATTGGCCCCGTCTAAATTGGTCTTTGGAAATATAATTTGGGATTTCGTTTAGAGTCATGAGATCATTACAGCTGTGAAGATTGAAAATAAAAGATCAATCTGAGGACAAGAAGAGTAGAAGAAGAAACTTTAACTTTTGAAGTGCATCTAGTTAAAAATGAAAGAGTAGATTGGAAACAACTGAGGAAAACAAAGAAAGAATATTGAGAGAAGTAGCAGGGGAACAGAGCAGGTGGTAATTAAACAAATGGAGATGCTTCGCCAAGTGCTTTAGATACACAGGGTAGTGATCAAGAAGGGTCAGTTCAGTTCAGTTCAGTAGCTCAGTTGTGTCTGACTTTGCGACCCTATAAATCACAGCACGCCAGGCCTCCCTGTCCATCACAAACTCAAGAAGGGTAAGGATCTACAAAAGACAATTATATTCATTTTGAAGAATGATTTTGGTCATTTTTCCTTGAAGGAAAAGGAAAGTAAACAGGGGCACCATCTCTTAGCTGTGTTCCCCAGCTTGTGTGTTGATAGCTATTAATAAATGCTACAAGATTAAATATTTTGTTTACAAAAGTTTGACAAAGTTAAAAATATTTCTTTACTGAAAAGGGTTAATTTTTTTTAGTAATACTTGGCAGCCTTCAAGATACTAATGTGAATTGTTGTTGTTTAGTCTCTAAATCATGTCTGACTCTTTTGCAACCCCATGGACTGTAGCCTACCAGGTTCCTCTGTCCATGGGATTTCCCAGGCAAGAATACTGGAGTGGGTTGCCATTTCCTTCTCCAGGGGATCTTCCCCCACCAAGGATGGAACCCAAGTCCCCTGCGTTGGCAAGTGGATTCTTTACCACATAGTTAATGTGCGTGACTGAGCTCTGAAGAAGAGGATTACACTATCCAACTTTCCCTACTTACTGAGCTTTGCATCCTTCTCCCTCTTGTTTATTCCAGTGAGGGGAGACAGAAAATAAACAAATAAGTCAATAAACTCTATAGTGTACATGTAGCATGAAAAGTATTTTGGATAAAAGTAGAGACAGGGTATACATATGGGGAAGAGGTCCATTTTAAGGGTGGCCAGAGAAGAGTGACATTAAAAATTAGAAGGAGGTGAGAAAGCAAACCATGCTTCCCTCTGGGGGAATCACATTCCGAGTGCAGCGCTGCAGAGGCTAGATCAGTCTAACACGTTTGCAGAATGACAAGAACAGTAAAACTGGAAGGGGAGAGTAGGCAGAGATATGGTCAAAGATGTGTGTCTGATATTGTTGAAGGCGATGCTTTGACGGTGCAATTCCTGGGTCTGGGGCATTGACATGGGATAATCTCGCCTGGGCTTTTGGTTCTGTGTTTCCCATCACTGTCGGCAGGTCAGTATTTTACCTTGCTGCTTCTCATCTTGGCTAGTGGCTTATGGTCACAGGAGGAGTCTTGGCCAGAATGCTTTCTGCTCTAATCTATTCTGAGTAGGTGTGATTTTGTGCAGCTTTGGAGAAACAAGTAGAAGCCAAGTAGAGAATACTGCAGTCTGGCTAAGGATGTCCTCAAAAGGAGAGATTCGTTGAGGTCCTGTGAAAAACATTAATCATTTACTGGGGCTGGACATATCAGAGTGTCACAAGCTCCTGACTCAGTGAAGTGGAGTAGAAATAGATGCCTCAACTTCAAATATCCCCTACTCTTTCCATCCCTCCCTTTGCCTTTTCTCTTCCCCTCTTTGGCTATAAAGTAATAACAGGGATCAGACCTTATACAATTTATATGCAATGTAGGTTATTTCTCTCCCAATAACAGTTCCCAGTGACTCCAATGTAATAAGAATGGTTGTTAGGAAGGTTATTGTGGGTATTTTAAAAATTCTTTGATATTATTCAGCCTACTTCTTTTCCCTAGGCTGTGATTTATCATCGTGCTCTCCTATAACATAGAAAAGCTATTGGCTTTAAAGGACTTTACTTATTAAATACCTTTCAGGTGCCAATTCAGTTCCTTGACCTTGACTCTTTCAATCTATATTTTTCATAGTTTAAAATCCCTTCCCTTGAATTAAGGTCTTAAGTCTTATAATCGTTCCTATTTAGCTTTTCTCACCTTTTTTTTTTTTAAATTTATCCACTGGGAACTGAAGTTTGTAGGTGATGTGCCATTAGTCTTGTTTCTCTTCTGGTATTTTTTTCTCCAGTTCCAAGTCATTCTGATTATTTTGGTCACCATGTTGCCTTATAAACATGGTCATCTCATTCAGCACTCTCAAATATGTGTTCCCTCTGGTGGATCACCAAATTTTTCTATTTCATTAAATAAATAATTGATTCCATCACTTTATCCAGAAAAATATTCTCAGTTGCATTTTGTTGAATTATATTTTATTTTTTACCCATATTAATGCTGCCCTTGACTCTTTTTGACAATCTTTCTTACACCTTCTGGATTTAGAACCCAAATAATTATCAGTGGCAAAGTAAATGTTAGCTAATGCTTTTTAGCACATTAAGATGCATATCCTTTGGATCTGGAGATTTTTACATTAACTTTAAAATAGCATGTTATTTTTGGATGCATTAACAAGACCTCCTCAGCATTATCTTTCCCTAATGCTCAACTGTGTTAGTTTTATTTTAAGTGTGAGATTTACAAGGGAGCTTCCATTTGGGAGGACTGACTATCTTGAGACACTCAGTTGAGGAAGATAAGGCTACAATAATATATTTGTATCTGTATACATTCACATTAGTTTTTTCATCATTTATTTTGAAATGTATTATTACCTTTTTATTATAATGATGAGAAATGTCAGGTTCAGAGTAGCATGACATCCAGTGCATAGTGTAAAGTAAGCTCCAGCAGCAAAAAGATGACGTATCTAATCCTTGTTGCTCCCATGACTCGACTCTGGAAAGACAGGGCTGGGACGATTGAATCATTCATTGACTAAACACTGAGACCCCTTCTGCAGAACCTGTGGACGCATTAAGGGCAGGCGTGCTTATCTGGTACATCATTATATTGCAGATGTAATGGTGTAGCGACTGATAAATAATAGGACTGGCCCTCTACAAAGGAAATCAGCCCTGAATATTCATTGGAAGGACTGGTGATGAAGCTGAAACTCCAATACTTTGGCCACCTGATGCGAAGAACTAACTCATCTGAAAAGACCCTGATGCTGGGAAAAATTGAAGGCAGGAGGAGAAGGGGATGACAAAAGGATGAGATGGTTGGATGGCATCACTGACTCAATGGACATGAGTTTGAGTAAACTCCAGGAGCTGGTGATGGACAGGGAGGCCTGGCGTGCTGCAGTCCATGGGGTTGTAAAGAGTCGGACACGACTGAGCAACTGAACTGAACTGACATATTTGGGCTTCTCCGATGGCTCAGTGGGTAAAGAATCTGCCTGCGATGCAGGGAGGCACAGAAGACATGGGTTTGATCCCTGGGCCAGAAAGATTCCCCTGGAGAAGGAGATGGCAACCACTTCAGTATTCTTGCCTGGAGAATCCCATGAACAGAGGAGCCTGGCTGGCTACCGTCCAAAGGGGCACAAAGAGTCAGAAATGACTGAGCTCTAGCACAGAGACTAAAGAGAGATGACAACTAAATGCAATATGTGATTATTAAATGGATCTTGGACTTACAACACACACATACACAATATAGTTAGGGCAGTTGGGAAAAGTTGAATAATTATTGGTAAATGAATGGTAGAGAAGCTAATAATATTGTATCATGTTAAACTTCTTGAGTTTGATAATGATTTGGAGATTTTTCTAGGAGAATATCCTTTTTCTTAGGGTATATATGCTTGAGGATTTAGGAGTGAAGTGACTTGATGTTTGAAAGTTGCTGTCAGTTGACTCAGAAAAAGAAAAGGAGGTGGGCAGGCTGAGGGGAGAGAGAAAGGAAAAAAGTGAAAAATAAAAGTAGCAAAACTAACAACTGATGAATATAGTAATACGGTGCATGCATGTGAAAGTGAAGTGAGAGTGTTAGTCGCTCAGTCATGTCCAGCTCTGAATTCCCATGGACAGAGGACTGGTGGACTATAGTCCATAGGGTTGCAAAGTGTCAGACATGACTGAGCATGCACATATTTGTTGAATGAATGAATGAATCAATAGGGAGCAGAAGCTAAGTGTAGGGAAGAAGACCGAAGGGCTGGCGGGTGTCCTGGTTTCTAAGCACTGTTGGCTACCCTCACCTCCTGATCGTAGAATGATAAAATTACTTCCTGTCATAAACTTGTTGCTCTAACAAGGATAGCAAACTTTGTGTGTAAAGGTCAAAGAGTAAATATCTTAGGTTTTGCAGGCCACATGTAGATGCTGTCACTTCTTTTTTTTTTTTTTTAACAACACTTTTAAAATGTAAGGATCGTTCTTAGCCTGCAGGCATTACAAAAAAAAAAAAAAACAACCTGAGCTGAATTTGACCTGCAGGTTGTAGTTTCTCTGCTATAGAACAAAATCATTATAAAAATTATCCAGAGAGTACATGTTATACTATATGTTTCACCGGAGGCTGTATTATAATCTAGTCCTTCGAGGCCTTTCTATACCGAAAGTCATTTGTGTGTAGTCCAAGACTGTTACAGGATTATAAAAATAATGGGACTCTACTTCTTAGAAAAATTTTACTACTTCGTTAAGATATAATTTATAATCTTCTTACTCAGATTTTGGTGTTGGGTTATACTGACCTTGTAAAACAAGTTGAGCAGTATCTCATGCTCCTAATTGCAAAAGTTTGTATAAGATTGGTATTATTTCTTTCTTGAATGTTTCTTAGAATTTAGTAGTAAAACCACTTGGGCCTGAAGTTCTCTTTGGGGAGCAGTTTTGGTAAGGAGTTTCTTTAATAGAAACAAGGTGATTCAGTTTCCATTTCTTTTGTGTCAGCTTCCCTGAGTTGTAACTTTCAAGAAATTTGTCCATTTCATCTAAGTTGTGTTGGCATAAAATTGTTCTTGGTACTGTTTCTTATTATCTTATAATGTCTGTAAGATCTGTGTTGATAAGTCTTTCCTATTACAGCTTTCTGTTCTCTCTCCTTTTCCTTAATCAGTGTAGCTGGAAATTGGTCAATTTTGTTGATCTTTTCAAAGAATCCACTTCTAGTCTTGTTCATTTTCTCTTGTTTTCGGTTCTATTTATTTCTGCTTTTACATTTGTTATAGCCTTCATTTTCCCTTGAGTTTACTTTGCTTTTATTTTTCTAGCTTCTTAAGGTTGAACCTTAGGTTATTAATTTTAGTTTTCTCTTCTTGTCCAATACTAGCATTTCTGTTTTCTTAAAAGCACTACTTTAGCTATATCCCACAAATTTTGATATATTTTGGTTTTTATTGTCACTCAGTTAAAAGTATTTTATGCTGTTCTTTGTGATCATGATACATATATATTTTTAAGAAATGTGGTTTAATTATCAGACAGTTGAGGTTTTCTTCAATGCCTTAATACTAACAATTTCTAATTCAATTCAGTTGTGAACAGAGAAGGGGCTTCCCTGGTGGCTCAGATGGTAAAGCATCTGCCTGCAATGTGGGAGACCCTGGGTTCGATCCCTGGGTCGGGAAGATCCTCTGGAGAAGGAAATGGCAACCCACTTTAGTATTCTTGCCTGGAAAATTCCATGGATGGAGGAGCCTGGTAGGCTACAGCCCATGGGGTCACAAAGAGTCAGACACGACTGAGCGACTTCACTTTCACTTTGTGAACAGAGAATATATCTGTATATTTATTTTAAATTTCTTGAGACTTGTGGTAAAACCCAGTTTATGGCCTATCTTGGTAAATGCATATGTGCACTTGAAAAAAAGGGTATGTTCTGCAGTTATAGGATGCTGTATTCTACAAATGTCAATAAGGTCAAGTTTTTTGATAGTGTTGTTCAGATCTTTTGTCTTTGTTGATGTTTTCACGAGGGCTGTCTATTAGTTGCTGAGAGATGAATTTTAAGTGTGATTTTTTGGAGTGACTTAATTCTCACTTTAATTCTGCTAATTTTTGTTTTGTGTATTTTGAACCTCTATTATCAAGCACAAATACATTTATAATTGTTTTTTCTGGATGAATTTTTTTATCATCATGAAACGTTTCTCCTTATGTCTGGTAACACATTTTGTTTTGCTGTCTATTTTACCTGATATTAATATACCATCTGTAGCCTTCATATAATTAATTTTTGCATATTATACTTTTGCCATCCATTTTTATTCAATCTTTCTGTTTTACTTTTTTTTTTTTTTTTTATTAGTTGGAGGCTAATTACTTCACAACATTTCAGTGGGTTTTGTCATACATTGATATGAATCAGCCATGGATTTAAGTACGGCTTTTTTAAGGATATCCAGTTGAGTCTTGCTTTTTATCCACTTTTGTCAGTCTCTGCCTATTAATTAGGGACTTCAGAGCATCGGCATTTAACATAATATTAGGTATTTTTTGGATATTGCTTTACCATTTGATTTATTTTTTCTTTTTATCACTCTGGTTTTGGTTCCTTTGTTCTCCCTTTTTGCCTTCTTTTGGATTATTTGAGTGTGTTTTGGTACTTAATTTTAAATTATGTTCTGATTTTTTGCTATATTGCTTTAAATTTTTTTCAGTTTACTTAGAGTTAATATTCTACCACTTCAGGTAAAATATAGAAATCTTGCTGTCAGATAGATTCCATGACCATGCCCTTTTGCTATTTTTTTAAAATTATGGTTGTCATATGTATTAAATCTACACTTGAAAACCCATTGGAAAATGTTTCAGTTTTTATATAAAGCAGATCATTTTAAAGAATTTAAGTGGAGAAATCCAGTCTTTAATATATTTCTAGTCAGTTCTCAATTTCTAATTTATTTTTGGTTGTTATTGTTATTGAAGAACCAAGTTTCCTTCTAATATTATTTTTCTCTTCAGTCTGAATAACTTTCTTTAGCATTTCTTGTAAAACAGAACTCAGGACAAAATTTGTTTCAGTTTTTCTTTATCTAAAAATGTCTTTCTTTGGTCAGGATTGTGTTGAATCTGTAGATTGATTTGGGAAGTACTGAATTTTAATGATATCATGTCTTCCAATCAAAGAACTGGGGTGTGTTTCCATTTTCTTAGATTGTCTTTAATTTCTTTCAACATTGCTTTGTAGTTTTCAATCTATATGTGTTTTCTTTTGTTAAGTTTATCCCTTATTGAATGTATTGTAAATGGATTTGTTTTTTTAATTTCATTTTTGGATTATTCTTTTCTAGTATATAGGAAAAATGATTGTTGTTTATTGATATTATATCATGCAACCTGTCTCAACTGATTAGCTATAATAGATTTCTTTCTTAGATTCCTTAGGGTTTTCTAGAAGTCTTTATCTTGCCTTTATTCCTGAATGATATATTTGTTGAATATAGAATTTTGGTTTGGCAACTTTTTCCTTTTACCACTTTAAAGATGATGTTATACTGTCTTCTGACCTCCATAGTTTCTGATGAGAATTACATGACTATCTGAATGTTTGTTTCATTTATGTAATATTTTATTTTCTTTAGCTCATTTCAAGAGTTTTTCTTTATTTTTAATCTTCAGTCACATGGTTATGATGTATATAAGTATAGTATCCTTTCAATTTATTCTGTTTGAGGTTTACTGAGTTTCATGAATTTGTCTTTGCTAACTGCTCTGATAGGATTTCTTTCTTTTCCCCTTTCCTATACATCCATCCACTCATATTGTGAGAACTTGCCATGTTATTCATTGAGCATTCAATATGTACCAAGCACTGTGGTAAGCATTAGGAATACAAAGATAAGTAAGACATTATCCCTGCCATTGCAAAGCCCATTATTGAGTGAAGATGATAGCCATATGAGCAGATAATTATGATTAAGCATGATGAGTGCCATAGCTGATGAGAATGAAGCATGTTGATTGGTGGCACAGAAGAAGAAACAACTACTTCTACTTGAGTAGAGATTCAAAGGATGAATAGGAGGTTGTGAGGGAAAGTTGAGGAAGACTATTTCAGACCATGTGTGAATATGCAGAGACATCAAAATGTGAGGGGCAAACACATTGCGAGTTTGATTAGTGATGGAAATCACCAAACACTTGGGCACTGGGCTACAGGAAGCTGTACAGAGCCTCCCAGGCCTTGTCATGGAGTTTAGACTTCAAAGCTATGGAGGAAGGAAATGTGGAGAATGTTAGCTGGTGGCAGTATGAAGGATGCTCTTAGGTAGGGAGAGAAAGAAGGTGGTGGGTCATGTTGGTCTGGTGGAAGAGTCCAAATGGATGATGATAAGCGCCTGAATGTAGGCAGTGACAGAATAGGTGAACAGGAGGGGCTGACTTAAGGGACAGCTCTGTCTTAGAAACTACCAGTGTTGGTGACCAACTACATGTGGAACATTTGGGAAAAGGCAAGCTTTGGAAGGCTGGCTTGGGTGAAAGTTGCCTTCATTAACTGAAATAGAAAACAGAGGAGGAGCATGGTGAAAGGAGAAATAATTAGTTTCATTTGGAAAGGTTATGTTGGCAGTTTCTGCAGTATACCCAAGATACCGATCTTGCTTATTTTGTTTGCAGCTCAGTTGGTACTTGGCATCTGCTGTGGTGTATGCTGCGTGGTTAGTGTTCTGTGGATAAGGATGACTTATGTCACTAGGCAGAATGGTGGCCTTGAGAGAACAGAGCCATGGATTTCACTTTCCCACATGCTCTTTAGCAGTACGCACATGGCCTGTTCCTAACAGGCGCTCAATAAATACATATTTTAAAGGATAAGTAAATAGAATTGTAACATTGATGACTTGTTCTTACAAGTTGCTTACCTATTATTTTGGACCTTTAAGCACTAACAGAACATGAACTAAGCTCACTGGTTAAGTGCCAGCCTGGGTTTCTACTTGTGTCTACCTTCACTCTTGAATTAGAAAGAGTGGGTGAATGTGTAAAACAGATAGCTAGTCGGAAGCTGGTATATAGCACAGAGAGCTCAGCTAGGTGCTCTGTGATGACCTAGAGGGGTAGGGTGTTGGAGATGGGTGGAAGGCCCAAAAGGCAGGGGATACATATATACATAGAGCTGACTCATGTTGTTGTATAGCAGAAACTAACACAGCATTGTAAAGCAATTATATTCCAATCAAAAATAAATTTAAAGAAGAGATAGGAAAACGGGGTGAGTCTTATCAGTAGGTCTTTCACAGAGGAGAACTCTGAATGGGCCTTTGTATTTTCCTTAAATAGATTCTTTTTATGATTTGTATAGGAGAAGGTGATGGCATTTTGTGGCATGTAAATAGTACCTCTTCAAGGTTTCAGGTAAAAAAGAGGGGAGAGATCATGTCTATCTTATTGTCAACTATTTACCTGGTATCTAGAGGTATAAACATTAATAAATATTTAACAGACTGAAAGTGAAGTGAAAGTGTTAGTGCTCAGTTGTGTCCGACTCTTTGTGACCCCATGGACTATAACCCGCCAGGCTCCTCTGTCCATGGGATTCTCCAGGCAAGAATGCTGAAGTGGGCTGCCATTCCCGTCTCCAGGGGATCTTCCTGAATCAGGGATCAAACCCTGGACTTCTGAATTGCAAGCGGATTCTTCACCACTGAGCCACCAGGGAAGCCCCCATTTAACAGATTAGTGAATGAATGTAGAGGTTTTCATATTTAATTGGTATTTCTATCTAAACCTGAAATCAAGGGTGTTAGACATATTTGCTCACACTCAATCCTCCCTTTGTTCTGAAACTTCAAATGTGTTGTACAGCTCTGGAACTTTTAGAAATTTCACTTTCTGACCTTTGTCAGCTCTCCCAGAAAGGCATCGTGAAGAAATATCCTAAAGTCCTTTGTTGAGGTTGACAGAAAAAAATTGTTTTTCCCCTCTGTCACTGCTTTCAGAATTGCTTTTACAAGAGGCCTTTGGGGAGAATCTGATTTTCTCCATTGTCTGTGCAGGCTTGACCTGTTCCCCTTGATTTTGACAAGTCCGTGGTGATTACTGACAGATGAGGGCGGAGAGGATGGTCCGCGCTCTCCTGATTGCCCTGGATGCAGCAGGCCGGCCACTCGCTGTGGGCCGCCAGGATGCCCCCCGCCGGGTATAGGCCTGCCATCTGCCCGGATGTGACAGGGAAGCCCTTGGGCAGCCACAAAGCAACGTTCGCTTCAGTTTGGTCCCGATGCTTCGCGCACAGGAGACTCATGCAGGTTCCCGTTCTGCCCGTCATCCGTAGCCATGATGGGCTGTTCCGGGGTGTGAGGAACCTCGGCTCCACACTTAGGGCTGCAGTCCAGGGCTCCTCTCCTGTGCCTCTCATGTCTTTCCCTGCCGCCTGGTCTTCCCATCTTTCTTCTTGTCTCTAAACAGTTCTTCCCTTTCCTTCCATTTCTCTGAACTCTTTACCTCCATGAGAGTGGTCTGAAATTCTTCTCCAGGGCTTTTCCTTTTGGATCAGCAAAGGTGTTTTCTGAGTCACCAACAGCTGAGAGGCTCTGACAGGAGACCCCGAACATTTGCTTCTCTTTCAGACACACCTAGTTCAGCCTTCGTGGGGCAGTGTGGTCAGATGCACAGCTGAGGAGCCAAAATAATTGACACTTAATAGCCCAGATAGTTTAGAATTACTCAGGTTTTTTGAAGGGGGGGGGGGTGGGAAACAACACAGCTCACAGCTGCATTTTAAAAAATCCTCTTTCTCCTTTTGTCCATTCTCTTCACACCCCAAACTGTTCTGTTCCCCATTCAATTACACTCTTTTTATTCCTCAATATCACCCTTTTCTTTCTCGGCACTTTATCATGAAGCAGAATCAACCTTTCTTTCCACAAGATGTTCTCCTTCTAATTTTGGAAGGAAGAGAGGGAGCGAGGAGCTATTGGAGAAAGAAAGCTTGTGAACATCCTTCATGTGATAAATTTTGTACTATTATAAAGTACAGCAATCTGTTTTAAGTAAATACTTCAAGATGAAGTCTTGCATACACTACTAGATAGGAAGAAAGTTTTCAAGAAAATAATTCCAGATTATTTGTTATGCCATTTCTTTCAAAGGCTAAATATGAATTGTCAGAGAACTGACTCCTTGTCTGACATAGTTACTCTCAAATGATTGGCTTTGTGACGTTAGAACTGGTGAAATTTCATATTTTGGAATTGTGTCTTCCATCACAGGCTGCATCGCTCGTCATGGAGAGATTTTGAAATAAGATATGCTTTGCCACCAGGAAGGAAAAACATACAAGAAAGCAATAGTTCCTAGGCTGCTAGCTATAAACATCGCAATTTGTCAGTTGTCTGAGTTAAGAAGGTCTAAGATCGAGTTCACTAGATAGATGCTGTTTATGGCTCAAGGGGTAGCAAGGGCACAGACAGAGCCTGCCTTATAGGAAGCTCTTGATGGATGTGTACTGAACTGAACTGATAGAGAAGCTTTGAAGTCCAGAAATTTACTTTTGGACATTTAGCTCCCACGGCTATTTGTCTTAATTTCTGAAGTCGCCTCTCACATTCCTCCTTCTTTTCCCAGTCACATTTGCACAAAAACCCTCACACTTGACTCCTATGTCTTTGGAATTCATGGGTATTTTCTGCCTGGGTGTATATGAGCTTCTAAAAGGAGGATGAAGGGGCAATGTCTCAGTGCATGAGGCCCACCCCCAACAGCCTAGATACATACTCAGAGATGATGCTGATGATTTTAATCTAGTGAGACATATATTGGAGGACCCGCCGAAGAATGCTATAATCATATGACCTGATTCATTTTTCTCCTTCTCTTGACATTGTCAACATTTGTTCATTTTCCCAAGTATCTGTTTTATCTGGGATTGATACTCAGGTCAGTTAGTGGATGGGAAAATAGGTGGTTCGACAGGATACTTTTTTCATGACATTGTGACTCAACAAGATAGTCATACACCTGCTATGTTATAAAGTACTTGAATTATTTGAAGCCAAACACTTCAAATGCACAGGCATTTAAAGAAATCTGTGAGCACTTTCCTACAATACTGCAGGAATCTACAGACACATGTGCTTTTGGAAAGTGTATTGGCTCTGTAAGCAAAGTATGACATCTTTAACACTATGACTAACTTAATGCCTTTTCATACACTGTTCATTGCAAAGTAAAATGTGATTTGCCTCCAATCTGACTCTCCTCAAAATTCAGTAATGACTGTGGCATGTCCTTCTTTGGGATTGGAATGAAAAGTGACCTCTTCCAATCTTGTGGCCACTGCGGAGTTTTCCAAATTTGCTGGCATATTGAGTGCAGCACTTTAACAGCATCATCTTTTAGGACTTGAAATAGCTCGACTGTAATTCCACCATCTCCACTAGCTTTGCTTGTAGTAGCATCCAGTCCCATTACTTCATGGCAAATAGATGGGGAAACAATAGAATCAGTGACAGACTTTATTATCTTGGGCTTCAAAATCACAGCAGATGGTGACTGCAGCCATGAAATTAAAAGACACTTGCTCCTTGGTAGAAAAGTTATGACCAACCTAGACAGCATATTAAAAAGCAGAGACATTACTTTGCTGACAAAGGTCCATCTAGTCAAAGCTATGGTTTTTCCAGTAGTCATGTGTGGGTGTGAGAGTTGGGCTATAAAGAAAACTGAGTGCCGAAGAATTGATGCTTTTGAACTGTAGTGTTGGAGAAGACTCTTGAGAGTCCCTTGGACAGCAAGGAGATCAAGGCAGTCAATCCTAAAGGAAATCAGTCCTGAGTGCTCATTGGAAGGACTGATGCTTAAGCTGAAAACCCAATACTTTGGCCACCTGATGCGAAGAACTAACTCATTGGAAAAGACCCTGATGCTGGGAAAGATTAAAGGCAGGAGGAAAAGGGGACAGCAGAGGATGAGATGGTTGGATGACATCACCGACTTAATGGATTTGAGTTTGAGTAAGCTCCGGGAGTTGGTGATGGACAGGGAAGCCTGATGTGCTGCAGTCCATGGAGTCGCAAAGAGTCAGTCACGACTGAGCAACTGAACTGAACTGTGGCATGTCACCAATAAGTGACCAAAATGTGATAGTGGCTAAAATTTCATGGTATCATGAAACCAATACCAGTCCTATTAATGAGATTCCTTTGCATTCATTCCTGTCTATTCTCAAATTGATTAATGTGATACTTCAAATGTGAGGTTCATAATGTTAGTACTCATTACAAAGTGCTTTTTCAAAGAGTAGCATGGAGATCTGGGTATAGGCTGTGAAGCTGAACCACTTGGGCCTGAATTTCAGGTATAGCCTTCACAGCTGTGACTGCGGGTATGTGGCTAAGCCTTCTAGCTTCAGTTTCCTTGTCGGATAAATGAGGGCAATAACAACCAATCTCAAAATTGAGAATAAACCAGAAGATATACATAAAGTTCCCAGGATAGTGCCTAGAATATTGTGAGTACTTCACCTATGATTGGAGTTAGTAGAGCCAGCAAGCAGGGATTACCATTATACCCATCTGTCAGATGAGGAAACAAAGCCCCAGAGAGTTAATGCTACTTGCCAAAGGTCACACAGCAATTTAGAGAGTAGAACTTGGCCTCCATCTAGGATCTCTGACTCAAATTTTCCAATTTAAAGATATATCAAGATTGATTTTATCCACATTTTTCAATTGCAGATGGATTTTTGAGACAGGAAGGAAGTCAAATTAGATTTTCTAATCTCATTGGAAAGAATTTCTATCCATTTTCCTCCCTCTTTTCTCCTCCAGGTTCCCAGAGCTTCATCTGATCCCCACTGTCCTGTCTCTGGGGCTCCATCTGACCCTTCTCTTTTCTTCTGCTCGAAATAGCAGCATCCCCTCAGAAGTGCAGGGGTGGGGAGGTGACTGGGTGCTCAGTCGTGAAGCCTCTCCTGCCTAGGAATATTCTCTCCTCTGGAATCCCAAGCTTCATCCACTTGAAATCCAAATGAAGAGGAGGGTATTGGAACTGATGAAGACAAGAAAATATTAAGAAACAAGGAAACAGGCTGATGATAAGTGGCATCTGCTTCAGGGAAAATGGGGCATCTGAGAGCCCAGAACTCGGAGCCCTAGATTTTGGGTTCTAGCCCAGATTGATGGAGAAGGCAATGACACCCCACTCCAGTACTCTTGCCTGGAAAATCCCATGGATGGACGAGCCTGGTAGGCTGCAGTCCATGGGGTTGCTAAGAGTCAGACACGACTGAGCGACTTCACTTTCACTTTTCACTTTCATGCATTGGAGAAGGAAATGGCAACCCACTGCAGTGTTCTTGCCTGGAGAATCCCAGGGACGGGGGAGGCTGGTGGGCTGCTGTCTTTGGGGTCACACAGAGTCGGACACAACTGAAGTGATTTAGCAGCAGCAGCAGCGGCAGCCCAGATTGAAATTCTATCTAATTAGGCAAGTCATTGCTCCTGTTTGTGTTCAGTGGCTTTCTTTGTGAAATGAAGGGGCTGGTATGGCTCTTGGATTACAAGCTCAGAAGTCCACAGACAGGCAGGACATTTGTGTGGACACAGTGGGCCAAGGGAAAGGACTTGTGCAGGGTAGTGTGAGTGGTGGGGTCTCTGAGGAGTTGGGGGCTGCATCTGCTTATTAGCTCCAGGCATTGCTGATCTAGAAGAGAGGATCATGATCTGTCCAAAAGCAGATCCTGAGATTAGAATTTGGGGTGTGTGTGTGTGTGTGTGTTCAGTTACTCAGTCGTGTCCAAGTCTTTGGGACCCCATAAACTATAACTGGCCAGGCTGCTCTGTTCATGGGATTCTCCAGGCAAGAATACTGGAGTGGGTTGCCATTTCCTCCTCCAGGGGATCCTCCCAACCCAGGCATTGAACCTGTGTCTCCTGCATTGGCAGGTGATTCTTTACCACTGCTCCACCTGGGAAGCAGAATTTGGGTACTGTTAGTTTATTTGGGAGTGGGTCCCAGGAAGCATAGTGAGGAAAAGGGGAAGTGCAGCTGAGAGGGTTGAAAGCTAATAAAAGATGCATTAACACAGAAGATTTTGCAGGATAGTGAGACTACTCTGTATGATACTGTAATGATGGACACATGTTGTTAGTAATCTATATATGTTTGTCCAAACTCATAGAGCGTGAACACTAGTGTAAGCTATGGACTTGGGTGATAATGATCTGTCAATATAGGCTCACTGATTTTGACAAAGGTACCACTCCGGTGGGGGGTGTTGATAGAAGAGGAGGCTATACATGTGTGGGGGCAGGGAGTATAAGGGAACTTGCTGCAGTTTCTGCTCAATTTTGCTGTGAGCCTAAAGCTGCTGTAGAAAATAAAATTTTGTTTTTTAAAGTATATTAATCCATGTGGGCAACTGAGGTTTAATCAGCCTTGAGAACCTTCTGAGAGACTGCTTATGGCACGACCCAGAATCATGCTCTTGAGGACTGTGAGGCTGGCAATGATAACTGTAGGCAGTGAGGTAGCTTGAAGTGGGGAGCCTTTGGTTAATAAGGGAATTGCCCCTGTAAGCCATAGCAGATGCAGTGGGTGTATGGGTGGTCACCAACTAGCAGTATCTGCTGCCTGACTTTTGCTTTTTCAAGAAGCCAGAAATCTTACTTTTTATGGGAAATTCCTCGATTTTTAAATTGGCCACTAAGCCAATTTCTTATTACTTGAAATGATCAAATAAAAGATGTCAATGGGTCATATTTGCCCACTGGTCATCTGGATGGGATCTAATGCTAAGTGTTTTCCAAGAATTGTGTTATTTAGTTCTCAAAGGAACAAAAAAGAGATGGCTGCTGTCATGACCCACGTTTTAGATGAGGAAATGAAGGTACACAGAGTTTATGACTTGTCCAGGGCCCAGTAGCTGTTAATGGAACCAGGATGTAAATCCAATTGGCTGAGCCACTGCAGCTCTTTGCCCTGAATTTCACTGATTACACCCGGACCTAAAGTTCACGGGAAGGGACAAACCAAAGTCCCACCAGCAGATGACTTTGTCCCATGTAAAACTGAAGATTTTAGATCACTTCAATCTGTGACCCTGTGATGAAATGGTTTCCAAAATAAAAGTTCAATGCTAAAAAACAATTTTCTCTGACATCAATTTTAGCCTCAAGGTATTTCATTCAGACAAGAGTGACTGGAACCTAGAAGAAAAGGCACTTATTAAACCAAGTCTGCAGACTTGAACGAATTTTGGTAAGTAAGCTTTGAAAAAAAACCAGGAAAGGATGTGTTCTCAGAAATTCTAATAATTATTACACACATATTTTTTCAGCTGAACACAGGAAGGCAAGAAGCTTTGCCAAAAAAAATGTTCTATTTTAGTTCCTGAAACTCTCTGCTGTTTTGCTCTCCCATCAATTCAGCCTGATGGGTAGTTCTATTGTAGACATGTCAAGGTGGGTTGTGGCAGTTTTTCTTCTATTGTTCTTATCTTTACAAATGTTAGACACAAAGAATTTATAACATCCTCTTCAATTCAAAAGGGAATTATGTTTGTAGACATAAAATCTGTGCATTCATCTAATAAATTTGGTGCTCTCTGTATTGGCTTTGAGCCCTTGAGGGATGGCTGCAATTACTAAGTTTTTCTAGAGTATTAGGTTTTATTTGAAGCATTTGAGCAATATTTAGCAGATATGAACTTTTCGTAGTTGTCTTTTTTTTACTCTTTTCAATTAAAAATAAAGTTGGCTGACAAACTTCATAAAGATTTCTTCAAAGACTGAGCTGTGGAAAAGGAAGGGGGGAGGGGGATAAAAAAAAAACAAACAAACAAACAAACAAAAAAAGACTGAGCTGTGCCTCTTTGAAAGCAAATGTTCCTTTTTTTCCTGGACTTTTTTTTTAAGCAAATACACATGGTGTTTTCCACCGCAACATCCATTTTTTGCAATAATGCGAATTTACAAACTTCAAAAGCCTTATCTGTGGGTAATTCTAATAATTAAGATTTACAACCAGCACTGAAAATCATACCAATAAACAAGACGGTAGCTGTCTTCAAAGAATTCTCCATGTACTGGGGGGATAAAGGCAAAAAACCAGAACAAAACAAAAAACCTGACAATTGCATTATAGTGCAACAGTGCAGTGATAGAAGTCCAGAGACACTGAAGGCCCAAAAGAGGGGAGTAGCTAACCCTGGGGCTCCCCAGGTGGCTTGAGTGGTGAAGAACCCACCTGTCAATGCAGGAGACTAAACAGATGAGGGTTCAATCCCTGGGTCAGGAGGATTCCCTGGAGGAGGGCGTGGCAACCCACTCCAGTATTCTTGCCTGGAAAATCCCATGGACAGAGGAGCCTGGGCAGGGGGTCCATGGGGTCACAAAGAGTCGGACATGACTGAAGCAACTTTGCATAATGCAGCTAACCTTGACTGTGAGAGGAAGGCACAGGACCAGAGAAGACTTCCTGAGGCTGAGGAAGAACAGGAATTAACCAGTCAAAGGAAGAAAAGAAAGGAAGAGTGATTTAGGCAGAGAAAAGAATCGATTTAGAGGGCTGGAGAAAAGCATAAGGCTTGAGGAACTGAAAAAAAAATTCCCTATTGAATCCTAGTTGGACCAGGGGTCTTAGGGACCAGGAGCTGAAGGAGAAGATGCGGTCAGCCAGGTCACTACTGTGGACCATGTTTCTGGAGCTTGGCCCGTGTCCTAAGCAGAGTGAAAAGGCATTGAAGTGAGGATCAGCTGGAGGGTAAAGAAAATGTCTTGAGCTGATGAAACCTCTGTGAAAGGGCAATCCCTCATTCTGTAACTAACTTGACAGATGAGTCCATTGACATCTAGAAGAGTTTCCCCTTCTACCATCAAATTAAGTTATAGAAAATAGTGTACCTGTTTCATTAAAGGAACTGTTTATGTGAAGAATTTGTGCAATCTGGATTTGAAATGTATTTTAAGTTTCCTAGTTGTCTGGTTTGTCGACATCTTACTATTATAAAAGCTTTGCCTATTTAAGAATTGTACCCATTTAATTATCATTATGAACCTCTTTCTCTTCGAAATATATTATTTAATTTTCAAAAAAAGAAGCTTCAAGTATATTTCCTTTTGTTCCTCTGTTTAATATGCATTGATTCTTTCCAAGGACCCATTGTAGAGTCAGCCCTGTTGACAGCTTTGCACTTGACTGTAGCTCAGTACCTCACTGAATAATTGAGCAATTTTCTAATTATACATTGTAATGAGTGTGATGTGGTGTGTGTTTTAAAAAGAAAGATAAATAAGAGAATTTTCCAACTGTTGTCATTAGAAGGAAAATTAATTAATAATAAGTACAAATTTGTCATTCGCCGATCATACAGCCATGCGCAAGTGTAAAATATGCTACATTCGGTCTCTTGTAATTCACAGTATTAGTGAGGAACCAGATGACACATGGAAAAAGTGAGGGATAATAGATGGCAGATATTAAGATCTGAGAGTTATGGTTGAAACAACATAAAGTATGATAGGGGTGTAAAGAAGACCTCAGAAAGAGCCAGAATCATCACGGAAGTGTGCAGGAAGGATAGTGAGTGTGGCTTGCAGCTGATTTGGGGTGTTAAATGGCTTGTCTTGCCGGGGAAGGTTTTATGTGTGAAAATAATCTTGATGCTTATCATGGTGCCAAGGAGAACAGAGTGGTGATGATCAGGAACTAAATATATGGTCTCAGTATACTTCTCGTCCAGGACCAAGCACTAACGTTTTGCTTTGCCGTGATTTGGATCCAGACTGCCTTCCTGGTTTCATCAAGAGCCCATCACTCCCAGGCTTGTCTCCAGTCTGCCATACTTCGTGGCTCCTGGAGATCGACCCTGCCTCCTCTCATTTCACACACTGTGTGTGCATGCTTGTGTTCACTCACGGCTCTTTGCAACCCTACGGACTGTAGCCCCCCCAGGATCCTCTGTCCATTGGATTCTCCAAGGAAGAAGACTGGAGCGGGTTGCCATTTCCTCCTCCAGGGGACCTTCCTGACCCAGAGATAGAACCCACGTGTGTCTCCTGCATTGACAGGCAAATTCTTTACTGCTGAGTCATCTGGGAAGTCCTGTTTCACACACTGCCTGAGGCCATTTGTCTAGTAGAGCACGCCTTCCCAAATCTAGATATGATGGTTGGAGAGATGACGTGCAACTACCTCCCTCTGTCCCTCACCATTTGGTAAATATGAAAGACATTTGGTGCTAAACACTACCTGTAAGCAATCCATGGCACAAGATGCAACTTTACCAATTCCAGATGCTGTTCACACACAATTTCAAACCATTAAAAGAATTAAAACAATTTAAAATTGAAAAGAATAAAAAATAGAATGTAATTTAAAAAAAGAAAGCAGAATTCCCTAAATGCTAATAGGAGGCTGAGGAAGTGAAACAAAATCTCTGAGTCTGAACTATTACTACCTCTAAGACTTTACCTCAGTTTCTGCTGTGTGAATAAATTCAATATCTAGTTACTATTGAACAAGGATGCTCCAAAACAAAGTTAGTTATAGGTGGGAAGTACTTGAGGAGCAAATAAAAGAAATCTGAAAAATATATTTCTAGATAAGTGGAAATCAGTAGAGAATTTAATATAAGTTATTAGCTAGCATTATCAAGTATTATCTCCTTTTCAAATCACTTTCATATCTGACCAGTGAGAAAAGCAAAGATAAAGTTTAAGGGAAAAGTTTATTATCAATTAAATATATTAATGTCTATAGTTATTTCTATACATTGGTTTTTCTTATTTAAGAGAATGGTTATGAAAAACCCAAGGATTTAAATATTAATATTCTTTTATTATATGAGGCAGGCACAAGAATTAGAATTTTATGAGAAACTAGTTTATCCTGGGCTAGTACAGAATATCAACTAACATCTTTTTCAGAAAATACAGAAATTCCTTTTCTATTTTGTATTTTCAGGGAGGAGAATATTTAGATGAGGCAGTCTTCCATAAACTCTCAGTTATGTTCAAAAAGAATGTTTGTCTTTTTCTTAAAGCACCTTGTGTAAATCAATAGTGCACAAAAATAATTACTATCAGAAAGAGAGCTTCCCAGGTAGTGGTAAAGAACCCACCTGTCAATGCAGGAGACACAGGAGACGTAGGTTTGATCCCTGGGTCGAGAAGATCTCCCGGAGGAGGGCAGGGCAACCCACTCCAGTATTTGTGCCTGGAGAATCCCACGGACAGAAGAGCCTGGCGGGTCCCATTGGGTCCCAAAGAGTTGGGCACTAGTGAAGCAACTTAGTATTCACGAACATGCAGGCATGCATGAGACAGTTCAAGACAACAACATTGGAAAACCCTGAACTCACCTCCTCCCACAGACACAATAAATCTACCACTACATGTGGAATAATTCCATCTGAAAACTAGATGAAAAGAACCGGGACAGCATCAAGACATGCAGGAAAGGCAGGAATACGGCCACAAATCTTTTCCCTGAAGAGCAAGGGATTTGAGCTCCACGTTAGACACTCCCAACACCTAGATCCTGCTCAGGAAAGATGAGCCCCCCCTCAAACACCTGCCTTTGAAAACCAATGGAACATATGACCAGGAAAACGATAGAACTGCAGAGAACAGAAATCCTGTTCTCAAAGGACTCATGCACAGGCTCACTGATCCCCCCAAATCAGTGCGAAAACACCAGATTGAGAAGTGTGCAGACTGTAAATGAAGGGGACCCACATATTAACTGTGAAGTGTCTGCTGGAGGGGCAGGGGCCAGGTGAGCTGATTCCCTGGGGACCGAGACACTGGCAGGAGCCAGTTATGTCATCTCAGGCTGCCTCGCCAATATCGTTGCTGTTGGGCACCAGTTTGGAATTCTCCATCTAACCTGTCAGCTCCCCTTAACTGGGTCTCACTGCCAGTGGAGCTAAACACTGTCCACCAGGGCCCCACGGCAGCTGCAGTCCTCCCTAAGAGCAAGGTGCACACAGCCCACAGAGGGGACAGCCTCTGAGCGCCTGGCACTGGTGGCCAGGCAGGACTGCGCTTTTAAGCCCCACAGGGCATCTCTTAATAAGACAATTTCTTCAAGATGAGGAGAGAGAGCTGATACAGCTGTGTGCATGTGTGTTAGTCAGTCATTCGTGTTCGACTCTTTGCGACCGTATGGACTGTATCCCGCCAGGCTCCTCTGTCCATGGAATTCTCCAGGCAAGAATACTGGAGTGGGTTGCCATTCCCTTCTCCAGGGGATCTTCCCAACCCAGGGATCAAACCCTGGTCTCCTGCAGTATAGAAACAAACAGAAAATTAGTCAAGACAAGGAGACAGAGGAATATGTTCCAATTGAAAGAAGACAAGACCTCAGAAAAGAAACTAAATGAAATGGAGAGAAGCAATCTACTTGATAAAGAGTTTAAAGCAATGGTCATAAAAGTAATGATTTACTGAACTCAGGAGAAGAACGGATAAATGTGTAATAAACATCTTCATGCAAGTATTATTTTTATGATTGAGAGTTTTTTAGGATAAGTTCTCTAATTACTGGGTCAAAGTATAAAAACACTTTTATGATTCTGGATATACAATACCATATAACATTCCAAAATAGTAAAATCTAGTTAATACATCATTATTTTTACAGCATTATATTTCTGTGTTATACCACATTGATAGCACTGAGAATTTTCCTTTTTTCCTAATTTAATATATGCTTAACAGTACTCTATTGTTATTTTAATGTACATTTCTTTGATAATTAGTAAGACTGAGAATGACTTCCTGTGTTTGTTGAACATTTCTCCTTCCTTATCTTTGGAGACTTGACTTACATGCCTTGAGTTCTCTTTTGGAGTCTTGATTTCTTTCTGGCTGTCATCATAACTTTTTGCAATTGGTAGGCAATAAGCAAGGCTTTGGGGGCAGAAAAAGCACTTTCTAGACAATGAGGCATTCAGAGAGAGGGAGCCCTGGGAACAGAATTTATTTGGCCGGGGGAAGACAGCATGGTGATAGAGTTCTCTGCAATAAGTGTCTGTCCATTCTGTGAACAGAAATCAAAAGGATACTGCCTTAGTCACATATCAGAATCCTTTAAAGAATGTTTTTGACTGTGTGATTGAAATGTTTTACTTAGGGATAACAAAGATTGTTTTCCATCTGGGAATATCATTCCCTCTCTTTGGCACAATTACATCCTGAGATTAGAGAGAGGAGATCATTCTTCAGAGTCCTGCATTCTTTTTTTCATGCCATCTTGGCATCAGAGATGATGTAGATCTTTGCAGGAGTTGTTTCCCCTGGTGATATTTCACATTACCTGGCACCTCATTTCCTCTCTGACACTGCTTCACCCTAATCTGTTAGAACTGATGGGTAGCAGGTTTGACATGCTGGCACGCTCCATTTTTCCAGCTGTATGCGAGAGAAGCCCACTGCTGGGTTAGCCGTGTGAGTCCATCTTCCATTCTTCTCGATCAGTGGATGAATATGTCTGGGTATTTAAAGAGTGTTTGGATATTAACATCTAGTTTGGAATATTAGTAGATGTTAGTTTATTGGTGTTTGAAGATATGTTTGTTACTAGATTCTACTTTAAATTTTGTATTCTTGAGGCTGTTGTGTTTAAGCAATGAGTCATGAAGCATCATAATGTAGTTCTGGTTGGTTTATCAATGGCTTCATTGATTAAATATTTACAATACAAGCATTGTTTTTCATTGTTGGTAACTTTTTTATGTAGTCAGATTTTGATTTAAGGAACCTGGTTTTGATAGCATAGTGAACATTTGGAAGAAAGGTCTCTTTGATATTGAATGCCTCTGAAAGTCATTGCTGTTGGCCTCTCACTGTGTACTCTAAGAGGAACTGTCATTTAGGAAGGGATCTATATTTAAAGTGACTAAGGTTTTTTTATATTTTTCAAATTAAATTGGCAATAACAGCATGAATCGTGATAATGCTTGGCTATCTTGTAAAATGCTGGGAGACATCTTCAATCCAATAAGTTATTCTTGGAAATGTTGCCTTGAGGCTGGGTGGTAAAGCGTCCTATCATCCAATGTTGGAGCCAGAGCTGTAGTTTGTGAAGCAAAGTTAGAGGCAAGTGATGGATGAGACTTGAGCCAAAAAACGCACTTGGATAAGAAGGCCCCTGGAGGGAGCAGTACCTTGATCTTTGACCAACACTTGTGACCAAACTAAGTGGGCTAAGGGATGGTCCCAAACAAGGGTCAAGTTTGCCTTTGCATCCATGACAGGCTAGACTTTGGTTCATAGTCAGAAGTCAGGGCCAGAGGCCACACCTATGAGAAACCACTTTTGTGGTTTCCAGAAAAAGGAGAATCCGTATGACTTTTTCTCTAGAATGATTTAGCTCCTCCTCAGCAACTTCATCCCTGGGATTGTCCTTGAGATTAAAGATCTCAAAATGGGTCTTAATCTTCTGAGTGTGTCCTCAGTTATTCAAGCCTTTTCATTTCTCTCTAGAGTCTCTTTCTAAATGGGAAGGAACTTAAGGGCAAGGTGTGAGTTACCTCTTCTCTATGAAATCTGCAGAGTAAGGAGGCAGGGGAGACCGGGAAACTAGACCAGATGGAACCAACAGCTCAGATGGAGCTGAGGAGCTGATCTGAAGGATGGGACCTGGGTGGTGGTGGTGGTGTGGTGGTTCAGTCACTAAGTCATGTCCAACTCTTGTGATCCCACGGACTGTAGCCCGCCTGGTTCCTCAGGCCATGGGATTTCCCAGGCAAGAGTACTGGAGTAGAGGGTAGTATTGAGGGGAAACCTCAGATTTCTGATTTTCATCAAAACAGGGCAAGATTACCAGGAACCTCCAGTGCAGATGGAGTCTGGAGAAATTCCTAAGGTGCTGGCTTAAGAACACTTTCAAGGTGGGGCCTGGGGTTGGCCGCTACCTCTTGTTGGGCAACAAGGTATTAAGGGTTTTCTGTCAACTCAGACAATGTTAGGTAGTACTAATATACCTGTTATCTCTAACATGCAAAATTATTTTGGCTTTATTATTAAAATGTCTTTTGCTTAAAATATAGTTTAAATATATAATTTTCTTTTTGTGGCATTCTTAAACAGTTTTGTTCATTTAAAATCCTTTTAGCTATAACATCCTTCTTCTTTCATGAAAAATTAATACTGTTTCTCCTAAGAAGTAAATCCTGACTCAGTATGGATACATTGATATACATCTGAAAAGTGGTGCTAGTCTTATAGCTTCTATTTAATAGTTCAGATTAAGAAAATATAAAAGAAGTCATTTTCATGTTTTAGTTCAATTGATCATAAATTCCCAGAGGAAGGCAGTCCTCTTTCATATTCTGGATGGCTCTTTGAATCTATGAATATTCAGTCAACACTAAATCAATCTATAAAGGCATAATAGAGGTCAGTTTTGCAACTCAAATCTGGTTGCATTCTCAGGCAGACAATAACCACAGGCAACTCTATCATAATCAATGGTGAAGTTGATACCTTATATTCTAGTTCAGTGAACCTAAGAAGAGTATGTGTGCTCAAGTGTGGAAGAAAAAAAATGGTTTGTATTTATACAAAGGCTTTTATGGGAATTTCCTTGAGCTTGATGATCACTGTCTTGATGATTAATGCCCCAGGGTAGTAGAGAATTGGTCTTTATATTGTTCCAATTTTGCATTTGAGAAATGGAAAAACAAAAATAAAAGGAGTGCTTTGTCCTTGTTTATAAAACTTGTTTGGCAACACTGACAAGCAGGACAACTTTAATCTTTTTACCTTGTTGGTCATAGCTGTTTAAAAAGAACAAGCAAATCAGGGTAGTAAGAAATTAAAGGTGCAAAGTGTGCTGGTTCTGAGTTTTTTCTCCACATATAGATTTGGTGATAATGAGATAATTGCATTTGGGAGTGATTACCTCTGCCCCGTGTAAATTTAAACTCCAGAGTGTATGAGAAGGCTGCCTTTAAGGTTGCCATATCGCATGAGCCATTTAGCAGGAACAAATAAAATTAGGCACTGAATTAGTCTGATTAGTATTTACAGCACTGTTGTACCAGTGTCATGTTAGAGATGTTTGTAACTTGCCATTCAAGTTTTTTAATATGGCTGTGATAGTAAGATTAGATGGTGGTGGGACCACACGGACATGAGATCCTACCTGGATAAAATCACACTTGTGCCAATCCTAGAGGATCCTTCTGACGACAGCAGTGACCTTGATCACCCCTAGCAGGAGGAGGGGATGCTGTGGAATTCTAAGGAGAACGCTGTACAGTGTGGGATTCTAGCCGATGAGTTGTAAGGCTGAAAGGTGAAGTTGTAACTAACCATCTAACAAAGTATAGTAAAAAGAAAAAAATTCCTCTTCTTAATTTAATATGCGATTAACTTGCCAAAAAGCTATTGTCTTAATCTCCATGTTTTGTTAAATGAGGTTTTGAAACGTGGTGAGAAGTTGCTATGGTGGAAGTAGAATGCTGGAAAAATTTTGATCCTGAAGGTTCTGGGAAAAATCAAGAGTGGAAGAGGTCTGGTTGTTGTGTCCAGCACATTGTGTTGGTAAAACAAGTTAATGATTCTTCACAGGAAAATCTGAGACACGGAGACAACTGTGTACCACAGGAGGAAGAGACATTTGAGGTGTGAATGTCTGTTGTTTAGAAGCTAGTGACTTGTTAAATAAGTGGCTTATAACATCGGGCCTGTGCATCTTATAAATTATTGTTTTAACTTGTCAGCTAGTCTGATTCTTGTCTTATTTCCATACATTTGTATTTCATAGACCCCATTTCTTCGTTTCTTTTTTTTAATCCCATTGCTCTGCATACATTCCTGCAGGCCACCTTGAGATATTTATGAAACAAGGTGGGGAATGTATAAATAAAGTTGAAAGTATTCTTTTAGAGAATACATTATTCATCAAGGTAGTAGGACTTTCCAAAGAAACTTTTATTGTGAGGTCTTTAAAAAGCTTGAAATAGTCAACTTATTAAAAGTGCTATTTGTCTTGATAATCATATTTTTCTCCCTAATAAACCTTTACTTTGCTGTTTTCCTGTTGGCCTCTGATGTTACAATAAATTGGAATTACAAGAACAGTTCTTAAAATAGAACACAATTCTTTTTCTATAATAAGATCAGCTTTCATTTAGTTTCAGTACAATGAAAATATAATGAGAACCTCAACTTCAGAATATAGAATCTGGAGAAATTCACTGTTAGTACCAAAAGCTGTTCATCACCTTTTCAAGATACAACAAAATATTTCATTTCTCACTGAAATTATTCGTGGGGATTTAAAAATATTCTTCTGATAATGAAAGACATCGCGAAGTTAACCTTGGTGAGATGATTTATTGCAATTCATAGTTATAAGAATATAATTTAATTAGTTATTCAGGGTGTGAGAAGGCATACACCACAATATTTCATCACTGAGTCCAGGAAAAATGCATTCTATGCTTTTGAGTTACTGGTCATACTCACTGCAACAGAATAGAGAATGTACCTTAGCTGGGACTTTTGTCAACCTTGGATTCACTTACAACAACAACAAAAGTAGCAGATCATGTTATTTAGGTGAATGGCTTTTGTATAATGTCCACAGTGTCTTCCCAACCTTACCCTCATGCTTATGTCTCAGTGGCACAAAAGGGGAAATGGCTGAAGAACACAACCTAAGGAAGATGAAGGCTAATTCTGTGGACTCTCACACTGCAAATACTTATGAAAGACTATGGTAAATTTTCTATCCTTTACTCTCTTCTATGTTAAATTGGAATCTTAAGGTAAATACCTTTTTGATGAGATTCTAGGATGCTCTATCAGTCAGTACAAACCAGTTTCTGCTGTGTTAACATTCAACTCCAAAATTCTCAGTGGCTCACAATAACCATGTTTGGATCCTGCTCCCTCAACGTGTCCATTACAAGTTGGCATGATAATTACTCAGAAACCCAGGTGTGGTAGGTGCCATCTTCACCCATGATTTCACAAGTGCTGAGGCAGGGAGAAAAAGAATAGGGAGAGTCATGTGCTGGTTTTACAATCATCATTTCCACTGTGGGCACACTGCTTTTGAGCAAGCCAAGGGTTACAGAATTCTACCCCATACCAGAGGAAGAGACCCAGCATATGTAGACAGCATTAATGACAATCACAGGGGCCAGTGATTGAAAGGTGCAGTGCCAGTCTAAGGATATCAGTGCATTACTAGTCTTAGGAGGTCAGCTTCCCCAGTGGCTCAGCAGTAAAGAATTTGCCTGCAATGCAGGAGATCCAGGTTTGATCCCTGAATTGGGAAGATCCCCTGGAGGAGGGCATGGCAACCCACTCCAGTATTCTTGCCTGGAGAATCCCACGGACAGAGGAGCCTGGCAGGTTACAGTTCACAGGGTCGCAGAGTTGGACACGATTGAAGTGACTGAGCATGCATGCATGCATGCTAAGGATATCATGTTTAGAGAGATGGAAGAAAAAAACATTATACTGTGTACCATAAGGTTTAGAAAATAAGCATTAGGGCTGCATGTTAAAGACATTGTTTATACTCTTAAATACTTTACATTTGAAAGGGGAGGTAAGCATATAATTACATGAGACTAGATAATGATATCTGGTTAGAGAGAAATATCTTAAATTATAAGGATAAAAGCCAAATAACATAACAGAGAAAAACAAGTACTTTAGACTTGAGCTCACACATATTCTCTCCTTCTTAGCAGCTGTATTGTTTAACCTTTCTGTGTCTGTAAACAGGGAATAGTGTCTGTGCCATTGGGTTATTGTGAGGATTGATAAAATGCCAAATATAAAGTGCCTGCCCCAGAATAGGCACTTGATCAATGATAAATATTATTAGAACACTTTAACATATAAAGTATTTTGCTTCAACACAGCATACATGTAGATAGGCTCTTAATGAATGAGTTTAATTATGTATAATATTTTCTGTTTTTAGGGAATATAAATCCAAGTCTATATCTGATGTCATTGTTTTCTTTTAAATGATAAATTCAATGATAATGTATTTTAAAAATGATTTTAAAATTGTCCCTCTACCACTACACAAAGGATATCCACATTCCTATTGTGCTTGTTACTTTGCAGTGGCTAGTGTTATTTATTATTTAAATTTACTTGAAATATTTAGAAACCTTAAGCATTTGACTCACTTGATAAGATTTTGCCAACTTTCATAAGCAAAAGAGGCTTAAAATCAGACAGTATGAAATAGGTGAACATATGAATGCATCACAAAAAGACTAAATTACTAAATTTTTGTGAAATCAGACATAATTCTGTATAATTTTGCCAACTTGAATTGAAGATTTTTAGTAAAACAGAGACAACAACTAACATGGATTAACTCATCTACTTTTCACAAGAAGAAGACAGGTGCTCCTCTGTTTTACAGACATGGACACTGAATTAAGTGGCTTGTTCATTGTTGAACAGAGAATAAGAGATTGAGCCAGGTTGAAACAATGCAGTGTGGTCCTTAAGCCCAACCTCAGGCACCATAGTTCTGCCACTCATTTGTTCATTTGTTCATTCATTCACTTTTCTTCTTCTTTTTCTTCTTCTCTCTCTCTAGTAAGATTATTTGCATTTCACAATTCCAAATATACTGCAAGTCTTCTTAATAAACTTATTGACAAGTTTAGGCCAAGTGATGGTAACAGAATGGACAGGCATTAGTAACCTAAACTGCCTTCCTATACTAAGGAGAACATAAAAAGGAGCAGGATGGACCAAATCTAATCCCTAAAGAGGCTGGAGGCCACCATCATGGACTTGAAATTGCTTTTTGTATCCATCAATTGAAATGGTCACAGCATAGCAATTAGATTTAATGAAGGGAAGCTGCTGATAACTAAGACCTTCTGTTGGTTATTTTTAGAGGAAATAGATTGTACAACCTGTTTGGCCCCAATTTTTATCCTTCTAAAATTGCTTTTCTTGATGGGTTTTGCTTCTTTTCCTGAATTCCAGATCAAGAATGGACTCCTAAAGATAGCTTACTTGATAGCTTTAAACAAATGCCATCATTAAAAAACTGGATGCTTGATGATTGTCCTAAGACCAATTATGTATAGATATAAAGATGCAGACATAGACATACTATATACATACACACATAATTACATTTATGTGTATATATATATATGTATGTTATGTCTTTTATGTTGTTATTTAATGGTATGTATGACCTAGGACTTCTCTTCATAGTTTTCCAATAAATACATAATCTTTTCATATTTTTAGAAAAAGTAACTAGAAATAAAGAATCCATGTGTACAACTGAGAGTGTTTTTTGTATACTGAGCTTCCTACCAATGATTAAGTGTCTGCAGAATCTGTCACTTCAAAAAGGTGCCCAAAATTCAGTTAAGATACCTTTGCTGCTGCTGCTGCTAACTCACTTCAGTCGTGTCCGACTCTGTGTGACCCCACAGACGGTAGCCCACCAGGCTCCCCCGTCCCTGGGATTCTCCAGGCAAGAACACTGGAGTGGGTTGCCATTTCCTTCTCCAATGCAAAATACCTTTAAAGTTATAAGAAACCAAGTCTCTTGTCAGTGCTAACAGAGGACTGATTGGCTATTATTTCCTGAGGTCACATATCCTCAGAATTAAATCTAAAAAAGAGATAAATTTAAATGAAATTGTATGATGCCTGTTATTTGTCTCTATTTCAAGTTTACTGGCCTAGCAAAATACTCAACTGACTGCATTAAGCTGAGCAAAATGTGTCCTTTAAAAACTGATAATTGAGCCCTTGAACTCTTTATCTAATAGGAAAATCAGAATGAGATTTTTGAAAATTAAAAATATATTTTAAACATGAAGATTATGATTTTTATACAAAATAGCAGTTCTAGATGAAAATATACTGAAAGAAAAACCTCACCCCATAAAAATCACATAAAAGATGTTCTGATTTTAATTAATAAAATTATTGATTGCTTATGGTGTCAAATAATTGATAAGAAGAAGTAGAAAAAAAAACCCACCAACTCCTAAAGTTTCACTGCATCAATATTATTTGATACTTTCCTTAATTAAAAAAATTACAGCAAAATATAATTAGTTTTAGGGGGTTTATGGTGCTTTCTAAAAGCATTTTATCTTTTAATGCATGGATTTTGGGGGTATGGTATGTCATATAATTCTGTTTCTCATGTTTATGTTGTAGAAAAAGGCAGCTAATTTTTCAAAATGTTATTGAAATATAGTTGATCTACAATGTTGTGTTAGTTTCAGGTAAAGGAAAATGATCCTTATGCATACACACACACACACACACACACACACACACACACATTCTTTTTCAGATTCTTTTTCATTATAGGTTATTGCAAGATATTGAGTATAGTTCCCTCTGCTATATAATAGGTCCTTGTTGGTCATCTATTTTATATGTGGTAGTGTGCATATTTTAATCCTAAACTCCTAATTTATCCCTCCCTCCCTCTACCCCTTTGGCAACCATGTTTGTTTCCTATATCTGTGAGTTTACTTCTGTTTTGTAAATAAATTCATTTGTGTCATTTTTTTCAAGATTCCACATATAAGCAATATCATATTCTCTAGGTCCATTTATGTTGCTGCAAATAGCATTATTTCATTCTTTTTTATTGCTGAGTAATATTCCTATACATGTGTATATATATATATATATATATATATATATATATATATACACACACACATCTTTATCCATTCATCTGTTGATGGACACTTCCGTGTCCATCGTGGAAGGTTGCTTCCATGTCTTGGCTATTGTAAGTTAAAAAGCAGCTAAATTTTAACGTCATGTTGTTACATAGTCACCAAAAGATAGGAGAGCTACAGTCTATAATCAGGTGTGGAGGAAACAGAATCTATTCTGGGTGAAGCTTCCCATAAATTTTCTTATTTATCTTATAGTTTCCCATACATTTTTCATATTTAGTTTGTCATCAAATGTCCACAGAAATATTCTAAGTTTTTTCTACTGTAAGTTTTCAGTGGAGTTACATTTATTACTCCATTAGAGAAGATTTTGAAAACAGAGGAGAGAAAATTTTAATTAGCAAAAAGATTTCATTTCTTTCCTTTCTGTGAATGCTACCATCCTCACACCAGTTCACTGCCTTTCAAGACTCCCCTTTGGGAGTATTCTGTAGTTAAGGATCCAGAACCAGACAAATAGGCAAAGTGTCCCTAAAGGAAATTATGTAATATGTGTGCATTTTTTCCTCTGTATTTTTATTGACATACTTTTCAGTTATTCACTGTATAAAAGGCTGATTGTTTCTGAAATTCAGAAACGGGTCAAAAGCCGTCCTTCACCACACCCACACCCACCCCACCCCCCTATATCCAAGCTTGTGTTTTGCTGCCTGCAGCGTTCTCCCTCAATGAAGTCATTCTTCCTTCTCCTCACAATAATCACTGAGGGTTAGCTATTGTGAGTGACTGATGCACGTAATATTCATCTTTTACTGTTTCATCGAGTGGGCTCGTGCTGCCAGTATTTTTGATTCTACTTGAGATCAGATGATGTGTTCCTCAAATACCTAAAAAGAAACTTGGGATGATTTTGGAATAATTTTATTGAAAATTTAATATCAACTTCTTTTTTTTTAAAAAAATGTCACTTTGGTGTAATAATACACCAAAGTGACATGATTAAATCATGTAAAGAAAACGTCTGCCAAGGCTGGAGGAAGCGCACTCAATAGCGTCTTTACAGATTCTGATCATTTTAATTTAATGGTTCTTGTAGAATTGGGGGGTTACTTTTGCATCATAGCCTGACATAGATAGTAGTCAGTACATTCAAAACCACAGCACATCTACTGAAGCCATCACACCTAGAGTTGTCTAGAGTCCCTCTATACCTGGGCAACTGCAGTCAAACGGCACTCGTCCATCGTGCAAGTGACAGGGGGCCAGTCAAAGACGAATGTGAGTGACCCGAGCTGGGCTTTGGCTGACCCAATGAGCGCATAGTGAATGCTTCTGTTAGCAAGACTCAGGTCTCCTTGAATTTTGTCAGACCCCTAGAGTGCCTAGAAATTTCAGACCCAGTTTTCTATGAAAAAATAATAAAGCCAAATTCCGAGCTTGTTTTCTGAATTTTGTAACGGCTCTGAGGAATTTACCGCTTTCTACATTATCCCACGTACATATTGCTTATCTGTGGTCATGTCTTTTCTCTCTTCCTGGTTGCTAAAGGATGCTACCTTCTATATATTTTCCATCTCCCCCACCAGTGTCTAGTACTTATTGGCTACTTGATCTAGATGTGCTGAATTGAATAACTCAAAGCACGGGAAACTGAATGAAAGGTTCCACCGCTGATTGGTGTATTAGGGAACAATCACACAGCTAATTTTATTTGGAGTGGAAGTGAGAGGAAGGTCACCATATTGCCTGAATTAGTTGGATTTACCATGGGGAAGAATCCTAAATTATTGCATGATCCTTCACTAGAGACTGATGATGGAATACAGAGAGATCGAAGCTGTGCATCTAGCTTCTAGGTTCGTGCTGTATTCATTAAATGTATCACATAGAGATTCCTGGGTAAGCAGAGCAGAAAAAAAATCTTGCTTTCAGATACTTCAGTGCAGAATAGTAAACTAAACATGAATTTATATTCCAATAATCTGTGATCTGTCTTCTACAAAACTTAAGAGATACTCAAAGACAGACAGAGTGGATTAATACTCAAAGACAGCTGGATTAATTTTAAATGTGATTTTATAGGGCTTTTTCTGGCCATTGATGTTTAATGATTGCCAGATTTATACTGCATTGTGTTTCTTTAGTCAGGCCCTGCTCACAACAAAAAAGCATTCTGAATAGGAAATAAAAAAATTTTAAAATAAAAGTATTGTTATTGAGCAAAGAAAAGATTGAACTGATTCCTTATTGGAAGATTTACATAAAACTGATTGACATTTTTTAGCTAATTAAATTTAGTTAATTTTATTGTAATAATTCAGAACAGTTTAATAAATATTAGGTAGTGATTTATCATCATGGAATATCTTTGATTTGTCAAATCATGATATTGATTTGAGTTATTCATTTTTGCCTGATTTTGGAAGTAGATGAATCATCACTAATATAACTGAAGGATTTTTTTCCCCTTGTATGTAATTTTCCAGCTTTGTTGGAAGATTTTGTTTGTTATCAAAAATAAGACATTTATTCCTACATGTCTTTATTTTTCTTTATGTCCTATGGAGTGGTAGTTACCAAAGCGTGATCCTTAGATTATCTGAATTAGATTCAGCTGGTGTGCTTGTTAAATGTGAGACTTACTGAATAAGAAACCTAGGGGGGATGGGGTGGAGTTCTAGAAAGTGTACTTTTAACAAACACCCTGGAGAGTCTTCTCCAGAGTGTTACAGACTTGGAAAGTAATATTTTTATAACATTGGGATTTGGCTTATTTCTAATATTTAAATCATTTAATGACTGGGCAACTCAGCTGAAATATAGATTCACAGCATCTTCAAAAAGAAAATCTCCATTGTTTGATGTCAACAGAGCATCTAAAGGACAAAGACAAAATTTCCTCTTTTATCACTGCTTGAACTGTAAGTGGGAGGGAACCGCAGGTGATTTCTGGTACCGGAAGGCAAGCTCCAGCTGGTAGTCAGTAAGAAGCCAGTGTCCTCAGCCACACACACATCACAAGAAAATGAATTCTGCCCACAACCTAAATGAGCTTGGAAATAGTTTCTTCCTAGTTTAGCCTCCAAATGAGAGTGCAGCTCAGCCAATACAGTAAGCCCCCTACATGTGGGCGCATGCTCAGTCGCTTCAGTTGTGTCCAACTTTTTGCGACCCTACGGACTGTAGCCCACCAGGCTCCTCAGTCCATGAGATTCTCCAGGCAAGAATACTAGAGCGGGCTGCCATTACCTCCTTCAAGGGATCTTCCCGACCCAGGGTTTGAACCCACGTCTCCTGCATTGCAGGCAGATTCTTTACAGCTGGGTCACCCGGGAAGCCCAAGACGCCTACATACGAACCTTCAAGTTGTGAGCTTTCCAAGATGAGAACATGCCTTCACTTGTCCAGTCCTGAATAGCTGCTTCAGCTTTTATGTACCATTCTACGTTCAGGCCCTGTGCCTCACTTAGTAACAGTGCCTCCTCAAATAAAGAAAATTCCCTTGACGTTTCCTGTGTCATGAATTGCCTTGGTTCTTTAGCAGTACCAGCTACATCACTGATGCTTCCACGCTTGCTTCCAGACGGCCTGGGCTTGAAATAATGATACTGCACTACTGTATCCTATAAACGGCAACGTGCACAAAAGTTTAGCCCCTTGTAGTAGATGCATGCATGTGACAATATATGCCAGACACGTGAACTAGCATACATGACTGGACATGTGAACACACGTATGGAGCTTTGTCAGTTTGAATCTTGAAGGTTCATATGTAAGGGACTTAACTCTAGTTAAGAGGATTCAAGGATGATATATAATAGCTTCCCTTTAACAAGGTTTTTAGTCATGATTTCAAGTACATGTACATAAAGTATTTGTATTTACTTGTGGTCACTTGTCATATATACTTGAGGCCATTTAATACTTGTGGATATTAATTAGCCATCTCACTTGCATCATATGCAACTCTTCCTTTTTGATCCCACTCATGTTTTTGATAATTTCCCCATCGTGTCAAAGTAACCTTAAAATTGCCTTGTAAGACATATCAAACCTAGTCTTGACATCATCCTCAAAGTCCATCTTAAGGATGGCCAAGGAAATTATGGAAGTTTTTGTGGCTCTTCACCTGAAGACCTGTATATCCTTGGAAGAGGGGGAGGAGGAGAGGAAAAGGGAAAAGAAAGAAGAGGAAGAGGAGCAGGGAGGGGAAAGGATCTGTTAGTCCATCAGTTCAGTCACTCAGTTGTGTCTGACTCTTTGTGACCCCATGGACTGCAGCACACCAGGCTTCCCTGTCCATCACCAACTCCAGGAGCTTGCTCAAACTCACGTCCTTCAAATCGGATAGGGGTCGTGGAAGAAGAAAGGGAGAGAGAGAGGTATGAGATGTCTTATTTAATACCTTTTTTGCCAGCCTCCTTCCCCTTGGAATGTATTTAGGATCAGGTCCAAAGAGATAAGATGTTTTCTATTAACATTCCCTTTCTACTAAAACCATCTGGGTTAGTAAGACTCATTTTCTTCAAGTTCCAGCTTGCCACTCAACTTTGACAGTTTTATGAGATACATATGAAAATAAAGCAAAAGATTGTCATAGCAATGATTAGCCAGTCTCATTGTTGGCTTCTCTAGCTAATATCTAGCTATTAAACTATTCTTTGCAGCAGAAATAATTATACTTATTTACTAGTTTGGAATGATGGAGAAAGTACAGTGTACCCAATGTAAAGCACTTCTATGTCTGAAAAAACAGAGATTTCCCATATTTAGCTGCTTACTCAAAATGAGATCATTTATGCAAGAATGTTCATTTAACTAAGAACAACTTAATTGATGCATTATAAATTATGCAGTGAAAGCTAAGGAAATCTAAAATAGGATTAAAAATAAAACACTTCTCTCTTCAGAGAGAGGTAAGGACCAATTTCAAAGAAAAGGCAGCCTACACTAAATCTTATCAAATGAGTTTTATTTCCAACTGACATTTATGTTTCTTCTGTGGCAGAGTAGGTATGGGAACATAAATCTTGCATCAGGGAGCTGGAATCTACTTTAATCAATGACAGTCAGCCCTGTAATCTTGGATAGGAGTTAAGCACAGCAACTAGTCAAGTCTCATGAGAAAAGGGTGTCCATGCACATGCCTACCTACACACATGTGTATATACATACTTTAAAAATTGAATAGTATCAAAATTTTTAAAAATACTTACTTATATACTTGTTTTATTTTTTGACTGTGCTGGGTCTTCATTGCTGCACAGGTTTTTCTCTGGTTTTGGAGAGTGGGGGCTACCCTCTAGTTGTAATGCAGAGGCTCCTCACAGAGGTGGGTTCTCTTGTTTCCGAACACAGGCTGTAGGGCACTTGGGCTTCAGTGGTTCCATCACATGGGCTCAGTAGATGTGGCTCCTGGGCTATAGAGCCCAGGCTCAACAGATGTGGTGCACGGACTTTATTGCTCCACAGCAATGAATGTGGGATCTTCCTGGATCAGAGATCAACCCGTGTCTCCTGCGTTGGCAGGTGGATTCTTTACCACTGAACCCCGAGGGAAGCCCTCAAATTTTTATAATTGCATCCTATTGCACCATATTCCCACTTCACCACCAACACTCCTGCTTCCCAGGTAATTTCTTTTAAACCACTGTAACTATTTCTTCTGATAGTTACTTCAATTTCTCTAAATAAATTGCCTTTCGCCTTTGCTATTTTCTTTTAAGAAAATTTTAAACATCTACTAACTTCTTGTTATGGTAGACAAAGACTTAGATTTCTATACACTAACTCATCTTCCATCTCCCAACAGCTCGATATAGTGAAATTACTTTCTATTTAAAAAAATTGATTATTACTGCTTACACTATGGCTGTTGGTCACAATAGCAATATTTGTATATACTGCCCACACAGTAGTGTACTATGATAACATTTCCCGCCTGTATGATCTCTTGCTTTCCTGGAGTTGCTAATTACTCTTCTTTATTTCTTGCCCTATTATGGTATCTTTACCTTTTTTTCACAAAAGTTTCATCATGTTAGACATTCTATTAAGAGTCCTTTTTCCTTTTCCTTAGCCCACCATCTTTCAGCCTTAATCAGGGTTGCTTCTCTCTGATTTTTGCTGCATTGATCAAGTCTTCATGTTTAACGCAGTCTTAGGCTCTGTTTTTCATAAGATTCTCAGGAGAATTTTTGCTAATATCTGTGAACCACTGACCTAATGTGAGGAGAGCACATTGATAGACAGTGGCTCAGAGAAGATGGAGACATGAAATAGAAGCCCTTGAATTTTTTTTGAATTTTTATTGCACCTTGAATTTTATTCTCTATGTGTGTGTGTGTGCTCACTCAGTCCTATCTGGCTCTTTGCTAACCCATGGACTGTAGTCTGCCAGGCTCCTTTGTCCATGGGATTTCCTAGGCAAGACTACTGGAGTGGGTTGCCATTTTGTACTCTAGGGATCAAACCTGTATCTCCTGCAGTGGCAGGAGGATACTTTACCACTGAGCCACCTGGGAAGCCCTTATTCTCTATGGAAAAGACTAAAATGTACCCTAGAGTTTAAGAATTCTGCCTTTGTAGTCAGACAGCTTAGATTTTACTAGCTGAATGACCTTTGAAAGTAGTTGAAACTCACCAGAGTTCAGTTGCCTATCTTTAAATGGAGTGTACTTATAACAACCACCTCTTATACAGAGTGAAGTAAGCCAGAAAGATAAAGACCAATACAGTATACTAACGTATATATATGGAATTTAGAAAGATGGTAATGATAACCCTATATGCAAGACAGTAAAAGAGACACAGATGTACAGAACAGACTTTTGGACTCTACGGGAGAAGGCGAGGGTGGGATGATCTGAGAGAACAGCATCAAAGCATGTATATTATCAAGTGTGAAACAGATCGCCAGTCCAGGTCGGATGCATGAGACAAGTGCTCGGGGCTGGTGCACTGGGATGACCCAGAGGGATGGGATGGGGAGGGAGGTGGGAGGGGGGTTCAGGATGGGGAACACATGTAAATCCATGGCTGATTCATGTTAATGTATGGCAAAAACCACTACAATATTGTAAAGTAATTAGCCTCCAACTAATAAAAATAAATGGGAAAAAAAAAAACCAACCACCTCATAGGGTGGTAATGATGATTAAAGTAAGATAATGCTTGCAAAGAGCTGAGTATTATGCTTAGCACATAGTCAGCACTTAATGATTATTTACTGTTATTATTTATTGTTAAAGTATCTATTCACTTTACCATGAAATTGCAAGGAACAAAGAATAAATAAAATGCTTTTCATAAATTTAGATGAGTAAATCAGTTATAAAATTTATTTAGCTATATTTAGCTATATAACCTAATATTAAAATGAGGTTTATGCATGAACCTAAATTTATGTCATATATTTGGACAGACATATGTTAGTATTATTTTCAGTGTCAATATTAAAAAGGAATTTCATGCCTTATTATTTAAATAATGAATAATGTATATTTTTACTTGCAGCCATATGTTGTATTTTAAGAACACCATTTACAACCTAATAATTTATTTAACATAAGACAAACTAGCCTTTTGTTGTTAAATTGGCCTACACATTTTAAATTGATTTATAATGTAAATGACACAAAAATCACTTATCATATTAAAATTTAAGGAAAGAAATATGGCCCACTATTTTATTGTTCTGATGTCAGCAAATTCAGGAAAGAGCTGCTTGTCAAAATTGAAAAATATTTCCTGCTGATCATGTAAATCCATATCCTTTAGCTTTTCCTCATAGACTATCTTATTTTTTTTCACGTATTGTAGCATGTTTTTATAATTATGCCTTGGCAGTAAAGAAGGAGCATTGTACCATACGTTGGGAAACTTGGGTCTAGTCCTGTTTCTACTGCAGCCTCTAAGTATATCCTTTCTGTTCCCGGATATGTGTACAGCCTTAAGGCAAACGCAAGGCAGTCAGGCTTCTTTCAAATTCACTGCAATCGTCTTAAGCTTGCACCGATACCATTCCTACCTGTGGGAAAGAAATAGGGTCATTCAGGTTGTGTAATTCAATACAGCCGTGTTCGCAGGATGGAGAGTTGACTGAATTAGTCTGGCTGTTGGAGCAGCTCTGTAAAAACCTCCGTACCCAGGCATGCCTTCCTCAAAAGTGCATCATCAACTTGACTTACCTGATACCATTTGTCATCCAGCAATCTCTTTTTCTCAGTTCATATCTTCTTCATAATTGAAACCAAGTTTGAGGTTCTGGTGGTTCAACAGTGCAGAGGAGTGATTTGTTAATTATCCAGTTACTTTGAGATTTAAGAAGTAGATAGGTGGGATGGTGCAGAGGGTCTACCTAAGTGCCAAAGCTTTCCTTTCCTATACAGTGTTCTTGTAGCCCACTGTCTCTGTATGCCTTCTGAGTGAATGATGAGGAGGCATGTTCGGTTTTACAACATGGCACTTATTTAGGGAGAATATTGAATCTGTAAGAGTTTGGTTGAATTAGTTGAATTTTCGAACCTGCAGTCAGGATCTTTTTTATGTTGGTCAGAAAATAAAACCCTGGGACTCGGAACATTTCTCACTTCTAATTATGCTTCAGAGGAGTTCTAGTTTCTCCAGTGGCTTATGCATTCATTGTCATAGTATGTTAATAGCGATCCAGTAAAGGCTTAAATCTACATGATAAATGGGAACTAGTGTTGTTTCCAAAAGAAAACCTGTAATTAATTTTATATTGGCACCTTTTTAGCATTACAAAATGGTCCATCAGGTTTTGTGGTCACACATGCAGTTTTTTTCTAGAAACATTTAATAACTGCAAACCAAGATGCACTGGGAGCCTAATGCAAACATTAAGGGGACAAATATTATAATTAGATGCACAAATAGCAGTAGCCCCTGACTAATATAATATTTAAAACTGCATCTGTATTTTTGTTTGCACTTTAGTCATTGAGGTATGCAAATACAGTATTTTTGAGCTATTATCGCTTTACTTTTGGAAACAACCTGGTTGCTATTTGGAGTTGATTGTGGTTCTTAAATGTGTATAGACTTAAAAGCATATGTTATACATCCATGCTTATGACTTTCCTATGTGCAAGAGAATATAAATTTTTTTTAAAAAGCAGAATGATTTTATCTAGTCTGATAATTGCTCATTTATGTTATCTGCTTGGCCTCTGTACTTATTTCAGTTTATGATTTCTGCTATATAGATTTGGCTTTTTGTGTTATGGTTAGAAAACTTTTCCCACTTCCAAATTATATAAGTCATTTTCTGTATTTTTTTATGGTATTTTTTTTTCAATTATTTTTATTAGTTGGAGGCTAATTACTTCACATCATTGCAGTGGGTTTTGTCATACATTGACATGAATCAGCCATGGAGTTACATGTATTCCCCATCCCGATCCCCCCTCCCACCTCCCCCCCCTCCCCCACCCGATTCCCCTGGGTCCTCCCAGTGCACCTGGCCCGAGCACCTGTCTCATGCATCCCACCTGGGCCGGTGATCTGTTTCACCATAGATAATATACATGCTGTTCTCTCGAAACATCCCACCCTCGCCTTCTCCCACAGAGTCCAAAAGTCTGTTCTGTACATCTGTGTCTCTTTTTCTGTTTTGCATATAGGGTTATCGTTACCATCTTTCTAAATTCCATATATATGTGTTAGTATGCTGTAATGATCTTTATCTTTCTGGCTTGCTTCACTCTGTATAATGGGTTCCAGTTTCATCCATCTCATTAGAACTGATTCAAATGAATTCTTTTTAACAGCTGAGTAATATTCCATGGTGTATATGTACCACAGCTTCCTTATCCATTTGTCTGCTGATGGGCATCTAGGTTGCTTCCATGTCCTGGCTATTATAAATAGTGCTGCGATGAACATTGGGGTGCACATGTCTCTTTCAGATCTGGTTTCCTCAGTGTGTATGCCCAGAAGTGGGATTGCTGGGTCATATGGCAGTTCTATTTCCAGCTTTTTAAGAAATCTCCACACTGTTTTCCATAGTGGCTGTACTAGTTTGCATTCCTACCAACAGTGTAAGAGGGTTCCCTTTTCTCCAGAATTTATTGCTTGTAGACTTTTGGATAGCAGCCATCCTGACTGGCGTGTAATGGTACCTCATTGTGGTTTTGATTTGCATTTCTCTGATAATGAGTGATGTTGAGCATCTTTTCATGTGTTTGTTAGCCATCTGTATGTCTTCTTTGGAGAAATGTCTGTTTAGTTCTTTGGCCCATTTTTTGATTGGGCCATTTATTTTTCTGGAATTGAGCTGCAGGAGTTGCTTGTATATTTTTGAGATTAATCCTTTGTCTGTTGCTTCATTTGCTATTATTTTCTCCCAATCTGAGGGATGTCTTTTTACCTTACTTATAGTTTCCTTTGTTGTGCAAAAGCTTTTAAGTTTCATTAGGTCCCATTTGTTTATTTTTGCTTTTATTTCCAATATTCTGGGAGGTGGGTCATAGAGGATCCTGCTGTGATTCATGTCGGAGAATGTTTTGCCTATGTTCTCCTCTAGGAGTTTTATAGTTTCTGGTCTTACATTTAGATCTTTAATCCATTTTGAGTTTATTTTTGTGTATGGTGTTAGAAAGTGTTCTAGTTTCATTCTTTTACAAGTGGTTGACCAGTTATCCCAGCACCACTTGTTAAAGAGGTTGTCTTTTTTCCATTGTATATCCTTGCCTCCTTTGTCAAAGATAAGGTGTCCATAGGTTTGTGGATTTATCTCTGGGCTTTCTATTCTGTTCCATTGGTCTATATTTCTGTCTTTGTGCCAGTACCACACTGTCTTGATGACTGTGGCTTTGTAGTAGAGTCTGAAGTCAGGCAGGTTGATTTCTCCAGTTCCATTCTTCTTTCTCAAGATTACTTTGGCTATTCGAGGTTTTTTGTATTTCCATACAAATTGTGAAATTATTTGTTCTAGTTCTGTGAAAAATACCGTTGGTAGCTTGATAGGGATTGCATTGAATCTATAGATTGCTTTGGGTAGAATAGCCATTTTGACAATATTGATTCTTCCAATCCTTTTTATGGTATTTTTATGCTCAGGTTTTACATTGAAATATTTAATGTAGCAAGAACTAACCTTTAATATAAGGTGCGAGGTGGGAACTTTCACCAGTTGTTTCCAACACTGTTTGCTAAATAATTCATATCCTCACAGTGAATTTAAATGAATGTCTTCATTGAGATTTTTATGAATAATCCAAGAATAATTGTTAAAAAAATGTGTATTAAGTTCATGTAAGTGGAATAAAAGTTTTATGAATGGACTTTCCAACTACTTTCTTGCCTTTTTAATAGCTTTTCTTTTTCTTTTGGTTCTGAAACTTTTCTAAAGAAAATTGTTCAGTTTTGGAAATGTATTCCTTATTCCTCCTATTCACTTCCCAGGTAGTGCAGTGGTAAAGAACCTGCCTGCCAATGTAGGAGACCCAAGAGATGCGGATCTGATCCCTGGATCAGAAAGATCCCTTGGAGTAGGAGTAGGCAACTACTCCTACTTGGAGTAGGAAGTAGGCAACTTCCTACTGGAGTAGGAAGTGGCAACCCACTCCAGTATTTTTGCCTTCAAAATCCCATGGACAGAGGAGTCTGGCAGGCTATGGTCCATGGGGTCGCAAAGAGTCAGGCACAACTGAGCAACTGAGTATGCACACTTTATTGTGTACTGTTATTATATACAATTAGGTATACTCTTCCTATAGGTACACTGTTTTTGTTACTACAGGCTTACAAGCTTTACCATATTTATTATATATAGAATGAGCTCTTTTCTCTTTCTGAAACCTTCTTGCCTATTTTTGTGCAATCATTTTTTGTTTACTTTAGAATGATTTTTCAAGCCCCCTTTCCTTCCTTCACCTACATTAGTGTTTCCAAATGCTTTATTTTTAAAATCAAAATTGAAATCTTACTGATGGATTAGTCTTTGGAAAACTGACATCTTCTGGTTTTCAGTGGTTGTAAATAAAATGCTAACATTTTCTTCACTGCAACCAGACAATGGTACCAACAAGTTAGACACTCAAAAACATTCCATGTAGAGTGAGCAGGGCTAGGAGCACTCAGGCAGTGTTGTCCTGAGAAGGCTCTGCAGGGAGACTGTGTGTGGGTCGAGGTTACAGGTAGATGGGAACGTACATGAACAGAAGAAGAGCCACATGGATCTCTTGAGCTCTGTTGTCATGTCATGATTTTCCAATATATCACTTTGCCAAGCCTAAAAATAGACATAACTGTTTGACTAGTCTGTAAGAGAGATAGCACAATGCCCTTTGAGAATTTCAGTCAGAAGTTTATAGAGTCACTGCTGGAAATGGAATGGATAAAATTCTATCAATTTTTTTGCAGAAATATTTTTGTCTAATTGATCTGAAAAATCACTTCAGTATTTTTGCCTGGAGAATCCCAGGAACAGAGGAGCCTGGTGGGCTGCCGTCTATGCGGTCGCACAGAGTCAGACATGACTGAAGTGACTTAGCAGCAGCAGCAGCAGCAGCAGCAGTAGAAGATCTTATAAAACTTGGGGGACTTTTAGTTTACTCATAGTAAATGTAGAACGTGATAACAAGTGTTCAACTTCAACAAAGCAATATATAATCTAAATGCTGGACAACAGATTGAGGACTTAAGACAGTTTTATTTTGAAGCTTTGTCAGCATATCGAAGGCAATTTAGAGCATACAGCTACCCCTGGAGAGTCCTATGACAGGCAGAATCAGCAGACTGGGAAATAAATTAATTACATTTAGTAGTAGAGGGAGAGAATTCCCAGAAAACTCTGAAACAGCAAGACATTACAGTATAGAGATCTTTACATCCAGTCATAAATGTATTATTTGCACCATTTTCACCTAGGTGGGCTGTTTTAATTTTCTATCTCACTGAGTTTTTCTCAGTAGAGGGTTAAGCTTGCAATGGTAGTCAACTTAAGTTCTGTCTCTTGAGGTTCAAAAAAAAAATTGTCAGAAGGCAGTTGTCTTTCATTAATTGATGTCCTGAAAAAACTAAAGCAGTGGAAACTTTTTTCTTCTTCTTCTTTTTAAAATGGTGTCTCATTTCAGTAATGTCTCCTTAAAAGCCTGGCATAATCGGTGGAGTACTTTTAAAATTCATGGATGAGAGAAAGACCTAATACTCATTCTTTCTGTATTTCTATCCAAAGTTAATAGGAAGAATGTAAGGCCAAATGTATGTCCTAATCTAGGGACAGCTGAAGTTAAATGTAGTAAAGGAACAAAGAGATGGAAAGTATCCTTGGAGGACACTAATAAAAAGAAGAATGGGTAGAATTTGCGGGCAGCAATTCAGAAACAGGAGCAGATTCACCTCTTATTTGTGTTGTTTAATATTGTAATATTACTTTTCTGACAAAGTTCCATATAGTCAAAGCTATGGTTTTTCCAGTAGTCATGTATGGATGTCAGAATTGGACCATAAAGAAGGCTGAGTGCCAAAGAATGGATGCTTTTGAACTGTAGTGTTGGAGAAGACTCTTGGGAGTCCCTTGGACTGCAAGGAGATCCAACCAGTCAGTCCTAAAGGAAATCAGTCCTGAATATTCATTGGAAGAGTGATGCTGAAGCCGAAGCTCCGATACTTTGGTCACCTAATTCGAAGAGCTGACTCATTAAAAAGACTCTGATGCTGGGAAAGATTGAAGTCAAGAGGAGAAGGGGACAACAGAGGATGAGATGGCTGGATGGCATCACCAACTCAATGGATATGAGTTTTAGCAAGCTGGGGGAGATAGCAAACAACCAGGAAGCCTGGTGTGCTGCAGTTCATGGAGTCACAAAGTGTCAGACACAACTGAATGACTGAACAACAGCAGCAAAATATTGAAAAAGTTTTAGAAGAATGCATTGGAAAATTGGAGAAAGAGAATAAGAATATATACCCTATTGATATATCAGGCTGAGAACTATAGACCTCATGCACCAGGTTCTGTAGGAGACTGGTACTCACGTAGATAGATAGTAGATAGATAGATAAATTTGTACAACTGATCTTATCCTGCCCCTTGAAGCTTTACTATTCTGGTGGTAGATTACACTGATTTTTTTTCAGTTAATACAATCTTGGTTAAAACTTTGTCACTTGGTGATAATCAATTCAGAGCTTAGTAGCTCTGTCAGGACTCTTTCCCCTTTTTCTATCACATTTTTCCCTTCCTTTAAGCACTTCTTCAGCCCAAGGTGGCATCAGGATGCAGGAGGAAGCCTGTGTATCCTTTTAGCATGGTGCAGCTTAATAGGGAGACATCTAATGTCCCTCTGGCCCTGGTATTGGCTTTTGAGTCTTCGCTGGCCTCCGTGGAAATGCTCTTCAGCAGCCTGAACAATGAGCAGCCCGAGTCATAGGTGTTTGGGGCTGGTTTGTTGGAGTGACTTATGGGCATTCACTGTTGAAATCTATTGTCCCTGCCATGGCCTTTGAACACTATGTAGACTACTAGTCTCTTGGCCAGGCCACTAAGGGTCCACTTAAAAATTTTTTTATAGTGGTAAAATCCACATAATGTAAAATTTACCAATTTTTAAATCTACAGTTCCATGGCATTGAGTTCACTTGCAGTGTTGTGCAGCCATCCCCATTATTCACTCCCAGAATTTTATCACCATCTCAAACATCAATTCTGTACCTTTTAAACAGTTATTTCCATTCTCCTCTCCCCACTGGATCCTAGTAACTTCTACTTTCTGTCTCTATGCATTTGCTATTCTAGGTCCCTCATATACGTGAGATCATATAACATTTGTCCTGTGTTTGGCTTATTTTGCTTAGCATGATGTCTCCAGGGTTCAGCTAAGTTGTAATATGTGCCAGAATTTCATCTCTTTTTATGGCTAAATATTATTCCATTGTTTGTATATGCCACATTTTATTTATCCATTCATCTGTTGATAGATATTTGAATTGTTTCTGCATTTTAGGTATTGTGAAGAATGCTACTATGAACAGGGGTGTATAAGTATCTGTTTAAGTTCCTGCTTTCAGTTATTTTAGGTGCATACCCAGAAGTGGAATTGCTAGAGAGGGGTCTACTTTTTATCTTAGTGATTTTGGGTATCCCCAAATTTTGGAGATCTGAGAACTTTCGCCTGCTTCCTCCATACGTCACTGAGGTAGGCAGGACATTGTGAGACTGTCCTCAAGTCTGTGGGCCTGGCTGTTTTCCTCTGGTACTTTCCTGGTGCTGGCTGAACTGGGGACTTAAATGTTGATGCACAATATTCACTGGACAAAGGAACAACTTCCGTGCTCTGTGATTCCTTCCAGCCTCTCTGGTTTGAGGTTTCAACTGTGAAAGGAAGTGAGCCTAGGCACTCATACTCATCACTTGATCTTCACCTTCTTTCTTTGTCTTGTTCCTCAGTACCAGAGGACTTTCTGTTTCCACTCCTTGTTGTCAAGAATTTTCCCTACATCATATCCTCTGACCTTCTTTGTTAAGACTTACAGTAAAGCATGTACATCTCAAACTTAGCTTTTAATATGTAAAGCAACTATTTCAGAGTATAGAAAGCCTCTTATTGTCAACAAAATCGGGCTTTCAAATCTGTTGTATCGTTCTGAACATTCAAAAATTTAGCTTGAAACTTAAAGCTGTGCGCTAACATCTTCCCTCTTTATGGTATTCACTGAATTTTAAAGTATAGTAAGAACCATCTATTCAGTAAATGGGGAAATGACAGGGTAGGAAAAAATACATCAGTGAAATGTATCAATACTACTGTCACCATTATTTAGCAACACCATTTATGTGGCCAGTTTCTGATCAGTGCCTCTCCTGTGCTCTGTTCCTATGTCTTAGAAGCTCAGTTCTGATTTGGTGATGTCACACTGCTGTGTGGGGCCAGTTGGGATCACGTTTGACTTGTTGAGCTCCGGAGAGAGGCTTTAAATGGTTTATTAGCATATGCATGTAGGGTCTGTTTTCAGATATGGTGAGTATTGTCAGATAAGAATACAGCCTAGCTAAAGCTTTAATACATATATCTTAAAGTAATATGATAGAGGTAAAGAAAAATAAATTGACAGCATGGTCAAAAGAATTGCAGAAGTTCAGACTACTGTTTTGTGTGATTATTGATTTCTAATGGCTTTGCTGTGACTTAATTGAGCTATTAGAGGCTCAGTCAGGTTTGAAATAAAAGGAAAGTGCTTGTTGCATATGCAGGAGCTCTTCCAGATTGATTGAAATAGAGATTGGGAAGACAGTGGGAGTCCTTCCTCATGTGCTTGGGTTCCTAGTGGCTGCAGAGCTAATATGCATCACCTTGCTAGGAAACAGTGAGCTGTCCTGGGCAGCATTTCCATTGTCCTCAGCTTGGAGAGTAAGACAGTCAGGCAGGGAAAGCTGTTAACAGTCAGTGAGGAGAGAAGAAGTTAATGAAGAAATCAACAGTTCTTCAGAGCACATCAGTGCCATTCTGCTGATTTTTGCCAATGTCTGTCTAGGAATAGTAACTTCCAGCCCCTTTTGCTCATTCATTGTATATGAGAAGTTGGTAAGCCAAGGTCTTCCTTCAGTGCTACCATTTCATCATGGTTAATTTCATAAGCTCAGAGATTCAGGTAGAATCTTCTGTTTATCCTCTCTTTTACTCTGATTTACTTCCATTTGGTCCAGGGAGCTACTGAAGTTTTCAGTAATAGAAAGTCTAGTTTCTCACTTAAATAGCATTTTATATTTAGGACACACTTTCTAGAGATGTTAGAGCAACACTTCTGCCCGCACAAGAATGCATACAGAGGAAAGACCAGAATGATGAAACCTACAGTTGTGAGCTTCTACTGGCTTTCAGCTTGTATTTCCTTTAAGACCACCAGCTTATTATAAAGCAGAGACATCACTTTGCTGACAAAAGTCTATATAGTCAAAGCTATGGTTTATCCAGTAGTCATGTATGGATGTGAGTTGGACCATAAAGAAGGCTGAGTGCTGAAGAACTGATGCTTTCATATTGTGGTGCTGGAGAAGACTTTTGAGAGTCCCTTGGACAGCAAGGAGATCAAATCAGTCAATCCTAAAGGAAATCAACCCAGGATATTCATTGGAAGGACTGATGCTGAAGCTCCAATACTTTGGCCACCTGATGTGAAGAGCCAATCCATTGGAAAAGACCCCGATGCTGGGAAAGATTGAAGGAAAGAGGAGAAGGGGATGACAGAGGATGAGATGGTTGGATGGCATCACTGAGTCAATGGACATGAGTTTGAGCAAACTGTGGGAGATAGTAAAGGACAAGGAAGCCTGGTGTGTTGCAGTTTGTAGGGTTGCAAAGAGTTGGGCACAACTGAGTGACTGGACAGCAACAGCAAAGACAACCAGATCTGTTTTTGTTTTGTGGATGGCATGACCTGGCCAGATGTCTTGGAATGGCTTACCCATGCTCAACATGTCACTGTACAGATAAATGCTGGTCAGTCCAAAGCCTTCCAGATCTCAGGAATTCTCAGCCTGTGTTATCCCTTCAGAGGCTCTTTGCTCTGTGTCTGCAAAATGACTGTGAACACAGATTCGTGAGGGTTAAATCAGTAGTTCTGTCATTTAATCCAGTAGTTCTTATACCTGAATGGTCATCAGAATCACCCAGGTCACCATTAAAGTTTCTAAAAGACCCATTAGATTGAAATCTCTATGAATTTGTCTTAAGAATTTATTTATTTTTTTAAGAGGTCACCATGATACTGATGATTAACTGGATTTAGGACTCATTGACTTCATACATTTTTCTTTTTTAAAGAAGGTACCTGTCTAAAATAGTTACAGGTGATTTTTAAGCCAAGGCTATATATGAAACACAAAGCTTTTAAAAATACATTTCAGGACCTCAATCTCTGAACTTTAGAGGTAGCTTATTGAGATTGGGGTCTTAGGCGATCATAATTTTCTTAAAAATAGAATAGATATTTCTGGTTCATATGCCAGTCCTATGTGAGATTCCCTGATTGAAACCATTCTGTACAGATAAGAAAAAAGCTTAGTTTGTTCTTGTTCAAGACATTAGGAAATGTCTTAAACTATATGTATGTCTTTATCATAAGATGCCAGTAACTAGTGATAGAAGTTGAGGAAATTTGAAGAATTTGGGGAACTGTTTTAGAAAACAGTAGGAACAAATAGGGCCTGGAGTTTATCCATGAAAGAAGAGGAGAATTTGAATTTAGGAAATTAAAGAAGCACTGAATATTAAGATAAAACTGTAAGTCTGGCCTTTCCTTTAACAATTATAGTCAAGTGTCTTTTGGTTACAAGTAACAGAAACTCAACTCCAAACCACAAGGAGTTTTTTTGTTTGTTTGTTTTTACATATAGGAGAGGTCAAAAATTAGGACAGCTGAGTCCAGAAACTCAAAAAATGGTAGAACTTTCTTTGTCTTTCATCTCTGTTTTTGTTTCTGTGTTAGCTTCATTCTCAAGCAAGCACTTTACAAATGACAAGGACAGTCCACGGACAGTCTCAAACCTACTCCAGTAAGTAATCCAAAAGGAAAGAGTGTCTCTCTCCCTCTTGTGGTATCCATAGTTCAGATGTCCAGGAAGGCACTGAAGGGCCTTGCCTGCATCACTGGCCCATCCCTGAGTTTGTCCTGCTGGCCTGGGGAAGGAAGGTGGCCAAGTGGTCAGCCTGTGACACATCCCCCTTTGGAGCTGGGGATACCAGCATGTCCCCCAGGACCCTGATAGTGGAATACACTGACTCCCCAAAGAAGGGAAGGGGAAAGAATTATTGGGCAGGGGAAAGCCAACAGCTATCCTCTAGGAAACAAACTGAATGATTTTGCTTTGTCTGTCCCAAGCTCTAGAATTCGCTTAACTTTGTAAGCTGTGGGGAGTCAGTCATCAGACACTCGTGGGGCAAGGAGAAGAAGTTTCTTTTCAGGTTATGTGTATTTAAGGGTCCATGGGGAAGGATGTGTGGCTGAAATGGAAACCAAATTTTCCCACATTTAATATTATCAAACTGAATTGATGAAGTATACAAATGTGTAGATAGATACACAAAAAGGCACTTTATAAACCTTTCCAAAATAAACAGGCTGACCTAACTGGTAAAGTAATAAAGATTTTGCTATTGCAATATATTTGCATGCAAATGTGTTCCTGTGTTGAGAATATGACCTTGAACTTAAGCCGCCCACAGCTTTCTAAAATCTATTTAGTGATACTTATAAGAAAAGAAATGAGGAAACATTAAAGGAAAATATTTTCAATTCAAAAATCATTAAAATCACCCCTGAAGTACTTCCCCTTGATATTAAAAGCAAATAATTAAGGGGATCCATATTACTAAATCCATTGATGCTCTCGTGTCACTGTTAAGTCAAGGTCAAAAAATAATTTAGTATTTGGTTCTCTGTTGTATGATGTGCCCTTGAAAAATGTTCTGTGGTTGATCTTGATTGGTTCTTGGCAGTATATGTTTGGCTTCTCGCACAGATCAACAATAATTTGCAGTTTAGCTATAACGAATTAGCATCATTTAAGGGCAGTTATTATTGACACTTCAAGTTATGAAAGGCATCTTTCTCAGCTTCATGAATGGAAACACTCTGCTGTGTTAATTACCAATTACACTGAGATTATTTGGGTGGATTTTAGAGCTTTGGCCATTTTCTGTCTCTTCACATGTGGTTGCATAATGATAACATCTTTTGAGTACTTGCTGTGTTATAGGTGCCCTTTGTATATGTATTTAATTCTCATAACAGCCAGATGCAGTAGATGCTTTGATTTCCCCATTGTATATCTGAAGAAGCTGAGTCTTAGACAGTTTAAGTAACTTGCCCAGGTCACACAGCTAATAAATTCTGGCACCAGGATTCCAGCCCAGTTATGTCTGGCTTCAAAGCTCAACTTCTTGATCCCAGGCCTTTTCCTCTCTTTCTCCTTAACCTGTAACTGTATGAAAGGAAAAAAAAAGAAGAAAAAATTTAAAGTTTTTAAATTACATGAAGGAATCCAGCCACACAAATCATACATACTCTCCCAACTTGATTGTTTTCCATCAGTTCAGTTCAGTAGCTCAGTTGTGTCCAACTCTTTACAACCCCATGAACCGCAGCACCCCAGGCCTCCCTGTCCATCACCAACTCCTGGAGTTTACCCATACTCATGTCCATTGAGTCGGTGATGCCATCCAACCATCTCATCCTCTGTCGTCCCCTTCTCCTCCTGCCTTCAGTCTTTCCCAGCATCAGGGTCTTTTCAAATAAATCAGCTCTTTGCATCAGGTGGCCAAAGTATTGGAGTTTCAGCTTCAACATCAGTCCTTCCAATGAACACTCAGGACTGATCTCCTTTAGGATGGACTGGTTGGATCTTCTTGCAGTCCAAGGGACTCTCAAGAGTCTTCATCAACACCACTCAAAAACATCAATTCTTTGGTGCTCAGCTTTCTTTATAGTCCAACTCTCACATCCATACATGACTACTGGAAAAACCATAGCCTTGACTAAACAGACCTTTGTTGGCAAAGTAATATCTATTCTGTCTAGGTTGGTCAAAAGTTTCCTTCCAAGAAATAAGCGTCTTTTAATTTCATGGCTGCAGTCACCATCTGCAGTAATTTTGGAGCCCAGAAAAATAAAGTCAGCCACTGGTTTCCACTGTTTCCCCATCTATTTCCCATGAAGTGATGGGACCGGATGCCACGATCTTAATTTTCTGAATGTTGAGCCATAAGCCAACTTCTTCACTCTCCTCTTTCACTTTCATCAAGAGGCTCTTTAGTTCTTCTTCACTTTCTGCCATAAGGGTGGTGTTGTCTGCATATCTGAGGTTGTTGATATTTCTCCCAGCAATCTTGATTCCAGCTTGTGCTTCCTCCAGCCCAGCGTTTCTCATGATGTACTCTGCATATAAGTTAAATAAGCAGGGTGACAACATACAGCCTTGACGTACTCCTTTTGCTATTTGGAACCAGTCTGTTCCATGTCCAGTTCTAACTGTTGCTTCCTGACCTGCATACAGGTTTCTCAAAAGGCAGGTCAGATGGTCTGGTATTCCCATCTCTTTCAGAATTTTCCAGTTTATTGTGATCCACACAGTCAAGGCTTTGGCATAGTCAATAAAGCAGAAATAGATGTTTTTCTAGAATTCTTGCTTTTTCGATGATCCAGCAGATGTTGGCAATTTGATCTCTGGTTCCTCTGTCTTGTCTAAAACCATATTTAGCTTTCCGTATTTAGCTGTAATAGATGTTTTAAAAGGTGTCATGGATGTTGATTCTTATTTTAGCTGCAGTTTTGCACATATACATTTACAGACATTTCTAAAAGATTCAACACAAACAAGGCCGTTCTCTGAATTTCTTGCATCCCTACTGTATTTTCTAATGTGTCAAAAGAGATACGGAATAATTTAAACACAATATTTTCTTGTGAATGCTTTATGTTCTATATTAGTCAGCTTGGGGTGCCATGAGAAAATATCATAAAGTAGGTGGCTTGAACAACAGAAATTTATTCTCTCATAGTTCTCAAGTCTAGATCTAAGATCATGGTGCCAACTTGATTGAGTTCTGATGAAAGCCTACTTCTTGGCTTGTAGACAGCTACCTTCTTGCTATGTCCTCCCATGGTGGCAAGGGAGCTCTGATGTCTCTTCCTCTTATTATAAAACAGCTAATTTCATCTTGGGAGCTCTACCCTCATGTCTTCATCTAATGAATTATCTTCCGAAGTCCCCTCCTCTTAACACGTTCTCATTGAGGATTAAAGCTTCAACATAAGAATTTTGGAGGGACACATTCATTACATAACAACTTCTATTACGGAAGATGTTGTTCAGTCACTAAGTTGTGTCCGACTCTTTGCCACCTCATGGACTGTAGCACTCCAGGATCCCCTGTCCTTCAGTATCTCCTGGAGTTTGCTCAAACTCATGTCCATTGAGTCAGTGATGCCATCCAACCATCTCATCTGTAATCCCCCTTTACCTCCTGCCCTCAGTCTTTCCCAGCATCAGGGTCTTTTCCAATGAGTCAGCTCTTCACATCAGGTGGCCAAAGTATTGGAGCTTCAGCTTCAGCATCAGTCCTCCCAAAGATTATTCAGGGTTTATTTCCTTTAGGATTGCCTGATTTGATCTCCTTTCTATCCAAGGGACTCTCAAGAGTTCTCTCCAGCATCGCAATTTGAAAGCATCAGTTCTTTGGCATTCAGTCTTCTTTATGGTCCAACTCTCACATCTGTATGTGACTATTAGAAAAACCATAGCTTTGACTATATGGACCTTTATCAGCAAAGTGATGTCTATTCTTTTTAACATGCTGTCTCATATGTCATGTTGAATACTAATATACTGATCGTATAACTTCCCCGGATGAATTCATGATTATGTCCAATATGATTGTGTGATTGAGTTGCCTTGAAAGGCAATGGGTTTCTAACCACTGGAGATGTTTAAATGTAAGCTGGGTCACAAAACTGGTGGAAATTTAAGTGTTTGATGGACTGGGGGGCTGAGTCACCCTGATGGATCTTTCCAATCCTGAAATTCTACAATTCTTAATTTTTTCTGTGGTACATCTATGCTAAACATCAAATTTCCCCTTCTTAAATACTCAGAATCCACCCAGTTGAGAAATTTCTTCTGAGACTGCAGTCAAACTGTTCATTTTATAGTTTGATGACCCCTTGTTCTTCCTTTTTGGTGACAGTCAGGTCAGCATATGCCCGTCTCCTGTCGTGGCTCCCTCTTCCATTTTCTCTGCTCTCTCGGAGGTCAGCATCAGCAGTTCTGCCATCCATTTGCAAGTTCTGCGGTCACCTCCAGATGTGATTTATTCTTGAACTGTCTTAGAGCAGCACATGCTCTTTCATCATCCTTCACCTCCCTTCCTTGACAATTTCGTCTTACCAAGAATCATTCCTGTCTCTTCCATGGAAGCTCCTCGCTGACAAAGACCGAAGCAGGAGGTGAATGGAAAGTTCTGCGGTACAGCTGTTGTTTGGACACATTAAGGCATCTGCCAAGCTTGGGCCCCAGCCTCCCTTAGTTTGGGGGCATCAGTGCTAATGGTTTATTTTTATGTATTTCTTTTTAAAATGAGTAATTTATTGATGTATTTTTGACTGCACTGGCTCTTAGTTGCGGTGCACAGAATCCTTTGCTGCACAAGCTCTTAGTTGTGGCATGTGGGATCTTAGTTCCCCCACCAGGAATCAAACCCACATCCCCTGCATTGGAAGGCGATTCTTAACCACTAGACCACCCGGGAAGTCGTGTTTTATTTTTAGATGCCTCAATTCCTCCTGGTCTTTCTGAGGTTTCTGACTAGTTTGTGCTTGTCACAAACCTTTCCTTGATTGTATGTCTTTCTCTGTGTATTTCGTACATGTCTTTTAAAATACAGGCTCAGGGGTTGGGGTGGGGTGCAGCGAGGTGGAGCTTGCCCATGCAGTTTCTTTGCTGTCTCTTCCCCTTCTTCCTCATCAGGCTCACAGAACTGTGTAGTCTTAGAAAGTGTGTCATGCCTGCCTCTGAACTTTCTGCCATCTGTAAAAGCCTGTCTGTAACACCTGGTCTGCACGCCTCGCTCTTCTCCCTTCTCCCTATGCTCAGAAACTCGGAGATGCTGGGGCCCTGTATTAGTTTGCTAGAGCTGCCATAACAAGGTACTGCAGACCGAGGAGGGCTTCAACAATTCGAGTTTATTTTCTTATAGTTCTGGAGGCTAGAAGTCAAAATCAAGGAGTTCACAGGGTTGTTTTTCTGAAGCTTCTCTCCTTGGCTTTTAGATGGCCATCTCCTCCCTGTGTCTTCACGTGGTATCCCCTCTGTCACCATCTATGTCCAAATTTTCTCCTCTTAGGAGAACACCAGTTAGATTGGATTTTCCTCCCCCTAATGAACGAATTTTAATTTCATTACCTCTTTAAGCACCCAATATCCAAATTCAGTCACATGCTGAGTAGTTAGGGATTAGCACTTCAACGTATGAATGGCGGGGCAGGGGAGACACAGTTCAGCCCCTAACAAGCCTCTCTTCATTTTAGCACTTGGCGCTAACAGATGAGAATTAGGTCCGTGATACTTGTTATTTTGCCTTTCTGTTTACCTTTCAGAGATGCAGCAGAATGTCAAGCTCATCTCTGTTGATCTGCTTTTGAGGAGGCTCAGCGCAGTGTTCCAGGACTGAGTTCATTTAACTGTCCTCTTCCTTCCTTCCTAGAAAGCAGCCTGAGCACGTGCTTCTGTGCCTTTGTTCAGGGCTCCCCATTGGCTCAGCAGTTAAGAATATGCTGCAATGCAGGAGCCGTAGGAGATGTAGGTTCAGTCCCTTAGTCGGGAAGATCCCCTGCAGGAGGGCATGGCAACCCACTCCAGTATTCTTGCCTGGAGAATCCCATGGACAGAGGAGCCTGGCGGGCTACAGTCCATGAGGTTGCAAAGAGGCAGACACAGCTGAAGTGACTGAGTACGCACACATGCTTTTGTCCTAATTCCATCTATCAAAATCCTCCTATCCATCAAGCTCAACTCAGATACCTCCCAGTGTTTCCCTGCTCCCTGCTGCCATAGTCGTCTGTCTGTATGGTACCGTTTATAGCTATTTACTTTTCCTATTGTGTTAGTGTTATCTGTGGCTATTCCTTCTTGCTCACAGGCTTCCCAGATGACTCAGGGGTAAAGAATCCGCCTGCAGTGCAGAAGACCCAGGGTGGTCCTTGGGTTGGGAAGATCCCCTGGAGAAGGGAATAAAAACCCACTCTAGTATTCTTGCCTGGAGATTCCTATGGACAAAGGAGCTTGGCGGGCTAGAGTCCATAGGGTTGCAAAGAGTCGAACACGACCAAAGCAACTTAGCAGGCATGCTTCTTGCTCATATACGATGATGAGCATCTTGTAGAAACATTCTGATACCATATTCATCTTTAGTCACCCTAAAGCACCAAGCATGTGGTTTGTACTCAGCAACCACTCAACAAATACTACATTGGTTTGAATTTTATCATAGATTTACACTAGCATTCGAAACAACAAACTATAAAATTATATTTTATAGTTACAAATATTTTCAAAAAAGCTATATAAAAATATCATTGCCAGGAAGAAAATAATCATTGGATTATCTTAATAGTTACTTTTAATGGCTGCTTGAAGTATTTAGCCTAATTAAAATGTATATCTTTTCATAAATTTTTCATGGTGATCTCACCTTCTAAACTCCCAAAGCACTGTTTGTTCCTAGCAGAGTTTCAGATACATTATTAATGATGGCGTACCTTTTTATCAACATCTTTTCTAGTCACTTATATTAAAATATAGTTCCTTAGTGAGCAGGGGCAATGGTTTATAAATGTTCCATCCCTGACACCTGTTACAATAAACAGTAGATATTGCAAGGCAGGCCACAGAGGGTTACTCTCATCAGTTGTGCAAGTTGCTATCAGATCACGGTCACAAAAGTACTGTCTTGGAAAGAGCTTGTTTGAAAGAATTGTTGCATCTAGCAATTAGGCAGCTTTCCTCCTAGTTTATCTCTTAGCCTGTTTTTCCCACTGCGTTTCACCCAGTCACCTTTTACATATTAAAATATTAATGAGCACCACTTGTAATACATTTTATCCTGGAAATAAATAGAATGTCTTGAAAGAGAATAATGTTTGTGGTAGTAGTAGGGCCAAAGCTACTATGTTTGATGTGCATGTTGTACACTGAGCAAAGACATCAGCCAAAGGGGTGATGCCGCTGAAACCAGTCTGATTAAGCCTCATCAATTCATGCATCCCGGCATGCAGCTATGTTAACCCAGAGAAAGGAAGGCTTTTTCTAATTAGCATGAAAGTACTGTACATTTATCAAACTCTGCATCTGTAGAGTTTCATCCACCCCAAGGGGCACCTCTTTTTGCAGCTTTTGTAAAGATACCCTGTGAACTGGCAGCATCCCTAGGGGTTAGAGAGAGATGGATCTACCACATATTGCACAACTGGGGGCCAGAGTGGAAGTAGAGAAATTGGTTGATAATCTCTTATAGAAACCCAGGAAAGAAATGAGGTTGTCTAGGACTAGGAGATGGAACTGAAGGACCTGCTGATGGATTAGAGACAGGGGTGTGGGGAAGAAGGGGTAGAATGGGTAGGATCACCGGAACACTGGTCTGAGCATTCAGTGGTCAGAGTTGCCATTTACTAAGAGGGGAAAGACTGGAGGTGAGGGCCAGAATTATAGAAAAATTTAACAGTTCTGTAAAGACATCTCACTGTAGTTGCTGCTTGAGGATTTTCTACTTTATACATCTCTGAAGTTCCAAAAACACAGCCATGAGAAGGCTCATTCTATTGTGTGCCCAAAGCCTAAAAAAAGCAAAAGAGCCTGGGCTGACCATTTAGATAAGTGAGCCACCATCTTGGGGCCCATTTGCCCTTAGTCGTTAGGTACTCATTAGTACCAAAGTACTTTCTTGCCATAAAACACTACCATTAGTTTCTATATCCTTTTGCTCATTTTGTGATATTATGTGTGCATATCACTCAGGAAAAGAGGGTGGCATTAATAGTAAACTATGCAGATTCTTCAAGCAAAAAAACAAAATCAACACTACATGCAGAAGCCTCAAGCTGCTCCCTGACACTTTTTTTTTTTTTTTTTTGCAATAGTACTGGCTCAAAGACAGACACTTGGAAGACTTGTGGACATGTTTTCATGCCTGTAATTCCAGTGAAAGACTACTCTCCTACCCTAGATTTAGATCCTAGGGGAGCATCTGTGGATTACAGAGTGTTCTGTTAATAGTTCTCTCCCAGAGAGTCATCAGCCTGCAATTTGACTTTGCAAAGTGGGGAGGAAAGTCCTTCTTCCATAAGCCAATTTCGCAAAACAAAAAACAATGCCTCAATTCTTGACTTGAAGCCTAAAAGCTGTAATGGTCCCATAAATGATTAAAGCAGCAGCTGGTAATGTCTTGGAAACAGATTGATCAGTTGGAATGCTTTAAAATCTGTCTGAATTCTGCATGCCTTTGAGCAGTAGGAACTAACTCTGATGTGAGACTGAGAGTGGGTGTTTAGAACTCAAAGATATCCAGATAGTTATTAAAATCTTGGCAGGGATTGCATCTCTCTAGGACAACTGCTAGCATATTTTAACCCCAAAGTTGTATATAAATTTTAGAAACACTTGGCATAATGAAAACTCATGGTATCCCCTGTTTAACTGGCCAGGATGCTCCAAGTCAATTCTTCTAGGACGGTATTGTCATTTACTCATAGCAAATGGGTTTTGAATGCCTGTGATGAATGCAGTGGTGATGAGATGGAATCCCTGCCCTTGTTGAGTTTATGTCACGATGGAAAGAAACAGACAATAACTTATTAAATAAAGATTATATGTAAATTCACACAGTAATAAAAGCTGTGCTGGAAATAAAGCTGAAGTGGTAAGATACTACTTTAAAATGAAATATCAGGAAAGGCCTCTCCAAAAAAATTAACAGTTGAGCAGAAGTTTCAGTGATGAAACATAAAGAGCCAACAGGATACATACCTGGAGGGAAATCTGCATGCCAAAGAAGGAAGAGCATATGTGAAACCTTGAGGAAAGAATGGACTTGGAAAAGTTGAAGATTGGTGAGAAGGCAGGTGGGGCTGGAGTCTGAGTGTGAGGAGAAGAAGAAAAATTGGCAGAATCCAGATCAAGTGTTGCCTTCTAGATCATAAGGAATTGGGTTTAATTCTATGGAAAAACAGAGGTTTAAATAAGAATGGGATTGACAGAACTGGTTTCTAAAATCATCCCTCTGACTACTGTGTGGAGAATGGACTCTGGAAGGAGAATGGACACATGGAAGGAGAAAGACTGAACAGGAGATAATTGCAGTTGTTCAGGCAAAAGGAGATGGTGGGCTGGACTAGGGTTCAAGTGAGAAGGCTGGTCAGAAGTGGCTACAGATGGAATGGGGTTTGAAGGAGGAACTGATGAACCTCGGTAGAGGATTGGATTTGGGAGATGAAAAAAGAAAAAGAAGTAAAAGATGACAGGTTGTGACTTAAATTCTTTACCCTTAAGCAATTGGGTGGATTAGTCTTAACTGGATGAATGAATTGGGTCTTTAACCCAAATGAGTAACAGATTTAGATGGAGGTGATGGAGAAATTCAGAATTTGGTCTTGCACTGGTTAATATGAGATACCTATTATCCAACTAAGTGATGATGTCTAGTCGGTCATTAAGGCTCACATGGATGAGTTACCAAGGGAGTGGAATAAGACGAGGAGAAATCTAAGAAACAAAACCTAAGGCCCATTAATCTTTAGTGAGTACACAGGAAGAGCATCCAGGAAAGAAGGAGAAAACCAGCAGAAAATGATATCCTGGAAGCCAGGGGAATGGAGTCCCAAGAAGATGAGTCAGTAGAAGACTGGTAACTGACTACTATATTTGACAAGACAAAGGCCATGGCTATACCTGACAATAGCACTTTCAGTGAAGAGGTGGGGACTAAAGCCTGCAGTGGATGTGTGGAGGGTAGATGAGTCTTTGAAGTTTTCCTCTAGAGGACTTGAGGGAAATCACATGATAGCTTGGAGGGGTTGCCTTTCATTGCAGTTCTGTTTTTGAGTTCAAACTATAACTGTTTTGGCAGTTATAGTATGAATCTGTGCTATTGAGGATGATCAAGAGAGAAAATCAAGATGCAAAACAGACAGCAGGGATATTCTCAAGAGCAAAATCATCTATAAAGTGAGAGAAGATAGTGTCTAGGACATGGAGGGAAAGTTGGCCTTTGATAAGAGCAGGGATTGTCCTTCCATGGAAACATTAAGGAAGACCACAGAAGTGAAGTGAAAGTTGCTCAGTCATGTCTGACTCTTTGCAAATCCATGGACTGTACAGTTCATGGAATTCTCCAGGCCAGAATACTGGAGTGGTTAGCCTTTCCCTTTTCTAGGGCATCTTCCCAACCCAAGGATCAAACCCAGGTCTCTTGCATTGCAGGCGGATTCTTTACCAGATGAGCCGCAAGGGAAGCCCAGGGAAGACCGCATATACAGGACCAAATAACTTACGTGTATAAAGGACGTGATAAGTAAACCATGCAGATCTTACAAGAATGCTTTCATTTTTCCAGTGAAATGTGAAGCAGAGTTCGTCAGCTGAGAGTGAAGAAGGCAGAGAAAGTGGTGTTGAAAATTCAAGGAGAGAGAGAAAGCAGATTTTTCAGGAAAATAGGGTATAGTTACTTGGTAACGCCTAACGCCCTCAAAAGATATGTCATTAATCTGAATTTATGCTTTTTGTTCAGTTCATTGAAGATCTCAATGAAAAAAGAGCATGGTTTTGGGCAAAGGATGAGGGGGCAGGGGTTAGAGATTAGCTATGTAAACCGGGACACATTATTACATTGGCAAAGTCTCATGTTCTTTATCTGTAAAATGGAGGTTGTAGATTCTGCCCAATGGGGTGATTGTACATATTACATTGGACAACATATTTGATGAATGTTTTGCTTTAAAAAACTTGCTATCAGTCGTCTTCTGCTCATTTGTCATTGGATAAACAGCTATGGGGATTGGTGATTAATAAGTACTGTGCAGGTTTTTTCCTTTTTATCTGACTCAGTCTTACATGTTTGTTTGTTTTTTACTGGAATATAGTTGTTTACCGTGTTGTGTTAGTTTCTGCTGTGTACTGAAGTCGATCAGCTATATGTGTACATAGATCCCCTCCCTCTTGAATCTCCCTTCCACCCCTCCTCCTCTCCCCACTTCTCTAGGTCATCACAGAGCACCAAGCTGAGCTCCCTGTGTGCCAGTTTCACAAGTGCCTAAAGTGGGCCTAAAACTTTGAGGCTTAAGGAAAAGGAACATCAAACGAAACATGACCAGTACGTTTCCCAGGGGCTCAAGAAGAAACAAAGCTGATAGAAGCCTGATATGGAGGTGCAAATGGAATTGGAGTTAAAAAGAAGCAACTAGGAAGGAAAGAAGGAAGTAGAAGCAGGAAAAGTTAGAAAGGCCAGGAGTGTGGAATGGAGTTGTGGACCGGATGAAGATCACAGATACAGTTCAGCATTTGTGTGTAGGGTTAAGATGGCTCCAGAGCTGATCTTCGTCAGTCCCAATTCAGTGCCAAACCCTAGACCTGAGTCCGCAGTTTACTCATTTTACTTTGACAGAAGAAAATGTGAGAATGTAGGCCGTGGGAGAGGCATGGTCAAGTGTACTCTCTCAGGAGTGGGGAAAGGAGGGAACTGAATCAACAAAAATTTGGGACATTTGCTGCTAAAACCTATTTCTCTGAGCTTTTTCTGTCCCAAACTCAACCTCTTCCTTCAGTGAAGAGAGTTGCTGATTCAGGACTGAGATTTGCAGTTGGTAAATACTGAATAAATAATGAAATGCTAATATATGCTAATACCATGGACATAGATATTTTTAGGTAAGCCTAAAGTTCTGGCCTAAGAATTTACACCCTATAGCTGAATATATAAGGTTTCTTTAGTTAAGGCAGAAGGCAGTGAATATAAATTGCAAGGAATAAAACCACTTGTAAAACAGTCTTTGTAGCCATGGTGCCTCTTTTAACTACTGCAATTCTTTTCTGGAAAAGGCAAGGCTATAAATAAATAATCATAGTTCTCTTGGCTGAGTTTCCAAAGTGCTTGGATCTTCAGCTTTGACTGGTTCCACACTGAACAGCCCCTGGTCACCCAGGCACTGTTGTAAAATCTCTTTAGAATGCACAGTAGATGTGCCTTTGCTGTTTCTCAAAATCTGAAGTGTTGGCTGTGCAGGATCACACTTCATCTCTAGTTTTCTTCATTCTAGAACTTTCCTACTGAGAAACTTTCAGTGAGCTAAGGAAGATACATCACTCACTTTTCTTTTCAACTGTTTATTTGTTCAACGTCTAACTGTAGACATGTGGTAACATTACTGGAAAATGCAGAACTGTGATTGGAAATATGTTCTACTATTCATGGTATCATTCTCCCCTAACCCCATTCTGCTTCTTTTTCTACTATGTCTGTATTTCTGTGCTCAAGCAGAATACTCCCTCTTTCTCTTTTGTTCTACACAGAACTAGTCATACTGTTCTGTCAATTCCACCTGTTTTGCAATTGCTGGATCTCTTTATCTTCTTTTCAGTTCAAGATCGCAGAAATCTCTTGCTTCGTTGTTAACTGGCCCCTTTTCCTTTCTTTACCCTTCTCTCTGTGTTTTTCGTTGCAGCCCAGTCACTTCTTCTAAAAGTCAAAGCTATCACTTCTCTTAAAATTCATAAACTGCTTCCAGTTGCCCCAGGATAAGGGTACACTCTGAGGCTGACTCATTTGGTTCTTTCTCACTGGACCCCACATCCCTTTCTGGCTTCATACATCCCAGCTTCCTTTTATCCTATACCTGGACCACACTGTACTACCTTTAGGACAGCTTCATAAATGCTGTGGAACCAAGGAAGGCAGGCAGGAAGATGGAAGGAAGGAAAGAAGGACAGAAGGGAGGGAGAGAGGGAAGGAGAGAGGGAGGAAGGGAGAGATGGAGGGAAGGAAGGAAGAAGGAAGGAAGGGAAGGAGGCAGAATGAGGAGGAGAGAGAGGAAGGGAGGAAGGTGGGCGTCTAAGGAGAGAAGGAGGGTCCGAGGCAAGTGGGGTTTTCCCTTCCTTTTAAAACATCTCCACCCCATTTCCACTTGTCCTGAGCCAGAGCATTAAAGGCTTTATGTTTTCTTCTTTTTTAGAAGGTTTCCAATAAGTTATGTCTCAGGGGTGTGCATATATCTCTGCCTCTTTTCCTTTTGGACCCAAGGGCGATGGAAGCCATTTTGGTCTAAATGTCAGCCGTCACCAGTGGGATGTCCGAGGTTACAGCCAGAGCTGAGTCTGACAGCAATATTTTTTCTGTGAAGATCGCTTTGTACAGGAGAGAATATTCAATCTCAAATCTCATTTAGAGAATTATCTTGTTGCTAATACCAGCTGCAGCAGCTGATAATGCCCCAGTGGTCATTCTTTGTACAGCTTAAACAATGGACACTAATCCATTAAAAACAGCATTGAGCTTAAATTGGTAATAGTTGTCCCATGATTAACAGTTACCTAGCAGTTATTCTAGAATAAAGTTTTCAGTCTTGCTGAGTGAATAGGTGTGGTCTAGGAATTCTTGCTGTTCTCACATCTATTTATAAATAGGTTTATTTCCAAGTAGCAGTGTCTCCTTTCTAAAAATAAGATTATTATGGTGCTTTGTCCCCTGTGTGCTCTGCCCTCACACAGTGTGAATGGAAAATTCACACTAATACCAATACCCTTCATTAATAACAAGGGTACTTCAGTTCATTCCATAAGTATCTATAATCTATTATGTGCCAGCACGGTTCTAGATGCTGAGGATACAACAAATGAATCAGTCAAAAATCTCTGTGCTCCTGGGGTTCATGTTGTTGCTTCACAATAGGAAGTTACCAAGCACTTTCATATCCATGTCTTCTTTTGATCATCACAATAATATTATGAGGTATGTAAGGCTGTTCTTGGTGTTTTAGTCAATAAGTTATGTCTGACTCTTTGGCAACCCCATGGACTGTATAGGCAGCTAGGCTTCTCTGTCTATGGGACTTCCCAAGCAAGAATATCGGAGCAGGTTGCCATTTCCTTCTCCAGGGGATCTTCCCAATCCAGGGATAGAACCCATGTCTCCTGTATTGCAGGAGGATTCTTTACCACTGAACCACCTGGGAAGTTCCAGATAAGGCTTATTATCCTTCACCTGAATTAAGAAAACCTAAGCTCAGGCTGTGTCTTGATGATTTTAAAATTCATAAAGCTGCCTCCAGTTGCTCCCGGATAACAATTGCTCCCATTTTTCCAGATCAGAATCAAGGTCTCCTGATGCTAGAGCCAGTACATTTTTCATCATCCAGTCTTTCCACTGGCAATCCAGTTCTTCCAGCCAGTAGGCCTCGTGCACTGTACGCTGGAGGTGAAGATCACTAAAGCACCCCACACAGGGAGACCTACTGTTTTTCTATCAGCTTGCCTTTCTTTATACTTCTAATGAGTTTTTGCTTCTTTCCCTAACTCCCATATTGTATGTTTTTGTATACTTCCCTGTTTTCATTTAGGCAGCATCTTTGAATGGCTCTCCATTCAAGGATAGAAGTCCCCAGTGGCCGTATCTTCTCCAATATATTCCTGATATGAAGACTAAACTAATGTATCTCATAATATGCCTTTGAATAAAATGATTAGAGGTGATATTTTATTTTTACTAATCAGGGCAAAGGAGAAATCAAATAAGACAATATTTATTCTTATATTTCATTAATAAAATATATGAAGAATAGAAGGAGGGGGTGTCCCCTTCTCAACATGTTCCCCACCCTCCCAGGTCCCTTTATTTTCTCATCATGGGCTTGGCTTCTTCTCTAGGGTTCCTGCTTTGTGCAAGCCTCTAGGACTGCCTGTGAATGATGGATGACGGTGTGATAAGGGCCATGGAGAAAACAGCATCTGGAAATGCAACGGTGCTAGAGAAGTTAGATGAGGGGAAGGTCACAGGGAATTATGCTCATGGTGTGAGGGACATAACCGTATCCCCTAGAGGTTAGAGGGGAGATTTCAGCAAGATTGTGATGAGGGCGCCAGTGCCCCTAAGACAGGCCAAGATTTTCTGATCTGAGGGCAACCTCGTATATTCTGACAAAATCGTTAAGAGCAGCGATTCTTAAACTTGAGCAGTAGAATCTCTTGGAAGCCTTGTTTAAAGAGGTTGTTGGTCTCTTCTGATGAGGGAGGTCTCATGCTGTTAGCTGGGGGACTCTGCTTTGAGAACTACTGATCCAGATACTACAGCTGTCAAATAGGGAAAACATAAAACCAAGGAGACAGCCTACCTCTCTTTCTCTCTTCTTCCTCAACCATCACCAGAATCCCTTAGTGCTGACTGCTGATTCTTGGAACTGAAATTCTGTCATGCAATCTCTCATATAAATGGATTTGATTGCTCGGGGAACTGGAGGCAGTGACCTCAGGCTGAAATGGCCTAGTGACCAAGGGCACATCTCAGGTCAGCGGTGAACCGAGACTGTCAGTGCCACCTGCCCCTGGGGAGTCCCACCTTGTACAGCCCGCAGTGGACGTAGCCAGGGTGGATGGATTAAAGAGGTATCCATCCTTATTCCTTTCATGCTCTCAAAATGGCAATGGAAGCAGCCTTTGGTTAAATGTCTAAAAGCTATTGGTATATTTTTGCTCCTTTGTTATTTTTAATAGAAAAAACAATGCATTAGTTTGAGTGTGATAAGTAACCTGGTGCGTTTTGCATGCATAGCACATTTATCCTCACTACAATCCAGTAAGGTAGGGGTTGTTAGTGTTACACTCTTTTTATAAAATGAAGTACCTGGGGCACAGAGGTTTTGGATAATTTGCCCAAGCTCACTCAAGGTATAAGTAACAGAAGCAGGATTTGTACCAAGGCAAAAGCCTGTTTTTTGAACTATTATATCAGACCGTTTTGTATTTATCACCCAAGTTGGAGCCTTTCAACCTTAGCAAAATGGTTCCTAAGTATTGAACCAAATAGACCACTGAGACAGCTACCCAGAATTAGCCAAACTCAAGGTTAAGGGCACAGCATTCCACAAGACTGCTCTCACTTCAGACACCAGCCTGGCCAAGTTAAGGGGGTTCCCACAGCCACCTTCACTTCAGACTGGCTCCAGATGTGGGGGTCCCTATGAATCCCCTCAGGCTTGTTAATTTGCTGAAATGACTCATAGAACTCAAGAAAGTGCTCTACCTAATGATTAAATTTTTATTATAGCAAAAGCATACACATTAGAACCAGCCAGAAGAAGAGGCACATAGGGAGAAGCCCAAGAGTGTTTCAATTGCAAAGCTTCCATCATCTTTGGGGATGTGTTTCCCTTCCCATATCAAAGTGTAAGAATACTCAGAGTACTGCCAACCATGGCAGCTCACCTAGGTGTTATTGATGCTTCCTGGTGCAGGCATGACAGATTGAATCATCAACCACATGGCTGAACCCAGTCTCGAACCCCTCTCCTCTCCATGGGGTTAGCGCTGATATCAGGGGCTCAAAGCCTGGACATGATTGGTCTTTCTGGTGTGGCCAGGCTCCATGCTTGAAACACATCCTCAGCATAAACTCTCAGGTGTGGTCCAGGGACCCACCGTGCATACCAAACACACTCCCATTTACTTGGGAAATTCCAAAGGTTTAAAGGTTGCCTCCCAGGACTGGAGACAAAGGCCAGCTAGATTCTTTAGTACATGGAAGCAGAGCCCAGCAAGGTGGTGGAACAGGGCTGCCTGCTCCCATGTGACTTTTATGACATTTTTTTAGGTCAACAGCACTATTTCTGGGCCAGGCAGTCGTCTCGCTGTCATAGAAAGGGGAAGAAGTTTCTCCTGGAATTTCTGCAAATAAGCACTAAGTCAGAAAAAGTAACACTGGAGAGAGTGTCTAAATTGGGAGAAAGCCAGAGAGCTCTAAGCGGCAGCGGCTACTGGTGCCACAGCCCTGCAGCAATTTGCAATGAACTCGCTCACAGACAAACCAAACAAACTCCTTAGTAAGACAGCGAGTGTCTGCTGTGTGAATTGAGGGCCACAGAACTCCACAGTCGTGAAGCTTTTATACACCCCACATGTAAATTACAGTGCTGGTGAATTGGGGTTGGTTCACATGTAAATGAGAAAATGCCAGAGTTAACCAAGTCTGTCTTTGAAAAGAATGGATATCTAGGAACTAAAGACTGTACTGAGGTACTTGCAAATAATAGAGAGAGAGAGAGAGCTGTTCTGATTCCAAGAGACCTCTAGAATGAAAAATAATGAGGGATGGTAGGGGGAGGGGAGGGTAAAACATCAGAAGAAGCAATCTTCCATGAAAATCTGCCTGTACACCATTAATGTCTGTCTCTACAAATAAGAACAAGCAGATGAGAAAATAGTAAGGAGGTACATAAATAAAAGCAGGGGTGAGCTCTGAAGGGAAGCCTGTTATGCATGGATGGAGCCTTTTATTTTAAAGGGCTGGCTGTTATAAAAAATATGCACATTACACACATATTTATAGCTCACTCAAAACATGGGGTTTCCTATTATGTTCAGCCTTCTTTTCTCGGAAACTGAAGCCCATCAAATCGGAAGAATAGAATCAGGATTTCCACTAGGAAGGAGGAAGAGGTAAAGGAATATTTTATTTTGCCTGGATATACGCATCTGAGTATCCTGGACATTTGCAACATAGATTGATTTGCCTTCTCACTGGCAAGCGAGTGAACAAGCTAAGTCGCTTCAGTCATGTCCAACTCTTTGTGACCCCATGGATGGTAACCCGCCAGGCTCCTCCATCCATGGGGATTCTCCAGGGAAGAATCCTGGAATGGGTTGCTATTCCCTCCTCCAGGGGATCTTCCCAACCCAGGGATTGAACCTGCATCTCTTATGTCTGCAGCATTGGCAGGCAGGTTCTTTACCACTAGCGCCACCTGGGAAGCCATGCTGTCTTTATTCTTCACTTGCTAGCTAGACATCTGAGAGAGATGGGTTTTTATGATCACTATGGCAGCTTTTAAACTATTAAACTCCTCCCTTTAGGTCCAGTGCTTCTGGGTTAAGCAACATAAACTGGTACCCAATAGCAATGTACAGCAAGTACTTTTTCCTTTTCCTGCCCCCCCCCTCTTTTTTTTAAGAAAAAAGAATGGGTTAATATTGTAATAATTACAACCAGCTTGTTTGTAATGTGACAGCTCTGGGTGAAGAGGAATTAGAAATGTCAGTGGAAGCTGAGTGAAACTTTTATGTCATGGCACAAGCGGCGCTGAAATCAGTTGCTTCACTTTAAGAGAAAGCAGCCACTGCTGTGCCTCAGGAACTCAGCCGTGGGATCTGAGGCTTAATGCCTCCCATCCTCTTTGAATTCTCCTTTCCTGGGTCTGTCTCCATCAGCCAGAGGTAAAACCAGTGCTTGGCAGGAAAGGAAGTGTTTTCCCTGAAAAGAGCAGGTCTAGATACAGAAGAAAACTCCCATGTAACACAGCTGGCTATGATACCAGGGCAGTGAAAAGAAAATGGACTTCTGTATGTGCCTAGATCTACATTTGTACCCCTGTTCGGTGCTCAATAGCCTAGGGCAGTTTATTCTACCGATCTGAACCTCCATTTGTAAAATTGAGATAAACTTTGAGATAATTGAGTTAATCTTTAGGTCTATATCCCAAGGTGGTTTTCAGGATTAAATAAGTGAACATATCTGTAGTTTCTGAAACACAGTAGATGCCCGCTCCTAAGAAGAATACATTGAATATCAAGTGAGTGAATTTCCAATGGAAAACTGAAGCAAAAAACAATTATCATTGACTTCAAAAGTTGATGCATGTCTTAGAAAAACACATGTGTATTTTCCTTTACTCAAATACTGCCACACTTCTGACACCTGATGTCTGGAAAGGTTTTTCCACACATCAGGCAATTCTGTGACACCAGCTGGGTGTCCTGCAATTCAACTCAGTTCTTATACTACCTACCTTGTGTTAGCATCAGATCCACAAACTAATATTTCCAAGCCAAACTGCAGTCTGCTTGCCTACCACACAGCAAAGCCAATCTACTGACACCTGGCTGTAGTGAAGGAGAGTACAGCATTTATTTGTAGGGTGCCAGGCAAGGAGGACGGGCAACTCACTGGCTATCAGGGGAGGATTTTTAAAGGCAACTTTTGGCTTGAGGGTTGCAGCTTGTAGACTTTCTTCTGATTGGATGGTGGTGTGGTAACAAGGTGGTGTTTCTGGGATCTTAGTCATTAAGCTTCTCGTTTCCACCAGTCTGAGGTCCAAGTGCTTGTGGTCAGCATGTAGTCACCACCCCTACCTGGCAGACAAATTTCTTATCTGCAAAAGAATTCAAAATATGCATCAGATTGTTATGTATATTGCTTGAGAAGGAACTAGGACTCTATTTTATCACTGAGTGTATACATATATACACACATATAATATATATATATTTGATCTATCATTACTTTTCTTGCTTAATTGCTTTTCCTTTCTTTCCGCATTCACTCACTTCCCTAATTAGTAACTGTTGAGTCTGCTCACTGGAACTCACGGAAGGCTAGGACACTAAAGCTTGTTTCTACAAACAAGAACTGGGGGACACAGAAGAGTTTTTATAAGTGGGAGGTCCCCACGGGGTCCTGCTGTTTCCATCCCCTTTTTTTCTTCAATACTCCACAATCCTGAGGGGAACAGGGGCAGGGCAAGAAAGGGAATGAAGTTTTGGATAGAAAAGTTAATCATGAACTCCGCAAAGGAATTTGGTTTTAGGGGGATTCAATTTCATTACGATCTCTGTCCCACAACAAGGCTCTGACTTCAGATGCTAATTGCAAGTTGCAAGTTGTCACCTATACTTCTTACCAACCGGATTTAAATCAGGATTCCTACAGCCTCTTTATTGGGTTTGGTAATGTGCTAGAAAAGGTCACAGAACATTTACCAGTTTACTATAAAAAGATATGGTAAAAGATAGAGATGAACACCTAGATGGAAGAGATACATAGGTCAAGGATGGGGGAAGGACCTTGGAGCATCCCTGCCTTCTTTGTGTGCACCACCCTCCCAGCATCTCCATGTGTTCAGCAATCCTGAAGCTCTCCAAACTCCTTTCTCTAGAACTTTCTATGGAGGCTTTGTTACACTGGCATGATTGATTAAATCATTGCCAATTGGTGATGGAACTCAGTCTTCCAGCCTCCCTCCCCTCCCTAGAGGTCAGGGTTGGGACTGAAATTTACAGTTCTCTAATCGTGTGATTGGCTCCCCTGGCAACCTGGCAGCCAGCCCCCATCCTTAAGGGTTTTTCAAAAGTCACCTCATTAACATAAACTCAGAAGTGGTTGAAAGGGGCTAGTTATGGACAATAAAAATCCCTCATTTCGCCTTTATTGCTCTGGAGCTATTTCAGGAGCTGGAAACAAAAGGTGCCGCTTTAGTTCTTTTTGTTTTTTAACCTTTATTTTATATTAGAGTGTAGCCAATTAACAATGTTGTGATAGTTTCAGTGAACAGCAAACGAACTCAGCCATACACACATATATATCCATTCTCCTCCAAACTCCCCTCCCATCTGGGTTGCTACGTAACACTGTAGTTCTTATCACTTAGGAAATTGCAAAGGATTTAGAAGCTCTGTGCTAAGAATCAAGAATGGAGACTAAATACCTATTTCTTATCATAAATCACACTATCACAATGCCTAGTTTATCTTATGAGCTGTCAACTCAGTGACCTGCTGTAACGGGGTCGTAAGGTCCAGCTGAGAACATTCATCTGTTGGTTGGCAGCATGCCCTTTGGCTCTCCTGCGCTGATGCCTGCTGCCTAAGCAGAAGGCTGATTCTGTCTGCTCGTCGAGTGGGTGGAGCAGCCCCACCCCAAGACTGTGCCCACCTAGACCGCTGCCCTCCATGCCCAGGTCTGGGAAGCTTTAGGGAGCGCTTTTCAATCCACTTGCCAAACATGCTGCCCCAGAAACGGCAGGGGAGTCGCCACATGGTGCCAAATGATCCCAAGTGTGGGCTGGCTTATTCAGGGAAACGTCAACTGTCTCTGGGAAGGGAGACAGCTTATCTGGAGCTGTGAGCGGCACCTCTCTACCTTTTCCTGTCCTTCTGCAAGAGAGAGCAGGTCTTTGAAGAGAGGGGTCATGTCCCAGGGCATCTAAGTTTGCTTTGTTTACAAGTGAAGCTTGTCCAAACTCGAATGATTGTTCAGCAGCCTGGAAACGGTTTTTATACTGAATGTTTTACACTGAACATTTTCATTTTCCATCATTTAGTTCTGCCAGAAGTTATTTTTAACCAATAATGCCACTTTAAAAAATCTCAGAGTTCGAAGTAGATGACTAGTTTTATCAGCAGATGCCTCCTAGTGAACTTACTCTGAAAATGTCAACACACGGAAGAAATACTGCGTATTGCTTCCTGGCCAGGTAGCATTTTAAAACCATGCATGCCAGTTCAGAATCATATTGGACTTTTCTCCTTTCTTCTGTAAGGACTGGCTAAGCAAAGGCAAGAAGAGTCTTTTCCTGCCTTGAATTTCCAAATTCAAATTAACAAGAGAAAAGCATCACATTTATTTAATATAAGTTCTACCTGACATGGAAGCCTCATGAGGAAATGAAAGAAACAGACCTGAGATATTTGTGCTTGGATTGATGGAGTCAAGAGTCACATGGGCTTCCCAGGTGGTGCTAATGGTAAAGAATCCGTCTGCCAATGCAGGAGATGCAAGAGACATGGGTTCGATCCCTGGGTTGGGAAGATCCCCTGGAGTAAGAAATGGCAACCCACTCCAGTATTCTTGCTTGGAAAATTCCATGGGCAGAGGGGCAGAAAGCTGGACATGACCGAGCAACTGAACACACAGTCATGTAGCAGTATGATCAGCCACAGGGTGTGAGGTAAGTGGAGTAAACTGGGGAAACAGCAAGCCCTGTTTGTTGGGTTCTTCTCGGAGTCCTTTTATCTTGAGGCTGTGTCTTTCCTGTAGGGACAGGGAGGACACCTCTCACAGGAGGGTTTTATGACCTGTTAAAAGGGAGAACGGCAAGGAGTGGGGAGGAATTAGGGCCCTTCTTTTCTCTACTGTTTTCTCAAACTCCTTTGGCATAAAACATTAAATATGTCAATGTGCCGTATTCTGGAGTAGGAGGTCTTGAAACCCCCCCTTTTTTTAAACATTATTGAAGTACTTGTATTTAAATACTCCAAGGTATATTTAGAGATTGGATTGTGTGTCTAGCCTGGTTCAGAGGTTGTATGGCATAGTGCTCTAGAATAAGACTGCCCAGGATCAGATCTTGGCTTCCCCATCTATTGGCTGTAAGCTCTTGGGCAGATTCCTTAACCTCCCTGATCCTTACAACATCCATGATGTGTAAATACTAAGGTCAGAAGCATAGGATTCTTGTGAGTTTCAGGTAGCGCATGAAGCACAGTGTCAGATACATGGTATAGTGAAGTCGCTCAGTCATGTCTGACTCTTTGCGACCCCGTGGACTGTAGGCCACCAGGCTCCTCCATCCATGGGATTTCCCAGGCAAGAATACTGGAGTGGGTTGCCATTTCCTTCTCCAGGGGATCTTTCTGACCCAGGGATCGAACCTGGGTCTCCCACATTGCAGGTATGCAATAAGGGCTCCGTAAATGTTAGCTACTTTCTTCCTTCGCTTATGGGGAATTTTGTAAATTTTAGTAACATTGTTTTCGTTGTTTGTGGTTCATTTCTCAAGTTCAACCCCTGTAGACTTTGTACTGTAAGCAAATACATAGAAGGGAGAAATCATGAGGCCCTAACTAAGATGTTTTTCTTAATGAATAAAGAACTGAAAATGAAGAAAATGTATCATTCTGCAAAGTCTCACTATGGCTCCTGAAGGCAGGAGCTAGAAAGCTTTGGACCAATGTAATACAAACCCCAGTGATCTTCAGCCATTTGCCTAGTGCCCTTTCAAGGGAAAAAGCTCCTGAGACTGAATCTGCCTGTTCTGTCTTCTCTGTGTTAAGCCCGTAGAATGACTGCTCCCCTCCAAGTCCAGCCCCTCTAGTCGCTACGACTGTGGTGTTCTAAGCTCCCTTGTCCTCGACAGGGACCTCGTTGCTCCTTCCCCTTCTTGAGTCCTTCTGTTCAACCCCCCAGAGCTACTCCTTCACTCTTGTATTTCCACAACCTGTTCTCAAAGCCTTCCCTCCACTCTGCCTGGCTTTCTCTTGAGGACACCACTTTTCTCAAAGGGTAGCTGAGTCTTATTTTGCATCTGTGGTTCCTCGGGGTAAGGCAGCAGATCAGTTGCTCTGTTTGCTTTGTTATATCCAACTATAACCTTACCCCTTCTCTTGTGAACATGCCATTCACTGATGCCTCCCTTTCTTGCTGCTTTCTCCTCCCCAATCCTGCTCATCCATAGACTTGGATAATTGCTTCATAGTCTCCATTTCCATCTCCAGGAAGGCTTCAATGGGCGATTTCAGTATCCACGAGTTGATGACCCATTTAACACCATGGATTTCAAATCTTTCACCTGTGTATCTCCTCTTCCTTGACCTTCTATCATCTTAGAAATGCACCCTATGTCTACCCCCAGACTTTGTGTCACCATCTCCAAAATAAATAGCTCTGGCAGTCGAAATTCTGTCTGAAACCTTCTCTTGTTCTAATTTGTTTGCTCCACTACGAACACTATGCCCAATCTTTGACATTCTTTCCACTTCATCATTCCCTCCGATTCACTGACCTCTTTACTCATTGCCCACGTGTCTTTTAATAGCATCCTTAACTATCTTAGATTCAAAGGTCTATTTTTCTAATAGGACTCTAGCTGATACCATTAACTTCCTTTCTTCTCTGTCTTTTCATTAACACTCATTAGATAAGAGATTGAACTCTAGAGGAACACACTTTAATACTCAGTTCATGCCTATTTCTGACCAGTGCAGTGCTCATAAAGAAGAATCACACATCAAAGTAGATAATATGACTACCTATTCATGGTCTCTAACCTCAAAGAGACCCTCAGTGCTACCTGACAAACCTCCTTTTTTCTATTCATTCTCCCAAACTCCACAATAAATATTTCAAATTATCTCCAGTCTTCTCAAATCTCAGTTACCCCATCTCTGCTTCTTTGTACTTTAAGGGCAAATTAGTAGCCATAAGCCACCAACTAGGTCTTGATAAGACTGATGTTATCAAGTCTGAAAAAAACGATGACTCAGTGCACATCCTCTCCCCCTCACCTCCTGTAGGATAGGAGAGCGGACCCTTTTGTAAAACTAGTAATGACCCCTCCACCCAAGCTTTATAAACTATCCTTCTGTTTTCTCTAGAAACCACAGCTATGAGGTCTCCTTGGTCTCTCATTGCAGTGTTTTACTTTCAACAGGAACTTAAGCTCAAGAGAAATCTTGATTCCTCTCGCCATACCAACCCAATGATGTACTCTCATTTTTCTTTTTCTTGATGGCACCACCTTCCACCCAGTTACTCATGGCAACATCCTCAGACATCCTTGTTCCCTGGTTTCTTTCTCAGCCACGCGATCCATCAGCAAGCCGTGTTGGATTTATATCCACTGTTGAGCCAAGTCTGATCGCTGCTCAGTTTCACTGCTACGCCTCTCTTCCATGTACTGGAGTGGGAGCTATCTTATTGGTCTTACTGGTTGTTTCTTTTGATCTCTTATAATCCACCCCTACCCAGTAACAAAGAGACTAATTGTTTTAAAGTTTAAATAAGCTCATTTCCTACAAGATCACTCCCCCTGGTGAAAACTCTGTGAAAACATTCCTATTGCGATTAGAATAAAATTCAAAGTCCTTTCTATGACAGAGGGGCTATGCCTCCCTCTCATATTTTATTTTGTACTACTCCTCATTTTCCATACTCACTGACTGCCCTATGTTCAGCCCTTTGGACCCACCAGGCTGTCTGTTCCCTCTGTTACACATGGTCCTTCTCTTCATTTGCGCCTCCACAGAAATGCCTTTTCACCACCAACATCACTTTATATCATTTTCTTTGTAGCATTCATCATCAACTGAAATTAATGTTATTTGCTTATCATTTACTCCTGGTTTCCCTAATACATGGCAAGTTCAGAAAGAATGGGGATGGAGCCTGTCTTGCTTGTTGCTATGGTCTAGTGCTTAGAACAACGATATATAGTAGATGGTGAGGACCCCCCAAAAGGCTAAAAGCACTAGGAGTCTGCTTGCAGGTGCTTTTTAACGTACATGTGTAAAAACACCTTGGATGTATGATTAAAGCAAAGGGAATTACTTGAAAATCTTTTCTCAAGAGCAGTTGTCTCCCTAAAATACCTTGTCTGTTTTTGCACCATGTTATTATGAGAGCGTGGGTTGGGGAATTGTTTTGGATTCCATTCTTACTGTGTTTTCCCCACGCTGAAAACTATCAATCAGCTACTATCTATTAGAATTTTTTTTATCAAGCTGCAGACAGAGAAATGAGTTTAGCGTCTTGTGTTACAGTGACATTTTATGGATGTATCATTTTCTCATGCTGGGAAAATTAAACTTCTCATAAGATTAAATTGTAATACTTATTACTTTTCTTTGTTTTGAATCATTCTCAAGTCCTTTAGCCTGTGCTTCTTTGAAGGCATTTCTGCTGGGTATATTATAAGAATTTCAAGTCAGAGAAACTGAGAAAACACAGGGAAACTTAATGAAGAAGAATGTCAAAGGAATGGATTAATTTAAGATGGAACTTCACGTGTAGGAACAACTTCTTATTGTAGGAGTATCACAAGAGACAAAAGATGAGACTCACATTCCAGAGGAAAGATGAGATTCAGATAAGAAAAAGTAAGGCAAAGCCTATGATAAAATCTGAATATTTGAATTGGATTAAAGAGGCTTACCTACACAGATGAGAAATGGATGATATAAACAGATGTGGAGCATATGGAGAAATTTGGATGGCCAAAGGTGGGTGACTGTGCCAGGCCCTCGGCCACAATCTAAGCAAGCAGGAGTGAGTGACTGTGGGAATGCTAGCTCTTAGAATTCCAAGAGCATTGACTGATGCGTCTAGGGATCTTTTCTAAACAACCCTTCTCTTTATTCTTTCCAGTGCCAGAGGTACGACAGCATTCTGTACAAGGCTCATACATAAACTTTCTGTCTGCACTGCCTTGAAAGGAAAGTACCGTGTTCTAAGTAAACAATGCTTAGGATCACGCTTCAGTTGGATATGAAATCTCATTAGGGTTTCAGCATCTAGCACATAGAATGTAAGAACTGGGAGAATATACAAACCTTTCTTGGGCGAAAAAACAAAAACTAAAGTTGATCTAAGATAGTTTGAGAGAAATGTGTATTAGAAAGAGGAATTATTCTAAGTTGCTTTATCTTAGAGTAGGAATAAATCACACAGGATAGTGTATTGGTAAATAGAATACCAGTAATCCACACATGGGAGATATTCAGCAATTTATTTATTGAAGGAAGATAGTAATTCTGAGGCATAAAAAACTAGTCCTCTATTGAGATGTAACAATGTAAACCTTTCTAAATCCCTATGAAGAAATGCACTGATCATGAGGATATCCTTAGGGAGACAAATGTGTGCAAACACACACACCCACACACAAAGAAAAAGAAACAGGAAAAGAACCTGTAAGGAACATTGAGAGACTGGTAGATCCATCCTCTCACTTTCTGACAGGAGAGAACTCAGAAACTATGCCAGAAACACCAGCGTTGGGGTACTTTTAAAGATACATGGGAAGGGAGATGTCATAACTTGGCTTAGTGACTCAGCCCAGGTTATTAACAGCTTTAATAATATTGTATATTTTTTTTACTTATTTAAAATATGCTGTCTCTCTTCTATTCTATAACTGTTAATATTTTGTAGTTCGAGTGTCATCTGTTAAATGATGTATTTGCAGTGTTCAATGACTTGTTTGCTTGTTTCTACTCAGCATAGTGTAATACCTAATACTACAAATAATGACGCAAAAATACTACTATTAGTTAACTTACGTTAAGCCCTTTTATATACCTTATATCATTTAGTTTTTGTAAGACATAGGTACTAGTTTCACCCCCGTTCTTTGATGGGGAAACCACATCTCAGAGAAGCTGCTGCAGAACTTAGCCAAGGCTGCTAAGTGGCAAAGTTGAGGTTTGAATTTGGCTGCGTTGGACTCCAGAGCCCAGTACTTAGCCATGACACCTTATCTTCCCTCTATAAATACTCCATCATCATCACAATCATGTTTCAGGTTTGCTTCCTACGTTTAGTCGGTATTGTTGGAGTATTTTAGCCCACAAGTGAATTACCATGTGTATTTTCTCCTGGTTTCATATATTTCTTAAATATTGCCATTACTTGTGTTCTTCAGGTTTGCCTCAAAGATGTCTGGCCTCCTAATTTTCTTCCAGTGATTCATGGTCTCACTCCTTCTTTCACACCAACTGTTGAAGTCTTTCCCTCATAGCTTTTCCTTTCCATTCCATAGCTCACACGATTCAGGTATTGAAACAGGCCATCCTGTTGTATAAAATTGGATCATGACCACTGGGTTGGGGGGGAATAGCTTATTTAATATATCCACTGTCTTCATTCAGTGTAACAATGACTGCCTTTTTTAAAAAGCAGAGTAGCTTAAGCGACACATTATTTGCTGCATTTAATAGCCATGCACATCTAACAACAAGAATATGTGGAAGCCACTTGGCACAGAAGTTGTTTATTTTAGAGACTTCTAAGGTAGGATCCAGACTCTTCTTCCCAAACAGATGCCTTCAGTTATTGGTTGACTTTTAAACTCACAATTCTCTCCGAGGGACTCTCTCTGCTCTTGCTTCAGGTAATGACGAGCATCAATCAGCTGAATTTATTGCCAGCACAGTTCTGCATTGACAGAAAACAGGAACTAATAGTATTTACAATGTGCTACGTTTTCCGGCAGGTGCTTTGCTGTCCTCTAATCAAAAGATGGGTCATATGTACCACAGCTTCCTTATCCATTCGTCTGCTGATGGGCATCTAGGTTGCTTCCATGTCCTGGCTATTATAAACAGTGCTGCGATGAACATTGGGGTGCACGTGTCTCTTTCAGATCTGGTTTCCTCAGTGTGTATGCCCAGAAGTGGGATTGCTGGGTCATATGGCAGTTCTATTTCCAGTTTTTTAAGAAATCTCCACACTGTTTTCCGTAGCGGCTGTACTAGTTTGCATTCCCACCAACAGTGTCAGAGGGTTCCCTTTTCTCCACACCCTCTCCAGCATTTATTGCTTGTAGACTTTTGGATAGCAGCCATCCTGACTGGCGTGTAATGGTACCTCATTGTGGTTTTGATTTGCATTTCTCTAATAATGAGTGATGTTGAGCATCTTTTCATGTGTTTGTTAGCCATCTGTATGTCTTCTTTGGAGAAATGTCTGTTTAGTTCTTTGGCCCATTTTTTGATTGGGTCATTTATTTTTCTGGAATTGAGCTTCAGGAGTTGCTTGTATATTTTTGAGATTAATCCTTTGTCTGTTGCTTCATTTGCTATTATTTTCTCCCAATCTGAGGGCTGTCTTTTCACCTTACTTATAGTTTCCTTTGTAGTGCAAAAGCTTTTAAGTTTCATTAGGTCCCATTTGTTTAGTTTTGCTTTTATTTCCAATATTCTGGGAGGTGGGTCATAGAGGATCTTGCTGTGATTTATGTCAGAGAGTGTTTTGCCTATGTTCTCCTCTAGGAGTTTTATAGTTTCTGGTCTTACATTTAGATCTTTAATCCATTTTGAGTTTATTTTTGTGTATGGTGTTAGAAAGTGTTCTAGTTTCATTCTTTTACAAGTGGTTGACCAGTTTTCCCAGCACCACTTGTTAAAGAGGTTGTCTTTTTTCCATTGTATATCCTTGCCTCCTTTGTCAAAGATAAGGTGTCCATAGGTTCGTGGATTTATCTCTGGGCTTTCTATTCTGTTCCATTGATCTATATTTCTGTCTTTGTGCCAGTACCATACTGTCTTGATGACTGTGGCTTTGTAGTAGAGTCTGAAGTCAGGCAGGTTGATTCCTCCAGTTCCATTCTTCTTTCTCAAGATTACTTTGGCTATTCGAGGTTTTTTGTATTTCCATGGAATATTACTCAGCCATTAAAAAGAATTCATTTGAACCAGTCCTAATGAGATGGATGAAGCTGGAGCCCATTATACAGAGTGAAGTAAGCCAGAAAGATAAAGAACATTACAGCATACTGACACATGTATATGGAATTTAGAAAGGTGATAACGATAACCCTATATGCAGAACAGAAAAAGAGACACAGAAATACAGAACAGACTTTTGAACTTTGTGGGAGAATGTGAGGGTGGGATATTTCAAAAGAACAGCATGTATACTATCTATGGTGAAACAGATCACCAGCCCAGGTGGGATGCACGAGACAAGTGCTCCGGCCTGGTGCACTGGGAAGACCCAGAGGAATCGGGTTGAGAGGGAGGTGGGAGGGGGGATCGGGATTGGGAATACATGTAAAAAAAAAAAAAAAAAGAGAAGGCAAACAGCAAGAGTATGGTCTATGTTCTCACAGTCATGAAGTCGTAGTAATACTTTAAATTTCTTGACAATAAAGTTGGAGATAAAAACTGAAAATGAAAGTGGAGCATGGAACAAAGCAACTCATTACACTACATTTTCTCTGTATTAAACTATAAATGTTATATACTTTCAAAAAAAAAAAAAAAAAAGATGGGTCATAACTAAAAGTCTATTTCCATATAATTACAGCACACTATCAGTGCCATTGTATGGAATTACATTTTTAACCATGAAAGACTAAAATGACTGTTTAGAAAAGCACCACTAGGATATCACCACTTTCATGAAATAGAGGTGTAATAAGGAAAGGATCAGTCGCTCAGTCATGTCCGACTCTTTGCGACCCCATGGACTGTATAGCTCACCAGCCTCCTCTGTCCATGGAATTCTCCAGGCAAGAATACCAGAATGGGTTGTCATTTCCTCCTCCAGGGGATCTTCCCAATCCAGGGATTGAACCCGGGTCTCCCTCACTGCAGGCAGATGCTTTGCCATCTGAGCCACCAGGGAATAATAGTTCAGCCACTCAGTCGTGTCCGACTCTTTGCAGCCCCATGAACTACAGCACGCCAGGCTTTCCTGTCCATCACCAACGCCTGGAGCTTGCTCAAACTCATGTCCATCAGGTTGGTGATGCCATCCAACCATCTTATCCTCTGTCATCCCCTTCTCCTGCTGTGCAGTTGAAGAGACAAGCCTTGACCTAAGCATCTTCATCAAGGTCATTGTTTATTGTGTTCAGAGACACAGCTTTGTTTCAGACCTTGTGGCTGGTCCAGCTGAGCCTCTTGGGTGCAGCTGTATCCCTAATCACACACTGCTGAGCTTGTCACAGTGCCCCAGGAAGAAAGATTTATGCTCGGGGTGTCAAAGCTAGCCATCACCTACCTGCAGGAAAGGAGATAAAAGGAAGATTTGTAGAGGAAGATAAGGTTCTAAAAGTTGCTAGAGAGGAAGAAAGTGCACTGACCAGAGAGCAGGTGTGCAATTGGCACATGTTGATTGACAAATGGAAGTAGAGGGAAAATTAATAGTACCAATAGGGGAAAAAAGTCAGGTGAAAGAGGAATCAAGGACAAAGCGGTGGTTTTAATGATCACATCTTAGTCTCTTCTATTTATTCAAGAATGTAAATACTTTCCTTCATAGTATTTTGCAATCCACACAACATTTAACATCAGTTTTTTCTTTGGGGCTGCACCGCCAGTCCTTAAGGTGAATAGTACATTCTACAGATGCTGAAACTGGCCAGTAGGGGCGCTCTTTGCACCACGCTAGGTGTCTCTGACCCTGAGACAGTCCAGGTAATTCTTAATCTGACCTCTGAAGTTTTCTTCTCGCATTTTCACCTAACCACAAAATAACTCTATTAACTTAATATAAATTTTAAAATGATAATAAGGAATAAATGATGAAATAACTGGTTGACAAAATGACAGAGCAAGGTGACTTGTACCCAAGTAAAAGATGAATATGGATTTATCATATCCAGAAAATATTTGGCTAAGGTTAAGTGTTAGGCTTCCCAGATGGTGCTAGCGGTAAAGAATCTGCTTGCCAATCCCCAAAACATAAGAGATACAGGTTCAATTCCTGGGTTGGGATGATCCCCTGGAGAAGGGCATGGCAACCTACTCTAATATTCTTGTCTGGAGAATCTCATGGACAGAAGAGCCTGACGGGCTACAGTCCATAGGGTTGCAAAGAGTCAGACACAACAGAAGCAAGTCAGCACGCATGCAGTAGAAGTGTTAATATGAAAAATGTTTAAAGGTAAAAGGTTTATTGTTCACGTCTGAATGAAAAACAAATATTAAGCATCAGCTTACCTTCCATATCTACTTCTTTATCTGACTATTTAATGCTGAACTGTTGGAGAGACATGGAAATTTCCTTTTCATCCTGGAAATAAATTCATGCAGCTGAGAGATTTGATATCTTGATGAAAGAAGGCTTGGAGGACACTGTGTTTCAAACTGTCCCTTTGTGTAGTGTTCCCAAGCTCTGTTTATACCTCAAGTCTCCCTTGGCCATACTGAAATGCAGGATTTGTGAGAGCTATTCATTGCTGTTGTAAACTGGGAGAAAGAAGATTGTACAAGAGATGAGAAAGGAGCTCCTGCTTGACATTCAGTCATAGGTCTTAGGCAGATCCACTGAGGAGCATACACAGGAAAGCTGATGTTCTGCAAATGGGTTGTCTTCAAACCGACTGTACTTGCAAATCTTTGCACAGTTTCCATGGGGACCCATAGCCCAGTTTGAAGACCACTGGATTGTAAAATGAATACAAGTGTGGTCAACATTTTACAACTGTGAAGTTAATGAAAATCTTGAAGACATGTATAGAAATAAAGCCTTCCTTCTGGGGGCATTATATACGTATTGTTGGAATATAATGTCTATAACTGTAATATGATTCAAGTAGTATTTACAATCATTTAAGATTCATAGAGTAAGCAGCACACACCAAAATGAAAATGACTTGACAATTTATAGTCTTTAAATAGTGCTTTAGCATCTAACAAGTGGAAAAGATAAATACATTATTATATTAATCCATTCTAAATTGCTTTAACATGTTATTGTTCTGAAGACTCATTACTTTAAAAGCAAAAAGAGAAAATTTAAGGTGTGTGTGTCAAACAGTGCAACTAAAAAAATGCAACCAATGAAAAGAATGAAGAGTGTGGAGGTGAAAGACCTGAGTGTGATGGTTTGTGTTTTACAAGGGAAGAGTGGCTTGAGGTGGTTAATTCATTTATATTTCTGTGGTTTTCAAGATGCTTTCCAGAACAGTTTTTCTTGTAAATCACTCAGTTCACTTGTGTTCATTGAATCTCTGCTCTGCGCTGGCGAGTCCTGCTGGGTGCTGAGGCTGTGGCAAGGAACACGACAATCTCTGTCACAGGACGCTTGCTGCTTCTCTTTCCCACACTGGGCTCTACGCACTGAAAGGACAGTAGAGTTCAAAGAAAGAGAAGGATTGTTTGCTTTAGAAGACCTGCTTCATATCCCAGCCTCATCATATGAGCCTGGTGACCTAGGTGCCATGAGAGTCTCTAAGCCTACTTAGGCGCCTACAACAGAGCTGTAGCAATTAAATAAAATCATGTTTATAAAAAGCATTGGTAAAATACCATCAAATGTGGGTTATTGATGAGATTGTTCCCTTTCTGTTCTTTATAAAGCCCCCCAAGCACCTTCTGCTTTACCCACATCATTAAACCATCTAGCTTCACTGGGTCTTTAGAGTTTACTACATGAATGCTGCTCTTTTCAGGAGTTGAAATTTTCTTTTCTCCCTTGATTTTTCACTAAGACTGGGCTAAACCTTACTCTCAGACCTAGATCATCTGCTGTCTGCTTTCTTTAAATGGGAGCCACCAGGAGAGACACAGGACATACAAATAACCCATCCAAGATAGTTTAATTTTATGTTGACACTTGGGTCTGTTCAAACATCTTCTCATTCATCTGTTCTCTACTCTATGTTTCTTTAAACTCTCAGTCTCATTTTCTTCCCCTCCTTTTCAAAAGACTGCCTCCAATTTTACTGAAAAGATGGAAACCATCCAGTGACTTTATTTCATGTACAGGGACCCACACTACATCATTTTCTTTCTCTCTGTCACTTCAGTTTCCCCTTTTCAGCTTGCTTGCTTCCTGTTGTGTTTGCAATAATGTTCTTAAAGGGAAGGGAGGTACTCACTTGACCCTGCTGCGACCCTGCAACATTTACCATTGTTTTCTTACTTTCTGCTCTTTGTGACCAAACTTCTCAAACTTGCTCACACAAGTGGTCTGTGACCACTAGCTCATTCCTTGTGCAGCCTAGATTTTTTGACCCATGATTTTGGTGGGTCAGATGTCAGAAAAGCAGATGTTGTTGTTGTTCAGTTGCTAAGTTGTATCCAGCTCTTCGGTGACTCGTGACTCCGTGGACTGTAGGCCACCAGGCTCCTCTGTCCATGGGATTTCCCTGGCAAGAATCCTGGAGTAGGTTGCCATTTCCTCGTCCAGGGGTCTTCCCAACCAGGAATCGAACCCACGTCTCCTGCATTGGTGGATTCTTTACCACTGAGCTACTAGGGAAGCCCTTATTTGCATATATTTGATTCTAAATATCATAATTTTTATCAATACAAACATTTCCAAAAAAGAATCTTGTAAAGAATTGTTACTACATTTCCCTGAGTGAGAGGATACACATTTTTGTGGAATAGCTTGCTTCTCTGAGAACAACTATCCTTGTTGCTTATGACACAGATCAAAGAGAGAAAAAAATAACACATGGATATTTGAAACAACTCCATTCTGAAAGCAGCAGCTGCTGCTAAGTGGCGTCAATCGTGTCCGACTCTGTGCGACCCCATAGACGGCAGCCCACCAGGCTCCTCTGTCCCTGGGATTCTCCAGGCAAGAATACTGGAGCAGAAGGAAAAAGAAAAGGAATGGGGCATGTCAAGGGAACAGTGCTGAAGTAAGAGGGTGTCTGAGGTTATCAGAGTTGATTTGCTCAGTAACAAGGGTCAATAACTTGGAGTCAGTTTTATCAGTTTCTGATAAATAGGATGAGTCAAAACAGCAGTCTAGAATAAAGGTTTTACATTATCATTCACATACAACAAATCAGTGTTAATGTACAGTTTGATACCAGAATCAATCTACAGAATGTTTCCATACCATAAAGATTCTTTGTACCTTTGCAGAAAACTCCCCCCTGAAACCCCCCAGCTGGAAATAGCTGTCCATCTGCTCTCTGTCACTGTAGTTCTGCCTTTTCTAGAATTTCTTATAAATGAAGTCATTCAGTCAGTTCTTAACTTATGTCTGACTTCTTTCTCTTAGCATGGTTTTGAGATTCATCCATGTTGTTCCATGTATTAATATCTCTTACTTCTTTATTGCTGAGTATTGTTCTGTGGTATAGATATAGAACAAATTTTTTATTTACTTCACACTTGAGGGAGATTAAAGTTTTCTTTTTTTAATTAATTTATTTTTTGTTGAAGGATAATTGAAAGTTTTCTTTGCTGTTATAAAGAATGCTCTGTGAACATTCTCATATACATTTTTGTGCATCGTTTTCTAGGTATTGGATAAATACCTAGAAATGCAAATTGCTGCTTCACTCAGGGAGATGTCTGTGTAACTTTATGAGATTTTTCAAAGTGGCTATACTGTCTATTTTGTATTCATAGCAGCAGCCTGTGAGCATTCCAGTTCCTCTGAATCCTCATTAACACTTGGTGTCATCAGTTATTATAACTTGAGCCACTCTAGTAGAGGTGTAGTGGGATTTCATTGTGGCTTTAATTTGAATTTCTCTGATGACTAGTGCTGTAGAGCATCTTCTTAGACCTTTCTTGGCCATTCATATATCTTGTGATGTGTCTGTTCAAATTTTGTGCCCATCTTTAAATTGGGTTATTTGTCTTCAAAAAATTGTTTTAAAGAATTCAGGAGTCTCTGAGTTCTCATGAATGCCTTCTTATGTGGAGGAAGTAACAAGTCCGGTGGATAAACAGAGGAGAATTCACTTCAGGAAGCAGCAGAGCTGGGAGCTAATGAACCTGTTGTCCCAGGCTGGCTGCTCGGTGCGCGGAATGGTGTGTCCTGCACATCAATGATGAACTGATACCCCTGGTGGGGTGTGAACGCAAGACCCCGTGATGAAAATGGGAGCTTCCAGGGATAGATATGGTTTGCATTTTCATTTATTTATTTTTGCTACAGGATCCAGGTATGGGTTCCTCTTGAGCTAAGAGATATTGAACTATTCTTTTTTTGGATAGAAGTTCAACCAAAGTAACATAAGGAAATTTTTAGACATATTGAAGTGAGAGATATTTCAAAGCTATGTGGTGGATAGATCTCAAAGCACAGAGAGTTTAACATGGTCATTAAACCTTATGTTAAGAAAAGGATTATAGCACAAGCATTCCTTTTTAAAGATTTAAAATAGAATGCTTATATACCAGATGTAAAATAATTTAGGATTTTTATCATTTTATTAATTATGACAGGATTTTTTTATTTTAGAGATTATTTTTTAAAAATTATTATTTTTATTATAGAGATTATTTTTAAAATTATTTTTATTATTTTATTAATAATGACAGGATTTTTTTATTTTAGAGATTATTTAAAGATTTCTACATTGTTGTATTAATATCTCATACTACTTTATTGCAGAGTTTTGTTCTCTGGTATAGAGATAGAACAATTTTTTAATTTACTTAACACTTGAGGGAGATTAAAGTTGTTTTCTTTCTTGCTATTATAAATAATGCTTTTATGGTCATTCTTATATATGTTTTTGTGCATCATGTTTTCATTCCTATTAGATAAATATCTAGAAATGCAAATAATACAATATATCCTATCTATTACATAATAATTTTATACTAAGGAGTCATTGCCACATAATATTTATTCTGCACCATTGTGTATGTTGTAAGATACCCATGAGAATTACCCAACATAGTCTCAATAATCTTGGCAGTTTACCAAGAAATAGAAATTTTCTCTGAAAAATATTGAGCTCATTTTTTTCAAGATGAAATAATAGGCACACATTTTTTGAGGGACATTCAGATCACTGTAGCTGATCTTTTGTAGATATCCAATTCAAATTGCATAAATAACAGATTTTGCAGTACTGAGCATAATAATTGAGTAAATAACAGATGGAGATAAAAGAGATAAAACAAAGTAAGGGGTCAAAAATTATGATAGTCTTTGTGAAAATAATAAGATTATATACTGAAAAAGATAATTGTTGAAATGGAAACCAGAAAAGACAAGTGGCATAAAAAAGGAGCAGGTTTTGGCCACAGGACAAAGGACTACTCCAGCCACTAGGTTCAGGTTGGATCTGATATACCCTGAATTTCGGAGCATCTCCTCTTTTCTTCTGGGCTAACTTGACACTAGTGATATACATGCAGATGGTTTCCCACAGTGCACAGTGCCTAGCATGGAAGAGACAGTTGGTACAATTTGACAAGCTACTTGGAAATTCTCAAGAATGCGAAGAATTATATCCAGAGCAAAAAAGAAAATTTTTTAAAACTTTCATATCTGGTGACAAGCATTGATGCTACAAATAGTTAGCCGAGACCAGGCTTATGAAGCCTGCACTATCTGGATCATTCCTGAAAATCTGCTTGCTTTTGTACAAATACCACCTCTTTAAGCATCACTTCAGCCAACCACCTGCTCGTCATATAGAATCAAATTTAAGTCATTCAAGAAGAAATTGAGAATTTACTTTATATTAAAAGCAGTTCAACAGTTCCCTCACAGATACATGCTCATGGTTACAATACCCTCAAAAGTAAGGAACTCCCCTTATATCTATCGATTTAAATTTAGAAGGAAAACACTTGGCCATATTATCCTGTGGTTTACCAACCCTTTTTTGTACATAGTTCAGACCTTATAAAAGTAAGTTTGTTGAGTTAGGTTTTCTGCATATAAGCGATTTTCATCTTTTCTTGAGATAAATCAGAATAACAAACACAGTCTCAAATGCTTAATTCATTGTACTTTGAAAGTAAAGACGGGAATGGGAAAAAGTTGATGGTGGAGAGTGATGGGTGAGCTGAAGCCTCATGAAAGGCTTGACAACCCCTCACAAGATCCAACACTGAAGAGACACAGACAGAATTAATTCTGTGAAGACTCTAAGAATTTAACAATAAAAGAGGCCCTTTGCTTTGGCTGCCAGGACTCTCAATATTAAACTTGTCTTTTTTAAAATTTATTTTTTAAATAGCACAATCACCTTATTTTTTTAAGTTTTGGCCCCACCCTGAAGCGTGTGGGATGTTAGTTCCTCAACCAGGGATTGAACCCACACCCCTTGCTTTGAAAAGTGGAGACTTAACCACTGGACCACCAGAGGGCTCCCCAAACTTAAGTCTTAACTGTAGTAGCTCAGTGATTATTGCTAGTTCTTGGCATAATGACCTTTTCTTTCTTTCTTTCTTTTTTAAAACTGCTGTCCTTTAAACCCTGTGTTTAAATGTTTGTTTTGTCAGAAATATAATATATACATACATATATATATAAATTTTAAGTGATCTCAAAGCTTTTTTGAAAGTAGAGCACCACTTCAAAAATAGATAAAAATAATAACAATGCAAACAAGTTTAATGTTATGAGCTATCAAAAACCCAAGAATTAGGCAAAAATTGATTTGCTTTAGCACCTATTTCTTATGTCTATCCCCTGATTTGGTGCAGTGGTACAGAATCTGCCTGCACTGCAGGAGCCGCAGGAGATGTGGGTTCAACCCCTGGGTCAGGAAGATCCCCTGGAGGAGGAAATAGCAACCCACTCCAGTATTCTTGCCTGGAAAATCTCATGGACAGAGGAGGCTATATTCCATAGCTATATTCCATAGCACTGCAAAGAGTCAGACATGACTGAGCACACACAGACACACACGTCACACACCCTGATTGACCATGATGGGCATTAATACAGAGATATTCACTGCTTTATTTTATTATGCATTCAGGGAAGCTATTCAGAGGCATAAATTAGAATCTGTGGCACTACTCTATTTTTAGAATGTTGAAAGGGACCTTAATAAAATTAACTATTACCTCTAGAAAACACATGATGATACAGACACCATGGTAAGGCCTTACTAATACTGATCTAATTTAATATTCACAAAACCATGTGTGACATCATGACCCTCATTTTATAGTTGAGAGAACTGAAGCCCATGAGTGTTATGTGTGTTGATCAAGGTGACATCTCTAGTAGGTTGCAGAGCAAGGATTTAAACCCAGCAGTGTCTGGCCAGATTCGTTGCCACTGTATAGATACCGCCTCCTTGAGGATGAGTTCAATGAACCACGGTCTCCTTGCTCACTGCACAGAATCACATTTAAGTTATTTGTGTAAATGAGAAATTATTTTGTCTTCAAAGACACTAGTCCTGCCATTCCTTAGAGATACATTCTGATGCTTAATATTCCCGTCAAAGGTCTGAAGTCCTTCTTTGTATCTAGATTTATCTTTGCTATGCTCTCCCATGTTCTTTCTCTTTTGTCTTTTTGTCCTTCGAGGGCAAGGCTCTCAGACACACTGACACGCTGTGGGAGACTTAAGGGAAAATGCAATCCTCAGATTTTTAGATATCAGTAAAGTAAAAATTACTAGGTGATTTACTAATAGTACAACTGGGGGTTTCAGAATAAGTTCCTCTTACACTTTATGTTTGAATAGCTGTAGCTGTTCTTGTCTTTCGGAATCCAACGTTGTCAGCAAATCCTTCAAGAAAAAGATTCCTCCATTTCAAAGTTATATTTTCTTTCAAATTAAAGTTGTCCTCAGAAAATGGGAAACTGATAAAAATGAATTCTACCTTTATTTTTAGAAGGTAGTTCATGGCCCAGTGAAATTTTATTTTTATACCTCAAATGAGGCAAATACCAATATAATGATTTATTCTAATTGAAGAATTTAGCATGGAATTTTTACATGTTTAATATATAAGAGCATCTTTACTCCAGTACCCTCGTCTCTTTTTTTCCTTTTTTTAATTCAGAAAAAGAAATGGAAATAGAATAACATAAACTCTATTGTAAGCTAGTACCATTGAAACTCAGCAGTGGGGAGCTTGTGACCAAGTGCCTGGTAGCTTGATTTCCAATGGCCGATTGCCCTGTGCTTGCTAATTGGAAAGGACTCAGGACCAAGTAAAGTTGCTCGTGAAACAAGCTTTTGCCAAGTCAGAAAAACTTTATTTTCACTGCCATAATATAAGATATCAAGTGCAGTTCTGCCAGCTTCCAATTTAACCCCAGCATTGGGAGCCTGAAGAGCCCGGGTAAATGAAAGTTACATGATTAAGTCTACTTTCATTGTGTGCTTTTAATACACTACCTTGCCAAACTTTTAACCAGAGCTGCCAACAAATGACAAAATGAGCTTATGTGAGTCTCCAGGCTTTTATACCTACCCTACCCCGCCCTTATTCCCTCATGAAGGAACTAACAAGCCATGCTGTGGCCAAAAGGCAGGCTGCAGAAAAGAAATGGAGAAAGAGAGAGCTAGAGTCAAGTTAATTGCGTCCCTGGCAAATTGGTGTCCAAATAATTAAGAGCTGGCTTAGAAAAAAATACCCAACACCTAATAGAGGCTCAGCAATGACTACAATGCAGGAAAGAGCATTGAAAATTTTGGAACATTTATCAACTACTGGCGAGTCCAAGGCTATGGGGTAAAAGCAGGAAGTTAGATAAAAGCAGAGACCCCAGTAGGAGAGAAGGAAATTAGACAGCTAGCTGGCAGCAGCAAAGTCATCTAAGAGCTGGAAAAAAGATCAGCTTTCATTTTCAGTGATGAGATGGTGGGTAATTGGTAGTTTGAATAAGATTTATTCTCAATAGCACCCCTCCATTTTTTTTTTTTGCTTGTTTTATGTTCCATTTATGTTATATAATAAATACCTATCTACAAACTAAAGTTAGAACCCCGAGAAAAACACTTTTCTGGCTATGTTTCCAGATTCAGTTAAAATAAGGGTAAGGCAATCACTCAGAAGATTTAAAGGAAAACAGTCGGATGGCTAACGCACACACACAATCTCATTTTTGCTTTTATTAACTGGCAAATTCAATGAAAAACTTAGACTTTAACTTCACCACTTAACTGTTGTTTGGTAGAATTGATGACCCAAGGTAAAATATTTAGTGGGTATTATAAAACTATTTCTAGAAATTCAATACCAAATGACATATTTTTTTACAGTTACCATAGAGATAGGTTCTACACTAACAGATAAGATATTTAATAAATGGCAAGGAAAGAAATTGCCTGTGTACACTTTTAAAAAGTGAGATCCTTTTGTGCCTTGCTGTTTTTTTTTTGAGCTGACGAATTGGAAAATGCCAGTGGACTCAGGGGATCTTTGCAGCCTTTAGTATTCCTGGAACAGAATGACAATCTCAGGTTAAGATGAAAAGCGTTTCTGAATTGACATCTTGCAGTCTTTAATGAACTCCTATCATTGTCAAAACATCCCGCCATTCTCCGAAACAACTTTCTTGAACTGAAGGTACGCTTTTGTTCCATTGATGAGAGTTTCTAGAAAACCTGGGTCAAAATGATGATTCTGGAAGCATTCACTTTTAGATGAACTAAGGAACCCTTTGTAATCAGACCTTTGGGTGTCTGTTTAGTCAGCTCAGGTTAAGCAGTGATTGGCCAGGCCTACCACTGCCTTGGGAAGTGGTGTGGTTGTAACTGATCCATTCTACACACAGCAAATTGGTCTCTGTAATGGGCTTCCCAGCGGGCACTAGTGGTAAAGAACCCGCTTGTCAATGCAGGAGATGTTAAGAGATGTGGGTTCAATTCCTGAATTGGTGCACTCCCCTGGAGAAGGGCATAGCAACCCACTCCAGTATTCCATGACTGAGCAACTGACACTTCCTTACTTATGCATCTTGAGCAGAAATCCAAATCACAGACCTGAAGAAAGCTGCATTTTGAGTGGAATTTGTCTCTTGAGGGATTTGTCTTAGGGGATTTCTGATTTTCTCAGGGACCAAGAACTCTGGGAGACATAAAGGAATGATATCTGGATTAAGAATCAGAGGATCTGGGCTTTAGGCTTGGCTTTGCCATGAGTAAGTTGTGACCTTGAATTATCCACTTAGCCTCTCTGAGTTGTATTTTCCTTGGCTTTAAAATGAAAGAGGTGGACTGTGTGATTCTTAAGCTCACCCAATCTCTTGAGATCTCACAGTCTTAAATTAGTGTATAATTACTCTCTAGTCTCAAAGGCAAGAACTGTTAAATCTGTTGGATTTGGTTTAAAAGATAAAATCGTGGAAGTTCTGGGATAATCATTCTCTTTCTCTGAATGGCATTCTCCAGTCCAAGAATCCCCTCTACAGTATTAGACCTGCATATCCCTATCTCTTCTCGAAGAGGAGAGAAATAAAATATTAACAGTTATACCCACACTGGAAGGAAGCACAAAATCCTCCACTGCCTTCCCCTTATCTGAGGGCCCAGGCCTCTGTGTTGTAAATGAGCCCAAGTCCAGGCTGACTTGATCTGCTTCAGGTGACATCCCAAGGTCACCTGTCAGACCGATTGAAGATTCTAAACCTAATGCAAGACCCACATCCTTATTTACATGCCTTTTCCTCCCTTTCTCTTGGGTAGCACCCAAGTGCATTTATTCAAATCTAGTCTCAGCACACAATAAGAAATGCCATGTATTCTCAGGGTGCCACTAAAAACCTAACTATAAAAATGACTGTCAGTTACAATTATAAATGCTATTCTTTCTGGTGCCTGACCTCTTTCTTTCTGCAACTCAATATTCTTCACCATGTGCAAAATAGACAGCAACAGAATGAATGAATAGTAAATTATAATGAAGCAAAACTTGATCAACCAGGAGCCATAGACAAAAAAAATGCTGGAAAGGGTGTCTTGCTGCTCAACTTCTCATATATTTTCCCATATTCTAGAATCTCAAAAGCACAAGAAAGTATTTGCACAAATTTCTATGTCTTCAGATATACAGATATATAAGTAGGTACTTGCAGGCATGTGTGTGTGTGTTAAAACAAAAATAAAGAACATATTTATTTATAGAAAAAAATGGTATTTTCAGAATTAAGCATTGGGTTTTGTTTCTGATTGCTGAAATTGATTAAAACTATTAGCTAAAATCTCTTGTTATGGGGAGTGTAGCTTTTTTCCCTCCATGCTATCCTAACTTTACACGTTATTTGGGCAACGATACCAAAAAATGTATATGTGTGTATACGTATGTATTTACATGTCTACATATATATATAATTTGAATATTTTAAAAGCTCATTTGTTGTACTTACTGTAGATTTAATAAGTTTAGATATGATATATAGTTATTCACTGACATTTTTCTAAAAGGTGAAAACGAGCAAATGATTTGTCCTTGAGAAGGTTTTATGTGGAGCAAGAAGTAGACTTCAGTTGACCCATTTATTTGTGAGCATCTCTTGAATGTTCTCTTGTGGCTTAGCTAGTAAAGAATCTGCCTGCAATGCGGAAGACCTGGGTTAGATCCCTGGGTTGGGAAGATTCCCTGGAGAAGGGAAAGGCTACCCATTCCAGTATTCTGGCCTGGAGAATTCCATGGACTACAGTCCATGGGGTTGCAAAGAGTTGGACATGACTGAGTGACTTTTACTTCACTTTCACTTGAGTGTTCATGGACTTCCCTGGGCAGTGTGAATGAAGCTTCATAGGAACTCCTCCAAAGTTCCTCTCTTTGGTTAGCATTCATAAAATATGAGAGCCCACTATCACAGCGCTCAAGTAGTCTCATAATTGGAACCCCAAGCTGGTTCTACTTTTCCGTGTTTCTAAGAGGAAGGGTTTGCCAATGCACCAGAGATGAGCAAGCCGAGCCAGATGACATCTGTGATTTTGATGAGATTTTGGAGAAAAGGCATATTGAATACCTGACCTTGTTAATATTATTACAGCAATTCTCAGCCAGTCACCCCAGTGAAGGAGGAGGACTAGCAGTTCCATGGCCTGGAGCCTCTTTTGGGCTACTGCCCATGTGGATCGTCTCTATTCTTTTTTCCAGCTTGTTTGGATTAATTCCTTAGGGCAGTAGACATTTCTTGCTAGCATTTGGCCATGGAAACCCTGCCTGAGTTAGAAATAATATGAGATCAGTACATTTTAAGAAAACAAATTCAGGACATATACAGTCAGAGTTTTACCTTGAAAGGCCGAATAGTTAGTCATTAAGACTTTAAAGATGATAGCCCTGATGTTCCATTCACTAACTAACAAGTAATGACTCTCTTTTCTGGACCTGGTGTCTCATCCATTAAAAAAAAAAAGGACACAAATAGCACTCACCTTAGAGGCCTATTGTTAACATTAGATGAAGAAACTCATACAAAGCACTTAGAAAAGAGCTTGCTGTATAATAAGTGCTGCATTAGGTTACTTTAAAAAAAAATCTTTGAATGTCAGTGTTTTAACTTTGGGTATTTCATGAAAATGATGAAGCAATACCTGCTCAGCACACTCATTGCTCCCTTTCCGATATTTCACTAGATTGTTATTGATCCATTCATCCACTGTTTATTAACAGTCTCCATGTAAGGGGCAAGGAACTGGACAGGCAAGATACAATGTGCATAGCGGATGGCCCATCTCTTTCCTCACAGAGCCAAGTCTAGTTGGGAAGATACATGAAAAATAAGTGAGCAATTGAGTAAGTCAAATAATTATGGATTTTGATTAGTGCTGTAAAGAAAATCAGTGGGAGTGGCAGTAAAGAATAATAATATCAGAATCTCAGGTTAGGTGGAGGAGATGAAAAATGGTTTCTGTGAGGAGGAACTGCGTGGGATGGTTTATGAAGGCTGAGAAGAGAGAGGCGAGCATGTTCTGAGCAGTGGGGATAGAAAGAAGGTATAAAGGCAGAGGCACTATCCAGGGACCAGAGTGGCTAGAGCAGAGGGAGAATGGAGGAGGAATAAGACCATCAAAGGCTTGTTAAGTGTAAGGGTTAACGTACTGTGGTTTGCATTTCCTAGAGATTCCTTTAGCTGTATTATAGAGTGGGATGAATTGAAAGAATAGCATGGAGGCAGATACATTACCATATGTAAAATACGTAGCAAGTGATACAGGGAGCTCAGAGATGCTCTGTGGCAACCCAGAGGGGTGCGATGAGGTGGGAGATGGGGGAGGTGTCAGGAGGGAGGGGGTGTGTGTATACCTGTGGCTGATTCATGTTGATGTATGGGAGAGGCCAACACAATATTGTAAAGCAATTGCTGTCGTTGTTCAGTCGCTAAGTCATGTCCGACTCTGTGACGCCATGAACTGCATGCAGCACACCAGGCTTCTCTGTTCATCACTATTTACGGAAGTTTGAGCAAACTCATGTCCATTGAGTCAGTGATACCATTCAACCATCTCATCCTCTGTTGCCCCCTTCATCTCTTGCCCTCACTTTTTTCCAGCATCAGAGTCTTTTCCAGTGAGTCAGCTCTTTGCATCAGGTGGCCAACATATTGGAGTTTCAGCTTCAGCATCAGTCTTTCCAATGAATATTCAGGACTGATTTCCTTTAGGATTGACTGGTTTGATCTCCTTAGAGTCCAGGAGACTCTTAAGAGTCTTCTCCAACACTACAGTTTGAAAGTTCCAGTTCTTCGGCACTGTGTCTTCTTTATGATCCAACCCTCACGTCCATGTAAAGTAATTATCCTCCAGTAAAAAGAGAGAGAGAGAGAAAAGAAATATAAAAAAAAGAGAGGTTGAAGTGTGTGGAGTGAGGATGATGGGAGCAGGGAGATTGGTGGCATTCCCAGAGTCTAGATGGGAAAGGCTGGTGGCTTGGACCAGGGTATTTGCTGTGTTGGTGGGAATAAGGGGTGGCCTTGAGAGATGTTTTGGAAATCAGATCAATAGGATTTGCTGCAAATGGACTGGAACTGGGAATATTAGAGATAGGAAAAAATTCAAGTAGGGAAATGAAAGTCCCTGCCTTAATTTTGATGATAAATATGATGACTATTAAGTCAATACTGACAAAAGAACAATATTTACATATTTAAGAGAAGATTTACATATAATGCATGTAAATATAGGATCCTATACTGCATGATATGGTACAGAATCTAATAGCTCGAAAAGTTGTATTATGTTTGGGAAATTTCTATGCTGAATAGAAGAATATTAGGTAAGTTTCCTAAATTTATTTCTCCTTGCTAGGTTGCCTTAGATGTGTCACCATTAATTTTCCAAACTCTCCATCCCCTTATATATTCTGTAGGTTACGGTTTCTAAGCTACATGATATTTACAAAGCACTTTATAATTCTAGAACTTTTTAAGCATTCCGTATGAGCAATTTGAATTATGTATCTTCCTACCTTGAACCTGCAGCAAATAATAACCTCCCTTTAGTGACTTCTTCATCTGCATACTGAAATTTAACAGTAGCACATTCCTCAACGGGTGGTTGTGAAAATTAAGCAATTCAGTACCTATAAAGTGCTATGCAATGCCTGTCACATAGAATTATTTCAATAAATCTTAGCTCTTACTATTAGTCTAGACAGGCTTCTTAGTAAATGTAATCTTCAGCTTCTTCATCTGCAAAATAAAGATGGGTCCCTTCTCAGATACCAGTGGAGAGTCTGGTTTATTACAGAATGCTGAGCCTTTCTAAGAAGCTGTTAATCCAAAAACAGGGTATTCAGTTCAGTTCAGTTCATTTCAGTCACTCAATCAGGTCTGCCTCTTGGCAACCCCATGGACTACAGCACGCCAGGTTTCCCTGTCCATTACCAACTCCTTTTTATAAAAAATTAAATTATTTATTTTAATTGGAGGCTAATTACCTTACAATATTGTGGTGGTTTTTGCCACACATTGACATGAATCAGCCATGGGTGTACATGTGTTCCCCATCCTGAACCCCCCTCCCACCTCCCTCCCCATCCTTCAGGGTCACCCCAGTGCACCAGCCCCGAGCACTTGTCTCATGCATCGAACCTGGGCTGGAGATCTATTTCACATATGGTAATATACATGTTTCAATGCTATTCTCTCAAATCATCCCACCCTCACCTTCTCCCACAGAGTCCAAAAATCTGCTCTTTACATCTGTGTCTCTTTTGCTGTCTCATATGTAGGGTCATCATTACCATCTTTCTAAATTCCATATATATGCATTAATATACTATATTGGTATTTTTCCTTCTGACTTACTTCACTCTGTATAATAGGCTCCACTTTCATCTACCTCATTAGAACTGATTCAAATACATTCTTTTTAATAGCTGAGTAATATTCCATTGTGTATATGTACCACAGCTTTCTTATCCACTTGTCTGCAGATGGACATCTAGGTTGCTTCCATGTCCTGGCTATTGTAAAAAGTGCTGCAATGAACATTGGGGTACACGTGCTCTTTCAATTCTGATTTCCTAGGTGTGTATGCCCAGCAGTGGGATTGCTGGGTCATATGGCAGTTCTATTTCCAGTTTTTTAAGGAATCTCCACACTGTTCTCCATAGTGGCTGTACTAGTTTGCATTCCCACCAACAGTGTAAGAGGGTTCCCTTTTCTCCACACCCTCTGTAGCATTTATTGTTTGTAGGCTTTTTGATAGCAGCCATTCTGACCAGCATGAGATGTATCACCAACTCCTGAAGCTTGCTCATACTCAGGTCCATCGAGTTGGTGATGCCATCCAACCATCTCATCCTCTGTCGTCCCCTTCTCCTCCTGCACTCAATCGTTCCCAGCATCAGGGTCTTTTCCAATGAGTCAGTTCTTCGCATCAGGTGGCCAAAGTATTGGAGTTTCAGCTTCAGAATCAGTCCTTCCAATGAATATTCAGGACTGATCTCCTTTAGGATAGACTGGTTGGATCTCCTTGCAGTCTAAGGGACTCTGAACAGTCTTCTCCAACACCACAGTTCAAAAGCATCAATTCTTCGGCACTCAGCTTTCTTTATAGTCCAACTCTCACATCCATACATGACTACTGGAAAAAACATAGCTTTGACTACATGGACCTTTGTTGGCAAAATGTCCCTGCTTTTTAATATGCTATTTAGGTTGGTCATAGCTTTTTTTGGGTGGTTCACACCAAATGTGCAACACTTGGCCAATCACATTATGTGATATCAAATGTTGAAAAGTGTAGAAAGATATATTCCTTAAGGCAGTAAGTTTATTTTTTCAATTTTATGTACAGTTTTACCTGCAGAGAATAGCCAGTACTTTATATGCATGAAGTGTTATTATTATTTCTTATCTATTTACACTGTGCTATATTCAGAAAAGATTTGAGGTGGACTACAGTAAGGGGCTCAGAGATCATAAATCATTAAAAGTAGCAGAACTAAAGCAAGTAAAAGAAAGGGAAAAGTAGATAGAGATTTTATAAATATTTTATGTTTTCTATAAGAATTTTTTCATGCAATTACTTCCGGTTACTATACAATCTTCTGCTTATACTTCATAAAATGTGTGTCATGGAAAGGTAGCAAACATTGCCATCACACCAGGAGTGTGAACATGTCACTGTCCTACTAAAGTCAGAGGTTAGGCATAGCTGGAATAGGCACTGATTGCTCCAGTATTTTGCTTTCCTCAAACACATGCATCTTTCATCAGTAACATTTTTTTCCTGAATTTTGAGTAACTTTGCAATTAACTTAGTAGAGGAGGATATATTCAATAGTAAGAATTTTTTAATTCATCCCATCAAATCCATAACATATAAGGAAAGCAAAAAAGAGGCAAATCACTCTGCTGATATGCACAAAATAATTTTATGCAGTTTTAAACAATTTTTATTACAATGTTTTTCACTTGACATTTTTTTTAAGCATTTTTATATCTCTGCAATCTTTTGGCAATAGTATAAAACTACTGCCTACCAGTCAATCAGACTGATGCCCTGTGACTTAATGAACCACTAAGTTGCAATAACATTTAGGTCATTTCCAAATTTTTGTCTTTATGAATAATAATCCTGATGCAAGTCTGGTTTATCCATCTTTTTGGATGACTTCCTTATAATACATTCTCAAACAGGGGATTCTTGGAAGCCTCAAAGAATATGAATATAGTTGTATCTGAGTATATGAAACTGTCAGTAATGCAGGACATGTTTTGCCTCCTTTTTAAAACATGGGTGCTTTCACCTTTTCTACTTTCATGAGTATAAGTTGATGAAAGTTTCTCATACTGATGCAATGACTAAATTTTGCATTTTGGCAATCAAAGACAGTTGAATTTATGCTATGTTATATTAATATTCTGTGCTATAATATCATATACTACACACATGGAAATATAATACCGATATAAAGTATCAGTATTTACAGTATATTTATATACTTATGTAAATAATGTGTATCACTCTACTGATGAATTATTTCATCTTCATGCTAAAACTAATGATCTTGTTTTTTTAAATAAGCTTTTCTAGAAATAAGTAACACCACATAAATATAATTAAATCTTTTAAGAAAACTCCATAAACTCCATAAGTGTCAGATACATAATCCATCTTTTATAGGAATACTATTTTGTAAGGACCTTAGCAGCAAAAAGTAGATAAACAGATTTAGTAAATAATTCAAAAGATTGGGCCTTGCTCTTAAGAAGTTGTTATTTGAAGAATCATAAGCAGAACAGAGTGATATAAAAGTTGAAACATTGAAGACTTAGTGGGTGCAGAATATATGAAAAAGAAAAGTAATGAAGTAAAAAAAAAAAGATAGAGATGCAGTTAAGCAGTGTAACATATGTTGGTGAGCACGTGTGTGATGTGTCTGTGGATGGCCATATTAGTTTGTGGCTAAGGACCCAGGAGCTGGGATTGAACTGTTTGGATAACATTTCTGTCACTTGCTAGCTGTGTGATCCTGGGCGGGCACTTAACCACTTTGCGTCTGAGTTTCTTCACCTGTAAAATGGAGAGAATGAAGATACCTGTCTTATGGGATTATTGTGTGATTCGTGCCTGGTACATAGTAAGTGCTTAATAAGTGCTTAAAAGTTTTGCGATTTTAAAAGTTTTGCAATGCTTTAAAAGCACTGCGATTTTGTTATCACTGTATGATAAGAACTGAAATATCCAAACTGACTTGTTTCTTTCAGTAAAGAATAATTGAGTAGAGATATTTAATTCTCTTTCATTTTGTAACACAGCGACGACTCCAAAATATTTGCCCAGAGGGTGTGATTTCAGCAGTATGTGGAAGACTACTCTCAACCCTTGCTGTTGTTTACTCACTAAGTCGTGTCCAGCTCTTTGCAACTCCATGGACTGTAGCCCGCCGGGCTCTTCTGTCTTTGGGATTTCCCAGGCAAGAATACTGGACTGGGTTGACATTTCCTTGTCCAGAGGATCTTCCTGACCCAAGGATTGAACCACATCTCCTGTGTGGCAGATGGATTCTTTACTACTCAGACACCTGGGAAGCCCCAGCTCTCAACCATGTCTTCCACTAATTTGTCAAGTCCTACTATTATACCATTCCTTTTATTGAGTTTTGCCCTTCTCCCTTCATCACCATGTTTTGAAATGGAGAAGAGTGGCATATTACTTCACTATCTCTTTGGCATCAACAGGATTAGCAGAATTTCTTGAGTGGTCAAGACAACACAGGAGCCCATGCTGCTTCTAAAGGAAGGCATGGAGGTGGGAAAAAAGGCCTGAGAGGGGCCCGTGGGACTGAAGGTGGTTCCTGCTGTGGAGGGAAGAAAGGGTGACATAGAGCTGCTACACTTTGGGGGTTTTGCATCTGGATATAACTAGAATGGGGGCTTCCCAGGTGGCGCTAGTGATAAAGAACCTGCCTGCCAATGCAAAAAATGTAAGAGATACAGGCTTGATCCCTGGGTCAGGAAGATCCCCTGGAGGAGGGCATGGAAACCAACGCTAATATTCTTGCCTAGAGAATCTCATGGACAGAGGAATCTGGTGGGCATTGTCCATGGGGTTGCAAAGAGTTGGATACAACTGAAGTGATTTAGCATGCATGCACACATGGCTAGAATGGACTTGAATCTCTTCAGAGGACAGATCTAGGAGCTATACGGTTGATCTAAACAAGAGGTCTCTACATTACACTTGAAATGATGTTTTCCTAGAACTGGTAATCTGTGATTTGCCCTTGGATCCGGGGGCAGGATCTGTTCCAAAGAACTCTGTAGGCAAGACCTCCTGATGGCAAAGAAAAAAGAGATGAAAGAAAAAAAAAAAGAGAGATAAAACTCAGCTGCAAAAGCGTGCATTCTCAGTGAAATGAATGAGCAGAAAACTCTTGCCTTGACTTAGAAGGTTTTTTCCAAAATTAAGTGACAAAACTATTTTTAGGTTCTTAAAAAATGTCATTCCTTTTTACTAAAGCTATCTTTTAAGTGTGTAAATGGCAACATATCTGGCTAGGAAAAAAAAGAATTTCCACCTAGAACAAGTTTATAGAAAGGTTAATCATACTGATAGAATAAAATAGACCAATTTTTACCGCAAAGAAACATTTCAACGTGCCGAATTACCAGAGAGGAGAACGTTTTCTCTTGATTTCCATTTTGGAGTTAAATTTACAGAAAACAGCATTCAGCTCTCAAGGAAAAAGCATTTTGATTTTTTTCCCTCTTTTCCTTATAATGCAGAGATCTAGAACACTATTTTGTTATTGGTATTATTGATGCTTGTAGACTTTCTAAATGTCAAAAATAAGGGATTCTTCAATTCACTGATAGATCACGTAACTCCTAGAGGTGATTACGCACATCTGCTCTGACCTCACTTATCACAGTCTCTAAAACTAGGACCATGTTGCTGTGGTCCTCACTGGATGCCCAGGAGCTACATAGCAGGGTCCTGTTGAAAAATCTAGGGCTCTGCATCTCCGAGTCATTGGCCTTTCTGCCCCTGGAGAGCCTTCTTGGTTAACACCTGTCCACCGCTTCCTCATGTCTTGACAGCTCTGTTTCCTAAGAGTTTCTGAGACCATCAAGGCAATCTCAATGTGTCACGTGTTTGAGGGTGTCCATCTATCTGTCTCCTTTCTATAGAAGGTGAAGCACAACCCACATCTAAAAATGCAATCCTTGGGATTTGCCTGGGGGCCCACTGGATGGGAGTCCACCTTCCAATGCAGGGGACTGGGTTCCATCCCAGGTCAGGGAACTAGAATCCCACATGCCTCAGAGTAACTGAGCCTCTGCTCTTCAGCTAGAGAGGAGCCTGCACACTGCAATTGAGACCCAACACAGTCATAAATAAATAAATGATCTTTAAAAAAATTCAAATCCTTATAAAATCTGAAGTTAATAAAGATATATCAATAAGAAGAATAGATTACTGCATCACTAGAAAAAGGAAGACAGCCCTTGATACCATGTTCAAAGGTGAATTGCTTAAGGTGGTCATTGAGCCTTAAAAGAAGAATACATTGTTAGACAGGATCAAGGTCTTGCTTCAGAGAGGAAAATAGTTTGGCTGCATTTTATAGTGTCTTATCTCATTGCTCACTATGAAATTCTCCTCCCAGCCTTTGGGACACTTGCTTTATCATCTGTCAAGTCCAGTTGGAGACAGGGGATTAGGAATGTTGTTGGCTGTTTCCAGCTCTGATTCAGCATTTTGGGAGCATGAGAGCCAAGAGAAATGTGTTGGTCTGCAAATGAGCTGCTCACAGCAGCAGATGGTTGATGAAGGCTGGTCAGTAAATACTGCTGAGTCCCAAAATGAGGCCACATGATACAGAGTTTAATAAATACAGTCCCAAGGTGAATTTAAGAGTTATGCCATGTTTATTTTTACTTTTTTATAAGTTAAAAAGCTTCCCCAAGACGAATTTGAAGCAGAGACATAGATCAAGGTGACCTGATGTGGGCAGTAACATTCTGTTTATCTCTGCTTTCTGAGTTTGATCCTGTGAGGTAGGCGTCTCTTGGGGTTTGCAGCCAGGGACTAGAAAGATCTCATGCCACACAAAAGAAATGCCCTCCAAGATATGCTCACATGAAGAGTGGCTCAGAAGTGCAGTTTTGAAACTTGCTGTTCTTTCCCTCCATAAAGCAGCCGAAGTAATGTCAGGATCTGGTCTACTTTCTCCTTCCTTCCTCTTCTCCCTCTTCCTCTTTCTTCTCCTGCTTATCTTTCTTCTGCTTCTCCAAGTTTTGTCTTTAATTTTTTCAGCCAGGGATTAAAATTTGAATCTTGACTTCCAAAAACTTACTTTGTAATAGAAGTTATATATGCAAAGGCTAAATCAGTAGATGGAGAAGCTCAAGTAGGTAGCGATCAAGACAAGAATGTTACCTCTCTATGGTCTTATGAAGAAACAATGCCCCTTTCCTATGATGTATATTTCTTTTTCCCCCTTCTCCTTTCCATTTAAACAGTAAAAGTCCCCATGACTTCACAAATGTGTCTCTTTTTTAAAAATTAATTTATATTGGAGTATAGTTGCTTGTGTGTGTACGTGTGTTAATCGCTCAGTCATGTCTGACTCTTTGTGACCCCATGGACTGTAGCTCGGCAGACTCCTCTGTCCATGGAATTCTCCAGCAAGAATACTAGAGTGGGAAGCCATTCCCCTCTCCAGAGAATCTACCCGACCTAGGGATCAAACCTAGGTCTTCTGCATTGCAGGTGGATTCTTTACCGCCTGAGCCACCAGGGAAGTCCAAAATTTGCTTAACAATGTTGTATTCGTTTCTGCTGTATAGCAAAGTGAATGAGCTATATCATCCATGTGTGTGTGTGTGTGTGTGAGTGTGTCTGTGTGTGTGTTAAGTGAAGAGGAACTAAAGAGCCTGTTGATAAAAGTGAAAGAGGAGAGTGAAAAAGTTGACTTAAAGCTCAACATTCATAAAACTAAGATTATGGCATCCGGTCCCATCACTTCATGGCAAATAGATGGGGAAACAGTGGCAGACTTTATCTTTTTGGGCTCCGAAATCACTGCAGATGGTGATTGCAGCCATGAAATTAAAAGATGCTTACTCCTTGGAAGGAAAGTTATGACCAACCTAGGCAGCATATTAAAAAGCAGAGACATTACTTTACAACAAAGTTCCATCTAGTCAAGACTATGGTTTTTCCAGTAGTCATGTATGGATGTGAGAGTTGGACTATAAAGAAAGCTGAGCACTGAAGAATTGATACTTTTGAACTGTGGTGTTGGAGAAGACCTGAGAGTCCTTTGGACTGCAAGGAGATCCAACCAGTCCATCCTAAAGGAGATCAGTCCTGAATATTCATTGGAAGGACTGATTCTGAAGCTGAAACTCTAATACTTTGGCCACCTGATGTGAAGAACTGACTCATTGGAAAAGACCCTGATGTTGGGAAAGATTGAGTGCAAGAGGAGAAGGGGACAACAGAGGATGAGATGGTTGGATGGCATCACTGACTCAATGGACATGAGTTTGAGTAAACTCCGGGAGTTGGTGATGGACAGGGAGGCCTGGCGTGCTGCAGTCCATGGGGTCGCAAAGAGTCGGACACGACTGAATGACTGAACTGACTGTCTGATATACATATTTACCCATTTGGTGGGGGTTCCTTCCCATTTAGATCACCACAGAGCATTGAGTTCCCTGGGCTGTACAGTAGATTCTCATTATCTATTTTATACATGGTGTCAATAGTGTATGTATGTCAATCCCAATCTCCCAATTCATCCCATTCCCCCGCCGTTCCCTCTTGGTATACATATGTTTGTTCTCTACTTCTGGGTCTCTGCGATGTGTGTAGCTATGGACCACACTAGGCACTTCGAGCAGTGTCCTGCCCCACACCCCAGCCTTTTTTCTATAAGTGTGCTCAAGATACTAGTTTGCCAGAGAGCCATTAAAACTCAAAATAGCTGCATTTCAAGTATGGCTCTTAATTACTGGCATGATAATAAACTGAAAAGTTAAAAATCCTTCTAGCCTTCAAAATTATTCTCCAGCTTATAAACTCTGTCAGTCATAGCATTCTCTTTAAAATACTATTCAAGAAATGTCAATTGCTACCTGAACTCTTTATTATGTTTCTATAGCAGAAATATTGTGTATGTCGTTTAACGAAAGGGCATATATGGAATAAAGGGGAGGGTGGAAGCACTGTGGAATCTCCACCTTTGGAAATATTTAGGCGTTTGGTACCAGCCATCTGCGCTGGTTGTTGTGTGGGACCTGCCCAGGCCCTTCATTGGGCTCAGTTGCTCTGCAGGCCAGCAGAACTTCCCCCTTGGCTCACAGTCCACTTGGACTTCAGCATCTGTCTCTTCATGCCCAGATTAAACACCTGCTGGCTTTTAAACCCTCCGAAGACCTTTGCCACCCATGGAGTGAAGGGAAGTTGGAGCTTGGACAGTGCATTTGGGCAGTTTCTGACACTACAACTAAATACACTGTACAAAATTCCCATTCTCTCCAACACAACTCCCTTACTAATTCTCTTCCAAATATTTCTGTAGAGGGAAAATAGCGTCAGGTGTCGAGCACCTGTCTCCCATAGTTGGGAGGTGAATTAACTCTTCCTCATGGGCCCAGAAGCCAGAGACTCACTTCTGCCAGTGGTCATGTAAAAGATGGGCTGCCTGGGTTCCCATGCCATGTGCTGGGCTTTAGGGAAGACCAGGACACCGTGGATCAGAAACCCTAAAGTCATAGCCTTAGGTCGTTGCCATCATGTTGAATGCAGGAATTGGCTTTGACAAACAAACACCACCATATAAAGACTGTCTCTGTTACAGTGTCTCCCACAATGCCATATTGTGAGCATGTCCTATCTCTTCCCCACTTCCTGCCCTTAGCTGGCTGTGCTGTGCTATAAATTGGCATTATTTTTTTTAAATAATTCTCCTGTTGTTAATAATAGTCTACATTTACCTGAGAATATTTGTGAAGAATTTAGATGTCTCCTTATCCTTGTCTTGTGTGTAATCTATAGTTACTAACCCATTAAACACACTGTTCTATGTCTGTATTTGTTTCATCTTTGAAGAGATGTAGATATAGAATTGTCCCCATAGTGCTGAAGCATTTAACAAAGCTCATTAAAAAATACCCTCTGGTCTATTTGAGTGTCTCTATTTGAGGCTTTTAGGTCTCTATGCTAACATGCATGCCTTGATGGGAATGAAACATTTTTTCCTTCTAGTTTCTAATTTTATTATAGTTGAATTACAGGGTTTGTATCTTGAAGGAATTTTTGCACTAGTAGAAGATGGAGCCTTGTTTCTCTCATTAGCTGTCTACTTTCACCCCTCCCCTTTTTGTTCTTAGAAACCCCCAAAGTGGTTCAGGAGCCTTGCTCTACTTCCACTCATATCCTTTCAATAAATATTTCCACGACTGCGTGCATGCTCAGTTGTGTTTGACTCTTTGCGGACTGTAAAGACCTGGACTGTAGCCCGCCAGGTTCCTCTGTCCATGGGATTTTCCAGTCAAGAATACTGGAGTGGGTTGCCATTTCCTACTCCAGGGATTTCCATTCATACCAAACAGGAAAATGTTTGCAGATGTGTCCTGAGACTGTCAACTGAACCAAAAGTTTGTGTGCCAAACATGAAAGAAAGGGTGAGTTAGTGAGAAAACTTGCGTCCCTCATCTCTCTCCCTGATCCAGCTCCAACAGTGTTGGGAATGTGCAGAAGAGCACACTCCATAAGAAAACATTTTATGAAATATGTATCACAGCAGCTATCATGTTCTGTTTCTCAGAGGGCTTCATTTCTCACCTTCCTCAGATTGGCTATGGAGCTGGAATGTAGTTAGCAATATCCATCCATTCATGGCTAGGTAATATTCACAGGTTCTTAACCCATTTTCCTTTAATTTTATATGTTGTTTTAGAAAAATGAGTAACTGTCATATGAATAGCTCTATTTTTCTAGCCATTATTACACATGATCCTGTCTGCTCCTCATTCAGCCTTGAGCACTTAATTTAAGTGTCTTTTAGCTTTATGAACCTTTCTTTTCTGCCCCTTCCCTATCCTCTCAGACTTTACTGTCTCCCAAAGTTAAAGAAACTATAATCCTTTCCCATGAAAAAGTTCCAAGCATTTCCAAAGAAGGAGGAAAAGAGGGCATTTTAGGGAAGCAAAGTTCTTTGCTTGTGAATGACTTCTTAGCTAACCAAAATGGAAGTTAAGTTTCCCCAGAGTGGAAAAAATTGAGACCATCTCTTCCACAAAGTTCCACAAAGCAGATTAAATCTGACTCCAAGTTTCTTGACTCTGGACTCAGAGAAAGTTCTCTCAGCCATTTGGGGGAGGGGTTTTCTTTTCTCATTCCCAATTCACCCCAAATCCTACCATCTCACTGCTTACAATCCCATCCATTCCTTTAGGGCCACATAGATGACTCAGGCTCTCATGAATGTCAAAATACACTGGACTACCAGAATACAGATTTCCCCAGCCTGCACTGTCCCTTGGAATCCCAAAGCTTTGTGAGTTTTATGCCACCATGGCACAAAAATCAATTCAGTCTAGGAGCCCTGGTTCCTGGGATATAGCTTCCCTTGATGGTTTACCAAGCCAGTTCACCCAGATGTCTGCTCCCTTCCCCTCCCCAGAGTGGCCCTTCCCCAGGGGCTAGTTCTGGGTCCACTTCATTTGTAGAATCAACCCTAATCTTGAGGACTCTTCCCTCAGCTTGATACTTCTATGACCTCCTCTCTTTAGCAGTCTGCCTTCCTTACCCTGACACAATCCATTCCAGGAGATTCAAGAAACAATTTAGCCCTCTGTTTTTAGTCCTTTGTTTTCCTTCCCAATAGTTCTTATGCCAGAGAACTCAAAGGCTGAAAGGAAAAAATATAGGGGGAAACCCATATATCTAAATGCCTCAATAAATTATTTCACTATCAACATAAAGTAAACCCTAGTCTCTTTTTAGCCAGTCTTTCTGAAGTTAATGTAATATCTGTCTTACTCAAGAAATAAAGGACCAAGGTCAGTCTGACCTGTTATTCCCTCTAAGGGAATATATCAACAACTGAGTCCTTAACAAAGCCCATTCTGCCTTTCTTACTCATAGAACTTCATTAGGTTTATCTAAAATGTACTTGAAATATAATCTAATGTATCTTGCTCCAAGTAATTTAATTAGAATTCAATTAAATTCAGCAGAATGCATACATCATTGTAGATGTTGCACCTTGATTCATTTTATTTGCTATTGTTACTTTAAAGGTGCAGTGGAGTTGTTTAGCCCTGCAGTAGCCTATCCACAGTAATCTATTTCATGCATAAATTAACTGATCTTCAGGAGCACTAAGTGAAACAAAATGTGTCCATCATTATGCATACCACACGCAACTCATTTGAATTTAATCTCTTTTGCAGCGTGTGCACTGGGAAGACAGGTACTTGAGGTATCAGTTCACTATACTTCCAAAACAGAGACCTTTTTAGCCCCTCCTTTGTTTTCCTTTAGACACACACACACACATAAATAGATCAATAAAGGAAAAAAGTGATATTCAGACTCTATTCAAGTCACCTTCACAGTCACTATCGAATCTTTAAGGTGTCAATCCAAAAGCACAGGCAACAGAAGCAGAAATAAACAAGTGGGACTACATCACACTAAAAAGCTTCTGCAAAACAAAGGAAACAGTCAACAAAATGAAAAAATGCACTCTGCAGAATGGGAGAAAACATTTGCAAATTGTGTATCTGGTAAGGGGGATTAATAGCCAAAATATATAAGGAACTCATATAACTCAATAGTAAACAAAAGTGAACACCAATTTTAAAACAATGTTCAAAAAAAGACCCGAATAGACAGTTTTCTGAAGAAGACATGCAAATGGTCAGTAAGCATATGAAAACATGCTCACCATTATTAATCGTGGAGGAAATGCAAATCAAAACATAATGAGATAGCTAGCACCTCATACCTGTTTGAATGTGTATTATCAAAAAGATAAGAGATTACAAGTGTTTGCAAGGATGTAGAGAGAAGGGAACTCTTGTACACTGTTGTTAGGAATGTAACTTGGTACCTTCATTTTGGAAATCCATATGAAAATATGGAGGCTCCTCAAGAAATTAAAAATAGAACTACAATATGATCCAGCAATCCCACACTGAGTATGTATTCAAAAGAAATGAAATCAGTATCTCAAAGATATATCTGCACTCCTATCTTCATTACAGCATTATTCATGATAGCTACAATATGGAAACAACCTAAGTTGCCTCAGTGGACAAATGTATGCACACACAGATACACACACATTTATCCCAGGGGCACTAGTGGTAAAGAATCCGCCTGCCAGTGCAGGAGACATAATAAATGCAAGTTTGATCCCTGGGTCAGGGAAGATCCCCTGGAGGAGGAAATGGCAACCCACTCCAGTATTCTTGCCTGGGAAACCCCATGGACAGGGGAGCCTGGCAGGCTACAGTCCATAGGGTCCCAGTGTTGGACACGACTGTGGCGACTTATCATGCATATATTATAATATATATACATATTATATATATATTTATATATATATATATCACATCTGTCTCTCTATCTATATGTCTCAGGCTGTCATGCATATCCAAACACATTGGGCTACCAGGATGCATATTTTCCAAGCCTTCATTGTCCCTTGAAATCCAGAAGCTTTTATCTAAGGAGCATTAGGTGGTTTCAAGAAGTTAGGCTGGAAGAAACCAGGGGTGGGAGGTGGGGGCCGGAGTAGGAAATACACCTATAGCATTAATACACCTATAGAATTAAAATTGGAATATTTGTTTTTAGCTCTTGAAGTTTTACATAATTTCCCTGTTAGTGGAACTTTTAAAAAAAATAAATGAAGGCATTCCCTTTAAAAAAAAATTGGAAGGACAGTGTCTTAGTATTGTCTCCTTTGGTATTTTGCTGCATACTCATAGGATGTGCTCTGTTCCTTGGACACTTTAGAATCATCACTACAGGCTTTACTAGGTGACATAGGTGAGCTAGGTGAAATGATGTGAAAGACCTGAAATTGCCTGGATTTACCTAAATCTTGAAAAGGAAGGAAAGGTGGTTTGTAAATGGTTTCTGTTGGAGATAGTGAATGACTCTTTCCCCAGACGTCCTCATTGTAAAAGGACCAGACATGACTGAAGCCATGGTGAAGGTTAGGAAGGGACCTCACCCTACCCCTTCCCACTCTGGGGACTGGATTTCATGAAGTCGGTTGTCTCAGAGCACACCTCCTGACTTCAACAGCATTTCTCAGTAAGCTCAAGGAGGAGAATGGTGAGTGTACAGTTTATGTTTACCTAAGTGCCCTTCATTTTTCTTTTCCTCCTTGTTCTTAAAGAACACGCCTTGAGGGCCAGAGACTGGCTTTCAGTCATCACTACGGCAGCCACTCCACTTACAAGAATAAACTGATCTCTGTTATATAGAACATGAATTTAGTGAGAATAAAAACACTCAGAACAAAAACAATATGGCACCATTGGCTTGTAATCTGCCTGATATTTCTGTTTGGCCTGACAATGCTTAATCTTGGTAGCTTTTGAAAAGCTGGCATATTCTGTGCCTCACGAACCATCCAGAGTTGTCTTTGAATGGCTTTCCCAGGGGGCGCTAGTAGTAAAGAACCTGCCTGCCAATGCTGAAGACATAAGAGACAAGGGTCAGGAAGATCCCCTGGAGGAGAAAAAGATAACCCACTCCAGTATTCTAGCCTGAAGAATCCCATGGACAGAGGAGCCCGGTGGGCTAGAGTCCATAGGGTTGCAAAGAGTCAGACATCACTGAAGTGCCTTGGCTTGCACTTGTCTTTGACCAAATTCCTCAATTTAATATTCTTATTTTCTTTTTTTCCACCAGCCCCATTCCTACCTCAAGTCTTAAAAATTTAAAAATCCTCCTTCGATTGCCTGGCCTCAGGAGGTGCCTGCACTACCTCTCACCCCGGTCTGTCCTCTGTCCTCTTTCATCTTAATGGCAGCTGAGAACCTTTTGGTATTACCCATTTGTGGACATCCCTTCCTTCTGATCCTCTAACTGCCATTTCCTCTTTAACCCTGAAGCAGAAGTGGCAATAATTTTTTTTTTTGTTAAAATCATCCCTATAGTAGAAACTTCAATAGGTCAAATTTCTTAAATAAGTAATTTTTAATTATGGTTAATAGCCAGTGTTCATTCTTGCAGAAGACCTTTTCCTCTAGAATGAATTTTGTCCAATCCGTGTTGCAAACATTGGATTTTTTTTCAAGATTGTTTTTCAAGGTAGTATGTCAGGAGTACTGAGAAGAAATTACTGCATTGTTGTCAGATCCTTGTGATGGGACAATTGGAGTCATCTTTTGATGCAAAGAATGAGGTGGGAAAACGTCAGCCAGTCTCCACTCAGAGAATCCTTTTATGACTTGAAAGCAAAAGCCAGATATATTTGTCTTCTAAAATGAGGCATGGCTTCTTTATTTATTTATCCTGAGTTCCCTGCAAGTTCTTCCAAGTAAAAGGCATAATGGATGATCTCAGTTGATTACACATTTTTCAAGCAGGTTTTAATTGTATGTGAAGAAGTTCAGCACTTAGTGGAATCTAATTTTCCCAATTTACTCTCCTTCAAATACACTACACTTCATGCATATAAATTTGGTAAATATGTAATAAAATAATGGAGTTTGACATGGGTCTTTATTTTTAAAGAAAGTGAGTCACCAGTCCACTTGCATACTTTCTTTGTTTTTATTCATTCAATAGATTTTAAAGTTAAATGTTTGCCATTTGGCCTCAGGGTTCACTAACATAATTCAAAATGCAAAGTTAAAAGCATTTTGTAATGAAAAATGTCAAAGTCCTTTAAGAAAGAAGACATCAACACAGTTAGCCTAAAAATGTAGAAATTTATTTCTTATTCTCCAAGATGTTAGAAAGTGTGAGAATTCAAGTCAGAAATTCCTGTTTAAAACTAAGATCTGTTAGTTTCATAGTAGTCATGTCAGGTAAAACTCCTTAAATATTCCTCATTCTTTTTTGTTTTTGTTTTTTTTTCTTCTGTTTCTTCTTGTTTGTTTTCTCTCCTTCCCCAATTTCTGAAGAGCAGGAATCCTTTAAAATTTCTATATTTAGGAATAAATTAATTAGTCAGAACTTGAAAAAATAAATCTGGGATGCATGTTAGCAATACTTTCTCTTTTTTCTCAATGTATCATAATGCAATCATATAGATTTAAGTGATCAATAAGAACATTTGGTACTTACAAAGTATGCTAAAATCTAGTAAGAGCTATTATTCTGAGTATTTCTTATGAGCCAGGTACTGTAGAAAGCAGTTTATGTTAACTGTCTCATTTAGTCCTCCTGATAGTCCTGAGAGATATGTATTATTAATATTATCCCTGTCTTATAGATGAAAAAAACAAGTCCCAGCTGGTTAGTGTAGAGTCAAGATCCAAATTAATTTCAAGACATAAACTTTTTTATATGATATTAAAAAGCACATACTTTTAAGGCACACTTTGCATTTCAAAACATATACTTTTTTCATATATTTTATGACACCATGCAGGTTCTCTGAAGGTGGATGACAAAGGTTTTTACCTCAAAAGTTCAGGATTAAAAACATCTTTTAAGTCCATTGTCTCCAAAGTGAGAATACACATCTAAAGGAAAATATAAGTTGATCCCCTGGAACCCAGGAAGAATATATCATCATTAATTTGTATTGGGGGGGGGATAATTAAGCTTGACTAATTTTTAGCATTCAAATTGACCCAGGTAGCAGCTTCATTTTTTAACTGCTGTGTAATTTTATTTTTCTTTCCTTTATCTTTTTTTCCTTATCTGTTTTTATTTCCTCCTCTCTTCCTTTTTTCTCTTTCATTCTTTTTAGTAACAGCTTTATTGAGATATAATTCACATAGCATACAATTTGTCTATTTAAAGTGTATAATTCAATGTTTTTTAGAATGTTAGTATTTTGTAGACAGATATGTGTGACTAACACCATAGTCAATTTTAGAACACTTCATCATCTTGAAAAGAATCCCCCTACCCATTAATTATTACCTCCCCATCTCCCCATCCCCCTAACCATTGACAACAAGTAATCTGCTACCTGTCTATAGATTTTCCAATTCTGGACAAGTCATATAAGTGGAATCATGCAAACTGTGGTCTCTTGTCACTGGTTTCTTTGGATGGTTGATGCTTTTAAGGTCACCTTAAGGTTTAAGGGGTATGAGATTCTTTGATAGAGGAGTGACTGTTCTTCTGACAGATGGGGTTCATGGTAGTCTCTGACCTCACCCAGTTAATGTGAGTCTGGTTAAAGGATTTAGCAGTTGTATTATCTCAGTAACAAAGCTTCCCAAAGAGGACTGTTGACTTATAAAGGATTCCCACACAAAATTTGAGAGTCAGAGATAATACCACAGTGTATCATAAATAACCAAAAATGGTGCTCAATTGAAATTTCTCTTTTTCCTAATTTGACCTTTCTCAATTAGCTATGTGGCAAACTAAAACAAACACAGTGAAATGAATCACGTGTAACAAAAATATTAGCTACAATTTGTGATTGTCAATAAAACAATAAAAAATATGCATTTCTTCTACTTTTATTAAGGATGGGCTTTGCTCTCAGTATACGGTGTGCCTTAAGATATTACCTGACACGTTGTTAGCAAGCAATTAAAAAATTAAGCAACCATAACATAAAAATAACCTTCCAAATTGAGGGGGAGGAAAGGAAGTTAAGTGTCATACCATCCATCATTTTTAAAATGCTGTTAAATGTAATAATAATTATTTAATCCTCCTCAATTGGTATTTCTTACTTATTAATGAGTGATCAAAACCCTTATACTTCTGGAGAAATTCCTCTTCTTTTTATCACTGTAAGGATGGCTGTTTTACACCAGAAGAACAAGATGGTAACAGACTAAAGCACAGTCTGCAAATTATGTTGAAAGTGAAAGTGAAAGTTGCTCAGTCATGTCTGACTCTTTGCAGCCCCATGGACTGTAGTCCATGGAATTCTCCAAGCCAGAATACTGAAGTGGGTAGCCTTTCCCTTCTCCAGGGGATCTTCCCAACCCAGAGATCAAAATCAGGTTTCCTGCATTGCAGGTGGATTCTTTACCAGTTGAGCCACCAGGGAAACCCAAGAATACTGGAATGGGTAGCCTTTCCCTTCTCTAGCAGATCTTCCCGACCCAGGAATCAAACCAGGGTCTCCTGCATTGCAGGTGGATTCTTTACCAACTGAGCCATATTGAGAGGTGCATAAAAAGCTCTGCTGAAGATTTGAAGAAGCAAAAATTAAAAGCCTGTAGCTTTGCAGTATTGAGATGAAAGTGGAGATAGGTCTATCACACTGGGTCAGGGGTGGATGTACCATGGAACTATGGAGTTTCAGAGTGCCAAACTTACAGAAGCATCTGGCTTTCCAATCTTTCTCCTCATTGAAACTTTCCCACCGTAATACAAGCAGGATTTGGTTCGGACTAATGGAATGAGCAGAGAAATTTGGGAATGTTATGACAGGAGCTTGCTTCATTTTCCTTGCTCAGAAATTCCAGAGAACAATTCTTACTGAATTAAAACTCTGCCCTACACTTTAGGTTCCTCTGTTTCTTACTTCTCTCGATCCATCTCTACTATTATCAGAATTCTTACCAGCCAGCCCAATGATTTGATGTAGCAGCTTCTGAAACAGCAGTGTTCTTTTTTCCTGAGATAGCATGCCAAGTTCAAAATACCAAAAGTACCCCTCTTCCATTATTTAAAACAACCCCCCCCCCCGCCCAGAGAAATTCTCAAAATTATGCTCTTCGTGAAACTTTTTCCGTATTTGCTTTGCCCAATTTTAAAGACAAATTATTTGCAATAACTTCTAGCAGTTTTATATAGACTTACTGGAGTCCATAGGTATTTTTATGTTCTCCATTCAGATAGTTTCATTTGTTTATGCTCCATGCCCCTCTATGCCTTTTGGAGGCAGGGACCAGGCATTCCTTTCTCATAACCTGTACCCAGGAGGCCTTGACAAATGCTATTGACTGGTCTGTTTCACTGCAACTAATCCCCAAACCCACAGAGTGTGTGCATAATAAATGAGTAAACATGGCTGGTAACTCAGCTACCAAAGAGTTTAATCAAATACACGAAAGGAATAGACTTGAAGATCGAAGATACCAATCTCAAGAGCTAATGATTACACATCAGCGTTTTCTGCAAGTAAGTTACAATTACAGAGTGGAAGGAAATGTGAAGCTCATTATCTCAGCCTGAGTTCCCCAGAAAGCAGAGGTTTAAGTGATGTTACTTTATTAAGGACTGCAATCCAGGAAGCAGGAGTGAGGAGGGGAAGGAGAGAGAGGCAGTACTGGGGCACTGAGGACCTAACAGAGCCCCTGGTCAGCCAGGACCATCTTCAGAGAGCTTGCGGAAGTGACTGCTTCTAGGGATAGTCTGCCTGGGAGGAGGCGAGGAGAAAGGAGAATCTGTCTGTCTGCTTTAGTTTTCAGGGTGTTTTTTTTTTTTTAATTTTTTATTTTTATTTGAAGGATAATTGCTTTACAATATTGGGTTAGTCTCTGCCATACATCAACTTGAATCAGTCACAGGTATACTTATGTTCCCTCCCTCTTAAACCTCCCTCCCACCTCTTACCCCGTCCCACCCCTCTAGGTTGTCACAGAGCACTGTGCTTTATTTTTCTGTTGCTAGAGGACAATAATTCCCTAGCACCTCCCAATCCCTGGTGAATGGGCACAAAATTGGTCCCTACAAGGTCTGGCCCTCAGCATCAACCTGGAATCTCCAGGGTAAGAGGCACAAGATGCACAGAAATAGTGTTGGTTGCAGTTTATTTATAGTCTTTCATGGCAGTCACCACTGGAGCTAGGGTAGTGAGAGAGACCTTGGACATAACGAGACCAAGAGGATTTGAAGGAGGATATAAGTGTCTCGGGGCTTCCCAGGCGACGCTTGTAAAAAAGAACCTACCTGCCAAAGCAGGAGATATAAGGGATACGGATTCAATTCCTGGGTCGGGAAGATACCCTCGAGAAGGGCATGGCAACCCACTCCACGCTAGTAAAAAAGAACCTACCTGCCAAAGCAGGAGATATAAGGGATACGGATTCAATTCCTGGGTCGGGAAGATACCCTCAAGAAGGGCATGGCAACCCACTCCAGTATTCTTGTCTGGAGACTCCCACGGACAGAGGAGGCTGGCGGCCTACAGTCCATGGGATCACAGAGTCAATCCCAGCTAAAGAGACTTGGCACGCCCGCAAGCACACACGTGCATAAGCGATATCACACACTCATCAGTTAAAATATCCTTACTTTGCACAAAGGAATCCAAGCCCTGAGTTGGAGATGCACGAGATCATGGATCTTAATCAGTGGAACTCAAGAGCCAGGAGCTTCAATTTCCTGTTTTGTGCTTTTCACTCTTCTCCACACTTCTCTAGACATACAACATCTAATGCACATGCACGTCTCTGACTCATCCTCTCACACTAGAGCTTCAAATGTCTCCTATACTTACTACCTCACGGAGTCAGTGGAAGATCGTTTATGAGGGCTTCCTTATGGTTTACTTGAGTTCAGTTCAGTTCAGTCACTCAGTCATGTCCAACTCTTTGCGACCCTATGGATTGCAGCATGCCAGGCCTCCCTGTCCATCACCAACTCCTGGAGCTTGACAAACTCATGTCCATTGAGTCAGTGATGCCATCCAAGCATCTCATCTTCTGTTGTCCCCTTCTCCTTTTTCCTTCAATCTTTCCTAGCATCAGAGTTTTTTCCAATGAGTCAGCTCTTTGCATCAGGTGACCAAAGAATTGGAGTTTCAGCTTCAACATCAGTCCTTCCAATAAACATTCAGGACTGATCTCCTTTAGGATTGACTGGTTTGATCTCCTTGCAGTCCAAGGGACTCTCAAGAGTCTTCTCCAACACCATAGTTCAAAAGCATCAATTCTTTGGTGCTCAGCTTTCTTTATGGTCCATATCTCACACCCATACATGACTACTGGAAAAAACTGTAGCTTTAACTATACAGACCTTTGTCGGCAAAGTAGCATCTCTGCTTTTTAATATGCTGTCTAGGTTTTTCATAGCTTTTCTTCCAAGGAGCAAGCGTCTTTTAATTTCATGGCTGCAGTCACCATCTGCAGTGTATTTGGAGCCCAAGAAAATAAAGTCTGTCACTGTTTCCATTGTTTCCCCATCTATTTGCCATGAAGTGATGGGACCAGATGCCATGATCTTAGTTTTTTTAATGCTGAGTTTTAAACCAGCATTTTCACTCTCCTCTTTCACTTTCATCAAGAGGTTTTTTAGTTGTCTTTGCTTTCTGCCATAAGGGTGATGTTGTCCACATATATAAGGTTATTGATAGCTCCCCCTGCAATCTTGATTCCAGCTTGTGCTTACTTGGTTTCTTCTAAAAAACAAAAACAAAAACACTGACATGACAGAACCAGAGAATAGGTTAAATTCCACAAATGCAGACTCTGAGGCAAAGAAACACCAGTTAATGTTAATCCTCTGGAGATGTGTATTTGCTTCTTGCCTAAAAATCTCCTTACATCGAAGTTTAATTAATACTCAAAGGGAATAAATCCTTTCAGCAAGGAGCTTCAAGAAGCCAATGTTCTAACTTCTGAAAACAGGAATTTTGTCAAAAAACATTGTAGAACACATTCTTCCCATGGTCAAATGGTATTGTGTTTCATCAAGGCAGTGTAAGTGTTCTTATGTTTGTATATCTGAATTCATATGCTGACTCAGATCTCACATGATTTGCCTGAGAATAGTTAACAGAATGATGATGTCTCTACACAAAGATTGATGTGCTCTCATTCAAGATGATGACATAATTGTTTCACTCTCATGCCAAAGAATTACAAAGCAATATGTTTATGTAACTCTGTGTTGAAATTTTTCATACCTTTTTAAAGGAATGTATTCTTTAATGTATTCTTCTAAGGGAAAAAAAATGAGATTCAACTTATGTTTTATTTTAAATCTTATTATTTTGAATATCAACTTTGTAAAACACAGGTTTATTCACAAGATTCTAATGTCTATTTCTTTAACAGAACAGAGTGTTGTTGGTAATGGTTTATGTCAGTCTTTATGAATACAAGCTCTATTATAACAGGTATTCAGCTTCCAACAGCACTATTTTTCCTGAGACTCATGCATTTTTCATTGTCTAGTCATTCTGAATTTAAAGTGGGTAGGATGTCCTTTTAAATGCATAAACAAAGAAGACAAAATGTGTATCACAGTCTCCATTTCTGCTGCTAAAATTATAGGAACTCTATATTCTATGTTAAAATGCATCTGGTGTGCTATTCTATAAACTACACGAATAACCAACAACTCCCAGTGCAAAATTCTACCCCACACCATATTTAGCATTATTTTTGCAAGATAGCACCTTACCAGGCTTGTGTGGAAAAGAGTTTATTAATCTCACTGTCTAACTGGCAGATGGAATACAGGAAAAACTAGGTGTTTTTGTCTTTTGGAGCTAATAGTTTTTCAAGATAAGATAAGCAGCCATCTTTCAAGTCTTCTGATCTTTTTTCATTTATAGATATTTGTTCACTTGTGAATGTGTTCATTCATTCTTCTGTATTTATTGAGTATCTATCCCCTTCCTGGGACTTCCCTAGGTGGCTCAGTGGTAAAGAATCCTCCTGCCAAAGCAGGAGATGTGGGTTTGATCCCTGGGTCAGGAAGATCCCTTGGAGAAGGAAATGGCAACCCACTCCAGTACTCATACCTGGAAAACCCCATGCACAGAGGAGCCTGGTGGGCTGCAGTCCATGGGATCACAAAAGAGTTGGACATGACTAAACGACTAAACAACAACGTCTCCTTCCCATTTAGCAGTCTTCAAGGCAACCAGGAATATAAAAATGATTAGAATGCGTTCCCGTTTTTTCAGGAGCTTGTGAGTTATACAGTATGGGAAGCACAAGTAGAGATAGGAATATACAGATGAGGATGCTTAACTCAGCCTTAGCGAGCAAGGGGCGGCCAAGGGGTGGCTTTCTGGAGAAGATGGTGCCTTAAAATTATGAGGAGTTAGGTGAAGGGACCACATATCTCCTCTAGCGTACAGGGAAAAAATTGTTAAGGTGATAGTAAATGAAGTGAAAAGATCCTAAATCACAGACGGTGTTAAGAAGACATTCTGAGAAACAGATCCCCAGAAGTATTCATTCTGTGCTAAAAAAGAACAGAAGAGAATTTCATGAGAGGAAGACAATGGGGGCAGTGGAGGGGGTGGGCATTGGAATTCGCAGTGTCAGCATCTAGGTTTACTTGTATTCTTAATTATTTGCCTATTTATTTTGCTTTGGTGACTCTAGTAACTTAGTGTAGATTTGCAGACTGCAATAGTGACAGTATCGAGCTCCCTTTACGTGGAAAGGGATTGGCGAACTAATCTGATAAAAGGTCCCTTTCTTTCCTTCTTGTTTTACAAGTCATGTTGATTAGCATGATGGATAAAACCATAATTTGCCTTTTTATCAAATCACATCTGCAGCACCTGAACAGCATGGCCACTAATTAAAAGGAGAAATTGAATACAGTAGATTTGCTGTTTTGTTTGGCTGAGGAACAAGAATAGGCTTGTGTTGACCTCTGTTGAAAGGCACACATTACAGATATTTTGGTGGAAGAGCTTTCCTCAGTCAGTTGGGCTGACTTATGTTATCTTCACCTTCCCCAGAATATTTCTGGAAGCCAGCCACTCAGGTTTAGCACTGTGATCTGTGCCCTTTGTGAAGGCAAAGAGTATTTTGGGGGCAGCATAATGGTGGTGTAGCATAGTTGTTAGGAAGTTGGGATTTGGAATAATACAGCTTAGTTTCCATCCAAACTCTTCCCCCTGCTAGCTCTGTGACCTTGGGCTGGCTGCTTACCTCTGTATGCATCAGTTTACTTATCTATAAAATGCAACCATGCTAATATCTGCCTTATAAAGTTCTTGTGGGGATTAAATAAAACAGTGTGCATAAATGCCAAGCCTAGGACTTGGCATGCAGTAAGGACTTATTAAATATGAATTGTTATTTGTGTTTCATCTATTTTGTAGGAAGTTACTTGGGAACTAAGCTCCAAAATCTTGGTTTAGTAGCTCTCCAGTGACAAGGACTGTGTCTTATTCATCTTTGCATGTATAGAGCATGGCACGTGAAGGCTGTTTTGTAGTGTATTGGCACATACACATTAAAAGGTCTAAAGTCTTCTTCTCTTATGTCATTAATGTGTCATTTTTTATGGCCTGATTTTGTTCAAGATATTGCCAAGGTTTCAAATACCATGGTTGTAACTTAAGCAGGTGTAGGAATGACCATGTCCTAGCAGTAGTTGTTGACCTTCTTTTCCCAAGGAGACATACTCCATACACAGCATCCTCTAGTAGACATACTCAGCACCAGTACCCACTCTCTGGTATAAGAGTTGTAGCTCTCCCTTGTAGCTCATATTGAAGATGTAAGTTATTATGCAAATAAAAATGACCCAATGAGGAGGATAATCATGAATCCACTCTAAATTATTTTTAATCATTTTAAACATTATTATTTTAGCTGTTATTTTATGTTGTGTGGTGACTAGATCAAACTTACGCAAATAATTCTTTGAATTCTTTAAAATTCTTCAAAATTAGCACCTTTGTTTCTCATCACTTTGTGTCCAGTTAGTACCACTAACTGTGTGTATGTGTGTGTGCTAAGTCGCTTCAGTCATGTCCAACTCTTTGCAACCCTATGGACTGTAGCCCTCCGGGCTCCTCTGTCTATGGGATTCTCCAGGCAAGAATACTGGAGTGGGTTGCCATAGCCTCTTCCAGGAGATCTTCCTGACCCAGGGATTGAACCTGTGTTTCTTATGTGTCCTGCATTGGCAGGCAGGTTCTTTACCACTAGTGCTTCTGTGAAGTTCTCTGTTCCCTTCTTTTCCATGATACCCCTGTTTCTCTGGTATTCTTCACTAAAAAGTGGTCTTACAAAGGCTGGCAGTGATTTTCAAATCATCTCCTATCAGTCCTCATTCATCCTGCCCTTTAAGCAACTTCAATATTACATCTGTTTCTTCCATGAAAACCTCTATTCCCTTGGTTTCCTTGACACCAAGAACTATCATGCTCTTCCCTTTAGACTTCTAACGGCTTTTTTTTTTTAATTAGTGGACAATTGCCTTACAATATTGTATTGGTTTCTGCCATGTATCAACATGAATCAGCCATAGGTATACATAATCCCCTCTGTCTGAACCTCCTTCCCACCTCCCACCCCATCCCACCTCACAGAGCACTAGTCTAACTGCTTCTGACTCCAATGATATGCCTCTAGTTTCTTCCCTAAACCCACCCTGGGGATTCTCCAAGGATTTTTCCTAGGTCTTCCTATTTTTTCTCCTTCCTTCCATGATAATAGCATCCATTTCTAGTGCTTTAGCCACCATGCTTATATGTATAACTTCCGTATGTTTCTCCTGGTTGACCTCCCTATTCAACTCTGATCCCAGAATTCTAATACTGCTGGATCATTTGGAAGTTCATTTGGCAGCTCAAATTCAGTATACCAAAAATGTTTATTATCTTTACACTAAAGACAACTCCTTATCATAATTTTTTTGCAAATCATTTTTAAAAAATGTATTTATTTGTCTGTACCAGGTATTAGGCTTCCCTGGTGGCTCAGATGGTAAAGCGTCTGTCTACAATGCGGGAGACCCGGGTTCAATCCCTGGGTTGGGAAGATCCCCTGAAGAAGGAAATGGCAACCCACTCCAGTACTATTGCTTGGAAAATCCCATGGACAGAGGAGCCTGGTAGGCTTCAGTCCATGGTGTCGCAAAGGGTCGGACATGACTGAGCAACTTCACTTTCACTTTCACCAGGTCTTCGTTGTGGCATGAGGAATCTTCTTTCTTCGTTGTGGCATGTAGAATCTTTAACTGTGGCATGTGGAATCTTTAGTTGTGGCATGTAGAATCTTTAGTTGTGGCATGTGAGATCTAGTTTCCTGACCAGGGATCTAACCCAGAACCCCTCCATTGGGAGAGTGGAGTCTTAGCCTCTGGACTGTCAAGGAAGTCCTGCAACTCCTATCATGATTTTTGTTAGTGGATATCACACTTCCTAGGCTGGCTTAAAAACTCTTGAGTTGATTCTGGTACTTCTCTTTACTTCTGCCTTTAAAAAAAAAAAAAAATCATCCTTTCATTTCAACAAAATCGTTTGGTGTTGCCTAGTTGTACCTACTGTCTTTGAAGTGTTCATTTTCTACTTACTTACTTTCTACTTACAATGGTATTGCCCAGCTGTAGACAGAGTGAAGAGCATTGTACCAACTTCCCAGTAAAAACAATCATTATAGAACAATGATACAGAAGTAAAGGAGATACATCCCAGGGAAAGAGAGGGCAGAGAATACTTCTTAAAGGGGATAACATAACATATGGGCCAAATCTTGAAAGATGAATGAGAGTCAGACTGACAAGTTGGGATGAACACTCTGGAAATAATAACACATGAGAAGAAATGCTGACAAAGTAGACCATGACTCATTGTTGAAGTGCAAGTAGCTCTGCAGGGCTGGAGCTGTGGCTCCCTGGGGGAATAAAGTGGGGGAAGCAGGAGGTAGGGCTCCAAGGTGGTAGGAGTAGAGAGTGGAGGGGGCATCGAAGGCCTTGTTTCAGTAGCTGCTGCTGCTGCTTAACAAACCACCCAAAACTTCATGCTCTGAAAGCACCACCATTGATTATTTCTCACGGCTCTCCAGTTGGGCAGCAATGTCTGGGGAAGCTTGATCTCTGCTCCACATGACTCAGGTTGGCACCACTCCACTGGGGCCAGAGGATCCACGATCCTCATGCACATGTCTGGTGCTTCAGCTGCGGTGGCAGTGGTTGGCTGGGTCTCTCTTTTCTTTTTCTCACAGCCTCTCAGTATTCAGTGGTCTACCTCGGGGTTCTGTACATGGAAGTTGTATCCTAGGAGGGCAGAAAATGGAAGCCAGAGAGCTTCTTAAGACTTAGGCTCAGAAATCACTTGACATCTCTCCCTCTACTTTCTGTTGGTCAAAGTAAGTCACAAGACAAGCTCAGCTTCCTGAAAAGGAAAATAGAACCCACCTCCCTTTGGGAGGAGCAGCTTGAGTGTAGAAAGATGTGAGGCAATGTTGGCAGCCATCTTTTTAGAAGTGTAACATAGGCTTTATAGATCACTGCTTTCTATAGGATGCCATCTATGGGGTATCATCTATAGGGGAGGATTTTAAACTGAAGATTAATATTTTAAACTTATATATCTAAAAATATCTCTGACTCCTTTATAAAGATTGAATTGAGGAGTCAGGGCCAGTACTTGGAAACAGAGCAGTCTACCAATCTGTCAAGGCAGCCTCTACCAATAGATTTCAAGCTAACCTGTGGAGAGTCTTTTTCATGAGCCCACATGCCTTGCCACAGTGTTTCCTCCTCCTGAAAGCAAATGGGATGAGTGATGGATTTGCCATTTTTTTTTTAAAGGATACTACCAAGATATCAACCCAGCTGAGGCCCAGAGTCTACACCAGGTCAGGAGACTCTGGCCCATGTGTCACATCTGCTCACCACCTGTTTTGGTACATAAGTTTTATTGGAACAAAGAAAGGTATCTACCCAGGACCCTGTGCAGGGTACTACCTTCCAGAAAGATGGATTCACATACACCATGGGGAAGGAAATATGTAATGCTGCAGATGCCCTGCATAATGCTTCTTGGTTTAGAAATACGACTCTTTGCTTATTTGATGTTGCTTTTTCTATAAGTAAATAAACCTGGAAAGTCAGGTGAGACTCTTGGCAAGAGCAGAAGCCTACTTTACTGAAGCTAGGGGTTCATCTTGTGTCAGAGGATACAGGTGTATGTGACCACAGAGCCCACATGAGCATTTTATTTCTATGCAAAGTGAGCTCTTTGACTCTTGCCAGTAATCTCGACTACAGAAGACTTTAGGGTCAGTGCCTATAAAAATGCCATGGAAAATATTTATAAAATTTGCAATCTCTTACTACACCACTTCAGTTACTAAATTTCCTTTATGAATAAGAGTTTTAATATACCAACAACTGCGACTTGAGCAGAGGAGAGCAGAAACTAGTGCTTATTAGTGTTCGTTAGAGATTCAAAATCTGGGAATGGAGAAGAGATACTCCTAGATTTAAGGGGTTTGTATAGCCCTTTCTTCTAAGTGTTCCTAGAGCCAAGATTTCAGTCTATGAAAGAGAAGAGTCCCTTTTTTGATATGCGAACCTTAGGACAAGGTTGGAATATGGTCCCTCCTGGTCAGTTTTGAGTTCTCTCTCGGGTTTCTGAACATTTGTTCATGCCATGGTGGCAACAGGAAAGAGTTAATTTCCGCTAGAGCTCTAGGGGAAGTGGGAAGAAGCCAGGAGCACTTGGAGAGATTTAATCTCAACTCCCAACTTTGTCACTAATTATGTGACTGTAAGCAAATTCCTTAACCCTTCTAAACTTTGGTTTCTTCCACTGCATGCATGCTAAGTCACTCTAGACGTGTCTCACTCTTTGCGACCCAATGGACTGTAGCCCACCAGGTTCTTCTGTCCGTGGGATTCTTAGGGTAAGAATACTGGAGTGGGTTGCCCTGTGCTCTTCCACAGGATCTCCCCAACCCAGGGATCCAACCGGTGTCTCTCTCTCTCTTTTTTTTCCATTTATTTTTATTAGTTGGAGGCTAATTACTTTACAATATTGTAGCGGTTTTTGCTGTACATTGACATGAATCAGCCATGGATTCACATGTGTTCCCCATCCCGATCCCCTCTCTCACCTCCCTCACCATCCCATCCCTCTGGGTCTTCCCAGTGCACCAGCCCTGAGCACTTGTCTCATGCATCCAACCTGGGCTGGTGATCTGTTTCACCCTTGATAGTATACTTGTTTCAGTGCTGTTTTCTCTGAACATCCCACCCTTGCCTTCTCCCACAGAGTCTCAAAGTCTGTTCTGTACATCTGTGTCTCTTTTTCTGTTTTGCATATAGGGTTACTGTTACCATCTTTTTAAATTCCATATATATGCGTTAGTATACTGTATTGGTGTTTATCTTTCTGGCTTACTTCACTCTGTATAATGGGCTCCAGTTTCATCCATCTCATTAGAACTGATTCAAATGAATTCTTTTTAATGGCTGAGTAATATTCCATGGTGTATATGTACCACAGCTTCCTTATCCATTCATCTGCTGATGGGCATCTAGGTTGCTTCCATGTCCTGGCTGTTATAAACCGATGTCTCTTATGTCTCCTGCATTGGCTGGCAGGGTCTTCACCACTAGCACCACCTAGAAGCCCCCTTCCTTTGCACAATCCCAGTAATAACTGCTCCTTCCCAGTAGGATTGCTGTGATGAATTAAAAGAGTCACTGTTTATTGCATGTAGCCTAGTGAATGGCGTAAGTGCTCAGTAAATTTTAAGTGATTGTTCTATTGGACTTTCTGCTGATCTTTGCTATGTTTCTCTTTATTTCTCAGGGAGATGTTAATCTCTGTGGCTCTAGGCCAGGTGTTATCCCTCCTTATTTGTGGAATTAGCTTGACCAGCAAGTACCTGTCAGAAGATTTCCATGCCAATACACCAGTCTTCCAGAGTTTCCTCAATTACATTCTTCTCTTCTTGGTCTATACCACCACACTAGCTGTCAGACAAGGTAAGCATGCCAAACCTGTTTCTCTTTTACCAATATCTTCAAGAGTGATGAGCTATGACCAGATTAAATTTTTTCACTTACAGCATCATAAGATGATTCAAAACCCCAAATCTTGCTGTTCTGTTTTGTGATAATACAAACAAAATGAATAAATAAATCACAAAGAAGCATGAATTAGATGAATTCAGCGGGAAATAAGAAATGCATGTATAGGCCGAAAAGTACAATTGCTTACTACTTGAATTCCTGTTAGCATTTCTTGTACCCTTCAGTGAATCTAGATAGACAGCTTCCCTGGAACCTGAAACAGTCCTGATGAAGCTGTCCCTAATACCTGCTAGCCCTGAGAAATCCAAGGGGATTACAGACAAATATATGTCTTTGGGAAAGGAAGGTAAAAATAGTAAACACAAACAACTCTAGTAATAACAAAAGGGAAAAGAAAGAAAAAACAGCTACCACAGGCATGTGATATGTTCTGTCTAAACTTAAAATAGCTAAGGCAATGGAACAAATCCTTTAAGACTCGGTACAGGAAAAACTTATTAAAGGGCAGTTGCAGTTGAAATCCTTGTGGTATATCTCTGGAGGGTGTACTTTAGAGACATATGATAATACCATTGAATCTGGTATAAACACGCTTATCTATGGCCCAGAAATAGCCAATAATGTTGCTATTATTAGCTGTAGCTATCGCCTATAAAATATGCACTGAAAAGTAACCATAATGGGTTTCAAGATAATTATATACCTTAATAATGAAAAAAAGATACATGAGTAGCTGTATACAATAATCCTAACAGTCATACTTTTTTGAAACTTTGCCACAAACCATATCGCAGCATTGTATTTTTACATGTGCTTATTTGGATTGTCATCCAAAATAATATTGCTTATTTATAATGATTTGGCCAGGACTAGATTTTATCTTAGAAGAAGAGTACAAATGAACAAGTTAGGACTGACTTCCAGTTTAACTTGGGATTGTCTAAGGTATCGGATAAGCTAATTTCATTTACTTCTCAAAAATTGGTATTATTGGTGTTTGGTTTTTAAAATTCAGCATTGGTAAACATAATTAAAGAATAAAATTTCAAACAAAACCTCAGGCTATGAAAGTTAAGACACTGAGTCTCAGCTACATTTCCTCAGTATGATTTGGAAGCCAATGATTTTGAATGCTACAAATGCATTATCTAAACAGTTGATTCAATCCAGGAAATGACTCCAGAAAATGAGAAAGTGGAGGAGGTGTATAATTAGAAATTTACTTATGAGAGACTGTCAATATGAAGAATGTATCATTTGATCGTATCAAAAAGAGAGAGCTATGCAGTTCAACTTAAAAATAATTTAGTGAAAACTTGAATGATAATTTAGAATTATTAAAAGGTAGAATTATTTTAGCCCAGTACAAGGATTATAATTAAAAATAGTAAGATTGAAGAACAAATTTGCAACATTCTGATATAACAACAACAACAAAATCTCACAGAATTGGTAAATTTGTGTTCTCTGGAGATTTTTAGGACCAAACAGTCTGCCAGTGGTCCCCAACCTTTTGGCACCAGGCACTGGTTTCATGGAAGACAATTTTTCCATGGGCCAGAGTGGGGGAATAGTTTTGGGATGATTCAGGTGCATTACATTTATTGTGCGCTTTATTTCTGTTGTTACATCAACTCCACCTCGGACTGTCAGGCATTAGATCCCAGACACTGGCGATCCACTGCTCTAGACTATAAGATGATGAACTGCAATTACTTTTCGGGTTCTTGTCACTCTTGCTTTCCAGGAGCCCAGAGATTTAACAAAAGCTCTCATCCGGGAAAAAAAATAAAAGTAAGCCATTCTAAGAAACAGAATAATTTCACAGTTACAGGTAGAGACAGAAAAGCTTTAAAAAAATTAACTATAGAAAAAGACCCAAAATTAATAGTAATACATTTTGTTGAGACTTTCTAATGTGCCCGCCACTATGTATGTGAATTACCTCTTTTATTCCTTCAAACCAAGGAAATAGGAATTATTATCCAAAAGTTTATCAGTGAGAAATTGGAGGCTCCCCTGGCATCAGGAACCTGTTGTAGGCTACAGAACTAGGAAGAGTAAGTGTCCCTCTGAGGCCAGGCTGGGTACCTTCATTGCCCACCCCGCCCACCCATGTGGAGTCCAGGAGAGGAAGGAAGAGGGGAGGGAGACATGTTTGAGCAAAAGGAGGGTTTTTCCCCTTGAATTTCAAAACTCTGGATAAGAAACAAGCCCTGGGTGAGAGGTCCAATGACGCACAGCAGCGAGGTCAAGAGGATATGGCTGTATGTGGTGCCGAGAGTGGGTGGGCGTGGGGGCAGGGCAGAGGGATGACTGGAAAGAGGCCAGGGGCTAGAAGCAGCAAGGAATTCACAGGCTCTTTGGAAGAAAAGACTGAAAAGGACCTGAGAACATTCTGTCGTTATGGTTGATGATGGAGAGAATCAACTTCTAAAATGCCCTGTCCAGAGATATCTGCCATGGCCTCAGATTATCACCAGACTTGCTGGCATGTCTTCATTTGGGTGTTTACTGAGAATGTTTGTTTGTTTTAAGCTTCATCTTTAGAGGTTTTAATAGACCAGCATTAAGCTAACATCTGGAAATCAACATAGTAATTACATTAATTTTGTATAGGCTGATTCAGTGCCATGTTCTAGCAACATAATAATCTCTTTCATTATGCACCTCAAGATGTGAGAGGGGATGAACAGAGCAAAGAGGAGAGGGCGGAAAGTGAGGTGTGTGTGAGGGAACAACTGTTTTAGCCACATTTCCTCCTCCATTCCTAGTGCCCCCTGACTAATCTCCTGGGAGGGCTGCAGGTTATAGTTGAACCAGATGCAGCTTTCTTAATTCTTCCAGCATAGATGTCACTGATCCTACAGGGCCACTCTATTCATTTGATACCACCTTAGGCCACAGAACAGCAAGGGGTTAGACTCAAGAACTAACAATCTTTCTGTATCACTTTAATCATAAAATGTATGATTGTCACATGTGAACACAGTGTGATAAATGCTAGAAGCCTTTCAAGAACATTAAGGGCCATGTCATTACAAAGTCTTATAGAAATTTGACTTCTGAGTTAAAGTGAATTCTTTTCATCAAATTTGCATTGAACCTATGATCAAAGACTCTGAAGCAACAGACTCCAGTATAAGTTTCAGTGTAACTCCCAGTTGAAGCTGGAGTTTTGAATTATTGCTGGTTATTCATTGATTCCTACAAAATTTGTAGAAAACCAAAAATTGATTCCTACAAAGACCATCCTCCTAAAATTGTGTATTATAGAACAGGTTTTAAAACTACCCCTTCTTTATTGGAGCTAGATTGTTGTTTTTTTTATTCCAGATGGTTCTAAAATTTTTGAACATCTTGCCATTTATCATAAAGAGCCTCATTAATACAGCACTGTAGAAAAAATATACTTCAAAAAACTAGTTCTAATAAGATTGTATCAAATTTGAGAATTTAGATAAAATTTAGATAACTGTTACTTAGTTAGTTATAACCACTTTGGGGAAGCTACTCAGACAATTAAAATATACCCGTTGATTGAAGTAATGCCTGAAATCCAAACACAGGCTATATGGGCAAGGTGGGGCTTTAGGAACTGTAAAGGAAAATGTATTCTTCCTCTTGTGTTTCTCCTTTACGCTCACACGACAGTTCTTCTGACACCAGATGTGTGGGGCTTTCCCACACCCTGCAGTTCTGTGGCTCCAGCTGAGTGTCTTACAACATAAGTCAGTTCTGACAGTTCTGTCGGGAGATGGATTGAAGTTATTACTGGTGCATCTGCTCTACCTGCTATAGGTCAAAAGTTGCCACTAGCCTTCCTTGGATTTAGTTACTTTACTAGAGCTTCTCACAGGACTCAGGAAAACAGCTTACTTAATGTTTACTAGTTTATTACAAAAGGATATGATATATTTTTGGATAGAAGAAGTGAGTAGGGCAAGGTATGTGGAAGGGGGCATGGCTTCTAGATCTGCTCTCTCAGAACCTCCATGTCACATGTTCACCAACCCCAGTGTTCTCCAGACTGCATGCCTTTGGAATTTTTATGGAGGCTTCAATAAATAGATATGATCATTAACTTCATTTCCAGCTCCTCTCCTCTCTCTGGAAAATGGGAAGGCAGGGCTAAAAAGTCCAGTTTTCTAATCATAGCTTGGTATTTCTGGTGACCAGCGTCATCCAAGAACCCACCAAGAGTCAACTCATTAGAAGAAAAAACTTCCCATCTCCCTGGAAATTGCAAGGGATATAGGAGCTCTGTGTCAGGAGCAAGGGTCAAAGACCAAATAGAACAAAATATGTTCCTAGTGCTTTGCATGTTTGCTTAGGTGCTCAGTCGTATCCAACTCTTTGCGGCCCCGTGGACTGCAGTCCTCCAGGCTCCTCTATCCATTAGGATTCTCCAGGCAAGAATACTGGAGTGGGTTACCATGCCCTCCTCCAGTGGATCTTCCCAACCCAGGGATCAAACCCAAGTCTCCCTCAATGCAGGTGGATTCTTTACCAGCTGAGCCACCAGGGAAGCCCAAGAATACTGGAGTGGGTGGCCTATCCCTTCTCCAGAGCATCTTCCCAACCCAGGAATCGAACCAGGGTCACTTTTGCATTGCAGGGGGATTTGTTACCAACTGAGCTACCAGGGAAGGCCACTAGTGCTCTTATCACTTAGGAAATTGCAAGGGTTTGAGGAGCTCTATGCTAAGAACCAGGGGCAGAGAACTATGTGTATATTATCTCACAGGTAAATGACTAAGAAAGTTTAGTGCTGCCAAAACTTATGGATTTGAAACCTCTTCCTCATGTATCCTTTTTTTTCTTAAAATTCCATGTAATGCTAGTTGAAATCAGGAAACAGAAAAACACAAAAAGCAGACTATGAACAACCAAGGACTTCTTCCCTGGTGGTTCAGCAGAAAAGAATCTCCCTGCCAATGCAGGAGACACAGGTTCAATCCCTGGGTGGGAAATAGAAGATCCCCTGGAGAAGGAAATAGCAACCCACTCAAGTATGCTTGCCTGGGAAACCCCATGGACAGAGGAGCCTGGTGAGCTACAGTCCATGGGGTCACAGAGTTGGACATAACTTAGCAACTAAACACACACATGTGAACAATTAAAGACCATGCAGTTCTTGCATTTGTGAGGTAGAAGCTAGAAATGTGACCAACTTTTAAAACAAAGGTGAAATAAGATATATTTCTTATGAAGAAAAATTATGTCATCACACTTTTTCCATAAGCTTCTTTTATCAATTATTATACAAATCCTGCTTCCTCCTAGAATCACTTTCAGCAGTTCTTAACCAATAGATATCCATGATTCTTCTCTTGGAAGTTTCTAACTTCTGAATATATATAAATCACACAATTTTTTTTCAGCTTTTAGACTTTTTGTTTTGTGTTGTGGTGTAACCAATTAAGAATGCCATGATAGTTTCTGGTGAACAGTGAAGGGATTCAGCCATGCATACACATGTATCCATTCTCCACCAAACCCCTCTCCTATCATGTGGTCATATAACATTGAGCAGAGTTCTGTGTGCTATACAGTAGGTCCTTGTTGGTTATCCATATAAACCATAAGATTTTTAAATAGTCAATAATTTCTTCTTCTTTTTCTTCTGCCAAGTTTTCTCAGTTCTTTCCTCTCCAATTTCTTTTTGTTTTCCCATCAACAAGCTGCTCAGTGATGAGGGAGGTAAGGATTGTGAGGCAAAAGCAGGATGTTGAGGGTGAAAAGAAAACATTTTCATCCCTTATTTTCCTCTTCAAGTCGTGATGATGGAGAAAGAATGGGTATCTCTAATGAAAACATGAATGGAACCAGAAGTGCCTGCTTCATTTTGGATATAGACCCTGGCAAGAGAAGAAAGTTTGCCACTATTTGGCATCAGTAGAGATATTCCTGGTGATTGGTTCTGCAAGTTTTGCTTTTTCACTGAGAGAGGTTTTTATAAGCTCTTCTAATTCTGAATAAAAGATAAGCTTGCAGCTAGAAACAATTTGATGAGTATTGCATGAATTCTAGAAAATTCTTACATAGACATTAAAATATTTGTTGAATCTTTTATATATTTCTTTGTGTGAGTGTGAAAAATGAAGCAAGTTACTAATAGCACTAACAGCACACTCAAATATATCACTGTGTGTAGTCTGAATTTTTCCAAAGAGAATACAGAAACGTAAATTCATGCCATGTTCTTCAAGAGAAATACTCTTGGTTTGAACACTAAATATCATAAGACAGAAATCCTGGAGGTCTAGGTTCTAATTTCAGTTGTCAGTGGAGAGGCTGACGAAATGAATTTGCCTCAGGCCTATGGAGCACTCACGCTCTCCTGGTCCCCTTTACCCACTATCTTTTTCCTTCCAGAGCACTGACGTGCTGACTCATTAGAAAAGACCCTGATGCTGGGAAAGATTGGAGGCAAAAGGAGAAAGGGGCAGCAGAGGCTAAGATAGTTAGATAGCATCACCGATTCAATAGACATGAATTTGAGCAGACTCCAGGAGATAGTTGAAGAGAGATAAGCCTGGCATGCTAGAGTCCACAGAGTCGCAAAGAGTCAGGTAGGACTTAGTGACTGGGCAACAGCAAGCAGTGAAGTAGCCAGATTGGTGAGGGAAATATATAAAGATGACGGTCTTGTCTATACACAGTAGGTACATCCAACTCATGGCCCAGTAGTCTAGTCCCTATAAGAACATTCTCAGAAATTGTATCAGAAAAGTATTCCTCCACTAATTGGAAGATGATAGTTGCCTCTTCCAATGTAAGACAGGCTTCATATGTGCTCCCTGCAGAAACACTACACTTCTTATAATTACATTAGCTAATTTCTCAATTACCAATGTTGCAAGATTAAAAATACCTGTCTAATTAGAAGAAATGTAGAACTTCATACAAAATAATATAGGCCTCTGTGAAAACTGCAACAATGTCTGGGGAACTTAGGTGTCCAGCATTTCACAGTATGTCAGACGCTGGAGTCCCCCGAAGATCTCACCTCCCTACTTCTGTTTGTAGGGCTCTGCCTCTGTGAACCTTTGTCCCTTGCCTTTGTTGGAATTTTCTTTGGTGCTTGCCGTAAGAAATCCAAGACATAGGACAGAGCAAGAAAAAGAGGTAAAGTGGGATCCTGGATTTTCTCAGAGCAGAAACCTGAATTCTTGTTTTAAAATTTTTATTTTATATGAGAGTATAGTTGATTTACAATGTAGTATTAGTTTCCATTGTACAGCAAAGTGATATATACCACTTCATGGCAAATAGGTGGGGAAACAATGGAAACTGACAAACTGTATTTTTTGGGGCTCCAAAATCACTGCAGATGGTGACTGCAGCCATGAAATTAAAAGACGCTTGCTCCTTGGAAGAAAAGTTATGACCAACCTAGACAGTATACTAAAAAGCAGAGACATTACTTTGCCAACAAAGGTCCATCGAGTCAAAGCTATGGTTCTTCCAGTAGTCATGTATGGATGTGAGAGTTGGACTATAAAGAAGGCTGAGCGCCAAAGAATTGATGCTTTTGAACTGTCGTTGTTGGAGAAGACTCTTGAGAGTCCCTTGGACAGCAAGGAGATCCAACCAATCCATCCTAAAGGAAATCAGTCCTGAATATTCATTGGAATGACTGATGTTGAAGCTGAAACTCCAATACTTTGGCCACCTGATGTGAAGAACTGACTCATTTGAAAAGACCTTGACGCTGGGAAAGATTGTTGATGGGAGGAGAAAGGGACAACAGAGGATGAGATGGTTGGATGGCATCACCAACTCAATGGACATGAGTTTGAGTAAACTCTGGGAGTTGGTGATAGACAGGGAGGCCTGGTGTGCCTCAGTCCATGGAGTGACAAACAGTCGGACACAACTGAGTGACTGAACTGAACTGATATATATATATATATATATATGTATATATGTATCCATTCATTTTCAGATTATTTTCCCATATAGGTAATCACAGAATGTTGAGTAGAGTCCCCTGTGCTATACAGTAGGTCCTTGTTGATTATCTATTTTATATATAGTTGTATGTATTTGTTGATCCCGACTTTCTAATTTATCCCTCCCCCCATGTTTCCATTTTGGTAACCATAAATTTGTTTTCAGAGTTTGTGAGTCTGTTTCTGTTTTGTAGATAAGTTCGTTATATTGTTGTTGTTGTTTTTTCCTTAATTCTACATGTAAATGATATTGTATGATATTTGTCTTTGTCTGACTTAGCTAGATTCATCCATGTTACTATAAATGACATTATTCTTTCTTATGACTGAGTAATAGCCCATTGTATATCTGTACCTCATCTTTATCCATTCCTCCGTTGATGGTCATTTTCATTGCTTCCATGTCCTGGCTTTTGTAAATAGTGCTGCAACAAACATTGGAGTGCATGTATCTTTTCAAATTATGGTTTTCTCTAGATATATGCCTAGGAGTGGGATTGCTGGATCATATGATAGTTATATTTTTAGTATTTTAAGGAACCTACATACTGTTCTCCATAGTAGCTGGATCAATTTACATTCCCACCAACAGTGTAAGAAAGTTCCCTTTTTTCCACATCCTCTCCAGCATTTATTGTTTGTAGACTTTTTGATTATGGCCATTCTGACCAGTGTGAGGTGATATTAAACATGACATTAAGCATTAAATATGTTAAGCAATTTTCATGTGCTTCTTGGCCATCTGTATATAGAAGCCTGAGTTATGCTCATACATAGCTTGTTCAGTTTCCAATTCTGTGGGTAACTTTGACTAAATCACGGAGGAGAAGGGATTCTTAGAGAGTTGAATAAGGAAGGACTTGGCAAATGTAAATACTGAATTATAACTCCCTTGTGAGTCCTGAGGGAAATATTACTGTCACTTACCTAAGTCTGGTGAGGTAATACTCACTGGAGCCTCTTAAATCATCTTCCTTATGGGAAACTACTTGGCAAACTTCCATTTCTATTCATTGTTAGGTTTTATTTATGTTTACATGTTGGAGAGTTTTAGCCCTCATAGTATAGAAAGCTTGTACTTCAATGACTTTTGAAATGAACCTTAGTGGATACTCCCTGGGAATTATACTTATATTGATAGGGGAAGGAGAAGAGAAGGTGGGGGCGAGGGAGGCAGGAGGGGTATCGACATGGGGAACACATGTAAATCTGTGGCTGATTCATGTCAATGTATGGCAAAAACCACTACAATATTGTTAAGTAATTAGCCTCCAACTAATAAAAATAAATGAAAAAAAAAAAGAAGAGAAGGTGGGGCAGAGGATAAGGGTGGGGGCTCCTCTACAAACCATGCTAGGAAACAGTGAAGATCACAGGAGAAAATAAAAATCCAGTTTTAGCAAAATGACTCCTCAGTATGTGAAGCAACTGGAACTCTCATATACTGCTGCCAGAAATGCAAAATGATATGGACAGTTTGGAAAATGGCTTAGTACTTTCTTATAAAGTTAAATGCCCACTTACCATATGACCCATCACTCACGTTCTTCCAAAAGAAATGAAAACATAATATCCACAAATATTATGTGCAAATGTCCATTGCAGTTTTATTCATAAGCTAAAACTGTAAACAACCCAAGGGCTCATCAGCTCGTGAAAAGATAAAAACTGTGGTAAATTCCCACAATAGAGTATGACTCTGCCGTAGAAGGACAATGTTATTGATACATGCAATGATGTGTATTAATCTCAAAAGTTTTATGCTACGTGCAAGAAGGCAGACATGGGACCATATACCTTGTATAATTACATAATGCTTAGTAATGCGAAGTTCTGGAAAAGGCTGAAAACTATAAGGTCAGGAAATAGATCAATGATTGCTGGAGTGGGGAATCAAGGGTTGGAAGTGATTGACTACAAAGGGACACAAGGGAACTTTGGTAGTAATGGAAATGTTCTATATGTCTTGATTGCTTAGAGGTTACATGACTATATATGTTTGTCAGAACTCTTCAAATTATACATTAAAAGGAGTGAATTTTATCACATATAAATTATACTTTAATATACCTGACCAAAGGGGAAAGAAAAAGAGAAAGACTTGACCACCTACTCTCACCCCATGGCTGCCATGATGAAATTGCAAATCAGTGGGTTCGAGTTCCCACTGGATAGCTTTTCCCTCACTTATGGATATTAGGAAAGGCCATTAAAATGTCCTCCTTCATTGTGGCATGCTTTCAGACTGCAAGAATGAGTACAGTTTCCCCCCTACTCCAGAAAATGTACTTACTCTAAAGAACTTGCTAGTGGGACACAAATGATTATTTATCAAGCTCACAATCCATTAAATAGTGTAAAAGTACATATATTTCATACATACGCAGTGCTTACAGGGCAGTCTGCACCAAATCAAGTCTCCCACAGTCTTCATCAAACTTACAGTACCTAAGAGTGCATGTCCTGTTTGTGTGAAAGTGGCTGACTCTCAAATAAAGTGGTACGTTAGCCAGAACTTTCAATATGACTTAGCATGATCAATAACTTCTAGATGGAAGGAAGATGGCATGCATATGCAAGGCCGTCCCTCATTCCTCATGCCAAATACTTCATTAACAGATACCCTTCTGCTTCTTCGCTTCCAAACAGTGTATGAGTTGGGAGGGAGGGATTGTCTCCCTATTTTATACAGAGTCTGTGTTGACTGTTAATTCTGGAAATCTTTAAGCGTTCATCTCTCCATGCTGCGAGCTGGCACAGAGCGATACTCATTCCTGGCACGAAGCTCCAGCATTCTTGTGGGAGATTGAAGGGTGGTTACAAGATGATAACTATATTGCCTCAAGGAGATAAGTCCCCTTCTGCCAAAATAGTGCTTTGTATGTAATTAGTGTAAAAATTCAGAGGAATAGAGTTTATCCTTACAATCATCTTTCTCATTAAAAAAGAATCATAATGGAAGAACAAAGCAGTCCCTGCAGTGAATTGAATTGCTTTCCCAAAGTTTTCATTAAATCAAAGACTCAGCGGTTAGCCATCTTGCAGACACTGTTGCAGTCGGCTGCAGGATATTTGCAGGGGGGAGAAAATAAAACAATGAAAGGGACTTTTTTTTTCTTTCCCAGGAGTAGAATTGCCTTGTGATTATCTTTAGATCAGAGTTCCCTGTCCGTGCATTTTTTGAGTGTCTGATTTCATTGGTTTCTGCTTCTGAGTTTTTGAGAACCAGGAAGAAGAAGGTGTAACTCACCAAATTTATATGTGATTCTTGCAAATGGTGGGTTCTAACTACAAGTTGGAGTAACTAGGCCCCTTCAGTGACCTATAGGAGGAAAAACATAAAGAAAATGACTTCTAAATAAGAGGAAAAAATGATCAGAGTTTATATTTTTGCCAATTTTTTACTGTTTGACACTTCCTTGTATGAAAGAGCATGAATATTACATTCTTTTACCTTTAACTGCCTAATTAGTCATGTCTAAGAAAAAGTCTCCCCTTAAAAGTCATATTCAGAAATTACTTAAGTTTGCTAAATCTAAATCTCACTTTAGACAGTTAGGATCTAGACTTTTTCTGTTTCTCAGTTCAGTCAAAATTCAAGAACCATTGAGTCATCCTGGTTTAACTTGCCTGTATTATATTTCTTCCTTTCATAAGTCAGGATAATAATAGTAGCTGCCTTCACTTTCCATGTGGACCAAATGAGGTCATATATGTGGGAAATTTCTAGCACAGTGTCAGACATAGAGAAGGCATTCAACGAATATAATCTGCCATCATTGGTATTAGATTTGCTTAATAAATGACTAATTTCCTCCCCAGAAAGTTGGATTTTACACATGTACCCCTTAATTTGAATCTGTTCTATCATGAGGACCCTGAAATTCTTGAGTCATATCCCCACCACTTATGTTTATCCTTAACTTGTCACTGGATGTCAGAGCAGGCACTGGTATGATTCATAGAGGGATCCCAAAGGAAAGACATTTTAGATACTTTCTTACCCCAGTGGTGTCCATTGTGAGTGAGGGAATTCATTGATATAATTATCACACTGGTGCAGGACTAATTCTACAGTGCCTGAGCCCAAGTCCTCCTCCCCCAGCATGTAGAGCAGGGCTACTACTGCCTGAAGAAGCCACGTTGTGAGAGACCATGGGTACCCAGAGTCTGCTTAGAAGGAGCCAGAGCCCCCGCTTCAACTCTGAGGCATAACTGCAATCAAATGGTCCAAACTACTAGAGACTGGAAGCAGTGGGAGGGTTGCCAAAGGAAAGAGCTGAAAAGACAATTCCCTTGGCAGATGCTTGCCCCAGAAATGAGTGCATATTTTATTCTAGAGCTTTGAATATGCCTGTGAAGTCTCAGGATAGAATCACTTCCCACCTTTTCTCTCCCAATGGTTTTCCTGTGTGTTTCCCATCTCTTCTTCTGTTTCCTCTTTTCACCCAGCACTTTCCTTCTCACACAGTCAAAATGATAGACAAATTGGAGGCAATGGGGAGGAGAATATTATTATCCTCCTCCCCACTCACTGGACTGAGGCAGGACTGTCATTACAAATGCAGACCCTACAGAGAAGATCCAGATTATGTTTATGCCACGTCTGCGAATAACCACTCCAAGTACCTATCCTTTGTTCAAGAAAAGGCTCAGAGCACAAGGTCACCAATCAAGATCAAGTATGTTGTAAACCAAGCTTGACTACATTTTTTCCAATGTTTTTGCTTCCATAACACACACAGAATTGTATCTGTGAACTGCAACTAATTGAATACACATACAGAAAGCAAAGCAAAAAGCAGCTGAGAAAATTACATTCCCATTTGGGCTGTTTGACTGAGGCACATACTGGCTAGAGAAGTTGAGGAAATAACACTGGGGTTTGGCCAAAACCGGGAGAAGATGGCATTTCTGTCCCTGATAATTTCCATCAATGAATCACTTCTTAGAGCAACGGCCGTACATGCTTCAGCAGACCCTATCATTACAAGAGTAGGCATCCCCAGGGGGTGAGTTGGGCCACTCTTTTATAGTAAAAATGCCAAAGCTCTGTGAGTTATGTGGAATAATCAGTGAGCAATACAACCCTTTTAAGGCCATTTTAAGGGAAACCATAGTGAGAAATCTGTAAGCAGAGATTTAGTCTTATGCTTATGAACTACTGCAGGGAAAAGAATTTTCCTCATATGAGCTCACTAAAAGGAACGTCACTCCCATTTTTTTGACAGGGTAAGAATATTATTTTTAAGTTGAAAAATAAAGTCAGGGTGGAGATTGGAAAAAATAAAAGTAATACAAGATGAAAAAGAGTTGCAAAATACCCAGAGAGCACAGAACATTGGGGGCTACTCTGCCCAAGGAGTGGCCGCCAGTATGTCGTTTTCCAGCTCAGAAGCCGGGAGGCTATCACAGACCCTGGAGCCATTGCTCGGCCATCTTTCAGCAGGAAGAACACGCTGCGGACAAACTCAATGGACGACTGGGGGGCCTCACCAAATTCAAAGCAGCAGGTTCTATGCCTACAAGCAATTTCTACTTTGGGCTTAGTGAATGTCATTCACCGAGGTCGCAGTTTCCAGCTGTGCTGTGTTAAACTCGCACCATTTTAGCACAGCTTTAAGCAAACTATTGATTTTAAACTTTTGTCAGGCTAAAAGAAACTAAGTTAGATCATTCAGGAGCAAGCAAAGAACTCGACTTCTAAAAATAAAGTTAAGGAACTTGGTAACTTCTTTTTCACAGAGGAATGTGTAGGCAGAGCTTATATAAGTGGCATAAATACAGAAGCCTCAGTACTGTTCAAAACTAAGGTATTTACTATATGGAAACCTAATAGGTCTCAATCCCTGATTTCTCTTGTTTTGGCATCAGATACGTTAACTAATTTATTTAGATACCCGACGGGGAAGTCAGTGATATTCAGTCAGTTCCTATACTCAGTGCCTCTTAACTGAAGGAATGAACAGGGTGTGCAAAGCCAAAGAGGTGGGCTTCCCCCAGCCTACAGAGGTTTATAGTTTTAGTTCTGCCCATGATTACTTTATACAGAAACTTCTGGAACACTCTGACCTGATTACATCTATTCAACTGTAATGTGAGAGTTGGACCATAAAGAAGGCTGAGTGCTGAAGAATTGATGCTTTTGATTTGTGGTACTGGCGAAGACTCTTGAGAGTCCCTTGGACAGCAGTGAGATCAAACCAGTCAATCCCATAGGAAATCAACACTGAATATTCATGGGAAGGACCAATGCTGAAGCTGAAACTCCAGTACTTTGGCCACCTGACACAAAGAGCCAACTCATTGGAAAAGACCCTGATGCTGGGAAAGATTGAAGGCAAAAAGAGAAGGGGGCAACAGACCATGAGATGGTTGGATAGCATCATCGACTCAATGGACATGAGTTTGAGCAAACTCTGGGAGGTAGTGAAGGACAAGGAAGCCTGGTGTGCTGTAGTTCATGGGGTTGCAGAGTCAGAAACCATTGAGCAACTAAACAACAACAATATCTAAATTTATCTTACATTCCTGAGTCACTTAATTCTTCTTTCGTGTATTAATTCCTTCCTTAATTTCATTCATTAAGTCTGCAATCCCTCTTTTTTTTTTTTTTTTTTTGGCCTGCACATGTGTGCAGCATGTGAGAGCTTAGTTCCCTGACCTGGAATCAAACCTGCGTCCCCTGCATTGGAAGCATGGAGTTTTAACCACTGGACCTCCAGAGAAGTCCCAGCAAACGCTTTTTGAGGGCCTCTTTCTGTTAGGTGCTATACTACCAGGTGTGAAGTGTACCTGAGTGAAGAGGATCTCTCCTCACACCCTCTTCTGAGCTCACAGACAAGAGGAGAGTGAAGAGTCTCTTCCATTGCAAAGGTGCAGACCTGGGGGCCTCCCTTCCCGTTATCTCCACCAAATCTCCATTGCAAAAGAATTTACTTCTCTCCTTTTTATCACTCCATCCAGCCACCCTTTCCCAATTATTCACAGCAGAAGGATTCAGTACAAGCAGTTAAAATCAATCCATTGCTGTTTCATGGTCTTCCCTTGCCCTTTTCTTGATGCTCTCCCCTTGCTCTAGGACCCTGACTTTACATCAGAAGGAGCCACAGCTGTTCCCGGGTCCCTGCTCTACCCTCCCCTCTCCCGGCCACCGCCACTCTGCCTCCTGGGAGGACACAGCACAGACATCATCCACTTCCTTTATTTAGACTTGGCTATGGAAACCTCGGCTGCTAGGCTTCTGTGAGCTAGAGCACTGGGTATTTATCAGTGACTTCCAAGGCCCTCAAAGGTCTCTTCTCTTACAGTCAGTTTATCACAGATTTACATCTTTTTACCTGACTTAAGTGACCCCTCTTTGGGGTGGCAAATAGTCCTTAACTTTCCTGGCTTTATCCTTTTATGAGGCCTTTACCTTTCTGGTTTTGGGGAATGTACCTTTAGCACTACTGGTATATAAATTTAAGCTGCTTCCAAGTTTCTAACAACCCCCATAAAATAGAAATCACAATAATTTAATGTTATAAAATGAAACGTAATAAGAGTGTCAGATATCAGAGTTCACAGGCTTTGTCCCAGTACCTGACTGAGTAAAAAAGCTGCCAGCCACTCACTGGGATCTTTAGTGTTTGTGGAGGAGTGGGAGGGAGGACATAATATCAACCACTTGCTTTCAACCAACTAGCTCATCTCATTTTCTTAGTGTGTGGTGTGCTCCGTTCAACACATGTTCACCACAGCACTTTCAGATGGTTAGGTTACTATTTGGTAGTATTCTAGAGAGTTATAATATGTACAATTTCCAGTAGTCCCACTTCATTTCCAGAAAGTAGCACAGATATATATCCAACTAAACACAGCAATGATTATGATTCCTTTGAGGAAATCATTATTGGCATCCTCTTAATCTTGTGCCAAAATCCCTGATTTAAATCTATTTATTCTTGGTTTCATGTGAAAACCAGAAAAGAATATTCCCCCTTAGCAAGCATCTCCAACCACAGGTATCCTATGTGTGTATCTACGCAGTTCCCAAGGTTAAAGTTTAAACACACCCAACAGCCAACTTAGAAAAGTCCTGTCATCTCTGGGGTTGAAGTTTCATTTGATGGTAGAATATATTGACTGGTACAAGTTGTCTTCAGTTAAATTTCACAAATATTTATTGAACTTACTGGGTACCAGATACCAGGCGAGACTCCTTCAGATGCCCTCTCTCCATCCCCACCAGCCCTGGCCACTCATCTCTTCTCAGCTGGACCCCTGCCATGACCTCTGAACAGCTCTCTGCCTGTCTCTGCCACATCTTCATCACTGTTGTGGTGGTGGTGGTTTAGTTGCTAAGTTACGTCCGACTCTTGCGACCTCATGGACTGCAGCCCTCCAGGCTCCTCTGTCCATGGGATTCTCCAGGCAGGAATACCGGAGTGGGTTGCCATTTCCTTCTCCAGTGGATCTTCCCAACCCAGGAATCGAACCCAGGCCTCCTGCACTGTAGGCAGATTCTTTACCAACTGAGCTATGTGTCCCTCCCTTAAAATTTTATTTGTGCTAAATTAAAGTGGAGCAGTCAACCAGGCTTAGGATAATCATGTAAACCCTTGTTTATTTGTGATTTTTTTATTGAAATCAGAAGTTTTAAAACAACTGGGGGAAGAACCGGTTAATAGAAGGTGATTATTTTCTATATCCATTGAAATCAGCATTTTTTCTTCCATCTTCATTTTATGAGCCAAAAGTCTTTTAATAAGAATTCAAAGAGACTCAAGATCAAGATACTACAGTGTTGCAATTTCTGCTTTCTAATTAGCCCATCTCCTTGAGGAAAGGAGTCCAGAGATATAACTAATTTTTCTTCACTGAATAGGGTGTCTTCTAAAGTGCAAGCCAGGTTGCCTTGGACTTTAGAGTGGGACATGCTAATCCTCATATAAAAAAATAAACTCAATATTTTAGGTACTAGTTTCAAAAGAAATAACTGGTTCCTACTGTGCTCCACACACAGCATTATCACTGTAACTCAAAGAATTCCCTGGTGGTCCAGTGATTAGGACTTGCTCTTTCACTGCTGTGGCCCGAGTTCAATCCTTGGATGGGAACTAAGATCCTGTAAGCTGCATGGCTCCCCCCACTCCAAAAAAGATAAGCATTCAGTTCGTCTCTTAGTGTAGAAATTCCAGTTAAAATCGGTTCACTTTGGCTGACAGTTAATATAAACTGGAAGATCTCCTTAATAACAAATATTCTGATCAAAGATTTTTCTTGGACTACATCTAAGGCAGATGCCTACTTCATAAAAGCTGTGAAATACTAAGAAGAAGCCATGAAAACTGAAAAGACTGAGACAGTATTTGAGGTGACAATGTTAGAAACATTTACAAAGTTTATTTGTATTTTTTAAATTACTCAAGTAATACATGAATATAAATGTTACAAGCATTCATAAACAATGTAAATAAAGAAATAATATTTTTTTAAAAAAAGAGATAGTGCTTCCCACCCATCACATAAATGCCAGTCTCTTCTTCCAAGGAAATCTTTGTTAAAGTTTTGTTATTCACCTTTCACAGAATTTTTTTATGCATATGCATTCATATACATAGTTATAATGTGTTTTTCATGTAAATGTGAGGAACTATACATATTGTCCTGAAACTTTTTTTTTCACTTAATAATATATCCTGGAAATTTTCCATCTCAGTGCAAGTACATTTACCTTCTCACTTTTAATTGTTAACAATAGTATTGATAAACTCATAATTTATGGTGATACTGATTGTTTCCAATTTTGCATTATTCCATTTATTTATGAGAAACAATGTTGTAGGTATATCTTTAAATATATGTGAGAGTCAAGGGATATTTTAAGTATTGATACATATCACCGAATCTGTCCCCTCTAAAATGTGGTACCAGTTCAAAAGTGTACTAACAGTATTTAAGAGTATCTCTTTTCCCACTTATTTATTGACACTTGATATTATCAGTAAGTTTTTTTTTTTTCAATCTGAAAGGAGAAGAATACTTATTGTGAATTTCATTTCCTTAATTACCGGTGGATGAGCATCCTTTCATATGTTTATGGGAAAGATGAAATAACTTTTAAAGCCTAGAATAAAAGTATGAAATGATGAAGATCCCTCCACAGTCTGTTCTTGGAGTAAGAGTAAGTCCCATCGGACTACTTTCCTTCTGTCTTGAATTCAGTCTCTTGTCTTCATCTCCTTGTGAATTATTGCAAAGAAGGGAGAACAAATGGGCCCTATGATACCTGCCTCTGGAAGAATGCCACCACCACAACACTGGAATAATAATATAGAAATTTATATCATCCATAAACCTTTTATAGTAATGTAATTAGTAGGACTATTAATACTACTCAAGCCTAGCTTTCTTTATAGCTGTAAACACAGCTTGTGATCACATAAATGACATCAGTAATAATCCTTTAAGGCATCATGTAAACTGAGTCATTTTAGCTGTGATGTATTCAGAAGTGAAAAGAATGAAAGTGTTAGTCTCTCAGTTCTGTCCGACTCTTTGTGACCCTATGGACCATAGTCAGCCAGACTCCTCTGTCCATGGAATTTTCCAGGCAAGGATACTGGACTGGGTAGCCATTTCCTGTTCCAGGGCATCTTCCTGACCCAGGGATTGAACCCAGGCCTCCTGCATTGAGGGCAAATTCTTTACCATCTGAGCCACCAGGAAAGCCCTTTATCAAAATCTCCATTCAAAAAACAAAAGATTATTTTTGCTTAGAAAGCAGAGTATGAGAGATACCCCATGGGCATTTTCTAGCATTTGGATATTGGATTCCAGAGGCGGTTTACTGGTGTTAATAGATCTGGGAAGAATGGATTGGAGAAATACAGACATATTTTAGCCAATATTAATGCAGGAATATGACCATCACCAAATAGAAGCTGTTATTTGCATATGGTTCTCTAAACTCTTGTGGCATTTTTGTTAATGTTTAAGCCAAAAAATGAAGTGAGCTTAGTATATATGATTCTTATCTCTTCTGTTAAGATAATGAATGTGGCATGGAAGTAGGTCCCAGGAATCCCAAATTAGTATAAATTAGCAGAATGGTTTGGTTGACTGCTGTGGGGTTCAGGACAGTCAAATCACATTCAAGGATGGTCTCAACTTAATATCTCTGTGACTCAGATTTCATCCCTAAAACAAATGGGGATGAGTATAAAATAAAAATTGTTTACTAATATATATTGATCATTTTATATACTCCAAGGTTCATTAAAATGTCAATCTAGCTGATATTTAAGAGACGGTATTCAATTATATTTGACTTTTTTAGAATTGACCTTTTATTTGCTCTGGCTCTGAATAAAACTAGTATATTCCAAGATGAGTAAGATTTTTCTGAAGCAATAGGTAAAATGACAGTTCATCCAACTTGGATAATCATTGACAGAGAATAGCATACTTCAATGAGGGAGAAAGAAAAAAAAAAAAAAAAAAACAGTGCACAGTGAGTTTGTTTGATTTTATGACCAAGCTATACACCATTTCAAGTGCCACCCAAAGGGGAAAGAGAAAGGAAATGAGAATATATAACACAACTACATCATCTGTAGGCCTTGTAACCATCATTTAGGTCATTTTATGGGCAATGAAACTGGGGCTTTGAGATAAATTAACTTATCAAAAAGTAAATAGCTACTTCCACTTAGCATATAGTAAGTCACAAAAGACCATGAGTCTCACTCTGCTAACAGCGACAACAATACAAACACAGACACACGCACACACACACACTCACCACTGTTTTTATGAACTTACCAGAAATCTAAGAAAGAAAGGAGACCTAAATAGATTAATTCCAGAAAGTTCCCCTTTTAAGAGAAAAAAGCTCACAGCTTCTCTCATTCATGGCAGAATGACAAGAGAAGGAATCCACAGAGAGATAAGAAAAAGGCAGCCAAAACTTTAGGTTTTACTAGCTACATGTGAGCTGGTGTGACAGATTTTATTTCTCGAGGACCTCAGAGGTTCTTGGACACAGGACACAGAGAAGGTCTGTGTGTACCTGCAAACTGTATTTCATGGATCTGGGCCTAGTGCTGGGCATGTAGTATACAGAGCCTGCGGGGTGGAGAGAGCTAAAAGAGATTCCGCCTGAGATGTGTGGAGCCTCCCCAGGCGCATAGCAGCTGTCCTTTGAAGTTGGAGGGAGCAGTACATGTGACCTGAGAGAAACGAACTTGAGGTGCTATATACATTCACCGTCCAGGTAGGTCTTGGAGGCACTGCAAGATAGCTGAGGGAAATCTCTCTGAGACATTCCGGACAGAGAGAAATTTCTGTAATGCAGAACGCCTATTACACACCTGGAGAGCAAAGAGAATTCCCCAGCTACCTGAACAATAGTCTGCTGAGCTATAATGCAAAGATATATTTTTAATGATTCAGACAGTTGGTTGCTTGGTTACAAAGTGCAGAGAGATCTAAAACCTCACCCGTGCTCAGACCCCAAGTCTTGAAGAAGAGTAGTATTGATCCTGCTTGCTAACATTTGAAGTCAGCAGTGAACGAAGTCAAACCAAAGGTACGAGAAAGCCGACTCCCACTGGTCACATTGACTCAACCCCCTAAACAAGTAGCCTGACATAAAAGGACATCCTCTTTTGGAAAGTAAATATTACTTAGTTCAGTCTCTACTGTTATTTCATACGAAATGTCCAGATACAATAAAAAATTACTGGACAAGTGAAGAAGCAAGAAAAATGTGACACATGGTCAAGAGAGAAAATACTCAGTAGAAGCAGACCTGTAGGTGTCATAAAAGTGACATGAAGTGATGTCACAGATACTGGAATTATCTGACAAGAAGTTAATAATAATGATGATAAAAATCTAGTGGAAGAGGTCAACAACTTCAGATATAGAAGATGTAGAGATTTTCATCAGAGACCAGGAAACTACTTTAAAAATAGGCAAGTAGGAATGCTAGAGATTAAAAAAAAAATCAACATAAGGAGTGAAGATTGTAGAATTCAGCAAAGGAAAGAATCTGAGAACTTGAACATAGCTGAGTACACAATATCCAGTTGGAACAGGGGAAAATGAGTGAAAACAAAAAGAAAGAAAAACAGAATAGACTGTGGGACAAAATGAAATGATCCATTATCCGTGTAATTGGACTCCAGAAGAAGAGAAGAGAGACAATGGGACAGAATAAATATTTGAAGAGATCATAGCTGAGACCTTTTCAAATTTCCTGAAGGACATCAAATAGATCCAAGAAGCTCAGGAAATCCCAAGTGGATAAATGCAAAGAAAGCTACACCTGGGTATATCATAGTCAAACTGTGGAAGACCAAAGAAAAGAGAACATCTTAAAAGCAACAAAACAAAGAATATGCATTACAAAAAGGGGAAAACATCTCTTGCTAGAAACAATAGATGCAAGAAGGCAATGGACCAACTTTTTTAAGGTGCTGGAAAAAAAACCCTGTTATCTTAGAAGTCTGTGTATCTTTTTCACTTTATCTTTTTAAAGTGAAGGCAAATAAAAGGCATGTACTGATTAAGAAGCAGGGCCAATACTGGAACCAGACCTGTCACACCACAGTCAGCTCTTTCTTTACCTCGTTGTATTTGTTGTGTTTGGGGATATATCATTGGCAATGCCAAACTTTAAATGTTTTAATTTTTGCAGTTTATTTTTATCATGAAAAGAATGAATGTCTTATAGAAATTTAATCAGTAAGAAGTATGGAAAGTAAAATCCCTTATGTCTTACCTCCTACAGACTCAAATTTGGGCTTCCCAGGTGGCGTTAGTGGTAAAGAACCTGCCTGCCAATGCAGAAGACATAAGAGACTCAGGTCCAATCCCTGGGTCGGGAAGATCCTCTGGAGTAGGAAATGACAATCCACTCAGGTAGTCTTGCCAGGAGAATCTCATGGACAGAGGAGCCTGGCGGGCAATAGTCCATAGAGTCTCAAAGAGTCATACACGACTGAAGTGACTTAGCACAACACAGATTCAAATTGACAAATCTGAAATGACAGACAAGATCTGTTGGAAAGCTCAATGTGGCTCACTTTCCTTGATTTCTTTTTTAGACTTGAGTTGGGAAAAGTCATACCAAGCATCCTTGTCAACCCTTCTTTATTAATTAAATCCTCATTGGCAATAAAAATAAGAAATTCAATACCTTAAATGTGCAAGTTTGAAATATTTTATTTCTTTCTAACTCAAAAAAAAATCAGAAAGATCAAAATTTTCCAATGAGTTTACCACAACAACACTTAGGTAATTATCTGAGTTATGCATGTGTGTATGCGAAGTCACTCCAGTTGTGTCCGACTCTTTGTGACCCTATGGATGTGTAGCCCGCCAGGCTCCGCTGTCCATGGGATTTTCCAGGCAAGAATACTGGAGCGGATTGCCATGCCCTTCTCCAGGGGATCTTCTCAACCCAGGGATTGAACCCAAGTCTCTTAAGTCCCCTGCATTGTCAGGTGAGTTCTTTACCACTAGCACCACCTGGGAAGCCCTGTCTGGGTTATAAAAGAAAGCAAAAGTTACATGTGGTTTCCTCCTTCCAAGTTTCCTCTGTTAAACTCCACATGCCATTGCTCCGATGTTTTCCAGTTTGGTGACATGAAGCAGCCTCACTTTCACCATTTTCACTGTGAAGCTGTTAAAGGACAAAAGAGCATTGATGGATAACTTTAAGAGTCACCTACTCCAACTGTAGAATTTCTACTTCTTCAATATCCAGGGACTCAGAGTATACTTAAGTATTTAAAAAAATTTTGTCATTGGAGTATGACTGCTTTACAATGTTGTGTTAGTTTCTGCTGTATGGCGGTGAATTAGCTGTGTGTGTAGCCCCTCCCAGGTGGGCCTGCCTCCCACCCCCTCACCCCACCCCTCGAGGCCATCGCAGAGCACTGAGCCGAGCTCCCCACGAGGTATCTGTGTTACACGTGGTAGTGTGTGTATGTCAGTGCTACTCTTTCAGTTCGTCCCACCCTCTCCATCCCCCACTGTGTCCACAAGTCCATCCTCTACTTCTGCATCTCCATTCCTGCCTTGCAAATAGTTTCATCAGTACCATTTTTCTAGATTCCATATACATGCACGATCTTTGTTTTTCTCTTTCTGACTTACTTCACTCTGAATGATAGACTCTCAGTCCATCGACATTCCTCAAATGACCCAAATCCGTTCCTTTTTATGGCTGGGTAATATTCCATTGTATATATGCAAACTCCGGGAGAGAGTGGAGGACAGAGGAACCTGGCATGCTGCAGTACTTGGCGTCACGGAATCAGGAATGACAGTGACTGAACAGCAATATATGTACCATATCTTCTTTTATACTTAAGTATTTTGAGCTCATTGTATTCAGGGAAATTCATCCCATCTTTGGGTAGCTCTGACCATTAAATTTCTTCCTTAAGCTGAATCAAAACCTGTTTCCTTTTCACTGATCCCTTATATCCAAAATCTATTTTGGGTGGCCCGAAACAATATCATGGGACTCATTGGAAAAGAACCTGTTGCTGGAAAGATTGAGGGCAAAAGGAGAAGCGGGCAGCAAAGGATGAGATAGTTGGATATCATCACCAACTCAATGGACATGAACTTGGGCAAACTCCGGGAGATAGCCAGGACAGGGAGGTCTGGCGTGCTACAGTCCATGGGGTCGCAAAGGGTCAGACATAACTTTGCAACTGAACAACAACAGCAATAGAATATTAGATTCTTCTTGAGCTATTTGAAACACACTTCCTGTACATTTTTCTCCTCTAGACTAAATCTCTCCAATTCCTCAAAAGTTAACCTTCCTCCATTCTGATTTCTTATCATCTTCCATTTGTTCCTTTTCCCTTTGAGAAAATCCCACTTCCCTGCTGTTTAGAGTGAAAAGAGAATAATCACTTCCCTCTTTCTAAATAATACACTTTAAATAAAATTTTAACCTGCACTTGATCTCTTTTGTACTCAAATCTCACCTAAATAATGCCAAATGAAAAAGTGATTTATTTTCTTACATATTCCCATGTCCTTATTGTTGGAAAGAATTTTCCCAAGCAGTTACTTCCATAACTTTTAACTCATTTACGTTTTTTTTTTCTTATACCTCACCAGAATTTCTGCCACTGTGTTATAAACCCACTTGTTTCTAATTATCTCTTGTATCCCTCAAAGTCACCTTAAGTCATATTAAATCACTAAAACCTTTCCATCTTTGATTAAGCACTACTGCACACTTTTTAGAACTTGCTTCATAGGTCCTTTTTTCTATGCTTATCAAAGCTTTCACTGCACACCTTCATACTCTCTTTGATCTCTCCACCGTTCCTAAAAATGGAAGCTATACATTAGATACTGTTAAATATAGTATAACTGACAGAAGTTCATCTTTTCTGAGTAAGCCTCCCTTTCCTTTCACCGTCTTAAACAAATTTTACTTTGTTATATTTCTCCTGTTAAATCAAAACTTAGTTGAATAGTTAAGAAAGTAAAGGAGGTAATCCCTTCTATGCCCCTTATAGCTGGAGAATGGGATAGTTGTATGGTCCATTGTGGAAACTCAAAATGAAAAGGATGCTTGGAATTTCTTTAAGAATTTTCCTCTTGAGTTTAAATGGGAAAATGCCCCAACCTTTGACAGGGAATGATCTCTGTTCTAATCCAGTCCAGTCTCTTGTTTTACTGTCCTCTAAACTCCTCATTGATCTGTGACAGATTGGTTATAGATTTCAGATAATTCTGTCTTTTTTTAATAATCAATATTCATACTTTAAGTAGAATCTTCCTCATTAATCATTCCATTGCTCTAGACAACGATCTTTTCATTTTGGGGAAGAATATTTAACATAGGTTTATCATTTTAGCATCTGCCTACAATATGGGAGACCCGGGTTCGATCCCTGGGTCAGGAAGATCCTCTGGAGAAGGAAATGGCCACCCACTCCAGTACTCTTGCCTGGAAAATCCCATGGACGGAGGAGCATGGTACGCTATAGACCATGGGGTCCCAAAGAGTCAGACACGACTGAGCGGCTTCACTCTCTCAGTATCATTTTAACCATTTTAAAGTGTATAATTCAGTGGCGTTAAGTACATTCGGTTGTTGTGCCATCACCACCGCTATTTCCAGACCTTTTCATCTCAGACAGAAGCCCGTGTACCTGTTAAACAATAATAATTCTTCATCCACCTACTCCCAACCTCTGATCATCTCTGGAGAGTGATCTTTTTAATTTGTTACTGTAGTTTCCAAGTCTCTTTGGCATCTACCATGAACCCTGAGAAGAATGGTCTCTGCCTGCTTGGGAATGGTTTTTCATTGCATGAATGTTAAGGGGCAGTGAGTACATAGACCACACTGGCCTTTGACCGGAAGACAGTGTCTTAGGTGTTGTTGGTGCTGTTTTGTTGCTAAGTGGTATCTGACTCTTTTGCAACCCCATAGACTGTAGCCCGCCAAGCTCCTCTGTCCATGGGATACTTCGGGCAAGAATGCTGGACTAGATTCCATTTCCTTCTCCAGGGAATCTTCCTGACCCAGGAATGGAACCCTCATCTCCTGCATTGGCAGGTGGATTCTTTACCACTGAGCTATGAGGGAAACCCAATGTCTTGATTAAGTGCTATCAAGCCAGTCCCTATTCCTCTTTACTTCTTTACTCCCCGTGTCCCACTGTTAAACCTCCTTTTGTTGCAGTCCTGGGCTGGGTGGACGTTGAATTCTCTCATGCTCACTTTGGTAAGGTATGGATGCTACCACTCCTACAACAGTAACTTTTCCAACCTTGCAACTCCAGTAACCCCTAAAATGAAAACCACAGTGAACCAGATCCCCATCACCACTTCCTGTCCCTTCTGTTCCGACTCCTAGGATGTCTGCACCACTAAACATCAACACCTCCTAAGACTTGGTGACGTGGATTTTTGACCCTCCTCTGGAGGATGTCAACTCTTCTGTCCTCTTACCACCCACCCCCATTCTCCACCTGGAATGCTCTGTCTCACCTCCTCCACACCTCTCTTGTTAAAACGCCCTGTTTTTACAGCCCAGCTGTTGGCCCATGTGCGGAAGGATATATTTTGACCTTGTGTTTCTACAGCCAGTTTTTTAAAAATTTAATTTATAAAATAAAATTTTAAAAAAAATTAATATATTTCTTTTAATTGGAGGCTAATTACTTTACAATATTGTGCTAGTTTTTGCCATACATTGACATGAATCAGCCATAGGTATACATGTGTTCCCCATCCCAAATCCCTTCCCACCTCCCTCCCCATCCCATCCCTCAGGGTCATCCCAGTGCACCAGCTTTGAGTGCCCTGTTTCAGGCATTGAACTTGGACTGGCGATCTATTTCACATATGGTAATATACATGTTTCAATGCTATTCTCTCAAATCGTCTCACCCTCGCCTTCTCCCACAGAGTCCAAAGTCTGTACTTTACATCTGTGTCTCTTTTGCTGTCTCACATATAGGGTCATCATTACCATCTTTTAAAATTCCATATAAATTCGTTAATATACTGTATTGGTGTTTTTCTTTCTGACTTACTTCACTGTGTAATTGGCTCCAGTTTCATCCACCTCATTAGAACTGATTCAAATGTGTCCTCTTTAATAGCTGAGTAATATTCCATGGTGTATATGTACCACAACTTTCTTATCCATTAGTCTGCCGATGGACAACTAGGTTGCTTCCATGTCCTGGCTATTATAAACAGTGCTGCGATGAACATTGGGGTACACGTGTCTCTTTCAATTCTGGTTTCCTCAGTGTGTATGCCCAGCAGTGGGATTGCTGGGTTGTATGGCAGTTCTATTTCCAATTTTTTAAGGAATCTCCACACTTTTCTCCATAGTGGCTGTACTAGTTTGCATTCCCACCAACAGTGTAAGAGGGTTCCCTTTTCTCCACACCCTCTCCAGCATTTATTGTTTGTAGGCTTTTTGATAGCAGCCATTCTAACCAGGGGAGATAGTACCTCATTGTGTCTACAGCTATTTTTTTTAAAAGCTTTCATGTCCTTTTATGTTTGTATGCCATTCAGCTAACCATCTTAGTTACAAGAATTTACTTTTAGTATTATTTTCTTAACAGTGAAAGTGAATTTTGCATGTTATTTCTCGTGATGCCTATTACTTAACATTTGCTTATAAAAGAAGGATCAAAAGTAGCTTAAGGAGAATCATATGAAGTAAAACCAGATACCTTTTTATTCCACTATACCTTGGATACGAAGAAAATTCCCTGCACTGAGCTTCAGTGAGGACACCATCCTAATCACAGTCAACTAGAAGAGACGACAGGACTGATAAAGAAAACCAGACAATCACAAGACAGATGTAACATTTATCCCAAAGATAACTCTCTTATCTTGTTTCCAGGATTTTTCAGTACCTCAGTGAGTAGATTTGTGCTCTAAAAGCCCATGTCTGTGATTGACACAAAATCAGATTTGCCCATGGTGGTTCAGAAATTCAGTCTCTTAAAACTAAACTTGGGTAGATAGCAAAATAGTTTTGAACATAACCCTTAAGGATATTTTTATGAGGAGCCATAAAAAGAATATTTCCACATTACTAGAGATTTTAATGAAGACTTTATCATGCAGAACATGTGTGACTGGATGGATTCATCTCTTTTCTAGACAGAGATTAAACTAATTTTTTGTTGTGGTTGTTAAATTCATGTATACCCCTTCCATACCTGGGGACTAAGGAGAAACAGACAGGAGCCAGGCTTATTTCAGAGGTTTTCAGGACAAAGGCAACTCTATACTTCCCTTCTAAATGTATATCTAGTGTTCAGAGCTGAAATCAGAGCCTGTCCTCCTAGCCTTGGGAAGGTAAAGAGGTAGTTTTACTATTGATATAGTTGAATGGGTTAACCTTCAAGAATTCTGTGTGTGCATGCTTAGTCATGTCCAACTCTTTGTGACCCCATGGATGTAGCCCAGCAGGCTCTTCTGTCCATGGAATTTTCCAGGCAAGAAAATTGGGGTGGGTTGCCATTTACTTCTCCAAGGTATCTTCTTGACCCAGGGATTGAACCCGTGTCTCCTACATTGGAAGGTGGTTTCTTTATTACTGTGCCACCTGGAAAATCCCTCAAGAATTCTATAGCCTATAAATAGATTAGTCTTCTATCTTCTATTTTTTACTTAGTATATTTTGGCAAGGTGGGCCTGCATGTCTTTTTATGTTACTGGAATCCCGACAATGAATACTTTTCAGAATGGCCACATCAGGATTTCTTTCTTTTTTTTTTTTATTTGTAAACATAACATAGGATATATATTCTGAGAAATTTTTCCTAGTACAGCACCTCTAAGATTATGATTTACAGTGTTTTAAGAGTAAATTATTATTATAATTATATAAGAACATAATAATGGAGAAGGCAATGGCAACCCACTCCAGTACTCTTGCCTGGGAAATCCCATGGACAGAGGAGCCTGGTGGGTCCATGGGGTTGTGAGGAGGCAGACAGCGACTTCACTTTCACTTTCATTTTCATGCACTAGAGATGGACATGGCAACCCACTCCAGTGTTCTTGCCTGGAGAATCCCAGGGATGGTGGAGCCTGGTGGGCTGCCATCTATGGGGTTGCACAGAGTCGGACACGACTGACGCAACTTAGCAGCAGCAGCAGCAAGAGTCTTTTCGGACACAACTGAGTGACTAACACTTTTACTTTTTCTTCTTTGTTAAGTGTAATTGACCTTACAGGAAACTTATGGAAATTTGTAGAGGGCAGACACAGTTGTCGGCCAGCAGCCAATCTGAATGGACATACACTGGTGCTGTTTACCCTCTTGTGTGCATGTTAGGTCACTTCAGTTGTGTCTGACTCTGCAACTCCATGACTGTAGCCCACCATGGTCCTCTGTCCAGGATATTCTCCAGGAAAGGACACTGTCCTGGGTTGTCACTTCATCCTCCAGGGAATCTTCCCGACTGAGTGATTGAATGCAAGTCTCTTATGTCTTCTGCATTAGCAGACAGGTTCTTTACCATCCTGGTGGTTTAGAGGCTGATTTTAGAAAATGGGTTTTAATGGGTCACCTGTATGCATTTAAAAGTAAAAGCCTAGAACGCAACAAATATGGACTGTAGGACCAAATACCTAGAATAAATTCAGGACCTAGTAATATAGATTAAAAATGGATAAGATAAAAACTGATTCATCAACATGGGAGATTTTTCAAGTGGCTTTCAGTAACTGATAGATCAAGAATTATTGTGAAATATGTTTGCTATTTTTTTTTTAAAAGAAACAACTTTTGACTTGGATGATACTCTTTATGTCTTTGTTTTCTTTTATTATTTTCTCCACTTATCCTTTACTATCTCCTTCCTTATCTTTTTGGGGGAATTAAGAAATTCAGTAGAGTACAAAATAAACCCAAGGCATTAATAAATCCTAGCATAAAAAAGCAATTTGAAAACAATTAAGAGGTAAATGGATATAGACATTCTATATTATTTATTGTTATGAAATGACATTATTTTCATTTCTAAATATATGCACAAAAAACATTTGAAACAAAATTATACTTTTATACTTATCAAAGCCCTGTAATGTAAAATAATTTGGTTATTTATTATTATTATTTGATTATTTATTATTATTGGCTCTGCTCTTTCATGACCAAATTTAATCCTTAAAGACCATTTGCTTAAAACTTAGGTGATTCTCATGGTTCTGTTCAAATGAAAGACGTAACACATATTCTTGCTTTTTGGAAATGTTTTCCGTGAAAGGATTTCTCTTTGGTCTGACTCTAAAACTTAAAACACCTCTCTCAAAATCTGTTTCAAAATAAAAGAAATTATATGGCTCAGGTTGCTACAATCAATTGTGGTCCCTCCAGATATCTCGAATACCTCCAGCAGTGAAGATTTTTATTTTCCGAAGCTTATTAGGTGGCTTTAAAACCCATGACAGATAGTGATAGATAGCAAATGATTGGGTAGCATGTGTTCATGTTTTTTGTGGTCACAATTTAAGTTAAAATTCCACTCTTCAAAGTTAAGATTAGAGGTAAATTCCACCTGGATATTTGAGAACCATTATTGATGACAGAGGGTGACGGTGTCAGAGCAAAATTTTTCTTAGTGCTAAGACCGGCATGAAAGAGGAAATTGCTTTTTAGAGAAAAATTGGATGGATCCTGTGAAATGGCAATACTATGAGTAGAGACAGGTACACAACAGTGGCTATCAAAAAACACCCATTTTAAAATATGTCCCTGGAACCCAAAGCACGTGCTTCCCAACAAGTTCTTGTCACCTAGAATCCCAATCTAGTTAGTTCAAGAAGAGCCAAACACTCTAGAGATGCCTTCCTGGAATAGGGCTCTGTAGGCCTATGGTCTACAACCCACTCTGCAAGTAATTAAAAATTAATAGAAGTGTTTTGCAAATTACTATAAATCCATCTTTCTTCCTACTATGATCTTTTACTGTTTCTTTTCTCTTGTGTGATTTTTTGAATCATTTATATTTTTCTTATAAACAAGAGGTAAAAATAGTCTCTTTTCTTTGAACTTTCTTCCTTTTCTGTAATCTTTCAGTATCAAGGAACAGAGAAAAATTTGTCTTTCTCTACACCCATCTTGGGAGAGTGGATCTTCCAACAAAGACCTTATGGAATTGCACACACAGCAGCACAAAGTTCACCTTCATTATTGGTTCAGATTCCTCTGGGTCATGTAGAAAAGAGAAGTTTCTAGTAAGTTTTTAGGATGTGATGTTTTCCTGACAAAGCACAGAGAACAGATCACAATATAACATGTACCATATACCATGAGAGGACCTCCGCACAGGAGCGTTTGCCTATGGCAGTACTGTTGTGCTTGTGTCCTAAAATACTTACTAAGAGCATGACTTTTAAAAGTGTTTTTCTAGATGATGCGTTACCTGGCCCTCCCACGCATGGGTCAGATTTTTCTGGAAATGCAGTCTGAGGGGTGCCCGAGCTTCACCACAGCATGGAATCCTTCTTAATGACTCTGTTAAAGGCGAATAATATACCATGTGAAGCCTTCTCTCACCAGCATCCTGAGACCTTGCTCTGAGAAGGTGACAAATGCCCCAACTCCACTCCTCCTGCGTATCAGTCCCTCAAAGGACAAGAATACCCTGCAGCTGAATTTTTAGGGAGGGAGCAGCAGGAACTGTCTTTAGTGGCAAAAAAAGAAAAATATGTTCCATATCTGTATTTTTAAAAAAGAAGAGTTCCAAAGGGCTTAATATGAAAACATGGACACTTTAGTGTATGATGCCTACTACTAAAAATTGTAGTGGGTTTCAATTTCAAGTCACATCCTCAGATTTGGAGGACATAACATCTTCACACTTTTTGTGACTCACTCTATTTTTACCTTAGCTGCCCACTGATGAGGAGGAAGAAAACCTCACCTCAGTTGCTCTTGGGGCTCTCCTCTCCCATTAGAGTTGTGCCATGGTTCCAAGATATTTTCCAAGGTCAGGGATGGTGCAGAGGTTCTGTGGTCATGCGTAACCAGGAGATGTAGTCTCCACTAGTTACTTGTCTGTATGGCCCCTTCTTACCAGCTCCCAGCTGCTCCCGATGCTGCACTTGGGATACAGCTATAGCCTTTAAGCTGTCTACAGACCCCTCTGTCTAGAAGAACCAGCAGTGGCTGGATCCCAGGCTGGGATCCCTACTTCTCTGAAGCCCATTATTGTTTCTTCTTTCCTCCAGGTACCTCTTCCCACTCTGGGAGGTGTTTCTTTCTTGCTTGGGGCATGACGTTAGTGGTGTTTTGTCCTGTGGATATCCAAGGTTCTGCATATACTGGAAAATCTTTTCTTTCTTTTCCTCATCTGCTAATTATTCCTAAGGTATGCAGCTTTGGGAAAATAAAAGCCAGAAAGATTTGCAAGCTAATTCTGCATTGGCCCTGTCATATTTTCTCTGGGGTAATGAAACAGAAACTCGGCTCTCAGTTTGAATAAGTGGAAGGAATAGGAGGAGGAAGGGAAAACACAAAACAGATTCTAGCCACAAAAGTCAACATGAAAAGAAAATCAAATAATGTAAGAAGTTCTCTCCTGCATATGGTAACTTCGATGTAGATACTTCCGGGAGGCATTCTCTATCTAGTGTAGGGGACCCCCTTTAGGGCTTCAGGTAGTACCCTGATGATTCTTTTTGTCATAATGATTTACTAAAATTGTCTAACACAGAAGTAAACTGGCAACAGTGGGTCTGCATGGCCAACAGCAGCAGCCCCAGAAAGTGAGTGCTGAGGCTCATCCCCCACACCTCGACACGACGGGCCCCTCCAGGTGGCCACCATCTCGTCCTTGACTCAGCCGGTGGGCACTTGAGTTTGTGAGTCCCGGTCTACATTTGTAAGTTTCAAGTTCTTGGATATCAAGGAGGGTCTCTCGTTCATTTACAGCAAACACAGAGTCTATTGCATGTTAGGACTCAACATATGTGTCTAAAATGAATAGATTCAAATCCTTTTCCCTGCCGAAAATAAAAATTTATTTTTATTCAACTCTGCTTTGTTCCCTCCTTCAAAAAAGATTTGATGTGTTTATATGACTATTCTGCCATTTCCCCACCATGTATAGAGTCAATAAGCTTAAGTTATATTCTCAATGGTCTCATTTGAGGGGACATAACACAGAAGACATAGTCATGGGACTCCTTGGCCTCCTAGAGCCAACCTGTCCAGAGTCAGGGATGCCTTTTCTAACACACACACATACACAACACACAAAAACACACATTACACACACCATACACCCCCACCATCACCACCTTGTATCTTGGCTATATAGAGTTATTTTTGATGCATATGTCTTGTCAGTCTTCACATCTAGAATGTGAGTGCCAGGAGAGGAGAAAGAAGAGTTTTTTTCTGTCGTAGCCTCGAGTGCAGCACAGAAAAGGGCACTCAGTACATGTGAACGGAAATAAAAGACCAACGCCCCTCATTTAAATCCAGGACAGTTCTCAAGAGTACAATTCCAGGGCATCAAAATGTACCCTCCTTCAGCCTCTATCCTGTCCAATGCCCCCAAACCACTTTGCAAACCCATTTATTCCTAGCATACCATACAAGTCACTGCATCTTTTTCCCCTCTTCCCAGTCTCCAGTTTTCTCTTTTCTAGCCCTTCCTATTGAGCAAATTTATTGTGAGAGAGTCTGCCCCAATTTTTCAAATGACAGATAAGTGTTTTGCTCAACTACTCGTGGCACTGATTCAATAAGCATTTATTGACCTGCTTTTATTTGCCTGGTACCCAGCTAGGTACCAGGGCTGGAGAGGTGAATGAGAAGGGAAGCCCACATTCTCTAAAAGGGGACCACAGACATCTATCCCTAGGGAAGTGGTGAGCTCGGGGAGCTCTCCCCACACCCCAGATACAACTTTTCCTGTCTGGTGAACTGCTGAGGACTTATGATGAGTTTCCTGGACAACTGGAACCAAAGCCAGCTTCCCAGGGCTTTGGGTACCTTCTCAAGCTGGGTGTGGCCTGGGCAAATATTTTCTCTAGAATCCCATTTCCCTCTCAACATTTCCCCTTTTTTCTCCTATCGGTCCCATTACTGTGCCCAGCTGTTTCTCTCGTTCCATCTCAACCAGCTGTCTTTAGGAAAGATCTCCGTTTTCCCCAATGTGCACAAGTTTGGATTTGCTCATGGCCCCTGCTCTCTGTCCCTGCGTCAAACCTGTTAAATGAGATAATTTGTGTGCCAACACTCTGTACAAGGCAGACACGGGAACGTTACCTCTCTTCTCTCTTCATCCCTGAAGAGCCGAGGCTGAAATTGCTTTTCTGTGAGATGGAGCACTCATTCTCAGAGCCTATGTTTGTTTCCATGTGTCTCTCTTCACCACCTTTGCTGAGACTGACAGGTGTTCCAATTAATGCCAAACCCCCTCCCGGCAAATGTAAGGGGGGAGAAAGAGGCCTGAAAACTGTAACCAGCTCATAAAGACAGTTCTCTGAGCATATACCGTGAAAAAGATCCAACAACCAAAAGAAGTTGAATTTTTTCTGCACTAGTTCACCTTTTGGTCACGAAAGCCTTTCTTCAATCGTAAAGGAGTTTACACTTTGCTCTGTTTGGGTTTTTTTTCCCTTGACAGCCCCTTAATCAGGTTTCCTCTGGTTGTCTGGTGTGTGGGTAGCTGAAGGGACTTCTCTGGAGGCTGTGGGATGAAACAGCCCTCTCGAAGAGAGATGTGCAAATAAAGCTTGCCACCCATTCCAAGCACAGAGCCTAATGAGTCATTGCAATTTTAGGAAGCGTATTAATCTACATGATTCCTGAGCCAGAAAGCAGAATTTTCTCAACTGAGAGAATTGAAAATAGTCTTTGTTACAGGCAACAAGACGCTCTTCTCTCTCTTGCCCTATAAATCATCCGCCAGCTCCGCACTGGGAAGGCGCTGACACCAGTCCCTGTTGGCCAGAGATGGAGTTGTTTCAAGGATAACGGGATAAATTCCTATTGCCCAGCACCTCTGGAACCACAACAGAGAGTATTTAATTCACATAAGTCTTTGAGTGATCAGCTCTTACCAAAGCATTTAAGACTGGCTCAGTTGCTTCATTATGTGCAACTGTCCTTAACTTAAGCCATGATGCTCCAGTAACACTTAGAACCTGACCCAGGCTCACAGATTCAGGGGAGATAGTTCTCCTGCTATGGACCCCAGCTGGGCTTTCCACAAAATGATTAAATCTTTCCTGGGGATGGCACTTCTGCTTCATGAAAATTCCTTTTATATTTGTTGTGCTTCCATTGTCTTTCGAGCTGTCTTCATTGACTGAAGTCCAGCCAAAGAAAATCACAGAACAAGAAAAACTATGCTTCTGGTTGAAATCCTGTCAGCTTATCAGAGCACTGGTAACTCAGTGGTGTGTAAAGAATTTCTCAGCCTGCCTAAGTAATTTTGCTTAGTGATTGAATCAGCTATTTGTCGCCCCCGCCTTTTTTTCTCATTTTTCTTTTCCTTTTCAAACTTCTTCCCTTCCCTCAATGCCTCCCTCCCTTCCTTTTTTTTTTTTCATTAGATAACCTAAGATATATCTTTGATTCTCCAAGTGTCTAGAAACCAAATGACATGAAAAATTAATAATATTAGAATATTTCTTTTTTTAAAAAATTCAGGGAGTCTTTGTGCTGCCTTTATGACAAAATACATGAACAAAAGGAGGTTTCACTTTATTATGAAGTTTCCCACATCTAGCTTAGAAAGCACAGAGGAGCAGACCAACTCCACTATCTCTCAGATAAAGGAAAAGTTTCCCTATCTGATTCCACTGTAATATTAATATGGTGGAAGAGGATTCTGGAAAACATACAACTCTGAGCTTATAAAAATTGATCTCCCACCTTGTAAGGCTTCAGCAAGAATTAAGACCATGGCCTAAGGTCCAGACTGTACTCAGCCCTTACAAATGGCCTTGTAACAATTCGGGGTGGAATTTTTAAGACTTAAAGTTGTCTCCTTTCAGAATGAAGAAGGCAGAGGGGAAAAAAAAAAAACCTACTTTACATTTGAAAAGATCACTTTCTGAAACGGCTGGTTCCCCGCTGGGAGAGCCTCGGATGGGGTTGGCGGTGGATTTGTAAAGGCATCACTCTAATCTCCATGCAGACAAGATAAATGCTGCTTTACATCTGAAGTCTCTTCTCTTTCCTAAAATCTGTACGTTGTTTGCAGTTATGTAAAATTTACACAGGAAAAAAAATTTTTTCTTTTATTAAGAGCAGTTTTTATATCATAGGTATTTTTCTTCTGAAACACTTTTCCTGCTAAAATATTCAATTGACTTGAGGACTCTCCGCTCCAGTGTAAATGTTAGTAGATGTAAATGGCAGGAAATGCTGTGATCATTCGCCCCATTTATTCAGACAATTAAATCAACTTGGAATTCAATTGTGCAATCTGTGAAGGCAAGCATCCTGTGTTTTTTGCAAGAATATCTTTCTGGTTTAGGTAAAATTCAGAATTTAAACTGATGAATTATGAAATTGCTTACAGATATTCTAATTTCTCTTTATACTGCTTACTTCCTGCAGTCAGGAATGACATGCTTCAAATCTTGTGATCTTATATCACAGAAGTAAAATTACCATAAATTGTTTCCCTTTCAAACTGGGACAGTTTAAAGAATGAAAGGGGCCCTTGTTATTCATATGGCAACATCAGGCAGAAACCTGGACTGTCCTGAGTAAATGTACACATGAGGGATTGAGTTTTTAAATCTGAAAATAAATCAGCACAAGGTAAACATGTTCTGGCCCATCCCACTGCATTTTTTAAAATGCACTTTTTTGGTGTAAAAGTGTAATTAATTTCAAAAAAACCAGAAGATACATTCAAGTGTATAGAAGAATGAAATACTTCTACTTTAATTTCCAGAGATAATCTCTGTCATTATCTTGATGTGTATTACCCCAGAACTGAAATATATACCCGTATGTCACATTTATGTTCACACACACATATACACATTTAGTAGGAAAGGAAAAACTTTTCCTCAGTCCTCTTAGGGTCCCTCGGTTGATCTGGAAATTAAATTGACAAAGACAGATTAACAGAAGAAAAGCCTGTGAATTTATTTAATACAAGTTTCTGGAGCTTCTCTGGTGGCTGAGACAGTAAAGAATCTGCCTGCAACGCGGGAGACCCAGGTTCTATATCCCAGGGTTGGGAAGATTCCCCTGGAGAAGAGCGTGGCCACCCACTCCGGTATTCTTGCCTGGAGAATCCATAGACAGAGGAGCCTGATAGGCTATAGTCCATGGGGTTGCAAAGAGTTGGACACGACTGAAAGACTAATACTTTCACTTGCAATACAAGTTTTACATGAGCCTTCATAAAGAAATAGAGGCCTGAACAAACAGCTGAACTGAGTGGTTTTATTCTAGGTTTGGTGAAGAGTGGAAGGTCGTGGAGAAATATTATAGGGCAAGAATAGGAGCTAAGTGTAGTGAAGTAGGGGAGATTTAGCAAGGCCTATGTATTCAGTCTTCTCTGAGCGCTTCCATCCTGGAGCTAAGGAGGCTCCTTTCCTCTGGGAACAGTCAGGGTACCTGTCACCGGAGGGTCTTAGGACTGCTTCCGGGGAGGAGGGCAGGGGAGTGTCAGAAAGACCTTTCTGCTTCTGCTGTTTTCTCACCTTCATCAGCTTAAAATATTTAATACACCAAGGTGCCATATTTTGAGATGGTGGTTGTTTAGTCACTAAGTCGTGTCCAACTCTTTGCGACCCCATAAACTGCAACATGCCAGGATTCCCTGTCCCTCACCATCTCCCACAGTTTGCTCAAACTCATGTCCTTTGAATTGGTGATGGCATCCAACCATCTCCTCCTCTGCTGTCCCCTTCTCCTCTTTTATTTTTTTTTAACTTAAAAATTTTTTTTAATTTTTATTTTGGGGTAGTGTGTCCTGAACCCCATCTGTATATATTTACATATTTATATTTACATTTTTATATGAGAAGAACTCTTGTTCTGTGTTTATACACTGTACATTAGTTCTGCAGCTTGCCTTGTTGCTTCTGTATCAAATGTTCTTCTGTAGCAACAACTTTTAAGGCTATGTCGCATCCCGTTATATGAATGTATCATATAATCTCCATATTAAAGGGTACATTTTAAAGAGGGTAAAATATACAAGTTTAAAACAAATGTATGTCAAAGATTTTATCTCATTAATTAATGAGGAACCAGGAAGTTATTACAACCAGTTTTAAAAGACCTCAAATTATCTCAGATGTTTAGAGTTAGATAAAGAATACTGAATTAAATTTACAAATAGATGCAAAACTAGTTAAAAAAAAAAAAAAAAAAAAAAGATAGTATCCACAGAGAAATAATCAGTTGTTTTCCACCAGACCTGATTTGTATTTTTATAAACAGGAATTATTTGCAGTACTATTTGTTTTCTACATGTGAACTTCTCTCCAGAATTGTGAAATAGCACACTTAAACACAGATAATGATAGAGAGCTAAACAGAACACCTAGTAAGTTTCAAAATCTCTAAATTTTTCCTTACAATTGCACTGTTACATCATATTTTCCAGGTAATACACTGTACTGTGAGAATTTCAACAATGAAAACCCTGTTTTCTTTCATTTTAAAATTTAGGATAAATTGCTAGAAATGTAATACCTAGATCAGAGAGCATCAGAGTTTACAACTGAAGGGGTGGAGAATTAGCTAGTATTTTAAGGCAGTTGACACGTAGTGCCAAATTGTCCTCTAGAGAGATTGTACCATTCACACTCCCATCAGCAGTGTAGGTGAGTGCCAGGTCCCCCAGATCACACTAGAACTTACTCAGCTTTTATAAATGGCTTCAGTTGGTGATGGAGATTACGGCTTTTTAAAACCTCATAAAACGCATCCCTTCAGACTCCTGTCTCTTTCTAGTCTAATGTCTATTTCATAGCACTCTGGAACTGTAGTTTCAACAGCCTTCTATTTTGTTTGTTTTTTAATTTTTGGCTGCACTGGGCAGCCTGTAGGATCTTAGTTCCCTGACCAGGGATCAAACCCATGCCTCCTGCGTCAGAAGCACAGAGTCTTAACCACTGGACCGCCAGGGAAGTACTGTCAACCTTATATTTTGAAAGTCCTGTGAACAATAAGCGCTCCAGAGTGGCAGCAAAGCGCTTGAGTATGTACCAGATATGATCTTTATTTTCTGCCTCAATTTTCATTTTCCCCCATGCTTTTTTTGAGCATCTTCTTTGGTGTTAGTTTAAAGCTATCCCTGGCTGCTCTTTTTAATCTTTAGCTATTGTTGGGGAGTCTCAGGCACAGAGACTCTGGTCACTCTGTCCAGAGCTAGAACTTTGGTGCCAGTTGCCCTGGCCATCTTTTTCTCTCCCGGGTTCTTTCTCCTTTTCCCTTGACCCTCTGATGGTTGTGTGTGCTGAGTTGCTTCAGTCGTGTCTGGCTCTTTGTGACCCCTTGGACCTCAGCCCATCAGGCTCTTCTGTTCATGCAATTCTCCCAGCAGGAGTACTAGAGTGGGTTGCCATGCCCTCCTCCAAGGGACCTTCCCGACCCAGAGATCGAATCCATGTCTCCTGTGTCTTCTGCATTGCAGATGGATTCTTTACCACTGAGCCACCTGGGAAGTCCCCAGATAGTTAGAACACAGAGCTAAACACCTGGTGGCCTGTGGGAAAAGTAATTCAAAAAGCAGAATCGCCCATGTTTACATAATTTTATATTCTCTTGTTTCTCTGCAGGTGGAAGAATTTGGGTCTTGGCAGTAAGTGCAGGAATTATAATGGGAAATGATTTTCAATTTTTCCCACAAATGAATAGACACTGGGACAGTTGTTATTGTTTGTTCATTTCCCTGTTTGCTTGTTTTCTCAAGTGCTTGATGATATTTTCATGGCAACTTGGGCTTCCTAAAGTGGGCTTATTTGAACAAATATCAAAGTTTGTTTGCAGTCCCTGAGTTAGAATCTATCCCTGAGTTAGAATCTATCCCAAAGTGTCTTTTACCATCTAGTATGGTAAAATGAGTGGAAACGAGTTTAAATTACTATCAAGGTTAGTGAGAAAGCAGGATAAAATGAAAGGTATAGTGGGAAAATAAATCAGGAAGGGAAATGGAGGAGGCTGGATGAGGCAATGCTTTTGCTAGGGGATCAACCCAGTGTTTTCTAGATAATTTACATATGAACACCATGGTGTTTTGTTTGTTTGCCTTTATGTTTTAGCATCACCTACCTGGACCACTGTATTTAACCACAACTACCTTCTCCCCTACCAATGTCACTCCACGTAGCTGGTTGCAGGAGTTTCAAGGAATAGAAGAAAGCAAGCCAGGGTTAAGTACTAAAGGCAATGTGCTCTGCTGTGCTTAGATGCTCAGTTGTGTCCGACTCTGCGATCCCATGAAGGGGACGACAGAGGACAAGATGGTTGGATGGCATCACTGACTCAATGGACATGAGTTTGAGTAAACTCCTGGAGTTGGTGATGGATAGGGAGGCCTGGAGTGCTGCAGTGCATGGGGTCGCAAAGAGTCGGACACGACTGAGTGGCTGAACTGAACTGACTGGACAACAGCCCGCCAGGCTCCTCTGTCCGTGGGGATTCTCCAGGCAAGAATACTGAAGTGGGTTGCCATGCCCTCCTCAATAAAGGCAATAACACATATCTAATCAAAGGCTGAGCACTGAAAAATTGATGCTTTTGAACTATGGTGTTGGAGAAGACTCTTGAGAGTCCCTTGGACTGCAAGAAGATCCAACCAGTCCATCCTAAAGGAAATCAGTCCTGGGTGTTCATTGGAAGGACTGATGCTGAAGCTGAAACTCCAGTCCTTTGGCCACCTCATGCGAAGAGTTGACTCATTGGAAAAAGCTCTGATGCTGGGAGGGATTGGGGGCAGGAGGAGAAGGGGACGACAGAGGATGAGATGGCTGGGTGGCATCACCAACTCAATGGACATGGGTTTAAGTAAACTCCGGGAGCTGGTGATGGACAGGGAGGCCCGGAGTGCTGCGATTCATGGGGTCACATAGAGTCAGACACGACTGAGTGACTGAACTGAACTAAACTGAACTGAATCAAAGCTTGATAAAATGATCACTTAGTGTGATGTAAGCCTAGATTCTTAAGGGATTGAAAGGGGCCTCACAGCATACAATATTTGTATCTTCTTCTTATATCCCAATGTGTTTGTTAGGGTACCACTAGGTTTTACTTTAGTGTTAGTAGTGTATTTCTTCCTAGCATAAGAGTGAAGTTATGGGTCAGCTTGTGAAGTTTGCCTCTACAGAGTCATTCAGGGGCTCAAGTTGGTGAAGACTTTGCCATTTGCAACATGTGGCTTCCAAGATCAGCTTGCTTATTTTCATTCCATTGGAGGACAGGAGGAAATGCCTGTAGAAGTAGGCAGAAGATGTTATGTACCAGACTTGAAAGATCTGTTCTTTAACCTTACAAACTGTTAGTTAACTGTTAGTTACAAGGTCACCCAAATGCAAGGGAAGCTAGGAAATGTAATCTAGTTGTGTGCCTGAGAAAAAGAAGATGCAGATTTTACTCAGCAAATAGCAGTCTCCACCTCATTTTTTGTAATCAGATTTCTCCTACAGAATGAGAAATAAGGTGGGGGGTTGGCACAAAAACTACAAACAATAGATTATTTGTTCTTGAAAGTAGAGATCATAGTTGTTAATCTGTGTATCTCCCTCATTTTGCCATGAGCCTGCTGCAAAGCAGATGATGAATACATGTTGGAAGACTGAATGAATGAATACTTTCAGCTGTCATGTATGGTTGAGTGATTTTATGATAGTTTTTTATTATTAAATATTTTTTATTAAAATAGACTTCTAATACTAGCTTTTTGACATAAGAATTTATATATAATCCAATTCACTCAAAGTATACAGTGGTTTCTAGTATATACTCAGAGTGGTTTACAGCCATCACCATAGTCAATTTTAGAACATTTTCATCACCCCAAAAGAGATCCTATACCCATTAGCAATCACTCCTCACTTCCAGCCAACTTCTCTAGCCCTAAACACATATTAATTTTCTTTCTGTCTCTATAGGCATGCCTACTGAACATTTTATAGAAATGGAATCATAATATGGGTCTTTGTGAATGGCTTCTTCACCGATCATAATATTTTAAAGTTTCATCCATGTTGTGGTATATGTCAGCACTTTATTTCTTTTTATTGCCAAGTGATATTCCACTATATGGATAGATCATATTTTATTTACCTCTTCATCAGATGATAAAAATTTGGGTTGTTTCTACTTTTTGTATATTATGAATAATTATGCTAAAAATGTTCATATACAAGTTTTTCTTTTCTCTTTGATACATACCTAGGGGTGGACTTCTGGGTCATATGGTAACTTATGTATAATCTTTTGAAGAACTGTCAGACTTTTCCAAATTAACTGAACCATTTTACATTATGGAATGACTTTTTAAATCTCTGATACTTTAATAAGTAAATTTATTGAGCTCTCAGGATGTTTTAAACACTGAAGTTATGATGATGACAAAGTTCCTGTCCTTGTGGAATTTATGATCTGGTAAAGGGGGACAAACAACTGCAGAAACAAACCACATGGATGGATTTCATGTTATAACAGATGTTATGAAGGTCATTAGATAGGCTTGTGTGATGGAGCGGCTTATATGAGACTGGAAACGCTCCTATAGGTTGAGTCCTCAAGGAGGCCTCAATGAGGAGATGACGTTTGAGCTGAGACCTGAATGGTAAATTCTAGTTATGAAAGAATGTAGGTGAAGAGTGTTCTAAGTAGAGGTACCAATGATTTTGATTACAAATTGAGCATAAAAACCCAAGGAAGTAAAAAGTCTGAACCAACTTCCTTGAGGAAAGAGAGGCCATTGTTCCTACCTGTGGCTAACTGATTTCTGGCTAACTGTGTTCAACACAAGTCAGCCCAGCTGCTCTTACAAAGTGACCAAGACTTCACGGCAGGGCTCGGAGTTCTCTTGCTCATGCCTGTTATTCACCCCTAAGCTAGGCCGTGTCTCACGCACTCTTCCACCTTATTGATGAAGAATCTCAATCCTTGTCTGAGATTCACAGATTCAGGGCAGTGGTTCCCTTACGTGAAGCACAGCCCATTTGAGCAGTCGTGTCCTCCTGCGTGAGCACTCTGCTATCACGGACCATCTGTATGAATGAGCACCAAATGCCAGAGAGATGCCTGACCTTGGAGCTGCCTCTCCAAAACTCAAGGCCGGAGCTTACAGAGTGAGGATTCTCACAGCCTCTTCTGCAAGTGGCTTGTACTAGTCTCTTTCTTTCCTCACATTCTCCCATCTTTCAGGAGGGCACCTCTAAACATCTTGTGATGTCTCTGTTTGCAATAGACAAGTGTCCGAGGCTATTGTAAGGACACCTTGCTCTGTGAAGGGGAAGAAACCATGCCTTTCGGAGGGACGTATCTGTTTCCTGCCAAGACTCATAGGCAAGTCTGTGCCCAGAGAGACGTTAGAGGAGAAATAACTGCAAACTCCCCGTTACTCCTAGCTGAGTACCCATCTAATCTAAACCGTTCTTTGGAAACCATATTAAGGGAGCACATGCTGTTTGTTTGATGTGTTCCACCTTGACCTGGTTTCTTTCCAATTAAGTTAGAGCCACTCCTGGCTTCATTTATTTATGTAGCAAATAGACATTTCTGCAACACCGAATGTGCGAGCACTCGGGAAATATAGCCATGAATGGAACTGACAAAGACTCTGCCTTCATGGAAGATAATATGCTAGTGAGGAAGACAAGTCATCAAGATAATTGTGTATGCCATAAAAGAAAGAAACAGGAATATGATATAAAGATTAATAATGATGGAGGGCCTGTTTTACACAAGATGGTTTAAAGAGGTGTTGAGGAAGTGATGCTGAGATGGACCAAAGGCAAGAGGGAGAGGGAGAGAGAGAAGTAGCAAGTCATAGGGACAGGATCGCAGCAGAGGGAGCAGCAGACACGAAGGTGAGGCTGTGGAGGGTAGGGAGAGGGGTGGGTGGCCTTGAGGAACTGAGGGAAGACTGCAGCATTGAAAGCCAGAGACCAGTAGGACCGGATGCCAGGCAGAGACAGGCAGGTGCATGATCCGGGAGGCCGCCTGGATCAGGGGAAAGAGGGCAGGCTTTGCTGTCACTGCGCTGGGAAGTCCCGGAAGCATCTTACTTTGGAATCAGAGATGATCAAATTTCCCTTCAAAAAAACATCACTCTGCCTTATAATAACAGTTGGGCAAATAAAGCATCTTCTCTGGATTCCTGACTACTAGAAAACTTCTATTTTTGTTTTTCTGAACTATTTAACAGCTTGTAGGCTTGAGTCTAGATGAGCTTTTAGAGGTGGCTTACTTACTAAATAGACTTATCACGAAGCTCTTGAATCTGTTGAGTGGGCAGGATTTTTTCTTCATTTTTGATCCTTTGTTGACATATAACATACATAGAGAATAGTCAGTAAATTATAAGAATTTTTCCAAATGTACTACATAGCTCTGTAATCAGCATCTAAATGAAGAAACAGAGTATTACCACTTCCCAGAGCAGAAGCCCCCCTCAAACCATAACTTTTTTAGTCTCTGTTCTCTTCTCAAAGTTAGCCACAATCCTAACTGCTAACAACATAAATTAATCTTACCTGGTTTTTAACTTTGTGTAAATGGAATCATTAACATTTGTACTCTTTTATGTCTGACTGCTTTCAGTCAACATTTTATTTATAAAATACATTCATATTTGTTGTACATAGTTGTAGTTCATTCCTTCTTAATGCTAAATGGTTTTTCAATGTGTGGATTCACCACAATTTATTCCACTGTCTATGGGCATTCAGGTATTTTGCTGCTATAAGCTTTCTTGTACCTATTTCTCTCTCTGTTGAGTATATACATTGGTGTTCTGGAACCAGCTTGTGCCAGCTCACAAAGCCAATTGTTCCCATTTGTTCCCATTCTGTGCTCACTGATGTCAGACTATAGCTTAAAATCACACAATGAGAATATTTATACAATGGAAATAAACAAATGCTACAAATTGGGACTTTTATTTCTTGTTCTTTTTATTGTTCCCAGAAGGGTAGTTGTTAAACATATAATAGCACCTGTGGATAGATACTCAAGAGAAATTCCAGAGCCTTAGCTATGTATATATTCATCTTTAGTAAATACAGACAGGCAGGTTTCCCAAGTAATTGTGCCAATTTCCACTCCCACAGGAAACCAGCAATCTAAGAGAATCACTATCACTCTATATCTTCACCAACACTTAATTATTTCTGTCTTTTTAATTTTAGCCTTTCTGTTGAAGATCTCAGTATCATTTTAATTTGCATTTCCCTGATGCATAATGAAGATTGAACACTTTTTCATATGTTTATTGGTTATTTGTATGTTTATATTTATCTTTTTTTGTGAAATGTGTGAAATGCCTATTTAAGCCTTGTCCATTTTTCTTTGGAGTTTTGTCCATTTCTTATTGATTTGTAACTCTTTAAATATAGTGAGTGCAAGACTGTGCCAGTTATGCATTCCTGAATAAGAAACTATCTCAAAACTTCAGCTTAAAACAATGATTCTGCTGCTGCTCATGATTCTGTGGGTTAGTAGTGACTTGGGCTGGGCTCACCTGTACTTGATCATGTGGCTGCAGGTGCCCGAAGGCCCCATAGAAGCTAGACCATCTAAGATGGTCCCACTCACATGTCTGGTTGTTGGTTGGAGCACCTCTGTTTTCCTCCATGGTTTCTCCGGTAGGTGGACTCTGGCTTGTTTACATGGCAAATTCAAGGTTCCAGCCACAGCCTGAAAAGAGCAAACCTGAATGCCCAAGTGCTATTCGAACTTCTACTTGTGTCATGTTTGCTTATGACCCAAGGCAGACCCCCTGGCTGGTCCAGAGCTAGTGTGGATGGGACTGTGCAAGGATATTCTCCTAGGAAGGCATGACTCTGGGGGTCACTGTAGTAATAACCTGCCACAATCTACCACAGACCCCTTTGTCTACTTTTGAAATCCAGAGTGAGAAGAAACTTTTCATCACATCGTCCATTCACCAGCTGATTAGGTACATTAAAAATGAAGGCTCCTTGAGAACCAAGGAAAAAAGGCAAGAAGATCCAAAAAGCAATGGATCCCATGAATAGTATGACATGACCCTGGTTGCAAGAAAGCCACAGTGGAGTGAAAAGGGTGCTTGCCTCTCATATCTACTCCTTTGATCAGGTTTTTTGGCTCCTGCAACATCCAGCGCCCCCACCCCGAAGATGTTCCCCTTCGTTCCTGCTGCACGTGCACCTGCAGTCCCCGTCTTCCATAAAGACAGGACAGTGCTGGGAAGGAAGGTCACAGGACATTGCAAACCTGTGCAGTTCTAAAGTAGAATGTAAGCTAGTGGGGGGCTTCAGGCAGATAGAAGACGGTGCCTGTGCTGTTGGTTAGAAGTAAAGCAACATGTTAAAAAGCAACCACCTACAGAAACGACACAAAAATCCAATTCAAAAGTGAGCAGAGAACTTGAATAAATATTTCTCTAAGGAAAATAAGCAGTCAATAAGTACATAAAAAGTGAATACCATTGGTTGTTAGGGAAATGCAAATGAAAACTTCAATTAGTTATCACATTTTATCTACTAGGATGAATATAATAAAACAAACAGGAAACAAAAGAAGCGTTGTCAAGGATATAGGTAAATTGGAATCCTCATGCATTGCTAATAGGAATGTAAAATGGTGTAGTCACTGTGAAAAACAATTGAGCATTTCCTGCAGAATTTAAACATAGAACTACGGTATGACTCAGCAATTCCACTTCTGAGGTATATATCCAAGAGAATTGAAAGCAGTAGCATTATTCACAAGAACCAAAAGTAGAAACAAGTCAAGTGTCCATCAACTGATGAATAAACAAAGTGTCATGTATATATACATATACACAATAGAATATTATTCAGTCATAAAGAAATGAAATTATGCTACATACCAAAACATGGATGGACCTTGAAAACATTATGCTAAATGAAACAAACCAGACACAAAAGGCCAGATAGTATATGATTCCACTTATACTGAGGTACCTAGAATAGGCAAATTCTTAGAGGCAGAAAGCAGAATAGAAGTTGCCAGGGGCTGGGGGTGGGGAGAATGAGGAGTTACTGTTTAATGGATACAGAGTTTATGCTGCAGATGATGGCAAAGTTTGGAATATAGAGCATGCGGATGGCTGCACGACCTTGTAAATATATTTAATGCAATGAATCATACAATTACAGGTGGTTAAAATTGTTAAGTTTATGTTACATGTATTTGTGTGTGTGTTAGTCACTCAGTCTTTGTGACCCCATGGACTGTAGCCCACCAGCCTCCTCTTTGCATGGAATTTTCCAGGCAGGAATACTTTTACCACAATAAAAAAGAAAAAGCTACGACTCATTGATTCCTCTCTCTGCCTATTTGATGACTTGGCTTTCACACTGTATCCTTTAACAATTTTTTTTGTCGTCCTCTTAGCCATGATGTTAACATCTTTAGAAAAAATTTTGATAAGGGGCCAATTTTGTAGAAAGCATACCCATCCCTCTCTTAGCTTACTTCCATGATCTGTGGCTTATCCCAGTGGGAGGATATCACCAACAGGCAAAACTTTTTACATGAAATCAAATTTTGAATTCGTGAATTCTCATTCTAAGCAAAGCTATAGAAAACATTTCTGGATTCTCAAAAGAATGATGTGACTACTCTAACCTTTTATTTCTATATGTTTTTAAACAGAAAAAAATTCCAGCAAGGTTTGAGAATCTTGCAGTCAATCACGCAAGGCCACAAGAGGTGGGCCATTTCCACTTTTTATGTCACAGAGGCTAGTGAACAAACCGAATACCCTCCATCCTTTTCAGGGGACCAAGAGGCAAACTGGATTATCTGTACTATATCTGGCAGGATCACAGTTTTTGCAGAAAAACATTTATTTTCCCTATCAAATCTCTTAGCACTTAGAAGACTCAGGATTTAATCACTTGTTGCAGCCGAGAAGTTGATATTCTGAACAATTTGCTGTATTTTCTTGAAAAAATTTTAAAAACTTTAAAGCAATTCATATAACAAGTTCTGACACGTGCTCACCTTTACTTATAAATAAGACTCTTGATTGAGAAACGAAGAGAGAGAAGTAAGAGGAAGTATCCTTTAGGTAAAATAAATGGGTAAAATAAGAAAAATGCTTGGATCTCTGTTTACGTAAAGGCTAAGTCTAGGCACAAGCATACTGTAAAGGAAGGAGGAATATATGAGCAAGGAATGTGAGCACACACCTCTGAGGGAACCTCAGGAAACATTTGCTGCCTTTTGTAGGAGAAAAGATTGGGTCAATTCATCAAAATTAATATTCCTAAGTTATATGTTAGAATAAAAAGGCATATTTAAAATAAATCAGTAAATGAGTCAGAATTTTATTGACAGTTAGTTGACTGATTTTAAGCAGTAATTTGTTTTAAAATATTCATATGTAATGACTTGTAAGACTTAGGAGGTATTTTCTGCTGAATATGATTTACAGTCCATTCCTGGACTTTTAGGCACCTAAGATACTTGTATGAAGTTAAAAAAGTGAAAATGTTAGTCGCTTAGTCGTGTACAACTCTTTGCGATCCTATGGACTGTAGCCCACCAGGCTCCTTTGTCCATGGAATTCTCCAGGCAAGAGTATTGGAGTAGGTAGCCATTCCCTTCTCCAGGGGATCTTCCTCACCCAGGAACTGAACCTCGGTCTCCCACATTGCATGCAGATTCTTTACCGCCTAAGCCACCAGGGAAGATACATGTATAGAAACCACAAAGGTTACATTTCTCTATACACGTGAAATTTACTGTTCTACTCAAAGGCAAGTGATGGTCATCAATATGGGTAGAAATTTGGGTTGGGGTGATGGCCCACAGATGGTGAGGGACAGGTAAAGTTCAAAACAGAAAGACAGTTGAAAGACAATGTCAGCAGAAACTTCCTAGGTACCTAATGAAAACTGAAGCTGTTCTTTGTTTTTCCAGATTGGAAAGCTAGTCTGATTTCAGGGGCAAGAAACTATGTCTCCTGACGGCCTCCCTCACCCCCTGCATCTAAACTGCCTGCTAACCATCATCTCAAATTCCCTTAATTGAAACCCCCCATTATTAGACATAAATACCATTGACATTTAAATATTTAATAGAGTTAGCCACCTGGCATGAAGGGAATCCCTTCAGTTTAAGGGATAATAGCAATTCTTTACTTTTACCTTTTTGGATCAGGGTGATGATTTCTGCCCAGGGCCCCTGCTGCTGGTGCTGCTGCTAAGTCACCTCAGTCGTGTCCGACTCTTAGCGACCCCATGGACCGCAGCCTACCAGGCTCCTCCATCCATGGGATTTTCCAGGCAAGAGTACTGGAGTGGGGTGCCATTGCCTTCTCCGGCCCAGGGCCCCTAAAGAAGGGCAATAAAGCCCTTAGAAGAAAATGAAGGTATCAAAGGAGGGATGAGCACATGTGCATGCGCATGCACACACACACACACACACACACACATACACACACGCTCGCACACGTGCATGCACACATGCGCACAGTTGAGCATGTCCCATATGACCTCCCTATAACCTCTACTTTGCCAGGTTGTGATGAGGTCTCCAGTTCTTTATGTTCCACTCATAAGTGACCCTGGAAAGTAATTTTCTCTCTCTAATCCAGAAGCACTGGATAATGAAATGAGAACCTACCCCAGAATGTGAGGAATGCTCGTAAAATAATGACAAATGACTTTGCAATTTCCTTTGACTAAGACATTTATTGGTTGGTAGATTAAATCATTCTCTGATTTCTTTATAAATCTTTTTAAAATTATCAGAGTTAAAACTTGTGAAGAGAAATTTGTTTTAAAGAAACCATTTTATTATTTGGAGTGCACAGGTTTTTTATTTAATAATAAGTGCTTTTTAATATGAAAGCAATTTATGCTTACTAAAGAAAATTAGAAGAATACTTGTAACCAAAAAGAAAAAACACCCACTATGCTGATCACAAACATATCTGTTAGTATTTTGACATCATTTTTAGAGCCTTTCCATACTTAAGTATTTGTGCTTTTATTTTACATAATTGAAGTCATACTGTATTTACAGTTTTCACACTTGATTTTTATACATTTAATATTTCATCATTTTACATTTGTTACAAAGCCTTTCTAAAAGTGTGTTTTTTTAAAAAAAAAAAACCATTAAATATTCTAACAAAAAGATGTAGTAAATCTTACCTTTACAGTCGGGTTATTAGGTATTTAGATTCCCAGAATGACCATATTGGTAGGACATTGCCAGACTCTCATAGAACCAGGAACACCACAAGTTTGAGTTTATAAATTCTTTAGAGATAATTTAAGGTAATTTTATTACCCTGGTGAACAGGGATTAGTGTTTTCTTCAATTATCAACCTTTTTTTTTAAAGGTTTTGTCTGTACTTTTGCTTTTCTAAATTAACTTAGTAATGGCAGTGATCGTTTCAGTGGCTTGTAAAACGTGAGTTATCTCCTGTGGGGACCTGAATGAGAAGAAAATCCAAAAATGAGAGGATGTGTGTGAACATATAGCCGATTCACTTTTACAGCAGAAACTAACACAGCATTGGGAAGCAACTATACGCCAATAAAGACTAATGAAAAAAAGGAAGTTACCTCTCTTCTAGCTGACTGTGGAAACAGTAGCAGGGCATTCCAAGACACTTCGTTGGAGCAAGTAAAAGAACAAAAGGAACATATTTTATTATGCAAATATGTGCTTTTCCACCTAGAGCAGGTTAGCTGAAAATGGAGAAAGTGGCAGGCCCAGTTTTCTGCCAAGTTATTAGTGCTTCTCTTACAATTAAACTCAGATCTACTTAGTGATTATTACTATTAACTCTCCAATAATTTTTAGCAATTAAAAATTATCCACCTGATTTACTAAAATAGCTCATGTCCCCCATTTTCTATTAAAGACATTTTTCCATGTTAAGGTTTTAACACCTGATCTATGAAAACTCTTTGATTAGAATACCTACCAGTTGCAAGCCTTGTGATGACTAGTGATAAACCAAATCATTCTGATTTGCTTGAATAAAACAAAAAGAAATTTTTTAAAAAGACTGGAGAAACCGAAGGGTAGTGCTGGCTTCATGTATTGAATAGCCTGACCTGGATCAAATTATGTGTTAGGTCCTAATTGTCCATTTCTACATCTTTTCATTCTGGATTTCCCTGGACGCTCAGTCATGTCTGACTCTGCGACCCCATGGACTGTAGTCCACCAGGCTCCTCTGTCCATGGAATTCTCCAGGCAAGCATACTCAAGTGGGTTGCCATTTCCTCCTCTGGGGGAGTTTCCTGATGCAGGGATTGAACCCGCATCTCTTGAGTCTCCTGCATTGGTATATTTTTCACCACTGCACCACCTGGGAAGCCCTGCCCTGGCTACTATCCATTATCCAATGAGCCTTTTCTCTGCTTGTGATTAAGAAATCTACCTCAGTGTTAGCCTCCAAACTCTACCTCTATTATAGCTGTGCATGCGTTGATATTATATATGAAGAGAGAGATGACTCTTTGATGAATTAATACCTGCAATGTGGGCAATGTGAAATGAAATCTTTTGCAAGACCTAAGTCTAATTCATTTCACACTGCCCACGTTGCAGTCATTAATTCATCACATAGTCATTGTGTGCCTGCAATAAACCATGAGCGTAGCGTGATCTTCCTAGTCACTCAATAAATATTTGCTGAATGAATAAATGTGACCCCGAAGAGGCAGGTGACTGTCGTGAATCGTTATGAAATGTCAGTTCTTAACATTTGATCAATTGAAGAACAACAACCCAGAACAGACGGACCTGTGAGGAGGAGAATTGGTGCCAAGATCAGGTTATGCTGACTACAGTATTTTAATATATTCATGTTGCTTACCCCTGCAGGGCTAGGAGCTTACATAGCATTAACAGGTCATCATTATAATAAATTCCTTGTCTGACCTTAGCCAGAACCATGCACAGCTAGGTGGAAAGGAGTGTGAGAACTTAGTTGATACATTACCTAAATAATTGGATTTCTCAGGTTTGGGTATTAACTGTTGATTTTCTCACACTGAATGCAATATGGAGGCATCCACAGATTATAAAAGAACCAGAACCATGTATCATAAGGCCTTCCAGGGTGAACATTATTGTTTGCACTCAACCAGCATCCAGTCACTCTATTTCAGCAGAAGCCCAACTTTTGTCAGAAGTAAGTCAGTGCGTTAGGGGTGGTCAGCTTTCATTCAGAGGAAGATTGCCAGACCTTTAAGAGGTACTGAGAGGTTTCTTGTTGCTCTGGAATTTTTGACTTGGATCTAATGTAGCCCAGTCAGTAAAGAATCTGCCTGCAGTGCAGGAGATCCGGGTTTGATTCCTGGGTTAGAAAGATTCCCTGGAGAAGGAAATGGCAACTCACTCCAGTATTCTTGCCTGGAGAATCCCAGGAACAGAAGAGCCTGGCAGGCTATAGTCCTTGGGGTCGCAAGAGTCGGACACAACAGGGACTCAACCACCACTGCCAAGCGTGTATTCCAAGTTTAATGCTGGCAACAGTGATTTCAGCACTCGAGAAAAGACCTTAGCTGGATGAGACATTGGTTGTTTCCCTTTGTGAGAGGAGAGTGCGTGAGTTTTATTTTGGATGTAAATGTAAGAAAGCCAAGAAGATATGTAAGGATGTATGAATATTGAGCAGCCGAAAAGGTAAATGCCAGTAGACACGTGACATTTTCTGTCCCAACATGAAACCACCCTCTTGCCTTGATTTGTCCTGCTTCTTTCTCAGTGTATTCAGGAAGGGTAAATCTCATGCTGGTATATAGCGGAGCCAAGTGGTTCAGAAAGAGAGCTGCGAAGATCAGCCAGGAGATGAGTATAATAGTTTAGGTGAGAAACTATAAAAAGACTTAACTTGGATCAGCACAGGAGGCTAGAGAAGTGGTGGTTGCAGAAGAGAAAGCAGAGAAAGAATCAGCAGGGATTCAGAATGACAAGCTGAGGAAGAGGGAAACATCAAAGATGATTCTGCGGCTTGAGACTTTGTTGACACCATTAGCAGAAATTGGAAGTCTAATGGGAGGAAAGCATTGCAGAGCACGGCATACGTGCACTCAGTTTTAAAGATTCACTTGTTTACAACACATCCTTTTGGATACTTGGGGGGCCACGGTCTGTGCCGTGAGGTTTTGCAGGTGGTGGAATCACACAGACCTACTCAAGCTATAGTCTGCAGGCTCACCAGCTTTGTGGGAGCCTCCTGGAGCATGGTGCTCTGCCTGTGTTGGTCATTCTTGGGATATAGTAGGCATTAAAGATCTATATTTGTTCAACCCACTGTGTGTGGCAGCTATTTGCTATTTTGTGCCAGTCTCCTCTGTTTTAGCTAGATTATGCCTTTTTTTTTTTCCCCCAGAGAAATAAGCTCTTTTCCTATGTATGTATTCTTTGTGTAACTTTACTTAAGGCACCTTGTCTTCCTCTGACCAAGAGCTGGGCATGTGATATAAGCTAGGTCAATGTTTCATCTTCTCCAAGGTCTTTAAATCTTAAGTAGAGTGGGGCATATTATTAAAACAATTGGTCTCGATTTGTTTCAGCCTATGAATCCTAAAAGACTATCTGTCTTTAGAGATGTCCGAGAAATCCTCGTTCCTGATTTTTTCAAACCCAATTCCCCAACCTTCCAACAATTGTCTTTTCTGCTTATCATCTATCACAGCTGATGTTTGTTGCTTTCAATTATAAAAATCTTGCTACAGAAATAGTCATATAGCTAGCGGTCCTCCACCTTCTTATATGAGCAGTATTCTAAGCCATTTAGAGCAATAATTAATCTAGTTTTCTTATAGAAACAAATAGTGTAACTGACTGTGGGAAATCTCCTAGTGTTTGAACATCATTTATATTGGGAAGTAATTCATATCTAGCCTGGGCCTCACCTATAAAAAGTTAAAACTGTAAATATTGAAGAAACTACTTAGAGGTGGGATACCCTGCAATATTATTATGTGGCTAATCCAAGTTAAGGCAAGCCTGGATGTAGCTGGACATCTTTTTAAAATTTAACCATGCAGAAGGATGCACTCCAGCTCTTCTCAGGTTATCACGTCTCAACTCTCAGTGAAGAATTACTTACCTCTTTATTAGAACCCACTGTGTTGGAGGGAAGAGATAAACTGGCAGATTGGGACTGTCATACTCACTCTACTATATATAAAATAGATAACCAGTAAGGACTTCCTGGTGGCTCAGATGGTAAAGTGTCTGCTTACCATGCGGGAGACCTGGGTTCGATCCCTGGGTCAGGAAGATCCTCTGGAGAAGGAAATGGCAAACCACTCCAGTATTCCTGCCTGGAAAATCCCATGGACGGAGGAGCCTGGTAGGCTACAGTCCACGGGGTTGCAAAGAGTTGGACACGACTCAGCAACTTCACTCACCTAACTAGGACCTGGGGCTTCTCAGGTGGGACTAGTGGTAAAAAATCCACCTGCTAGTGCAGGAGACATAAGAGACACAGGTTTGATCCCTGGGTCAGGAAGTTTCCCTGGAGAAGGACATGGCAACCCAACCAGTATCCTTGCCTGGAGAATCCCATGGACAGAGGAGCCTGGTGGGCTATAGTCCATAGAACCTCAAAGAATTGGACAAAACTGAAGTGACTTAGCACATAAGGACAGTATAGCAGGGAACTCTACTCAATACTGTGCAATGACCTATATGGGAAAAGAATCTAAAAAAGTGTGGATATATGTGTGTGTGTGTATGTGTATGTATCACTGATTCACTTCACATACAGCAGAAAGTAACACAATCTTATAAATCAACTATACTCCAATAAAAATTAAAAAAAAATTAACCCACCATATTAAAGTCAGCAAGTCTACAGCATGTTACAATTATGGGAACTGTACTAGCCATCATTTAAGGATTATTGAATTTCATTGTCTTGATCACAAAACATAAATTTGATGAGAGCTTATCCTCCTTGTCTGTTGAGAGATAAGCATGTGAGATGTGTGTGGTTCATATGGGCAAGGATGGGAAGAAGGAAAACTCCAGTAGACTGCAAGTGGAGTGTAAATTGGTACATTTTGGAAGTTATTTGATTATAGCTAGGAATGTAAAACCAGCTTGAACATCTGGAAGATCACGGTTCACGTATTGCTGAAGCCTGGCTTCGAGAATTTTGAGCATTACTTTACTAGCGTGTGAGATGAGTGCAATTGTGCGGTAGTTTGAGCATTCTTTGGCATTGCCTTTCTTAGGGACTGGAATGAAAACTGACCTTTTCTGGTCCTGTGGCCACTGCTGAGTTTTCCAAATTTGCTGGCATATTGAGTGCAGCACTTTCACAGCATCATCATTCAGGATTTGAAATAGCTCAACTGGAATTCCATCACATCCACTAGCTTTGTTTGTAGTGATTCTTTCTAAGGCCCACCTGACTTCACATTCCAGGACGTCTGGCTCTAGGTGAGCGATCACACCATTGTGATTATCTGGGTGAAGATCTTTTTTGTACAATTCTTCTGGAGATCCAACCAGTCCATCCTAAAGGAGATCAGTCCTGGGTGTTCATTGGAAGGACTGATGCTGAAGCTGAAACTCCAGTACTTTGGCCACCTCATGCGAAGAGTTGACTCATTGGAGAAGAGGATGACAGAGGATGAGATGGCTGGATGGCATCACTGACTGTATGGGCATGAGTTTGAGTAAACTCTGGGAGTTGGTGATGGACAGGGAGGCCTGGCGTGCTGTGATTCATGGGGTTGCAAAGAGTCGGACATGACTGAGTGACTGAACTGAACTGAGGAATGTGAAAAATATGCATTTTCCACGAACCAGTAAACTTGGGAACTGGAATGTCTGACACAGGCATAGATGCATACTCATTGTAGCATTATTTATAGTAACAAATGTTGAAAACAGTCTGTGAGTCTTAGAATGAGGAGAATGAATAAGTAAAATATACATGCTGTTCAGATTTTTTAAAATGCCCAGGTTTATTTGTATGAAACATGGCTAATTCACAAATATAATGTTGAATAGAAAATGAGTAAGTTGCAAATTGATAGAGAGAGTAACTAGAGTATGATACCAGTATTCTAAATTTTATATAACTCTTACTAAACTATGATATTTATGGATATATATACATATTCATGTACATGTGTATAAAAACAAAAATGGATTGGAAGGCAATTCATAAATTCCCTATTTTTCCTTCTGAGGATGGGAGAAATGTGTTGGGTGTGAAGGAAAATGAAGACTTCAACTTTATATGGAATGTTTTACTTTTTATTTGATTGTGTTCTTAAAATAGTTTTGAAGGTATTTTGGAAAATGTTAAAAATTACCATTTTTTCATTATTGATAATGTTGATGCTGCCAACTATTTTTCTGTATTTTTGTTTTGTCAAAACCAAAAATCTTCTCAAGTCCACCACTATCTATGTATGACACAAGATCAAGATGCTTGATTCATTCCTTCATTTTTCAACACATATGTGTTACTTGACTGCTATGTATAAGACACCATGTTTGGTACAATAGAAAATAACAAAGGCATAGAAGACATCAGTTCAGTTCAGTTTAGTCATTCAGTCATGTCTGACTCGTTGCGATTCCATGGACTGCAGGATACCAGGCCTTCCTGTCTATCACCACCTCCCGGAGTCTACTCAAACACACGTCCATTGAGTTGGTAATGCCATCCAGCCATCTCATCCTCTGTTGTCCCCTTCTCCTCCTGCCTTCAATCTTTCCCAGGATCAGTGTCTTAGTCCTTTTCTAAAGGATCTTGTGGCTTTAGAACTAAGTCCTTCTTGTAAACAGTACATATGGGCTTAGGCATGCCTCAATGTAGAGATATTTTCAATAGGCACATGACATGAAATTATTTCAGTTGTTATGAACTTACATATGGGTGGGCTTAACTCTATGAAAACATAACAAGAAAATCACCACTTATGAAAGATTAAATGAGAGTGTGATTGACACTTTAAAAAAGAATTATTCCTTTTTTAAAAAGTGATTGATTGTAGGTCCCTTTTTCAAAGATACAAAATCTGATGCTATTTTTTAAAAATCTCTTTGCATTGACTTTTTTGGGTAGCACATTCATTATGTAAAGTAAAGAATACCAGTTTAGACAGAGACGTTTCACCTGGAGAGTGTTTCACTGCTACACAGTACGTAGGTCAAGCCTGCGTGAGACATGTAGGTGGAGACCTTCATAGTAGCTCCTTGTCTGGCTCTGCACTCTTTTCTGGAAAATTGCTGATTATACTCAGAGTGTCTTCTATCCATTTCTGCATCATCATTTTTTATGCTTTCCCAGTATCTCTCTATAATATCGATATTCCAAGTGGCTAAATTGGATCATACTTGGGCTGGAAATCCAGTGGAAAACCATCATCTGGGGTGCCTCCCCAATGCAGATGCCACAGGAATATAACAGGTTGATATAATAGGTGTTAAGAAACACAGAAAGCTGCAAATAGGGAAAGAATTTATTTGGGAAGAATTGCATTGGGGAGACATGGATTAGGGTAAAACTAAGTGCTCTGGGGAAGAGAAAGAATCAGGGGCTTAAAAAGGCAAAAGCTGTGAGACTTCCCTGGTGGCCCAATGGTTAGGACTCCACACTTGAGCTGCAGGGGGCACAGGTTTGATCCCTGGCTGGGCAATTAAGATCCTGCATGCCACGTGGCATAGCCAAAAGAATTTTCAAAAAAATTTGTTTTAAAGGCAAAAGCCATGAGGCTATACTCTGATACAAGAAAGGAAATATTTGTCTGTAATGCATGGCAGTCACAAATTGTTTTAAGATAAGGGTCTGATAAGTAGATAGACTGTCACAAGTTATTTTAGGTTAAGAACTCAATAGGTATTTCAGCTGTCACAAGTTATTTTAGGATAAGGGTCTGATAAGTATCTTGAGTTTCTGGCAGATGTTCTGGATGCCTTCATTAGGACAATAAGTGACCTAAAGGTCAGATTCCATCCAGGACAAGATGTGCAAAAATCACACGTCTGCAGTGGCCTCTCAGTTCTATTTAGAGAGCTCTCTTGGCAAAACCAATTCCATTTTTATTTTCCTTCCATACAATGACAGTGGATGGAACATACAAATTATTGTTGCAGATGCCAATAGTGGGGGAAACAAGGTGAAGAATGGTAAGCTGAAAGCTATCTATCAGAAGTCAAAGAATCACACCTCTGCCCTGACTAGAAAGGGGATGGCGGATGAGTTTTAGAAGAAGGGGCAGAATCCAAATATGGTCTGTGCTTTTCATAGAGCTAATTAGAAAGGTCAAAGTCATCAGTGAAAGCAAAGAGAATTGATAATGCACTCTAGGTGAGAGGAGAGGAACTTGAAGGGTGCTGATAAGGCAGACTGTCTTTCAAGGTCTGTACCTTCAGTAGAAACTCAACGTGTGTTCATTGACTGAGGTCTTGAATATTGAATGCATCGTACATGCATGAATCTTCTGGGACATCAAAAGGAGTTTGAATCCACAGCATATACAGCTTACTACCTCTGAAGGTAAAGGTTGAAACATGACACTCACAAGAGCCCTGCCCTTGAAGGCTGATCCTGGATTGGTTCCCTCAGCTAATACAATGGCTTTCCACATTGTCTGTGCTCCCTTTTTGCACCTTGTCTGTGCTCTCTTTTCCCTGAGGAACCAGGTTCGATGTGATGGAAAAACCTTGTCTGTGCTCCCTTTTCCCGGAGGAACCAGGTTCGATGTGATGGAAAAACCCCTAAGCAATTACAGAGAGACAAAAAATGGCAGACTGCCTCTGTGTGAGTGTGTGTGTGTGAGAGAGAGAGAGAGAAAGAGCAAGAGAGAAAGAGAAGAGGACAGAAGTATAAATGGGGAGTGGGCGGAGGGGAGCAGAAACAGAGAAGCAATAACATCCTTAATTCTTTTTATGAATGTGTGACTTTTGTCCTTTAGTTTTTGTTCCTTCTCTGTCACTTTTCTTGAAATTGTAAGTGAAAGATACAGCCTCAGTATTTGGTGAACAAAATGTGTCCAAAGATCTCTCCCCAGGGATCTTGCTTATACTATTTTCCCTAGTATTAGGAGGCAAGGAGAACCTTAGTGTTCCTCTAGGGTCTGGTCACTGGTGTCCTTGACTCAAGCAAGGTGCACTGTACGGCAGGTGTCACTGAAAAGCCAGGAAAAAAGCTGTCAACCACAGTGTATGTTGGCATTCAGATGTGATGCGTTCCTTGGGGATTGCTATATTTGGCAAGGTATTGAGGTAGATAAAGCAGGAGAGATTTGAAAACTGCATAGTGAACCTTCCCTTGTTGTTTTATATGTCAAAAAAAGATATAATTTAAAATGCATGTGAGAAAAGGGTATTTTTGAAAGTTTTAAAAAAGAAAGACCAAGAAGTACTTTCAACTAATATGTATTAAAGGTTATTTGCCTGCATAGATAAGATGGTCTTGTTGCTAGGCAACAGAAGCACCAAGACAATGGTGGGCCAGAAAGGTAGAGGAACTCATGAGTATTTTAGTGTGAATTCTTGCCACAATAGGAACTAGGCTGATGAGCTTCTCCTATAATGGGAAGTGGCAGAAATGATCTAATAGACTGAGCGAGGTGAGGTGTCTTGATTTATTTGCCTAATATGCCAAATTTTTGTGTGATACAGTTAATATTTTTAACTCAGAATGGCCTGTTTATCTGAGATTTTTTCAACTTTCTAGCTTGTGATGACTCTGTCAGTCAGAAGCTCCAGGATCTCAGAGTATATTAGACAAATATTACAGGCAGCAGCAAAGCTTGATTATCATAGCAGTGTGAATGTGGTGTATTTCAAATTAGAAACAAGGACTTTTGATTCTTCAGTCACCTATCAAAGAAATTTGGTTGTCACTTAGAAGTAACAGATGTTAAAGTGTATTTCATATCATAATTTTTTTTCCATAGGGATATAAATGCTGTTCATTTCAAGAATTCAAAATTTTGGATATTTGGCATGCACAGTTCTTATTCTAGATCCCATAGTCTTTAGAACTCTTATTTTATCATTCTTATTACTAAAAAGTTTTATGGGAGGTAAAGAAGGTAAGTATCTCCAGAAAAAAAAATGTTGAAGAAAAGAAACAGGGGGCTTTATAATTATTTTATGTTGGCAGAGTTAAAAGTCAGGAAATGGTTGAAATTAATTGGGTCAGAGGCTTCTATAGTAGTTTATTTACAAGAAAGTCCTTATAAGAATTGGTGAAGATTATTCATTCACTGTCAATCATATACTTACAATGTAGGATTGATTTCCTTATGGTCTTTATTTGAAGAGCTTGAAATACCAACACAGTATTACTTTATTACAGTCATGATTTCAGAGGTTCACAAGATTGCAAAATTTCAATTTTTTAAAAACTTTTTATTTTTTTCATTTATTTTTATTAGTTGGAGGCTAATTACTTTACAATATTGTAGCGGTTTTTGCCATACATTGATATGAATCAGCCATGGATTTACATGTGTTCCCCATCCCAATCCCCCCTCTCGCCTTCCTCCCCATCCCATCCCTCTGGGTCTTCCCAGTGCACCAGCCCTGAGCACTTGTCTCATGCATCCAACCTGGGCTGGTGATCTGTTTTACCCTTGATAGTATGCTTGTTTCAATGCTATTCTCTCAGAACATCCCACCCTCGCCTTCTCCCACAGAGTCTCAAAGTCTGTTCTGTACATCTGTGTCTCTTTTTCTGTTTTGCATATAGGGTTATCATTACCATCTTTTTAAATTCCATACATATTCGTTAGTATACTGTATTGGTGTTTATCTTTCTGGCTTACTTCACTCTGTATAATGGGCTCCAGTTTCATCCATCTCATTAGAACTGATTCAAATGAATTCTTTTCAAAGGCTGAGTAATATTCCATGGTGTATATGTACCACAGCTTCCTTATCCATTCGTCTGCTGATGGGCATCTAGGTTGCTTCCATGTCCTGGCTATTATAAACAGTGCTGTGATGAACATTGGGGTGCACGTGTCTCTTTCAGATCTGGTTTCCTTGGTGTGTATTCCCAGGAGTGGGATTGCAGGGTCATATGGCAGTTCTATTTCCAGTTTTTTAAGGAATCTCCACACTGTTTTCCATAGTGGCTGTACTAGTTTGCATTCCCACCAACAGTGTAAGAGGGTTCCCTTTTCACCACACCCTCTCCAGCATTTATTGCTTGTAGACTTTTGGATAGCAGCCATCCTGACTGGTGTGTAATGGTACCTCATTGTGGTTTTGATTTGCATTTCTCTGATAATGAGTGATGTTGAGCATCTTTTCATGTGTTTGTTAGCCATCTGTAAGTCTTCTTTGGAGAAATGTCTGTTTAGTTCTTTGGCCCATTATTTGATTGGGTCATTTATTTTTCTGGAATTGAGCTGCAGGAGTTGCTTGTATATTTTTTAGGTTAATCCTTTGTCTGTTGCTTCATTTGCTATTATTTTCTCCCATTCTGAAGGTTGTCTTTTCACCTTGCTTATAGTTTCCTTTGTCATGCAAAAGCTTTTAAGTTTAATTAGGTCCCATTTGTTTATTTGTGCTTTTATTTCCAATATTCTGGGAGGTGGGTCATAGAGGATCCTGCTGTGATTTATGTCATAGTTTTGGAAGTTTTGGCCACAGCAATCAGAGCAGAAAAAGAAATAAAAGGAATCCAGATAGGAAAAGAAGAAGTGAAACTCTCACTGTTTGCAGATGACATGATCCTCTACATAGAAAACCCTAAAGACTCGACCAGAAAATTGCTAGAGCTAATCAATGAATATAGTAAAGTTGCAGGATATAAAATTCACACACAGAAATCCCTTGCATTCCTATACACTAACAATGAGAAAACAGAAAGAGAAATTAAGGAAACAATACCATTCACCATTGCAACAAAAAGAATAAAATACTTAGTACTATATCTACCTAAAGAAACAAAAGACCTATACATAGAAAACTGTAAAACACTGATGAAAGAAATCAAAGAGGACACAAATAAATGGAGAAATATATCGTGTTCATGGATTGGAAGAATCAATATTGTCAAAATGGCTATTCTACCCAAAGCAATCTATAGATTCAATGCAATCCCCATCAAGCTACCAACGGTATTCTTCACAGAACTAGAACAAATAATTTCACAATTTGTATGGAAATACAAAAAACCTCAAATAGCCAAAGCAATCTTGAGAAAGAAGAAGGGAACTGGAGGAATCAACCTGCCTGACTTCAGGCTCTACTACAAAGCCACAGTCATCAAGACAGTATGGTACTGGCACAAAGACAGAAATATAGATCAGTGGAACAAAATAGAAAACCCAGAGATAAATCCACGTACCTATGGACACCTTATCTTCGACAAAGGAGGCAAGAATATACAATGGCAAAAAGACAACGTCTTTAACAAGTGGTGCTGGGAAAACTGGTCATCCATTTGTAAAAGAATGAAACTAGAACACTTTCTAACACCATACACAAAAATAAACTGAAAATGGATTAAAGATCTAAATATAAGACCAGAAACTATAAAACTCCTAGAGGAGAACATAGGCAAAACACTCTCTGACATAAATCACAGCAAAATTTCAAATTTTATAAAGAGTGAAGTGGTTTTATATGTGAACTTTAGTTTAATCCCAAAATAGCAGCTATCCAGGATTCCCATAGAACTTGAATGTAATAATGTGTAAGTCCCACTCTCATGCCTATCCTCATTCACATAGACTGCTCTTAAATTGAGTTAGATTCCAAAGTGATAAAAATTGAATGTTTATCTAACTGGCCTGAGGACCCAGTGATTTCAAAGACCCAATGTTGATGACTACAAAGAAAGGCCAAAACAATCGTGAAAAGAGTTCTCTGTAGTAGCTTCTTCATTACATAACTTGATTAATGAGTCAAGAATTTATAAAAAATCATTACCTCAATTCCACTTCCTCATATATATCCAAAAGAATAAAAGCAGGGACTTAAGCATATACTTGTAACCAATGTTCACAGCAGCATTATTCACAATAACCAAAAGGTGGACCCAACCCAAGGGTCCACTGACAAATGAATGGATAAAGTGTGGAACATACACATAATGAAATATTACTCAGCCTTCAAAAGAAATGGAGTTCAGGTACTTTCTATTAATACAACAGGAACAAACCTTGAAAATGTTATGCTGAATGAAATAAGACACAAAAGAACAAATAATGTATGATTCTATTTATATGAGGAACCTAAGTAGTCAAATCCATAAAGACAGGAAATAGAACAGTGATTACCAGTGGCCAGCAGAAGAGGGAAATGGGAATCACTATTAAAAAGGGGTAGAGCTTCAGAATGGGTTGATGAAAAAGTTCTGGAGGTGAGTGGTGGTGATAGGTACACAACAGTGTGAATGTACTTAATGCCACTGAACTGTACACTTATAACAGTTAAAATGGTCAATTTTATGTATACTTTACCACACGGAGGAAAAAAAAGAAATGATCACTGAAAAAGAATCATCTCATCCTAACTCAGCGTTTGAAATATTCCTTGCTGAACCTGTGCCTGTCTGCTTTTTCCACTCCTGACCTCAGGTGCAAAAGTATAGCAGTGACATCACAGTGGGCCTTAATTTAAACTCTGGTAGGATACTGCAAGGTCAGTGTAATAACTTCCTCTCTTGGAAATTTTTCTTTCTGTTGCTTTCCTGAAGCATTATTTATTTATCTGTTTACTTGCTAAGGTCAGCTTCATGCTTGGAGCAGCACGGAGATGACAAGAGAAAAGCCTAGTTTTTCCTGCCCTGGCTGGAGCTGGTAGGACAGATGGCAGGGTACAGACAGCAGGTCCACAGACTGGACAGATGGCCCAAGTTTTATTCTCAAGTAGAATGCTAGTCTTGGGATTTGGGTGCAGTTATATCAGTCAACTGGTGGGTCTAAGTTTCCATTACCAAGGAAGAAATGAGAGTGGCAGGGGTCTCTCAGAAAAATGATTAAGTAAGGAAAATGGAGGAAGGGTGCTTACTGACCTGGTGCACTCAGATGACCAGTGGGAAGAAACACTCTAAATGCTCTTTGACACTGTGCCTGTTCATGGTCAGGTTTCCTCCAGAGAGGTTAGCTGTGTTAGCATCTTCATGTCTCAGCCCAGTGAATACCCACAACCTTCAGGCAGCCTTCAGACAACCTCTGTAACCTTCACAAAAGATGTCTCTGTTTCAGTTGAAGTCAGATCTAAAAATAGACTGGGTTTGGTGGGTGTGGAGGATGATGACGCCACATTTGGTCTTGAATATGATCCAAGATTTGAAAAGTGAAGAAAGCAAGGTTGATAGGACTACTTGAGTGAATAGGGGCTACTTGAGTGAATTATCTTCCAGATTTACACTAGGGATGCTAATTTTAGCCTAAGCTTCCTACTTCTGATCCAGACTGGTTGAAAATCTGAGTTTTCTTTTATTCACTTTTAAGCTCTTACTATTTCTCAGTATCCTAGGAAGTCCCAATGGAACACTGTTTTAAAAGCTATTGCATAGCCTGTGATTTCTGGAACACATTCATAGACACTATTCTTTATACTCACAGAGGTTTACATTCATTGGATGGACACATATCCAAGAACAGAAACAGTTTTCAAGCAAAACAATTAGTAAGGGGTCATTAGGGTTTGTATTTGTTGTGGACTTTTGTAAAAAATATTATATGGTAAAGTAGACCTATTCCTCAGAAGTATACATGTCTATGAATTTTAACATAGATTATTAGGTTTTATCCACATTGGCAGTGCATACAAACTGAGTCACTAGTGCCATAGTTGACACACAATAAATAAATGAATACATTTGTGGAAAGTTAAAATCATCCTAAAATGTAATAGAAGATAATCAAGATAGAGGTTTTAGGTCCTATGGAATAGCTCTAGAATATATATATTTCAGGATTGGTTTGTAATAGAAAGTTAATAAATATTTGTCAAGCAGACAATAATGTATGTAGCAGGGGGAAAAAAAAAGTATAAAATGGAGGCTTTGCTTTCCCTAAGTTTAATACTATCTTAGGACAGGGAAAATACACACTTGCAAAATTTAAAAATATGAGAAATGATATAAGTTCCCAAATCAATAGAACTATGCCTAAGGCCCGTAAGAATTCAGAGGAAAAGTCAATGTGGGTGAAATTAGGGCTGTTTCTCTTAGAAGATAAGGTTTAGGACAAAGCTCCATTTATCCATTAATAGCCCCTCCATTCCCCTGGGGTCGATAGATTTAGAACAGACATCAGAGAGCCACCCTGTCAGTTGGTTCTCGTCACCAGCTGACCAGGTAGTCGGCCCAGGAGATTAAATGCCTCAGGGAAGAATAGGTCAGTTTATGTATTAGTTTAGATCAAGATTGCCAACATATAATGGAATCAGTGACAAGCAGCACTGAAGTCTCTGGGAAGCATTTTAAAATGCAGATTCCTGGGCTCTACCCAGACCTGCTGAGTGAGAATTACTGAGGTAGAGCCCAGAAACTGGCAATTTTAAAAGCTCCCTAAGTGATTCTACTGTGCCCTCAAGGTTAGGAGCCAGACTAGAAAAGCTGGTGGGAGGGATGTAGTGGGTAGAGATGGTAAAAATCCAATTTCATCAAGAAGTAAACATTTATATAATCTTAGAAACAACTGAGGGCTTCCCCGGTAGCTCAGCGGTAAAGAATGTGCCTGCAATGCAGGAGGCGGAGGTTTGATCTTTAGGTCAGGAAGATCCCCTGGAGGAGGGCATGGCAATACATTTCAGTATTCATGCCTGGAGAATCCCATGGACTGAGGAACCTGGTAGGCTACAGTCCATAGGGTCACAAAGCGTCAGACATGACTAAAGCGATGACTTAGCATGCACGCAGAAACAACTGAATCACTGGCTATCCCTTTGTTTTTTGGGGTCCAAATATTTTAGCCTTGTCAAATGGCTTATTCCAGACCCATGTCTGTGGTTAAGGATGGTGACATGGTCTGGAGCCTCCCTGCACTATGACCTGAAATAACTGATTGATATCTGTGGCTCTGAATGTGTTTGCCAAACGACACAGGAGGCTTTGCTTGGTATGGACATTAGATTATTTTTTGCCATTGTTTCCTCTCCTGGTTCTTGTTAGTCACGATGCCATCTCTTAGAATTGTGTCTGATGTTACTGAACTCAGGGGCCTCCACTTTTACAGCATCTATCCGCCTGAACACAGCGCCCCCGACCCTGAGAGGCGTGGCTTCTCCATCAGTAACTCGACAAAGCTTCAGTGGTTGGTACAGATGCTACATTGCACCAACAAAAGATTCCCTAGGAGGGTTTTTGGGGTCCAAACCAAGACAGACTTTGTCTGTGAAGGAAGCAACAAGGCCAGGGAACATCTTGGCCACGAGCACAAGGGCGTCGCTGCCACAAACACAGAATGCAGGGAAATGAACAAGCTTAGCACTGGAGAAGGAAATGGCAACCCATTCCAGTGTTCTTGCCTGGAGAATCCCAGGGACAGGGGAGCCTGGTGGGCTGCCGTCTATGGGGTCGCACAGAGTCGGCCACGACTGAAGCGACTTAGCAGCGGCAGCACCTAGCTATTAAGTGTTTGTCAGAACCTCAGCTGGGCGAGTCACCAAGTGTTCTTCCTGACCTCCCAGACTGAATTCCAACTTCTGCATTCTCTGACTGTCAAAGAGGATAATACCACTTGCAACTCAAAGACGCTGTAAGGGGAATATGACTGCACCGGTAACATGCTTTAAAGGACTGCAGGCACACAGACACCGTTGATAATCAGACATTCAGCCAGTGCTACTCTACCAGCTAAACTCTTCACAGTGGAACTTCTCTTTATAACTTTCTTATTATGAAAATTTTCAAACGTATAGGAAAGTAGTATAGAATAATGAACACCTATGAGCTAGTATATCAGATTCAACGAATTTCAACTCATAGTCAGGCTTATTTTATCCCTAACTCCTGCCACTTCCCACTTCCTGTATGATTTTAAATTAAATCTCAGATATTATATCAGTTCATCTCTAACTATTTCACTATGTGTTTACAAAAGATAAAGCTTACAAATAACATAAGCATGATATCATGATCATATTTAAAATTAACAGTAATTCAGAATATCCTGTCAGTGTTCACATTTCTAATGGTCTAATAGATATACAATTTGTTTGCATCAGGATGCAAATAAGGTCTGCAAATTGCATGTGATTGATATTTTTCTTGAGTTCTTTTAACCTACAGACTTCATTTTAATTACAATTTATTTGTTTGAGAATCATGTGGCCCACACAATCACTGCTTCGCAGACTGTGATGCATACAAATTGCCTGGGCAATTGATCAAATGCTGATTTTGAGTCTCAGGTTGGCCTGAGAGTCTGCATTTGTGACAAGTTCTCAGTTGCTGCTGTCCCTGCCATCCTCCAGGCCAAACTGAGTAAACTCTCCGACAGTATATGCCACAGTGTCAGTTCAGTTCAGTTTGCTCAGTCGTGTCCGACTCTTTGCGACCCCATGGACTGCAGCACCCTAGACCTCCCTGTCCATCACCAAGTCCCAGAGTTTACTCAACTCATGTCCATTGAGTTGGTGATGCCATCCAACCATCTCATCCTCTGTCGTCCCCTTCTCCTCCCACCTTCAATATGGACTTTTGCTAATTGAATGTTTCTAGAGCAATTCAACACATATGTGTGTAACTTTTTGTTTTGTTTTGGGGTATAGCCGATTGACAATGTTGTGACAGTTTCAGATGAACAGTGAAGGGATTCAGCTAACATATACATGTATCCAAACTCCCTTCCCATCCAGGCTGCCACATAACACTGAGCAGAGTTCCATGTGCTACACAGTAGGTCCTTGTTGGTTATCCATTTTAAATATAGCAGTGTCAACACATACTTTTGTGACCTCTATATTTGAGAAATTGGTAATAGTTAAGTCCTGAGACTCGATCAGGTTTGGTTTCTTTTTCTTTTTTTTTTTTTTTTTCCATAGGTAGTATTTTGTTCCTCTATCTGGAAGTACATGAAACGTTCATTGCCTCTTTCTTTAAAATGCCAGTAGCTTAACCTTCAAGGCATATATCCATTAGTTCATTAAAGAGTACAAAAATAATGGTATTCTAATTCTCTTATTTCCTCTTCATTAGCTAGAGTAATACCATAAAGAACAATCTCCCTTCATCTATTAAATATTAGCTACCTAGTGGCATTTTTCATATAAGAATCCTTGAGCAGAAAACTTGATTCTTTTCCTTTACCAATCTTCAAAATAATGAGTTGGTTTACTACTATCTTCCAATAGTGACCAGTTAGTTTTTTAAATTTGTTTGGTTGTGATTCTTGTTATTGCTGTTGCTTTTGGATTCTTTATGAACTCATAGATTTAAATGTATCTGATGCATTTCAATCCATTTCCGTTATTTTTATATGAAAGACACTTCAAGTTGGCCTCTGAGTCCCTCTGACACAACTCAAGTAGTTTTTTACTGCTTCCTTGCTCTTATGTATAAGGAAATGTTCCAGGTTTGACTTGTATTACATTTCCTGACCCAGATCTGCAATCATCATTTCTTCAAGATTATTATTTCTTTTGGTGGAAACTTTTAAGATGATAATCTGGGTGCTATGGTGCTCATTTCCATTAGGTTAGTAGAGTGGAAATTCTTTAATTCCATGAACATATTCTTCAATATTTCAGATGGAAATATATTTCAAAACATATGTATGTGTATTCTATGTATTTTTAAAGTATACTTTGCATACCATTATTGCATTGCTTGGAAGACGCTGCCTGTTTCTACTGAACTTAATTTCAGAAACATTATATAAATAAAAGACATTTCTGATTTTTTGCATTAAACATACCTTGTAAACAAAAAGCATCTTTCTTAGAATAGTGAATGCTTTGCAGTAAAAATCAGGACAGACCTTGGACAAATTGTTTAAACTCCTTCAAAACCCGATTTCATGATCTGAAATCATAAGGCTTCTTCATAGGGCTGTTAATAGCAAAACTGTCATTCACAAGTATTTACTGGAAGCCAGAAACATTACATACATTTTCTCATTTAATTGGTACAACAACACTTTAAACTAAGTAGTGTTCTTCCCCTTTTGTAAATGAGTAAACTTTCTCAAGGTTAAGTGACAGAGTCAGTACTTTAACACAGGTCTCTCTGATGCCACGCTTTTAACCTACAATAGAGCGTGGCAGTTAAATGAGAGAGTAAGTATATGGTGCCTCTGGCCTTGTCCTGACAAATGGTGTTCAATGAAAAATAAATGTCAGATAGCAGAAGTGGCTTTGGTAGATCTGTGCTTGACATTTGGGATGGGAGATGGGAGCACAGACAGGAAAGGGGAGGCCGCCAGCTTTCTGCTTAGCCAGGCTTCTGGCCCACTGATGCTCCTCTTGCTAATTTCCCATGTTGGGTCTAACCTGTGTCCATCATGACAGATGCTCTCATGTCAGAGCTCAAGGTCAGCTCTCGAGAGTTCAGCTTGGCACCTTCTGTCACGCTGTCTTTTGAATATGCTCAGCAAGTGGCAGGAGTCCGGAGGCAAGGCTGCTCTGGCCTCCCCGCCTCACATCGTGTGTCATTAGCCACTGCACAGCTCTTTGTTCAAAACAAAATTCACAGAGCTGACAGATTCATCTGCTAATGTCGGGAGGCATCAGAGCCAATTACTGGAAACCTTCAGAAGGCAAATAGGGTCACTTTTCACAAAATGGGATGAAGAAAAGGAAAATAGTCTTGTCATTAAAAAGGACAAATACATTTTCCTCTCTGCGGACTCGCCACAGGAAAATAGATTTATATTTGTCCATCATTTCATTATGACTGCTTTAAATAATTTCAAATCAAAGCATCCCCTCCCTCCCCTCCCCCCACACACATACAGCCAACCTATCATTAACCATTTTGAGCTGATGAACAGTATTTCCCATTGTAAGTGATATCTTTATAATGATGGAAAATGTAGTTTAAAAGCGCAAAGTTGTAATACTCTTTCAAGGCCACAACTAATCACATACATTGTTTAAAATCACCTGGAAAGACACTCGTTTTAATTTGAATTCAGACCTGAAGGGTTCTGGGTTCTGGTTTTGTTGAGATGTGCCAAATACTGTACTCAAGTTCTTGAGCAAATGAGGGACAATTTTAGCTGTGTTTGAGAAAAACCGAGTGCAAAGTTTTAGGGGCACGGCCTCAGCACCATGCTTACCTCACACCAGTGTGAGAGTTTAGTCCAAACGAGAAAGTTTAGAGTCCACACAAGAACACCCTCACTCCTGAGGCCAATTGCAAGTTCACAGATGGAACTGTGGTCCCCCAAAGCACTGCCAGTTTCAGAAATTTACTAAGCCTCGCAGAACTCCCTGAAAGCTATTACATTCATGGTTATAGTTATGACAGGAAAAGGATACACTTTAGAATCAACCAAGGGACAGAGTCCTAAAGAAGTACCAAGTCCAGGGCTTCCATGGTCTTCTGCCAATGGAGACGAGCCATGTTCCTTTCCCAGCACCAGTGTGTGACAATATGGACAAAATATCACCAATCATGGAAACTCACTGGAACCTCTGTTTGGGTTTTAATTGGAGCTCTATTATGTAGGCATGATTGACTGCCCATTTGGCAGAGTCTCTAGCCCACTAGATCTGAGTCTGTAGTCACTAGGCGTGACCCAAAGCCTTCTATGTCCCTACTATGGGACAATAGTGTTTGTATTTGATCATACAACAACTGAACATCTTTAATATTTTCAGGTTCCTCTTCCAGTGATCAATAGTGACAGTGTCTAGCCATGCAAGTGGTTGTATTCTTTACAGTGTGTTCTAAGAATATTAAATGGATGCTCTAAATGTATATCTAGTTTTTCAATTCTGAATGGACTTTGGGGGAGTTGTTTGGATCTCACACATTATTTTCCTTAAGAGGTAGAGAAACTTGTAATACCTAGCTTTTAGTCAACAGAGTTTAATAGTCAGTGTGCAGCTTTCATGTATGTGGTTTTAGATGTCCCGAACTTTCAGAAAAGCTCTTTGTTTATCCATTTGCTATAATTGCCTTTATGGTAAAATCTAAGTAGACTTACTATCAATATAAGGCACACTCATACTGCCTTTTATTATTATGAAGAAGAAAATATTAGTAATTATGTTTTTTTCTCCTATGATATATCAAGAACACAGGAATGTTTTCTGTTTCAAAGGATGTAGGGTATATGTATGCCACATATAATTGTGTGTCTTAGCTTCATAAAAGATGACAGCTTCAAAAAAACAGAAAAAAAGGTTGCTAAGATTGAAGAGCTCTGTTTCATGTTTAAAAGGGTAATATACATAGAAAGATACATGTTGAGAAGTTGAGATTTTCATATCACCATGTGTACATGTTTTTGCATCAGAAAGGTTTGTGTTTGTAATTAGAGTTAGACTACTTTGTTTTACTCATCGATGCAAAAAGGTAACTTTGAAAAAAATAAACTTACTGTTCACAAACCTATCCTGTATACAATCATTTTTACACACATGTGACTTTTAAAGTCACGGCCACCAGAACCTTATGTGATTATGATTCATTTTTAGTTGCTTTTAGATATTTTTCCAAACCTTTGTTAGGCATTTCTGAGAAAACAGCCAGATGATTGAGTCGATTTTAAGGGTGTTATTCAGATATCTTACCTTGATAACAAGGTCTTACATTGAGTAATAATTTGTCTAAATCACTCTGCTAGGCATAGTTGAGGATATGTGAAAAAGAGAAATAAGTGCTGAGAGGGGAGCAGAGAACCTGGGGAAGCTTCACATGGGAGGGAGCGTTTAGCCTGGGATGTTCAGACTCAGTGGGAGCTTGGGTGATAGGGATGTGGAAAGAGTTAAGTGGGAACTGAGGCCGTGTCTCTTCTCCTCTCGGCTTTCTTTGAGTCCTTTAGTGTGGCTTCCTCTTCTATGTTTTGCTTGTCATGGGCAGACAATGTGGTCACCTTGGAACACCTTGGAAACACCTCTTGAGAGACCCCCTACCCTGGAAAGGTGCACTAGCATCGTAGAAAACAAAGTCAGGTCTAGTTCAAGGAAAGGGTATGTTCACATGGCCTCCATTCCCAGATCAAGGTGTGAGATCCAGAGGGCCATGACGAGGATCTGGCCCAGAGGAGAGGCATCAAGGTCAAGGACGTAGCCCTCAGCCTGCCTCTAGTCTGGACAAACAAGCATCATATGCTGGCTGCAGTGTGATCCATCACAATCACAAGAGTAAGAGACAGAAGATGTGCGGCCAAAGCCCTAATGAGACATGAAGAGAGTTCACTTTCCTGGGCTTCCTCCATGCAGTCTCCATCACACGTGCTGAGCACGTGTGCAGTGTGTGACTGGTCAAGGATTCAGGGATTCCAGGACCCCACTACTTGCTACCTCATCTTGTGCACATACCTGGATTTAGATGTTAGCTTAAATATGATACTCATACTGCTTTTAATCTACAATGCCCTATTAAATTTTTGTGACAGTCCCCATTTTACAATAGAGGAATTAAAGCTCAGAGCCATTAACCAACTTATACTACTGATGAACATCAGAGGCCAAACCAAGGTCTGTTTGCTATTAAGCTAAAACAGTAAAGGATGGCCTTCTATGCTCTTCTTAATCTCACTGTCTGACTCTAAGAGTAAAAATGGATAAAACAATGCAAAACAAAATTAAATGTTCATTATTTGTCTTTTTTATAGTCCATCCCTACCCTCCGATTCACAATAGAAAGTGCAATTGGTTACAGTTCTTTTTGTGAACTATTTCCATTTCCTTATTATTAGCACATTTATTTGGTTCACCTTTCTGATAAAGGAGAATGGTTTTGAATTCTACATCCTAATGCTAAATTTCAGCTTTTAAAGGTGAGTAATTGAAACTTCCATCGTCAGTCATTCCTTTTTTCAAATTCGCTGATGTATATTTAACCTCGTCCCTTGGAGTTCTGCTAAAGGAAGATGGCATTATGGCCTCAAGCCGTGAGCCGAGGAGGGGTTCATTCAGGCAGGGGTCTCTTCCCCTGTGCGGGGCGTCACTCTCGCTGTGGACCCTCTGTGCAGCGAGTGCTGAGTTCTGTTCTTGCAGAAAAACACCATGCAGGATCACACCACCCATGAAAGCCCTTAATGAAAATGCAGCCCCGAGAATAATGAAGCTTCTTGTTCCCTTTGCTGAATTCACCTCGGATGCTGTCTCGCAATCCTTTTATTCTCTGCTCAGACCACCACTGGGGGTGAGCAAGAGTCCTATGAATCAAGGCCCTTCTGTTTTCCAGTCGCTGCCGTGAACGTGGCAGTTGTTTGCACAGGGGTTTCCTCTTGCTTCATTCAGCATTTATTAACCACCGCCTCGCTCGCCCTACTCCATGTGAGACCGTTGTTATTATGCCCGAGGCTTCAACTAGCAGGACAGCATCTAACAGTAATTTTTACCGTTAGACTTTGTTAAGTCATAAATTTGATTTAAAGCCTTATTTTACATTTCACAAGGGAAAGTCTGTCGTGCATTTAGACAGGGAAGCATCAACGTTTTGGTACTGAGCTGATGGTGATGGGACACATGCGCATCCCGAAGCAGCTTCAGGAGTGGACACAGGGCTGGGCCGCTGGGCACTGGCAACGCCAGGGAGCGCCATGCACGTTGGCTTCAAGGTGACGGGCGCTCCTCTGGAGTTGGCTGCGGGTCACCCTGCAGGGGGGTTTGGACAAACAGGTCATGATAGCTCCTTTAATGAGAAATGAATGACTCCTGGGGACAGTGCCATAATGACAAACCAGTGAGGCAAAATTGTGCAGGGCCAGTGAGTGTGAAACCTAATGCCAGATTGTCCTGAGTTCAAATTCTGGCTCATCTGTGTGAACTTTCCGGCAAGTGACTTAACTCCTCCAGGTCCCAGATTTGTCATCTGTAAATAAAGTTAATAGAAATACCTAGCATACAGGGTTTTTATAAGGATTAAGTAAATTAATATTTGTAAAGCACATAGACACTGCCTGATACATAGTCTCATATAAGTATTTGTTATAAAAATGAAAAAAAAAAACACATTGATCATTCTGTTGATGCTTAGTGAAGTAAGGTATGACTCACATGACCAAAACTGTTTAATAATTTATCTGTCTATTCTCAAGTATTGCCATAATTATTGTTGCCAGAATGCTGCATCACTTAATTAAGAGGGCACCTTTATGTTTTACACATTTGTGAATACTTGCATACTCCACATTTCTTTAAAAAGAGAATGAAAACAAAATTAAACTCTAAGCCGATTATAGACATACAAAGGTACAGGGATGTTCTTTAGAGAAAAATTGGAAGCAACTTAGGTGTCTATCAGTGGGAGGCTGGATAAATTGTGGCATATTCATAAAACATATCTATTATTATTTCATATGATTTATGTCATATATATGATCATATATATTATATATGATATTATATATGATTATGTATATATATTTGAAAGATGTTACATTTATTCTCTACATAAAAGATAGGAATATATTTCTAGAAAAATGTTGAGTTTAAAGAACCCTAGAAGGATGACATGTACAGTACATACAGTAAACTTTCACTTAAATACACAAACATATGTAGGGCTTTCCCGGCAGCTCAGTGGTAAAGAATCTGCCTGCAAGTGCAGGAGACACAGGCTGGATCCCTGGTCCAGGAAGAGCCCACACGCGGCGGAGCAACTCAGCCTGTGCGCCACAGCTGTTGAGCCTGTTCTCTAAAGCCCGGGAGCTGCAACTGGAGAAACCACCACAATGAGAAGCCTGCGCACCACAAGTGAAGAGAAGCACCTGCTCGCTGCAGCGAGGGGAAAGTCCGAGCAGCAACGAAGACCCAGCACAGCCAAAAATAAATACATAAAATTATTTGAGAAATACATGCACGTGTAGAAAATGTATAACAGAAACGTGAAGGGTATGCAACAATATCAAGATGGAAATTTAAGAAAGGAGGGAAGGGAATGGAATCTGGCAGGAGCAGAAAGGGGACTTCAGTTTCATCATTTCAGCATTTCCTTTCTCAAAAAAAAAAAAAATTCTGAAACAAACATAGCAACATTTAACACGGATTAAATCAGGTTGAAGATTACCTTATCATATTATTCTCTGTGCTTTTTATTTGTATTCAAACATATTGATAATAATAACAGAACCCATTTAAATGCCAAATTATACTTCTAAAGTTCCCACCCGTAGATTGTATTACTCTTCCTAGTTAATTTTTTTAAATTCTTTTTTTCTTCAAAATGTTAACATACTACCAGTTGTGCAAGTGTTTTTATGGATGCCCCCATTTCGTGAGGTTTAGAAAGCACTTTGGCACAAAGGCTCTTAAGAATATGTCTTCATTATTCTAGAAAGAGTTTTAATGACCTATCATTCATCAGTGTTAATGACAGTCATGTAGATAAATCCCTAAGCAGTCCTTTTAAGGGTTGCATTTTTTGCTCAGCCAAAAATAAAAAGTGCTTTCTTGACTTCCTGGATAATTTTGCTAAGCAAGCATGTTGTACACGCTCAGGTGCTCAAATGAAACAATTGGGAGCATTTGTTTAGTGTTTTGCTTGCAAACTTCTTCAACAGAACAGCAAGAAACGAATCATCCCTTTGAATCTTTATCACTTTGAATATGTATTGATTGGTGAAACAAGCAGCACCGTGACCTAGATTTTCAATGTCACATATTGAAATGTGTCTGGTGTGCTCTGAGTTTAGCAATTCTCTGTTCATCGTATAAATTAACTGGGACAATGACTTGTGACCTTAGAATTGCAGCTTTGTGGCTCAATATGCCATTGACCTTTTTATGTCCTATCTATGGAGTATTAATGTGTAAAATGGTCACCAAATTAATTTATGTCAGCTGTTGTCTACATTCTTTTTTTTTTTTTTCTGTTGTCTACATTCTAACTAGAAAACAATTTTCATTTGTCTGGAGCATGAAAGTTTATAGAATACATATTTTAAAAATTAAAAATGTCAATTTCAATGTTATTTAACATTGCAGAGATTATGGAACATGAAATGTGTTCATAGACACTGTATTATTTATTGACTACTGACCATGCATGGTTGGGTCTTAGAGTGGTGACCGAGACAGTGCCACTGTCTTCAAATTATTAATAATCTAATGAGTAACAGAGTCAAGAAAACAGACTATTATAATACAGGAAGATAATACTGTATCTGTGGCATAAGAAAGACTGTTAAAGGAACCCATAGCAAGGAAACCCAACTGAGCCTTGGAAAATCAAAGTGAGAGATCCAGGAAGGCTTCCTGGTGGTAGAGTCTAGGCTGCTTCTTCATTTGAAGGCTGGCATAAGAATAGTCCATGTAGGGGAGTTCACACTTGGAAAAGCAAGAGAAAGCATGTTGTTGTTGTTGAGTAGCTAAGTCATGTCCAACTCTTTCGCTACCTCATGGACTGTAGCCCACCAGGCTCCTCTGTCGCAGGCTAGGTAAGAATACAGGAGCAGGTTGCCATTTCCTTCTGCAGGGCATGTTCCCAATCCAGGGATTGAACCTGCGTCTCCTGCATTGCCAGGCGGACTTTTTATCACTAAGCCACCAAAGAAGTCAAAGAGAAAGCATACTGTGGGCCAGATATTCAGATTGTTTCTTTGGCATCAAGAATCAGCATTCACTCAGGGTTTTTGCGTATTCCACAAAACGCAAATATTCTTCTAAGAATACCTCACAAGTTGGCCCCAGAAAGCTATAATTATTAATAACATGTTGCCCTACTTTGAGAAAAGTAATGTTTCAGGCCTGAAACATGTAAGAATAAGGATGATGAACTAAGCAGCTCAGAGACTGTTTTGATGCCACCAGCTTAAGCAAGATGTGAAGGTTGCAGTTGCCGGCAGCATTGAAGCCAAGGCCCATGGCACTCTTCTTCATCCATGAGAGACCCCAGCTTCCTCTGTCTTCCCATCACCCACACACCACCTGAGTGTAAGGTTCAGAGCTGAGCAAGCCCTCCTCGTCGTGTCCTGGAGCCTGACTGTAGGTCTGCAGCAGAGCGCAGGCTTTTCTCCACTTGACCACCTCTTTCTGTTTTTGTCTAGTTTACCACAATCCAGACATTTCGTATGATTTAGGTTTCATGTGTTTATGCAGCCTTTCTGAATACTTTCCCTTTTACTTGACCTAATTTTTTCTCAAATGTTCATGAGAAATTTTTTTTCAAATGTTCATGAGAAAATTAGTTCACATCATGAACTAAAAACTGTCTTGTTCTGGGATAGGAGCTAATTTGAAGGGCTGAAATCTACCATAAAGTCTAGTAAACTAAGTAAAAACGTCAGTCTTTGACACGCTCATGTATTTGTTTAATTAAACGTTTGATAAGGTATGGTAAAAAAATATATATATAATACTATAATGCTTTTTTTGTTGCTTAGTTGCTAAGTCACGTCCGACTCTTTGTGACCCCATGGACTGCAGCATGCCAGGCTTCCCTGTCCTTCAGCGTCTCCCAGAGTTTGCTCAAACTCACGTCCATTGAGTTGGTGATACCATCCAACCATCCTCTAAATAGAGTTTCTTAGTGTGTTCAGAACTTAATCCATTTCTTTTTAACTTTGTAATGCAGGAGAAGAAAACCTCCTGGCAATTTTACGACGAAGATGGTGGAAATACATGATCCTGGGACTGATAGACTTGGAAGCAAACTATCTGGTGGTCAAGGCTTACCAGTACACGACTCTGACCAGTATCCAGGTACCAAGGCTCTTTTTTCTTCTTATCTTCCGTATCATCTTATAGATGTAGTTTGCTTTCAGTTTAGTCACTTGGGAATCTGAATACTAGTCTGTAGATTTTGCAATGAGAGGCAAATCAGATGTATAAAAATTAACTTAAACTTTATTTCTGTATTCTTTTAATTTTTCTTAATTCACATGTAATTGGACATCTCTTTCTTCTTTGATTTTAGTATACCACAAGAACCATTGTCACCCATTAAGGGAGAGGTGAGGTAGATGGGTGCTGGGAAAACAGCCACAGTGCTCCAAACCCAGCCTAGTTTCCACCCACTACCAGAAGCCCCACGATGACAACACACCCCTCTGTCTCTCTCTCATATGCTCCCAGCACTTCGTTTTAAAGCTCTGTCTTCATAGTCTGTCTTACCTAAGAATGCTGTTTGACTATTTCCACTTATTCCACCAAACTGTGAGCTCTTTCACAGCAAGAAGGATATCTTCTTCACCTTTGAATCTCTAGTACCTCATAGGAAACCCAGGACATAATAGACACTCAAAAATATTTAAAGAACTTAATTAAATTGCATTGATTTCCAGAAATTCCCAGCCATTCTCTACCCACATGTGGAGGCTCCTGGAATGTCTATACCGATATATATGGTGGGAGAAGAAAGAGGAACACTGGCTTCATGGTGGAACTGGGCCCATTAGTACAGAATCGAAACTTATAAATTGGCTTGGAGAGCATGAAAAGGAAACTTCTCCCTTTGGAAATCCAGTTGACCTTTGTTTTCTTTTGTTAAGCATTGAAAAGTCACAACCAATTACTGGTTGCTTAAGTTCTGTGGGGATTTATACAAATTTTTTTTTCAGTTTCCTTTTGTGAACAGTGACAAGGTTTTTAACAATTTTCCCCTTGTCCTCAAGTGTTTTGTTCAACCCATGTTATGCACAACCACTGATCCATCCAACACCTCTCTCAAATTAACTGTCTCACACCCCATTGAATGCTGCAGTCTATAAAAAGTTAATTTTAACTCTGTAGAAAGGCAGAAAAACAATAATGCTACCGATTTTTTCTTCATTATAACTTACTGAGCAAGGGATGGGGGAAGTAAAAAAGCAAGTTGAATCTAACAATTTTAGAACCTTTTTGCTTCCTACAAAAAAAAAAACTATTAAATAATAATAAATGGTCAAAAGAAAAGGCATTTGCTCTTGGAACCATGTTGGTACCATTGTTTTGTATTTCAAAAGCTTAGGGGCAGGAAACCTGAGGAATATGATTGGAGAATAATTATTCCAGTTTGATTCATTCGGTCACTTCAAAAATAAGTACTGAATACTTCTCTGTTCAAGTCAGTGTATTAGGGAGGGAACACTTGTGAGCAAAAGAACAGAATAGATACTTTCTGTATTCTCATGGAGCTTCCAGGAAATGGGAAAGGCAGCTTTTGGTCAAATAACCAAGTGAATGGATATCTTGTCTCAGCAGTTAAGAATCCACCTGCCAAGCAGGAGACATGGGTTCAGTCCCTGGGTTAGGAAGATCCCCTGGAGAAGGAAATGGCAACCCATTCCAGTATTCTTTCCTGGAAAATCCCATGGACAGAGGAGCCTGGTGGGCTACAGTCCACGGGGTCACAAAAGAGTTTGACACGACTGAGCGACTACACAGCAACAATATCATTATAGTCTGGGATAAAGGTTTTTTTTTTTTTTCATGTAGTACCATGTTTATTGAAAATAATCATCTATAAGTGGAGCTACACAGGTCAAGCTCTTATTATTCAAAAGTCAAATATATATGCTATAAAATATAGATATGATATATATCTTTATCTGTGAAGTATTACGAAAATCAAGGTAATATACACATTACCTGGGATAAAGGTTTTAAAAGAAAGCAACACAGTTCTACAAGGACATTTGTCGGAATGACCTGACCTAAACTGGAAAATTGGGGAGGTTTTTCCTAAGGGATTGCTGATGGAGTGAGATTTGTGAGGGAAGTAGAAGATTAGTTGGGAAAGAAAGAGATTGAAGCAAAGAAGACAGCATGCCCAAGGCTCTGTGGTGGGGAGCACCATGGTGAGGATGAGGTTGTGAGCAAGGGCTTGTGGCTGGGCGAGGAGAGTGAAGAAAAGAGTGGTAAACAAAATGGGCTGGGGAGGGAGGCGGGGGCCAGCTTCCAAAGTCTTGACAGCCAGCACAAAGGTTTGAGTCTATAAGCTAAGTGCCGTGGGAAGCCACATTTGAGTTTTAAAGGCAGTCAGGCTGTGGTGCAGAGAACAGATTGAAGCAATGGGTACTCACAAGGGAATAAAGGAAGACAGAACTAGAAAGTTAACTTGGGGTCATACAAGAGGAGGTCTTTAATGCCAGGATGAAGAGTCTGGCTTAATTTTGTAAGTAAGAGACCCATGAACTTTTCTGAGGAAAGAGATGATAGAATGTGACCCCACCACCCTTTTTATAGGCACTTCTGCTTGTACAAGACAGTCCTCATTACTAGCGGGCAGAACACCAAATACATTTGTTTTCTGACTCTCTTAGGAACAGTGATGAAGAGCGTCTCCATGCTTCATCCTCCTGCCCTTTCAGTTCATCCACCAAATTTAGGATTAAATGTCACAAGCAATTGATACATGAAACATGAGAGGCAAATACATACTTCTGAAATGATTATAAACTCACAGGGAACTGCAAAACTACATAGGATTCTTTGAACTGTTCACACAGCTTTTCCTCAACGGTGACATTTTGTATGACTTTCATATAATGTCAAAACCAGGATATTGACGTTGGCACAATATTGTTAACTAGACTACAAACCTGATTCAGCTTTCATCTCTTTTCCTTCACTCTTGTGTGTGTGTGTTAGTCACTCCGTCGTGTCCAACTCTTTGTGACTCCGTGGACTGTAGCCTAGCAGGCTCCTCTGTAGCTGTGCCCAGTTTGATCCACGTGTAGATTTATGTAACCACTATCACAGTCAGGATGCAGAACTGTTCCGTTACCACAAAGGGTCCCTCATGCAACCCCTGTGAAGTGACACCCATTCCACCAGCCTCATCCCTATCCCTAGAGACCACTACTCTATTCTCTACCTATATGATTTTGTGAACTGGAGAATATGCATAGAATGGAATTATATGGTATTTAACCTTTTTGTTGTTGTTGTTGTTGAATTGCTAAGTCATGCCCAACTCTTTGTGACCCTAATGGACCATAGCACACCAGGCTCCCCTGTCCTTTACTATCTCCCGGAGTTTGCTCAGATTCACGTCCAATAAGTCAGTGATGCTATCTAACAACTTTATCCTCTGTTGCCTGCTTCTCCTCCTGCCCTCAATTTTTCCCAGCATCAGCGTCTTTTTCAGTGAGTCAGCTCTTTGTATCAGGTGGTCAAAGTATTGGAGCTTCAGCTTCAGCATCAGTCTTTCCTTTCAAATGAATGTTCAGGGTTGATTTCCTTTAGAATTGACTGGTTTACTCTCCTTGCAGCCTGAGGGACTCTTAAGAGTTTTCTCCAGCACCACAATTAGAAAGCATCAGTTCTTCAGTATTCAGCCTTCTTTATGATCCAACTCTCACATCCCTACACGACTACTGGGAAAAACCATAGTTTTGACTATATAGACCTTTGTCGGCAAAGTGATCTCTTTACTTTTTAGTATACTGTCTAGCTTTGTCATAACTTTCCTTCAGAGGGGCAAGATTTTTTCATTCATGGGTTCAGTTACCATCTGCAATGATTTTGGAGCCCAAGAAAATAAAATCTATCACTGCTTCCACTTTTCCTCCTTTATTTGCCATGAAGTGATGGAACTGTATGCCGTGATTCTAGTTTTTGAACCTTTAGAGATTGGCATTCTTCACTAATCTTAATGCCCTGTTGTTGTTCAGTCACACATTGTGTCTGACTCTTTGCGACCCCATGGACTGCAGCATGCCAGGCTTTTCTTTCCCTCACCATCTCCCAGAGTTTGCCCAAGTTAGCGTCCATTGAATCAATGATGCCATCCAACCACCTCATCTTCTGTCGCACTCTCCTTCTTCTGCCTTCAGTCTTTCCCAGCATCAGGGTTGTTTTTTTTCCCAATGAGTCAGTTTTTCGCATCAGGTGGTCAAAGTACAGAAGCTTCAGCTTCAGCATCAGTCCTTCCAATGACTATCAGGGTTGGTTTCCTTTAGGATTGACTGGTTTGATCTCCTTGCTGTCCAAGGGACTCTCAAGAGTCTTCTCCAGCACTACAGTTTGAAACCATCAATTCTTTGGCACTCTGCCTTCTTTATGGTCCAACAATCTATAATGCCCTTAAGTCCATCAAAATTATTGCATATATCCATAGTTTGAGTAGTATTCCATGTTGTAAATATACCAGAGTTTGTTTAACCATCACCTGTTGAAGGAATTTTAAGTTGTTCCAACTTTGGGATTTTACATTTAAAGCTAGTAAGACATTCATATGCAGGTTTTATATTAACGTAAGATCTCATTTCTCTGGGATAAGTGCTCAAAAGTGCAATTTCTGGATCATGTGGGAAATGACTATTTGGTTTTAGAAACAGTTAAACAACTGTCCAGAGTGGCTGCACCCTTTCACACTCACACCAGCAGTGTATCAGAGGTCCAATTCTCCCTGCCCTCACTAGCATTTAATATTATCATTATTTTTTATTTTAGTCATTCCAAGAGATATGCAGTGATACGTCATTGTGCTTTTAATTTTCAGTTCCCTAATGGCTGTGGTTTATGGGGTCGCAAAGAGTTGGACATGACTGAGCAACTGAACTGAACTGAACTAAATGGCTAATAATGTCAAACATTTTTTGGGGAAAAAAATTTTATCTTTGCCTTTATAGTAAGAAGATAAAGAAAGCTAACAATGGCAAGAGATAACATTTATTCGGGAAAAAAGGTGATGAAAGATGGACATTGAAGTGAAGAAATCGAGCTGTTTTCTTTATTAGAAAGTCAAACGAGAAATGGTAACACCATCATATTGGATTTATAAGGGTTTTAGCCTAAAGACAGATTTGTGGATTTGTATCTCTTGACTTGTAGAGAATGAATAGATTGTGTCTGTGACTTTGAGACAGATTAGCAATGACATTTGGATAAATTCTAAAAGCTGTGCTATTTTTATAACTGTGCTATATGAACCATTTCAGTAGAAATACCAGCTTTACACTTCTCACCCAGAGATGATTCATCTTTCTTCAGCCATGTAGTACTAAAATGCAAACAGATGAAACTAGTGTATCTGTGAAATAAGAAAAAAGAAGGTCTCTTCAAACATGATAGTTTGGTAATTAAAATTAACTCACATGGGAAACAATCTCCATTTCTCTTGCTAACCGTGCTGAGGAGGCTGCATCTCCGACACAACCGTTCCTTCACACAGTGCATGTGTCCAAGCTCTTCCCATTTTTAAGCAGTTTTCCAGGAGCAAAGAACAAGAAGGAAACCCTTCTAGTCCTGATTATTTTCCTTCTGCCCCAGTCCTCTCCTTGGGTGTGTGAGCAGAGGTTAATACAGAACGAAACCAGCTTCTCCAGTGTGCAGTGCGATACACCGGTCACTGTGCACTGACCCTGGGACTCCTTGTGCAAGGCACACACATGCAGCCTACATGTGTTGCATCCACAGCATACAGCACCATACTCATGCAACAGTTTTTTACTAAAGCAATGGCTTTTTGTAACTCTCAGTTCTTTCTAGGTCCACTCTTCGTGAATTTTCACTAGGACTGGAATTAAGTTGTATATGATAGAGAGGCTGGGTAGTTTGTACCATCTTATGTCTCTCTGGAGTCTAATGTTTAAGCCAAATGAATAGATTTGGCATACAGATTCCTTTATTGATTAAAAAAGTGCCAACACAGTGGCTAGATGCTGGGGACGCAGACACTGATCAGACCTGAGCTGTACCATGGGGTGATAGACAGCTATGTTAGCAATTAGAATACAGTGTGGCAGTATGGTAGGAAAAATACGCCTTCAGCTCAGTGCAGACACAGGAGAGAGGTACTTGTCACCCCTGAGATTTATATAATGGTGGTCTTATAGTCAAGAAGTTGTGACACATGAAAGTCACAAAGTAGACTTTTTATTTGTAGCCAACCTGAATTTCTACCTCCTTGGATGAGCAGAGAGAAAGCATGCCTGTGCACATTAGAAACATGTCCCGTGGGCTTGAGTTTACGATTATGAGCTCAGCTTTTAAGACTGTATTTCCTTCTTTATCCTCACTGTTTCTACCTGCCCCTGATGCAGGAGTATGGCAGTTTAATGACTATTCAAGAGCTATTTTAAAGTGCATTTAAAGGCAAAGCATTCAAAAGCAACATTCTTACCCCCAAAGGGAACATGATACTCTGACTCTCAGATTTCTTAGACCTGGACTTCCTATTCTCATGATTGTGAAAATAACTTATATATGTAGCAGTCTAAATCTTAACAGTTGATTGGTTGTGGCACAGTTTTTGATCCTCCTTTTGTCCTAATGTCGGGGAGAGCCCCTTGTACATTATTGAAGGACATGCCAAAACTACCTTCAGTCTTTCTTTAGTTCCACATGATGCCCATCCCTAAACCTGTCTTTAAATGTGTTCTTTCAAACTACCTTCTAACGAAGGGAGCTTTCATACTCTACCTCCACTGACCCTGGTCGGTGTGGTCCCCCAGGACCATCAGGCTGGTCCCCCGATGCCATCAGGTAATTCCATTGGCAAGTAAGGAGAGCATCTCTCTCCCTTCCTCCCACTTCATGCCACAACAGCCAGGCTCACAGTAAAACATGCATTTGATCCTGTTTTGACTCTACTTCTTCATCTTCATCGTCCTTATTGTAACTGTCACTTTCTACTTTATCTGGTAGTTGTTCACATATTATATTTCCTTTCTCTTTTAAGTCTGTAAAGTCCTTGAGGTGAGACCTGTGTGCCTGATACACAATAAGTGCTGAAAACAATGTCTGGTGTATTGAATAAATGTGGAAACAGTTCATCTTTGTCTTCTTCACAAGATCATGTACATATAGATGTCAAAAATACATGAAATATTTGAAAAAAGGGTTGAAGAATGAAAGGATTAATTTCTAAAGACCAGCTTTTGGGCCAGGCTACACAAGTCACCCTTAATAGTTTTATTGTCAGGAAGTGCATTTATTCATATAAAACCCAAGTATGGAACTCCAAAACACCTTTTAAGTATTCTACTATGCCCTGGGAATGTAACGATGATGACGAAACTGTCCTAGCTCTCATGAAGTTCAAATGTTGTGGGTATAGATTCATTCATGCTCTGCTTAGATGTTCAAAGTAATTGTGCGTGCATGTGTGCACGTGTGCTTTTAGCTTCAGCCACGTCTGACTCTTTGTGACCCTATGGACTGTAGCCTGCCAGGCTCTTCTGTCCATGGGATTCTCCAGGCAAGCATACTGGAGTGGGTTGCCATGCGTTGTTCCTCCAGGGGATCTTCCGGACCCAGGAATCAAACTCATGTCTCTTATATCTCCTGCATTGGCAGGTGAGTTCTCTAATCTTCATAGTGAACCTTCTCAAAGTATCCTCGAGGTAGCTAAATAGCAGTGGATGGAGGGAAAATTCTGGTTAGATGTAAAACTTGCCAATTTCTTCCAGTTGAAAAACTTGGTCTGGATATTTTAATTGCTTTCAGACAAACACTCAGGCTCTTGGAATTCCTCTCTCCCTTATGCATTTCTGAGAAGGCACATGGGTCTCTAGGGTGACCTTCGGCCTCTCGTTGGTACTTTAGCTGCGGCCCACCCTTGGGCAGTTGGCTGGTTGTTGAGTGTGCACTTGCTGGGTTGGATGTGGATCTGTGGCTCAGTTCTGTGCCTGGCCTTCTGCTGGCCTCTGTTGCTCTCTCCCCCATTCTTGAGCCTCTCCTGATTCTCTTTGATGCTGTGCACCCCCAGGTATCTGGCTGTGAATGTGTCTGGTCTCCAGCCATGGTGGTTCCTGCCACATAGAACCCCCTGTTCCACCCCAGGTCAGCCAGCCTGCACCTCTTTGCAGAGCACTCTGACCTCTGGCAAAACAGGGTTGAGAATGGTGTTGGGGAGCCAGAGTTTTCTACCGATGCCGTTCCACCTCTGCTTATTCTCGATGTGGCCTCTTCAAGTTGGTGTGGTGCTGCCCTAAAGGAAACTCATGCTTTGCTTTCATTTCCTTTCGAACTGTCTAGCATTGTTTCTCCCCCCCAGGACTTCTGTTTGGAGAGGGGCCCTCTGGGCACAGATGATTCAGCACCCATTTCTCCTTGGTCAATTTCTTTTCCTCTGGCCATGCCCACAGGTGGGAGGGACAAGTGCTCCCTCCCTCATTCGCTCTAGCATGGACTTCCTCATCTCACACCCTCCTTTTGAGACACCTGCCCTCCTGGCTCAGCCCTAAGAGAGGAAACGGCAACCTTCCACATTCTAGAGAAAACTCTAGGGGAGTTGGATTCTTGATAGGTTGGAGGGAGATTATAGAATTTTGAACCCCTTCTCCTTCCACACACCTGACTCTCCAGACCCTTCCTTGCTAAAGGCATCAGGAGAATTTGTTTTGTGTTTAAAAGCTTGTCAGTGACCTCCTACATGCTGTGTGCTCAGTCATATCAGACTCTTTGCAACTCCATGGACTGTAGCCTGCCAGGCTCCTCTGCCCATGGGATTGTCCAGGTAAGAATACTGGAGTGGCAAGTAAAATAAATAAATTAACTTACAAAAAAAAAGAATACTGGAGTGGGTAGCCATTCCCTACTCCAAGGGATCATTTGATCCCAACCCAGGGATCAAACCCGCGTCTCTTGCATCTCCTGCATTGGCAGGTGGGTTCTTTACCGCTGAGCCACCGTTTACATCAGTGATCTATCTCTCTGCTCTATAATCACCTGCTCTTGAGTTCCTCATGGCTCAGATTTACAGTTAGAAGGGGGATGAGGCATGATTTAAGAGGGAAAATTAAATTTCCAAAAAATTTTATCCTATTTTACTGGAAGAAAGATCTGTAAACAAATTACAGGAAAGACAGCAAAATGGATCTCTACAGAAAATCCTGTGGGATTACAGAGGTGGAATGACTGAATCCACCGGTTTTCAGAAAAGCCTCTGGAGGACCCATTTCAGTGGGCTTTACTGACAACATGAATCTAACAGTAAAACTAGACAACTTGACTCCCTGGTGATTGTCAGCTCCCCTGGCTTATGTAGAGGATTCTAAAATAGTGAAATGCCCTCACGTGTTTGTTCTCTCTCTCTCTCTGAACGTGAGTTTCCCCTCTTATTTGGGGATCGAGGTTCCCGAGGCAGGGGATATATGTGTACTTACAACTATTGATGCGGTCGTGTGTTGGAAACTGACACAACATTGTAAAGCAATTTATCCTCCAATTAAAAATAAATTTAAGAAAATTTTAAAAACAAGTCTCCTGCTGCAGTTGTGGGTATGCAAATATAACATCCCATAGTCCATGTTTCTCTACCAGCTCTAAGGCAAAAATAATGCAACAAACAATAACACCTGATGTTGTCTGATCCTGCCATCATCTCCTAAGCAGACTCTAGCACCTTTCTCAGTAAACTTCCTCTGTCTTTCCTACAAATAGACCTGTCTCTGCTCTTCTGACATTCTCAGACTTGTCTGAGGTCCATGTGACAGCCAGTCAGCCAATCAGTGATGCAGCTGCTTTAGCAACACCTCCAAAATGTAGTAGATGCTCATTAAATGCCAGCTCCTTTTACTCCTGTATTTTTCACTTCACATATTCTGTCCATTGATCCAGTTTAAGGAAAGAAAAGTTAGAAAGAGACACGTTGCCTAAACCACTCCATCCTCTCTCACACTCTTACTCTTGTCCAGCAAATTTAGGAAGAGCAATGAAAAAATTCACAGTTGTGTGCAAAGCAATCTAGGTGAAAGAACCTGCTTGAGACACAAGGAGAAGTTTATGGAAATCCACATTCCAATTAGCTTTGCCCCTAACTGCTGACTGTGTTACCTCGGATGGGACCATTTGCCAGTCAGTGGAGGTGAAATCTCATAAAGATTAGTGAGGTTGCTGCTAGGTACAAACAAAATGCTCCTAACCCACCCTGTTCGAGAGTGAAAATATCAAGGGAAATTGTACAAGAAAATATGGTAATATCCTATCTGGAATGTTTTCACAGTACCAGAGGCTAAACAGACCTTAAAGCCCTGGAATGCTGTTGCTTGACATGTAAAATCAAGAAAATTTTCTCCTGTGGTACAATGGTACCCCTTTTCAGCCGTGAACATGTTCCTGAAGTAATACCTCCAAATAACTTTCTATGAATAACTTATATTTTTAACGTACTTGGAGGTGTACAGAGTATTTCTTGTAAATGGAATACATGTAAATCCATGGCTGATTCATGTCAATGTATGGCAAAAACCACTACAATATTGTAAAGTAATTAGCCTCCAACTAATAAAAATAAATGGAAAAAAAAAAAAGAAAAATCATTTTGTGCTATGAACAATAACTCATATTTGTTTTCTTAGGTACTCTTTCCGTATACTGAGTTTGTGAAAAGTGAAACACTCCTATAGTCCAATATTGTTGTTGGTCGCTTAGTCGTGCACCGACTCTTTGCGACCCCGTGCACTTTAGCCCGCCAGGCCCTTCTGTCCATGGGGTTTTTAAGGCAAGAATACTTGAGTGTGTTGCCATTTTCTTCTCCAGATCTTCCCTATCCAGGGACTGAACCCATGTCTTCTGCATTGGCGAGGGAATCCTTTACCACTGAGCCACCAGGGAAGCCCGATAGTCCAGTATTACACCACACACAAATGTTCATAGTTTTCAGAGCTAGTGGCCAGATTGCCCAGCCTGCCATATTTGGTGGATGAGGGTGAATAGGGCAAGTGAGAAGGTCTAGGCGGTCCAGCCTTGGCTGCCCTCAAAGCTGCATTATGCTCAGTGGTTCATCTGTTAACCACTGACTGCCTGAGACCTTCTGAACGTGAATGGTGTCTGCAGGATACAACTGGTAGAATTGTGGGCAAATGATTGTACGAATGGGCACTTTTAGTCAGTGGTAAGGAATTTGTATTTGTGTGTGTGTGTGTGTGTGTGTGTGTGTGTGTGTGTGTAAAGACAGGGAAAGAGAGAAACAAAGATAGAGACAGAAAGAAAGTTTAGCACTGTACACAAGTTTTCTAACGGCAAAATAAATAAAATTTTAAAACTCAGATTTTTCCTGCTTCAGAAATTTATGACTTATAAGCCTTGATACAAGCTAATTTTAAATTTTCTAAAGTCAGAATGTTCCAATTAGTCATGCTTTAAGATCTTGCCAGTTAGGGTATGTTCATTGGCTGAATGTATTCATTTGGCCTTTTAAGTGATTTTTATAGATAAGAAATTCTTTCATAAGAATTTAGAATCATGGTTTTAAGTCATCCTTCCCAACTTTCTTGAAGCAAAATTCTATAAATAACATCACTGATAATTTTCTCATACGTGGATATTGAAACTTTAAAGATCATTAGTAAGATGAAAGAGAAAGTCAGTGATTTCCTGGATTGGGCACAGGACTTGAGGATTTTTTTTAAACCAATGATCTAGTTTTCGATCATTTTAAAGCACAATACTATAGCCTATAAAGGATTTAATTAGAGAACACAATATGAAAGATAATGGACTTGAAAAGAGCTAGTTTGTAACAAATAGCTTCCATAATTAGGCAACATAACATGAGAGTTAAGAGTAAGCAAACTCCAAATAGTTTCATTAGAAACATGTTATATAAAAATTCTCTTTACTTTTCAAATAAAACTGTCCTTGACATAATGATATTTTACTATACACAATGTAAACAAAGTCTATTAAATAGCAAAATTTTATACATTCAAATCAATATTCAAAATGCTTATCTTTTATTATTATATACTTATTCTGATGTGACTATCAGTGTTCAAAATATGTTATAATTTCTCTTTTAAAATCTTCAGAGCCAATCTTAAGTTTTGCAGGTTTCTTTATAATTTATTCTCCTTTTGGGTCTAGAAAGTATTATTTAGTTTAATCTAGCATTTTGCTTCTTTCCAAAAAATAAATCTTGATCTCAAAGAATGAGCAGTCGCTTCCATTAAGGATATGCCAGCGAGTGCTCTGAAGGCAATTTCAAAGAGTTCAAACTGTTCTTGAGCAACAAGAACTTCATTAAAATACACCCATGACCTTCAGAGTGACTACCTTGAATGACAACCATGTTCACATGAATGAATTCCAGTGTGTTAAAGAAGATTAGGTATGTAAACAACTGCACACCCTGCTCAATAAGCAGCGATTTTCTTTTCCTAAAAAAAAAATCCTCATTATTTTTAAAACACACTTTTCATTATGCATGAACATAGCTGGTATAGTGGCAGAATGAAGACCCCACAAAGATATTGATGTTCTAATCCCTGCAATACATAAATACATTACTTTATGGTATGTTACACTGTTTTAACACAAAGGGGACTCTGCAGGTGTAATTAAATTAATGAAGTTAAGATGATGTGATTATTACAAATTATCTGGGTGGCCTCATGGTAATCACAGAAGTTCTTTGGAAAAAGGAGCAGAGGTCAGGGATGCAAGGAGTTGTGACAGTGGAATCAGAGGTCAAAGAGAGAGAGATTTGAAGATGCTACACTCCTCGCTTTGAAGATGGAGGAAGGAGACACAAAGAGGAATGCAGGCAGCCACCAGAAGCCAGGACCGGAAAAAAGGCAGGGAAAGGGATTCTGCTCTAGTGTGTCCAGAGAGAACATGGGCCGAGCACTGTCTTTGTTTTAGTATTTCTGATCTCCAGAGCTATGTTGTTCAGTCTCTAAGTCCTGTCTGACTCTTTGTGACCCCATGGACTGTAGCACGCCAGGCTCCCCTGTCCTCCACTGTCTTCCAAAGTTTGCTCAAATTCATGCCCGTTGAGTTGGTGATGCCATCCAACCATCTCATCCTCTGTCGCCCCCTTCTTCCCCTGCCCTCAATCTTTCCCAACATCAGGGTCTTTTCCAGTGAGTCAGCTCTTTGACCAGGTGGCCAAGGATGGGAGCTTTAGCTTCAGCATTAATCCTTCTGGTGAATATTCAGGGTTAATTTCCTTGAGGATTGACTAGTTTGATCTCCTGGCAGTCCAAGGGACTCACCACAGCACCACAGTTCAAAAGCATCAATTCTTTGGTGCTCAGCCTTCCTCATGGTCCGACTCTCACATCTGTAAATGACTACTAGAGAAACCAGTAGTCATATAGCTTTGACTATATGGACCTTTGTCAGAAAAATGATGTCTCTGCTTTTTAATATGCTGTCTAGGTTTGTCATAACTTTCCTTCCAAGGAGTAAGCGTCTTTTAATTTCATGGTTGCTGTCACTGTCCTCAGTGATTTTGGAGTCCAAGAAAATAAAATCTGTCACTGTTTCCACTTTTTCTGCTTCTATTTGAAATGAAGTGATGGGATCAGATGCCATGATCTTAGTTTTTTGAATGTTGGAGTTTCAGGCCAGCTTTTTCCTCTTTCACCCTCAAGAAACTCTTTATAGTTCCTCTTCACTTTCTATCATTAGAGGGATATCATCACCAGAACTATAAGATAATGAATTTGTATTGTTTTAAGCCACTACCTGTATGGTCATTTGTTACAGCAGCAATAGGAAGCAAATACAGTTGGAGATAATATTTACTTCCTCCCCCGCCCCCGCAAGCGTATTTGAAGGCATTGAACTTTGCAGGGTTTTCTCCAAAAAGAACCTGAGCATGGAAGCCGAAGCAGGCTTCTCTTGCCTATCTGTATTGGTGTTTTCATCCTTTGAGAAAAGAGTGCTCCCAATGCCACCTAGATGGGCTCCTTAGAGGAGCACTTCGGTGCTGTCTGCCACGAGTAGATGCACCTGAGCATATTCTCCTGCTTGCTTTTAGAGAACTTCTTGTTTTGACTCAATCACTACAGAATTTTCCTGTAATAATGGTTAAAGTGAGAGCACGGCCTTGCCCTTAAAAGAAAAGCATGCACAGTCTGCTTCCTTCGGCAGTGCATTTGGAGGGATGTGTTTGTTCGTAAATCATGAGTCAGTAAAATCCTGTGAGCCACTTGCAGTCTGAAGGGTGCAGTCTTAAAGCTGTCAGACTTTTTAAGACTCAGACAATGAGAATTCATAAAAACACCAACATATGAGAAAATAGCAGGATTTATTTTTGTCCCTTTTCTTCCTGTCTTCCCTCTTGTTTCTATCTTCGAGGCTGGGGCCACTTCCAATTCAAGAGCCCTTGAACCAGAAGACAGAGTGTGCCTGTGCATTTTCTGGGGCCATCAAGTTAGGGGGCTCTGTGGCCAGATTAGGAGTTGAGACACCATCTGGGCCAGAGAATGATGAGGCAACTAGCAACTGCACAGGACGCTCAGCTGCAGCTCCTCTTGACTGAAATCAGGTCAAATCGAAGCTTTAGCCAGTACCCTTTACCTCAGCGGCAACAAATCTCCCCTAAGTGGCTCAGATAAATCAAAATTATTCACTCACAATTTATTCATTCATTCAACATTTACTATCTGCAAATGGAATAGCACCTCTGGACTTTGCTCAGGGGTCAGCAAGATCTTCCCCGACCACTGGTTAAAAATCGCAATATCCTGCCCCACTCAACACTCCCTTCCCTCTGCTTCCTTTTTCTCCGTAGTTCTTATTATCAACATGCAATATATATTCCTTGTTTGTCTCTTCTTACGCAAGATTGCAAACCCCCATGGCAGGGGGGGGGAGTTTCTTTATTACCTAGTTTTTTTATTTTCCAGTTTAGTAGCTAGCATCTGGAAGATGCTCCATAAATATTTTGGAAGAAATTAACAAACTACTTAAGGGACCCTACTGTATACTAAGCACCATCCCAGCTGCAGGAGGTAACGGAGTGCAAGGGAGGAGAAGCCGTCTCCTTATGGAAGGCGTTTGTGTTTTAGCATCGTAAGTACAATCTGATGACACAGAGATCGGTGGGAGACCCTGACGTGCTGTTCTAAGTCACTCAGTCATGTCCGACTCTTTGCGACCCCGTGGACTGGAGCCCACCAGGCTCCTCTGTTCATGGGATTCTCCAGGCAAGAATACTGGAGTGGGTTGCCATTTCCTTCTCTGGGAGACCCTGAAGAGGGTGTCTGATCTCTACCTTAGGAAATCAGAGAAAGCTTCCTGGAGGAAGTATTGTCTGAGCTCTGAAAGATAAGACTGAGTGAGCCAAGGAGAAATAGACATGAGAAGACCGTAGCATGTTAAGGAACTAAAAATGCCTTAGCTTGAAGGCATTTTTAAGAAGGACATAGTCAAAGAAGAGAATGAAGGAGTAACTGGTGACAAATCACAAAGGGACTTGTAAGCCACATCAGAGAGTTTGGGCTTAACCTTGAATGTTGCTCGTGTAGGAATGGCATGGCAAGATGTGCAGTTTAGAAAGAGTCACATGTCCTAATGAGGAAGGAGCAGACAGGACAGGACAAGAGATTCCAGAGATACTTAGGTGGCTAAACAGCCAGGACTTGGTGACTTATTTAATGTGTGAGTGAAAAGGAAGGATCAATCTGTTTTAGTCACTCAAATATTTTGCAAATATTTATTGAACCTGTATTATAAATGTGGAGCTTCCCAGGTGGCACTAGTATTAAACAGTCCTCCTGTCAATGCAAGAAATGTAAGAGACCCGGGTTCGATCCCTGGGTTGGGAAGATCCCCTGAAGGAAGGCATGGCAGCCCACTCCAGTATTCTTGCCTGGAGAATCCCACCGACAGAGGAGGCTGGTAGGGTACAGTCCGTAAGGTCGCAAAGAGTCAGATACGACTGAAGCAACTTAGGACAGCACGTATTACATACACTTTTCCATGATGCTAGACATACAGCATGAAGACAGCACTCTTACCCTAGTGATGCCTCCCTGCCAAGTCACGCTTAGTTTTTATTCTCTGTCTCTCCCACTAGAATGCAGGGGAGTGACATATGGAAAGATATGGGGGGAACAGTACAAAGGTGACAGTCCTGAGCATGCATATTTAAGAAATGGAAACAGTGAATGCATTTAATAGTAGTAAGAGATGACATGAGGAAGGAGGGAGAGGCCAGATGCTAAAAGACTGTGCAAGTCAAGGAAAGGAGTTTGACTTTGTTCTGAGGAAAATCATTAGTATGTTCAGAGCAAAGGATTGACATGAGCTGATTTGTATTTTGAGATCGCTGTGGCTGTGGCTGCTCACAGAGGGTTGATTACATAGGAGGAAGAGTGAATCTGGTTAGAAGTCAGGAGACCACAACTGAAAGTTGATGGTGGGGGCAGGGGAAATTCCTTGGGCGGTCCAGTGGTTAAGACTCTGAGCTTCCACTGCAGGGTGTATGGGTTCAATCCCTGGTCTGGGAACTAAGATCCTGCATGTCAGCAAATCAAAACCACAATGAGGTACCATTACACGCCAGTCAGAATGGCTGCTATCCGAAAGTCTACAAGCAATAAATGCTGGAGAGGGTGTGGAGAAAAGGGAACCCTCTTACTCTGTTGGTGGGAATGCAAACTAGTACAGCCACTATGGAGAACAGTGTGGAGATTTCTTAAAAAACTGGAAATAGAACTGCCATATGACCCAGCAATACCACTTCTGGGAATACACACCGAGGAAACCAGATCTGAATGAGACATGTGCATCCCAATGTTCATCGCAGCACTGTTTATAATAGCCAGGACATGGAAGCAACCTAGATGCCCATCAGCAGATGAATGGATAAGGAAGCTGTGGTACATATACACCATGGAATATTACTCAGCCATTAAAAAGAATTCATTTGAATCAGTTCTAATGAGATGGATGAAACTGGAGCCCATTATACAGAGTGAAGTAAGCCAGAAAGATAAAGATCATTACAGCATACTAACACATATATATGGAATTTAGAAAGATGGTAATGATAACCCTATATGCAAAAGAGAAAAAGAGACACAGATATACAGAACAGACTTTTGGACTCTGTGGGAGAAGGCGAGGGTGGGATGTTTCGAGAGAACAGCATCAAAACATGTATATTATCTAGGGTGAAACAGATCACCAGCCCAGGTTGGATGCATGAGACAAGTGCCCAGGCCTGGTGCACTGGGAAGACCCAGAGGAATCAGGTGGAGAGGGAGGTGGGAGGGGGGATCGGGATGGGGAATACATATAAATCCATGGCTGATTCATGTCAAAAAAAAAAAAGAATGCTGCTTTAATTGATGGCCTGAGCTGCTAGATTGTATCATGTGATGAGATGAACAAGACTGGAGACTAGCTGATGTGGATCAAGAAAGTCAAAGGTTCTGTCTGGCCATGCAGGTTGTGTCTTCCTGTGAGCATCAAAGCAGAGTTCAGTAGAGGTGACTGGGTTTATGTCTCTGGTTCAGGAGAGAGGTGGGATTGGAATTACGGGTCTGAAATCATTTCCTATAGAAGGTGCTGAAAGTCATGGTCTGATTAGATCACCAGTGGAGTGAGTATAAATGAAGGAAAGTAGGCTGAGAAGGGGCCAGTGTGCTAAGAGGAGAATCTGAAAGCAAGCCAAGACTGTTATCTCAAGAGGGAAGGAGTGACCCCCGCTAGGCACCAGACATGCTAAGTTCCTAGTGGTTCCATCCACCCAGGGAAGACTCAGGTGAGGGAGGAGCAGTCTGGGCACCTGGGTGAGCCACGCTGAGCGGTAGGCATTCCTGGTACCTCCACACCTGATCATCAGGAGGTTGCGTGGCTCTGGAGTGTAGAGCTGGATCCAGATTGGAGATGCAGATCTGGGAGTCACCAGTATGGAGACGACTTTTCAAGCCAGAACAGATAGGTGAAATCTTGCAGGGTGAATGTGAGTTGAGAAGAGACACTGTGAGAAAGTCCTGAGCGTATAGCATTTGAGAAGGTAAAAGTAGATCTAGGGGCCCACAGTCCAGGAACACGTGAGGCATGAGAGATGAAATGGGAGGCCGAGGCAGGCGTGGCAGGTAAGAGCCAGCAGGAGGAGAGTATGTCAGATGCTACGCTGAGTAAGGGAAGGACTGCGATGTCTCTGCCCGGTTCAGAAACAGGGGCTGTGTTTTTGAGTGATTTTGATGGCGTTTGCGGAACAGAACCCCGACTGCCCTGAGTTGAGGGGTTGAATTGATTTCAAAGAGATGGAGACTGTGGCTGAATGCAACTCTTCTCAAGAAGTTTGGCAGGAAAGGAAGTCAAAGTTGGGTGAGAACCAAAGGGTACCTAGAAAATGGAAATGGGAGAGCTAAGGACTGAACCTCAAACACCAACGATGAGGGATAGAGAGAATAAAATGAGTCCACAAGAAGTCAGATGCAAGGGAGGAGGAAAAAGAAACAGACAGGAAAGAAGGGGACTCAAGGACGCAGTAGTTAATAATGCCAATGCTGCAGAAAGGGTTAGTCCAAAGTGAACTTGCAGTGAAGCTTTGGTTTTCATGGCAAAGGCCGTTGTCAGTATCAATGCAGCTTGAGGAATGGATGGGGCCTAGATACAAGAAACAGAGTGTAGATTAATTTTTCAGGAAGCCTGGCTGTGAAGAGGGAGAGATAAATAGCTACAGAGCAATTGGGCATTGAGGGTGAGACTGGGGCATGTCTATATGGTGAAGGAAAACAGGCAGCAACAAGGGAGGGATGAAGACCCAAGAGGAACACAGGGAGAAAGGGTCTTAAAGAACAGAGGGCGGAATCTCCTTCAGTGCCAGGCAAGTCCTTAAGGGAAGACACAGGCTGTGAACTGGAGGAAAGACTTGTGTGTTAATTGACAATTGTTTACTTGAATCTCCATATAGAGTGTTTGGGTCATGCCCACCACCTGTAGCAATGCTGAGCATGCAGGAAGCAATAAATAAATACCTGCTGACTGTAGCCCACCGGGCTCCTCTGGTGGAATTCTCCAGGCAAGAATACTGGAGTGGGTAGCCATTCCGATCTCCAGGGGGATCTTCCCAACCCAGGGATGAAACCCGAGTCTCCTGCATTGCAGGCAGCTTCTTTACTGTCTGAGCCACCGAAGAAGCCCAGTGACAAGTATAATGTAATGAAAATCTGACTTCACCTTTTTTTAAATAAAACCTGAAATAGTTGATTTAGACCTAGAGATAGACCCCAAAAGGTACAAGATTCTTTCCTCTAGCTTTTGAAATTGTTTCTCCCTGCTGTTTCAATGCTGGGAAGAATCACAGGTAATATAAAATTAATGGGAAATTAATATTTTATCAGAAAACGTTCATTTCCTTCAATATGTGCTTTGAAATGTGTACTTTCTTTAATGTTATTGTTCATGTTCTTGTGTTCATGAATTCCATAAATAAGAAATACGAGTTCATAGTACTTGAATGACTTAAGGCAAGTACTTCTCCTAAAGCACTCAAGATAGCTACATAGTATCAGAAACCCATCTAAAAAGAAACTATTCTGATTCTCATACAGTTTTCTTATACCTTTCACCTTCTTTCGTATGAAAAATGCAGACAACTAGTGATTATTTTTTCCGTACTCTAGGAGTCTGCCTGTCTTCTAGAGTGCTCTCAGCTTAAGAGAGAACATTCAAACCTGCTTGATCGAGTTGAGGCTGGCCCAGCCTAGACTATTATAAGAACTGGATCTTATGTGCTTTCTTCTTCACCTAGAGGTGGCTCAGATGGTAAAAAATCTGCCTGCAATGCAGGAGACCTGGGTTTGATCCCTGGGTTGAGAAAATCCCCTGGAGGAGGGCATAGCAACCAACTCCAGTATTCTTGCCTGGATAATCTCCAAGGACAGAGTCCATGGGGTCACCAAGAGTCAGACACAACTGAGCGGCTAGGCACTGCACTTAGACCTTGACTGCTTAAGCTCACTCTGTGGGAGAAGAGCAGACCTGGGACCACATTCTGGCTCTGACTCTATTATGGGGCTTCAAGTAAGTTACCTGTTCTCTTTAGCACTCTGTTTCCTCATCTGTAAAATGGGGAAAGAGAAGAACTGGCCTTGCACCTATGGTATGTGGTAGGCTTTCAGTAAATGTTAATTCCTTTCTTTCTGCTTTTAGAATCCAGTTTGACAGTCAGAGCTTGTTTTTAAATCTGATTAAAGCTCTTGTGATGTTCACATGTGGGAGATTTTCCTGTGGGAAAGCTCCACTCTCACCCAAGAAAGATTTCCATGCAGCAGAGCTAGAGAGCCGTGTCTTCCTAATTACCTGTATCTTCCAGTGCTTGTCCCAGATTTTTAAGTGACCACCAGAAGGTGCAGGCTTCCCTGGTGGCCCAGACAGTAAAGAATCTGCCTGCAATGCAGGAGACCCAGGTTTGATCCCTAGGTTGGCAAGATGCCGTGGAGATGGCTACCCAGTCCAATATTCTTGCCTAGAGAATTCCATGGACAGAGGAGCCTGACAGGCTACAGTCCATGGAGTCTCAAAGAATTGGACTATGACTGAACAACTAAAGAGATGCTCCAGTGGTCACCTAGATGCTCCAGTGGTCACCTAGTGCGTGGTAGTGTCTTTCTTTCTTTTTCCTTTAAGAGTTGAAGTTGAAAAAGTAAAATAAGATATTTTAACAAATAGGAAGTTCTGATGAATTGCACAAAGAAGCATAAAATTCCCACATTGAAATCCTTATCAATAGAAATAAGAAAGATAGTTTGGTGAAAATCTCTTTCCAAATTCTGAAAATAGGACATTTGCTGGAAAACGACTGTCATATAGTCATCATAGTGACACGTTTTATGAGTTCAGATCTCCTGGGCAGCTTGATGGAAACACGGTTTTATCCATTAAGGACATTTTAAGGCAGTAAAACCTAAACATTAAGTCCTAAGGTTTGGGGTTAGTGAGGGTCCAGCTGTTATGAATACAATAGTCCTGGAAAGAAAAAAATCCGGTGGGGGCAGAGGGGGGCAGGGCATCTACCAGAGAAGTCTGTTCCAGATGAAAGATACTGCTCCCTGGAACTGTATTTGGGTTTTCGAATGCTTCTGGCCTGGCTGCATGTTGAGGCCACTGAATCAAATGGTTCTTGATTGCGTGCGAGTGTGCATTTCCTGAGTTATAGTCCGCTCTCTTCAGCTGGACTGTCAGCCAAAAGAGAACTTTTGTTGTGTCTGTGTTACTGAAGTTTGTCTTTTTTAAGATCCTTCCCTGTTAACGATTCAGTTTTACTCACCGGAGATGAATTTATAATATACATCACTTTTAGAAACACGGGAGGATTGCCAATTAGGAGCAGAGGCAGGGAGAGAGGAAGTGTTCCCTTTCCTGGAATCACCTACCAGTTGCCTCGGGTTTAGCCTCTGACAGCTGGGCTGTGTGCAGGGCGCAGAGCCCTGTGCATCGCCGGAGGGGAGCGTTAATGAGGAGCTGAAGGCGGGTGGAGGAGTCTCTTTTGGGCAGAGAGAATTAGAAAAAGGGATGAGGTCACCTCCTCATTATGCTCTCCTGGAATGGGAGCAGTTGGGTATTGGGGCATTTTTGTATGACTTTTTGTTTTTTAAAACCATTTACTTCCTTACAGAAAGACTGATCTGACTCTTGTAGATTTTTTACACTCTCATAACTGGTGTTGTTTTATGTATTTTGAAAGTACTATATGCGCATGAGAAGAAATTTGGAAACCGCAGAGAATTGGGTGGGGCGGGGTGAAGACTCAGTGATCCAAAGATAGCCATTTTATTTGTATAGATTCTGATTTTCTTCTTCCAGAGATTTTTACATCTAATACTATGATGTGTAGATTTTCAATCAAGAACTTTTACGTGAAGATACATGTCACCCAAAACCAAGTGGTGATAGGGAAGGAATGTCGAGGGACTTTTCTCTTCTCCCCATCATACCACCCAGGAGAACAGGGGAGACATCCATTCCCTTCCGATGCTGGGACACTGGAAGAAATCTCTTCCTCTCTGCCCATTACTTCTTGCTCCAACCCAGACGGAAATAGCTAATTCAGTATCCAGTGGGGTTCTTGACCACTTGGTGGTGTTGCTATGCCTTAAGGGTAAACAAAAAGGAGGAAATAAGCTGTCTTCAGAGTGTTTCATTGTTGCCTGCTTTATGGGTTGGTAAGAACTGTTCTTTGCTGGAAGGACCCCTGAGACAGGGTCCAAGGCTTGAGGACCCTTGACTCCAGTATATCTGCCTAAGAAAGTTCACATGCATGCTGTCGGGTCAGTCATGTCCGACTCTTTGCAACCCCCACGGACTGTAGCCCACCAGATTCCTCTGTACATGGGATTCTTCAGGCAAGAATGCTGGAGTGGGTTGCCATGCCTTCCTCCAGGGGATCTTCCTGTCCCAAGGACTGAACCCAAGTCTCCTGTGTCTCCTGCGTTGGAGGCAGATTCTCTATGGCCACCTGGGAAGCCCATAAGACATTTTAGGCTAAATTAAAATTGGAGTGGGAGACAGGAGGCAACACTGCTTCTGTAATCCAAGTCTGAAGTTAATGCGGTGGGGTGGGTCTCATCTCTACTTGGTTCCTTGCATCTCTTAGGTGAACTATGTGAAATTGTCAATATTGAAATAGTCATTTTTTTACCTACAAAAATGATCGTTCCAAATGGATCAAGCTATTATTTTCTGCCAGATAGAATCCAAAGGTGAGAAGACATGACTACAAACATCCAACATTAAAGAAGAAAACAGTACATGGAGCAATTTAGACCCAAAATACAGCCTCTAAATACAGACATTTTATCAGAGTGAAAACATAATGCTATTCTCAGGTTTTCTGAAGATATTTAAGGGTCATATTTTGATGATGAGCCATGCTGAATTTTTATATCTATAAGTACAAAATGGGACTACCTATTTTTAATTTGCAAAGCAATTCTTTCATCTTAGTTTGTCTGCTAATTATGGGCAAGTAAGTAGCCACTTAGGTAGTAAGTAGTCAGTGGACTAGTAAGTAGTTACTAAGTAGTAAGTGGACAAGTAAGTAAAACAAATAAGGAAATCAGTCCTGAATATTCATTGGAAGGACTGATGCTGAAGCTGAAACTCCAATACTTTGGCCACCTGATGTGAAGAACTGACTCACTGGAAAAGACCCTGATGCTGGGAAAGATTGAAGGCAGGAGGAGAAGGGGATGTCAGAGGATGAGATATTTGGATGGCATCACCGACTTGATGAATGTGAGTTAGAGCAAACTCTGCGTGTTGGTGATGGACAGGGAAGCCTGGCGTGCTTCAGTCCATGGGGTCTCAAAGAGTCAGACACGACAGAGCGGCTGAACTGAACTGAAGTAGCTGCTAACTTCCGGGGGGAAAAAAGGCAATATGCATCCATAGTTTTTTTAAATGTATACTTTGTGTGTGTGTTAGTCACTCAGTCATATCAGACTCTTTGTGATCCCATGGACTGTAGCCCACCAGGCTCCTCTGTCCATGGAATTCTCCAGACAAGAATACTGGAATGGCTGTAGCCATTCCCTTCTCCAGGGGATCTTTCCAACCCAGGGTTCAAACACAGACCACCTACATTGTAGGCAGAGTCTTTATCATCTGAGCACAAGGGAAACTCAAATTTTAACTCTGTAGTTTCCAGCCAGGAATCTATCCTAAGGAAATATTTAAGACTACCAAGCTCAAATAATAATCCTGCTATTATCGTAATGACTTCAGAGAGTTTGTCTCAGCCACTAAGCCTGGTGTTCCTCAGTACCTCATCAATAGAATCAGATAACTCGGGGTCATAGACCTCACTGGCAGGTATCACTTAGGGATTACTGACATAGAAGAGCAAAACTGGCTTATATCTTTAGAGAGGAATGATACTATATAAATCTAAGAGGTAATGAACTTCTCTTTCTAAAGTTCTTCACGTTCTTTGAGATTTTTCAGAGTGTAAGATGATTATGAAATAGTATTCATTTGTTGATTTTTTGGTATTGATATTTTATAATTTCCTTTTGGATATAGAAATGTATGCACAGAAAGGTAAATCTACTAGTTTTTCACTTCTTTTTCTGCTTTAACAGTCCCAGTAGTGAGCATATGTTACAATGCTGCTCTCTATTATTACTCTTAACAGCCACTTTGCTAAAGAGTTAAGCTACCAGAAATCTATTGGAAAATTATTTTGTCAGTATGTTTTATGTGATAAAGCCACAGGGGAAAAGTTGGAGACAAAAATCGCTAAAAAATAATAGCCTGTTTACTAACAGCAACTCCCAAATGTATCTTTTTTTCTCTCTCTAGTTACAGATACAGTGGTGTGATCTCCCACCTGTAGCAATTTCTGTCACTGACCTTCATTAAAATATGGTTTGAAAAATCAGGACAGGATTGTCTCTGGTATCAGCCATTTGAGTGACCTGGAGCACATCACTTCACTTGTTGAAACTTCTGAATCCTGTGTTTAAATAAAGGATTCTGTGATTCTAAACGGGGAGATACTGCCTCTGAGGGGCGCTTGTAAATGTGTGCTGTGTGCTAAGTCACTTCAGTTGTGTTCAACTCATTGTGACCCTATGGATTGTAGCCTGCCAGGCTCCTCTGTCCATGGGATTCTCCAGGAAGAACACTGGAGTGGGTTGCCATGTGCCAACTCTGCCACCCAGAGATCAATCTTGCTTCTCTTATGTCTCCTGCATCCGCAGGTGGGTTCTTTACCACTATTGCCACTTGTATAGGAACATTTTTTTTTTTTTAGGAGCACTTATTTTTAGTGGTCTCCACTTTTCCATGATCGTCAAGATGGCAGAGCAGAATGACCTGTGCTCATCTCCTGTAAGAATACCAAAATTGCAACTAGCTGCTCAACATTTCTGCCATAATGATACCACCCTTATGAAAGAAAGTGAAGAGGAATTAAAAAGCCTCTTGATGAAGGTGAAAGAGGAGAATGAAAGAGCTGGCTTAAAACTCAACATTCAGAAAACTAAGATCATGGCATCTGGTCCCATCACTTCATGGCACATGGATGGGGAAACCATGGAAACAATGACAGATTTTATTTTCTTGGGCTCCAAAATCACTGCGGACAGTGACTGAAGCCATGAAATTGAAAGACTCTTGCTTCATGGAAGAAAAGCAATCACAAATCTAGACAGCATATTAAAAAGCAGAGACATTACTTTGCCTACAAAGGTTAATATAGTAGAAGCTGTGGTTTTTCCAGTAGTGATGTACGGATATGAGAGCTGGACAATAAAAAAGGCTAAGTGTCGAAGAATTGATGTTTTCAAACTGTGGTGTTGGAGAAGACTATTGAGAGTCCTCTGGACTGCAGGAGATCAAACCAGCCAATCCAAAAGGAAATCAACCCTGAATATTCATTAGAAGGACTGATGCTGAAGCTGAAGCTCCAATACTTTGGCCACCTGATGTGAAGAGCCGACTCATTGGAAAAGACCCTGATGCTGGGAAGGATTGAAGGAAGAAGGAGAAGGGACAACAGAGGATGAGATGGTTGGGTGGCATCACTGACTCTCTGAGCATGAGTTTGAGCAAACTCTGGGAGATAGTGAAGGACAGGGAGGAATGGACCTCAGTCCATGGGGTCACAAAGAGTTGGATAAGTCTGAGAGACTGAACAACAACATTTTTAGTGATCAGAGCCCAGGGATGCTAAATGCCCTGCAGAGAGCATGGGGCTGTCCTGCAAAACGAAGAACTGTCCTACTCCCAATGCCGGAAGCAGCCTGGATTACCTCTAATGTCTCTTCTGACAGTCAGTGATACGAAGTGCCTATCCATCCTTTGGTTCATTGGTCACCCGTTATTGATCCCTACTGTATGCTAGGCACCAAGGTTCCCAGCTGAAATATCCCAGAAACCCTGGCTTGTACTGTAGTATTCTTTCGTCTTCTCTTCTTTCTAAAAGTCCTCCCTACCCATAGGACCGACTGACACTCACAAGTACAGATTTTTCAGCTCAGCTCTTTAAGGGAACAGATGCCAGGACTTTGGAATGCTCGAGTGCTTTGGGATTTCTAATGACACTGAGAACCAGACGAGCTCACTTGAGCCCTCCCCAAGCCTGGATGGTGGCCTGGCTTGCCGTCCATCGTTCAGCTTCACTGACTGAGGGCTTCCAGCCAGATAATGAAATCCCAGTTGTGGAGCATGCAGCTAGATATTTTAACTGTTGAGTCAATCATTTGTAATATTTAAAGCAAAACACCAGCTGTTTTATGCCCAGCGAAGAGTTTTCACTGGCAAACTCAAATTTCCTAATAAATGGTATTTGAGGCCAGTTGTAAAATTTGCCTTAAGAGCATTTTATCACATCAAATAGTCATCATTAACTTGACAATTAACTGTGCAATGAGGGACTGTATGCTGGAGTGCCATCCTACCAGCTTTCATCCCCTCCCAGAGTTCTGTGACCTCTGGGCTCAACCCCTAGTCCATCATGATGTAGCTCAGTATTATCATTTCCCAGTAACCTCAGGGACAACTTATTCTTCTGATGGCTTTCTCCATTCTGCAGAGATGACTGCAACACGGAGAAGCATGAAGGTCTGTCCAGGTCACGAAAAGCTTTATGAACAGTGAGGATCCCAAGTGTTGTTTACAGGGCCAAAAAGCTATTCTGGATGGTAAAGGGGTTCTTAGGAAATATACGTTTTTTAGCCTTTAATGAATCTTGGAGACCCCATTTTGATGTTACTGATTATTAAAAATCCTTGTATGTATTTGTTCAGTAACTATTATTGGTTGTGTCTCATGAGCCCAGCAGAACTCTGGGTGCTAGAAATGTAGTCCTGCTCTCAGGGACCTCCAGACTAGTGGGAAAGTCAGACATTATGGCAATAATTCCATATTAATTATGAATTATTATAATTGACACTGTAAAGGAGAGGTATAGAATGCAAGGTAATCATTGGCTAGAACCTGACCTAGCCTAGGGACCCCAGAGGTGGTTTCAGGAGGCAGTATATAGGTGTGGGCCTGAAGAAGGAGCTAGGTCCTCAAGAATTGGTTGGAGCATTCCAGAGGGAAGGAGATGCATGAATGAAGACCCTGAGGCTGGAAGGAAGGGCTTGCTCCAGTTGGGAGAGGATGCTAGCCCAGTCTACGTGGCAGAAGTGGTGAGAGTAGATTCGAGAGGTTGTTTAGAAGATGAGCTGGCAGAATTTGGCGATTCACAGGATATAGACAGTAAGAGGGAAGGACTGTTGGTTTGTGATCCATAGGATGTAGACAGTAAAAGGGAAGGGGTATTAGTGACCACTGCCCTGGATCTGGCTACTGGGCGGTAGGGTGACCTGTTTAGGATTCTAGCGGAGGAGCTGTACTGGGCCATGAGACCGGATCACCAGTTCCTCATTTTTCTTGTTTAGTCCATGGAGTCTGGAGTCCTGGGGGCCATCCATGAGTCTAGTGGAGACCCTGCCTCTGAGAGGCAGGTCCAGAGGTCACTGCATCTTACCAGGTGGTGTAGACAACCAGTTCTGTGGAGTCCAGAGCAGTGTGTTTGGAAGCAGGGCATAGACTGGAATTGGGGCCCTCAGAATTTATAAAATGGTTTCACATGGGTTACTTTCAAACTTCACAATGATCTTTAGAGATAGTCTTCATTTATACTAATCGGAAATTGAGGCTCCCTGAGTTTGTGGTTTGTCCAAGGTCATACTGCTCTAAGTAAGGATTTAGTACTCAAATTTAAGTCTTTTGGCTCCCAACACAGGGGTCTTCTCATTTCATCAGGCTCTCTTACTACATGATCAGGGACAAACTCTCCTCCATCTCTTAGGGCTTCCTTGTCAGATGGAATCTCATTATTTGTACAAAATATAAAAGAAATGAAATCAAAGATTTCTTAATACTCTGCTCTTTCTTTTCTCTCTCTCCTTTTTTACCTTTTTAAAGTATTTGTAAAGTTTTGAGACTAATATTTGTATTTATATTTAGGTTTTTTTCCTATAAAGAATGACAGGTTAAAACAGATTAAAGTAATTTTTATTGGTAGTAGGGAGAAAGCTCCAGGAGAAATTAAGTTCAACTTATGTCTAGCTCCTAATAGTTTATAGACTAGTATAAGACCACTGCCCCTTCACCTCCCATTCCCACATCTGCTTCCAGAGTTCTGGGACCATCTAAAATGGCCCTGTCTATTCTCTCCACATCTGAGTGTCTCCATGGAGTTAGCCTGGGTGCTGAGGAAGATGAAAGCTGAGCTGCCCTGACACCATAGGGGCAGGAGAATCTTCACCACCAGCTTGTCTTATTGATTCACCTTCTCCTGTTTTCTTCAAGGCTTGGGTTTAAGTAAAGGTCATGTCATTTGTTTCAGAGTCTGTTTTAATTGCATCACTTCTGGGTCTTCCCCAAAACTCAGCTTCAGGGGAAATGTCCTCTCTGCAGAGAGAAGTCATTTTTCCGACCGTTTCCATCATATGGAAAGCTTCCCTCTGAACTCCCGACTGTTGTTTCCCTCCCTCCCTGCCATAGCTCCTGGACTGCTTTGTGATCCCGGTGGTGATCTTGCTCTCCTGGTTCTTCCTGCTGATCCGGTACAAGGCTGTGCATTTCATCGGCATCGTTGTCTGCATCCTGGGGATGGGCTGCATGGCGGGCGCCGACGTGCTCGTGGGCAGGCACCAGGGAGCAGGTGAGTCTCCAGTCCGCCGGGTTACTTGCCTCTGTCGGGGAGCCCAGGGCAAGACGTGGGACGTTTGTGGCTCGTGGTGCGAATCAGGAACCAGGAACAAACTCGTGTTTGTTCCCTTACACCCAGGAGAGTGGCACATAGGAGGTGCTTCGGATATGTTTCCTGAGTGAACAAAGGAAGCAAAACAGAGCTTTCGAGCCCATTCTACAGGGATTCAGAAACATTCAGACTGTATTTAAAGCTGGGAGTCATGACCCACTTGGAGCATGCGCTGGAGGCCAAAGCTGCCTGCCCCAGACCAGCCGTTAGAGACAGTTTCAGTGGGTCAGGCCATTCCTGGGCCACCAGGACCACCCGCACCCCCCACCTGCCTATGCCTTCTCCCCCAAGTCAGAGGAAGACTGAGCTTTCCAATTACTGGGTGAAGCTAGCCATATCGGCCTACACATGGTTACTTAAACTTTGAAGACTAGATTAGGAATACTCGATGTTTTTATGAGGGAGAGTCAAGTTCAGTCTCCTCATGAATCTTTTTTGTTGGTTGGTTTGTTTGAGGGGAGGGCTTTGGGTAGCAATCCCTGTGGCTCAGACAGTAAAGAATCTGCCTGCAACACAGGAGACCTGGGTTCGATCCCTGGGTTGGGAAGATCCCCTGGAGAAGGGCTACCCACTCCAGTGTTCTTGCCTGGAGAATTCCATAGACAGAGGAGCCTGGCGAGGTACTGTGCATGAACTCGCAAAGAGCTGACATGACTGAGTGACTAACACTTTCACTTTCACAGGTAATTACCTTGTAGACCTACATGGTAAGCTTCAACGTTTACTCATCAAAGTGCTATGATCTTCTGGGGAACACTAATCCAGAATGCTTTCTAGAGAATCACTTTTAAAGCAGTGTAGTTCTTTAAAAGATACCCCAGACCCTCAAGCTACAGAAAGTTTCAGGGGGCAGGAAAACAAAAAAAACAATGTTCTTTGTCAGCATCAGGAACAGGATAAAGAGTGCAGCTCTGTCGGTTTGAAATTGCCTTTTCCTCGAGGGAATTAAGGATAAAAAGTTAAAATTGGGGCATTTCTCTCTGAGACTCGGTCATAGGAAATACCTGAAATGAACATCATTTATGTTTTTATGTTGCACCATAGAATTTTTTGGCTGAAAGGGACCTTGTCTGGCAGCCCTGTATTTAACACACAAAAAATGCCAAGACACGGTGATGCCAAGCAAGCTCTCCAAGGTCACATAGCTGAGATTAGAACAGGCTTCCTTCCCTCTCCCGCCTTGCTGGGAGCTGAAGGTATAACACAGACCAAAAGAGACAGTCTCTATGCCTTCCAAATGCTGCTTACATGGCGTCGTCAGCCCCCACCACCACAGATGTGCTAAAAACACATGCACCACCTCTTCCCAGATTCTGTTCTGTGAAATAGTGTTCCATGGGAATTGATAGGTATTACATGAAAAGGCTAGTTCTTGCTCTATTCCCATCATGATCCCAATGTAGAGCATCTCTTTGAACCAATGAAATAGTATTTTTGTCTGATACAACGTGCGTGGCTAGTTGTCATAAAGTCACAATTGAATTACCCTTTCTCAGGTTTGCTTGAACTGGGTAAGCACAGACTAAGCAGCAGGTGCTCTTATTTATGAAAATGTTGCTCTGCTGAACCTCCCCATTCACCCTGGCCATCATTTTGCATCATAGTCAAGGAAGACAATTGTCATGATAAATCTAAGCGTTTATGCCACGAATGTTAAACTGACTTGATTTCACTAGGTTGTATTCACTAATCCTGTAAAAAAAAAAAAGTTTTTTTTTTCAAGTGAAGTGTTAGGAAAGGAGTATTAGTACTATTTAAGAAAAAGAAAGTAAGTCCATTTGGGAGTCTTTCTAAAGTGGTCATTTTTTAAAGGAATGAAACATGCAGGAGCCGTGTTTTATCTGTTGGTGTGACTGTTTAAAGCCTATAGCTTCATTCCTGTTGTAACATATGAAGGGCCAGTTTTAACAAAATTGAATTTTATCATTGTTGAATACCTCCCATGCTCACGTAATGGTGCCCAAGTATACGGCATGATGTCCTGAGGGCAGCCCAAATTTAGGATCCAAGGGCTCATTTTATAAAACAATGATTGGACACATCTCATGTCTCTAAAAATATTGAATTAGGCAGTAATTTAAGCTATCATATGAAATATTCTGAAAAGAGAAAATAACACACTGGTTTTGAAGACAGTGTAAGCCTTGTGTGCATCATTATCAAAGATGTTCCATTGATTACCCTAACTATAAGAGCTGGTTAAATTGCATTAATTTGCAGGGCCAGAACTTTTGTAAACTCCTTCAAGCACTCACCAGAACTTGAATCAGGCATTCAACTCAATATAAATTGTCATCACTCTGTCAATAGCTTTTTGCAAAAAAAGAGGATGACTGACTTAGTCCTTTTTATATTGCTAGTCCATGGTTCTCCTTAGCTTGGGATTTTTAAAATTCTGTCCTCAAGGACTTTTTTTCTTGACTTGATCTGTTACCTTTTTATTTTGTTTTTTAAACCTTCAATTTTGTATTGGGATATAATCAATGAACAATGTTGTAATAATTTCTGGCGCACAGCAAAGGGACTCGGCCATACATATAACATGTATCCATTCTCCCCCAAACCCCCCTCCCATCCAGGCTGACACATAACCCTGAGCAGAGGTCTATGTACTATACAGTAGAACTCTTGATATTGGCCATGTGGACTGCCTTGGAGCCTGTGGAATGGTCTACAAAGTTGGACAGAAACAAAAACACATTCCAGTTCTATGCTTGTCTTGGGAACAACTGATCATCTGCCACAAGTGCTCCCAGGATGAACTCAAAGGAGATGTCTTTTCCAAGTTTGTCAGTGAACCTCAGGGGGCCTAGTATGTGCATTCATTCTTTGCCACCTTCCTCTAGCCTCACAAGCCTCCTCTAAGAGACCAGCTCTGCATTTACTGTTACCTGCAGGAAAGACATGTGAGAAAGCGGCTCTTGAGAATAGATGTTGGAGGGTGTAAAAATGATTTGATTTAGTAATAAGGCCAAAGAGGTTTCTCCATAATATTTCTACTTTCCTTGGAAAACGTATGAATATATAATAAAAGAGAAGGTTAGAAAATAATAGGTTTAAGATTAAAACTCAATTAAAATAGATCCTTATCATAAAATTATTTCTTGCTCTTCAAAATATCTCCTTTCTATCACAATACATTTATATTGCATCTTATAGTTCACTTATCAAAGATGTTAGATAACATAATGATACTTTTCTTTATTACCAGATATAACTTTATATTTATTTCAAAAGAGAAAAAATATTTTCAAGGAATTAGATAATTAATCATAATTTTAGAAGGTGATAGTTTTATTGGTGCCAAGTACTTTCCTATGCATCATCTCATTTTATCCTCTTAATTAGGCAAAGAAAGTATTTTTATTCTCACTTTTGCAGTTGAAGAAATCACAACTCAGGGAAGATAAGAAACTTGTGTAAGGGCACACCACTACAAAATTGTGTCGTAGGATGTGAGATCTTTCTGCTACACCACTTAATACTTATTTTTCCATTATTGTGACTCTTGTAAAAAATTGTTCAATTGTACTATTGTTCAATTGTAGTAAATTAGGAAGAATGACTGTCCCAGGTTGTCCAGAATGGAAGTGTTTCCCAGAGGTAGGACTTTCTGTGCTAAAGCCAAGTGAGTCTCAGAGAAACAAAGCAGTTGGTTCCATTTAAAACTCAAAAATGTTTAGTGAGATGCCTTCATTTTCATAAATTTCATTAGTAGTCTTTCAACACTCTAGAATACTATATTGTTGTTCAGTCGTTAAGTCATGTCCAACTCTTTGCCACCCCATGGACTACAGCACGCCAGGCTCTTCTGTCCTCCACAATCTCCTGGAGTTTGCTCAAATTCATATCCATTGTGACAGTGATGCTATCTATAATTCACCACTTATTCTTTTTTTTTTTTCATTTATTTTTATTAGTTGGAGGCTAATTACTTTACAGTATTGTAGTGGATTTTGTCATACATTGACATGAATTAGCCATAGATTTACATGTATTCCCCATCCCGATCCCCCCTCCCACCTCCCTCTCTACCCAATCCCTCTGGGTCTTCCCAGTGCACCAGGTCCGAGCACTTGTCTCATGCGTACAAACCTGGGCTTAATTCACCACTTATTCTTTAACTAATGGTAAGTGGTGATTTTAAATAACATTCCCTTTTCTCTCTCTACTACACAGACACAAGTATCCCTCCAAAAATAGTATTCCTAGTACTTAATGAAAACTTTAATAAGGAAAACAAATTCTTGCAAAGCAATTATGACTAGGTTGTTTAGAACCAAGAAGCAATCCAAAATGAGAAATGGCCAAGCCGAACTGACAGGTGGTGATTCAAAGAGAATGATTGATTCACTCTTTTTGACCACCATTTAATGAACACTTAATAAGTGCCAATATACTAGGCATTTTACATTATTTTGCATTTTAAAATCTTATTGACATTATTATACAGTATCCTCACCATAACCTTATTTTCAAATAAGGAAACTCAAGTCAGAAAGACTCTATAGCTTGCCCATGTTCAACAAGTATTAAGTGATAGAGATACAATTAGAATCCATGTCTACCTGAACTGAAAGATGTCGCCACTCAACGTGTTTACCACAGGATTGAAAAAGAAAGACCTTTTTTGTCAGCTCAACTCATTGAAGCATTTATTGAGAACTTACAATGAGCCAGAATCTGTGCTAGGGCCCACACAGAATATAAAACCAAGTAAGTCACAGTAGACCCTTCAACCCTATTGTGGAAGAAAACAGGGAGAAGGGAAGACATGCAAGGTAACAAATAACAGACGTGAAGCAAAATGCAGTGAGGGCCACACACAGGTACAGTTCAGTTCAGTTCAGTCATGTCTGACTCATTGCGTCCCCATGGACTGCAGTATGCCAGGCTTCCCTGTCCATCACCAACGCCCAGAGCTTACTCTGGTACTCACACAGGTACAAGAGTGTGAAATTCAGCAGAGACAAAGAAGGCATGGGCTTGAATGGACTTATAATTTCGAATGTGTCCGTTTACCCCAAATCTGCAAAACATTATCACTCATTGTGGTTTCACCCACACAGAAATGACACATTTGCTAGATGTAATTTTCCCTGTGAACATTCAGAAAAACTGACTCAACCATGTCAAATGTCTATTGCATTAATAGGGCATGTTATAATTTCCAGCTAACTACAAATTGTATTATATCAAACACTTCATTTATGATATGGTTAGATAAAATCATGTCCTGGTTAGTTCAATTATATTTAATCATCTAAAATTTCACACATGCTCTATGTGTAAGTATCTACTGTCAAATGATTTATAAACTGATAAATACATTTACTGGTAAAATTTTAATAAATAGTATTTAATCATTTTGTCCCCAGTAACTTAGGAAATACTTCTGAACTTGCAGTTACACAATGTTGTATCATTATTAACAAAAATTATGACTGTGAAAAATTCAAAGTACTGGGGAGTAGATGCCACATAGTCAAAGGCTTAACAGAATAGACCATAATGAAACAAATGTGGAGTTTGAAAAAGATTGGTGGGACTATTCAATGAAACAGTGCAGCCTCATTTTAAGACTTTTAAAAGCTGGACTGATGTTTCTCTAATTTCTATTAAAATATTTCATTATAATTTAACTTTCCTGAATCCATTCATATAAAGTTAATTTCATTAACCAAGAATTCTATCAAGCAGCATTTCCACACTTCACTAATACAACAATAATTGAGATTCATAGTAATGGCCCCATGTCACCACAAGATTCTGAAATGGCTCCTTATTGAAAAGTGACTACTGAATCATGTTCATTATAATTTTATAATCTTAGTAATGGATGCTTTTTATTTTATCAGTTATTCCTCAAATGAACTCCTTAAAATTATGAGTTCTGTCATGATTTTCTAGTTGACACGTAAAAAGGATTATTCAGTTTTGTAAGTTCATTTGTATCATTTATTTTTAGATTCCACATATAAGGGATGTCATATGATATTTCTCCTCTGTCTGACTTACTCCACTCAGTAAACAGTCTCTAGGTCTATCAATGTTGCTGCAAATGGCCTTATTTCATTCTTTTTATTGGCTGAGTAATATTCCATTGTGTGTATGTGTGTGTGTGTGTGTGTGTCTGTTTGTGTGTGTGTGTGTGTGTGTGTGTGTGTGTATGTGTGTGTGTACACCACATCTATCACAACATTGTTAATCAGCTCTACCCCAGTACAAAATGTTTTGGATGTTAAAATAATAAAAATTAAATTAAAAGAGATTAATCAGGTTACTCTAGAATGGCAACATTAATTTCCCCAGAAGACACACCTAGGACACAGCCCTGAGGTTCCTTGAAGCTTCATCATATTCTTGGGTCATCTGCTCTCCAGGAGCCCAGTGAGGGCTGCCAGCCCTTGCTGATCCAGACTCTCAGCTCCATTCCCTTGAGAGGGACCCCAGCAAACTCTTAGCCTTTCAGACTATCTTCTCTCTCTCTGATCCTTAGTAGGAATAGAACTTGTCTTAGAAAAAGTGACACTAATTGGAGTCAATATCCCTGGAGGTGACCACAGAGGCTTGAGATCTCTCCCCAAACCCCACCCAAATTCTTTTATGTGAAACCTCTTGGTGGAGAGTACGCGGTGCTCCCAGCTATACAGAAATAATCTGGTTCTGCAGTTTTAGATTGTTCCAGCTGAGCTGGGAATGCAAGGCTACTCTAGGGTGAGTCTCTCCCTTAGAATCTCGTTGGACAGAGTCCCCTCCCCCGCTTGCACCTCTTCTGCCCCAGAACTTCACATCTACTGAGCGCCCATGAGCCGACTACACAGGTCAGAGTTGGAGACCACTTGGGTACAAGCTTACTATGAGGCCTCCAGCTGCTGATTCCCACTCTCCTTCCCTAGCTTCACACTTCCTGGAGTAGAAAGAGTTGGCCTAATTATAGAAAATAGTTGGGTACATAATTTATGAGAGATTGGACATAAACCAAAACTAGCCAAAACTGAATTTAGAACAAATAGATACTTTTTATGAAAGAAGAAAAATATTGATGTGATAATCAATTACATATATTTTCACTCTTCTGTTGCTTACTTTAGGGGAGTTGAAAATTTCAACCCATAGTCCATTTCAGACTATGAACTTTTCAACCCATGGACAGAAGACATGGGACTCTTCAGAGACAGTACAATCCAGAAGAAACTAGTCCCTTTCTTAGCTAGGGAAGACTTCTTATTGGGTAGACAGAGCAACCTTTTTACATCACAACATATCTGAAGCACACATAAACAGACTTTACTTAATCTCAGTAGGCAAAATACAGAACTTTTTTTTTTCCATTTATTTTTATTAGTTGGAGGCTAATTACTTTACAATATTATAGTGGTTTTTGTCATACACTGAAATGAATCAGCCATGGATTTACATGAAAATACAGAACTTCTATAAAAATGTCAGAATAGACTAACGATGTGTGTTAGTTCCTCAGTAGTGTCTGACTCTTTTGAGACAGCCAGTCTCCTCTGTCCATGAATTCTCCAGGCAAGAATACTGGAGTGGGTAGCTATTTCCTTCTCCAGGGGATCCTCCCAACCCTGGGATCAAACCCGGGTCTCCCTCATTGCAGGCAGATTCTTTACAGTCTAAGCCACCAGGGAAGCCTCAGAATAAGCACAGGAAGCTGATTTTGCTGGGGCCAAGTTCTTGTTAGTAAAATTTTAATAAAGTTTCCTTTTTCTTCTTCTGTTCCTAGGGGAAAATAAGCTGGTGGGGGATCTCCTGGTCTTAGGAGGAGCCACACTGTATGGTATCTCTAACGTCTGGGAAGAATACATCATCCGAACTCTGAGCCGAGTGGAATTCCTGGGAATGATTGGACTCTTCGGGGCATTTTTCAGTGGAATTCAGTTGTGAGTGAAAAATAACAAGAAATTCAGGCAGTTGATACGCTTAAAGCTTAGTTTTAAAATATTTCTCATTTAGGTTATGGCTGTTCACTTTATTTTCTAAAAATCAGAGCTAGAAACCTGTTACAAACCTACATGAAATCTGAAAACTCAGTATCTTTATTAATAAATTTCTTCCAAACTAAATGAATTTTTAATGAATTTATGTAATGGACTTTGAAAATAACTTATAAGAAAGCATTAAAAGTACATTGATTCTCCCAAACCAGCCAATGAAGTTTTATTAATACTTAGAGAAATAGGAAAACCAAGTGTAAATGCCATGATTTGATGCACTTCCAAAAAGGGGCATTCTGTTTACTAGTGACAACTAGTATACTAGTCTTTTACTAGTAACCACAACTTAGAAAACTTAGAGTTTAAATTTGTCCTTTTATAATTTCTTTTATTGCCCATGGGTTTTCACCAGTGAACCACATTTCAAATTCATTTCTCAGGGAACTTCCTGGCAGTCCAGTAGTTAGGACTTCTACTGCCATGGCCAGTGTTCAATATCTGGTTGGGGAATTAAGATCCCTCAAGCCTTGTGGCTCAGCCAAAAAAAAGAAAAACACCAGCAACAACAAAAATTCATCTCTTAGAAACTAGAAACTTAGTGTTTCCATTTTCCTTAAATGGGTCAAGATATAACATAGGCATTCACTAAACATCAAAAAGTCAGAAACAACAAGTTTTCAGTAATTCTGGCATTGGAGTATATATGTCATCATTGACTAGGGCTCAGAAGTTGCTATGGAATAAGTGTCAAGCAAAGCCTAATTTTTCATCAATAAAGGCCATGTATTTTAGCTTCAGGTAAGAAATAAAGAAGCATAATATATCCTTCTGTCAAATTTCAGCAAATCCTATCTGCAAAGTGAGTAATTCTGATTTTCACCACATCACTTTCTACAAGCAGGTTCTTTGTCATTGCATCTGTGTCTGAAACTATTTAAGGAGGCTATTTTGGCATCACTTTGAATCTGTTTTGCAAATAGAATTCTTTCCAAGAATTCTCCAAATTTTGGTGTCCTGAGATACAGGTGGGGAACTCCATAGCAAACAGGGCCAGGAGATGGGAAGACTCTGTAAGACAGATTTATTTGGGACTCATTTTGAAAGCATGATGGCTTTCTAAATTTTAAAGTTTCTAAATTTGGCACTTCAGCTTCATAAGAGGAAAAGAAATTGCCTGGTTCAACTGTTCATAACCAACATTTTGTAGATGGGTGGCTCATTTTATGGATTATTATTCTTGAATCCAAAAAAAAGTATCTTTGGAGATCTAGCACTCATTTGCTTCAGTTATAGACCATTAGAGCTGATGGAGCCCTTCAGACACACTGCTGCCAAAATCGTGGAAGATGCGTATGAGTGTGCTTGGCAAATAAGTTACGTTAAGGGTGCAATAAAACCAAAGTGACACAGGTGGAGGGCACCACCCTCTCCTCCTGGTCCTTTCAGAACAGTGGTTCTCAGAGTCTCATTCTCTGACCAGCAGTCCTAGCACCACATGGGAACTTGTCAGAAATGCACATCTGATCTACTGAATCAGCCTCTGGAGGGATGGGGCCCAGGAACTGTTTTTTTATTTTTCAGACATTTTTGGGGATTTATTATTTATTTTAATTTTGGCTGCATTGGGTCTTCATTGTGGCTCATGGGCTCAGTTGTATGTGGGATATTAATTCCCTTGCCAGGGATCGAACTTGCCTCCCTTACATGACACGGCAGATTCTTAACCACTGGACCCCCAGGGAAGTCCCCAGGAAACTTTTTTTAACATCCTCTCCAGGTGGTATTTTTGTACATTTAAGTTTGAGAAACACTGCCCTGGAGAGTGCTCAATCAGAAAAAGGATTAAACCTGCAAGCCCAGATATTTTCCAACCTCGCCATGTAATTTTGAGAAAGCATCTGAGTGAGAAGTGAAAGCTAGAGGCACACTGGGTGAGAAGGATAGTGGTGGGTCTGCAGGAACCAATCTTGGGCTGAGCTACCTAATGAAACTAGCCTCTGTGTGATCCAGAGTTATTTTTGGAATTCAACTGGTTGCTTCACGATTTGTATAAATCTGGTTAGTGAACAACAACAAGGAAAAAAGTAGGCCACAATGCTCATCAGCTCTGCTTTCTTTCCATCCACAGAGCTATAATGGAACACAAGGAGCTGTTGAAGGTGCCCTGGGACTGGCAAATAGGTAAGGGGTTTGCTCACCTGAGATGCTGCTTTTAGTAAACCAGGAAAATAACCTTTGGAGAGTGACTGGGGTGGTGGTGAGGCACCAACCGGGAAAGGAGTTAGACTTCAGGGGACAAAAGAAAATGAAACCCCCCTTGTCACTGTGGGGACTCTCACCCACTAGAGGAGACTGAACTGTATGATTCATGATGTTTCTTAATTGAGCCTCTGCCCATTATCATTGTCAAGATGCCATTAGTGTAGACACAGAAGTGTGTTTTTAGGTTAAAGACCAACCAGAAAGAAAAATGCCCCGAGGTGCTGGTGGGACACAAATGACAGCAATTTGCTCTAGCTGAGAAACACAAAACTGATGTGATCATTAAAAAGTGACACTTTACTAAAGGGAAAAAAAAAAAAAAAAAGCTGAACTTAACAAAAAGGCACAAAAGGAAACAATGTCATGGACATTCTGAACCCATAAAAACCTTTTCAGAAGGGAGCAGTTTGCTCAAAAGACACGGTTAATTGATCTCCAAATGGACTCAGTGGAAAATACCAGACATGCTTTGAGCCACTTCACAGTCATCCAGGGCAGCTATGCGCCATCTGTTTCAAAAGTCACTTTTCTCTTAAAAAAAAAAAAAAAAAAAAATAGGACAAGGAGTTAAGATCCTAGGTGATGCTCTGATAATGATCACTCAGCAAGCCTTGGAAGAGACTGACATTTCCCACCCTCAGAGGTCAGGGAGGGAGCCCTGAAACCTCCCCTCAGTGTCTATACCAAGACACTTGGGTTCCAGCACTGAGCATGGAGGTTGGCTTATGAGGGTGCTTGGAAAATGCGTGCCCGATGAATGCAAATGGAAAGTGAAAATACAGGTGGTTCGCCACTCCGAAGCGGACTGTTTGAGCCATCCCCAGCTTACATGCTCTTTCATAGAACTAATGGTGGTGGTGGTGGTGGTTTAGTTGCTAAGTCGTGTCCGACTCTTACAACCCCATGGACTGAAGCCCGCCAGTCTCCTCTGTCCTTGGGGATTCTCCAGGCAAGAACACTGGCTGCTGCTGCTGCTGCTAAGTCACTTCAGTCGTGTCCGACTCTGTGCGACCCCATAGACGGCAGCCCACCAGGCTCCCCTGCCCCTGGGATTCTCCAGGCAAGAACATTGGAGTGGGTTGCCATTTCCTTCTCTAATGCGTGAAAGTGAAAAGTGAAAGTGAAGTCGTTCAGTCATGTCTGACTCTTTGCAACCCCATGGACTGCAGCCTACCAGGCTCCTCCGTCCATGGGATTTTCCAGGCAAGAGTACTGGAGTGGGTTGCCATTTCCTTCTCCGGGGATCTTCCTAACCCAGGAATACGAACTCAGGTCTCCTGCATTATAGGCAGATGCTTTACAGACTGAGCTACAAGGGAATGGCTCCCGTCAAATTCTGCTTCTCTGAACAAGGACAACAGAGACATAAAGCTCCCTGCACCATTTACCTGGACCCTGAAGCATCCAGGGTTGACTTGCTGCTGACAGATTCCCTCTGAAGACACAGCAGGCACTGCCGAACTCTGCCCCACTCCCCTGGGGTTCTCCCTAGTGACTTCACGCGCTCCCCAGCCCTTGTGTCTGTCACAGTCCGGCCGTTTAATTTCTCTCGAGTTTTGCTGTAAAATGACACAATTAAATGAAAGTCAATAAAGACAAGGGATTGTATGGAGGAGAGGAAGGCGGCTGAGAAGGCAAGCCAGCTGCAGGTTACAGCCTCATGGCCTCTGTGAGCCTCAGAGCCAGAATGTTAGCTGTGCTTGGTAACACTTCACATGCAGTGGTCCATGAGTATAAATTAATTTTATATTAATAGTAGTAGCACTAATAAAAAATAATTTGTCCTCCAATTATGCAGATGTCATGTGCATGTCCACCAAGGCTCTGTTATAATTCAGTGTTAGTTAAATGTGTCATCAGAGCACATTTAGCCCTCGTATTGCTATGAAAATGTCAATTCCCTGTGGTCCAAGATGATGAAGGGCCGTGTAAAAGGAACACATTATAAAGCCATTTATTTAATTTTCCTGATTGGAAATGAGCCTCAAATGGTCTAGAAAAGGAACCAAATATTCATCTTTTCTTTCTGAAGCATGGATAAGGGTCATCTTTGTCTTCCTACCTCATCCCAACCTACTATAAGCTTCTAGTGACTTAGCTCAGTTCTAGGCACATAAAATTTAATGAAGAAGTGTTTTTTAAATGAGTGAATGAATGAATGACAAGCCAAGGAGACAGGCTTGTCTTGCTGTCTCTCAACTTACAAAAATGTAGACAAAAGGGAAAACAGTGGAGAAAGGGCACGGGCTTAGGCTTAGCTTTGACATTTCTTTCTGGGAAACCAGGAGATGGCATAGCGGCTACTGCAACTCGTGGGCCCTGGAGACAGGGAGACACCCAGGGGGATGGAGCTCCCATCAAGGCCTGCCCACATGCTGTAGGAAGTCACCCTAGAATGCTGAGCTCTGATCCGTGTGCTGTAGTTGACAGACCAAGAGCCAAGACTCTCTTTATCTCCCACCAGTGATCCCATCACAGTCTCTTGCACAGCTCCTGTGGTTGCCATTTTACCAAAGTAAAAACATTTTTTTGTTCTATGGATCAAATGGGATAATAAACATGTTTTATATTTTCTGGATTCAGAAAGCATTTTTTAACAGCTTCTGATATTTTCTAATAACATTGACCAATTGTAAGATACAAAGAGTAATTAAAAGCAAGAAGATAACAGCCTTTGATGCTGTTTGTTTTTATTTCCTAATTTTACTCTACTGAACAGAAAGACTGGGGCTGGTTATGTACTCAGGAAACTCAAGTGAAATGTAGGCCCTTATAGGATTAACATGGTCTCAGTGAGCAGGCATGTGTGAAATCTAATAACTAGCTTAAGCATTCCCTTTATGCCATTTGCCATTGTATTGAAGGGCAAGTGCTAGCTGATATGCAAGTCCACTGTCAAAGAAAGGAAACATGAGAGGCAGGTCGCCCAGTACCGATTTGTGGTGTGCTGGTGGTGGTGGTGGTTTACTTGCTAAGTCGGGTCCGACTCTTGCGATCCCATAGACTGTAGCCTGCCCGGCTCCTCTGTCCATGGGATTCTCCAAGCAAGAATACTGGAGTGGGTTGTCATGTCCTTCTCCAGGGGATCTTCCAGACCCAGGAATTGAACCTAGGTCTCCTGCACTGCAGGCAGATTACTGCATTGCAGGCAGATTCTTTACCGACTGAGCTACGAGTGAAGCCCCTGGGGCTTCACTTTTCTTGCCATGGGCAAAGATTGCTTTGGTTTTGATTTTGTCCTGGAGGCCAAAACAAGAGATTTGACCTTTCCCTGAAGATGCAGTAATGGGACCACAAAGCAGAAAAAAACCTTACATATCATTAAGAATAGTATAGCCTTTCTTTTTGCTAATGCCGAACTGGAGCTGGGAAACTAAGGCCGCTTCACTGGGCTCGTGGCTGCCTGTGGTGGGACTAATTGCACCCTCTGAGCCCGCCCCCCAGGTTGGCGCCTTGGTACATATGTCCTGACATCATCTTACCTTGCTTTTATTTTTAAGAATTAAAAATGATATTTTAAAAATCTAGTCTAGTCAAAGGAAAGTGAAAGAATACCAGTGCGATCCCAAAGAAAATGACAAGATAAAATATATGCAGCAAACCCAGACATATACTATACATATGTATATGCAATATCCATTACAAATAAACACATATATCCCCAATCACATGATATATCATGCATTACAATGTGTATATATCCCATATAAAATGATATGGTCATTACAGTCAAATAGACTGCTTCATCCAAGTCCTATTTCTCTTCATAATAATTAAACAATATAGGTTAGTGGTATGCACGCAGAATTTAAAGTCAGGCAGCCTGAGTGACCTGAAGGTGAGCTACTCGACCTCTAGAAGCTTGTCTTTTGCCTATCTTCTCACAGATTTGTTTCTTACCCTTACTCTGCTCTGCAGTGCAGAGACTGACCCTTGCAAACAATGCCTCCCAGGCTGGCATGTTAATTGACTTCAGCTAGATTGGCCCCTGGGAGGCAGTAGAAGGAGAGTAGAGGGTGGGAGGAAGCAAGAGACCAGGATGTGTCTCTCTGCTTCAGGTCAAGTCTCTAGCAATGGCCGAGTGTCTTCTGATTACACCTCTGCTCCGCCTCCCTGACTTCTGACCTCTGATAACATGGCCTCCTCCCTGGACCTCTCTGGCCCCAGGGATATGAATAATTTACTGCCATTGCTAATGTCTGGGTTGTCTTACCATCCATCTTTTCCCATGGCCCATTCAAACTCCTTTATAACTTGTACCCCATATTGTATTTCCTCTGTTGAACCTGCTGTGGACTGTGTTTATTAACCAATACATTCTATGAGTCTATTTCCTCATGTGTGTAAAGAGGATAACAATAGCAATGGTGTTATTCTGTTGTGGAGATTAATGTACATAAAGTACATGACACATAGCAAGTACTTAGTCTTAGCTTATGGTATTCTTCCCAGTTTCTCTAGCTTAAATCTCTTTAGCATATGAGGACAAGAGTTACCAAATCCTGTCTTTAGTGAGAGAGAAAACATTTCTGAAAAGAAGCGATCATACACATACTTTGTCTGAAAATGTAGTTATTGTACCCACCATGTGTTTATCAGTCAGAAGTAACTCAGTTTGTTTGATCCTGTTGATCGAGTGCTTGAAAAATCCCATAAGGACAGCAAGTTGGGCCTTTGGATGTATCACTGCTGCTGCTGCTGAGTCGCTTCAGTCGTGTCCGACTCTGTGTGACCCCACAGACAGCAGCCCACCAGGCTCCCCCGTCTCTGGGATTCTCCAGGCAAGAACACTGGAGTGGGTTGCCATTTCCTTCTCCAATGCATGAAAGTACAAAGTAAAAGTGAAGTCGCTCTTCGCGACCCCATGGACTGCAGCCTACCAGGCTCCTCCGTCCATGGGATTTTCCAGGCAGGAGTACTGGAGTGGGGTGCCATTGCCCTCTCCGGGTGTATCACTAATGTCCATTAACTAGTTAATTTTTTGTCTGAGAACAAAAAATCAGCAAATTGCAGCAACACACCATGCCCACTCTCAATCTTGGGTTCATTTGGCTGACTGGATATCCACACGCAGAAATGCTGGTTGACCCAGCAAAGTGATTAAATGTGATGGTGTTTGTATTTTATTCCCATCCCCCTAAATTTGATTTCTGCATTTGTAAAGAACAAGTTTAGGACGTGTAAGTGTTTAAGCTTGGAGAATCTCAAGGCAGCCTGACGAGGAGAGTGAACTCTGCCGTGTGTCTGCTTTCCTCCACTCCGTGGCTCATCAGTTTGCTTGTAAAGTCACACTCTTCTCTCTGAGCTACCAATTATAAATCCACTCCCTACCGGACAAATCTTTCTGGATGATGCACAAGCGTCTCAAACTTAACATGTTCAAGATGGAGCTTTTTCTTTCCCCTGAAAACCTGGTCCTCCTGCTCAGTTCTCTGCAGCTCAGTAAATGATGTCATAATTCAGCATCAGTTTCTAGTTAGCCAGAATCCACATGAACCCTTGTAGGTCAGTTCGTAAAGAATCTGCCTACAATGCAGGAGACCCAGGTTCGATTCCCAGGTCAAGAAGATCCCCTGGAGAAGGAGATGGCAAACCCACTCTAGTTACTCTTGCCTGGAGAATCCCATGGACAGAGGAGCCTGTCAGGCTACAATCCAGGGGGTCGCGAAGAGTGGGACACAACTTAGCGACCACACCCCCACCACCACGTGAACCCATGGGTGTCTCTGATACTGTCCTTTTTCTTACTACATGCATCCAGTCTGGACCACCAGGAAAGTCTTGGGAGAACACAAGTGGTTCTGAACAACTGCTCTGGAATGTTGTAAAATCGAGTAGAAAGATTTTAGGCTACTCCAGTGGCTCAGCAGTGAAGAGTCTGCCTGCAAGACCATGCGATGCAATGCAGAAGACTTGGGTTCAATCTGTGGGTCAGGAAGTTCCCTTGGAGGAGGAAACGGCAACCCGTGCCAGCACTCCTGCTGGGAAATCCCATGGATAGAGGAGCCTGGCTGGCAGTGGGGTCACAAAACAGTCAGACACAACTCAGCAACTAAACAACGACAACACATCCAGTCTAGCAGGGCATGCTGAACCTTCAGAATCCAGCCACTTCCCTTCCACCACTGCCACTCTGGGCAAAAGCCAGGAGCATCTCTTGCCTGGACGGAGACCCTGTGCTCCTCACTGGTTTCCTCTGAGCTTCGCTCCTTCAGTCCTTTTCCTTGCATATCTAAAGCCATCTTTTAGAAAGGTAGATCAGACTACAAGTTAGCCTTCTGCTACAAATTCCTCAATGGCTTCCCATTACAACTAGAATAAGATATCAACTTCCTTCCAAGACCTACAAGGCCCCACATAATCCACCCCCTGCCTAATTTTCCAGTCTCCTCTCTTATCACTGCTTCAGTCTGTTCATCCTGCTCAGATATTCTGGCCTCTTGCAGCTCCTGGAAACCACTAGGGTCTTTTCATTTGTAGGTCTCCCTGCCTAAATTATTTTTCCCCTGGCCATCTCCTTCTAGTCCTTCAGCATTTAAGGTCAATGCCGCTTCCACCTTTCCAAAAGCAATACCCCTGTAATTCCCCATAAGCAACCATTTTCTTGCTTCATAGCACTAATATCAGTTCTAAGTTTCTTGTCTATCCTTTTTTTCCATTGCATGCTAGCCCATAGCAGAGTTCCTAGAACACAGTAGATACGCAGTGAATACATGGTTGAATAATTGAATATACAACATCAGATCTCACATGTCAGAGTTCACAGTATATCAACACTAGGTCAGGTGATGGGAGGATAGGATTGTTGAACTTCCTAACCCAGTCATGCATAATCTAAATTTTAAAAAGTGGTGGGGGCGGGGGCCCTGGTTCCTGGACTATATTTTAATCAAGTTTGATTACTTTTAGTAGATTAATTTAAGGGTGTATCTTATCCCTAGTCTAGTCTGTTCATCTCAGATTCCTTAAAGGAATACTGAATTAATTTTTATGTCTTTTCATGTATTAATCATAGGTTATTTAATATTGCCTTTTTAGTAACTTGTTTAAAAGGAAAATGAATTATAAATAGCATGAAACCCAAGTACAGGAAAATTGACCAAATTTAGGGAATTAAAACTTCAGACAGAGAGTCAAAAGCCATCTGACACGACTGTGACAGAATTTCCACAAGAGGACTTGTATAATTTACTGAACAATTAATAGAAAAGTGATTATTCTAGTTTCCTCTTAGGGCATCTCCACCACACTAGAGGGGGCTGTTGTACTGAGTTTGCTTACTTAATATTTTTATATGGACGTGACATGGCTATCCTTAAACTTAATATCAGAAACATGTAGGATAATAATTCATGACCTTAAATACTTTCCATATGGGAAAACCAAATTTCTCTTTGGAGGGATCCCAGTTCTTCAGGGTCAAAGGGACTGGGTGTCCAGTACCTGCCAAATCTTCCAAAATTCATAGGATTCAAAGAAAGTGATCTGCCTACAGCCTAAACCAAACGTGTCATCAAGGTTCCCTTGGATAGTTTGGATCTTTTATTTAATATTATATAAAAATGCCCAAAGATCCACTGAGTTGTAATACTTGTACTTATTCTATGCCTTATTCTTTTAAGGTAGAGAAATGAGCATAATTTTTCTGCATTTGTGTTGTATCAACATTGAGGAAATGATGAACCAAACCCTAGATTTAGCCATAATCTTCTGTTTTGGACTGAACAAAATTATGTACTTATGGGGTTAGTATTAACAATTGTATATTGAGTTATAATTAGAGCGAGAGAGAGAATTTCAGAGTTTGAGGACTAATCATGTAGCAAAAGAGCATTTTTTTTAATCTTTCTGTTTTGCAAAACTTAATTATTTGATGGCCTGCAAAGCATTTACCTATTTATAAAAGAGCAGAGCCTATGTGTGAGAGCCCACATATGCTAGGAAAAGTGATGGTGGAATAGGACTCCGGTTTTAGGAGTAGTGCTAAGCAGGATTCAGAAATCTGGAAGAAACTGACAACTCGTGTGAAGTGATCTATCCGAGGTCACACAATTAGGATTTTAGTTCAGTACTGTGACTTAGTCCACATCTCTTTGACATGTAAGCGGTTTCATTTTAAGGATTATGCAGTTATTCATTCTTGTGAGCAATACATGGTACCAAATAGTTTTGTTCGTATGTTGCAAATAAAAAGAAGTGAAATAAGTTCTAAAAGACATGGGTACAAGAAAGTAATTACAGCACAACCGGAAGTAGAATTTAGAAGCTTTGACCCTATTTCTGATTGTAGCCACTCTCCTTCACAGCAGAGGCGAAACATCAGATGTGTGTGAGAAGCATATAGTTCTTGTTCCACATGAAGGTTTTCACTTCTTATTTTATGTTTTAGCTATGTATTACCCAATAAAAAGCATCAGTTGATGGAGTGAAAGAAAAACTCCTATGTGAGAGTGAAATGGAGGGGGGGCGCTGTTCCCCTTCACCCACTGTGGCACCGAGGCCCTGGAGGAGGCTATGATATCACCTGTCTTTCCTCTCCCTCCAGGACTGCTCTACGTCGGCTTTAGCGCCTGCATGTTTGGTCTCTACAGCTTCATGCCCGTGGTCATAAAGAAAACCAGCGCCACGTCGGTCAACCTCTCCCTGCTCACCGCAGATCTGTACAGCTTGTTCTGCGGGTTGTTTCTCTTCCATTACAAGGTAAGTTGAGTCAGTGCTCCTGTCTGAAGATGATACTCGTAGGAAAGAACACGTATAGGTAGGAATGCTCTGCAGTGGAGTTGCCCTAATTCTGCAATTTTGCATCAAGAAGGACTGCACTTCTGTATGCTGACCCCCATGACCTGGGTGTTTACATTCCAAGTGTCTCAGATGGAAAAGAAGCTGCCTGCAATGAAGGAGACCCGAGTTCCATCCCTGGGTTGGGAGGATCCCCTGGAGAAGGAAACAGCAACCCACTCCAGTATTCTTGCCTAGATAATTCCACGGACAGAGGAACCTATTGGGCTAGTCTATGGGGTTGCAAAGAGTTGGACACAACTGAGCAACTTTCACTCACATAAGACAGAGGCAACATTTTGTTATGAGAGGCTAGTAACTATGACATTTGATAATGAAAGACAAGAAACAGCCATAGAGGTTTGCAAATAATGGGGGACAGTTTTTCTGACATTGTTCACCCCAGAAGCTTACTCCTTTTCCAACCTAGAGCTCGGAAGACATCCAGTTCCCAAACTATAACTGCCAAATGGATTCTGCCAAAGGCACCTGAGGAGCGTATTCTCTTTGGAGAAAAGACACAGTTCCTGCAGTTTCTATTTTGCATATATTTTCATAGTAAATATGAATGGAAAATGCTAATGCATTCAAAATAGTTTCTTTATTAAAAGACCGGGGTTTCAGTAAAGGAATGCAAAGAGATATTACAAAGCAGTTGCAGTTAATCTGTCAGCCCTAAAGGAAAGAAGAAATCATTTAGTCCAAAGATAGCAGTCTCTTGAAGTGTAAGACTCTACCCATATCCTCAACCAAGATAGGCATGACTTGACTGGCTATGGTCCCCTGAACTAGGCTATCAGATGCTGTCTTTTAAATGCTATACTAACTGATTCATTAACAACTGACTAGAATTGGTATATGAGAAGAAACCCACTTGCCATTCCTTAACTAGTCCTATAACTAGTCAGCAGGGATTATGACAAATGTGAAATGGGACAAGTATGGGATATCCAAGGGCTTCCCAGTTAGCACTAGTTTTAAAGAACCTGCCTGCCAATGCAGGAGACGTAAGAAACTTGGGTTCGATCCCTGAGTTGGGAAGATCCCCTGGGGAAGAAAATGGCAACCCATTCCAGTATTCTTACCTGAAAAATCCCATGGACAGAGGAGCCTGGTGGGCTACAGTCCATCGGGTCGCAAAGAGTAGAACACGACTGACATGACTTAGCAAGCACGCACGGGACATCTAACACATAAGACCAAACTAGGACAGGCAAAAGGAAAGAGGTATTGCTATGGCCACTTCTAGCCAAGTGCCTCATCAGTGGCATTATAGTTAATATCACCTTCTCACATGTTTGGTCAGCGGAGGGGGCATCTTAGTGGGCTGGGCATCTTCACTCAGGTCACACTGGGTTGGGAGGTTCCCAGAGAAGTGCTGAGCTGGAGCAAGTATATACTTCAGAGGTCCAGAGGCAAAGCAGCAGAAGCAAATCGTCAGAAATATTACCGTGCTAAGCCAAATCATAGCCAAGAAACAGACTGGGAAGAGCAGACACAGGTGGGAAGGAGGTCACTAATAGGGTTGGCAGCTGCGAGGACCAGAAGCAGATCTGGAAGAGGAAAGGTGGAGAAAGTGGCTGTGGCAGCAGATAAGAGATAAAATGCTGAAGTCCCTGCTTTACTTGGAACCTTCTGCCCAGCCTTGAGGCAACAATGGCAACTTCAAGAAACTGTGTATTGTTGGATAGCATTGATACATTGTTAGTAATTCGTTTTCTCTGTATGGTGCAACCTCTAAGTCTTGAGTGCACCCTGGTTCTCATAAGGGTAAAACGCAAAATCACAGCATGTTCCTCCCACTGCTCCCCACCACAGTGCTGGGAGCACCCCTTTCCCTCAGAATCACCCCCAAGCAACCCCCAAGCTGGGGTCTCACCAGCACAGCGCAGTGAATGCCGTTTTTCTTCTCTCCTCTACAACTAAGCATCCACATCTAATCCATTCCTCAGCTTGAGTTCCAATCTCAGCACTTCCTCCTGTAATCCTCTTTATAAACTCTTGAACAAGAAGAATCCCTTTCATCCTCCTTAAAGGAAGATGACCGAAGCATATTGTTTTTATTCAGGACTGCTGTCAGCTCTTGGGCAGTCCAGATCCAGCTCAGCTCTCAGCATCCCTCACGGCAGTGCTCAGAAAGTCTGCTTTCACCAGGGGAACTGCTAAAAATGCAGATTCCTGGTCCATAGCCCCGGGGCCACAGAATCAGTATCTGGGAATCTTCCGGGGGAGTCTGCTGCCAGTGAGGCTGATGTTCTCTGAATGTGAGAACAAATACCTGGAAGGGGTACCTGAATAGTGTTTGTGCCTGCTTGAGTCTGTCACTCTTCACACTTCACTTCATTTGGTTAGACTTGGGGCTCTCTACATAAACAAACATCAGGAACTGAGAAGGTTGATGAACCAGGTAAATTCTAACCCTTCAAAGTCCATCTTCTTCACTTAACCATTTATGTTACTGCTAACCTAGGAGAAGTAACTCAGGGGAAGAGGAGGTCACGTGGTACCTCTCATCATGCCATCAGAAGGGAACTTGTGTTATCTGAAAATGATATTTCTGGATTCACCATTTTGGAGGAGTCCTAGAAGTTTTTAAATTCTTAAAACAATGCTTTGCACTATACACATGTATTTGGTTACAGTTTAACAGATAAATTCCCTTAAGGCAAAATTGGTTCAACACAATAGGTGTTTTCTCTATTTAAAATTCATTCCTATTATTTTTTTAAAAATCAAACTTTCAAGACAAAGTTATAGATTCATAATTTTGAATCTATAAGTTTTAAGAAATAAAACGAGAATTCCCGTTTACCCTTTATCTGGTTTTGCTCATTGGTGACGTCTTGCAAAACTGTGGTACAGTATCAGGATATTAACACTGACCCAGTTAAATTAACAAACAGAACATTTCCATCCCCCACACGTGTCCTTATTGCCTTTTTATAACCATATCTGCTTATTGCTCACTCACCTCATTAACACCTTGAAACCACAAATGTATTCTCCATTTCTCTAAATTTGTCACTTCGAGAATGGCATGTAAATGGAGTAATACAGTATGTAACCTTTGGGGATCGACTCTTTTCACAGTGTAATTTTTCAGCATAATCATCTGAAGATTCATCCAGATATCTATATCAGTAGCTCATTCTATTTTATTGCTGAGTACTATTCCATGGCACGGTTATACCAAAATTTATTTAACCACCGACTCAGTGAAAGACTCTGGGTTTTTTCTGTTTGAGGCTATTACATATGAAGCTGCTATGAACACACATGTACAACTTCTTGTGTGAACAAAGTTCTCTTTTCTCTGAAATAAACACCCAAAAGTACAATTACTGGGCTTGTGGTTCTCCCACTTTGTGGTTGTGTTTTCATTTTCTTGTTAGTGTTCTTGGAAGCACAAAAGTTTTTAATATTGATGAATTCCAATTTATCTATCTGTTATACTTTTAAGGGGCTTCCCACGTGGTGCTAGTGGTAAAGAACCCACCTGCCAAAGCAGGAGACTTTAAGAGACGCAGGTTCGATCCCTGGGTTGGGAAGATCCCCTGGAGGAGGGCATAGCAGCCCACTCCACTATTCTGACCTGGAGAATCCCATGGACAGAGGAGCCTGTCGGGCTACAGTCCATAGGGTCTCAAAGAGTCAGACACGACTGAAGCATCTTAGCGCACACACACACATACTTTTAAAACCACAAAACGAAACAATTCAAGCCCAAGTTCAATTGGTCTTGAACCAATTCAAGACTTCCCAGGTGGTTTCAGATACCACTTCTCTCCAGGGTTTAGTAATGACTGCCAGTTGCCTCACAGTATCTGCCCTAAGGAGATGGTTAAAAGTCACAGTCGACAGAGTCCAAAAGTCTGTTCTGTACATCTGTGTCTCTTTTTCTGTTTTGCATATAGGGTTATCGTTACCATCTTTCTAAATTCCATATATATGCATTAGTATACTAATTAGCCTCCAACTAATAAAAATAAATGGAAAAAAAATAAAAATTTCAAAAAAAAAAAAAGTCACAGTCTAAGGAAGAGAAGATTCATTTCAGGTCAGGGTGTCTTTATTTAGAGTGTAGTGTTGAAGAGAGCTTAAAGTGGTACCCCTCAACCTTGATTACATGTTGGAATCACCTGGAGAGTTTTTTAAATACTGATGCTTGGGTCCCACTCACTGATTCTGTATTTTGGCAGTTGGCAGTGCAGCCTGGGCTTTAGATTTGTTAAGACCCCTCCCCAGTTGAGATGGCTGGATGACATCACCAACTCCATGGACATTGAGTTTGAGGAGTTTGAGCAAACTCTGGGAGATGGTGAAGGACAGGGAAGCCTGGCTGGCTGCAGTCCATAGGGTCACAAAGAGTTAGACATGATTTAGTGACTGAACAACAATTGATCTTGGTGTGTGACCAGAATTGAGAGTCATTTGTTCAGAATTACTGTATGTGGCTGCAAGCAGGTGGCACCAGGACCAGAGGGTGAAGGTTATAAGATTGTAGTGAAACAGAAAAAGACCTTGTTAATAGTTAGTCATCTGAAAGTGGAATAAACTGTCTTGGGAGTCCCCCTCACTGGAGGAAGTGGGACAAGAATGTGAGATGGGTGACAGCGGGGTTCAGGATGGGGAACACATGTACACCCATGGCTGATCCATGTCAATGTATGGCAAAAACCACCACAATATTGTAAAGTAACTAGCCTACAATTAAAAAAAAAAAAAAAGAATGTGAGATGGTTACTGTGGAGGGGACTCACTCTTCAGTTCTGACAATTAATCCGTGACCTCTGGATCTCATTTAGTTTTACTACAGTCTGCCGTTAGAGTTTATTCTTTCAGCTCATCATGATGTCTTTGAACAACCTTTGGTCTGGTTATAAATATCTACCAGTTGAGAGAGAAGGGCTTTTTGCTCACAGATGTTGCTTACCCAGGCAGAACTAAATAATTAAATGAAGCTCTCCTGCCCTACATTGATTATTTGCTTTTTTCTTGCTTTCTATCCTTGGAAAAAATCCATTCCCTTCCCCGCCCACCAGTCCACTGTCTGCAGCTTCTCTGCCTCTTGTGCTGACTGGGCAATAAATCCCCACATCTCAAGGAAGCAAAGGACTTAATTCTGAATTTGGTTGTCTACATGGTAATAGAGTTCTTTCAGACTCTAATTTTATGAGACTTTTGAGAAGTGGTCATGTTTCTCTTCTTTATTACACCAATGCTATGGAATCCAGAACAGTAAATCCACAGCAATCCTTGGAAATTACAGGAGATGAGCTCTGCTGGACCTCAGAGATTCCCTAAAACCAAACCTAGGAAGAGATTTGCATGGGAAGTTTTCAAGTTGATGGTGTCATGGCTTTTCAAGGTCAAAGCTTGACCAGTTATGAACTCTCTCCCCTTATTTACTGAACACAAAAACCCTTTTGAAATTGAAGGAGTATCCCTATGATGGCTGTAACAAATTAGCATGTACGTAGTAGCTAAAAACAACACAGATTTATTGCCTTACAGTTCTAGAGGTCAGAGACTTCACTGGTGGCTCAGACAGTAAAGAATGCCTGCAATGCAGGACACCTGCATTTGATCCCTAGATCAGGAAGATCCCCTGGAGAAGGGAATGGCAACCTACTCCAGTATTCTTTCCTGGAGAATTCTATGGACAGAGGAGCCCGGCAGGTTATAGTCCATGTGGTCACAAAGAGCCAGACATGACTGAGCAACTAACATTTTCACTTCAATGAAGGTCAGAAGTCTCACCGGGTTGAAATCAAGTTAGCAGAGCTGTGTGGTTTCTGGAGACTCTAGGGGAGAATCTGTTTCCTAGTCCTTTCCAGCTTCTGGAGGTTAACTGCATTCCTTGGCTCGTGGCCCCTCCCTCCATCTTCAAATCCAACACTGCAGCATCTTCAGATCTGACTCTGCCATTCTTGCGTTCCCTTATAAGGACTCAAGTGATTATATTGGACCCACCCAGATAATCCAGAATAATGTCACCATCTCAAAATGCTTAACTTCATCACATATGCAAAGCCCCGTTTTACCACGTAAGGAAATATATTCACAGCTTTCAGGGATTAGGATGTGAACATTTTGGGGAGTCGATTATTCTGCCTGCTGCAGGAGGCCCATTAATAACTTACCCCAAGACAAGTAAGGGTACATTGGCTTCAAGCTGGACCACCTGGGACATGCGAATGTGCTCTTTGGAAGCTGATTCTGGGCAGTGAAGCCACCCTCCACCTATCTATACACACTGTGCTTTGCTGAATTTCCCAGCTTCTTTTTAAAGTAGTTATGTTGCCTGCTGATATGTGACTTTAAGGAAGAAAACACTACATCAGGTGGTGAGAAAATGAATTGGGTGGGAATATTACTTCAGTGTCTACTGTGTCAAGCATGAATTCAGCTGTCTGGTGTGGCAAAATGAGCTTGGGCTGCAAAGCCAAAGGAGCCTAGGTTTAACTTGTGGTTTCTCTTTATTATTTAAGTGTTTTGATCCAGTTATTTATTCTCTCCAAACTTCAAGGTGATTAGACTTTCCTTAGGGAGCCTTTGAAGGCTTTACATAATTTTTGAATGGTGACCAGTGGTGATGTATTTCTCTGAGTGAAAGTATATAGTTCAGGATTAGTAATCTCTCTCTCATTCAATTTTTAGGATGCTGCTCTTAAACAGTCAGATTTTATAACTGGATATGTAGCTTTAAACAATTTTGTTTGAGATTTTTCTTATTCCTTATCTGAAAAGGCAGAACTGGATCTCATGCATAAAATTTTTTTAAATATTATATTAGTCATTTTCAACTGACTTCCTTGATTCCTTCATTACAGTAGAATTTTTAGATGATACCCATAAATTTAAAAAATTCAAATGTTAAAATAAAATATCAATCATTCTTTCATGATATGCCATTATGTACTGAACATTCTTCAGGAAAAAAAGTAGCCAGTGTTGAACATATAGGATATTCCCTTTTGCCTGATATTTAAAATAGAAAATGGCTTACTTCACTTCATCCTGCTATTACCTTATCAAGGCTTGATATTGCCACAGAACTGCTGTAATGGTTAAACTTGAGAGTAACTTCATAAGAGGTGATTATTTTTGTAGCTTTATCAAAATAAATTAAAAAATTGATAGAGAAAAAAAATGAACACTGTAAAGTCTAAGTCCCCTTTGAAAATACTCCGCTTAGTCCATTGGCTTACCTCGTTCCCCAGATGGAGCGGCATAAAGCCACAGGCGATTCTAATGCAAGAGTAATATTTCAGGAAAGTAAGGGCTTCATAGAAGTTACACACTTACATCAGGAAGATGTTTATACCACCCAAAAATTCACTACTGAGAAAGGGAGAGTCTTCAAAACCATTTGTCCAAGAAGGCCACTTTATTCTGGGTAATGTGATTCCTATGAATCACATTTAGAAGTTTATCTGTATGTTTAAGTCTCTTTTTTTTTTTTTTATGTAAACAATTTAGTGTTTTTTTTTATGAAATGCTTTTTTATTTTTTTTCCCATTTATTTTTATTAGTTGGAGGCTAATTACTTTACAATATTGTAGTGGTTTTTGCCATACATTGACCTGAATCAGCCTTGGATTTACATGTATTCCCCATCCCGATCCCCCCTCCCACCTCCCTCCCTACCCCATCCCTCTGGGTCTTCCCAGTGCACCAGCCCTGAGCACTTGTCTCATGCATCCAACCTGGATGCATTTTAAACCACATTTTAAACACATTTTTAGTCTCATTTTTAAACACACTTAGAACTTTATTGGTATGTTTTAGTCTCGTTTTTAAACCAGCTTAATTTTTTGTAATTTCCATGAGTTATTTTTGACAAATAATCAGAAAAGTTTCTTACATCGTCAACTGACTATTCAAGCAATCCAGATTACATCCTATGAGGACAGGTGTCAAGCTCCCTGATTCAATCTGACCCTCTCTGTCAGTCACTAAAAATTACCCCCCAACATGTGCCGGTTTCTCTTACTGGTTTTGTTGTTGTTGTTATAGGAGACTTGGCGAGTAAAGTTTAATAACTCTGAATGTAGGGCTAATTTTATAATTTATTGTTATGCACTAAATTTAAAAGAACTTCATTCAGCAAATGTTTGTGTGTTCTATGCCTGCTATGCTCCAAGCACTGTTTCAACTCTTAACTCTTTATTTATAAATAAAGGTGACAAGAACACCAAAAATCACCAGGCGGATTAATGCAAAGGATGAGATTCCAAACCACTGAAACTTGAATAGACCAGCAATTTCAAGCATCCTTAACATCTGAGTTTCAGTGCCAGAGTTTGCAGAGATTGCATCAAGAGTGTAATCTTTCATTAGCCATGGATCTGAATCTGCAGCCAAGCAACCCTGTTGATCCTTGGCGACAGTAAGCAATTTCAGTAATGGAACTGCACTTGAAAAGCTGGGGCAGGCAGCTCCAGCCCATTGCAACCAATAAGCATAAAGCAATACTGCACATCTTATTTAGAAAAATACCCACATATGTGACCAGTTATATTTCTTTTTGTAAGAACAGCATCTTAAAAGGCTGTGAATTTTAAGTTCATTATCCCTGATGCAATTATAAATGGTAGATTTAAAAACCGACACAGCCTTTATGACTTCGTATTTTTTTTAAACTGTGACTGGTGAGTAGAGAATTGGAGAAACCAGCATCACTGAGGCATCAAAGTGTTTCACATGAAATAGCAGATAGTGAGAGCAGTGAATGTTTAGACTTCGTTTCCCTCTGCCTGAAAACTCAGTATAGTGTCTCCTAAGGTTTCTATCTTGCTGAATTAGAGCAAGTGCTCTCAAGGGTGGGAGGGAGGGCTCACCAGGCGGCCATTCGGGAGCCCAGGTTCCTTCCATCTTGTGGCTCTGCCATCCTCTGGAGCAAGGATCAAATACTATGAACTGTGAGCCAGCCTCCCATTTTTGTAAATATAATTTTATTGGACTATAGCCATGTCCATTTCTTTGTATGTTATTCATGGCTGCTTTTGGCCTATAACAGCAGCACTGAGGAGTTGTGACAGGGTCTGTATGACCCAAGCCTAAAATATTTACTGTCTGGCCCCTTAAGAAAAGGGGCTCCTGGGCCAGGCTCTTGCAGTTCTCTTCAGGGCTCTCAGTGAGATAGCCTAGAGACTTTATGGGCTACATAACTTCCTCCTCATTCTATTGGCTAGAACTCAGTCATGTGACCACACTCTATTGCAAGGGAGGCTGGGAAATGTAGTCAACCTGTTTGTGTAGAATGAAAGTAAAAGAGGTTTAGTGAGCAGGTAGCCAGTCTCTGGTGCATTAGCAATTTCCATTTACCAGAAATATTGAAAGGATTAGAGAAGTTGGGGATAAATTGTGAGGGAGATCCAAAATTATAACCAGAAGTCAAAATTCCTGCTACACGAATCTATTCATAAACTCCACATCATAAGCAGATATTTTGAACTCTTCTCATCAGGACAAGCTGTAAGGAAGAACAGAATGAGCTAATAGTGAGGCAGAAGTTTCAAATGGAAAGGCTTGTGGTTGGACTGGAACATAGCCAGGAAAAACCAGCTAGCTGTCTTCCGAGAGAATGTGTGGGGTGTGTTTGTCATCATGGTGCATACCATGGCCCCCTCCTGCATTCTCAGACACCTAATTTTGTCAGCAGACCTGTATGGATCCATCTCTCATGGGTGGGGTCACAGAAACCAGAGCATCAGTTTGCTAAGATAAAGAACAAAGATTGGCTCAGACATTGTCTTGACCAAAGCTGAAACATCACTCTACACATCTTTAGGGGCTACCGTAGATGGGAGATTTTTTTAAAAAGACTATACTTAAAGTTTTGAGAGTTTTTATTTACTTCCCTCTATAAGAGATAATTCATGCTATCCTTTCTTTATTTCCTGACTTCTGTTTCCTGTTTTTATATTGTAATTATTTTAATAGCTAATCTCTATCAATATAGTCTCTGTGTAGTATTTCCATACTTACTACATTTGCTGTACCACCGGTCTCTGAAATGCCAGCTCTTCTTTTCTGAATTCCTCATCTTGATTAATCTCTTATTTGGCTCAGTTTCATCACTGTTCATATCAGGAAGCTGGCATGCATGGTTGTCCAGGCTGCCCACAGTGCAATTTGTTCATTTATGAGGAACATTTTCCAGTAGATGATAGTCAAGTACCTTAAAGAAGGGAGACTATAGTCACTGCAAAAGTGCTATTCAAAAATGGGACAAAATTGCAACGAGACACTGATTAGAAGTTGATATTAATAAGTGGCTTATTCTGTGTTAATTGACAAACACGTACAGCAAATTAAATGGTTTCTCTGCTTCTGTTTACTTCATTCTTTGTACATAACTAAAACTCTTCACTCTTACATTGCAAAACACTAACTTAGCCATACATGTAGTTTCTTCCTTATTTAAATATATTTTAGGCTATTTTTTTTAAAATAAATACATTGTAGACCATTCTGCAGGCCTTCTCATTTAGCAATGTAACTCAGTGTAACTTGAATGTAAATTTTGGCTACTAGTGTCACATGTGGTTCCTTCTTGATGTTTCATGGAACCAGGCACTTTTGAGTAGGAGTAGAGCTGTCTCCCATTGCTCTGGAAGTCTCAGCAGTTATGGATTGTACTGGTGTTGTCTTTGTGCACTAACCAGTCTCAACTTTAAATGAAAGTCCCACCTTGTGTTAGAAATAAGTCCTAAGTTCCCATGATAAGGACCGTGCACATCTCCTTCTCTGCTGCATCCCTGATATGTGGTACAGTGCCTGGCATGGTAGGTGTTTGCAATAATTTATTCAATGTAAGGTTTACTTCTGGGCTTCCCAGGTGGCACTAGTGGTAAAGACACTGCCTGCCAACGTAGGACGTGCAAGAGATGCGGGTTGATCCCTGGGTCTGGAAGATCCCTTGGAGAAGAGCTTGGTAACCCACTTCAGTATTCTTACCTGGAGAATCCCATGGACAGAGAAGCCTGGCAGGCTACAGTCCATGGGGTCACAAAGAGTCCGACACGATTGAGTGACTAACATACAGGAAGTTACAGAAGATTTTGAGTTCAGGCTATGGAGTAAAACTCTGCAGTTGACCCCTGACTTTCCTGTGTTCTTCTAGTGTGGACTTGGACAGTTTCCTTAACCTCTCTATGTCATCCATCCCCTGTAATGGGGATAACAATAGAACCTATTCGTAGACTCTTTGAAGCTTAAAGGAGGCAATATATGCATTTAGCTCAGACACAGGCACATAGTAAGAAAAGCAATGAATGTTAACTGTTATCACTTTATGAACATAAACATAATAAAGCTACAGATAAAGTTATATACAAGTTATATACCATTGTATGTACGCACAGGTTAACTTGACAATAAAATAGATCATTTCTAAGTGACAGATCTCTTTACAGATCAGTGAGTTCTCACCATCTCCCTCAAAACTATATATTAAGAGAAACATATAGATGAGTATATCAATGCATGGATGTCAAATTTAGGGGATGCCTCTAGATTTTTATTTTTAAAACGTGTTTATATAATAGTAACATAACCCAAAGGTCACATTATTTTCAAGTCTTAAGACATTAGATTACTTAATTTTTAAAAAACTTTAATTTTGTAATGGGGTATAGCCGATGAACAAGCAATGTTGTGATAGTTTCACGTGCTCAGCAAAGGAATTCAGCCATATATATATACACATGTATCCCTTCTCCCCTGAATTCCCCTCCCATCCAAGCAGAGTCCATGTGCTATACAGTAGATCCTTGTTGGTTATTCATTTAAAATATAGCAGTGTATACATGTCCAATAATAGGTACAAAGTTTAAATTAAAAGGGGGAAAATGGGGTTGGGATGGGAAGGGAGATGGGAGGGAGTTTCAAAAGGGAGAGGATATATGTATACCTATGGCTGATTCATCTTGAGGTTTGACAGAAAACAGCAAAATTCTGTAAAGCAATTTTCCTTCAATAAAAAATAAATTAATTTTTTTTAAAAGGGAGAAAAAGAACAAGTGTTAAATGTCTGTCACATTTTTTATAAGCACTTTACGGATTTCAAGTATTATGCAGTTCTGGGAAAATGTAATGATAATTATATAAGATTTTATGATGAAATAACCATTTATTCTTCCATATTGCTGATACTTCTCAGTGATATTTTGGAATTAAAAAGTGAGTTTTGAGTGCTATGTAAGAGAAGGTGACAGCTGTTTATCAGGTTCTGTGGATGAAGAATGTTACCTGCCTTATCAGTAAACAAAGAATGTTGCAGCCATCAAGCTATCAGCCACTATAGTCAAGACTGTGTACCTTAAGGGGATTCAGAATGGAGAAAAACAGGATACTAACCCTAGATAGTTAATGAGCATCTCAAAGGAATGATTTCAATGACCCAAGACTCTTGTATCTTCCCATATATAAATGCTTTATGTATTTATTAAATTCATTAACCTGAGATATTTATTTTTTATTTAATTAGCAGAAATCTTTTGATGTTTACCCAATTTGTTTTTGCAAAATGCCTGTATATCCTGGTTGCCCCCTTACTTCTTCAGAATACTCCCTCTTACAGCTCCCTGAGGACCTGTCTCCTGGGCTTAAGTCCTCAGAAAATTCGCCAAATAAAACATAAGTCTCAACTTACAGGCAGTACATTTTTTTTCAGTCGACAGTACCAAACTCCTTATTTAGGAAAAAAAATTGATGAGCCATGAAAACCATACAATGATTTCTTCCTTGACAGTTGCTACATCAAAATATTCTTCATGATAAAGTTATTTCGTTTTTCTGTCTCTCCTGCCACTACCAGGGGCAAGTGAGAGAAGAGAATGAGAAATTCCAATATGGTAGCATGGGTGTGATCACTCATGTCCAACTCTCTGCGACCCCATGGGCTTTACCCTCTAGGCTCCTCTGCCCATGGGATTTTCCAGGCAAGAATACTGGAGTGGGTAGCCATTTCCTTCTTGAGGGAATCTTCTCAATCCAGGGATTGAACCCACATCTCCTGCATTGTCAGGCAAATTCTTTGGCACTGAGCCATCAGGAAAGCCCAATGCGGTTGCAGGAAATTTCATTTTTCATTTTGTCAAGGGGTTTCCCCCTCCTGCAGCTGGGATGTTTCTTGATGATTGTTCATGTCTATGAATTGAGAAAGAACAACTTCCAAATTCATCAATAATCTATTAAACTTGTTCTAAGATATATTAAATTAAATTCTACCCCATGCAGTAAGAGATATGGATTGCCCTAGAAGCTTGGATATAGGGAATGGAAGAAACAAAAAGAATTATATTGCAATGCAGTTAACCATTGCAATGCAGTTAGGAGATGGGAAGAGAATTGGGTAGAATGTCAAGGCCTCTGGGCACTGTGTCAGCTGTCACTGCAAGATGGAGCCCTAGGTTCTCTGCTAGACCTTCTCACACCTCCCGCTTCCTCAGCTCCAAGTAGTTCATCATGGAGCTCCATGCTTCTCTGAGGGACTAGTTTTCTGAAAATCAAATGAGATGGTATACATGAAAATACTTTGGAGAAAGTAGACCTCGGTTTTGCTTCGTAGCTATAAATCTTAACTTAGAATTTTTTTAAATAAATTTATTCATTTTAATTGAGGGCTAACTACTTTACAATATTGTAGTGGTTTTTGCCATACATTGCCAAGAATCAGCCATGGGTGTACATGTGTCCCCATCCTGAACCCCCCCCCACCTCCCTCCCCATCCCATCCCTCGGGGTCATCCCAGTGCACCCGCCCTGAGCACCCTGTCTCGTGCATCGAACCTGGGCTGGCGATCCATTTCACATATCATAATATACATGTTTCAATGCTATTCTCTCAAATCATATCACCCTCACCTTCTGCCACAGAGTCCAAAAGACTGTTCTATACATCTGTGTCTCTTTCGCTGTCTCGCATATAAGGTTATTGTTACTATCTTTCTAAATTCCATACATATGCGTTAGTATACTGTATTGATGTTTTTCTTTCTGGATTACTTCACTCTGTATAATAGGCTCCAGAATTGTTTTGAATTATACTTTCCTACAGCTTCGCAAGTGGTGCTAGTGGTAAAGAACCCACCTGCCAATGCAGGAGATGTAAGAGATGCATGTTTGATCCCTGGGTTGGGAAGATACCCTGGAAGAGGGCATGGCAACCCACTCCAGTATTCTTGCTTGGAGAATCCCATGGACAGAGGAGCCTGGTGGGCTACAGTCCATAGGGTCGCAGAGAGTCTGCCATGACTGAAGTGACTTTGCACACACCCATACATACTTTTTAAATATGGTTCTCATCTTAGAACACTTCTCAGGTGGCAAGAAAGTAGACTAATGGAGAAATGAGATAACTTTATAGGTTAAATGTTGGCAGGAATTATACCTACAACACCACATAGTGTATAGTAGCACTATAGAAGATGTTTAGAGTAAATCCTCTCTGTTTAAAAAGATGATATATGACAACAGGAGGATAAGAGTACCATGAGAAATGCTTAGAAGAGAATCACATACTCTCAGAACAGTCAACTTCAATAACTGAGATTCTTAATTTCTTTCTTCACTCCCCAACTTTCAGTACTCCGTCAACAAATTCTGCCCATTCTCCTCCAAAATAGACTCCCTTCTGTTTCCGCTGCCATCATCTTGGTTCAGAATACAACCATTTCTCACTTAGGCCATTTCAGTAGCCTCTTGGTCTTCCTGCTTCCACTTATTCCTCTTGTCAATGAAACATGCCGCCTGCCACACCGCAAACAAAGGCTGTGCAACCATCACTTTACAGCCACCCGAGCAGTGAGCCCTGAGGGAATTCAGGATAGAAACAGGATGCAACCACTGCAGCCATTCCCAATGGTGCACCCTGAGGACACTCAGATTTCCATGAGCCCATACCCTTGCATCTTCCCATTAATAGAGAAGTGCTAAATTCCTTGACTTGAGATGTCTGTTTTTCTTTAATTAATAGTAATCTTTTGATGTTCTGACAACCTGGTCTTCATTTCACACACTCCTATGTGTCTGATTCCTGCCTTACCTCTTTGGAGCAGTCCCTTAGAGCTGTCTGAGAAGCTACATCCCAGGCTTCAGTCCTCAGTTTTGTCTGCCAAATATTCTCAACTTTTAGGTTGTGCTTTTTTTTGTTTTAGTTGATATACTCTACAGTTAAAGGCCCACCAGAAGCCAGGGTGTTTCTTTTAAAATACCAGCCAGACCATTCTCTCTTCTTCTGAATGCCACTTAATACTTCTTATTGCATTTTGAGCAAAATTTAGGTGCCCTCCTGACCTCTAAGGTCAACTTAAAGGTCAAATGATAACTTTCCTGAATGCCTACGTCCTCTGGCTCTGTCAGTTGAAAAAAAAAAAAAAAAAAGGTACAACCTGAAAGTTGAGAGTTATATTTTATTTGGCAGACTTTCTTAGGACTTCAAGTCTGGCAGACAGTCTCTCAGATGAATGCTGAGAAAGCTGTTCCTAGGAGGAAGTGGGGGAGCCAGAATATGTAAGAGTTTCTGCAGCAACACCAGTATTTGCCAAAGTTGTATTGTAGATTAATTCCTTCAACTTAGTTTTAATCTGTCTCCCACAACAGACTAGAAACTGAGAACAGGGTGATATCCATTTTATAGTATTTGTCACTGCATTCCCAGCACATGACACATAGCAGGAACTCAGTAAGCATTTCTTGAATGGATGGATGGTGAGGCAATAATTAGGATCTCAGATCACAGTTAAGCTCAGTTATTAAATGAATAATTAATTAGTGGCTCTGTTAGTTTCATAGGACTACTATAAGAGATTACCGCAAACTTCTGTGGCTTAAGACAGACAGACATTTATTCTCTCACAGTTCTGGGGCCCGATGTTCAAAACCAGCTTCTCCAGGGCAAGACTGAGGTTCAACAGAGCCATGTTCCAACTCGAGGCTCTGGGGGAGAATGTGTTCCTGTCCAACTTCTCTGACTGCCAGCATTCCTTGGCCTGTGGCTGTGTCACTCCAGTCTTTGAGGCCAGCATCTTCAAATCTCTTCCTCCTCTGTCTTCATATCCCCTTCTTCTCTGTGAGTCTAAAATCTCCCTCTCCTCCCTCTTGTAAGATACACGTGATTGTATTTAGGGCCCACCTGAATAACTGGTATGTATTACTCTGCTCTAGCCCCCATACAAAATACCACAGGCTGGGTGGCTTAGAAAACAGAAAAATTATTGTCACGCTTTTGAAGGCTGAAAGTCCCAGATCAGGGTCCAGCAGGGTCCAGTTTCTGGTGAGGGCTCTCTTCGTGGCTTACAGACAACTGCCTTCTCACATCTTCACATGGCGTTTTCTCTGTGTGTACACATGGGAAGAGTAAGGGCCAGTGAGAGAGAGTTCTCTGATCACTTTTCATATGTATGCTAATTCTTCTTTATGACTGCATTTAACCTTAATTAACTTAATAGAGCTGGAGAAGGGAATGGCTACCTGCTCCAGTATTCTGGCCTGGAGAATTCCATAGACTATATAGTCCATGGGGTTGCAAAGAGTCGGACATGACTGAGTGACTTTCACTTTCACTTTTCACCTTAATAGAGGCCCCATCTCTGAATACAGACACGTTGAGGGTCTTTGATATATAAATTTGTTGGGGGTGGGGGGCGGTGCACAATTCAGTCCATAGCACCCAGGCTAATCTATCATCTCAAAATCCTCAAACACATCTGCAAAGACCCCTTCTCCAAATAGGGTAACTAAGAGTCACAGATTCCAGGGATTAGGATGTGGATGTAATTTGGGGTCCACTTTAAAGCTTAACATAATGAGGAAGCAAAGTGAACTGCTAAACTTACATATACTCATGGCTGCTCAAACATGATTTGTGTCAATGGGGAGGAGTTGCTCACAATTAATAAACAAGGCAAAGCAGAATAGGAATTTATAAGGACTTATGTAATCACCATTGTAGGAAAACTTAAATAAGTCCAGACACTGAACTTATAAGCCAGGGGGTTATTATTTTTATTGCCAAAAAAGCCTTCTCTCCATATGGATTGATTATCACACGCTTCTTTTAAGTTGCCAGTTCTATAAATGCATTTGCAGTTCAACTTGATTCGTGTTGAACTTTTCAGAAAGAGTTACTGAAGAAGGTTTTTATATCTATCTTTGCTTTAGCATTTACTCCCTCTGATGTAAAGTTAACAATATAGCTGACATTTATTGAACATTTGTTGTGTGCCAAGCACTGCACCAAAAGTTTTCTACATGTATTTAATTTGCTTCTCACAGCAGGGAGGTGCTATTATTATCCTTCATTAACTGATGAGAAATCAGAGGTGTGGAGAAGTAAAGAACTTGTCCAAGACCATAGCAAGAAAGTGTCAAACAGAGATACAAACCCCTAAATTCTGACTCCAGAGCTCATACTGTGAATTGCCACTTGATATTGCCTGGCAGTTGCTCAGTCATGTCTGACTCTTGCGTCCCCCCGGATTGTAACCCACCAGGCTCTTCTGTCCATAGGGTTTCCCAGGCAAGAACAGTAGAGTGGGTTGCCATTTCCTTCTCCAGGGGATCTTCCCGACCCAGGGATCAAACCCATATCTCTTGCATTGCAACTGGATTCTTTATCGCGGAGCCAGCAGGAAGCCCTGATATTGCCTGGAAAATATCATTAAACACTCCATTTCTAAAATTTACCCTGGGAATAAATTGTTATAAAAATTCACATCAGTATCTAGACCTTTAGTATAACAAATTTTTGCATTGTTAATTGTATTAGGGTTTTCCAGAGAAATAGAACCAATAGAATGTCTGTGTGTTTGTGTATCTATCCTTCTCTCTATCTCTACATATTCCCATCTGTCTACCTTCCTATTTAGAGAGATACAGAGATAGATTTACTTTAAGGAAGTGACACATGCCATTGTAGAGGTTGGCAAGCTTGAGATCTGAAGAGCAGGCTGGCAGGCTGGAGTCCCGGGGAAGAGTTGGTGTTGTAAGTTGAGTCGAAAGATACAATTTCTTCTTCCTCAGTGACCTCAGTCCTTTCTCTCAAGACATCAACTGACTAAGAGAAGTCCATCCACATTATGGGGGTTAATCTACTTTAATCAGTGTCTACTGATTTAAATGTTAATTTCATCTATAAAATATCTTCACAGCAACATCTAGACTGAGGTTTGACCAATATCTAGATACTATGGCTTAGCCAAGCTGACATGTAAAATTAACTATCGCAAGTCTACATCTTCTCAACTTGGCACCCACATACACACATCTTCTTAAATCATACTTAATCTCAACATAAAGACAGTAACAAAGCCATAGTTTTGCCCAACATGACACAACTAGCCTGCACACAACTGAAAACACACTAACCTTTTCCCTAGAAGAGGATGCAAACAACTTGGGGAGTGTTCACTCTTCTCCTTGATATCCTGTTAGTTAAATACTAAGATGTAAAGTCAATACATCTTATCTGATAAGGGAAGGGAGAAAACAAAAATATTTTGTAAACACACACACACACAGACAAGCATATTTAAAATAAAATAAGGAGTAAATACTCATGACAATTACTGTCCTTATTTCTGTAACTGATCATATTACTGTAGCTGGAACTTATAACTACCTTCTTCCAATATCCTTTCTGTATTCCACTTGTTTCAACAAGTATCTCGGCTAACCCTGTGATTCTTTACCTGGTGGGGTGACCTAATGAGCCATCGAATGGCTTTGGTGTAACTGAGCCTATAATTAAACATTCCCACAGCCTTGTTGCTCTTCAATAGCTACGTCATGTTCGACTCTTTGTGACCCCCATGGACTGTAGCACACCAGGCTCCCCTGTCCTCCACTATCCCCCAGAGTTTGCTCAAATTCATGTCCATTGAGTCGATGATGCTATCTAACCATCTCAAACTCTGCTACCCTCTTCTCCTTTTGCCTTCCATCTTTCCCAGCATCAGGTTCTTTTCCAATGACTTGGCTCTTTGCATTGGGTGACTGAAGTATTGGAACTTCAGCATCAGTCCTTCCAATGAGTATTTAGGATTGATTTCCTTGAGGATTGACTGGTTGCTCTCCTTGCTGTCCAAGGGACTCTCAAGAGTCTTCTCCAGCATTACAGTTAGAAACCATCAGTTCTTTGGTGCTCAGCCTTCTTTATGGTCCAATTACCCACAGACTATTGCCCCTTTTATTCCACTTCCAACTTGGCTATGATGATCTTCTTTTGCTGGACTGCAGAGAATAGAAATCTGCATGAATGAGGATTTCTATCTCTTCATCAAACCAAGTGAAAATGTCTGTTTGTCATATAAAAGATAGTGGCAGGAATCCATTTTTAGCTCCTTATTGCTGTACTCATGTGTGAAATTACCCACAGGGGAAGAGATTTGCCTGTAAAAGAATCTTTATTGGCCTTAGATGTGATTGGCTGTACAGATTACACTGCCAAATGAATCGGTTTTGCAAACCAAACAGAAGGCATCATAAACTGAGCTCAGATTACAGTGGGGGTATCCGCTTGCCATGAGTGACAGTCTCAGGCCACAGAGAGGCAAGGGCCCTGGCTTTTGCTTCTCTCCTTAACAATAAAATTCTTGGAGGGTAAGTTGTTTCCCAAATATTTAAACCTTAGTGATGTCTTAGTTTTCTGATATGGATTGAAAGACCATTTGGCATTTTAACTAAGGCACTTATTAACTTATCTTCTGTCTTGATTAGATTAGCATGAATTTGGGGTTATTTCTTTTCTCCCAATTGGAGAAAGCATGTGGAAGCAGGCTTGGAGGTCAGTATTCTTAGTCCCTAAAAACAACCAATTTTGGTGTCTGTCGTGTGCCATGCCACATTTAATATTTTCTGTGCTATGACTTAGAGTAAAGAAACATGGCAAAATGTAGCCAGAGAAATTTAGCCCACTTTTTTTTTCCTTTAAAAAAATGAAGAAAAAAGAAGAAGAAGAGAAATAAAAGGAGACAAGAGTAGGAGACAAAGCAATAATGAGGCAGATCCAAAGAATTTGAAAAAGCTCAGGCCTTTGTGGACAATTTATTTCCAGCCCAGTAAATCCAAAAGCAGAACTTTTGCATTTTTAGTGCCCTTAATAATAATAAAAGTGATCTCGTTAGGTTAGGGCAGAGCCAAAATTAGGAGGTCAAGTACCAGCGTGTTTATGTTGGTGTTTCTGTGGAGGCAGGTCTGTCTAGTTTCTTTGCCCTGAATAGCAGCTGGCTCAGACTCAGGAGCAATAGATCAGAACTAGGCAGGGCCTTTTGTCACAGGATCCCAGTGAGGACACAGTTTGCAGCCTGCCCAGCAATGGCCAGCTGCCTCTGGTTCTCTCCCTACCATTCCATTCTCAGGTTCAAGGTGTGGTCTACAGACCCCTGTGATTCACACAGCTGCTAAGAGACATGTCATCACTGATAATCCATCCTCTCCTTCCTGCCTCAGGACACTCAGCAGCTCAGCTGTTTCCACAGGGTCCACCTTTCAAACCACATATCAACTGGGGACTCGAGACCTTGGGCTCCTCAGGCAATTTAGTTATAAAACCCAATTTTACCTATGCAGAATGTTGGGACTTAAAAATTCCACAGCAGCAGCATTATCTTTAATTATGGTTCATTCTTTTGATTGGTATTTTGCCCAACTTTGTCACTGATGAATCTTTAAACTACCCTGGTACCTAAGATCTCCAAACTATGAAATCTGGTTCTGTTTGAAATAGTATTGGGCTCATTTTTTTTTCTTTTTTTTGGTCTAGAAATCTCGATTAGATGTACCAGTAGCTTTATCTTTATATATGCATTTCATATCACAAAGAGTGGTAGTACTAGGGAGAGGAGCCTGTGCTTTATGTGCAGAATATTCAGGAAAGTTTCACAGATTTAATGAAAAGTCTAATTCTTCCCAGGCATAACTTGCTGCTGGAAATGCCAGGCCAGTCTCCATACAGAGAAATTCTTCCCAGCAGCTACTGAACCTCACCTTTACCAGCCTGTGTGTATAACCTCCTTCATTCCATTTACCAATGGTTGCATTGACTTCTGAAGCAACTGCTAAATTTGCAGATTCCCAGACTCTACCATCCTAGGTATTTTCTTTTCTTTTTTTTTTTTTTTTTTTTGTATTTTCTAATTAAGAGTTTAAAATGTGGAGAGTGGGGGCTTTCCTGGTGATCCATGGATTAAGGCTCCATGCTTCCAGTACAGGGGATGTGGGTTCAATCCCTAGTCAGGAAACTAAAATTCCACGTGCCTCGTGGTGTGCAAAAAAAACCCAGTTTTAAAAAAAAAATCAATTAAAAATTTTGAATATGGAAAGATTTGATTACATCTGTATCTCTTTAAAAGATGAATAAGAACTAGAGAGGATATCATTATAGTGGCCATATATTCTTTGTGTACCTGAAATACTCCATGTCAGAAAACATGTCTAAGACTTAGAAATATCCTTGAATTCATTTCTGAGCAGCTTCCTTACGCAGCTGAGAAACCATTTTCAACTCTTAACCATTCTCATGTTTCCATGGCAGGCTGACATCCACTAGAGCCCCTTTGTTTGGTCAAGGCAACTTGTCTTTTGAAGTTTTACCAGTAATGTTGGCCTTGAGCTATGAATTCTCAAACTACCACACAATTGCACTCATCTCACATGCTAGCAAAGTAATGCTCAAAATTCTCCAAGCCAGGCTTCAACAGTACGTGAACCATGTTCAGATGTTCAAGCTTGATTTAGAAAAGACAGAGGAACCAGAGATTAAACTGCCAACATCCACTGGATAATTGAAAAAGCAAGAGAGTTCCACAAAAACATCTATTTCTGCTTTATTGACTATGCCAAAGACTTTGACTGTGTGGATCACAACAAACTGTGGAAAATTCTTAAAGAGATGGGAATACCAGACTATCTGACCTACCTCCTGAGAAATCTCTATGCAGGTCAGGAAGCAACAGTTAGAACTGGACATGGAACAACAGACTGGTTCCAAATTGGGAAAGGAGTACATCAAGGCTGTATTTTGTCACCCTGCGTATTTAACTTATATGCAGAGTACATCACGCAAAATGCTGGGCTGGATAAAGCACAAGCTGGATTCAAGATTGCTGGGAGAACTATCAATAACCTCAGATATGCAGATGATACTGCCCTTACGGCAGAAAGCAAAGAGGAACTAAAGAGCCTCTTGATAAAAGTGAAAGAGGAGAGTGAAAAAGTTGACTTAAAGCTCAACATTCAGAAAACTAAGATCATGGCATCTGTTCCAATCACTTGCTGGCAAATAGATGGGGAAACAATGGAAACAGTGACTGACTTTATTTTGGGGGGCTCCAAAACCACTGCAGATGGTGATTACACCCATGAACTGAAAAGAAGCTTGCTCCTTGGAAGAAAAATTATGACCAATCTAGACAGCATATTAAAAAGCAGAGACATTACTTTGCCAACAATGGTCCATCTAGTCAAAGCTATGGTTTTTCCAGTAGTCATGTATGGATGTGAGAGTTGGACTATAAAGAAAGCTGAGAGCTGAAGAATTGATGCTTTTGAACTGTGGTGTTGGAGAAGACTCTTGAGAGTCTCTTGGACTGCAAGGAGATCCAACCAGTCCATCCTAAAGAAAATCAATCCTGAATATTCACTGGAAAGACTGATGCTGAAGCTGAGACTCCAATACTTTGGCCACCTGGTGCAAAGAACTGACTTATCTGAAAAGACCCTGATGCTGGGAAAGATTTAAGGTGGGAGGAGAAGGGGATGGCAGAGGAGGAAATGGTTGGATGGCATCACTGACTCAATGGACGTGAGTTTGAGTAGGCTCTGGGAGTTGGTGATGGACAGGGAAGCCTGGCATGCTGCAGTCCATGGGGTCGCAAAGAGTCGGACACAACTGAGCGACTGAATTGACTGACTGACTGACTGACATGGTATTTCCTTCCTCCACTCTTCCTATGTAGCCTTGGAACCACAGGAGGCTTGGAACTGTTGCCCTTTGCCCATTTGCCATACATGAGAAGCCTTCAGGGATGGTGTTCTCTCAGGCTACTCAGCTTCTCTAAAGAAAAGTTCAGAATGTATTTGGATCATTGATGTTTAAAGTGATTATTGATATAATTGAATTATTGTCGACCATGTTTGTTACTATTTTCTATTCCTTGCCCTTGATTTCTGTTCCTATTTTTATGTTTCATTCCTTTTTTGCCTTTTGTGGTTTCAATTAAACATCTTAGATCATTCAAATAAAGTGAAAAAAAAATTTTTTAAAGCAAAGTTCACAAGGCAGGATCTATCAGGTCAGCCATAGTGGCTCCGAGGTATGTGTGTGTGTGTGTGTGTGTACATACACAAAATGAGACAAAGAGAAAAAAATACATGTTAAGTGAATATAGAAAAGAATTATATGGGGTGGGGGGTTGACTAATCCAAGTTTTTCAGTCATGTTTCCTCCTAGCTATTGAGAAATTTTCTTTTCCTATATCTTTTGTCTTTTTCATTGGACCTTATTTTCTCCCTGTTCCCACTTGTCTTTTCACTAAGCTTCCTCAGTTCTATCAGTTCAGTTCAGTCATTCAGTCATATCCGACTCTTTGCGACCCTATGAACCACAGCACGCCAGGCCTCCCTGTCCATCACCAACTCCCAAAATTTACCCAAACTCATGTCCTTGAGTCAGTGATGCCATCCAACCATCTCATCCTCTGTCATCCCCTCCTCCTCCTGCCCTTAATCTTTCCCAGCATGAGGGTCTTTTCAAATGAGTCAGCTCTTCACATCAGGTGGCCAAAGTATTGGAGCTTCAGCTTCAACATCAGTCGTTCCAGTGAACACCCAGGGCTGATGTCCCTTAGGATGGACTGGTTGGATCTCCTTGCAGTCCAAGGGACTCTCAAGAGTCTTCTCCAACACCACAGTTCAAAAGCATCCATTCTTTAGTGCTCAGCTTTCTTTATAGTCCAACTCACACATCCATACATGACTATTGGAAAAACCAAAGCCTTGACTAGACGGACCTTTGTTAACAAAGTAATGTCTCTGCTTTTTAATATGCTGTCTAGGTTGGTCATAACTTTCCTTCCAAGGAGTAAGTGTCTTTTAATTTCATGGCTGCAATCACCATCTGTAGTTGTTTTGGAGCCCCCCAAAATAAAGTCAGCCACTATTTCCACTGTTTCCCCATCTATCCACATCTATGAAGTGATGGGACCGGATGCCATGATCTTAGTTTTCTGAATGTTGAGCTTTAAGCCAACTTTTTCACTCTCCTCTTTCACTTTCATCAAGGTCTCTTTAGTTCTTCTTCACATTCTGCCATAAAGGTGGTGTCATCTGCATATCTGAGGTTATTGATAGTTCTCCCAGCAATCTTGAATCCAGCTTGTGCTTCTTCCAGCCCAGCATTTCTCATGATGTACTCTTGCATATAAGTTAAATAAGCAGGGTGACAATATACGGCCGTGACATACTCCTTTTCCTATTTGGAACCAGTCTGTTGTTCCATGTCCAATTCTAACTGTTGCTTCCTGACCTGCAAACAGGTTTCTCAAGAGGCAGGTCAGGTGGTCTGGTACTGCCATCTCCTTCAGAATTTTCCACAGTTTATTGTGATCCACACAGTCAAAGGCTTTGGCATAGTCAATAAAACTGAAATAGACGTTTTTCTAGAACTCTCTTGCTTTTTCGATAATCGAGCAGATGTTGGCAGTTTGATCGCTGGTCCCTTTGCCTTTTCTAAAACCAGCTTGAACATCTGGAAGTTCATGGTTCACGTGTTGTTGAAGCCTGGCCTGGAGAATTTTGAGCATTACTTTACTAGCATGTGAGATGAGTGCAATTGTGCGGTAGTTTGAGCATTCTTTGGCATTGCCTTTCTTTGGGATTGGAATGAAAACTGACCTTTTCCAGTCCTGTGGCTGTGGCCACTGCCGAGTTTTCCAAATTTGCTGACATATTGAGTGCCGCATTTTCACAGCATCATCTTTCAGGATTTGAAATAGCTCAACTGGACTTCCATCACCTCCACTAGCTTTGATCGTAGAGATGCTGCCTAAGGCCCACTTGACTTCACATTCCAGGATGTCTGACTTTAGGTGAGTGATCACATCATTGTGATTATCTGGGTTGTGTAGATCTTTTTTGTATAGTTCTTCTGTGTATTCTTGCCACCTCTTCTTAATATCTTCTGCTTCTGTTAGGTCCATAGCATTTCTGTCCTTTATTGAGCCCATCTTTGCATGAAATGTTCCCTTGGTATCTCTAACTTTCTTGAAGAGATCTCTAGTCTTTCCTATTCTATTGTTTTTCTCTATTTCTTTGCATTGATCACTGAGGAAGGCTTTCTTATCTCTCCTTGCTATTCTTTAGAACTCTGCATTCAAATGGGTATATTTTCCCTTTTCTCCTTTGCTTTTCACTTCTCTTCTTTTCATAGCTATTTGTAAGGCCTCCACAGACAACCATTTTGCTTTTTTGCATTTCTTTTTCTTGGGGATGGTCTTGATCCCTGTCTCCTGTACAATGTCATGAACCTCCATCCATAGTTCATCAGGCACTCTATCAGATCTAGTCCCTTAAATCTATTTCTCACTTCCACTGTATAATCATAAGGGATTTGATTTAGGTCATACCTGAGTGGTCTAGTGGTTTTCCCTACTTTCTTCAATTTAAGTCTGAATTTGGCAATAATGAGTTCATGATCTGAGCCACAGTCAGCTCTATAAGTTAGACCTAAATTAGATTTAAATCTAAACCTTTCCTTTTTCTCAGATAGCTGCAGGAGCTGCAAGTCTCATTCCCCTGAACCCCACTTTCCTAAGAAACCCACCAACAACTGTTTTTTCTCCATGTCTTTCCTCTACCTCTCACAAGTGATAGTTTCTATTTCTGTTGAATCTTTGTACTTTTGGAGACGAAACTACCATATATCTCTCTTTAAGAGCTAAGAGAATCCTTTAGCTTTTCGTTACCTATTAAATCACAATTAGTTCTGATTATTAATAGGTCCAAGTGGGGTCATTGAATAAAAACAACCAGAGCCCAACATCAGGAACCTTGTAAAAGCCATGTTACAAAGAGGCATACATTGTAAAAGACGTCTTTTGACGTTCATGCTCAAGGAAGGAAGGAAAAACCAGGTCCTCCTGGGGTATACACATCCAGTTAAAGTAGAGCGTTAGCCCATGGTCACTTCATATCCTACTGCACACCTCTCTGAGGGTTGCCCATGTTCCTCTCTGCTCACCCCTGCCATCTTTTAGTCAATATGAAAAGAATGCCTCCTTTAAAAATTGTCCTCTTCCTCACATAATCTAGTCAATATATTTATAAAAGTACATTGAAATGGCTTTCAAACCATGTGGTTTTCTATTCATATAGATTTAGGTCCATTAAAGTCATTTGATTATTAAATCTCAACTTAGATGTTTAATACCAAAACTAAGATGAAAATGTGGCCTGTTGCTAACTGAGTGCCGAATGTCCCATTGTTGTTGGTGTTGTAGCCTCTCAGTTGTGTTCAACTCTTTGCGACCCAATGGACTGCCCACCGGCTCCTCCATCCATGGGATTTTCCAGGCAAGATACTGGAGTGGGTTGCCATTTCCTTCTTTAGGGGATATTCCTGACCCAGGGATCAAACCCACTTCTCCTGCATTGACAGGCAGTTTCCTTAGCACTGAACCACCAGGGAAGCCCAGATGTCCCATTAGCTAACAAGTAACTGGCTAAGCTAGATTTCCTCTCTAGTTGAAGATAGAGAGATCTATATAGCCTTATCATCAATCCTCCAAGCCACCCTGTTCTGGACAGTGGCTTATCCCAGTCAGATTGCTTTCAGCAACACCACAGATATTCTCATTACGTACAATGAGTACTTTCTGATCCTTGTTAGCAAAGAGACCTATCAAAATAGAAAAAGGCAAGAGGAAAGTCAGCAGCATGTGCAGTATGGTAGTGAAAAAAGGTGCATCCTTGTGCAACTTCTCTAAATTACAAGTCAGATAAAATGCAGGCAAAGTGCAGCATTTCTGATGCTCACATGTGGACCACAGCTTCTTCATCAGAAGATTGATGGGCCACGATTGACCTTGGAGAGGCTCACAGAGTATACTGCAAACAGCAGCCCATATTCATACAGGAAGCAGCAAACCTCCACCTGAAACTCGCCATATCTGTCACTGGCAGATGGCTTTCTGGGAAGTAGGCATGAGTATTTCTTTGAAGTTAACAAGTAAAGCAGCCTGGAATATGCAGACTTTTTGTTTGATTGATTGCTTTAAAAAAAAAAAAACAACAACACTCTATCAGGATAAGTACAGCATCCAGAACTGAGGGTCATCCTGTTAGGTACCCCTAATAGGGGTATTATCAATCTATAAAGAAAAAAGGAAAAGGAAACTTTTTCTTACCTTTTAAAATACCAAACCTTTTTGTAATTCACCATAATCCTTTCCTTTCTGATTCCTTTTTGATCTTGTGTGTTAAATGAAAACTTTCTCTCCTGGCTATTAAACCTCTTGATGACTTCCAAGACACCTCTGTCATATAAAATTCCTTTCTGTCTGTATTTTGAACTATTTTAGTGTGAATTCTGTTTGAATTAAATAGAAATGCAATGGAAGTAAGATAAGTGTTGCCATTTGAAAGCTGTGTCCCAAAACCTCTTTGTATTGGATTTATCATTCAACTTAATAGTTCCATGTCTCAAAAGTGATTGGTTCAAATAGTATTTTTTTTTAACACTGGCAAAGACATTAGCTTTACAAGAATTGGCTATTAAAATATTTGTCATGTTAATCAAGTCAGTATATAGGAACCAAAATCAGAAATTGAGAGAAATTCAAACCTTTCTCATACCCTGTATCAGATCTTTTCCTGTCCCTACATTATTTCAGTTACCAAAGACTGTTCACCTCAAGTTATCAAACTTCCTCTGTCAGATCTCTGATCAGCAGTCTACAATCTTCTACCAGACTCTTGCCTTATGCATTGCCCCTCCCAATTCATCATCTTATCACTCTCCCCTAATTGATTATAGGTTTGAAGATGGTGACTTTCGGGGTCAATGATTAAGGATCACTACTACAACTTCTCTCTCAAGGAGTCTCTGTTTAGCATTTTATGTATGAGAAATAATGCTGGATTGAGTTGAAAGCTAATACATTTGAAATCCACTATTGATACAGGCTAGTTTTTTAATTGTTTCTTTCTTTAGTATGAAACTTCAGTTAAATGCATTAATTCATTCAAACTGTAAACAAAGAGCAAATAAAACTTAATAGATATGGAAATGGCAACCCACTCCAGTATTCTTGCCTGGAGAATTCCAGGAACAGAGGAACCTGGTAGGCTACAGTCTGTGGGGTCGCAAAGAGTCAGACACAACTCACAACACACACACTATGCCAGACTCTGCACTTGACACTGGTCAAGAAAGACACAGTCCTGTAGTCAAGAGCCTATTAAAGAAAAGCAGTTTAATCAATGATTATATAAAAATATGGTAACACTGATACATATAGTCATTGATGAGAACAATGGAGCCAATGTAGATTGAATAATATTAGCAATGGAGTCAATGTAGACTGAATCCTCACTGTGATGTAGGCGCTAGGATAAGTGCTTCACATGCTTTACCTAATTTTACCGTTATAACCATCCTATACAGTAGGTACAATTATTATCCCCGCTGTACTGATAAAGAACTTGGACCTGGAAAGAAACTTGTCCAAAATGACAGTCAGAGAGGAGTGGAGCTAGGATTTAAATCCGGTTTGTGGATAGAATGTAGTTCTAATCTCAGAGCCCATTCTTAATCTCTCTGCCTCCATCTGCCGCAACAGAGGCAGCCTCTGTTGCAAAACCTCCCTTGCAAGCTTCTCACTTGAAACTGGAGATGCATGAGGGGTTTTTTGAAAATGAAAGTCAGTATCAAAATATTTGAAATGTTGCTACTGTTAGGAACAAGCTCATTTCATTTGTTGAAAGTGAAGTGAAAGTGTTAGTCACTCAGTTGTGTCCGACTCTGCAATCCCACGGACTATAGCCCACCAGGCTCCTCTGTCCATGGAATTCTCCAGGCAAGAATACTGGAGTGGGTAGCCATTCCCTTCTTCAGGGGATCTTCCCAACTCAGGGATCAAACCTGGGTCTCCTGCATTACAAGCAGATTCTTCATCTTCTGAGATATCAGGGAAAGTTTCAAGTAAAGGATGAAGCTCTTCAGTTCAGTCACTCAGTCATGTCCAACTCTTTGTGACCTCATGGACTGCAGCACACCAAGCTTCCCTGTCCATCACCAACACCCAGAGCTTGCTCAAACTCATGTCCATCGAGTCGGTGATGCTATCCAACCATCTTATCCTCTGTTGTACCCTTCTCCTCCTGCCTTCAATCTTTCCCAGCATCAGGGTCTTTTCCAATGAGTCAGTTCTTCGCATCAGGTGGCCAAAGTATTGGCGTTTCAGCTTTGGCATCAGTCCTTCCAATGAATACTCAGGACTGATTTCCTTTAGGATTGACTTGTTGCATCTCCTTGCGGTCCAAAGGACTCTCAAGAGTCTTTTCCAACACCACAGTTCAAAAGCATCAATTCTCTGGCACTCACCTTACTTTATGGTCCAACTCTCACATCCATGCATGACTACTGGAAAAACCATAGCTTTGACTAGATGGGCCTTTCTCAGCAAAGTAATGTCTCTGCTATTTAATATGCTGTCTAGGTTTGTCATAGCTTTTCTTCCAAAGAGCAAATATCTTTTAATTCCATGGCTGCAGTCACCATCACAGTGATTTTGGAGCTTGAGGAAATAAAGTCTGTCACCATTTCCATTGTTTCCCCATCTGTTTGCCATGAAGTGATGGGACCAGATGTCATGATCATAGTTTTTTGAATGTTGAGTTTTAAACGAGCTTTTTCACTCTCCTCTTCACCATCATCAAGAGGCTCTTTAGTTCCTCTTTGCTTTCTGCCATAAGGGTGGTGTCATCTGCGTATCTGAGGTTATTGATATTTTTCTCAGCAATCTTGATTCCAGCTTGAGCTTCATCCAGCCTAGCATTTTGCATGATATACTTCGCATATAAGTTAAATAAGCAGGTAACAATATACAGCCTTGATGTTTTCCTTTCCCAATTTGGAACCAGTCCATGGTTTCTGTTTCTTTGACCTGCATGTTGTTTTGCTACCATCTTATTTTATAAACAAATTCATAAAGAAAAATAATTATTTTCATTGAGAGAAACTGAATTAATCAAGTTTAGTGAAGCTGTTATAAGCTGAATCCAGTATACAAGCCATCTGAGGAAGCATTATCATATGACTGTGATTGATAAAGGAATTAAAGGCAGTGATGCGGACTCTAGAAAGAAAATCAAAAAGTGATCTTAGTCTTAACTACCTTGCTGGTGCTAAAAGAGCGAGAGAGTAAGGTAAACAACAAGACATCACAGCAGGGACTTTTAGCCACACAAATAGTTTTTCTATGTGCCACTTGCAAAACTGCCTTTCCTATTATTGAACACTGTGGCATGGTGGTAAAGAATCCGCCTGCCAATGCAGGCGACACAAGAGATGTAGGTTCAATGTTTGAGTCGGGACAATCCCCTGGAGTAGGAAATGGCAACCCTGAAAATTCCATGGACAGAGGAGCCTGGCAGGCTACAGTCCATGGGATCCCAAAGAGTCAGACAACTGAGCACACACACCACACATCCATCTTATAACTCTTTATTATAACATTGCAACTTTATAGACTCTCTGGATCCTTTTCCTATTTTATTCTAGCTTCCAATTAATTTTTTTTTTACCAGTTTCTCCCAGTTTTAGTAAAGTGAAAGTATTAGTCACTCAGTAGTGTCTGATTCTTTGTGACCCCATAGACTATAGTCCACCAGGCTCCTCTGTCCATGGAATTCTCCAGGCAAGAATACTGGAATGGGTAGCTGTTCCCTTTTCCAGGGAATCTTCTCGACCTAGGGATCAAACCTGGGTCTCCTGCATTTCGGGCAGATTCTTTACCATCTGAGCCACCAAGGAAGCCTGGTTGTTTTAGACTATGAGCATAAAAAAATAAAATAAGAAAATCAAATCTGGCATGGCAGAGTATCTCTTTGACAAGCACACCCTGGGAAACAGTGATAATGAAAGCCAGACCTCCTCAGCCTGGCTTCCTATAGCCACAGGGGTGATGTCCCTAGACACCAAGGCAGTACATGCATATTTGTACTCCACCTTTTCTATAAGTGGTACCAAAATGTCTACTTAAGTTCTTTCCTTAGTACCATTCCCTCAAATAAAGTAATTGGTACCCCTCCCCCCAAAAGGAAAATCAAATTGATTCTTTTTTCCAAATGGATGTGTAGTTGGGAAGGGTTAATTTTAAATCCATACTGGCTCTGCTTCTGTGACTTTAACTCTTATTTTGCTGCTTTTGTTATTATAGGCATACTTAATGGCCTGCCTCAAGGAGCCCTGCCTGCCTCTCCTCCTCCCGACCCTTGGGCTAGGATGCCTTTGTTTGATTCACAGGGAGACAGCCTGACCCTACCCACCTATGAAGGACTGTGACTTTCTTGAGTTCTTTGTGTGGGAAATGGTGCCCCTCATCTGCTGCTTACTAGAGTGGCTCAGAAGTTCACATTTGGAGTGCTGGAATTCCAGATAGCTGTGGCATCTTTGTTTGTTGATATAATAGCAGATATTCCATTTCATACCACCAGTGAAATGACTGTAAGGAAGTGAAACTCACACATCCCCCTGCCTGAGGCTTGCCATTCTAGGAGACATTTGCAAGAATTAAACGGTCTTTTTTACTTTGTGTCCTAACCTCCCCCCATCTCTGATCCATAGAAGAACCTGGCATCCAGGCCCCAACAAGATGGTTATTTCAAGCCATTAGTCTGCCATCTTTTGGGTCAAATGGCTTTCCAAAGTTGTATTCCTTGCCTCAAGATCTCAACATCTTGATTTATTAGCCTGTAGTCAATGAACAGAGTGAGCTTGGACTGGGTAACAGATGCAGGATGTGGTCAAGACTAGGACAACAGCCATCAACTACAATGAGAATCAGCATGCAATAAGTGCATTGTATTATTTTTTTCTATCTATACCTCTGGTTCTCCACTGAGACTATTCAGTCTTTGGTAGTAAGGACAATATGTTTTCATTTCTGTTTCCTCAGTACATAGTTCAATCTTTGATTCAGAGAAGGCATAGAAGAAACTAGTGAAAGAATGAAGGAGTGAATGAATGAATGAAACAACAGAAATGACAACACTCACATTGTTACCATGGCAATACTCATAATGTTACCTCCCTCTCTCCCACTGACTACTCAAGTAATTCCATAATAACTACCCAAGAAGGCCCAAAAGGTATAGTTTTTTTAAAAAAAATATGCAAATTCTCAGAGAAGTTGTATACACCAATATTTTCTTTCTTTTCCCCCACAAAACTCTGAGTTGTCAAGCAGTAGTTTAGAAACACAACACTATATATCCTTTCCTGTTTGGTTTTGGTTTTAGATTAGTGGAGCAAGAATGAAAGGGTATACTATTTCTTTCTATCCAGGGATAATCTAGTCTTGCTAAGATAGTTACCAAAGTCAATAACAATTCCTACTCAGAAGACAAATAGTGTCTGAATTGGATTAAGGTGAAACGAAAGTGCCTGCTGCAGCTGTGTCAGCGAGGGACTCGGTGTTTATGGCTTCATTACAACCTTAAGTGGTGTATCTATATTTCTCCTGTGTTTAATGAAGCCACAAACAACCAACTCTTTATTGAGTGATACTGGAGAGTTTTCTGCTTTTAACTTGATGTATTTCAGTTCATGATTAACTAGCTCTCCCACATCAGGTAACTCGGACGGGTGCTTTAGAGACAATTAGCTAAATGTTCCTCTGTGTTAGCCACAGAATCAAGAAAAAAGATAAGGAGAATCAATAAGACCAAGCCAGAGCAGAAGAGAACATTCATCTTCCATCAAGATCATTGGTGGACTCATCAAGCTGCCTGTCACGAGAGAAAACGACTCTGCTCTCTCTCCCTCCCTCTCACCCCTGTGTACGTAGTTCGGCTCTGGCTGCTAAGTGACTTGCCTGTTGTGTTGTTCAGTTTTCAGGACTGTATCTCCTGTCTTTCTTCACCATCCTTCTCGGGCTGGTGCTCTACTCATCCACCTCCACGTACATAGCCCAGGACCCCCGGGTTTACAAGCAGTTCCGCAACCCTTCGGGACCCGTCGTGGACTTACCAGCCACAGCTCAGGTGGAGCCTTCAGTCACCTACACCAGCCTGGGCCAGGAGACCGAAGATGAGCCCCATGTGCGCGTGGCCTAGGATGACAGCCTCCCTGACCCCTGAGGACACCTACGCAGCTGTGTGTCTGCCCGTCATCTCTGTTTTGTACATAGAGAAAGGTATTTATTAGGTGCGGTTTACGGAGGTGGACTGCAAGGTAGCAAATCCGAAAGCCTGTACGAGGCACACGCTGAACATCCCTGGAGATGCAGGCTCTGATCTGCCTGGAGGGATGCCTGCCTAGTGTGTATCCTGGTCACACACACACATACACCACCACCCCCGTCCACATTAATTACTGTGAAAATGTTTGAATCAAAAGCAAGTATTACTGTTTGTATGATATGGTTACTGTTATGATAGCGACTTTCAGGAGGAGGTTTTGTACTCCTGATGGGAACTCTCGCCAGACCCACATGTAGTTAGCATCACTCCCACTTTTCTATGGCAAGTCACTTTTTAAGAATCACACTTTATTTTTGTGCACCTTCTCTGAGTGCTGCATGCCACAGGAGCCCCACACTGCAACGCTTCCTTATCCTAGGCACCTGGGGGCTCATGGCTCCCTCTGTTACCTGTTGGATCGCCTGCTCAATATGTATTTCGTGCTATGACCCTTGTGGGGAGTGGCAACTGACCACATAATTCTCTATTCTAGGAATAGATATAAAACAAACATTTTAGCCTTTTTATATTTCAACCTCGGATTACTCCAGGCCATTGCCTTTCTGTTGCAACACATGATTCTGCTAATCAAGTCCCTGTAATAACAGGATAAGGAATGTTCCATTTCTGTGGCTTATGGGAAACCCCAGAGTAATATCACTTGTGCTTAGGGTAATATCTTTTTTAAAAAAATCTTTCTGCCCCTTCCTATGTTCCCTCTTCCAAAAAAAAAAAAAAATTAATTTTCCTTTTCCCCCTAGATTTCTTTAGTGATAATATGGAGATCAATCAAGGCATTGGAAAAAGCCATGGTCCTCTGCCCTTTTGCGTGACACCCTTTTTGAAATATACCAGCATGGAAATTATCTTGATTGTGGGATATCATTGGTTGTCTGGCCTCCCAACAAAGTCAGGATGCTGCTGTGGTACAGCCTCTGACAACAGCTCATCTGATACGGCCACTGTGTAGTAGTAAAAATCTCACCAATGAAAAAGTCTGGCATTTTTGGTCATATTTGGCATCCATTCGATAGCAGAAATGTATCAACATAGCACTCTTATGGATACAGAGAATATTCCAGGGTCCTGATAAGGCTTTGAGGGGTATGTCACTAATCTAATTTTGTCGCCTTTATAATAGCTCTTTCTTCAAACGTAGAAAATCGAGAAACACCACAGAGCTCTGTGATTGACAGCAGATTCTCTTTCTTCCTATCAGCACATGCAATAGTCTTTATGTTTGGCTGGCTTCAGTATCATTCAGAAAGATCCTCGATAGAGTTACAGGATTTGTAAAGGAAAAGCAAATGTTTATGAAACTTTGGGCAATTCAAATCAGTTCAAGTTAAGTAAGCAAAGCAAAACCCCAGTGGGGTCTCTGTAAGGTAGAGAACAGATTGCAGCTTAGTCAGGATTCCCATACTAGCCTGAACAAGGAAGGCCTAAATAGACCTGCAAAAGTGTCCCATGCTGTGAGTTAGCACCCACATGGCGCCTCTGTCTGCCCTGTACCCTGGGGACAGGTAGTCCTGCCTTGGAGTTGGAGCAGACAAGTTATCTTTCCTGATATGCAAATTTTATGCTCATCTCCATTCAGCCCGCTTAGAAGCCTGTTTTATTTCTGGTGAAAAAAAAAATCAGCATTAAAGCTGTATCAAATCAAAAGAACTTTGTCAATGTTTGCTCTCTGCTACCTTTCAAACCAATTAAATACCTTTCTCTGACTATTTTGTCCATTCAGATCTGAAGACCTTTAAAGACTGTGGTTTTATTTTTGTGTTTACATTCCTTTGGTTTGCATAATTTGTTTGATTTATTGCATTTTTAGTATTTATTTTCAGCCAAATATTTTCATCTTTTTTTATTCATTTTTATGACACTCATTTGTAGACGCTTAGTAAAATCTTAAGAGAAATAAGTGGATGAAAGTATTTCCAAGTCAACTCAGTGGATGCAAGTTTTTTTTTTTTTTTAATTTCAAAGAGGTTTGCAATCAATGGATGGCTACAGGTTGCCGTGTGAATTATTTTCTAGGATATTTTAATTGACTCCAAATTGTATGGAAACCAGGCATGAATGTTAAGGTGAATTCACTGTATACCCTTTATCATCCCATGTCCTCGTACACAAGACTTTCATCTCACTGGGGTGCCTCACTATGTTGGTTCTTCTCCATTTAGAAAGGCTGATAACATAGTCGAATTGTACAAGATTCATCCCATGAATCAGGAGTTCCAGATTGACCTTTTGGGGGGAAAAAGACAGTAGCAAGAAACAAACTCTTTTTCTGTGTTAAGACATCAACCCTTTGGGAGTGGGGTAGGACATGGGAGTAGGACGTCATTATCTCTAGCTGTTTGAGTTTCTGGAATTTCATAACCTCAGTAGACACCAGCCAGAATTTCAGCTTTTCAATCTACCATAACTCTCTTTTCCACAAATGAGACTTTAGCAATTTATATAGCATTGGGTTGGGTAAGCAAACCCTAGCTCTCCTAAATCTCGCTCGAGATAAGTGGTGGTCCTCACATTCTCCATGATAACTTGCACTGGGGCGAGTGCTCACCTTGGTCACACCTTCCCACAGCTCCACACTCTGAAATGCACAACCGGGTAGACCAAGCAATGGGAAAATTTGTACCACTGTGTCCCATGAAAATGTTTCAATGTTTAGTTTAGATATTGCTAACTTGTGCTATTAACCTTTTGACAAGCGTGTAGTATTGTTCGTTTTGGGTTTGGTTTTGATTTGTAACCACTTAGTAGTCCCCAGATAGCTACCAGTACAGATTTTTACCCCATGGGTAGGATTCTACTGTCAAGCCACATAAATAACAAGCACACTAATCCCAACACTGCAAAAGGAAAATATGAACCAAAAAAGGAAATTGACACCAATAAGTTGAACAAACTCTCCATTTTTGATATTTGCATGCTCCCCTATGGACTGGCTGTGGCAATGTAATGCCTGTATAATGTTTTCAAATAAAAATAAATGCTTTATGAAAGCACCAAGTTCTTGGTTTTCTTGAGTGTTTATCTGCTCTATGACAACCGGGGAAGCAGTTCTCATGGGATGCTAGAAATAGCAACGAAAGGAGATAGCAGGGTACATGTCAAAATAAAAATCAGAAAGAAAATATTTCCAAATTAGGAAGGGCACAGTTGGTCTCAGAGCTGTGGCTTCAAAAAGCCAAATTAAACACTTTTGTAATTTGCAAAATTAATTATTTGATGGGTACTTAAGGAGACCATGGCTACAACCTCTAAACCCACATTTAAAGCATATGTAGGGCAATTATAAATTTACCCTCAAGAAACTGTTTCTCATAAAGAAGAAAGTTTTTTGTATGCCGCCCTCGGCACAATGCCAGGCATAAAGAAAGAGCACGACATTTATAAAGCAGGGTTGTTTATGTTTCTGCTCTGAATTTACACAGTATTGTCATGGTTACTTCTCCACTAACTGTTCTTGTTATTTAGTCATTAAGTCATGTCCCACTCTTGTGACCCCACGGACTCTGTAGCCCGCTAGGCTCCTCTGTCCATGGGATTTCCCAGGCAAGAATACTGGAGTGGGTTGCCATGTCCTTCTCCACCACTAGCTGTAGTCATCCAATAGCTCTTAAATACTTAGAGATGATGGTATATAAATTTACACTTTTTTGTCATTTATGTTCATAATCAGATCTCAAAAATTAAATGAGCTGAAAGACTGTATGTCCGAGTTATATATTTAAAATCTTTTTAAAAGAAAAACTCATTTTGCAGGCAAAAAGGAACAGTCGCATACAGCCTTTATAAAGGACTCTTAAGTAGAGATCCATTGTGATCTGCTTCTATAAATAGTATAGTACAAAACAGTGCTTAACAAAAACAATGTGACTCAGTTTAAAAATAGCTTTTTCCTTGAGAAATATAACTCTTTCTGTAAAGTGTGGTTTATTTTTATTTAATAAACTCTTTGATCAAAGATGAAATACAGTTGAACTTCAGTCTAGTCTGTGTCTAAATGTCCAGCAATTCTAAATGATTAGAGTCCAAATAGTATACACAATAAACATGTATCTCATGTTAAGACTGTGTTCCCAGTGAATTATAATTTTTTTAAGAGAAGGAACTCGGTTACCTAAATGCTTGGAAGCTCTTACAAAAGGAAGATAAGGCTGTACTTGAGTGGTTTTTGTGATGATTAGCTTGAAAAGAGAAACAAGTCAAATTCAGCACAGGACCTGTTAAGTGTTACATTCTCTTGATGTTTCATAGGAAGACAGATTGTAACATCTGCAGTAAGGTAGGACTGGAATCAGATCCAGTTAATCTTTTTTCAGGTCCCCCATGCAAAACAGGGAAGTCTCTCATACATCTTTTTTTTTTTTTTTTAATGGCATCTTACTCCTAAATCAAAAACAAAGTACAAGGGTAAGATATGTATTACAAAATGCTCCCCCTTTTCCTTCTATTTCTGTTAAGTACTTTTTTTGGTAAAATTCCTATTCCTGGAAAAGCAGAAATTATGAGATTCACTTAAATCACCCTTGAATTTTTTAACAAATCTTTAAAATGTTAGGCTGTTCCTTCAGGTTAACTTTGGGATTAAAAAACACAGTGAAGCTCGTTTTTCCCTTGCAAATTGCAAGAATTCGTAACACTGCTTCTTAATTTTGTTCACTGTTCTTTTTTTCTTGTCTTCCTTTTTACTTTGATTTCTTTTTTTATCCTGCAAACATAAACAGAGGGTTCGCTATGGGCCACCTACTCAGTCTCTGCCCTTTATTCTCTATGTGGTCAGAAATGTTTAATTCAAAAAAAATTATAATACAGCTGGAAAGCCCCACACCTACCAGATGGCCTTTCGTTAGTGCCTGAAAGGACAAGGCATTGCGTGTCACTTTTTAGACAGCCAGGCTAGTCGCCTCCAAACACTACTGCAGCCTGATTAACAAGGGAAATTAATGATCAGAGGGAGGAGGTCCCCGGGGATAGAGTAAAATTAGGGGCGTCCATCTGGGGAGACAAAGGCCTGGTATAGATAAATCTACAAAAGCATGAAAATGAGCTTGCTCACCAGGCCTCAGCATTAGAGCTGGGAACCATCCCATAATGCTTGAAGGATAATTTCAGAATGGGTAACGATAAATATTACTTTACACAATGGGGAGTAATCTTCCCAAACTCATTATCTCACAGTGATGACACTGGCTAAAAATGTGTCCTGTCACTGAATAGCTGAGAGCACTACAATCAAGCAGTAAGTAGGCTGTGTAATTCATTATCCCATCCGTCAAGCAGGCAGTTTTAATCATTATGCCTGGACAACAGGTCCATAGACCCTGTCTGTTGCAGAAGAACCGGGCTGTGTGGTTACACTGCCTGGAGGAGGCATGCACCAACCTCCCTGCCCCTGGGAACTTGGGCAGCACCGTGGGTGGCTTTGACTCTCGGCCACTAGATGTCGCTGTCTGAGGGAAAACGTCGGGATGACCGCCTGCCTGCCGCGGTGATAACGGTATTGGATTCTTACTCCCGGAGGGCCGCGCTAGCCTCGGTTCTCATCTTACGGTTCAGCCTTCCTACTTGGAAACATCTGTGGCCAGGGGCAGTGAAGTGAGAGGAGTTCCAGTGGTAATTTCTCAAACATCTCCACTGTGTCATTGCTGAATGTGTAAAAATGTAAAAGAACAAGAGAGAAACATGCAAGGCTAAAGGATACGAATTATTCAGAAGTAAATTACATTCAAGGGCAACACACCCATCATTTCAAGAAATGATGAATGGCAGATAAATGCGTGCATGGCCTCTTGGCAGCGGCTCGAAAGCCTCCTGCGCCTGACATTCCCCCAACAGTGTCCACAAACTCCATTTCTGGGATTTGGGGCTAAAAGATGGAAACATGGGGTGATACCTACTTTCGTGCAATGTTAGGGCTCATTCCTGCCTTTCTTGGCCTTGTCTTTGTAGGCAAGGAGAATTACCTCCATAGTACCTCAAGAGGTTTGATAAATTTTAAGTAATAGTAATGACTGCAGTTTCACAGATGGTTGGCCACTTGCCAATTTCACAGTAAACTAGAAAAGCAATAAAGAAAATCTAGTTGTTCTTAAAATGACTACTTTTCTAAATGAAATTACTAAAGAGGGAGGAAACAGGCTAATCACTGGAATAATCAAAACAGTCTCATTATGGGACTCCCTGCGATCTTTTGTTTGAATTCTCTGATGTCGTTTTTTGGGCATTGAATAGGATTTTAAAAGCTAAATAGGTCACACATGCATATAAATGGCTGAGTGAATCACATAACTGCTTCATGGGCCCCATGATTCTGCCTATCAGGCTGCATTTTAATTAAAAGGAAAATCATCAGGAATAGAGGACAACTTAATGTGAGGAGTTTGGTGTCCTAGTTGAAGACTGAGACTTCACTTGGCATTCAATTTTCAATTCATAATTATACCCTTCAAACAACTGTGACATTCATTTTCATTTCAGTCACAAGCTTAGACACAGAACTTGAGAGCCAGTGAGAACACTGGCGATCACTTCGTTCAAAGTCATGTTATGACATCTAAGGGTGGAGATAATTTAGCTGAAGAAAAGACATTTAGCCTGGAGAAGCTACAGCCTTGTTCATCACTGGCAAGATCCTGTAGATAACAACGATGTGCAGTACTCCCATTCAAGAGGCTGCTTTGTGATCACCAGAGACCAGGGTCAGAGATCAATGCAGATCCTTTCCATTAAACGGCCGGGCATCTTGTTAGGCAGCTTGTATAAATAATCATTAGGGGGAGTCCTACTTCCAACCAACTCTGAAAGTGGGATTCCCAAAGGGAAAAGAAAGGAAAAGCACCCAGTACATGCCCAAGCTTGATTGTCTTTGTCCTTTGGATTGAATCCATCCAGGCGCATACACAGACAGGAAATTCTCCCTCTGCTACTCCTATTCAACACACAAATGTAAGAGGGTTCCTTGGGACTGACTTTGCCCGTGAGACTCCCAAAACCATCTGCAACAGCTATGCCAGAGTTGAGAGCTCACTGCTTCCATAGGGGCATTTCTTATTCCCAGACACCCACTAGCCACCACTGCTGTAATCTTCCAAGACCTGTGGCAGGTCAGTGTCACTAGTGAGGCCACCACCCTTGGGAAAACAGTTATCTGCACTGAGCAGAGACCTAACTTGACTTGGAGGTGGAGGAGCTTCTATTTTCCTCCTTATTGGCACAACAGAAACCACTCAGTCCAGTGGCCCCTGGGATGCAGAGATGTAGGGAGATAAAAGCTATTGAACAAGACATCATGGTAACTGGAGATTCAAGAATTTTTGAAGCAAAATTTGCCCCCGCCTGTCCTGAGGCACCAGCGTCTCTTTAGAACCCTCGGAGCTCTGAGGGGCCACCACCCTCTGCTCCTGGCTTAATAGGGTGGAAACACCCCTCTGCTATTTCTTCTGTGCTCCATTTAATGGATTGCATCTGTTCGTAATGCAGTCTCCTTTCCTTGCTTCTCGATGTTGTAAAGGCATAGACTTGTATGTACTAATGCAAGTTTGATTATTTACATTATCATGAAAAAGCAGAATTTCTTTTTTAGAATGAGGTACATGCTAAATCAATACAGTCGTGTCTGACTCTTTGTGCCCCCGTGGACTGTAGCCTGTCAGGCTCCTCTGCTCGTGGGATTCTCCAGGCAAGAATACTGGAGTGGATTGCCCTGCCCTCCTCCAAGGGATCGACCTGACCCAGGGATCGAGCCCACATCTCTTAAGTCTCCTGCATTGGCAGGTAGGTTCTTTACCACTAACACCACCTGGGAAGCCCTTCTTGTTCAGGGTACAATGTAATTCCCATCTGCTTCTAATGTGATTGTGCAAGTATCTGGTTTTTGGCCTCATACTATTTCTGTCCGCTCCTCCTGAAGTGGCTGATCCAGCGTCACCTCAGTGTCCACCACACCTCCTACCATCTACTCAGCTTGGTCTTTCTGCTTCACTAATTCATTCTTGCTGAGCATTCCTTCTTTGGGCATTTCAGGAAAATAGTTTTCTCCACTTTAGAATTCAATTGTATTTGATCTTTTGCCTTCAAAATTATTTAAGTAAAGGACAAAACCTCACAGCAGGAATGATAGTATCTCAGATACTGTCTAGGCTGTATGCACTTTTGATTTTTAAAAAATAGAATAGAATTAGATTTTTTTTATCACACTGCATAGTCATTAAATGAAAATATTCTGGGTCCTAAATAACAGTGATTTTAAAATCAAATCATGGTTTTTTTAAAATTAAAGATTACTACCTTTTTCTAACATCCTTACCTGTCAATACCATATGTCAAGATTCCCACATTAGCAAAACGCTGTGAAATGCTTTACTGCTGGTGGAGTTGGTTCATACCATCCATCCTGCAGAGTCCATCTTATTCTGTTCTATTGGGATTATTAGCTACTTTAATGCATTTTCACTAGCAGCATTTAAAAAAAATTTTTTTACACTATTCTTTTATTCATAATGCTCTCAAGGAAACATTCTTGAGAGGAAGTTATGACCAAGTAGATAATGTGGAGATAATAATGTATCACAAATAATGCATTGCTATCCTGATTACAAGGAACTAAAAGCTTTTCTTTTTTCTTACATACATTATCCTTAGAAGAACAGAGTGATAAATAAAAATATTAATGTTGGAGATGAAATATAAAAAAATAAGGCAATAAATTCAGGTCCCCTGAATCTAACTAAGTGAAAGTTTCGGTTAAAGTCAGATGTTTTGCGCCAACCCAGGTTCTGCCCTTGACTGACCCACTTGCAGTAAATGGACAGATGTAGACAGGATTTTTGACAGACACAGCTCAGATCACATGTTCAGCCAGTGTGGCAAAGCAGGTGCCAGCAAAGCTTTGTGCCTACAAGGAGGCCAACTCAAGACGTGGTAAGAGAATCTAAGTTAAATGAAATAATCTAGGTCACCTATATGAGTCCAGGGTTGCTCCAGATAATGTTCCTATTTGGACTCTCAAGAGGGGATTCCAAAACCTACCTCCACGTGGGAACTCCAGACCACCTTTCAGCCACTTGCTTTCAGATTATGTCCTGTTACGAACATGAGATGGTGGTTTTCTCCAGGAAAGGAAATTTGAAAATCCTTTCTCCTCTTCTCCTTTGCAACTCGATCTAGTCTACTTTTACATTAAAGGGATGTATTCCTGTTCATGTTCCTTACTTGAACATCTTATTCCAGCTGTGAATCTCCGGCAAAGCTGTGAACTCAGCCCTCCAAGATTTCTCCGGGAAGCCCAAGGGCAGCTAATAATAAGACCAAAGACATTGATTTTGCCCAGCATCCCATGGCATGGTGGTTCAGAATGAGACAATGCCTGAGAAAAAAGTAGTTACAATACATTCTTTCTTCCCGGATACAACTAGAGCTGTGCTTAGGACACGGTTCCCCTGAATGCCTTTTAAAGTTAGACAAATGAAAGCCCCCAAACAGGCGAAACCCAGCTTTTTCACTTGCATCTGTAAGGGAAACCCTGTTGCTCCCTTTATAAAATCAATCCCTGGTCCTCTGATATTGACAATGGATGGAGACTGTCCCAATACTTGGGGAATAATGTTGAAGCTACAGTAATTAGTGCAAGATCTTCAAGGGGAAGATGAAGCTCACTGATACGTGTCATATCTCAAGGTCTCTCCTTCTATCTTGAAGAATCTTGATTCAAAATTTTAGCAAAGCCATTGCATTTTCTTTGAATCTATTACAGATTTATATGTTGCTGAAGCTACAACTGATATCATTTATTCTACTGTGTGCTAGACACTGGGCATTGTAGCAATTGCCTCAAAACAGTTCTGTGGATGGGTTGTAAAGTGTGTCCCAGTTTTTTGTTTTGTTTTGTTTTGTTTTGTTTTTGGTCTCACTGAGTGGCATGTGGTATTTCACTTCTCCAACCAGGGATCCAACCTGTACCCCTTGCAGTGGAAGCGCTGAGTCTTACCCACTGGAGAGCCAGGGAAGTCCTTTATCCCTGTTTTCTGATGAGTTAATGGAGGCACACATGGGTTGTATAAAGTTGCCAAGTTTACAAAATAAGCAAACGATGAGGCCAGGATTCAAACCCAGGTGTGCCTGACTCCAAAGATGGAAGATCCCATTGAACAAGTTGTCTTATGAAACTCAGAAAAGGGTTCAAGTTCAGCCTGCCTTTGAGGAGCTACTCACAAGGATCTGGTAAAAACAAGCACATGGGGGAAGAAGGAAGTGACTCTGTAACCAAATAAAGATTGGATTACATTGTAATGATGAAATCAGTGAGCCTAAGAAACCAACACCTACCATATTTATGACTCTTCTTTGATATGGAAATGGGTGACAGGAAGATTCACCCTGTGTAATCCCAACAGCAACACTGGTCTGAAGAAGAGAGTAAACAAAACAAAAACAGAAGAAATACTAGCTCTCCCTGGAGGTAGAAAGATGAGATCAGGGGCAATGTCCTTGACTTCTTCTCCAAAGGCCACATCCTACCTGCCAAGGCAGCAGGCCCCCCCACCTCTCCCAGGGGGACATCTTATCTGTACCCCTCCTGCCCCTCCTCTCCGGATACTGATACAGCCTACTGTGCCCTTCTTCCTGAAATGCTTCTCTCTCTTTAAGTTTGTGGACCACACTAGCCTGGCATCCCCACGCTCGCAGGCCACTCCTTTCTGGTGTCTTTCACTGGATCCTCCTTCTCGTCCACAAAGCCTTTCTTTGGAGCTGCCCACAGCTCTGCCTTTAGCTTCTCCTTTTTATCTGCACTCACTCACATGGCTTTAAACACCAGCTTCATGCTGACAGCTCACTTTTGCATGCCCATCCCAGACCACTTCTTGCCTGCTCAATGTCTCCACATGGACGTCCACTGAGCCTCTTGTGCATGATGAACAACAACATGGAGTCACTATGTCAAAGGACTAGAATGAATCCAGGAGGCCATTAGGGATGCGAAACTTATATCTACTTTGGATGCAATAGAAACTTTTGACTTGGCCTTCCTAAGCCCTCTGGAACTTTTTTTTTTCTTTTTCTCTTTAGAAATCACAGCTTAGCAACCAGTCTGCTGCCAAGTGACTGAGTGCCTGCACCAATCATAGTTCTGTAAAAATAACCTGTGTAATGTCTCTGGAACGTTTTTGTCAGTTGCCTTTATAAACCCCACGATTTCCTATTTTTCTCAGAACAAATTTGAGTTACTGCTCAAATCAGTGCCTCCTGAATTTCACTTCTTAAGGCAGCAAACACTTCTTATTTGCAGCCTTCAGCATTTCTTGGTTGACACTCTCCAACCTAACTTGTCCACAACAAAACTCTTAGTTTTCCCCAAATCTGCTTCTCCTCCAGTCTTGTGCATCTCATTAGCCCATCATCTACCCAGTTACTCAAGCCAAACACCTCAGAGACATCCTCGATTTTGTTCTTTCATCAGCATCCGCGACCGCCCTACCGGGAAATTTTGTCAAATGCTATGACTTGTGTTCTGAATCTGACCCCTCAACACAGCTGCTCCTGCTGCCCCAGTCCAAGCCCCCTCCCTCTCTAGCCTCAGCTGTGGAAACTGCCATCCAAGTGCTCTCCCATCTCTCTATAACCCTCTTAGAGTAATCTTTTAAAAATGTAAATTACAGGCTGTCCCTGGTGGTCCAGTGGTTAAGAATCTGCCTTCTAATGCAAGGGATGTGAGTTTGATCCCTGGTCTGGGAATTAAGATCCAACATGCTGTAGGACAACTACTAGGCCCACAAGCTCTAGAGCCAGGGCACACAGCTAGAGAGAAGCCACAGTGAAAGATCACACATGCCAGCTAAGACTCAATGCAGCCAAATCTTTTTAAAATGTAAATTACATCCTGTTATTTCTCTGCATAAATCCCTCTATTCTTTCCCATCAGCTGTTAGAATAAAACTCAACTGCCTTGCGTGGTTCTCAAGACTCACTAGACCTGGACCCTGCCAAGTTTTACAAGCGCATGTTTTTCTACTCTCATCACTCACTCACCACACCCTGTCTCTTTCTCCAATTGACCAAGCCTGTTCCTACCGTGAGGCCCTCATGTCCATCTGTAGGATGTGCTTGTCCTTAAGATTTCACCTCACATGCTATCTCCCTGAAGGGCCTGCCTTGATCATCCTCACCCCAGTCTTATCCTTCTATTTTCCTGGTTTAGTTTCTCATCACACCTGTTGCTATTTAACATCTTGTTGTACTTGTATTACCATATACTCTCCTGGAGTATAAACTCTGTAAGGCTAGAAAGAATATTAGGCAGTTGTTTTTGTTTGAGGCAACATAAACGGGCTCTGAGCAGATTAGTGTTGTTCGGTCACTAAGTCATGTCCAGCTCTTTGCGACAGTATGCCAGGCTTCCCTGTCCTTCACCATCTGGATTTGCTTGAACTCATGTCCATTAGGTCGGTGATGCCATCCAACCATCTCATCCTCTGTCATCTCCTTCACCTCTTGCCTCCAATCTTCCCCAGCACCAGGGTCTTTTCCAGTGAGTCATCTCTTCATATCAGGTGAGCAGATTAAGGAGGAAGAAATTCATCGGGAAGGTTCTAATTCTCTGAGGTAGAATTTTAAAATAGCATTTTTGCTCCTGGTATGACCTTTGTAAACAAAACCTGACTTACAATCACTGGGAAGAATTTTTTTTTTAATGAGAAATACTGTTTTCAAAAATATTCAACCCCTTCACAGATATATAGGAAAGTGAATGAGTGACTTTGGACTGTGGATCCATGATCATTTATCCAAGTCTGGACAAAAAGACAACAGCCTTCAGGGAAGTGGTAAAAATTTCTGGGTGAAAATATGAAGTTAGACAACAATGATGATGAACACTGTCTCTTAGAGAAATGATTCAACTAGAACATTAACTCAAAAAAAACAAAAGGAAAATAAAAAATTATTTATCTTGGTCCTAGTGGCAATGAACTCAAAGTTTAATAAAACATGAACTAACCTTTGATATTGTAGGGGAATAAAAACTTTTCCTTGACTTCCTTGGGTCCTGGCTGAGTCTGAAAGTTAAACTGCTGAAGACATGGTAACAAGAGAAAAGAATACAAGTTTATTTAATGTAAGTTTTACATGACATGGGAGACTTCCTCGAGAAATGAAGAATTAAAGAAATGGTTAAACCTGAGTGTTTTCAGGATAGATTAGGCCAATAGTGGACAGTTGTAGAGAATTATGGTAGGACAAAGGAGGTATGAGCTACATGTAATAAGCTGGGGAAACTTACTAAGTCCTATTTATTTGGACTTTTCTCTCTCCATCTTAGAGATGAGCATATTCCTGTCCCCGGGGTGTGAGGAGGGCACGTCTCACAGGAGGGAGAAGCCCAGGGGGAGGTCAGACAGACTCTCCTGCTTCCTGACTTTATCTCTTACACCTTCAGCTTAAAATACACAATATATCAATGTGCCATGTTCTGGGGTAGCAAGTTCTGAACTCTGTCAATATCAAATTTGCAACTTAGTTTTGAATTTAAAAAATGTAAAAATTTACTGAAATAACTAAGATTTTTCTTGAACATAGTATGAAATATCCTTATTGAATAGCTCTTTCCAGATTCTCTTGACACTCAGCACAGTATACCTTCTGGAAACAACAATGTCTGAAACACGCATGTTCTTTCAAGACCAGTCATTACAGTTCTGCCATAGTTTGATATCCAATAGGCTGGGATTGAATTTTTTCTCTCAGTGACAAAGTCTGAGGAAAAAAAGCTCAGAGATACAAGATTTTCTAGTTATAGGAACTGAATTTGACTACCTTTTAGCAGTATGGAGGAAAAGTAGTTGAGGATTTGTCAGCTGGACTTTTCATTATGAAATAAACACACCCTCCTATTGAAAAACAAGGTTTTGAAAAAAATTAATAAAAATTCTAAAAAGTGAATTTTAAAAAGCATTTTCATTACTTTTGTGATTCCTCAGTGTTAGCCCCAGAGACTCTGACTTCATGTCAGGAAACAATGATCTTCCAGAAGGAAAAGAAAAGTAACAGGTCTCAAGTGAACCAGTGCCTGCATGCGTGCTGAGTGACCTCAGTCCTGTCCAAGTCTTTGCAACAATATGAACAATAGCCCGCCAGGCTTCTCTGTCCATGGGATTCTCCAGGCAAGAACACTGGAGTGGGTTGCCATGCCCTCCTCCAGGGGATCTTCCTAACCCAGGGATCCAACCCCCATCTCTTACATCTCCAGCATTGGCAGGCTGGTACTTTACGCTAGTGCCACCTGGGAAGACCCATGTGAACCAGGAATGCGTGGAAATAAATAACAGACAAAACTTTCAAAATTTCTAATGTCTTTCATAATTTCCCCACATTCTGATGTTAGAGTCTTTCAGGAACTTTCAAAATTAGATTATCAAAGTGATGCCTTACTGTAATCAGACATACAGGTTCTGAACAGCTCAGAAGGAGTGAAATTCACAGAACATGCTAAACACTTCATGTTAGTCAATGATTCCAGGCTTTTCCTCCCCAAATATTTTTCCAGAGAGCCTCACAAGTGGCCAAGTTGGCTGAAGTTAGTTTTGATTCCTCTCCCTCCTTCAAGCCACCCCTGACAGTTTCTAGAGACCAGGGAAATGCAGGCGGCCCACAGTCAAGAGCTGACGATAATTTATTTCCACATCCTCTTCTGCCTCCTGAAAGAATAATTTAAGGAACACTTGATATTGCATAGTAAGACATCAGATATTGCAATTCCCTCTGGGAAAAAAATGAATGTGGGTGCACATTACAGTTGATCTCATTCTTTAAGAGTTAGTTTCAATATTAGAAAAAATATGACCCAGGAATTGAGGAGAAGGAAAGCCAGTATCATTATCATGCTGAGAAGTCAAAAAGAAACTGGGCTTATAAACCATGTAAAACGAAATAATAGTGGAAGGTTGGAATTAAATTCTAAAATGCCTGAGATAACCAAATGAATTTCTTCCCATACATAAACATGGAGAACCTCTAAAAGAAACAGTCATAGAAATAAAGGCTAAAGAGAAATATTCAAGGCTGTGAATAAGAGCAGAAGTGAGTATCTCTAGAAAAACAGGGACATGAGGAGCTTTCCTTTCTATGCTGCGTTGCAGGAAGTTGAGCATGAAAAACCTCTGTTGGGAATGAAGACAGGATGAGCTATGCTGCTGCCAGCGCTTTGCCTCCCTGACCCTTCCATGCAGCAGGGACTGCAGGGAGAGGCAGAAGAATAGCCTCTGGGAGCTGCCCTTGAATCCAAGCAACCAATGAGTCTTGGCCTGGAGATCAGCTTAGGCACCAGCAGACACTGCTCAGTGTTGACTTGGAGGCCTGGGTCTAGGGGACGAACTGGTGCTGTGGTGGGTTAAATAGTGGTCCCTCCAAACGATGTGTGTGCACTGTCAGTTCAGTTACATCTGACTGTTTGTGACCCTATGGACCATAGCCCACCAGGCTTCTCTGTCCATGGGATTCTCCAGGCAAGAATACTGGAGTGGGTTGCCATCCCCTCCTCCAGGGGATCTTCCCAATCCAGGGACAGAACTTGTTCTTGTCTCTTACATCTCTTGCATTGGCAGGTGGGTTCTTTACCACTAGCACCACTGGGAAGCCCTCTGAAAGATACAGCCAACCAGAACCTGGGAATGTGATAATTAAAGATCTTGAGAGAAAGTCATCTTGGATTACCTGGGGAGGCCCTTAATCCAGTGACAAATGTCCTTATAAGAGACAGAAGAGGAGAAGACAGAGAGACAAACAGAGGAGAAGACTATGGGAAAAGGGAGCCATCAACTGCAGATATGTAGCCTGGGTCATATTTGTCAATATGGTAGGAAAGTTCCTAGAAGTAAAGGTCTAAATTCATATTTGGGAGGGTTGCTCTTCCAGTGTCACAAATTACAGCCAATATCTGCATGTTATAATTTGTAGGGGAGAAAAAATATCTTTTTTCTCTATGCTTCTAAGTTTTCTGCAGGGACCCCTATTACAAAAGACAGATTAACAAGAGAAAAACAGACAAATTTATCAAAGTTTTACATGACATGGGAATCTTTATAAGAAAATGGAGACCCAAAAAATGGTTCAACCAGAGTGGTTCTATGCTGGGTTTGCTGAAGAGTGGAGGGCAGCTCTCGCAGGAGGGTTTTCTGACCCACTTCAGAAGAAGATCAGAAAGTCTTTCCTGCACCTGCCATTCCTCAAATTCCTCCAACTTGAAATACTCAGTACACCGAGGTGCCATATTTTGGGGGTAGCATGTCCTAAACACGATCAGATTCTTGGGATATTTGCTCTCCAGGCCAGGATTTTTCACTCAGTTACTAAGCACAAACTGACCACAATCTTCTCCAGGATGAGTTTCTGCCCCCTAGAGGTGTTCAAGGACCACTGTCAATGTGGATTCTAATTTTGATTGTTTGTTTTGCCTTTATCAACTCTGTGGATGTGACTCTCTCAAGTTAAATCCAGAGTAGAAGGTATCTAATTTCTTAAAGGTCCATAAATTAAAAATCTATTGGCTAACCAAGTGTTCTATTTCAAATACTTCTTGCCCTATTACAAGGTTAGATTTCTTTGGCCTGTGTGTTATGGATAGGTATGTCAGGCATGGTTGGCTGACCTCTGTACTGCTTTCTGGAGACATAAGCTTTTCTTTAGCTTTCAGTTCCATGGGTGTTAGTTCTAGAAGGTCTTATAGGTCTTCATCATCCGTTCAACTTCAGCTTCTTCAGCATTACTGGTCGGGGCATAGACTTAGATTACTGTAATATTGAATGGCTTGCCTTGGAAATGAACAGAGGTCATTCTGTCATTTTTGAGATTGAAATCCAAGTACTGCATTTTGAACTCTTTTGTTTACTATGATGGCTACTCCATTTCTTCTAAGGGATTCTTCCCCACAGTAGTAAGTATAATGGTCATCTGAGTTAAATTCACCCAATCCAGTCCATTTTAGTTCGATGATTCCTAAAATGTCAGTGTTCACTCTTGGCATCTCCTGTTTAATCACTTCCAATTTGCCTTGATTCGTGGACCTAACATTCCAGGTTCCTATGCAATATTGCTCTGTATTTACAGCATCAAACTTTACTTTCATCACCAGTCACATCCACAGCTGAGTGGTGTTGTTGCTTTGGCTCCATCTCTTCATTCTTTCTTGAGTTAGTTCTCCAATGATCTCCAGTAGCATATTGGGCACCTACTGATGTGGGGATTTCATCTTTCAGTGTCCTATCTTTTTGTCTGTTCATACTGTTCATGGAGTTCTCAAGGCAAGAATACTGAAGTGGTTTGCCATTTCCTTCTCCAGTGGGTCCATTTTGTCAGAACTCTCTGCCATGACCCATCCATCTTGGGTGGCCCTACATGACATGGCTCATGACAAGGCTGTGGTCCATGTGATCAGTTTGGTTAGTTTTCTGTGATTGTGGTTTTCATTCTGTCTGCCCTCAGATGGATAAGGATAAGAGGCTTATGGAAGCTTCCTGATGGGAGAGACTGATTGCGGTGGGGGGGGGGGGGGCGGGTACTGGATCTTATTCTGATGGGCGGGGCCATGCTCAGTAAATCTTTAATCCAATTTTTTGTTGATGGACAGGACTGTGTTCCTTCCCTGTTGTTTGACCTGAGGCCAAACTGTGGTTGAGGTAATGAAGATAATGGAGACCTCCTTCAAAAGGTCCCAGGCATACACTGTCGCACTCAGGGGTCCCGACCCTGCACCAGGCCACCATTGACCCACACTTCAACCAGAGACTCCTGGACACTCAAGAGCAAGTCTGGATCAGTCTCTTGTGGGGTCACTGCTCCTTTCTCCTGGGTCCTGGTGCACATAAGATTCTGTTTGTGCCCTCCAAGAGTCTGTTTCCCCAGTCCTGTGCAAGTATGGTGGCTCTGTGGTGGGGTTAGTGGCGACCTCCTCCAAGAGGGCTTATGCCATACTCAGGTCTGCCGCACTCAGAGCCCCTGCCCCTGTGGCAGGCCACTGCTGACCTGAACCTCCACAGGAGACACTCAAACACAGTTCTGGCTCAGTCTCTGTGGCCTTTTCATTATAAGGGACTGGAATGAAAAACTAGAAAGTAAAGAGATACCTGGAGTAACAGGCAAATTTGGCCTTGAAGTACAAAACGAAGCAGGTCAAAGGCTAACTGAGTTTTGCCAAGAGCATGCACTGGTCATAGCAAACACCCTCTTCCAACAACACAGGAGATGATTCTACACAAGGACATCACCAAATGGTCAAAACCAAAATTAGATTGTTTATATTCTTTACACCCAAAGATGGAGAAGCTCTATACAGTCAGCAAAAATAAGACCAGGAGCTAACTGGGGCTCAGATCATGAACTCCTTATTGCCAAATTCAGACTCAAATTGAAGAAAGTAGGGAAAACCACTAGATCATTCAGGTATGACTTAAATCAAATCCCTTAGAGTTATACAGTGGGAGTGACAAATAGATTTAAGGGATTAGATCTAATGGACAGAGTGCCTGAAGAACTATGGACAGAGATTCATGGCACTGCACAAGAGGCAGTGATTAAGACCATCCCCAAGAAAAAGAAATGCAAAAAAATAAACAGTTGTCTGAGGAGGCCTTACAAATAGCTGAGAAAAGAAGAGAAGCTAAATGCAAAGGAGAAAAGGAAAGATATACCCATTTGAATGTAGAGTTCTGAAGAATAGCAAGGAGAGATAAGAAAGTCTTCCTCAGTGATCAATGCAATGAAATAGAGGAAAACAACAGAATGGAAAAGACTAGAGATCTCTTCAAGAAAATTAGAGATACCAAGGGAACATTTCATGCAAAGATGGGCACAATAAAGGACAGAAATGCTATGGACCTAACAGAAGCAAATGATATTAAGAAGAGGTGGCAAGAATATACAAAAGAACTATACTGAAAAGATCTTCATAACCCAGATAACCATGGTGGTGTAATCACGCACCTAGAGCCAGACATCCTGGAATGTGAAGTCAAGTGGGCCTTAGGAAGCATCACTACAAACAAAGCTAGTGGAGGTGATGGAATTCCAGTTGAGCTATTTCAAATCCTGAAAGATGATGCTGTGAAAGTGCTGCACTCAATATGCCAGCAAATTTGGAAAACTCAGCAGTGGCCACAGGACTGGAAAAGGTCAATTTTCATTCCAATCCCAAAGAAAGGCAGTGCCAAAGAATGCTCAAACTACCGCACAATTGCACTCATCTCACATGCTAGTAAAGTAATGCTCAAAATTCTCCAAGCCAGGCTTCAGCAATTTGTGAACTGTGAACTTTCAGATGTTCAAGCTGGATTTTGAAAAGGCAGAGGAACCAGAGACAAAATTGCCAACATCCATTGGGTGATCAAAGTAATAAGAGAGTTCCAGAAAAATATCAACTTTTGCTTTATTGACTATGCCAAAGCCTTAGACTATGTGGATCACAATAAACTGTGGAACATTCTGAAAGAGATGAGAATACCAGGCCACCTTACCTGCCTCCTGAGAAATCTGTATGCAGGTCAAGAAGTAACAGTTAGAACTGGACATGGAACAACAGACTGGTTCCAAATTGGGAAAGGAGTACAGAAAGGCTGTATATTGTCACCCCGCTTATTTAACTTACATGCAGAGTACATCAAGCAAAATGTCAGGCTGGATGCAGCACAAGCTGGAATCAAGATTGCTGGGAGAAATATCAATAACCTCGGATATGTAGATGACACCACCCTTATGGCAGAAAGCGAAGAGGAACTAAAGAGCCTTTTGATAAAAGTGAAAGAGGAGAATGAAAAAGTTGGCTTAAAGTTCAACATTCAGAAAACTAAGATCATGGCATCTGTTCCCATCACTTCATGGCAAATAGATGGGGAAACAATGGAAACGGTGAGAAACTTTATTTTCTTAGGCTCCAAAATCACTGCAGGTGGTGACTACAGCCATGAAATTAAAAGACACTTGCTCCTTGGGAGAAAAGCTATGACCAACTTAGTTCAGTTCAGTTCAGTTGCTCAGTCGTGTCTGACTCTTCATGACCCCATGAACTGCAGCATGCCAGGCCTCCCTGTCCATCACCAACTCCTGGAGTCCACCCAAACCCACATCCATCGAGTCGATGATGCCATCCAGCCATCTCATCCTCCGTCATCCCTTTCTCCTCCTGTCCTCAATCTTTCCCAGCATCAGGGTCTTTTCAAATGAGTCAGCTCTTCACATCAGGTGGCCAAAGTATTGGGAGTTTCAGCTTCAACATCAGTCCTTCCAATCAACACTCATGACTGATCTCCTTTAGGATGGACTGGTTGGATCTCCTTGCAGTCCAAGGGACTCTCAAGAGTCTTCTCCGACACCACAGTTCAAAAACATCAATTCTTCGGGACTCAACCTTCTATATAGTCCAACTCTCACATCCATACATGACCACTGGAAGAACCATAGACTTCACTAGACAGACCTTTGTTGGCAAAGTAATGTCTCTGCTTTTTTTTTTTTTTTTTTTTCCAGTGGGTTTTGTCATACATTGATATGAATCAGCCATGGATTTACATGTATTCTTAATATGCTGTCTAGGTTGGTCATAAATTTCCTTCCAAGGAGTAAGTGTCTTTTAATTTCATGGCTGCAATCACCATCTGCCGTGATTTTGGAGCCCAGAAAAATAAAGTCAGCCACTGTTTCCACTGTTTCCCCATGTATCTGCCATGAAGTGATGGGACCGGATGCCGTGATCTTAGTTTTCTGAATGTTGAGCTTTAGGCCAACTCTTCCACTCTCCTCTTTCACTTTCATCAAGAGGCTCTTTAGTTCTTCTTCACTTTCTGCCATAAGAGTGGTGTCATCTGCATATCTGACAACATATTAAAAAGCAGAGGCATCACTTTGCTGACAAAGGTCCACCTCATCAAAGCTATGGTTTTTCCAGTAATCATGTATAGATGTGAGAGTTGGACCATAAAGTAAGCTGAGTGCTGAAGAACTGATGCTTTTGAACTGTGGTGTTGGAGAAGACTCTTGAGAGTCTCTTGGACTGCAAGGAGATCAAACCAGCCAATCCTAAAGGAAATCAGTCCTGAATGTTCATTGGAAGGACTGATGCTAAAGCTGACACTCCAATACTTTGGCCACCTGATAGGAAGAACTGACTCATTGGAAAAGCCCCTGATGCTGGGAAAGATTGAAGGCAGGAGGAGCAGGAGACGACATAGGATGAGATTGTTGGATGCATCACCGACTTGATGGATATGAGTTTGAGTAAGCTCCGGGAGTTGGTGATGGACAGGGAAGCCTGGCGTGCTGCAGTCCATGGGGTCGCAGAGAGTCAGACATGAGAGAGTGACTGAACTGAACTGACTGAGAACTTAAACCATGATAGCACTTCTATTGAGACTCAAGATGAGAAGAAATAGATTGACCCACTGAGCTAAAAAACCATGTGATTTGGTTCTCCTCCTTTTAGTTTATGTTTAATACCACTTTGGGAATAGCACATCACACCACTAGATCTTCCCACTTACATATTCAGAACCCAGCAGTCTCTTAGATATAGGTGATGGGGTTTCCTCACCACAAACCAGAGTAACCTTAAATAATACTTCCCTACTTTTCTCGTGTCATAGGCCCATGGACTGTGATCACATTTGCAAGGCACCGGGCATAAAGAGAAGTGGTTGTTGAAGTACAAGCATTCAACCAGGGATGTGCCCAGGTGCCCCAGCTGTCTGAGACCACCTTAAGACAATGCATACCAACACCTCAGTCCACCATAGACTCACTAAAATCCATCCCTCTATTAGTCCAGGTCAGTAGAAAGTGAAGTTGCTCAGTCATATCCGCCTCTCTGCAACCCCATGGACTTGTAGCCTACAAGGCTCCTCCATCCATGGGATTTTCCAGGCAAGAGTACTGGAGTGGGTTGCCATTTCCTTCTCCAGAGCATCTTCCTGACCCAGGGATTGAACCCAGGTCTCCCACATTGTAGACAGATGCTTTACCATCTGAGCCACCAGGTAAGTCCAGGTCAGTAGAGAGTCAAACAAAGAAACCATGCTATTTTTTTTTTTTTTTAACTGAACTCACAATTTGGGCAATGCCATTAGTCTGCACTGAAGATTATTAATAAGTCTATAGTGATTCACTGCTGTGTAGACGGTACAGATGGATGTGGTTCATTATACCACACACATCCTCTCCATCACAACCCACAGGAGATCTTTCCTCTGATCTCGGTAACAAGAAAAGCTGTGTGCTTTTGAGCACCTGTTTATGTTTGGATGTCCCAGGCAGGATACAGTGAATCTTGTAGTGGATCAAATTCCTCTGCTAAACTGGCTCTGGGGGTTTAGAATAAACTTTGAAGTCTATATCTCACATGTTTATAGGACTCTCAGGCATGCATCTTCTGAACTAATCTAACACATGGCTTCATCTCACTTTCCTACCCTTATGTTCCCCCAACAGATTTTCATTTACTTCACCCTGTTATATTGTATGTAGTTTCATAATTCATTTGAGACCATTTTAGGAAGAGAGTGGGAATGGAAGGAAGAGAGAGAGAGGAAAGGAAGGAAGGTAGGAAGGCAGACAGAATGACTCAAAATTCTAGACCAATTTACATCTTGTTTATTTGTTCAGTTAAGTCAGCCCTACAAGATAAGCTCTCCATGGTGTGAACTATAACTTACCTTTATACACTCAAACTTATGGCTCCCAATAAATAAGTAATTGTGGATAAAACTACTATCACAACAATGTGACTATACCTAATACTTGAATTGTGTACTTGAAAATGGTTAAAATGATAAATTTTATGTTGGTGTATTATGTATATTTTTCCACAATAAAAAAAATTTGTAAAGCTATCCTTTAAGATTAAAAAAATTCTGTAGCTCTACTGAAACTCAATATTCTATTTACCTTTGTGATATACCTCTCAGCCAGTCGGAGTCTAGAACATTAAAAGGGAAGTATCTGGGACTTCCCTGGTGGTTCAGTGGTTGGGAGTCCGCCTGGCAGTGCAGGCACGTCGGTTTGATTCCAGATGCAGGAGGATTCCATATGCCACAGGGCAGCTGTGCAAGGGCCCCACAATTACTGAAGCCCACGATCTCTAGAGCCCATGCTCCACAACCAGAGAAGCCACCGCAATGAGAAGCACATGCATGGCAACTGAAGAAAGTCTGCACTCAACAATGAAGATTCAGGAGAGCCATAAATCAATAAATAATTTATTAAAATGCAAATATCTGTGATTGATATATGGTTCTTCAATAGAATTCCCTGAAGATACAAGTAGACTTCACACTTTGGCAAATGGTTATGAGTGCGAATTGGGATTCCTGAAGTTTCTGGGAGTAAGCTATTCATCATCTGTGGCCACTGAAATCCCTACCATTCCTTTGGTTTAAGCCCATACTGAAAGTCAGATATCTTCTGCTAAAAGAGAAATATTTTCTGCCTACATAATTTTTTAAAGCTATCTAGCCAAGAGTATGACTCTGGGGAAGGGAACTGCAAGACAGGTGAGTTGGGGCTGAGCTGAAGTTAAGAAAAATGGAGATAGTATGTCAAACATGGTACATTCCAGGGCATGGCAAGCTTGTGAGGCCTGGTGAGAGGAAGAGTCCGCACACCATCATGGAAAGCAGCAAGGTATTGAGAGGTTAAAAGGCAGGAAGGCCAGGGGCCTCCAAATGGAGGAAATAGGCTGCAAGTGTCAGATATTTTTTCTCTCTCTCTTAAGCAGCAGGAGGAAAGAAGCTACTAGTGTTATATTTTTTCCCCTTCTCTGTACAAATTTAGAAAGAGGTTTCTCTTAAAGTTCTGTGTTGCCATAAAGACACCCAGTACCACCTGAACTTAACTTTTCTCAAACCTTGAGCTAACCAACATGTTTTTCTTACGGAAATGTTTGTCTTCAGCTATGTTAATGAACTATGTATTTACCCTAGACATTGTCTTTCTTCAGGCCAGAATACTGGAGTGGGTAGCCGTTCCCTTCTCCAGGGGATCTTCCCAACCCAGAGATTGAACTCAGGTCTCCCACATTGCAGGCAGATTCTTTACCAGCTGAGCCACAAAGGAAGCCCAAGAATACTGGAGTGGGTAACCTATCCCTTCTCCAGGGGATCTTCCAGACCCTAGACAGCATATTAAAAAGCAGAGACATTATTTTGTCAACAAAGATCCATCTAGTCAAGATTATGGTTTTTCCAGTAGTCATGTATGGATGTGAGAGTTGGACTATAAAGAAAGCTGAGCGCTAAAGAATGGATGCTTTTGAACTGTGGTGTTGGAGAAGACTCTTGAGAGTCCCTTGGACTGCAAGGAGACCCAGCCAGTCCATCCTAAAACAGGTCAGTCCTGGGTGTTCATTGGAAGGACTGATGCTGAAGCTGAGACTCCAATACTTTGGCCACCTGATGCGAAGAGTTGACTCATTTGTAAAAATCCTGATCCTGGGAAAGATTGAAGGCAGGAGGAGAAGTGGACAACAGAGGATGAGATGGTAGGATGGCATCACCAACTCAATGGACATGGGTTTGGGTAAACCCTGGGAGTTGGTGATGGACAGGGAGGCCTGGCGTGCTGCAGTCCATGGGGTCACAAAGAGTCGGAAATGATTGAGCGACTGAACTGAACTGAAATGTCTTTCTTCAAGTCCGTTCCACCAGAGACTCAGAACTGACTTGACAAACCTGTTTGTTTTACTCACACATTGCTCTCCTAATCTATGTTAATGAAACTGTATTACTTATCTGGAAACCTGCCTTTCTTCAAGATTCATATCAATCCTTTTATGGCCAGGGATGACTCTCCTGGTGCCATATGTTATCTCAAAATGCATGTTGTGGGTGAGGGGCCTGGTGCCATTCTCTGAGTTTTGAGACATTTACTTTCTCTAATTAGCAGACTACTAGTAGCTATATAATATCCAGCTAAAGACTAGCAGGGGGGCACTCTTTCTTCCCCCTTCTGATGTCTATGTCAGAAGCTTTCTCTATCTCTTTTATACTTTAATAAAACTTGATTACACAAAATCTCTGATTGATTAAACCTCATCACTGGCCCCAGATTGAATTCTTCTCCTCCAGAGGCCAAGAATCCCACCTTCTTTCGTGGTTCAACAACAACTTTTCAGTATGGTCAGGGCAATAATTGTGTGACCCTGGTGGAAAGGGACACTTCAAAAGGGAGGAGGAGAGGTGCAGAAATTCTGGAAGGTTTTTATCATAAAGACAGAGCTGCTTTCTGCTCAGAGTAGCCTAGAATTGTACGATTTAGAGCAAGAAGGAATCTCAAATATCAAGTAATGCCACACCTTTCTCTCATAATTGTAAAAGCAGAGATGCATCAAGGGGCAGTTGGCTGCATAATCAAGAGAAAATTCAGACCCACAAACCAGTGCCACCTCCACTGTAGCCTTCCAACTCGTTCAAATTGAATAGGCGATTTTTATTTCCTAATTTCTGCCCAATTATTTGATTCTAGCAGCTGGGACACCAATGATTTCTCTGAGTAATAGATTGCTTAATGGTTGTAAAAGCTTATGATGATAGTGGGGAATTCGCCTTGCAAATGACAGCAGGTGAAAATCCTACACTGACTCGAGAATAACGTGCTAATCTTTCCCCAATGAAGGTGGATGATTTGTTTACATCTTAGAAAATACTTGGCAGCCTTTGCTGCCATTTTGCCAAGAAAAATCTCCTTCCAACACTATTTCCACTTGGGCATTCATCATCCCAACCCCACAGGCTAAAAATATCAAGGCATCATGGCAGGGAGTTGAGAAGGGAAGGGGGGCAAGACTTCCTTGCTGTGGATGCCACCGTCTCACGAGTGCAGCTCTGTCTTGAGGTGTCAAAAAGTGGTTTAAGCCATTTTGCCAAACAATTCCTTCTCCCAGCTGCCATGACCACTCATTGATCCTTCCTCTCATTGATGCTTCCCTCTCATTGATCCTCTTCTGTGTTTTCTCCTTTTCTACCTCCTGAAAGCCCTCTATGTTTTTTATAACCGTCTCATTCATTACCACTTGACAGAGCTATCCTTCTTCCTTTTCTTTCTGTTTCCATGTTTCGGAAACACCTTAAATGTTTATCAGTGAATCATGCACACTCCATCTTTATTTAAAGGTGATTCACCATCTTTACAGAATCTGAAAACCACATCCCAGGTAATCAGAAACATGAGTGCACTAGTGAGTGTCTCCACCCTAACTTCCTCCAAAGAACCAAGGTTGCAGGTGGGTAATAGCATTATACTCACATGGGCTTCCCAGGTGGTGCTAGTGATAAAGAACCAGTTTGCCAATGCAGGAGATGTTAAGAGTTGCATGTTCGACCCCTGGGTCAGGAAGATCCCCTGGAGGAGGGCATGGCAACCCACTCCAGTATTATTGTCTGGAGAATCCCATGGACAAAAGAGCTTGGCAGGCTACGGTCCATAGGGTTGCAAAGAGTTGGACACAACTGAAGTGACTTAGCACGCACACACGCACAGTTACTATAAACTTCTTCAGTTACAGATGTTTACATGGCACTTACTATGTTCCAGGCAATATCTTCAATGTTTTTGAATTTTAACTCATTTAATCCTCATAACAACCCTACAAAGTAGATAGTATCTTCATCCCCATTTTTCAGAAGAAATGTTAGATAACTTACTGGTAAACTTGACTAGTAAAACCTACACACTTTGGTCCCAAAATCCATTCTGGTACCCTCTGCCATCTCCACACCCACACAGACTGGGTGAAAATGATGCCTCTTCTTGCCCAGCAATACCAGCTCTGACCCCGTTTTTCACATTAGACTCCATTGCCTTTGGGGCAATGAGATGGGAAACAGAGATGGAAAGGAAGTCTGCAGATGGGCTGCTCTCTGTGTAGGTTGAATGGCTGCTACCAGGCCCATTCTGAGGGGGTTCAATGGTGCTTTCCTCCTTCTATCCAAGGGCCCAATGGCCACTCTTTTTTTGCTTTCTCGTGGGCCTATTTGTAGCCATTTTCAGCACCAGTCCCCTGAGGCTCTGAGTTCGACGGTGCTGTGCTCAGCCATATCCAACTCTGTGACCCCGTGGACTGGTTTGCCAGGCTCCTCTGTCCATGGGATTCTTCAACAAGAATACTGGAGTGGACTGCAATTTCCTTCTCCAGGAGATCTTCCCGACCCAGGGATCATACCCATGTCTCCTGCATCGCCTGCATTGCAAGTGGATTCTTTACCACTGCACAACCTGGGAATTACTGATACACGTATTCCCTCTTTTTTTTGGATTTCTTTCCCATTTAAGGTCACCACAGAGCATTGATTAGAGTTCCCTGAGCTATACAATATGTTCTCATTAGTCATCTATTTTATACACAGTAGTTTGTGTGTGTGTGTGTGTGTGTGAGTCCCAATCTCCCAATTCATCCCATCCTCTTCTGCTCCTGGTGTCCATATGCTTGTTCTCTATGTCTGTGTCTCTATTTCTGCTTTGCAAATAAGTTTATCTGTACCATTTTCTAGATTCCACATATCTGCATTAACACATGGTATTTGTTTCTCTCTTTCTGACCCACTTCACTCTTGTATGACAGTCTCTAGGTACATCCATGCCTCTGCAAATGACACAGTCTCATTCCTTTTTTATGGCTGAGTTATATTTCACCATATATATGTACCACATCTTTATCCATTCCTCTGTTGATGGATGCTTAGGTTGCTTCCATGTCCTGGTTGTTATACATACCACTGCAATGAACAATGGGGTGCATGGTGGTGGAAATGTAAATTGATACAGCCACTGTGGAGAAAAGTATGGAGGTTCCTTACAAAACTAAAAATACAACTACCATATGACCCAGCAATCCCACTCCTGGGCATATGCCTGGAGAAAACCATAGTTCTACAAGATACAAGGCAGGAAATTTTCATCTCTACTGTACAGAGAGGGGAAAAAGAGATACCCAAGACACCATGACTTGTTGGAGCTCTTACAGCCAGTGAATGGAGGAGCGGCAGTCCACGGCCACCAGGCATTGCCACTGGTCTACTGTGGGAGTCACACAGCCCCTCCCACACCTGACCTGTCCCACGATGTCTGCCCCTGTGTCCCAGGACCGAGAAGAATGCACCAGCTCCTCCCCTAGATTCACGATTCCCACTGGCTGCCTGCTGTGAGACACCCACTGCAAGAGTAACACAGGTAAGTGGAATCTGGACAGTGGCCTCAGATATATTGAAAATGCACTTCTCCCCTTTTCTGTGTCATTGGCAATACTCAGTGCCTTGAAGCACCATGACAAAGAGATCCAGGAAGTAGTGTTCCCAGTCAGCTCAGTTCAGTCACTCAGTTTTGTCCAACTCTTTGCAACCCCATGGACTGCAGCATGCCAGGCTTCCCTGTCCATCACCAACTCCCAGAGCCTACTCAAAATCTTGTCCATTGAGTCTGTGATGCCATCCAACCATCTCATCCTCTGTCATCCCCTTTTCCTCCTGCCTTCAATTTTTCTTAGCATCAGGGTGTTTTCCAATGAGCCAGTTCTTCACATTAGGTGGCCAAAGTATTGGAGTTTCAACTTCAGCATCAGTCCTTCCAATGAATATTCAGGACTGATTTCCTTTAGGATGGACCATTTTGATCTCCTTGCAGTCCAAGGGACTCTTGAGAGTCTTCTCAAATACCACAGTTCAAAACCATCAATTCTTCAGCCCTCAGCTTACTTTATGTTCCAACTCTCACGTCTGTACACGAATACTGGAAAAACCATAGCTTTGACAAGACAGACCTTTGTCAGCAAAGTGATGTATCTGCTTTTTAATATGCTGTCTAGGTTGGTCATGGCTTTTTTTCCAAGGAGCAAGAGTCTTTTCATTTCATGGCGCAATCACCATCTGCAGTAATTTTGGAGCCCCAAAGAATAAAGTCTGTCACTGTTTCCATTGTTTCCCCATCTATTTGCCATGAAGTGATGGGAACAGATGGCATGATCTTAGTTTTCTGAATGTTGAGCTTTAAGCCAACTTTTTCATTCTCCTCTTTCACTTTCATCAAGAGACTCTTTATTCTGCCAAAAGGGTAGCGTCACCTGCATATCTGAGGTTATTGATATTTCTCCCAGCAATCTTGATTCCAGCTTGAGCTTCATCCAGCCTGGCATTTTGCATGATGTACTCTACTTATAAGTTAAATAAGCAGGGTGACAATATATAGCCTTGACGTACTCCTTTTCCTATTTGGAACCAGTCTGTTGTTCCATGTCCAGTTCTAACTGTTGCTTCCTAACCTGCATACAGGTTTCTCAAGAGGCAGGTAAGGTGGCCTGGTATTCCCATCTCTTTAAGGATTTTCCACAGTTTGTTATGATCCACACAGTCAAAGGCTTTAGCATAGTCAATAAAGTAGAAGTAGATGTTTTTCTGGAACTCTCTTGCTTTTTCGACGATCCAACGAATGTTGCTTGGCAATTTGATCTCTAGTTCCTCTGCCTTTTCTAAATCCAGCGTGAATAACTGGAAGTTTTTACTCATGTGCTATTGAAACCTGGCTGGGAGAATTTTGAGCATTACTTTACTAGCATGTGAGATGAGTGCAATTATGTGATAGTTTGAACATTCTTTGACATTGCCTTTCCTTGGGATTGGAATGAAAACTGACTTTTTCCAGTCCTGTGGCCACTATTCGGTGTCCCCAGGGGTTGTCCAAAATCCAATCCTCACTTTTGAAGTTAAATGTTCTTGCTTCTCTCTCCCTCTCTCTCTTCTTTTTCTGTCTTATGACTCTATTTTCCTTTCCTTAATAAATCTAAATGTCAGAAACACATTTTCTTCTTTAGGGAATGTTAACTACAGTAGTCATTTTAAAAATCTATTATCTCACTCTGTCACTATTTAGGCAATAAAACTTATAAATAAATTTTATGGGGATAATGTCAGTTGAATATTACACAGCCAATTCAATTAACCTAATATTGAATTTAGCAGGGGAAATGGGCCTTCAAGGAGCTGGGGAAAGAGAGATTAGAAAGAGCTTCGAGGAAGATTAGATTAGCTAGATTCACAGACTCTGACTGCTAGCTCACAGATCTTGATATGCTTTGGCAAGAAAATGAAAGTATCAGGCCAATTTCACATTTGTTGGTATTATTTTACTCTTAGGGAGAATATCTAAATTGTACTCATTCCTTGATAGAGAAAGAGAAAAAGGAAATCTTATTCGTACCCCTGAAACTTCCTTCACTGAAATAGGACATTAAGAAGAGAATTGATAACGGTGGGAAAAATCTTCTGGACCTGAAACTTATCTATTATCACCCCACTACCTCCCGTCAGTTGAGAATGTTAGGACAATGTATGATCCCAAAATGTCTATTTTAAGATGAACTCTTATGAGGCAAACAAAACACTAAGTCAGAGATACTTCACTTACAATGTTCTTGTCTCCTGCTTCTTCATAGAACAGTGAGGAGTTTTCTGAAAGTACTAACTTAGGGTTTCAACACCACGACAAAAAGAGAAACACTAAATAGATGGTCATCTTGAATCAAAAATTGAGTTTATCCAGTTCAAGATAATTCAGATATATACAATTTTCGCATAACCATAGGATACAAAGTCTGTTCAAATTCTCATAGACTATAAACTAGGAGCCACTGGAACATTTCCAGGGACATGAAACAAGGTGCAAAACTTTCATGATCTAAAGGTATTCCTAGTGCTTTTCAGATCTGCTATATCCGTCTACTTCTCTGTATACTCATTCTATTAATTTTTGAGAGTTTGATTTTGAAACACCAACTAAAAATCTTAATTGAGCTATTTAAAAAATAACTGTAATATCCAGTGAAACTACATGTAACAGTGACCTGTATTTTCCAAGTCGCCTATAAATGTTTTATCATTAAAAAAAACAGTAAAGAAAAAAGAAACTAACACTTCAAAGGACAAAAAAAAAAGTGAGTTGATAAGAATGTCCATGTGCAAGTCCATTTGAGGCCAAAAGAGAAACAAGTGCAGTAAATACACTGCCTGGTGGGAAGCCCTCACACACAGACCATCTTAGGGGACTCTAAAAGCACTGCTCAAATGGAGAGAGGAAAGCAGGCCTGCCGAGAATGCTGCATATGGCAGCAGGAGATCGCATCTCACTATGCCAGGTGCTCCCAGGATGGACGAGGGGATCCCACCTATTACGATGGCAGATATATAAGCCAGGGCAGTACCGCAGCCCGAGGTTGTTCACGAAAAGCCCAAAGCACACCTCCACATCTTTCCCCTCACTGAACCAATTTCATCACTGAGAGCCCCTAAAGCACTACTTGGCTTTTGCTTTTGGTAATTTTTTCATTGTAGCAAAATATACTTAAGATTTGCTATTTTAACCATTTTAAGTGCATAATTCCATGGCATTAAGTTATATTCACAATGTTGGGCAGCCATCACTACTCTCAATTTCCAGAATTAATACCAAAATTGATGATTTTTCCACCATCCCAAACAGAAACTTTGTACCTGATAAAGAATAACTCCCCCTTTCCCCAGCCCCCTAGCCTCCCAGCCCCTTGTAACTTCCGTTTTACTTAATTTCTATGAATTTGCCTAGTGTAAGTATCTCATATAAGTGAACCCATACAATATGGGTCCTTATGTGTCTGGACTATTTCATGTGCATAATGTTTTCCAAGTTTATCCAAGGTGCAGCTTGTTTCAGAATTTCATTCCTTTTTAAGGCTGAACAACATCCCAGTATGGATGGATCTACCACATTTCGTTTGTGCAATTTGTCTGCCAATGGACATTTGGGTTGTCTCCATCTTTTGGCTGTTATGAATAGCGCAAAGATTGGTTTAATCACTGAAGCATTTTAAGCAAAATGGAAATCTGATCAGATTTCTATTTTAGGAAAATCATCCCACATATCTATCAGTCAAGTTCCAGCCAGAAAACAAATTATATCAGTTATTTTAATAGAGTTTAATGTAAAGAGTTATTAGCTAGATAAATGAAAAGGCAAGAAGAGACTAGTACATTATCACAGGAGTGGGAACTATAGAAGGCAGCTGCTACCCCTAGGGGTTGGGGATACAGGAAGAAGAAGTTACTAAGATGCAGAAGAAGCCCCTTGAAGCTGAATCTCAGACCCTTGAAGAGACAGTGCCACTTAGCTGGTATTGGCGTCTCTGAGCTTTGGCGGGGGGTGGGGGGGGCTGTGGTATTTGGACCCCCAAACATTGAGGAAGAGTGCTGCTCAGCTAGTGTCAGTGTCTCTGTGCTCAGAGAAAACCCAAGTGACTAGGACCCCACCTTCTGAGGGGGCATTGCTTGGCTGGTGCTGGTATAAGTGGACGTGATGAGAGTAATTCTGTGAGTATTGTAAAGACTGCAAGCTGAATTCAAACGCTGCTGCAGGAATGAACTGGCACAGCTGGGTGAAGAAGCAAAGTGGGCGAATCACACCAACAAAAACAGGAAGCTGCCCTTCTCCCGCCTCCAATCTTACAGGCTTCTCCTAGGGCCCCTGTTGCCAGAACCTGGCAGGGATCCACCTAGCAGAGCAGAAATGCGGTTCACGGAGCCCCTGCCCAGTGTTGCTAAACAGAGTATAAGTGGGTTTGAAGCCAAGAGATGATAACTTAATATTAGAATAGTCCTATTGCAACGAAGGAAGAAATTGGAGGCAGCAAGCCTGGCATCAGGAATAAAGGGCGTGTTGGGCATATTCCCAGTGGTAGAAGATCCTTGGGGGTGACTGGCCCAGTTTGACGTCCCTACATTGGGAATGGTCCTCCACGACCACGTCTGTATTACGTAACACCATCCATGGACCGTAGCTGACGTATCAAGGGTGATCAAGTAACCCAAGCTGAACTCAGATCCTCTTTCTAATGTTTGAAATTTGGAAAAGATACACCTAAATCCTGGGATTCATTCAAGCTGAGTTGAGTAAGTGGGTCTGCGTACACTTCCTGCTGTGGTCACCAGAGCTCATTCGGCCCTTCCCTTCCCGAGTTCTTGGTTGTGCAATTCCAGCCCTGATCCCATGAGATAGCCCAGAAACCATCCAATAAGTTCTCCCTTTTCTTTAAGCTAGCCAGAGCCCTTTCTGTTGCTTCGTGTTTTCTCTAACCTCCCAGAGTTTACATTCCTGGGGAGTTTAAGAAATGTAACCAACATCAACAATGAGGGTTGCTAAGCATTCTGAGAGGGAAGGAGAGGGAGCAGAGGGTGTGAGCCAGAGCGGGGGGCACCTAAGCTCATAGGGGTGGGGTGAATGTGAGGGAGAAGCAGGAATGGAGTGGGTGGTGTGGCTGAATATTCCAGATGCAGGAGTCAGCTTGAAACCCCACAGGTTAAAAAAAAAAAAAAGTGTGACACATTTGAGTGAATGAAAGCAGCTCAGAATGGCTCAAGTAAAAAAGTAGGTGGAGTGTCATATGAAAGGCAAGAAGGTTAGGACTCCCATTGACAAGGATGGAAGAAGCCCTTAGATCCGACAACTCGCTTTGGTCAAAGCATTGCCACCTATTTTTGTGGCATCTAACCATTGTTTTTAAATGAAAACAGAAATATACATACAGAGAACAGGTTAGTGGTTACCAGAGGGGTTCCACTGTATGGTCACACATGGAAACTAAGATTTTCGTGGTAAGCAAGCTGGTCCCATCACTTCATGGCAAACAGATGGGGAAACAGTGGAAACAGTGACAGACTTTATTTTGGGGGGCCTCAAAATCACTGCAGATGGTGACTGCAGCCATGAAATTAAAAGACGCTTGCTCCTTGAAAGAAAAGCTATGACCAACCTAGACAGCATATTAAAAAGCAGAGACATTACTTTGCCAACAAAGGTCTAGTCAAAGCTATGGTTTTTCCAGTAGACATGTATGGATGTAAGAGTTGGACTGTAAAGAAAGCTGAGCTCTGAAAAATTGATGCTTCTGAACTGTGGTGTTGGAGAGGACTCTTGAGAGTCCCTTGGACTACAAGGAGATCCAACCAGTCCACCCTAAAGGAAATCAGTCCTGAATATTCACTGGAAGGACTGATGCTGAAGCTGAAACTCCAAAATTGGCCACCTGATCTAAAGAACTGATTCATTTGGAAAGATCCTGATGCTGGGAAAGATTGAAGGTGGGTGGAGAAGGGGACGACAGAGGATGAGATGGTTGGATGGCATCACCAACTCAATGGACATGAGTTTGAGTAAACTACAGGACTTGGTGATGGACAGGGAGGCCTGGTGTGCTGCAGTCCATGGGGTCACAAAGAGTCGGACACTGCTGAGTGACTGAACTGAACCAAAGGTGTAATGTATACAGAAGTAGAAGTAGAATGTATACATGAATCTTATATACTGTTATAAACCAATTAAAAATGAATTAAAAAGAAAAAAAGAAGCAGGTGGACTAGAAAGACATGATGATATCAGTTCAGTTACTGGAGGTTTATTATGTACCAGGCATGATTGTAAGCAGCTCTAGGTGCTAACTGATTTAGTCCTTGTAACAATCATAAGAGGAGGCAATATTTTTGGGAAACGTGGCTCCCTGGGAAGATAGAGATTGTTTCTCCTCCAGAGCAGAGGCAGGTTTGTTTATTATATTTTTCTGTTATAATAAGGATAATGTCCCCTGCCAGACCAAAGTTTTGGCAGATTTACTCACAGCCATTTCAAGAGTTGGGATTCTTCAGCTCAGGGTTTTCAGCTGTGATGCAAACGCACCACATGTGCAATCTCCACCTGGCCTTGCATCGCCTCACCCTGGGGATCTTGGAGGATAAGGGGAACCAATTCAAACATGAAGTTCATGTCACCTGCTATGCTGGGAATGATAGAGCCCTTTTCCTCTGACCTCAGAGTCTTGTGTCTTCTGCCAGCATCCATGGAAGAGAGGCAAGCTGGCTGGCCAGTAGGGGAAATTCCCAGACTCCTCAGAGTTTTTAACCAAATTTCCTTCTTCTTCTGGAGGAGAAACAGACACAGAAAACTCAAGTACTTTATCCAAAGTCACAAAGCTGGTTTGGGAGCTAAAACACGAACCATGTAGACCAGCTCCAGAGCCTGAGGCTTCACCTACAATGATGAGACTGAAAGGGCTACATCCACAGGAGTTTGTGAGCCACACTAGAGGTTAAATACATCATAGGAGTAAGAAGCAGTCTATTAATTTGTGTGGGCTGGCTACTGTAACAGGGAGATGTCAATATGCATTTTGGCTCAAACTCAACAGAAAATGATTTCTTGCTCATGTGATAGTTTGAAGCAGAAGAATCCAGTCCTTGGGCAGCTGTGTTCCACGTGGTGTTTCAGGAACTCAACTCCTTTCATCTTGTGGCTCCCTAGGGTCTTATCTGTTTCCAGTCAGAAGAGATGAGAAGAGAGGATGGTAAACCACATTTATTTCTTAAAATCCATAGCCCAGGGACTTCCCTGGAGGTCTAGTGGTTAAGACTCTGTGTTTCCAATGCAGGGGGCCTGGGTTCAATTCCTGGTTGGGGAACTAATCCTATATGCTATGGGGGCAGGCCAAAAATAAATAAATGTAAGAGGAAAGGTTTGGGTTTCACAGAGAGCTTATTATTCATGGTAATACAGATAAATATTTTTTAAAAATCCATGGACCAGCGGTGATTGGCAGCATGTTTACTAGCATTCCATTGCCAAGAACTAACCACATGGTCACACCAGGAAAAAAAAGGAGCCTGTCAGAGGTACCCTAATTCGAACTTCACCCTACTGAAAAGAGCATAAACCCTGGAGCACAGCCATCGCTCTGTGCCACAGAGTCAGAGACTGAAACAAGAAAGACAGCAGGTTAGACTGAAAGAGTAGATTTGAAGGAACAGAAAAGACGGCAGGAAGGAAAGAAACCAGGGATATGTTATAGTAATCTGGTGAAACTGGTGGAATAAAGCAAGCAGGAGAAAACGAGGAGGAAGGTGGGACGTAGAGGAAATCAGGAACTATTCAGAAGGTGAAATCTACAGGATGCTCTCTCTCCACTAAAGTTACCTCCATGTTCTTACCTAACCATGTGTTTGCTGGCCCTTTTTGATTTTGTCCCTGACTCTACTCCTGGTTGTAAGTTCACAGCCTAATAATAAATGTTAGAGGGGGAAGGAGGGAAGAGATAGAGTTAATACAAATAAAAAGGAAATTCAAAATAAACACTTCTATGCAGATCTGCACACTCTCACAGAGACACACTCCAGACCCAGAATCGCCCTCTCTCCACAGTCCCATGGAGAGGGAGTGGTGAGCAGCAAATAATTTATTTGTGAGTAATCTATGCTTATTTAAGGAACACATTTGTGTGTGTGGGTGTATGAAGGGATCTGTGTTCTAGTCTTTATCATAAAGATATACAGACTACGGAGACTGCACATGGCATAAAATGCAGATGAGATTTCCCAAGAAGCCAACTCTAATATAGAGATTGGCACATAGGAAAGTTTGTTTGGGAAGGATTGCTCCAGGAGTCATTGCCTGCCGAGGCATGAAGGCAGTATAATTGGTCAGAGGGGGAAACTGGTCTTCAATGCAATAGCAACAAAGGCCTCAGCCCATCCTACATGGAGGTCTGGAGCTTGGATGATGTGTAAGTCAGGGTTCTCCAGAGAGAAAGAACATATTATATATATATATACATACATACATATATATATATATATATATAAAATCTACGGAGAGAAAGAACCAATTACACACACATGCATATATATAGCAAATTCAACCTTACTCTGCCTTTTTGTTCTATTCAGATCTTCAACAGATTGAATGATGCCCACCCACATTGGGGTGGGCCATCTGTTTTATTCAGTCCAACAATTCAAATGCTAATCTTTTCAGGAAACACCCACAGGCAGACCCAAAAATAATGTTTAACCAGGTCTCTGGGCATCCTTTGGCCCAGTCAAGTTAACTCAAAATTAACCATCACAGATGGGCTTCAGAATTGTCCTAAATTGAGGGAAGGAGACAGGACATTTGTACTCCTGAATCAACCAGTCATATTGGGTATGGGCTACCCTCAGGAAGGTGGCAAGACCTCAGGCAAGTGCCTCTGTCTAGTTGAGGAAAGTCCCAAAGAGGAGCTGGGTGAAGGACTGTCAGCTGCCAACATTTCTAGAAGCTGGGGTCCTAGTATCTGGGTTCTGGCAAGGGGCGGAGGGATCAGGATATCACACCTCAGTGTCATATATATATATATATGCGTGCATGTGTGCTAAGTCGCTTCAGTCGTATCTGACTTTTTGCTAACCCTATGGACTGTAGCCTGCCAGGTTCCTCTGTCCATGGGATTCTCCAGGCAAGAATACGAAGTGGGTTGCCATGCCCTCTTCCTGACCCCCTGGAAGAGGCTCAGAGGTTCAGACTTGGGACTGAACCAACATCTCTTACATCTCTTGCATTGGTAGGCAGGTTCTTTACCACTAGTGCCACCTGGGAAGCCTATATATAGGCATGTATATATATGCCTGAATGCATAAATAATATTTATGATAAATATTTGCAAACTGATTTTGGCCTTGACCACACACACACACACACACACACACACACATTTTCATAATATGGGTGAGTGTGTTTTGAGAAATAAGACAATATATTGTAACACAGAACTTATCTAACTACTGGAGCATGCATTTCTTATCTAGTCTTGCCTTCCATCCTAGAGAAATATAATATCCTAGGGGCAGATTTTAGCTTATCCCCAAATTACTAATGTAATTCTCTCTTGGGGATCTCTCTAATACAGTATATGCAAACAGGCCTTGGAGTGAGGCAGAATTGCTGTTAGGTTCTAATTCCGCAGCATAGATCTGTGTAGTGATTCTCCAGTCACTTAATGTTTATCAGCTTCACTGATTCTTTAATCTGTAATAGAGGAAACATTAAAGTACATTTAGTGTTGTTGTGAGGACAAAATGAAATAATGTAAGTAAAACATTTAGCAAGATTGCTGGCACTAGAAAGCTTACAACAAAGGATGCTATGATTGATAGAAGATGGATTTAAATACCAATGGGCCCAATCATGTTTACTAGAAAACAGTGGTCAAGCAAGGTTCTCCAAGAACAGAAATAGTAAACATATTTCAGAAAGCTGCATGTAGACAAAGTCCAGTTTTGCTACCACAGATGAGTGTTTGATAGCCTGCAAGTGGGTGAAAAGAGGTAAGATTTTGAAACAAGATAGTATTTCATCTTAGTCTTGAAAACCTGAATGCTAAACCCTGACTAAGGGCAAGGAATGACATTCAGGGGCTGGTCCCCATGTGTTGAGTAATCACCAACAAAAGCTTTATTCATCCATTCCCTCCAGGTCTAGATTTTGGGTCCTTTTCCCACCCTTCTGTGTCTATCTCTTCTTACAAGCCAGTTTTTAGGCTCCTTATTTCAGTGCTTATATTATAAGGAACACTCACAAACTATCTATGCAGAAATATTTGTGAGACTGCCTCCTGGGCACATGGGTGGATGACATTTCCAGAATCCCCCACAGCCTGGTGGTTGATCATTGGATAAGCTCTAGCCAATGAAACTGAAGTAGGGGTTAGTGTACCACTCCCATGGAGGGTGACTAGCTGTCCTGATTGTCCGAGGACTGAGGAGTTTCCCTGGACATGGAACTTTCTGATTTGAAAGTAATAATAGCTCAGGGAAAGACAGGTCAAATTAATCACCTTATGTCTTGACCTAGACCATAAAACCTCTTGCACATCTCATGTTTTTTCTTCCTTCTAGTTTCTTAGAAGAAGGGATATCACAAACACAGCAAGCTTGGAAGCAATAATTTGAAGATGTCAGAGCCAAATGTCCTCAAGAATAATCACCAGGAGAGGAAGCCGCCTGACTGTCATCCATTGATCTGGAGCATCTACCATGGACTTTAAATGAATGAAAAAAGCACTTTGATTGTGTTTGACTTGTTACCTGTTGCATGTGTTTTCATAGCACTTCAGCCTATCCTGACTAATACAGAGGCATTCTACAGACTGAATTAAAATAGAGACTTTACCAACTAGTGTAGCACTAAAACAAACACATTTGAAATATATAGCTAATTTTCTGGGAAAGTATTGAAAGAGGAGAGTGAAAAACCTCACTTAAAACTTAACAGTCAAAAAACTAAGATCATAGCATCTGGTCCCATCACTTCATGGCAAATAAAAGGGCAAAAAAGTGGAAGCTGTGACAGATTTTATTTTTGGGGGCTCCAAAATCATTGAAGATGGTGACTGCAGCCATGAAATTAAAAGAAGCTTTTTCTTTCAAAGTAAAGGTATGACAAACCTACATAGCATGTTACAAAGCAGAGACATTTTGACAACAATGGCCTGTATAGTCAAAGCTACAGTTTTCCAATGGTCATGTATGGATGTGAGAGTTGGACCATAAAGAAGGCTGAATACAAAAGAATTGATGCCTTTGAACTGCGGTGTTGGAGAAGATGCTTGAGAGTCCCTTGGACTGCAAGGAGATCCAACCAGTCCATCCTAAAGGAAATCAGTCCTGAATATTCATTGGAAGGACTCATGCTGAAGCGGAAGCTCCAATACTTTAGCTACCTGATGGGAAGAACTGACTCATTTGAAAAGACCCTGATGCTGGGAAAGATTGAAGGTGGGAGGAGAAGGGGATGACAGAGGATGAGATGGTTGGATGGCATCACTGACTCAGTGAACATGAATTTGAGCAAACTCTGGGAGACAGTGAAGAACAGGGAAGCCTGGCATGCTGCAGTCTGTGGGTTGCAAAGAATCAGATATGACTTGGTGTCTGAACAACAATAACAATTTGAAAAGGAGGATGGAACTTCAGACCAATGAGAAGAAAGAAAGGAGGAAGAACAGGCTGATCCTCATATAAATCCAGCTCATGTTCACCATAAAAATTTTCAAATCTTCTCTTAGAGGTTAATACAAATATAATGAAATGTATCACACATGCTGACATCACAGGAGCTTCAGGGGACAGAGCAGGGGATGGAAGTCAGAGAATATGGATTCATACCAGTTGCATGAAATAGCAGTTGTGTGATGTTGGTGAGTCAGTAACCTTCCTGACTTCAGACACTTCATCTGGGATGTGAAGATGTGTTTTGCCTTCTTTCTTTTAATTTTTATTTTTTGGATGTGCAGCTTGTGGGATCTTAGTTCCCCAACCAGGGATCAAACCTGTGCCCGTTGCCTTCAAAGCACAGAGTCTTAACCACTGGACCACCAGGGAAGTCCCTGTTTTACCTTCTGATCAAACATCTTCTATGAGGCAGCCCTGGAGACACAAAGGTAAGATATTGGCAAAGTCTCCTAAACAGACAACATGTGAGAAATGTCTGAAAAGTAGAGTGTTGCCTAGGATTAAAGCGAGGGGAAAGGAAAGTGATGTGAGGGGGAGTTTTAGGTCTTCTCTTTCTATCTGGAAGCGAGAGCAGGGGAGTGAAGCCCCAAGTGCACGGACTAAAGAGCAGGGGAGCAGAGTCCAAGATCAAGGGGCCCACTGAGAGCAGGACAGGAGAGATCCCGGGTCAGCAAGCATCCAAACTATATTCCATACCTGCTCTGTGCCAGGCATTGCGCATCCTCTGGGATCCAAGGGTGAGGAAGACACTCTCCCCTAGTTCTTCTTAGTCCAGCAGAGTAGCAGATACACGTGCGACACAAAACCCAGTGAGGGTGTTGTGTTGGAGCGGGACACAGGGGCGGGACCCATATGCAAAGCAGTGACACTTGGAGCAGGCTTCCCAAGGCGCTGATGCTAAAGCCTATGTCAAATATTTGTTGTCCGGTGTAGGGGAGGGAGGAGGGGCTGAAAATGGGAGGGAATTTGATGAGGGGGCTAGAGAGAGTGACAGAGGGAAGAAGGTGCAAGGGACGGTGCCCCAGAGGAATACAGGAGCCAGAGCAAGAAAAGATCTTTTACATTTTTTTCTGGGCATGTTCATGAGTTGGCACCTTATCCTGAAAGTTATAAAAAGCCATGAAAGGCATGTCAGCAGAGGAATGGCCTAAAGGAACGCCCTGGCAGCGGTGAGGAGCAGGGGTGAGAGAGGGAGGAGGAGGACCAGTTGGAGCCTCTGAGATCATCCCGGTGAGAAATGAGAAAGGCCTGAACAGAGGAGCCTAGGAGGTGAGAGGTGGGAGGCAGAAGGGACAGGAACCAGGAGCCGGGCCGCTTGCCTCCAAGGGGCGCGCTAACTGGAACCTGCCGGACCAGAGGCGCAGGTTCTCCAGGAAGGCTGAAGGTAAACGAAGCACAGACATCAAAGGGCAGAGATAGACTGAATCGTGACTGGAAACGGCCTCTGTATACAGCTGTGAAGATGGAGAGGAAGATGGAGAGATATCCTGTCGTCAGGGCTACGGAGAGGCCCTGAGTGACCTCAGAGCAGGCGGCAGCCTCTCCAGAAATCTGCTGGTCCTCGTGGAAGAAAAGGTTGGGCAGTCCAGCTACTAACTCAAAAGCTTGGCGACATTCAGCTTGTGGCAAAAAAAAGGATGAAATGGCTCTGATGCACCCAGATACACAGACCCCGTTCTAGGTGATAGCCACATTCTTATTAAGCTGTGATATGATTAAGTAATTTCAAAGATAGTTTATTTAATTTGGAGTCTTTTCCCCTTCAGAGGCCAATGCTTTTGAAACAGTGCTGTTTCTCATCAAAATTTTACAGCATCTCTGTCTGTTTGTAGTTAGAGATTTTTTTTAAAAAAACTGGAAAGAAGGGGAAAGAATTCATATGACTAAAGAAGAAAAAAAGAGGTTTGTTATGTCTTTAGAGTTTGCCTTTCCAGATGCTTGAACTGTCACCTTTTCGTTTTCTTAATATTCAGAAAATTACGAGGGAGTGGCCTTCAGTAGAAATTTGAGAAACAGTTAGAGAATTTAATTTGTCATTTGTGGTTATTCAAAACCCAGGTGTATTTCTCTAAGAAATCTGTCTTGGGGATGACTCCATCCTACAGAAACGTGTTTCCTGGAAATCCAGAGAAAGCCTTTAGATGCGAAGAGTCAGGTTCCTATTCAGTGGACAGAGAGAGCTGTATCTGCTCCCGGGCAGCATGCCGCAGGTCGAATGAATAGCCAATGGCTTCGCAACTCAGGGCAACATCAGCGCCAGCAGAAGGCAGAGACCTAGGGTGGAGGCTCGGGGGAGGGGTGGAGGTGAGGAGGTGGGTGCTGAAGAAGAGCACAAGCTCTGCAGTCAGCCAGATTTAGGTTTGAGACCTGCTTCTCCCACCTGCTAGGAGCTTCCCTGGTGGCTCAGACGGTAAAGAATCTGCCTGCAATGCAGGGGACCCCGTTTCGATCCCTGGGTCAGGAAGATCCCCTGGAGAAGCGAATGGCAACCCACACCATATTCTTGCCTGGAGAATCCCATGGACAGAGGAGCCTGGTGAGCTAGTCCATGGGGTCGCCAAGAGTCAGACATGACTGAGTGACCAATACTAACTAACTGCCAACTGCTAAACTGTCATATTCCTCAATCTCCCTGACCATATTCCTCAATCTCCCTCAGTTTCAACTTGGTCCAGTCTTGATCTGGTCCAAATGGAGTCAGCGCTTCCTTACTGGGGAAAGATCTGATTCCTTTCCGCTGCAGGCCCACCCCAGCTGCATTAGAGGCAATTTGGTTAGACATATCTCCCATTTTACAGACAGCATTTTATGTAACAAATTCTACCAAAGAGAAGATTTTTCTTTTCTAACAGGTAGGAGGCGTTTGGGAATTCTAATCCTAGTTGGTCTATTCTCTGCTCTCATATCAAAATGTCACTGAATAAATTGGAAAAGCCACCAGTGTTATCATGTTTAAGGATGAATTCTAACCACAGGCAGATGCTGAAAGGGTTACATTTCAGAAACTATATGCTGTATCAGAAACGTGGTCACGTGTTTCTCCCTAGACAATAACCACGATGAAGAAACATAAAAGGCACATCCCAGACACTAAACTTCAAGAACTGGCAGACAGGCATGTTTACTTAGTTAGTTATAAGGATGTGAATTTTGTTTATCTGCATTTATAAGATTCACTCTGGCCCTGGTTCAAAAACTCATTAGAAATCTACAATGTCCTCTAAGTTACTAAGATAGCTAGGATTATATAACTCTAATAAGCTCCTACACTTTGAGTAGCAAGAGCCTAGTATAGTGTTAGCCTGAACTCTGAAAATAAGAATCACCTGGAGCCTCCAGTGAACTAAGAATGGATTACTGGTTCCCAATTCAGACCTTCTGAACCAAAATTTCATAGGAGGAGGATGGAAATCTGCATATAGAGTAAGCATCCCAGTTGATTATTATCTTCAAAGAGATTTAGGGTAAACCAAGGAGTGACTCGGGCATTATTGCTTACTGTATCTGTATTCAAATATAATGAGGGAAGCTCTATGCATGCTCCTGTCAGTCTGACCCTCCTACAGATAGCTGAAACCCTGGATGAATGACTACCTGAAGATTCTGGACAATAACAAAAGCAAGTAGAGTTTGGAAAGGAGTTGACACTCAAAAGAAGGGACTGGTAAAAGGTTACTTTCCATTTTTTATGGCATTTAGCCTCATATCAGTCATGTTGAAGTTTGCACTATTCAGGGCAGCTAAAACTTCAAAAACAAAATACCTAAAGTCTCAGAGGACAGAGTTCAGGGCAGTCACTGCCACTAAAATGTGAAGAGAGATGATGAGAGAAAGTGAAGACCCAGAGGGAAAGAGCTGCAAATTCTGTGTACACACTTTTGTCCAAATCTCAGGCTAAGCCCTGAACCATGATGCATGAGTAGGACAGCCTGCACGCAAACTAGCTGAAGATCAAAGGACTGAATGGAGATTGGAGTGGCTGACAAGAGGCCGAGTTTGAAGTTTAAGTCCAATAAACTTAATTAGCAGCTAAAACAAAATTGTTAACATTCTTTAGAAGACTATGATAGAATCCAGAGTCTGTGTAACATAACATTCACAATATCCAGGACAGAAGCCAAAGTTACTCAGACACAAAAGGACAAAAACTGTATGCTTCTATGTATATGTTGTTGTTGTTGCTTAGTCACTAAGTCGTGTCTGACTCTTTTTTGACTCCATAGACTGTAGCCCACCACGCTCCTCTGTCCATGAGATTCTCCAGGCAAGAATACTGGAGTCTGTTGCCATTTTCTTCTCCAGGGGATCTTCACAACCCTGGGATCAAATCCGAGTTTTCTGTGTTGGCCGGCAGATTTTTTAACCACTGAGTCACCAGGGAAGCCCTCTATTTATATGAGGTACCAAGAATAGGCAAATTCATAGAGACAGAAAATTGATTAGTGATTACAAGGGCTGGGGAGGACGGGGTATGAAGAATTATTATTTAATGATTACAAAGTTTCCATTGCAAAAATGAAAAATTCTGGAAATTTAGAGTAGCAGTAGTTGCACAATATTGTGAATATGCTTATGCCACTGCAATAACACTCAAAAATGGTTAAAAGAGCAAATGTTATGTTATGTATATTTTGCCATGAGGAAAGAAAAAAGAAAATAAGCCTGATGTAGCAAAAACTAAAAATACCTCCTGTGAACTCATCAATAGAGTGAAAATAACAGAGCAAAGGTTCAGTGACCTTGAACATACATCATAAAAGCTGAAGAACAAAGGGGAAAAAAGAATTTAAAAAAGAGAGAACTGTGGGAAAATTACAAGCATGTAACATACATGTAATAGGAATACCGAAAGAGAAGAGAGAAAAGAACAGAGGAAATGTTTGAAGTAATAAAGGCTAAGAATTTTACAAATTAATGACAGACAACAACACTTGGATCCAGGTAGCTCAGAGAACACCATGTAGGAGAAATATGAAAAATGTACACCTGGGAATATTATGTTAAAACTGCAGAAAATCAAACTCAAGGAGAAAATTTTGAAAAAATCCAGAGACTAAAAACACCTTACTTATAGAGGAACAAAAATAAGTATATCATACTTATATTTGGAAACCATGCAAGCAAGAAGAGTATAGACTGAAATATTCTGTTTAAAGCGGGGGGAGGGAAATGCCAGCCTAGAATTCTGTATCTAGTGAAATTGTCCTTCAAGTGAAGAAATAAAGACTCCCTCAGACAAACAAAAATTGAGGGGATTTGTTGCAAATGGACCTGTCTTGTATAAAATGTTATTTTTTAATTATTCAGAAAGAACAAAAATTATACAGAAACTCAGATCTACATAAAGAAATGAAAAACATTAGAAATGAATAAGTGAAGATAGAATAAAATATTTTATTTTTTATGCTTAATTGATCTAACCAAAAATATTTTGTTCAAAATAATTGGCAACTATGGGAAAGACCCCGATGCTGGGAAAGATTGCAGGCAGGAGAAGGGGATGACAGAGGATGAGATGGTTGGATGGCATCACCGACTCGATAAACATGAGTCTGAGTAAGCTCTGGGAGTTGGTGATGGACAGGGAAGCCTGGTGTGCTGCAGTCCATGGGGTCGCACAATTGGACACGACTGAGCTACTGAACTGAGCTGATAGCTTATGGAGATGTAAAATGAATGATAGCAATATAGTAGTGTATGGGAGGGAGGAATTTGGAATACTCAGTTATAAGTGCCTGTACTACTTGTGAAATTGTATAGTGGTGTTTGAAAGTGGACTTGGATTAGTTGTAAATGTATATAGCAAACTCTAGGGCATCAAAAAAGACTTTTTTAAAAATGAAGTATAATTTATATTTTATTTTCTTGGGCTCCAAAATCACTGCGAACTATGACTGCAGCCATGAAATCAAAAGACACTTGCTCTTTGGAAGGAAAGCTATGACAAACCTAGGCAGCATATTAAAAAGCAGAGACATCACTTATGATGGCAAAGGTCCATATTGTCAAAGCTATGGTTTTTTTAGTAGTCACATATGAATGTGAGAGCTGGACCATAATTAAATAATTAAAGAAGGCTGAGCACGAAAGAATTGTCTTCAAACTGTGGTGCTAAAGAAGACTCTTGAGAGTCTTGTACAGCAAGGAGATCAAACCAGTCAATCCTAAAGGAAATCAGTCCTGAATATTCATTGGAAGGACTGATGCTGAAGCTGACACTCCAGTACTTTGGCAACCTAATGCGAAGAGATGACTCATTGGAAAAGACCCTGATGCTGGGAAAGATTGAAGGCAGGAGGGGAAGGGGACAACAGAGGACAAGACGGTTGGATGGCATCACCGACTCGATGGACATGAATCTGAGCAAACTCTGGGAGATAGTGAAGGACAAGGAAGCCTGTGTGCTGCAGTCCATGAGGTCGCAAAGAGTTGGACATGACTTAGTAACTGAATAACACAATTTATATACTAACTAAAGAGAGAAGTAAAATAATATGAAATGCTCATTTAAAACCAGAGAATCAGAAAAAGCATGGAAGACAAACCAAAGAAAAAAAGAAACAGAACGAGGGCAGAAAATAGAAAGTGAATAAAAATACGGTGGACATTAATCAATAATTACTTAAACATGAATGTATAAAAATACCAACTAAAATGCAAAAGTTATTAAAGTGGATTAAAAAAAAGAGACAAATCAAGAAAAACAAAAAAGAAAAAACAACAAGACAACTATATGTTGTTTAAAAGAAGTCCACTTTAAATATAAAGACAAATAGATTGAAATTAAAGGGACAGAAAGAGATATACCATGATAGCACTAATCAAAAAAAGTAACTATATTAATTTCGAACATAGCAGATTTCAGGACAAGGAAAATAAGGATAAAGAGACACATCATATGACAAGAAAACATAACAATCCTTAATATGTGTGTGCCTAATAACAGAGTATCAAAATACAAGAGACAAAAGTTGTTCAATTCAGTTCAGTCGCTCAGTCATGTCCAACTCTTTGCGATCCCATGGACTGCAGCATGCCAGGCTTCCCTGTCCATCACCAACTCCCAGAGCTTATTCAAACTCATGTCCATCGAGTTGGTGATGTCATCCAACCATCTCATTTTCTGTCCTCCCCTTCTCCTCCTGCCTTCAATCTTCCCCAGCATCAGGGTCTTTTCAAATGAGTCAGTTCTTTGCATCAGGTTGCCAAAGTACTGGAGTCTCAGCTTCAGCATCAGTCCTTCCAATGAATATTCAGAACTGATTTCCTTTAGGATGGACTGGTTGGATCTCCTTGCTGTCCAAGGGATTCTCAAGAGTCTTCTCCAACACCACAGTTCAAAAGCATCAACCCTTCGGTGCTCAGGTTTCTTTGTAGTTCAACTCTCACATCCATACATGACTACTGGAAAACCATGGCTTTGACTAGATAGACCATTGAAGGCAAAGTAATGTCTCTGCTTTTTAGAGAGACATTAAAAGTTGTTAGACCTACAAAAAAAAGAAAAGAATCCACTATTATAGTGGAAGACTTCAAAAACCTTCTATCAATTGTTGAGGGATCCAATAGACAGAAAATCAGTAAACATATGGTTGAATTGAACAGTACCATCAATTAACTGATCTAAATGACATTTATAGCTATTTCATATAACAGCAAATTACACAGTCTTCTCAAGCTCACATGGAACATTCACCAAGATAGACCACACTCTGGGCCATAAAACTCACTTTATCAAATTTAAAAAATGTAGAAATCATGCAAAAGCTGCCTGCAGATCACAATGAAATTAATCTAGAAATCAATAACAGAAAGATATCAAGAAAATCCCCAAATAATTAGAGATTAAACAACATATCTCAATAAGTTTTAAGAGAATTACAAAAAATATTTTGAACTCAATGAAAATACAACCTATCAAATAGAAGGTGCAATGAAAACAGTGCTTGGACATAGTGTTGGATGCATATTTTAGAACAAAGATCTAAAATCAATCACCTGAGCTTTCACCCTAGGAGACTAGAACTTAGAGTGCATGCTCAGTTGTGTCTAGCTCTGCCACCCCATCAGCTACAGTCCATGAGATTGTCCTGGCGAGAATACCGGAGTGGGTTGTCATTTCCTCCTCCAGGGGATCTTCCTGACCCAGAGATCAAACCCAAGTATCCTGCAGCTCCTGCACTGGAAGGCAGAGACTTTACCACTGAGCCACCTAGGAAAACTAGAGAAGAAAAGCAATAGAAGCCTAAGGCGAACAGAGAAGAGAAATAATAAAAATTAGAGTCAAAATCAATGAAATTACAAAGAGAAAAACAATAGGGAAAATCAATGAAACCAAAAGTTGTTTAAAAGCTCTATAAAACTGACAAAGCTCTAGGCAGGCAAACCACCTGAGGTACAGAAAAACTTAAGTGACTTGCTCAAAGCGACACAACAAGGAAGTATCAATTCGGGATGTGAGTCCAGGCAGCCTGGCTCTAGCATCCACAGCAGTAACCACTAAACCGCAATCCCACCAGTGGTGTTGGGTCTTCCATCCACCATGGCCCCCCGCCCCCAGAGCACTGCCGCTCTCTCACCTTCTCAGAAAACAGTGATTGTTTATGGGCCTCTTTCTTACTGAATCTGGACACAATGTTGAACCCTTTTGCGCACAATTGCATCACCTTCAAGGAGTCAGCTCTGATGTTGAAACTAACGTGTCCTTCTGACCAGATGTCCATTCGCCCCAATACCACTTTCATTCCATGGTCAATAACAAGCTATTCACTGAGCTCCTATTCGCTGGGCACTTTTTTCCAAGGTTATTTTGACTAGGAACTAGGACACACAGAGAGAGAGAGAGTCAGTAGCAGAGAGGTGGAAGGAAGGAAAGAAAGAGGGAGGGAGGAAGCAGGGAAGGAAAGAAAGGGAGAGAGATAGGGAATTAAGGAGGGAGGATGGAGGAAACATTTTAGTCTTTCAGAGGCAACTATTCTTTCCATTTGTTTTTCCCAGGAAACTATGACCTCAGTCGTGTCATATGCAGTTGCACCCTGAACATCCACCTTTCAATCGCTTAAAGAAATATTGGACAGAGGAGACTGGTCTCAGAAGTCTTGCTCTGCCTAGGCAAGGAGTATGATGAAGTCACTCACTCTTGCACTAGCCTGGAACTCTGCAGCCTCATGCACACCCACATTCAGCAGCTGATTAGCCTCTTTAGCATTCATCAAACCTGTAAGTTGCTGGAAAAAAAAAACTAGTCATTGGAACATTTACGGATGACTGAGCACACAAATGAGTTACAGTTTGATTTACAAGTTAGATTCTACCGCATCATTAATCCATAAGGATCACATCACCAATTGTGATGAAGCTGTGCCTGTTTTTCTTCCTTATTCCAATCATTGCACACAGGAAGAGGGATATGACTCTTTCTTCTGTGCTGTGCTTAGTCGCTCAGTCATGTCTGACTCTTTGCAACCCCATGGACTGTAGCCGACCAGGCTCCTATACCCACGGAGATTCTCCAGGCAAGAATACTGGAGTGGGTTACCAAGCCCTTCTGCAGGGGATTTTTCCAACCCAGGGATCAAACCCAGATCTCCCACATTGCAAACAGATACTTTACTGTCTGAGCCACCAGTAAAGTGAAAGAAAGTCTACCCATGGATATGTAGGCTTCCCTGGTGGTTCAGATGGTAAAGTGTCTACCTGTAATGTGAGAGACCAGGGTTCGATCCCTGGATTGGGAAGATCCCCTGGAGAAGGATATGGCAACCCACTCCAGTATTCTTGCCTGGAAAATCCCATGGATGGAGGAGCTTGGTAGGTTACAGTCCATGTGGTCGCAAAGAGTTGGACATGACTGAGCAACTTCACTTAGAACAATTAGTATTAGTATTTTATTTTTTTATTAGTTGGAGGCTAATTACTTCACAACATTTCAGTGGGTTTTGTCATACATTGATATGAATCAGCCATAGAGTTACATTGCCCATCCTGATCCCCCCTCCCACCTCCCTCTCCATCTGATTCCTCTGGGTCTTCCCAGTGCACCAGGCCCGAGCACTTGTCTCATGCATCCCAATCCCACCTGGGCTGGTGATCTGTTTCACCATAGATAATATACATGCTGTTCTTTCGAAACATCCCACCCTCACCTTCTCCCACAGAGTCCAAAAGTCTGTTCTGTACTTCTGTGTCTCTTTTTCTGTTTTGCATATAGGGTTATCATTACCATCTTTCTAAATTCCATATATATGTGTTAGTATGCTGTAATGTTCTTTATCTTTCTGGCTTACTTCACTCTGTATAATGGGCTCCAGTTTCATCCATCTCATTAGAACTGATTCAAATGAATTCTTTTTAACGGCTGAGTAATATTCCATGGTGTATATGTACCACAGCTTCCTTATCCATTCATCTGCTGATGGGCATCTAGGTTGCTTCCAGGTCCTGGCTATTATAAACAGTGCTGCAATGAACATTGGGGTGCACGTGTCTCTTTCAGATTTGGTTTCCTCAGTGGGTATGCCCAGAAGTGGGATTGCTGGGTCATATGGCAGTTCTATTTCCAATTAGTATTAGTTAAATGGAGAAAATATTTGGTTGGACACTGGCTTTTGTAGCACAGGAGGCTCAGATAATGTAGTGATTTGGAAGAGAATTTGGAAGGAAAGGTCAAGTGATTTCTGTAGGAAGACTGTTGAGACTGTCGGTTTGTGAGGGTAAGGCAACAATGTCTAGTAAAACTTCTGGCAGCTCTTCTGTGAAATGAGCTGAGTATTTCTCAGGATATGGGCAACTCCTTTACAAAGACAATACTACACATGGTGCATCCACTGACTTAGAAACTATCCTATCGATAGTTTCAAATTTCCCTGTTTTATCCTCTAATTAGAATCTTTTAAAAATCATGGATGAAAACTCAACCTTCCTGCTCAAGGTCACAACTGTTTGAGTTTTCTGTCATGAAGTGGAACACATCCAACCAAAAAAAAATCAGAAAAGTGCTGTCTGGGAAGACTGTGGAGATTTTGGCTCAGACTTTGAACACCCAAAATAGGGGTATCGGGAGGACCTAAGGGCAGGTGATGCTTCCAAGGGAACCTGAAGATATGAGAGCTAGTTGACAATATTTTTAAGAGATTTCCCTAGAGAAGTCAAAACAAATCTGGTCATTTATTATGGTGTAAATAGACAGTGACCAGAGAGAATGATTTGTTGTTGTTGTTCAGTCGCTAAGTCGTGTCCAACTCTTTTCAAACCCACAGACTGCAGTACACGAGGCTTCCCTGTCCTTCACTGTCTCCCAGAGTTTGCTCAAATTCATGACCATTGAGTCAGCGATGCTATTTAACCATCTCATCCTCTGTCACCCCCTCCTCCTCCTGCCCTCAATCTTTCCAGCATCAGAGTCTTTTCCAATGATTGAGCTCTTTGCATCCAGTAGCCAAGTATTGGAGCTTCAGCATCAGTCCTTTCAATAAATATTCAAGGTTGATTTCCTTTAGGATTGGTTGGTTGACTGATTGGCTGTCCAAGGGACTCTCAAGAGTCATCCCAATCAAGAGAATGGTTGTCAATGATCTTATTTGTAACTTTGTTGAAGACCTAAGGTTCTTCCTCAGATCAGAACGTGCTGAAAAATGATTTTTTCATAACACTGAGGGACATCTCACCTTCAGAAAGTTTACCATTCAGGCAAGAACTTCTCCAAGCATCAGTTACAAATTTTGCTTTGCCATTTTGACACAAGATTTTTATTTCTTGTGTGTGTGTGTGTGTGTGTGTGTGTGTGTGTGTGTGTGTATAGTAAGAACCTTTAACTTGAGACAGACTCTATAAATTTTTCAGTATTGTAATTATAGCACTGCTATAGTTACAGCAGATCTCTAGAATGTATTCACCTTGCCTGGCTTTATATGCAATCTCCTTACACCTGTTAAGATGGCTGTTATTTTTTTTAAAAGGTTAGTGTCAGTGAGGATTTAGAGAGATTTGAACCAATTGGTCCAATCAAACATGAGACATTGGGAGATGTTCTGCTCTTGGTTGTTCTTGGATGTTCTGCTCCTTATTTTTGCATGACCGGCTCCTGATCACTCAGAGTATCACCTCCTCATAGACAGATTCCTCACCACACTTTGCTCCTTTACATGTACTTGTTTCTTCCCTGTCTCCTCCTACTAGACTATAAGCCCCATAAGAGCACGTTTCTTTTGTTCCACTGGGAGTGGTACTTGGTACACGACAGGAGCAGAGATGCATCTGCGGCATGAAGGGGAGAATGAGTCCTGGAATCAAAGGTTGTCCTCGCAGGACCTAAAGCATGATTCCTGATGCTCTCAAAGAAACGTCGACTCTTCCAGCAGCCAATTTTGAGCAGTACCCAGGATCAGTCTCCCTCCAATCTTTAACATTTTCTTTGTATTTATTATAGTGCTGAAATGGGATAACATAAGATCTGAAATGCTCAGATCTGAAGTGTACCACTGAAACAGTTTTGACTAATCCATATGGAGACACAGACCTTTTCCCACACCACAGAGAGTTCCTCTGTGCCCTTTTCGGGCACCCTCTCACCTCCACGGCAAATAACTACTGATCTGATTTTTTATCATCACAAGTTCATTTGCTAGAATTTAATTTACATTGACTCACATTGCATGCATACCTTCTTGTGTGCAACATGCACAACACAACCCAGTATTTCCTCTTTTATTCAGCATGGTATTGGGAAAATTTGTCTATGTCATTGCCTGTACCAGTACACTTCTCTTTTTATTGCTGAATGGTATTCCATGGCATGAATGCATCACTATGTGCTTATCCATTCTCCTCTTGAAGGACATCTGGGGTATTTCCAGCTTTTGTCTATCATAAAGTTTTAGTGGATATGAGTATTCATTTCTCTTGGATAAATACCTAGGTGTGGAATTGTTGGGTCATAGGATAGGTGTGTATTTAAATTTTTAAGCAACTGTCAAATAGTTTTTAAAGTGATTATGCTTTTTAAAATCCACTTTTAATTCCCTGAGAATGCACTGTGAAACTATCAGGCAGCCAAATATCTGGAGATCATCCATAAATACAAATATGAGTAAATGCAGTATGAAGTATAATAAGCCAGAGAGCTCCGAGGGAGGCTCCAATCCCCGGGGCCCCAGAGAAGCCCTTCCCCATTGTCCCATGGAACTTGGAGCAAAAGGGCTAGATGGTCCACACTGCCAGGGGACAGGCAGCCACTGTGCCCTTGGGTCAACTCAACCTTTTCCACCATGTGCTTCTTTAATGGGTAGAAAGCTAGAAGCCAACATTCTGTTTTGTGTTGAGTTTCCTGGCCCAGGCTTAAGAGCAGATAAAGTCTGGCACATGCCTGGGGCTATTTCAGGCTCTCAGAGATGCAAGCGACTGTCCCTCAGAGAAAGTGGGGCAACTCAGTATCATGCAGATATTTGAGTTTCCAGGAGGAAGGTTTACTCTGAGGATGGAGACTTCCCCTGGTGGTCCAGTGTTTAAAACTCCATGCTTCTGCTCCCAGTCCAGAGGACCTGGGTTCGATCCCTAGTCAGGGAAGTGGATCCCACACACCGAAACTAAAGAGTTTGCATACCACAACTAAGATCCTGCACGCTGCAATGAAAATTAAAGATCCTGCATACCACAACTAAGACACAGTGTAGTCAAAAAAGCTTTAAAAATCCCAGGGTGCCTTTCCTCCTCATTAATAACCCCGTTTTTAGGCCGACAGCTAAAGGCAGTGTCCTTTGGTCATGGGGGAGGGGTAGCTATTTAGGAACTTATTTCCCATCAAGAGTGAATAATTCACCGGGACAAGGTCTAAGAGGAAGGAAGCTTGATGCTCATAGATTTCTCAGGTCACCTATGTTCAGTCAGGGAACACTCTTAACGTCTTCTGGAATCTACCCAGAAAGGCTTTCACATGGCTTCGAGCCGTCCTGGGAGTTTTCCCCTTTCTGCTGTGTGTTGGGAGCGGGCCAAGCGCCTCCACGACTAAGGCACATGCCTCCCAGAGGAACAGCCAGGGAAGGAGTGCCAGCATCCCAACCCCCAGACCCGGGGAGGCCAATCCATTCTGGCCTTTCAGGCCTCCAGCAACCCCCAGCAGCCCTAAAATACCTCCCCGCCCCCCACCCGAAGTCTTTCTGGAAAAGACGCTGAGTTTCCCGAGAGCCAGGGGAGTCCTCAGGAACCGGACTGGGCCGGTTCCTGGAACTGACCATCTGGAAAGGCAGTGACCATCTGGAACCTTCCCCGAGGCCCAAACAAGCCACAGAGGTGACCAAAGGTGAACCCGTTTCCCACCACGTCCTCCCTCTCGGACCCGGGCTTCCCAGCCTTCTCGGAGCTAGAGAACACCCCAAGGCTTTCCAGGTCTGGGTCCATATTTCCAGGGCTAGTGTACGTTCAAGACAACCCCAAATTGGGATCATGCTTGCTGAGAATGAGCTCGTCTGGCACGGTTGTGGTGAAATTTCCTGTCAGTGACGATACTGAGGTAGAAACCACCTGGACTCTTCTGATTGACTAGGTCTCTGGCCTCGGATGCCTGAAGTATCCATTCCCACAGCTCTGTGCAGGCGTCACCTTGGCCTCTGAGGTAGACGTTAGGGGATGATTGTATATACCATTGTTCAGACCTAGGCCCAAGCAATCGGGGCGTTAAATTGCTTTTACTCCCACTCTGAACTTTTTTTTTTTCTACTGGAGATCTTATTTAATTTTTTATTTTCTAACTGGAGTATAACTGCTTTACACTGTTGGGTAGATTTCTGCTCCCAGCCCACCCCCTGCCCGCTCCCAAGGTTAAGAGGAGCACTGCGCTCTGCTATACACCAGCTTCCCACTAGCTATCTTACACACAAGGTGGTATATAGCTCCCCGGGCTTTTTGTAACAAAGTTCACCTTAAAAACAGATGAACTTGCACTATAATATACAAAATAGATAATCAACAAGGACCTACTATGTAGCACAGGGAAACTTGACTCAACATTCTGTAATAAACTATATTGGAAAAGAATCAGAAAAAGCATAGGCATATGTATAACCGAACCATGTGTATACCTGAAACTAACACAGTGTTGTAAATGAACCATATTTGAATATGAAATAAAAGTTTAAAAAAACGAGCAGACTAAAGCAGGTGAACTTGCTTTCCAAAGGCGCCTTTACAAAGACTCTGAAAATAGGATAAATGTTATGTTTTCTTGATAAGGCATTTATTCTATCCTCTGAGCACCCACACTTCGTAGGTCAGGGAAAAAAAAACCCAGGTGCTGTTCTGGTTTGATAGAAGTGGTTATCACATGCTATTTAGAGACCGTGTGGAAGGATTTCTTGGCTCCGACTGAGTCCTGGAATTCTGTTTCCCACAGTTCTTTCAGCAGCCGGGGCTCTGAGTCATCACCCGGTGACCAGAAGCTGGAGTCCAGCAGCATGCGCTCCCCAGATAGTGAGGTCAGATGTGCCAGCCCCACTGGGAGCCCGATAACTGACTTATTAACATCCATGAATGATAGCACTTTTGATTAAACGTCACATCTCTGTCTGTTCTTGCTCTTACCCCAACTAAAATTAGAGCTGGCATTTTGATAACTGTGCCCTTGCTTGAACTTTAGGATGGTTCAAGGATAGAGGGAAAAAATCACGGTGTCCCTAGACTGTGACCTCCAAGGCGGGGGGTTTTCTGGGTCACAAAGCCTTAGACCTTAATTCAAGCCTTGCTGGCCATTTTTTCCCCTTATGGAGTAAACTTAGATGTATTTTTAAGCCCAACAGGGTATGTATGTAGATTTTAGAATCTTGGCATTTCGAATGCCAAGCTTCTGCTCCTAAACTAGATATATAAACAAAGTCACTTTACATCACTGTGTTTCAGATTCACATCTATAAAAAGGAAAGAATGATACTTCCTGAACTAGTATAAGGATCACCTAGGGTAACAGAGATCCCTTTGTGAATAATAAAGGTAGTATATAACTATGAGATGTTATTAAGATCACTATTATTCACGTTCCTAGGTTTTCTAGTTTGGGCTTTGTTTGAAAGCTTAAATTGCCAAAGTCAGTTTTTGTCCCACTTTAATTTCAGATTTCAAGATGTAAAATATTATAACTGAACTTGGAACTATCTTCTAAAGTAACTCTGGACCTAGGAAATGAAGATGTTCCAGAGACAACAGGCAGCCTAAGGTCTCCACTAGAGTGAGGAGAAGGTCAAAGGGCAGACAGATAAAAAACAGAGGACAAGTACAGTGAGACTGGACAGGGGATGTCAGTACAATAGAGTGTTCCCTTCTGGGGAACAGAGGTATAGGTTTTCCTGCAGTGGGACAGAGTGTTCAAGGCATCCCAGGGAATTAGGTTAAAGTGCATGTGCAAAGAAAAAAGTAGAAGGCGGGGGTAAGTGCATGGGTTCTTAGTCACTCAGTCATGTCTGGCCCTTTGTGGCCCCATGGACCATAGCCTTCCAGGCTCCTCTGTCCTTGGGATTTTCCAGGCAAGAATACTAGGGTGGGTTGCCGTTTCCTACTCCAGGAGATCTTCCCAACCTAGGGATTGAACCCACGTCTCCGGTGACTCCTGCATCCACAAGTGGATACTTTACCACTAAGCCACCTGAGAAGTCTTAGAAGTAGGGAGTCCCTTCCAAAGATATTGACTCACTTCAGGTGGAAGGTGGCTGCCGTTTGGACAAGGGTTTGAGCACAGCTTGAGGGAAGATAGAAAGTAAAGAATAAATCTGAGCAAAGACTCATTAGACTGAGAGATAAAGTGGGGGTAAGGCAGAGTCTGGGTTCGGGACATCGTGTGAGGATCTCAATGAGGTTGCAGAGCAGGTATTGTGGGTGTGAGGGTGTGAAAGGTGGGAGCTGAAGATCTTAGACAGGGGGATTCTGACTGATGGGAGTGTGCACATGGAAATGTGTGTGTGTACGATGGAAATAGGAAGAGGGGGTGACAGCACCCAAAGTGGGGGAAGTCAAGGGCCTAAAAGGCCCATGTTCCCTGAGTCCCCACATTGTGAATGGAGCCCCCAGACTTCAGGATATGATGTGCATAGGAGCCAAAGCTTCCCATGAATGTGGAGGACTAACCAAGATTTAGAAGCTGAGTGTGACGAGAACGGGAAGGGAATAGTTTAGCCCTGTGACAGGAGCCCATACAGTGGAGAATATGAATAGTATTTGGAATGCCAACTCTCCTCTCTCTTCTGATCTCTTCTTCCTCATTCCATTTTTCAGGCCCAAATCCAGAAACGGGGAAGATGAAGAAAGATGAACAGCCGCCACATGACTCTTGAAAAGACTACAGATTCATGACGCTTTCATCAGCTAGTCAGGCGTCAGTAAGAAAGAATAAGGAATTGGTCTGTGAGGAGATGGGAGGTGTAGATGCCTATTCATAGGGTGCAAGAGGAGCTGTGGAAAGAGCTGGGGATGGGGACAGCCATGGAAGGAGAAGATGAGAGGCAGAGCATGAAGCCTGGGTGAGCAGAAGGCTTGCACTGGGGGCTGTGTCTGAGTGACTAGATGAGATGGCTGGGTGGACTCAACTGACCCCAAAGCTATGAGTGGACTCAAGGCAGGCTGAAACCTCAGGTCTTCTCCAAAACCCAATGGCAGCAAGAGTTGTATTATTATATATTACTGAGAAAGGTGTGCTGGCCAAGAACTACCCCACAGGTAAGCTCAGAACTAGGGTCTTTTATATGTTCTTCAGAGGACAATGAGTTTGCACCTGCCAGGGCTTCATTGGCCTGCTTGAGTAGAACATAGCATCTGCAGACCCACGGGGTAGTGACCTGTCACAGCTAGTGGACCTGCCAATGTGACATCTGAAGTGTAGCAGCCTGAGGTCAGCTCTCAGTTATCAAAGGTCTGAACACGAGGCTGTGCTTTGCCCTTAGGTCTTAGATGATATAGTGAGGTGTGTTGATTCTCTTCTTGCTCTTTACCCTTGCTTTCTTCCTCCCTTCTTCCCACATTTGCAACATTATTGGTGACCTTGAAAACTGGTGACAACCTAAATGCCCAACAATAAGAGAATGGTTAAATGAATTATAGTATATTTGTGCTTCAGAATGAGTGCGTGCATGCTGAGTCACTTCAGTTGGGTCCCACTCTTTGTGACTCCATGGACTGTAGCCTGCCAGGTTCCTCTGTCCATGGGATTCCCCAGGCAGGAGTACTGGAGTGGGTTGCCATTTTCTTCGCCAGAGGATCTTCACAACCCAGAGATTGAACCCACGTCTCTTGCATCTCCTGCATTGGCGGGCAGATTCTTTACCACTAGCATCACCTGGGAATACTGAAAGTCTATTAAAGAAATGGGGCAAGCTTGTACATGCTATTGTGAAAGGATCTCTAAGATGACTGTTGGGTGAAAAAAAAAGGAATTGGCAGGATAATAATTAGTATTAGATCAAATACATATTTGGGAAAAAGTGAAGGAGGGAGGAGGGGAGAGGAGGAAGGAGAAGGAAGGTAAGAAGGAAGGAAGGGAGGAAGAGAATTAATTATTGTGTTTACTGTGTATAAGTATGTGTTTTTGGGTGTTTGTGAATAGAGTAAAGTCCTGGACACAAAGATCCTGGGCTGATAACTGCAGTTACCCCAGACGTAAGCCTTGGGTTAGTAGGAAGGAGAGGAAGAATTTTTGTAGAGGAATAATTTTTACTTATACTACACATTTCAGCAATTTTCCAGAATTTTTTGCAGTTATTATTATGTATTACATTAGTAATTAAAGACATAAACAAGTCTATAAGCCATTCTCTCTAGATCTGGTCTTTACAAGCTCCAGTGCACACTCAAGTCTTATTAACTTGGAGTTTGGGCATGCTAGAAAAAAGCAGTGAATATTTACTCATCGAAGGCATATTGCTTGGAGAGACTTGGAGCAAAGGATGATGGAAGCAATTTGCAAAATCACTCAACAGAAACTGGAGAATGCTGTCAATGAGTTGGAAAATTGTCCTGAACAATTCATGATGAGGGTTCGTGGCCGAACTGAAGCTGAGAAACTTGAACTGCCTTGCTTTTGCATGCCATTTTCTATCTTCTGATTACAAGTAAGAGCTGAAATTATTAAAGTTTAAAATTACACAAGCCAGCAATTTTTGCCATTCTCAAATGATCAATTTAAGAGTCACACACAAGTAATTTAAGGTTTTAAGGAGTGGCATCTGAAACCTACACAATAAATATTTTGAAAAGCGAATTCAATTTCACTTGAAAATATGGAAAGGTGAAGTTTTTAAAGAAATTTCCCATTTGATTTGTTTTCAGAATTTTCCACCCGAAGCCTAGGTGAGCCCCCTTTCCACCCGATCACTTAAAAACCTGTTAGAGTTGACAGCAATGATTTCATCTTATATTAGCTTCCTGTCTAAGTATACCACTGAACAAATTACTGCAGACAACTTCGGTGTTAAAACAGCTTTCCGTACAAACACAGTCTCTCAAACAAGTGTGAATGAGCTGCACTTGAAAATTCATTCCTTGTCATTACTTTTCAAAGTCAGGGACACTTCACTAAGCCTCTGTCCCAGATCTCGAGAGAGGGAAAGGGTACAGATTGGCAGGGGACAAGATCTGTCCTCAGAGCCCGTCTCTCACAGTCTCTTTTCTGCCCCATTTGGCCCATGATGTTGGTTCCATCTTGGTTGGGTCCACTTGTCCTGCCTCACCCGCCAGTCCCAAATTCTTTCCCCAGCATCTCTGAAGATTTCTTCTGTGACATTAACTAGAACACTTTTTAAGAGAAATTTTTTATTAAGCTTTTTATTTTGAATTGGAGTGTAGCCTATTAACAATATTGTGGTAGTTTCTGGTGGACAGCAAAGGGACTCAGTTGTACATATACCTGTACCCCATCTCCCCTTAACTCCTCTCCCATCCCGGCTGCCACATCACATTGAGCAGTGTCCTGTGCTATATAGGAGGTCCTTGTTGGTTATCCATTTTAAATACAGCAGTGTGTACATGTCCATCCCAAACTCCCTAACTATCCATTTCCCCCATTCTTCTCCTCGGCAACCGTTAAGTTCATCCTCTAAGTCTCCCTGAATCTGTTTCTGTTTTGTAAATAAATTCACTTGTCTCATGTCTTTTTAGATTCCACATATAAGGCATGTCATACGATATTTAACTTTTATTTTATATCGGAGTATAGTTGGTTAACAATGTTCTGTTAGTTTCAGGTGCACCATAAACAGTGACTCAGATACATACACATGTATCTATTCTTTTCCAGAATTTAGGTTATTACAGAATTTTGAGTATAGTCCCCTGTGCTATACAGTAGGTCCTTTTTGGTTATCTATTTTATATATATAGCAGTATGTACATGTCAATGGCAAACTCCTGATCTAAAAGATCAAATAAAAGGATTATCCAGAAAGGGCAAGTCCGTCCTTATTTTAAGGAAGGGAGAGCCAAAACTCACACAAAAATCAGAGATATTTCAAATTGCAAGAAATTAAGAAAATCTTTGAATTCAATTTCCTCCTTTAAAAGCTGAAGAAACCAACTCTCTGAGAGCGATGTGACTGCCCAGGACTAAATGGATATTTTGTGGTCAGTTTATGGCTAGACAGAAAGAGATTATGTTTGGTACCCAGATATTTCTGGAATATTTTGGTGGTATTGAAAAACATGATTATACCCAAAATGTAGTAAATGCATTTAATCACCCTTACTGGGTGATTAAACAACAATAAATTGCAGTGTCTTGATATCTGTTTTTATACTAAGGCTTGAACATTAATTTATTCAACCGGCAAATATTTATCACCTACCTGTTCAGGTATTGGGAGGGAATGCAGGGAGCAAGAGGGTCACTGGAGAGTTTTGAGCAGAGAAGGAACATGATAAAATTGTAAAGGACCCCTCTAGTCACCCTGTTGAAAATAGACCATGAGGCAGGGATGGGATGTGGTCTAGGAAAACCAGTTAGGAGGCTGTTGCAATGAAGGTGAGCAAGTATTGTGGCTTCTACCAAGGTAGGAGTTAAATGAATGATGTTTCGAAGGAAGAGCTGAGCAGGACCAGCTAAGGCACTGATATGAATGTAGAAGCAAGGAATGAGTCAGGAACAACTCCAGAATATTTGCCTTTAGCCACTGAAAGAATGCAGTTGCCACTAACTAAAATGAGGAAACCAGAAAGATGTGACTGAGGGATAAAATTCGTTCAGTCTGGGGCAAATTGTTTGAATACCCTAAAAAACATTCAAGAGCAATATGAGTAAGCATGATCAGACCTACAAGTGTGAAATTTAGAGGAAGTACCTGGCTTGGATATTTTCTAACTTTAATTTTGAAGTAAAGAGCTTCATTATAGCTGGGTTGTCTTCCATAAAGGCTGTAATAGAATTTTTCACTAGAGTGTTAATGACTCTTGTATTTTACAGATTCAGCCAGTACCTATTTATAAAGCACCAGGCGCTTCCTCTGATGGCTCAGATAGTAAAGAATCTGCCTGCAGTGTGGGAGACCCAGGTTCAATCCCTGGCTCGGGAAGATCCTCTGGAGAAGGGAGTGGAAACCCACTCCAGTATTCTTGCCTGGAGAATCCCAGGGACAGAGGAGCCTGGCGGACAACAGTTCATGGGGTCACAAAGAGTCAGCCACGACTGAGTGGCTTTCACGTTCAGGTACTATTATAGGTTCTCGGGGTATAAAAATCATTATGACCCTTGTTCTAGGTGCCTACATCTACAGGAGACAAAAAATAGCCAAAAAAACCTTTGATACTATAAATACTGTAGGAGTTTGCTCACAGGGCTAATGAGAACACAGAAGCAGATGTAGTCAACTACACCCAGGAAGGCCAGAGATAATGTCTGAGCAGTCTTTAGGGTTGAGTTTGAGTTCTACAGACAGACAAGGGTATTTTAGGCAGAGAAAACATGCATGCACGCACAGGGACAGGGAGAGCAGGGCTCATCCTGGGACCCACAGGGTCCAGGCCTTGTAGGGAAAGGTGACTGTGAACTGTGGGATGAAGAGAAGATGGTGGGCGGGCTGTGTGGAAGGTATGATTTGCCGGGTTGCTATGCTACCTCATTAAGGAAGAGAGAACAAACACGGGCAGGATGAGTAAAGACGCACACGTCCGTGCCGCTGGGCCCTGGTGAGCTGCAGTTAATCTCCTGGTGGCAGAGGAAGTGGCCCGGCTGGCAGGGATGGAGGGACAGGTGCCAGGAGCTGACAAGGGCTTGAAAGGGTGCCCTTCAGAGGGTTGTCTCCAGTTCCTGAGAACCGGACCAGCTGCTGCGGGGGCCAGGCAGAGAAGGACCAGGCACACCGGGAAAGGACCTGGCCTCCATCTGAGAGGATGGAGAACTGCGAGCAAGCAAGCCTTCCATTGGAGAGGGGCCCAGTGGCCCTTCCTAAGGGGTTCCCCTCCTCCCAGCAGACTTGGATGAGGAATGATGCCTCGACTCAGGGAAAGTCATCTCGTTTGGCAGAAAAGCCTCAGTGGATCACAAGCTTGTGTGGTGGACACTGGTCCTCCTAGCTCCCCCAGATCAGGCCATGTGAAAGGCCAACTGTTCCTTTTTCACTTAAGAACCAGCCCAAAAATGTGAGATTTCTGTCCAGTCTTAGCCTCTGAGAGTCACAAAAGAAATGCTTTTACTTGGGATATTTCAGAGCATGTGCAAATGTGTATCAAATCTTAACAAAGTGTTAAGATTTAAACAAATTGTAGAAAGGATCATCAATTGAAAGTATGTTCATTGTGATGTGTGTATGTGTGTATTTATTAAAACTGAGGGCGAAAGGAAACACCTAGGGTTATAAAAAAAGGATAAATTCTCAATCCCCGATCCTCCCCATTTTCCTTGATACATTGAGGTACATGTCCCTCTTCATGAAGTGAGCTGTGTGCTGTGGCTTTTATTGTATGTGACAGAAGCCCGGTGGATTGTACACTTGTGAGAGTGGCAGGCCTTAAAACTGTACCTAGGATGACGATTATGTTGTGGTGATTTTCCAGGGAGAGGAAAGTCTTTTCCAGGGTGGCTTTCTGCTCCTGGCTTTTAGGGTTTGGAGGTGAATGATGTAGCCTGTTACCACTCTTCCCGGTCTATTCATTCCCATGTTCTGTCCTCAAGAAAGCAGCTAAACAATTTCTATTCCTCTGGTACAATGTTTCCAGAAATAACCAGCTGAAATTTCCACTTAGTTGTTTCATTATCTTGGGGGTAGGATATAAAGAAACTAGTCTACATGTAAACTCCACGTTACATACACATACACACACACTGTGGGAATGGGCATGTATTTTTCTAAGATATTCTACTTGTGATACTAAACTCTTCTTGTGTCTGATCTACATAATCAAATATTCCAATTCCACAGTTGATGGAGAGTCCAATGCCCTTGTCAAGAGTGATGTGAACTTCTGAAGCTATTAGGTTAATATGGTGACTTCTTTATCTGGTCTCCTGTTTTGGCTAGATTGTCTTGTTTATGGAGTTAGTGCCCTGCGTGTGAGGGACCTAGTCCACACCAAGTAAACCCGTGGATGCCTGCCACGTCCACAAAGCTGCCACACAAACGACTCACCTCGAGTCTTTGGATGTGAAGTAATCTTGCTAAAGCTTTAGGGCAAATGATGGGACGTTTATATCACAGCAACTCATACAATCTCAAAGCCAAAGTAGTCTTCATCTCTCTCCTTAGAAGTCCCTTGGCCTCTTTTTTTTTTTCTTGCTAAGCTATCTTAATTCTTTTCTTTCCCCTCTGTATCCTCATTGCCCACTTTTTTTCCGATCCAAGTAAGAGTCTTCATAGATGTCTCTAGAGAAATGGGGAGAGAAAAAAAAGATAGGATATAAATAACCATTATGTACCACTTCCAGTGGTAAAATTCTCTCCGTCACCACTTCTAGCTTGAACTCCAAAGTGTCTGAGGCATTCACTCTATTTCATCATAGCTTCATGCCTTCCTTTTTTATTTTTACTTTTTCAGGAAAGGGAAAATTGGACATTGAAAGGCAAATGGAAAGAGTCAGTAGGAAGTTTTCAAAGTATTTATTGGAGGCATATATTACTACTACTGAGGGACATCACTGACAGCAGGAAGAGGTTTTAATATGAGTTAAAGGGAATTTTCTACCTAGGCCTGAGAATAGAAATTAAGTTAGAGCGGGAGAGGGCTGGTTGTTGGAAAGAGTATGAAGGAGGAGGCAGATGTTAATTCAATCTGGTACCTGAGTAACTAAAAGGAGCAAAGTCCTGCCAGGAAAAGAGACCAGCAGTCTCCAGGAGGTTTATTTCCCACATCTGGGGAGGCATCTGTAGCTGAAATTTGCATGGAAAGGGACAGTACACTCGAGGACAAACTGTGATTTCCCGAAAGGGGCTTAAACAAATTCTGCATCCTTTTCTCTACTGCTGTTAATCTCTTGCCAGGACCCTGAGATGACCAGGAGATTATTTGAGATCCCAGGGAGGCAAGGCAGGTGGAAGGAGGGGAACATGCCTACTCACAGGAGGACGTCGATACTATCTTTGAGGATGACTTCAGACACCGAGGAGGCCAGAGACAATCTTTCGCTTTTAATTACTGACTTTTTGAATAAAAGGACTGGTTGTGTCAGCCCCATGTTTTTGTTGGGAAACATGTTCAAACATTGCTTTCACATTCGTGTGTGTGTGTGTGTGCATACCCCGTGTACTTTTCAGTCACAAAGGGCCCTTTTGTGGTCACTAATGAAAGCGGGAGAGACCATTACAGGGCATGGACAGCCCTGTGCCCAGGAAATTGCATTCCCATTTCATGCCAGACAGTAGCTCACAGCTGTTTCTGTGTCCTTTGCTGCTTCCAGACAAGGAAGTAACATGTCAGTCAAAAGGAGAGATGCCACAGCAGGATGAACAAGGAGAGTTTATGGGGCTGGAAGATGGATGAAATTAAGAGTACAGTCGTTCTCCTCAGCCAATAGAGTCATAAGCCTTGTCCAGTATTTTCAGCTTAAGACATCAGACTGACGACGTGGGCTGAGGTGGCAGACAGGTGAGTCCAGCTCACTCTTTCCACTGTCTTACCTGTCCCCCTGTCATCTTTATCCATAAGGAATCACAAAGGTGTTTCATGTTGACTACTCTCTGCTTTAATATCTTGTGTTTAAGCATCTCAACTCCTCGTTGTACTTAGTAATCCCTTCAGGATAGGAATCAAGCAGGTGAGAACAGCTCTGAGCTGACTGGACCAGTCAGGGGACACATTAGTATCAGATCACACCAAAGATGTCTGACTGAAGTGTTTAAAATGGAGAGAGAATGAACTATTGGCCAAATACTGGGCTGCCGTGTCTCAGGGGGTATATCCCCAAGCTGTGGACACTTGGGGACATCCTGGTGAGGAGCTGTGTTTACAAGTAGGAGAAAGGTCACCTGGCAGGTGAAGAGGGTCCTTCTGACAGAGCTGGGCCCCCATGGTGGCATTAGGAAGACATAGATCAGGGGAAGGCGTTGACTGGCTTCTTGGAAGGTGTGACTCTCTAAGCTTTCCAACCGTTTGCTGCCTTTTCAATCTCACACCACCTTCTCTCCTCACAGATCTACACGAAGCTTTCCTCCCATATATGGACCCCCAGCATCATGTGCTCGGGCTTCCTTACTCTCCTTCTCTCTCGCTTCAAGAGAGCACCAGTAACATAAAGTCAGCTTACATCTTGTGACCACCAAATACCTCTGTTTCATCAGATTTCTCTGAGCCCTTTGGACAGCGAGATTAAATCAGGGAGAGGACTGAACCTAAATTCTCTGAGAATTTCTTCCCTGGCTTTGATCTCCCTGGCCTTAAAAGAAACAGCAGAATAAAAAAGTGATCCTAATTGCCATCCAATATAGCACATTTTTGGAGACAGATAGCTTTTAGTTTTAGTGACTCTTTTGTGTTTACAACACACAAATGCTTATACGCAAGCTCTGAAGAAAAGACCACTTGGTTGCCCTTAAGCTGTGATCAAATATTAGCAGCCTCGTTCTGAAGAAATCTACTGAAATTCTGCTTACTCCAAAGGGAAAAATCAGAAGAAATAGGAAAAAGATATTTTGACTCATAAAAAAAGGAGTTAACCTTTATTGCCTTGAAAAGTGGTAAACCTGCCAGCACTGAAACTCTTCAAGCAAAATGGTGATCTGGATTGTGTTAAATTAGAGAAATTTAAGCTGAAACAACAAATACACCCCAAACATTCAGTGGTCAAAGAACAAGGTTTGGGGACTTCCCTGGTGGTCTAGTGATTAGGACTCTGCATTTCCACTCTAGGGAGCTCTAGTTTGGATCCCTGGTTGGGAAACTAAGATCTGTAAGCCATGCAGCATGGCCAAAAAAAAAGAAGAAGAAAAAGAAAAAAAAAAAAAAGGTTTTTTAGTGTGTTCTTTCTCCTGTCATTTAACAGTCCCAAGCAGGTATTCAGGGACCCAGGTGGATGACTATCATAGTATTCTAGACTTGTCTTGAATGTTACCATCCAGTATCCTGGAAAGGGCAAAGAACACAAAAAACCACCCAGGGAAGTGACACCCCCCACCCCCACTGCACTGGCCATAAGCAACGACAAGGCAGGGCTGAGAAGTGTGTTCCCCCCAGCTAGTTACAGGCTGGCTAGGCATTTTGAATACAGTGTGTGGATAACAGGAGGAGTGGATTTGAGGTGAGCACTGGGAAATCCTGTGGTATGAACGGATGCATTGCACTTGGAGTCAGGCCAACAAAATCTGAAATATGTGTACCAACAGCTCTGGTACCCTTCAGTGAATCATTTGACCTCTCTCAAGTGGTATTTCCTCACCTGGAAAAAGGGAAGGAGGAACTTTGGCAGTGTTGATCTCATTCACGTGAGAATAAAAGGAAAAGAAACCAAGATATCCAAGAGCACAGAGTTATTAGGCCAACTCTATTGTTTTCATCGGAATCTTTAGTGTAGGTGTACACAGTGGTAAGCATCCACAGTGCACTCTATGTCTGGGAACAAATGACAGATGAGGTGAAGTGAACTGAAAGTCGCTCAGTCGTGTCCGACTCTTTGAGATCCCATGGACTGTAGTCCATGGAATTCTCCAGGCCAGAATACTGGAGTGGGTAGCCTTTCCTTTCTCCAGGGGAATCTTCCCAACCCAGGGATCGAACCCAGGTCTCCCGCATTGCAGGCGGATTCTCTACCAGCTGAGCCACAAGGGAAGCCAATGATAAATGATGTAGATTTCAAATGCAGAATGCAGGTTTTAGACTAGAAGGGAAAATAGAAAATGGCCATCAGAAATTAGATGGGAAGGAAGGATCCAGGAATGAGGTATTAAAGAAGATGAAAGAGTTTCGCTGTCTAGATAACCTTAAAAGAAGGTGTGATTCTTATTTTCTGGGTTGGGGGGAGTTGAAAAGAATTTCAGGAGTTAAAAAAAAAATGTTTTAGAGGACTGCACCAGATGATCAAATATTTCTCCAAGGCTTTTCTAGAGCTGCTTCTCTTTGGCATTAGCCTATGCAGGCATCACCAAATATAATGCACAACTGAGCATTTTTTCATAGAAAACTTAAATTTGATTCTCTTTCCTCATTCTGCTATAGTATAGAGACAAGGAAATAGATATGAGCTGGAAAGCTGGAGGCATTTGTAGACCATGCAACACATTCATCTGTGATAACTGAACTATTGAGTCAGTAGTGCAGGAAAAGTGCTTGAACAGAGCGGAAGGTTTCTCTGTGCCACCTGCTCCTCGCTATTTTTAGCATGGCTTTCCAAAAAAAAAAAAAAAAAAAAATCAGAACGCAAGTAGATTGCGCAGTACTGATTGGCTTGCAAGTAGAAATAGAAAGAAATAGAAGCACAGAAATGTGTGGTTTCACATTCATTCCTTTGTTGAGTCCTTAAAACAAAGATGTCCCAGGCACTTGAATATATTCATGAAGTAAACACACAAAGAGCTTATATTCCAGTTGGTGAGAAATATAATAAGCAATAAATGTAATAAATAATTTATGTAAGAAAATAGTAAGTGCTATGAAAACAAAACAGTGGAAGATAGGATGATGGGGGTGGGGGGACAGGGGATAGGCTGGTCCAGGTGGACCTTATTGAGAAGGCAAGATATGAGCAAAGATCTGAGTGATGGGAGGAAAGTTGGATATAGAATGTCTGGAGAAAGCATGTTCCAGGCAGAGGGATCAGCAGGCAAGGACCTGAGATGAGGAAGGGTCTGCATCTCACCGAGCAGGCTCTTGGATGCGATGCTCTTGGTAGCCTCCCAGTGGTCAACCTCCTCCCTTGGGGAAGAATGATAACAAGATGGGAAAATGAACTAGCAGTCTTTTCCTGGAAACATAAGGAATGAAACAAGATTTTTACCCCCCATAAGAATCAAGATTATTAAACTGTACAAATAGGAATATCTTTAATTTTAGAATAGAATAATTATTCAGCGCTTATCTTTAAAATCCCATTTTACAGTGCATTCTATAACAAGAACTAGGTCATCCTTATACTCATAATATTCTTCCTCGCTTAGCCAATGTATTTCTCTGAGAGGCAGCATAACATTATAAAAACAAACTAGATTTGAGGGTCAGACTGGAATAAGTTCTAGTCTTGACCCCTCCACCTACTAGCTGTGTACGTTATAAGCCTTAGGCTTCAATTTCCTGTCTGTAGGAAAGGCGCAGTGATATTGGATGAATGAGATAGTGTATGGAAGATAAATAGCATAGTGTCCATCCTGCTTGTGTGCTAAGTTGCTTCAGTGGTGTCTGACTCTTAGCGACCCTATGGGCTGTAAGCTGCCAGGCTCCTCTGTCTGTGGTAATCTCCAGACAAGAGTACTGGGGTAATTTGCTGTGCCCTCCTCCATGGGAATCTTCCCAACCCAGGGATTGAACCTGTGTCTCTTATGTCTCCTGCATTGGCAGGTGGGTTCTTTACCACTAGCGCCACCTGGGAAGCCCTGCAGACTACATACTGTACCAACAAATGTGAGCTTGTCCTTAAAGCAGGAAACTCAGTGGCAATGTGGAATATTTGCTTTATGCCAGACTTGAACAAAGAAAAAGAAAAAAGTTCTCCTTGGAACACTGGGTCATATATGAAACCCAGTTTGTTAAAGTGGAAAAAGAAAACTTTGCTTTCCATTCAAACACTTTTGCTTCATTTTGGGGCTTCCTCTGAAAGCTTAGTGACCTCAAGTACCATACTTCCGATGAACTGCCTGTGAGAATTCGGTGCACTGATGAGAAAAATCTTTCTATGAAAGAAACTATTCTTACAATGCCTTCAGCCCTAGCTCAGAGTCCTGCGGTTGCCAGTAGATCAAATAAAGCCTGGAGTAAAAATAAAATCTCTGTAGAGATTTGTTCATAGACGCCAACTTGCTGGAGGGCAGCATTTCTCAATGATTTCACAGTCTGGTATCTTTATTGATGATATTTCAGTTGTATGCTGTCAATGGCAAATTTTTCTAACACCATAGTATTGGCTCAAAGCTCTTTCTGATTATGAAAGATGCTGTGAAGAATCATGATAAGGGGATTTCAAATGCTTTGATTCAAATGACATTCACAGCACTGACATTTAAATGACTAGCTTGGTTTTTCTTCTATAAGTTTGTCCACATTTTTGTGTTGTATATGGAAGGAAACTTAGAGAATTTCAAGAGCAAAGCCATCACATCCACAGCAGTCTATTTGTAAGACAGAATCTTTCCAGTTCAATGAAAAAAATTCTATTGCTATATAGACAGCTTTATTTTCAAATGATATGAACAAACTATTGGATTAAACTACTTCATAACATTCTTTGATGTTCTTCAGTATTTCCCTACAATAATTTATACCTTTGTCTAATGTAGTACGGCAGAGAGAAGTGGGTTTTGGAATTGTAAAGCCCTTTGCTTTATTTTCAGATCAACTGGTTGTTTGATCTTTGGCAAAAGAGCCTCCGTTTTCTCAAATGTAACATCAGGATAGCTCGCAGGATTGTTCTGCTGATTTATCAAGAAAATTTTTTAGAAAATACCCAATATTGGGGTTGTTGCCTACTAAGCAGTCAAGTGATAGCTATTATTTTCATCAAGAGCCATCATAATAGTTTTGTTTCTGTTTTGAAGGTCATTTCAAGGACAATGCTATGTGAAACCTGAGTCAAACAACATACATTCTGGAGAGGGATATTTACAGCTAGGGGAAAAGTGAAACCAAAAAATAATATTTTTTAAAACTAACTACCATTTTTGCATTTCTGTAAGTTAGCCCATCCATTGCTCACAATAATATTGTTTTAATTCACCATTTTAAATTGTACACTTTGGTTGTTTTTCATATATCCACAAGGTTACACAACCATCGCCACTATTTAATTCCAGGATTTTATCACCACAAGAAGAGACTCTACACCCATCAGCGATCATTCCACATCCTTCCCTCCCCAGTCCTTGGTAGCCACTGATTTCCTTTCTGTCACTACAATAGAATCATAGATTTGCCTACAAATAGAATCAAACATTATGTGGCCTTGTGGGTCCAGCTTCTCTCTTTTTTGCATACTGTTTTCAAGGTTCACCCATGTCATAGCAGGTGTGAGTACTTCATTCATTTCTATGGCTGAATAATATTCCATGCTATGGATGTACCACCTTGCATTTACCCATTCATCAGTTGATGGCACATTTTACAGCTGAGGATATTGAGACTTAGAAATGTTAAGGAGAAGAAAGAAGGAAATCCATCTACTGGACTACCTTTGGTCTTTCTGACCTGTGAGAACTTGACATCTCCCTACTCTCCCCATTTGGCTTAGATCTTCTTCCTTGCTCTTGAATTCACAGAGTAGGAAGCTCCTCTCTCAGACAACAGCCCCGCCTGCTTTCCTCCTATGGCCCCACTTCTTTCTTTGCTTTGTCCAGGTTGTACTCTTTTGATGCCCAGAAACCATAAAGGCCAGTTCTGAGCTCATGAGAAAGTAAAGCCCCCACCTAAAGTTGGCAAGAGACATCTGCACAGTCTTTCTAGAACTGTCATCTCACAGACTTCAGTGCAATTTTATTCAGCAATACCTCACTCAGAGCTGACAAATAAAAAGCAAACCCTGTCCAGAACACACTCCTCTGAATAAGAATGCACTGGGATGTACAAAGCCAAATTTTCAGTCTCAGAATCAGTTATTTTTTTCCTTTTCACAGAATTTAACTTTTTACAGCCCAATATAAAGACCTGATGAACCACGGGGATTTTTTAAAAATATATATATTGACGGAGTTTACAGAGATGAGGAGTATTTATAATGCATCCTCTTGAAACAAATTCATTTGAACAAGGTAATTGTTCCCTTGTGATAAGGAGGCAGCTGGTTTCATGGTGTTGCCATTGTTACCCATTTCTAAAAAGGTGTCTGCATTTAAAAAGGGCTTTAACTCATGAGCCACCTATTCCTTCCCTCCTGCCTCGGATGAAGTCACTAAGCTATCTTTATAATTTCAACATTATTTTCCAAGAACACACTGAGCAGCTATAAACAGAACATTAGGGAAATTCAAACCCGTGCTACTGGTAGGAAAACTGGATTAAACATAAGTCTGCTGTGGTAAAGAACCTGTCTGCCAATGCAAGAGATGTGGGTTCAATCTCTGAGTCAGGAAGATCCCTTGGAGGAGGGCATGGCAACCCACTCCAGTATTCTTGTCTGAAAAATCCCATGGACAGAGGAGCCTGGCGGGCTACAGTCCATGGGGTCGCAAAGAGCCAGATATGACTGAGCACATACACGCGCACACACTATCACGATCAAAAGTGAGCATGGTAAAAATCAGTTAAAGAGAAATATTTCTGTTGCCTTTGGCATTATTATAATAGCCTTGACTCCCAAAGTGAAAGGGTGATTTGCAGATTTTCTCCTTGAAGAAATTACCAGTTATGGACAGGGAGAAGCCCCCCACTTTCTGGGAAAATGATTTGGCATAACTTGCAATTCTTGTAGCTGCAACTGGAACATTGGAGGTGAGAATTCTCTTCTAGGACGGAGTTTTTTTTCACCTGGCATCAGCTTCCCTGCCCACCCTTCATCCCAACACATGTTAGTCATAAACAACTCTCTTGGCAATACGGTGTCTTCTCTGAGTTCTGTCAGTGGTTCTCCAAGTGCTTCCAGCCTGTCCATTTGGGCCACAGCAACGAGCAGGGTAAGTTATCTCAGAGATGTTTCAAAACAAGAAATGAAATCTTCCTGACCTCTTTCTGGCCTCCTCCTTGGAAAAAGAATAGGAGTTGCCTGTTAGCAAGTCTTTGAACTTTTGCGTGATCTTTCCTTGAATTTCCAAGAGGAGTTCTGCAGCTAGTTGCTTTGATTTTTTTTTTTTTAATTGACATATATTGAGTTCTTGGTTTTAACTGATTTTATTCCTCTGAGACTGTATTATATTCATTTAATGTGATGCAGTTTGTGGTTGATCTACTCTCAGTGGGAATAGGTTTTGCATGGATTTTTAAAGGTTTATCTAAAATAACTAAATGATAAACAAATTTCTCTTCCACTTCAGTGTAACTAAGCTTACCAGTAATCAAAGAAAGTGAGTTGTTATGAGCTCAATACACAGCCTTTTACTTTGTATTTTTAAATAGAAAAGAAGGGATAAGTGCTTTGTTTTATCAAAGAACAGAACTTGGAGAAGCAAGTTCTTAATAGAGGTCTTTTGAATCCAGACAGGTAAATATGGAAAATGTTCAAGGTAGGGTGTGACTGGTGAGTGTAGATTTTAAATCAGAAGGGTGAGGCAAAATGAACAAAGTTATTAAAACCATTATCACTATCAACTGTATGGCTTCCCCGAAGGCTCAGGGGTTAAGAATCCACCTGCAGTGCAGGAGACACAGGTTCGATCCCTGAGTTGGGAAGATCCCCTGAAGGAGGAAATGGCAATCCACTCCAGTATTCTTGCCTGAAAAAAATCCCTGGATCAAAAATCCCAGAGCTGAAGGGGCTAGAGTCCAAAGGGTCACAAAGAGTCAGACATGACTTAACAACTGAGCAGGAGCACAATACTATATGTGTGTATAGGTATGTATTACTGAGTCATTCACTGTGTACCTGAAACACAGACTATTATAAATCAACTATGCTTCAAAAAAATTTTAAACCTATGTTATAAACTCGCAATTAAATACATTATATCAAAACCAAATGTAATAAATACTCAAACTCCATCACTTCCTACTTACATTACTACACTTCCTACTTATATTTGTTCTTATCTATGGACTGGAGGTAATGAACACAGATTGTATCTATGTGGTAGAAATAGCACATGGCTGAGCCTTACTGCACATCCCTCCACCTTCTTGCAGAGGGATGTGAGGTTAGTAGCTTGACGTTGGCTTTGCTGGAGTAAATACACCACGAAATCCGGACACATAGTACAAAGTAGGGCTTTTCACCAGACCTCCAGTTGTTTCAAACATTTACCAGCTCTCTACAACTGAGCAGCATAGTGACCTTGCTGGTTCAGGCATGAATACAGCTAAAGGGGCTGTTCTAGAGAACTGATTGCTCTAGATGTGTTTTTGCTTTTGTTTTTGTTTTTAACCTCTTCATCCTTCGGCGTCGTTCCTTTCTCTGTGAATTAACTCTTTTTTTATTCCATGCAGTTGCACCAAAGGGTGAAATTACAAATCCCCAACTCTCTCTGGTCTCAGCGGTGCTTGAGTCTGACCAATCACGGTACTGCAAGCCACTGGCCACAGTGATTGGTTCAGGTATGAGCATATGAGCCAAACTGGAACAGAGTCCTCCTTAAAATGTAATTGATGGGAGCTGGCTAGGATTAAGAACAGGATATGTAGGCAGAGGGAAGCAGGACCCTGAGGGCATTATTTGAAATTTGTTTGAAGCCAGATGCCCCTTGGACTTCCTAGTTACCTAAGCCAATATAGTCCCTTTCTTGCGTGACAAATAGACTTTTAAAAAATCTTGAGTAACTCTGGTAAAATGCCATATAATATCATATGTGGTGGTCCAGTGGCTAAGACTCCATGCTCCCAATGCAGGAGACCTGGGTTCCATCCTTGGTCAGGGAAGTAGATCCCACATACCACAGCTAAGAGTTCATGTGCCACAACTAGATTCTGCATGCCAAAACTAAAAAAAAAAAAAAAAAAAAAAAATCCAGCATGCCACAACAAAGATCGAAGATCCAGTGTGCTGCAGCTAAGACCTGGCACAGCCAAATAAAATAAATAAATATTAAAATAAATCATACCGAGAAGTTTCTTCTCCGGCTACAGGAAGAGAGATGCATAGAGGGGGGTTGCAATTTGACCTATACTGTGACCAGATTTGTAGACCACAAAATAGTCTTTAAACACAGTCCTGCAATTTTTCTGATCAACCAGAATTTTGAGTAAATTTATATGATTCTATTTAAAATACTAAATATTATATTTGTTTGATACCATGAAGTTCCTGAAAGATAAGGACAATGCAAAGTCTACCATCACATCCCTGGGACTATGCCCGCATCATGTAGAATTGAAGAGATCACTCAGGAAATACTGGTTGAGAGAAAGGCTGCATCCAGCTGTACCATGATGATGATTCAGCGGTTTTATGCAATACCCCACAGCTTTCTTTGTGGAAAGGCATATGGACGACGCTGTTTGATGTGAGGCAGGGTAAGCAGATTCGATAAGTAAAGACATTCTAGCTCATCAGTATACCGTTTGACCTTGAGAGCTGAAGTTGTTTCTGTATAAGCCAAATTTCCCGTTTCTCAGTCTCTGGACTCAAGGGAACCAAGGAAGAAAAATATCCTCCCCTGTTTTATAACAAGCAAAAAAAAGGGTTAATCTGTTGGCTATTTGTAAAGTAATTTAAAGCTATCACTCAGCTTTCAGAATTCACAAATTTGTTTCTAGTATATCTCATACCCACCCACAGCAACATCAAACAAGAAAGCTCTTGTCAGGATAGGCTGGTGGTTGCTAAGGGGGATGGAAGGATTGGAAGTATGAGATTAGCAGAGGCAAACTATTATATACAGGATGGATAAACAGCAAGGCCCTACTGTAAAACAGAGAACTATATTCACTCTCCTGTGACAAATCATAATGGAAATGAATGTAAAAAAGAATGTACATATATACATATAGATACAGAATATAAAAAGAATATATATGCATATATTAATAAATATGTCACTTTGTTGTATAGAAGAAATTAACATGACATTGTAAATTAACTATACTTCAGTAAAATTTAAATAAATAAATACATAAAAAAGAATACTCTTGTCAAAACAAGTGAAAATATTAGTTGCTCAGTGGTGTCTGACTCTTTGCAATCCCATGGACTGTAGCTGGCCAGGCTCCACTGTCCATAGGGATTCTCTAGGCAAGAATACTGGAGTGGGTTGCCGTGCCCTCCCCCAGGGAATCTTCCCAACTCCAGGGATCAAACTCGGGTCTCCTGCACTGCAGGCAGATCTTTACCATCTGAGCCACCAGGAAGCCCTATCAAAACAAGAGCAGTGTCCTATCCCAGTTGGACTCTTTCAGGGAAACACCTGCCACCCCTTTGGCGTTTCCATAGAAATGAAGGAGCAGGGTTGGAATGAACATTTCTGGATCTTCTCTCTGTCCCTTTACTCATTCTTGCTCATGAGAATAAAAACAGATCTGTCTAGAGAGACAGAGAATAATCAGGCACATATTTACCAAGCTCAACAGGGTGGGGTGAGGCACAGTGTTGAAAGGCCAGAAGCATGTCAGTCTTTCCTTCAGCTGGCCCTCTGTTCTTCCAGAAGTCGGTTATTAAACAGCCATGATTCTTTGTGGGGTTGGCTGGGAGAAATGTGAACTCTACAGAAAACAGCTTTCTCTATAGGTAAGGAACAAAGCCCAAATCGGGGGAAACGGAGGGAATTCTGACCTCTGCTTAAGCCTAACTTCAACCCTCTGTGTATGTGCTGTATGTTCCGTCGTGTCCGACTCTGCAACCCCATGGACTATAGCCCACCAGGCTCCTCTGTCCATAGAATTTTCCAGGCAACAATACTGAAGGGGATCCTACTCCAGGGGACCTTCCCAACCCAGGGATCAAACCCGTGTCTCCTGCGTCTCTTGCATTGGCAGGCAGATTCTTTATTGCTGAGCCACCAGGGAAGCCCTTTAAAATGGTTTACTTATTGCTACAAAAGCTAACCACCTGGGGAGGGAGAAAGGAGAGAGGTTTGGGAGGGAGGGGGCATGGGTGGACCTATGGCTGATTCTTGTTAATGTATGATAGAAAACCACAAAATTCTGTAAAGCAATCATCCTTCAACTAAAAAAAATAAATTTAAAACAAAACAAAGCAAAAAAAACCTAACCACCATTGGAGCCTTTAGCAAGTCATAATCTTTTTGCTGGTAAAAGATTTTGTCCTTGATGTTGATGGCTGCTGACTGATCAGGGTGGTGGTTGATGAAGTTTGAGGTGGCTCTGGCAATTTCTTAAAATAAGACAATAAAGTTTGCTGCCCTGATTGACACTTCCTTTCACAGATGATTTCTCTATAGCATGCGATGTTGTTTGATATCATTTTACCCACAGTAGAACTTTCAGAATTGGAGTCAATCCTCTCAAACCCTGCCATTGTTTTATCAACTAAGCTTATGTAATATTCTTTTTTTTTTCATTTATTTTTATTAGTTGGAGGCTAATTACTTCACAGCATTGCAGTGGGTTTTGTCATACATTGACATGAATCAGCCATGGATTTACATGTGTTCCCCATCCCGATCCCCCCTCCCACCTCCCTCTCCACCTGATTCCTCTGGGTCTTCCCAGTGCACCAGGCCTGGGCACTTGTCTCATGCATCCCACCTGGGCTGGTGATCTGTTTCCCTATAGATAATATACATGCTGTTCTCTCGAAACATCCCACCCTCGCCTTCTCCCACAGAGTCCAAAAGTCTGTTCTGTACATCTGTGTCTCTTTTTCTGTTTTGCATATAGGGTTATCATTACCATCTTTCTAAATTCCATATATATGCATTAGTATGCTGTAATGATCTTTATCTTTCTGGCTTACTTCACTCTGTATAATGGGCTCGAGTTTCATCCATCTCATTAGAACTGATTCAAACGAATTCTTTTTAACGGCTGAGTAATATTCCATGGTGTATATGTACCACAGCTTCCTTATCCATTCATCTGCTGATGGGCATCTAGGTTGCTTCCATGTCCTGGCTATTATAAACAGTGCTGTGATGAACATTGGGGTGCACATGTCTCTTTCAGATCTGGTTTCCTCAGTGTGTATGCCCAGAAGTGGTATTGCTGGGTCATATGGCAGTTCTATTTCCAGTTTTTTAAGAAATCTCCACACTGTTTTCCATAGCGGCTGTACTAGTTTGCATTCCCACCAACAGTGTAAGAGGGTTCCCTTTTCTCCACACCCTCTCCAGCATTTATTGCTTGTAGACTTTTGGATAGCAGCCATCCTGACTGGCGTGTAATGGTACCTCATTGTGGTTTTGATTTGCATTTCTCTGATAATGAGTGATGTTGAGCATCTTTTCATGTGTTTGTTAGCCATCTGTATGTCTTCTTTGGAGAAATGTCTGTTTAGTTCTTTGGCCCATTTTTTGATTGGGTCATTTATTTTTCTGGAATTGAGCTTCAGGAGTTGCTTGTATATTTTTGAGATTAATCCTTTGTCTGTTTCTTCATTTGCTATTATTTTCTCCCAATCTGAGGGCTGTCTTTTCACCTTACTTATAGTTTCCTTTGTAGTGCAAAAGCTTTTAAGTTTCATTAGGTCCCATTTGTTTATTTTTGCTTTTATTTCCAATATTCTGGGAGGTGGGTCATAGAGGATCCTGCTGTGATTTATGTCAGAGAGTGTTTTGCCTATGTTCTCCTCTAGGAGTTTTATAGTTTCTGGGCTTACGTTTAGATCTTTAATCCATTTTGAGTTTATTTTTGTGTATGGTGTTAGAAAATGTTCTAGTTTCATTCTTTTACAAGTGGTTGACCAGTTTTCCCAGCACCACTTGTTAAAGAGGTTGTCTTTTTTCCATTGTATATCCTTGCCTCCTTTGTCGAAGATAAGGTGTCCATAGGTTCATGGATTTATCTCTGGGCTTTCTATTCTGTTCCATTGATCTATATTTCTGTCTTTGTGCCAGTACCATACTGTCTTGATGACTGTGGCTTTGTAGTAGAGTCTGAAGTCAGGCAGGTTGATTCCTCCAGTTCCATTCTTCTTTCTCAAGATTACTTTGGCTATTTGAGGTTTTTTGTATTTCCATACAAATTGTGAAATTATTTGGTCTAGTTCTGTGAAAAATACCGTTGGTAGCTTGATAGGGATTGCATTGAATCTATAGATTGCTTTGGGTAGAATAGCCATTTTGACAATATTGATTCTTCCAATCCGTGAACACGGTATGTTTCTCCATCTGTTTGTGTCCTCTTTGATTTCTTTCATCAGTGTTTTATAGTTTTCTATGTATAGGTCTTTGTTTCTTTAGGTAGATGTACTCCTAAGTATTTTATTCTTTTTGTTGCAATGGTGAATGGTATTGTTTCCTTAATTTCTCTTTCTGTTTTTTCATTGTTAGTGTATAGGAATGCAAGGGATTTCTCTGTGTTAATTTTATATCCTGCAACTTTACTGTATTCATTGATTGGCTCTAATAATTTTCTGGTAGAGTCTTTAGGGTTTTCTATGTAGAGAATCATGTCATCTGCAAACAGCGAGAGTTTCACTTCTTCTTTTCCTATCTGGATTTCTTTTACTTCTTTTTCTGCTCTGATTGCTGTGGCCAAAACTTCCAACATTATGTTGAATAGTGGTGGTGAGAGTGGGCACCCTTGCCTTGTTCCTGATTTCAGGGGAAATGCTTTCAATTTTTCACCATTGAGGGTGATGCTGTGGGTTTGTCATATATAGCTTTTATTATGTTGAGGTATGTTCCTTCTATTCCTGCTTTCTGGAGAGTTTTAATCATAAATGAGTGTTGAATTTTGTCAAAGGCTTTCTCTGCATCTATTGAGATAATCATATGGTTTTTATCTTTCAATTTGTTAATGTGGTGTATTACATTGATTGATTTGCAGATATTAAAGAATCCTTGCATTCCTGGGATAAAGCCCACTTGGTCATGGTGTATGATTTTTTTAATATGTTGTTGGATTCTGTTTGCTGGAATTTTGTTAAGGATTTTTGCATCTATGTTCATCAGTGATATTGGCCTGTAGTTTTCTTTTTTTGTGGCATCTTTGTCTGGTTTTGGAATTAGGGTGATGGTGGCCTCATAGAGTGAGTTTGGAAGTTTACCTTCTTCTGCAATTTTCTGGAAGAGTTTGAGTAAGATAGGTGTTAGCTCTTCTCTAAATTTTTGGTAGAATTCAGCTGTGAAGCCATCAGGTCCTGGGCTTTCATTTGCTGGAAGATTTCTGATTACAGTTTCGATTTCCTTGCTTGTGATGGCTCTGTTAAGATCTTCTATTTCTTCCTGGTTCAGTGTTTATGTAATATTCTAAACCCTTAAACCTCAATCTCTAACGCTTGTTTATCAGGGGCTTGCCAAGCCAGCCGGGGATACATTAGTTTGCTCTAGCAGTGATGCCATATCAAGAATAGCTACTATGATTTGAGTCACCATCTGAATAAGTTTACAATAATCAACCATCATTCTCTGTGATCCATTATCAGCCAAATAGCAAATACAGATTTGGTAGAAATCACCACCCAAACCTCCCAAGCCTTTGATGGTGGCACTAATCTCCATAGTACCTGTAAGACTGCAGTATTACTGTTGGATCACTAATTGGGTAAGTTTTAATGGCATCCATTCACTCTCTCCTACCATTAACAGTTCTCATTTCACAGGTCACAGAACCAACCTGGGGCTTCTGCCAGTTGCTGAATAGCAAAGCAAATCTAGAGTTGGAGAATTAGTAAGAAGGTGGGTTCAGGACTCACCAGACACACAGATTGACATGAGTCAAAAGTTCTTTGATCCCTTGACATCATGTCAAGGGTGGGCCTTGACATTCTGACTGGTAGACCACAGTAGCATTTTGTATCTCTAGGAAACAGTGTCAGCTCGGGGCCAGAATCACAACAGCTGATCCATCTCCTTTCTCTGGTGCACAGTTACCCTGGGAAAGAGCCACAGGTCCCTAATGGGGAGTATTGTTGCAGAGGAGTGTTGTTGCAGAAACTTTGCCTATGTAGCAGGGTTTTCCCCTTAGGTAGCTCAACATTTAAGGATTCCTCTTTTAAGGGATCCTTCATCCAAGAGGCTCTGTATTTGTCAAAAGGATCAAAGTTGGCTGAAATAATGTAACTCCATTATGGTGGTTCAAGTCAGACATCCGTTTATCAGATCTCAGGATTTTCTACTTGTAAGACTTTAGTGGAATGTCCATCTACTTCCATTCTAAGGACACCACAGTCAGTCACCAATGCCAAAGATTTCTGTAGGTCAGGCTGTTCTTATGATGACTTTAGCTCTGCTGTTCATCATAGAAACCATGGCTATGCTCTCTCCAGCAATCAAGTACATTGGAAGGGCAGATTTTGAATGCTGTCATCTCAACCAGTGTAAAGAGAAGGACCATCTGCTATGAACCTTGGCCCCATCCAGGAGTGATTACTGTTTGAGGGCAGAAAGCAGAGGAGCATGCCCTCTGCCTGGATCCAGAAAGAGAGAGAAGAAACCCCCTGCATCTGACCAGAGGAGTGAAAAAAGACGAATGGATGGAGCCTGAACCTGGCTTCAGGGGCCAGCTACTTTCCCACCATGTGACTTGGCTCAAACTCCATAGATGTAAGTCTGAACCAAACTGCCCCTACTTCTCTCTTGGAGAAGGGCAGGATAAGAAGATGGAGAGAGGCAATGTATTCAATCCTAGCATTTACCCAGGTGAGAAAAGGGTACAGACCCTGCTAATATGAGTCCGGATGAAAGCGTAGGGTTTAGATCCACTGAAATGACAGGCTTCACGTGCTTGACCTGGGGGGAAAGAGGAATCAGGAGCACAAAGGCAGGAAAGGGTGGCAAAGGGGTTCTCTGGTCCTGACAAGTGACCTGCGCCCCACTAAAGCTCCTGTCCCAGGTGGGAGCTAGGTGACAATAAGGACCCAAAGCCTGACTTGTGATACAAAGTGTGCATGAGGTCAGAACTTACAGTATTTAGGACAAAAGAAGTAATTTCAAAGCAATTTCCAGTCTGTAAAAGCAGAAATTTCCTAAAGTGTCTCCAAATTTTATTAGCTGAAAATTAGACAGCTATTCCCTAATCACACAACCCCTAGAAATGTGGCCCTTTGGGCAAGTCTGCCCTGAAGTTGCAGTTATGCAAAAATAAGCCACTTATGTAACAATGAGTTGTAGATAATTCTCTACTTCCCTGGTGGCTCAGTCGGTAAAGAATCTGCCTGCAATGCAATACAGGAGGCTGCCTGAAATCGGGAAGATCCCCTGGGGAAGGAAATGGCAACCAACTCCAATATTCTTGCCTGGAGAGTCCCATGGACAGAGGAGCCAGATGGGCTACAGTCCATGAGGTCACAAGGGTTGGGCACAACCTAGCAATTAAGCCACCACCACCTATAACACTAGTCCTTCTGCAGGAAATGTTCATGTGGTTATTAAATAGTCACTAAGACTTTAATTTTCATTTTTATACATTCCAGAATGTAAAAAAAAAAGGGGGGGGCAGGAAATACATTTTCTGGTACCAAACCATAAATTTCAATTTAGTTCAAGAAGCTGAAAGAATAGGACCCCTGCCTTCCAAGGGACACAAAAAGCAGCAGGGGCTCTGCTTTGAAAAAGAGGCTAGGAATAAAGCAGGCACAGCAAACAACAGCTCTGGGCAGGAACGAAACCAGTCAAACTCTTGCCAAAATTTATTGCATTAAATGCTAACCCTTATTTTAAGGTGGCAACCACAATTTAGTTTTTTGAATCCTTCCCTTTATAAGTAGAGCCTCCTGCTACTTTCTGAGAAGTGGAAGCACTTCTGTTTGCAAGATGATTGATTTTTTTTTTTTTTTTTCACAAGAGCCAGAATTTAAAACTGGCATCAAAACCCAGCCAACCTGAGGCTAGGGAGAAGAGAGTAACACTGGTTATTTTATCCAAAGATGAGCCAGTCACATTTTTGGTACATCAATGCCACGTTTGCCTGAGAACAAATTTAGGAAGCCTGGCTGCACGAATATCTCCTATTTGTGACTTTTCTGCATGATTGGATGGTATTGGCAATGATTTGGAATAGTCACCAGGGGATGCTTCCCCTAAGAACAGCATAGTTAAGTGGCATTTCTGTGGTGTTCTTTTTCATAGTGACAAATGGACCCAAGGAGGATGAAATTGCATGGAGCCCCATATGACCAGCTGTGTTCAGCAGAGATTCACCAAGAGGATGTAGAAAATGCTCTTGTTCGAGGAGAGAAATTTCAAGGTGGAGATAGTAGGGGCAGGGGAGCTAGGATGCTGTGTTTTAAAAGTTTCAGGAGATCAAAATAGGTATGCAAGCTCGGGAGATCCTTCAGGAATAGGAGAAATAATGGCACATACTCTTCACTGTGGGATACTTTAAAATGACTGATAAGATGAACGTTAACTATCTTTCCTTTGACATATTTTCAAAGCCTTCAGAAATGAAAACAGTTTCTTCATTAATGATCAATTTCAACTGTGCTTGAGAGAAAATGCATAATGTCATTAATATGGGAACTATGTGATCTAAGCCACTCAGCATTCAAAATAGGTGAGAAAGACATTCAGTTTTGAGGTTTAACTTTGAACGGGTGCTCAGTCTTCCTAAAATATAACCTAATGATTAGACATTCTGATCGTTCCTCAGTGAAGAAAGTTAGAGCCTCATGGAAATACATACCAGCTGTTTAAACGTAAGCATTCTAAAGGGAAAAAAATAATTGATTATTAAGGGGAAAGGGGTTGAGGTCGGGGGTGGGAATGCAGAAAAGAAATATCTACAACTGAAATAAAAGGCGAGAAATAAAACACGTTTAGGAAAAATTTATGGTTGCACTACCTTGGATTACTCTATGAGGCCAATATCTTTTTTGTTTTCTGTTTCTCCATAGTTACATAGTTACATTGGGCTTCCCTTGTGGCTCAGCTGGTTAAGAATCTGCCTGTAATGCAGGAGACCTGGTTTCAATTCGTGGGTTGGTAAGATTCCCTGGAGAAGGGAAAGGTTACACACTCTAGTATTCTGACCTGGAGAATTCCATGGACTGTACAGTCCATGGGGTCGCAAAGAGTTGGACACAATTGAGCAACTTTCACTTTCATAGTTACATAGGCCCATACTCCCTAATCATATATCATGTAGCTTTTTTAATGTTCTATTCTAATAACCCCCCTGTTTTTTTTTTTTTTCAATTCTTCCCTTAGCAGAGGCCACTGGGGGAACAATTCTTAAAAATAAAATATCTGTATATACACAAATGATGCAATTTGTGTTTCACATTCCTCATGAAGATAATAAACACAGCTTTTCCGTGATTAAACTTCAGTCTCTCTTCCTTATAGCCCAAGAGTCTAGAATAGTTCCTGGCACATAGTAAATAAAGGCTTCTCTAACCTGGAGTCCCAGGAAAGCAGAGACTGAGATAAAGGGCTTTTTGTTTGTTAGTAACTATAATTGTTTCTTTATTTGGCCACATGGCTTGTGGAAATCTTAGTTCCCTAACTAGGAATCAAACCTGTGCCCTCAGCAATGAAAGCTCAGAGTCCTAACCACTCTGGACTGCCAGGGAATTCTGGAGACAAAGTCTTGTAAATGTAACTACTTTACTGGTGAAAGAAATCCCAGAAGAGCAAAAGTGAGGGAAAGGGGTTCAGAGGGCAAATGTTGGCCTGATTGTTGAAGACCATCCTTTGCTAAGTGTAGAAACTGTATCTCAAAATAATCTTCTGAGAGAGGAAGAAAGAAGACTTCATCTCTGGATCCCATTGTCCGCTGGTCTCCCTTATGTTTCTGAGCTGTGCATGTATGAGACCTCCAGAGGCCCCACCTCATGGACAGCAGAAAAGCTGTGGGCAGGTGGTGCCCAGCTAGTTGCACCCAGAGGAAGTTGGAAGGAGCTCACGCAGAAGAAGAGGAGTCCAACACCATACTCAGTAAATGCTTGCCAAAAGGATAGAATTTTATTACAGTAGTAATAGAGTCATAGATTGAAGAGGAGTAAAAAGTCCTCAGCAGTTCGATATCACAATCATCTATAGTTTAATGAAGAAAAGACACAGGTTCTGCTTGTTTTTTTTTTCAAGCTTTTGTCTGTTTATTCAAACATGGCATGTCTTTAGGAGTTTAAAAAACAGGCTGGAGACACCATTATCCTTTGAATAACGCAGAGAGCCACTGAAAAGGGAATTGACGCCACTGTAGGTTTGTAACACTGGTGTATTAAGAGTAAGTCCCTATCCATATTCCGGTAAACACGGGGAACCAAAGTATCAGAGGTAGCACAGGAGGGGTCACCCAGAACAGACAAACCATTTGTTCTGTCTTCCTCGCTTATGCAATCAACGCACACTTAAGCAAAACTGAATTCCTCATTAAGCAAACATTTTTGCATAAGCTGCCTTCTCTTTATCTTTCTGTGTATCTTTTGCTTGACTTGCAGCAATTCTGCCTGGATAGCTTTATCTTCTGGTGCTATCTCCTGAGCTTTCTTAAAATCAGCCAATGCTTGAACATATTCTTTTAATCCTTGCCATCCTTGGGCTCTACGGTACAGTGCTTTGGTATTTGATGGGTCTATTTCAAGGGCCTCCAAACAGCTATTGACTGCACCCTGCCAATCGGACATCTCCAGTTTGTAAGCTCAAAGCGACAGGCTGCAGCTTTGCTCCATTTGCATCCTCAGCAGCAGCCCTAGAGCCTTCCGCATACCTTAAAACTTTTGTGTATTTTTTTAATGGCCGTCTTTCAGTTCTGGGATTTGAAAAATGTATTTCCAATGTTTTCTAAGTCTTCTGATATTAATACAATTTTATCTATGTCTTTTAAATCCACATCCACGTCCTGGGGGAAATCTGGGTGACTGTCACAAGATCCATCCCTTGGGAATATTTCCCAATCATCACCTTCTTTCAGGTCTCTGCATTCTGCAATAACACACAATTTGGCAGGTTTTTCACCTTTCACCTCCACATTTTCCAGAATCTTTGCCACACCCATTCCTTTAATCCCTTGGCCAAATACCACGTGCTTCCCATCCAAGTACGGAGTCAGAACCGTGGTGATGAAGGACTGGGAGCCGTTGATGTTGCTGCCCGCGTTGGCCATGCTCAGCAATCCCTCCTTGTCATGCTTATAATGGAAATTTTCACCTTCAAATTTTTCACCACAAATGCTTTCTCCACCTGTCCCATTCTGATTTGAGAAGTCGCCACCCTGAATCATCAATTTCTTAATAATTCGATGCAAAGGACATCCTTTGAAACGGAGAGGTTTCCCAGTGGTGGGCCCAATGCTTTTTTCTCCTGTATACAATGCACGAAAATTTTCTGCAGTTTTGGTATAATACCTGCAAACAATTCTAAGACAATTCAACCAGCTTGCTCCCCTCCGATGTCCATGTTGAAGAAGACTTGGGGGTTACTGGGGTTGGAGGGCTTAGCCTGGGGGACTACGTCTGCAACATTGTGGCCTTAAGACGTGTGTACGACCACCTCGTAACACCACGTGGTCACTGGACAGCTCGAACCCTAAAGTCGCAAGGTCCACCCACAGGCTCTGTTTTAAAACAATTTGTTTCATGGAAGAATTTTAATATTGGCTGATTTTTGAAGCAGTTTTCCAACTATCAGCTCAAAGTAGAGCTGATTAACTGGGGACCTGCAGCAATGCGACAAAAAACTCACAGATGATGCACCTGCCCCTCAATTGGATTAAAGAAAAATTGTTCCTAAAAGCATGGAGCAAATCACACATTTCCACGAGTATCATCAGCAACAAGTACCTGCTAAGTTAACTTAAGTGATTCTTCAAATTTGCCAGTGTCACCTGCAAGACTTCACATGGACTCATCCTTCCCCATCCCATCACCCCTTTGTGACTATGACTCATCCTTCAAAGCTAAACTGGGAAATCAGTTACCAAAAAGCCTTCGCATCCCCCCTCTCTCTCCCCTTCGCTTTCCCTTCCTCCTCCCCTGTCTCCTTTCCTTTCATTCTTCATCCCTCTCATTACTTTATCTTGGTTGCTTTCACATTACTCAATTTCACCACTATCACTACATCTCTCATACTCTTATAAGAGTGACTCTTTCCCCAGCTAGACTGTCAGCTCTTCCAGGGCTGGAATTCGGCACTTATCTCCTTAGGAACTGACACACAGCAAGCATCCAACAAATTTCAGCTTAATGAAAAAATAAATCAGTTGCCATTTGAATAATAGGGAAAATTGCAAAGGTTTTTAAGAAGAGACAGTAGCTGATGGTTATAGTGGGGTGAATCAAGGAAATCTTGGAGGAGCTAGATGCAAGAGGAAGATGAGACTCATGGACTTAGAAGAGACATGCTGTTTCAGCGGAGGCTGTGACCATAGGCGGAAACGTGTTTAATTTACTGTAAAGCAGTGGATTCTCCAGCTTGGTGAGGGCAGGGAGCTCTAGAGCAGGTCACGGGGAATCAAATCAGAGAGGAAAGTGGGGGTCAGGTTGCAGGGGGCACCAAATGGCAGGCTTAGCAGCCTTACCTTTGTCCTCTATTTTAAGTTCTCAAAATATTTTGAGCAGTAGGCAACACAGCCAAGTGGAGTTTAAAAACAGCTCGTAAACGTGCGGAAGAGCAATTGGAAGGAAGAAACCAACAACACTTAAGAAGCAAAAAGTGACTTTCCTTGACAAGCTCTGAGCCAAAGATGAGAGACAGAGTTTGGCTTTGGGAAAAACAATCTGGGAGGGCTTTAAAGATTATTTCCAAAGTCAGTGCCTTCCTGTTCCAAGCTTAGAGTTGACATTCTCCACAACATGACCTGAACTCTACAGTCTAGTCTCCTCAACCCCTGCTAAGTGACGCATTCACTGTCTCCACACACAACCTCTGTGGCCTCATCTCTGGGAAGACCTTGAGACCTGAGCTACTCTCCCTTCTACCCATTTCTTCCTGTCAAAAATCTGACCTGCCCTTTAATCCTTTCTTTATTTTTAAACTTTTTATTTCATATGGGAGTATAGCTTATTAACAATGTTGTGAGTTTCAGGTGGACAGCAAAGGACTCAGCCATACATATACATATATCCATTCTCAACCTTCTCTTTAAATGCTCTCTCATCCCTGATAGGAGGTGAATGTAAGGAGTCCATGTGTTACATCCCAAGTAACACATGTTACTTCCCTCAAGTCTTCTGGAGACAAGCTCTCCCTACTTCAGGTGTCTGGTCATATGTGTAGGGGTCAGATCTAACCATATCTCTCTTGAGTTTTACACAGAGGAAGGATAAAATGTTATGCAAACAAAAACCTGGATTTTAGTCTGTTCTATAGACCTGAGGCCATTCACAATTATGTTCCTCACAGGCAAAATAAAGGGGTTGAATGATGTCTTTACTGAGGTGACTCACAGTTTCACACTCCATGTGACTAACAGTGAGACTTTTGTGTAGTAGTTGGGGGAGAAACACAGGGAACTAAAGGCATGGCACCTAGAGTGATAAGCACTTGTTGATTGATGGACTAACTCGAGACCCACTCCAGTCACTTACGTGTCTCTATTGCCTCTGTTTGGAGTTGGCTGGTGCAGGGCCAAGGGATCAGAGCTGACTGTTGTAACGCCAGTGATTGCAGTAGTTTCCCCTTGGTTATATCGAGATATAATTGACAGACAATTGTGTGTGTTAGTCTTTCAGTAGTGTTTGACTCTTTGCGACCCCATGAACTGTAGCCCACCAGGCTTTTCAGTCCATGGAATTCTCCAGGCAAGAATACTGGAGTGGATTGCCATTCTCTTCTCTAGAGGGACTTCCCAACCCAGGTATCAAACCCTTGTCTCCTGCATCTCAGGCAGATTCTTGACCATTTCAGCTACAGGGAAGTCCTTAAGGTTCAAGATGTATTGATGCTTTTTAACTGAGGTGTTGGAGAAGACTCTTGAGAGTCCCTTGGACCTCAAGGAGATCCAACCAGTCAATCCTAAAGGAAATCAGTCCTGAATATTCATTGGAAATACTGATGCTGAAGCTGAAACTCCAATACTTTGGCCACCCGTTGTGAAGAACTGACTCATTGGAAAAGATGCTGATGCTGAGAAAGATTGCAGGCAGGAGGAGAAGGGAACAACAGAGGATGAGATGGTTGGATGGCATCACCGACTCAATGGACATAAGTTTGAGCAAGCTCCGGGAGATGGTGAAGGACAGGGAGACCTGGTGTGCTGCGGTCCATGGGGTCACAAAGAGTCAGACATGACTGACTGACTAAATTCAACTGAAGATGTAAGTGACAAGTTAATGTGCATATAACTTGCAAAATGATTACCTCAATAAAGTTATTTACCACATCCATCATGTCACATGGATTGTATATGTGTGTGTGCATGTGTATGTGTGTGTGTGGTAAAAACACTTAAGATCTACTCTCCTAGCAACTTTCAAGGATACAATACAATGTTGTTGACTGGAGTCACCACCCTATACTGCAGTCCTTAAAGCAGTGCTCCTCAAACTTAAATACACATATGTATCACCTGGGGAGGACAGTTTGTCCTTCATATCCCTGGGTTCAGCATCTTTGGATTCTACCAACCATGAGGATGCAGAATTCACTCATTAGAGGCCAACTGTATACAGCACACTTTTTTATAAGGGACTTGAGCATCCAAGGATTTTGGTATCTGCAGAGGTCTTGGAATCAAACCTATGGATGCTGGGAAACAAATGTAGCAGGGCTGAGAGAATCTAGATTTGTGGTTTTCAAAGTAGGGCTCACAGTCAGACATGAGTAGGGAGGGCCATAGTGGGCTGAGGAATAACTCTATGGGGCAAATAAAGTATAATTCCATAGACTTGAATTTTCATATTCTAATAAACACTGCTTGTTGGTGGAGGTTCATACTGGGAGATTTGGTTGTCATGCAGGGTGATTGTAATTATGTGAAGTGTATTCATTCACTCAACATCTACTGTTGCCAGGCGTTGGTCTAGGCCCTGGGAGTACATCTGAACAAAACAAACAACTGGAAAGTCCCTGCTTTCCTGAAACTCATATTTAATAAGCAAAATGTTGTAAACAGAACAAGATACACACATAGTTGGAATTTCTACACTTAAACACACTTTTTAAAAAATCATATATCAATGTTTTCTTCAGCTGCTTACTGTTTGCAATGCTATTCTTTTAATTATGAATTGATATTAGCTTAGATTAATTATCAATTTAATTGTGGCCTGTTGTGTGAATCCAAGGGAGGGAGGTTGCACATATGTTTGCACCAGTGGCATCTGAGGCCTATACATTTCCATTAGCTGGACTCTCAGTCATGCAGGCATTTGAGACTCAATTATGAATCATCCACATTCCAGCTATCAGCTTAGTGTAATTAGAACAGATTAACTGGTGACCAGCAGCAGTGTGATGAAAAGTCACAGATGATGGACCGGTCCCTCAATTGGATTAAAGAAAAATTAAAAACTTGGAGAAAATCACATGTTTCCATGAACATCATCAGCAACAATCCTAAAGCAGATTTAGCTAATCTCTTATCACCAAGTCCTTTTTCCTCAGAAGGAAGAAATCGATCGGGTAAGGGGACCAGAATTCTGCAAGTTCACTGAATCCTTATCAGAGAGAATCACGTGGAGGTTGAAATTCATGAGAATGCCTACTGTAATCAAAGATTTCTACTACCTGGAGTTTTACAATTATTATTATATACAAGAGTCATGAGTTTTCTGTTAGGTTGATGATTTCATTAACCATGTGCTTCCTTAGTTTCTGCTTCTCTGGTCTCTCTCTTGCCACCAGGGGAGCACTCACAGACACAGGCAGCTTGATTTCCTTCTCGCAGACAAGAGCAGGGTTTCTTTCCAAGTTTGGGCATTTTAAGATGTTGGATGCTCACCCTACTTGGGCTGAGCTCAAACAGAAAAGTGAGGGATGCTGTCCTGGTAGTAGTTAGGATGTCAGACTGACAAGTGTCACTTGGCTTTTTTCACTTTGAAATACCTGATCTTTTTCAACTATTCTGCAGTAAGTATGTACTATTTTCATTTATTTTAAAGTATTTTTAAATAAAATAAATGATTTGTTGAGGATGTTTGACTTAGTATGGTCACCATGTTAGGAAAAGAAGTGAGGTGAAATTTTAAAAAACTGTTTGCTTCCCTTTGGCTAAAAGAGGAGAAACTAAATTATCTTTTTTATTACAGAAAATTGATTAAGTGCCCATTACCCTAGGAAACATGTATAACTGGACCTTTTACTTTATGTGACTCAGAAAAGGTCTCCTCTCTTCTCAGAGCTCTGGGAAGTGTCATTTTAATTTTTATACTTCTGGAAGGGAAAGCCCAACTCCAAATCCCTTTCCTAAAATTCCCAGGTATTTTCTAGGTCGCAGAGTGGACCAGAGTGGCTCAGACCAAAGTTGGCTGGTGGGAAAGGACAGCACAGACCCCAAGGGGGCTTCCCCTGCAGTACAGGACGACGGCCACCGGTGGGCGCGCGTGAGGGAGCAGTGGCTGCAAGCCCCCACTGGCCACACTGCTAGTGTCTCCTTGTTACAAAGGCAGAACTCACCCGCCGTGAATTGAATCACCCCACATTTCTAGACCAATCCACAGGGAGAGGAGAATGCAAAAGGAAGTATAGCCAAATACTCCTCAGAAGGTGTATGAGCTACAGTCTGCTAAAATTTAACCATTAATAGGGAAAAGATAGCCATATTTGTACCCTACGCTGGTGAAATGAGTTAGTTTATTCTTATTTTCACCAGGCAAGATGAGGAGGCAATATGGCTTCAACCAAGTTCTACAGGAAGATTAGGAGCCTGGATGTTTGTTGAGAAGATTCTCAATAAAATTCTAGAGGCAAGTTTTAGTTGTGTGTCCTCTGCACTGTACATCAAACCTGCAAGTTTGAAGGACCAGTTTCCTGGGAGAAAAACTCAGAAGACCCATGGGCGGTGCAGGAAGTGATGACAAAGGGACGTGACAAATGAGCAAACATCCAGATGTGTCCCAGTGTCAGGGACTCTTTGAGCTGAGGGACTTGTTTGGAGGTAGGAGGGGAGCTGCAGCTCTTGTTTGTTTGAAAACCTTTACTCCGGACAGAAGTGGCCTTAGTTCTTTCAAAACTACTGGGAAGTTTCCACTTGCCCTGAAAGCCTTCCCAGACTAGGTGCTGCAGGGTCTGACAGGACCTCAGAGTCTTTCATCCTCTGAAACATGCTTTCCCAGGTGCCATTTAGAGCACTGGAATGAAAAACCCATCAACAAATATGTAAGCAAGAGTGAGAAGGAGGTTTGCTGGGGACAAAGAAGCCAAGTTATTCCTCACCTCCAATTTGCTTAAGGGTGCTGGATTAGTTTCTGAGGCTACCATGGGTAGCTGAAAACAGCAAAATGTGTTTGTTCACAAATCTTATGAAACAGTGCTCCATAGAGTTAAAAAAAAAAAACCTGAAACCATGCCCCATAGTGTTAATAGAAATTAGTGACTAACAGAGACCCTCAGGTTTCTGAAAGTCTGTTTCCACCCAGTTTTGAACCAGGGACCTCTGGCATGTGAGGCGAACATGATAACCACTACACTACAGAAACAAGGCTCATATGGTTTGTCTTTACAGAACAGCAGGTAAGGGAACAGTTTATTTTAAAAAACCTTCTGCCTGTAACACAACAAAACTGGTTGAAACTAGATAGAACCAACAGGGCTGACCTGCATCTGCACCGTATAGACTTGCTTGCCAATAGGTGACCTTTTGATGTCAAAGCCCCAGATTTCTCCACATTTTACACTAACTTCCCCCGGATTTGCATGTGTCCCAGGAAGAGGCATGTAGGTCAGTTGCACCTGCGCAGGAAAATGGTTATGTCACCTTTTCCCCCCTGCAGTCACTTTCCTTTCCACCTCTGACCATCCTATACTCCTCACCCATCAATGTCCCAAGTCCCCCATCTTCACGAAGGTGGGTCTGAGATTGCTCTCCTATCTCCTCAGTTGGCTGCCTCATGAATAAACTCTCTGCTGCAAACACTGACATCTTGGTGTTTGGCTTCCTATCTGTTGGGCCAAGGAAACTGGTTTGGCAACACTGGAGGCTAGAAGTTCAAAGCCAAGGTGTGAACAGGACTGTGCTTTCAAAATTTTAGGGAAGAATCCTTCCTTGCCTCTTCCTTGCCTCTGGGGGTCATCAGCAGCCCTTGGTCCTCCTTGGCCTGGAGATGCCCCACTCCAGTCTCTACCCCTGTTTTACACAGTATTCTTCCCTGTCAGCATTTCAGATCTTTCTCCTTATAAGGACACTAATCACTGGAGTAGGGCCCTTCCTAATCTAACATGACCTAATTTTAACTAATTACATCTGCAAGACCGTACTTCTGGAGGGTGGACTTCTGAAACGAGATCTGAAGTCCTAGGTGGACATCAATTGGGGGGAACATTAGTCAATCTAGTCAACTAGGCAACCTAGTGGGGCCTCGCTGGTGGCTCAGGCGGTAAAAGAATCTGCCTGCAATGCAGGAGACCCAGGTTCCATCCCTGGGTTGGGAAGATCCTGTGAAGAAGAGAATGGCTACCCACTCCAGTTTTCTTGCTTGGAGAATTCCATGGACAGAGGAGCCTCATGGGTTATAGTCCACAGGATCACAAAGAGTCAGACATAACTGTGTGACTAACACTAGTCAACCTAGTATAGGAGCTTCACCTCCTTTGACTCGATTTGCTTCTCCTGATGTTCTTAATATGAAGAAGTATCAAGGTAAAAAGAGGACTTCTCTCTTTTAATTGAAAGAAAACAATGTTTAATAATCTATTGCTACAAATATATGATTTAAATTTAGAATTCATAACAAATTATATTTGTTTCCAACCTCAAAGCTAGACATTTCCATGTCTATTAACTAGACATGGAAAGATATGAATATTAAATAAAAAACTTAACTTTTTTACTCTGCCCTCTACATATAAAAGAGGATTTCATATGACTTGGATTAGCACACAGCTGACAGGAGATTTTTTAATTTATTTTAAAAATAAACTTTTTCACTAGATGGGGTCATTCAAGGATAAAGATTACCCCTCATGAGGTTGAAATCCACTAATATATCTTGTATGATTTCCAAACCAGCTGTTGACAACATTCTTAATATAGGAAGGAATATAATTACAAACAGCTCTTCTTCAAATCTGCCTTTATATGTTCCTTTCAGCAAGTTCCCTCTAGAATATCATGATTTACATCCATCTCCCATCCCCAACCGCAGTCTCCTCCTTGTTGACAATGGTCTCTGGGACTCTGGGAAACTGAAAGGAGAAAATCCACACAAAATTATTGCTGACCTCTTTCTGTGGCATTCTTTAGAAAGAACCTTCCTAAACATCTAAATCTGTATAAAGAATGAATCCAGAGGAAATAACAAATACTAGTTAATACATTAATGGTAGAAAGTATTATCTCCTCAAAGTGTAGAGACAAGGCAATCCACATACAACTATTGCCTTTGTATCAGACATATAAGCTGAAACACAAGGGTCATAAGCTATGAAACTATCTAGTCAGTGATGAGAGAAAAATAAAGGTGTGCTTCCAAAAAATAGGCAGTGAAAGCCAAGTGAAGTAAGAATTTATTTATGCTTATTTATAAAAATAAATGATTTAATACAAATGTAGTTATATTAAACAGAATATACTTACGGCTGTGTTTCACAGATCTGTCCATGTTTGTTTCAATGCTTTGTTGCTTTGCCTAAGGTAGCCTGGTGAGAAACAGTGCACGTCTGTATTGGATTCAAGAAGAATTTATAAACATCATCTACACCCACAAGCCTCAACAAACTCTGAAGTCATACAAATGCCCCACGATCTAAAGAAGAACAGAAGCACAGAGAAATTTGTGAGGAAATGTGCAGTAAGCAAAACTGGTTACTGAATGTCTTCAATAGAAAATTATGCATTGTTCAGAGCACAGTCTTCTAGGTTATCTGATTTAAGCCTATCATTGCCTTGAAGCTATTTTACAACTCTTATAAGTTGTAGAAAACTGATAATGAGGTAAAATAATTGCTTACTGACAATTCTTGTTAATCCATATGAAATAAATTCTCACCAATGTGGTTTGGTTGACTTCCTTTCCCCACGAAGGAATAGCATTTTGAAACCACTTGCAAATCCATTTCAGTATTCCTGATTTATAAATGCGTTTGTTCTTTGGATTATCTTTTGAATTAGCTGTAATAGCTTTTCCAGTTCCCGCATTTAATTAATGAGTTAAATAAAATCTTTGACATTTGTTCACTTCATTTACATATGAGTCATATTACTTTAAAAAATTACTCTTTATAGATTTATGGAACAAAACGTGCCACTACTTTCAGACTGAAGTCTTCAATTTTTACTGAAAATTAAATCTAGCCATTAGATTAAATTTAAGTGAATTTATATATTCCTGTTACATACTCCTGGAATAGGGCTCTCATATGAAAGTATTAATCGCTGCATATATGGACTGACAGTTCAAGGTTATTAAATGCACTGTTTTTCCACAGTATCCTCATTTTTTAGGACTTCTGTCTGGAAAGCTTTCTAGAACAGCTCTTCTCCTGACCTAAGGAAAAACTTGGATACAGCCATAAGAAATGTGAATTCATTTGGCTTGCTTTGTGAATTATCACATACATCAAAGCTAAGATTGACAGCATTATTCTAAAAATAACTAATAGCTTAATGACAATGCAATGGCTACTACATTCAAACAACCTGACAATTTACATTGTAAGTAAATCACTGGACAGGGATGTGAGCTGCTCAGTTCTTTACCTAGAGGATGAGGACTAAAGTTCTACAAGACCAAAGTTCTAATTTCAGGTAATCCCTCATCCCCAGGGGCTTCCCTGGTGACTCAGACGGTGATGCAGGAGATCTGCCTGCAATGCAGAAGATCTGGGTTTGATCCCTGGGTCCCAAAGATCCCCTGGAAAAGGGAATGGCAACCCACTCCAGTATTCTTGCCTGGAGAATTCCATGGACTAGAGGAACCTGGCAGGCTATATTCCATGGGGGCCAGAAAGAGTCAGACACAACTAAAGAGCTAACATTTTCACTTTCCTCATCCCCATATACTCAGGCCCTGGACAAAGTTGAGAAGAAATTAGAGTATGCCTTTGCTATATTTTAGTTGTCAATTTCTGCCAAACCATTTCGACTACCTCAACAGTCAATACCCTCTAACCTGGTCAAGCAAGCCAAATGAATTCATATTTGCTATGGCTGTATCCCAGTTTTTCCTTAGCTCTGGAGCAGAGATGGTCTAGAAAACTTTGCAGGTAGAAGTCATAAAAAATGAGGAAACTGTGGAAAAACAGTGCATATAATAATCTGCTGTCAGGAGAAGATTTTGAATAACTCTTTCACATTAAAATATCATAATCTTACCTTTCCCAAGAGGAGTTTTATTTTAAAAGTGAATTACAACCCCTGAGTTTACAGTCAACTGATCTTTGACAAACAGCAAAGGCAATAAATTGAGAAAGGGTAGTCTTTTCAGAAAATGGTGCTAAATAGGATATGCACATGCAAAATGCGAATCTAGATACAGACCTTAGAGTTCTCACAAAAATTAACTTAAAATGGGTCAAGATCTAAATGTAAAATGAAAACTACAAAACTCCTAGAAGATAACATAGGAGAAAAATCTGTGACAACTCAATTTTAAAAATGGGCAAGAGACCTGAACAGACATTTCACCAGAGAAGACAGCAATGGTACATAATAATATGAAAATATGCTCAACATTGTATAGTATCAGGGAAATACAAATTAAAACAATAATGAGATGCCACTCCACACTTATTAGAATTTAAAGTCCAAAACAGTGATAACACCAAGTGCAGTTGGAAGTCTCATTCATTGCTGGTAAGAAAGCAAAATGATAAGTCATTTTGGAAGATAGCTTAGCAGTGTTTTATAGGCTAAATATACCATATAACCTGGCAATTACACTTCTAGATATTTATTCAAAAAAGTTGAAAATATGTCCACATGAAAACCTGCACACAAAAGCTTATAGAATCTTTATATTCATAATTGCCAAAAACCTGGAAACAACCAAGTGTCCTTCAATAAGTGAGTGGATAAACCGTGGTATATCCATACAATGGAATATTCAGTGATAAGAAGAAATAAGCTTTTAAGCCATAGAAATAAGCTATCAAGGCATATGGATAAATCTTACATGCACACTGCTAAGCTTCAGAAGCCAATCAGAAAAGGATATATACAATATAATCACAACTATATGACATTTTGGAAAAGGCAATACTGTGGAGACAGTGAAAAGAACAGTGGTTGAGAGGAGTTTAGCGACAGGGAGGAATAAATAACTGGAGCACAGAAGATTTTTAGGGTGGCCAGACTATTCTGTTTAATACTGCAATGGTGGTTACCTTTGTATTTGCCACAACCCAGAGAACTGTTCAGACATGAACCCTATTATAAACTATGTTGTTTAGTCGCCAAGTTGTGTCCAACTCTTTTTTGACCCCATAGACTGTAGCCCACTAGGCTACTCTGTCCATGGGATTTCCCAGCAAGAATACTGGAGTAGGTTGCTATTTCCTACTCCAGGGGATCTTCCTGACCCAGGGATCGAACCCAAGTCTCCTGTATTGCAGGTGTATTCTTTACTACTGAGCCAACACAACAGAGAAGCCCCATTATAAACTACAGACTTAAGTAAAAATAATAGATCAGTATTGGCTCATCAGTTACAAAGAATGTATCACACTAATGCAAGATGTTAATAGTAGGAAAAATCATGTGCAGAGCTGGAATGAGAATGGGTATATTTTGTGTGCAGTTTTTCTGCAAACCGAAAGTTTCTCTATAAACGAAACCTATTAAAAGAGAAATTCAAGCTGAGTAAAATGTGAATTATACTAGCTGTTCAAAAGTGTGAATCACTAGTTGTGAAATACTGACAGATGTTTTGGAACAAGCAATCCCCCATACATTGCTTCATTCGCATGAAATAGAAGCAAGCATTCCTCCTATCAGTAATGGGAACTTCCTGAGTAATGGGACCATAGAGCAATGTTACTCCCTTCTTTCCTCTCTTCTGCTTATGTCCCAGATTCATTGACGGGCAAATATTAGCATTGATTCATAAATCCTTACACATTTTGCCACACTTTTTGCAAATAAAAGTTACTATCACTTGCATTCCAAACTCAAAACCCAGATAAAAACTCTTCCTATTCCTCCAAGCTCACCAATCCTTTGTGTCCAACACAGTCGGCATTCTATTCCACCACTCTTCATTCTCCATTATAATATGTACTCTAGGAACATTTTCTAGCTCTGTCCTTTTGGTTGTTGTTGTTGATTTGCTAAGTCATGTCCAACTCTTTGCAACCCCATGGACTGCAGCACACCAGACTTCTCTGTCCTCCACTATCTCCCAGACTTTGCTCAAATACATATCCACTGAGTCGGTGATCCTACCTAACCATCCCATCCTCTGCTGATCCCCTCTCCTTTTGCCTTCAATCTTTCCCAGCATCAGGGCCTTTTCCAATAACTTGGCTCTTTGCATCAGGTGGCCAAAGTATTAGAGCTTCAGCTTCAACATCAGTCCTTCCAACAAATACTCAGGACTGATTGCCTTTAGGATTGACTGGTTTGATATCTTGCAGCCCAAGAAACTCTCAAGAATCTTCTCAAGTACCACAATTTGAAAGCATCAATTCTTTGGTGCTTAGACTTCTTTACGGTCCAACTCTCACATCCATACGTGACTACTGGAAAAACCATAGCTTTGACTATATGGACGATCGTTGGCAAAGTGATGTCTCTGCTTTCTAATATGCTGTATAGGTTTATGATAGCTTTTCTTCCAAGAAGCAAATGTCTTTTAGTTTTGTGACTGCAAACACCATATTGATTGATTTTGAAGACTAAGAAAATAAAAGCTGTCACTGCTTCCAGTTTTCCCCCTTCTGTTTGCCATGAAGTGATGGGACTGGATGCCATGATCTTCATTTTTTGAATGTTGAGTGTTAAGTCAGCTTTTTCACTCTTCTCTTTCACCCTCATCAAGAGGCTCTTTAGTTCCTCTTCACTTTCTGCCATTAGAGTGGTTGTTGCTTTTGTATATATTTTGTGTATATCTTTTTGGTTATTGCTCTGTATACTTGCCACTTGCCAACAAGACTTAGAACTACTGAGGTCAAATCGTTCAAAGACACAAATAGAATTTGTTTTTCATCACAGATTCAAATACCACACAAAGGTTATGAACAAGATGATTACCCCACTTTACATACATTAAGAAATTAGAGATTTTAATCTAGGTAAAAAAGTTTTAAAACCCATATCCTTTCAAGCACACTGTCCATACATCTTCCACTGGATTCTCAAATTAACTAATGAGTCTACTCTTAAAAATACTCACATAAAACTATCCAGAGATTTGAGGTTAGTAGAATTTATAAGGGCTCTAAGTGTTTAACACATTAGAATTCTTAGATACTAGTCACATGGTTTACCTTGCTATTTAAATAAAAATAGGAAATCTGTGAATTAAAATTATTCAACTGCTATCAATAGCTTAAGTTAGAAGAAATCTGTCAATACTCTATCTGATAATAATCTTTATATAATAGTTATTATCTATTACTATTTAGACACTCCAATGCTAGGAATAACCTCATTAATTTTAGCAAGCTTATTTACTTTATTAATATTCAAATACTTATGGAAGAAATACTAAAAGACTGACAGTGCTCCAATGAAGAATAGTTATCTTTATTTCTATAACAGAAATATTGAAGAATAACTCAAAGCAAATATCCTAGAACACAACTCTTATTTCCAACGAAAACCATGTTTATTGAATGTGCACCAAGTATAAACCACTATGAGGCATAGAAGGATAAGGAAAATATGGTTAGACATAATGCCATCTGAAATGAACTTTGAAGAGTATAAATGGGAGGAAATTCATTTTAAATGAGAAAGAAGCATTAAGTTGACTGAATTATTTTTTTTTTAAGCAGAGCTGAATATCCACATTGATCATTGTATATGACCAATATATTTTGACCAGACTAATGAAATGGAAAAACTTGAAAAATAGGATGAAGAAAAGAAAAGAAAAAAACAGCTTGAATGTCAAGGATTTCCTTAGACAATGAGAATCACTGAAGGTTTCTGAGAGCCTGATCAGGACTGCCATTTTGACGATTCAGAAACAGATATGCAGGATATATTTTAAGGGGGAGGAACTTAGTGAAGTAAATATACTACTGAAATAGTTTAGGAAGGAAGGAACTTTTGTGTAGTGATAGCACTTCTTATAAGTGTTAAGACCCAAGTCTAGAATAACTGCACCCTACATCACTAGAGCAAACAACTAGGACAGATCAAAAGTAACGAAGGACAATACCCCTGCAAACAACAGTTTAACCAACAAGAAGAGATGGTGGAGTACCCATTGTCAGGCTGGATTTGTCTAAAAACTGGTGGTTAGGGACGTCTCTGGTGGTCCAGAGGCTAAGACTCTATGCTCTTAATGTAGGGGACCTGGGTTCGATCCCTGGTCAGGAAACTAGATCCCACATGCTGCAACTAAAAAGACTGAAGATCCTATGTACCAAAACTAAGAGTGGTGCAGCCAAATAAATATTTTTTAAAACACTGGTGGTTAAAATGTCTTATAAAAAATATCTTATAAAGATTTCCGCTTCCAATAAATGCAAACTAAAATTCAGATCAACCCTCCCCACAAAGAACAATTAGAAAATGCTGGGGAAAACTCTAGTTTAAGGCATCAGAGAGGTAATGGTGCAGTAAAAAAAATACTACAGGTTCAAGATCCAGTACAAGGAAGAAACAAAAAAAAAGTTTACCCTGGGATTTGGGGCTATTTTTCCTTTAGGAATATTTGCCATTTCTGGAAGAGGAAACTCAAAGAGAAACTGGGACAGAGCTTTCCTTATGCTTAGGGATCCAGGACATGGGTCAGCAAAATTCTACAAATAATGAGTAATTTTGGCTTTGAGGGTCACACAGTCTCCTGCAACTATTCAATTCTGCAATTTTAGCTCAGAAGTAGCTTAGGCAATAGGTGAACAAATGGACACGACTGTGTTCCAATGAAACTTTTATTTCCCAAAAACCAAGTGGTAGGCTAGATTTGGCCTGTAGGTTATTGCTCACCTAATCATTGGATTCGAAAGTAAAAACTGAACTCCACAGCTCTTTTAGGAAGGGAAGCGCTGGCAAGTGCCTTTTACTTTGAGTTGGGTTTTGCTAGGTGAGTCAGATACAGGGGGTGCTCTCCCAAGGGTTCAAACCCTTGCTCTATATCAACTGAAGCCCTGAGTTGATTAGGCTGATTAGTGCCCCTAGCCCGACCAGAAGCAAATTTAAATTCTGTCTGGAGTAAGATAACATTATCTAGAGCCTTAAATATTTTCATATAAAATATTCAGCTCTGAAAACAAAACAAAACAAAACAGGTATGTGAGAACAAGACTTTATCTTAAAAATGAAGAGAAACAACAGACAGTAGAAACAAACTGACGATACAGATAATGGGCTTTAAAATATTTATGCTTAATTTGCTTAAGAAATCAGTGAAAAAATTAATAATGTTGAAAGAAAACTAAAAATTCTAAGGAAGAACCAAATGGAAATTTTAGAACTGAAAAATACAAAACCTGATATTGGCAACTCTACGGTTGGATTTCACAGATAATTAAATACAGCCAAAAGGAGAAATAGTCAGTTAGAAGATATATCACAAGAGAACATTAAGAACGAAGGGAACAAAAGAGTAGTAAAGAATATGACACACACAGTGGATAAAAGAGAAGATACACATAATTGGAGGTACAGTTATAGGGAAAAGAGAAAGCAGGCCAAAACACAATATGCAGAGGAATATGATTGAGAAAGTTTTGAAAGTCATGAAAGATACCAAGTCACAGACTTAAACTACTTTATTTAGAAGGGATGCCAGCCGTTACTATATGCTTCAATGACTCTACTCCAGACTTGTGCATATATACAGAGATGGAACTGCATTCACTGTGTAAGTTGACATTTTGCTCCTCTTTTACGACCCTGAATTTGTCCTTACAAAACCTACACATCTGGCTTAACGCCCAATGAGATTGTTATGCTCCAGGAACACTGGGGCTAGGAAACAACTGTGTCCAATTCTGTAGCCTGAACCCACAGAAGGGCAGAAAGAGGACAGTCATAGGAGAGATTAGCAAGAGGTCCAAGGGATGGAGGAAAATGGAACTTGCCTAAGTAGGGTTTGTTATCACTTTACATGTCCCATTAAAAGCACCACAGCCTCCAAGGATGACCTATGCTGTGAAAACCACTTCTTTCCCCTTTGAAATCATTCTTCCTTCCTGCGGCTAACAACAGGTATTTGCACGTCTCTGGAGATTAGTATGTCCTACAGGCTTATTAAATGCAAAAGTCTAATAAGACAACATGCCTGCTCTCAAAGAGTTCAAATTCTGATGAGCTCTTCATGCTGTTCAGAAACAACGGCATACAAGATTTGTTTCAAGAAGGGTGAAATCAAGAGCTTCACATCAAGTGTGGACTCACGGAACACAGGTGGGAGCACCACAAAGGACAATGCTCACCCCAGAAGGAAGAGAAAGAAAAGCACAAAGGAAGTCTGATACGCCATCACATTGTTGTCTGTGAAACGTTACTCCATCTTCCCCAAAGTATTAACATACATTCGATAATCAATTAAAACCTGAGGTTATGACAGAATGCTGTTTTTCAACTCTAGGTAGAGAACTCTTACTGACAGATCTTGGGCTATTTCCAGTCTTTGATTATCATGGATAAAACCACTGTGAACATTCACTTACAAGTCTCTTTTTAGATGAATGTTTGTATTAATCTCAAGTAAACATCTAGACTGGAATTTCCAGGTCACAGGGTAGGGTAGGCGTATGTTTCATTAAAACTTCTATTATAAAGGCATCTATGGAGATTGTGAAGTGAGACTGTGTTTAAGTAAAAACAGATGGTTGAAATGGGAAGTTGTTTTTTCTTTTTGTGATCACACTGAATTTATCAGGGAGAGAAGTTTTACTTGAATATTGAAGAAATCTTTGTCACAATTTCAGTCCTCAAATGGGAATCTCCACTAAATCAAGGAGACCATCTTAACTGACATGGTGTTCGAGTGCTGCTTATTTGTAAATGATTTGCTCTACTGGATCCACATGCCATCATTTTACACCAACACTAAGAGCATATTTACTTCTCTTTTAAACTGAGTCCTCTGTATTTCTACACAGAAAGACTGGCTTGTTGGGAAACTGGCCTAAAAAGGAAGCTCAAAGTACTGGCAAAATCACTGGGATGAACCCCATCAAAAGCTTTTGCTTAAAAAAAAAAAAAAAAAAGCCTTTGCTGACTCCATTGAAACTTTTTAAAAGCAGAACAAAATAATCATGTTTTCTTATAAAGCAGAAGACTCTTCATTAATAACCTTGGAAACACTCAAGGACTTTATCTATTCTGTTTTCACTTCCACGTCATTTGCTTATAACCTATGGAGTCATAATGCATGCTTCTTTTTCCTGTTAACTGAATTAGATGCCTCATTAAAAACTCTTGACAGCAATGCCAAGTTAGCTGGACTAGAAACAGACGCTGCTAATCCAAATGTTAACCAGCAGGCAACATTAAGGCACATAGGACTTAGAACAAGGACCCAGGGAGCCATCAATCTGAGATGTTGAGACCTCTGCAGAGCAATTTTTTAACAAGGTCTTATTTGTGTCTGTTTCAGTAAGGTTTTATCTCTGATTAGAAGGGAGGAAATAAAAAAGATTTACCTTGCCAATCTTTCAGCAATATAAAAAACTGAAATCTGATTTTGTCTGTTGGAAAAGTAGAGAGAAGACTCTTGATTCAAATAAGAATTTTAGAAATTCAAAGTAGAGATACAGAGTTCTATGAGCTGAAATGCATAGCCATGCCCTTGTATTTATGCCTTCAGAAAATCTCAGTGCCCTTCAAGGAAAAGGCCTGACAAAACGCTTTTCAATGACTGAAAAGAAACTCTCAGACAGACATAGAAGGCAGAAGTGCTCCTGTTCTAGTAAGATTTTTTTCTTGCATAAAGGAAACTTTGAGTCAAGCCAGCATATTCTTGTCATTGAGAATTCAGAGTCTGAAATTTCAAATACATTTTTATATCAACATTAGGCACTTGGTAGACATAAATCTTTTATAAAAAATTTATTTCTCTGTTAATACAAATTCCAACATCAACAAACAATAGTCCAGTGGAAAAATACTTAGCCATTAACATTGAAAACTTTTTAAATTTAATAAATAGAACTTTGGCATTCAAAATTCTAGCTGTAAACCCTATTAAAAAACAAAAACAAAAAACAACCCCTTTACAAAAAAAGAGGCAAGGATAATAATCAGAAGGCATAAGCCAACCAGTGGCTTCACATTCTTTTTACAATAACTATATTTCAATTAAGTCATGACTATTGTATTTACACATGAGGTATTCTGGGTGGTTCAAAAACTGAACCTAGTTTATAAAAACCACCAGTCATAGTGACTGATGATAGACTCTGCTGTGCTTTTAATGTAGCCACCTAGCACCTTACTACTTCTTGCCATCACGCCAACGTGATGCTGAATTTTATGTTTATGTATTTAAATAACTATTTATACATATATATACACACACATACACACAAATGAATACATTCCAAAGGAGTTTCCTGCTCACTAAACAGGGAAAAGGTTGGACTCCAAAGACATAATATCTGATAACTCCCTTTATGTTTATTAAGGTATCTACTTAGTAACGAAAAACTGCTCCTTGCTTTAAACAAAAATCCTTAATCAAGTCTATTTACAGAAGAACAAGGTGCAATAATCATCAACATTCTTACAGCTCATGTAAATAGAAATGAATGCTTACTGCAGGCAAAAAGGCACAAAAGGTTCTTCATGTATGCAGTTGCAACAGTGTTGTTAATGACATTGATTTGAAACTACATTCTTAATATACTCAATGCTTCTTTTAAATAAGATAGAAATCCAAATATCCAAAACTTTTCCCTCTTCATGATTAAATGCAGGTTATTATTATACAGCAACTTCCAGCATGACATTTTGGGGTGAAGCTAGAAATTTTCTGTTTTGTGAACACTGGAGTTTTCTGTTTTGTGAACACTGGAAAAAAAACTGTCAAAAATGGAAACAAAATGAATTAACTTTGGCTCTGAGACCTCTAGCTACTGGCAGTTTCAAATGACATTGTCTGAGTTAAGCATGGTTATGAGAATTGCTTATTTCTGTAATTACGTATCTACAGTGACACAAAGCTGCATAAGTGAATGCCAAAATCCAAAGATGTGTCTGAGCTGAATTATGTGATGTAAAAATATAGTCCAAGTTCTCAGCTACTATATTATTCAATGAACTATTACTGATACTGAAAGAACATTCTCCTAATAAAGTAGTTCCTTTAAAAAATGCCATCTAAGAGAATCCTATTAATAAGTCTTGAACTATGGCAAAATTTATAATCTTATTAGTCATTCATTATTGTACATTATTGTGGAAATGTACAATATCCATTTTAGCAACACTTTCCAGCCCTTGAAATTGTCTCTAACCAGCTACTGAAAGAAGTCTAATTTAGCTTAATAAATTGTCATGACTAAAACAAATGTCACTAAAATAAAATATGGTTAACATTAAATACTGACTCCTATTTCAAACACAAAAAGGGGTCATACTTATTTAAAAAAAAAAAAAACAAACTCGGGCATGGCTTACCTAAGTCAATACTTAAGCAAATTTCAAATACTTACTTTAAAACTTAGGTTAATTTTCACCTCAGACAGATAATCACTGTAATAACTCCTAAGAATATCCTACTTTAAACTAGGACATGACTCTATAGAGTTTCTACTTGTCCACCTTACCTAGTCTAACAGTAAAATCTTTGTTTTTAAAGATATATCATTATTCTTACTAGTCTAACATAAAAGGTTGTCTTGGAGAGGGGAATTTTCTGAAAAATCAAAATTAAATACTGACATTTTAGACTACTAATAGCTTTATTCCCCCCAAAATTCCCTCCAAGGCTGTCTGCTTATTATCTAGGCCCCTTTACAAAACCCAGCCTCAAAGAGATTAACAGTCTGTAATTCAAGGCTATATTTAAATTATTACATCTTAATTCTCCTTTTCATGGAGAGGATACATTTTAGAAACTGAAATATATCAGCAATAGTTAGTTAATTTTCTGTTAGGTTAAAATTTTTTACCCCAAGATACGTGAATTAAGTCAAATTTTTTGAGTTTTAGAAAACTAACTTATTTTTTAAAAATATAAATTATTTTATCACAATAAAGGCGGAAAACAAAGTATCTACAGTGGTCAAAACAAATGACCAAAAGTTTGTTTAAACAACACTAATAACCATAAAACTCCCAAACATATACATTTTAGTAAGAACCTAGTGATCCAAATCAGTGATTATTTGCCCATTATCACTATTATTTTAGGGTACCTTTACTTTCAAAATTGTGGAGGTTGAGGGTGGGGGGAGGGGATTCTATTCAAAGAGAATGTAAAAATGTGTGCTACACTTGTGGATTATCTATTTTAGATGCTAATTATCTACTTTACTATAAATGACCATTTTTACAGATACTAATTTTTACAAGGCAGAATTCTTTGTATCAGATTTTTGGTACAAATATACTACTCCTTGATTGTCTTCAAACCACCAACACTCAAAAACAGATGAACATCTTAGAAAGCCAAATTCTTGCTAGTGACCAAGTCCCTCCTTTTTAGCTTAAGGACCATGGGAAGCAGAATCCCTACAATGCACTGATTTCTTAGTGTCCAGATCCTAAGACATAAAATGGCAGGGAGGACTCAGGCACTGAACAGAAGGAAAGGCTGATGTCCTTACAGTGTATTATAACTGATTGCTGAAAGCTAACTATTGAATAACTATTCAGAACTGCATGTAAGTCAAATTCTGAGCTGAATGTCTTCCTGGGTAGTTTCTTTGAAGGTCTATCCCAAATATGTTTTCACTGCTGAAATTATTCAGAAGCATATTTTCCTGGGAGCAGCCTTTATACCATTAATAAAAGTCTGGCAAGAAAACAGACATGTGATCTGCTCTTGCCCCAAACAATATTCTCCAGCTTGATTAACATCCCTTGTTCCTTCTACCTATTATTTGTCTTGACCTAAATGAGACTTGGGGCTGTATCAAGAGATAAATTAAAACCAATGTGTAACGGACAATGATTGCCACAACTAAGTACATTCAAAAGAATGTACTAAATGCTCTGAAGGTAATAAAATACATACTCCTTCCAAGATACAACTAAAATAGGGAAATACTCATTTGGAAGTTTAAATGACTGCATATCTACTAAAAAATATCAGTTGCACTTCATAGTGATATTCTATACCCCAGAAGAACAACTAATGTGGGCAAGTTTATATTCTATGAAGAACCCTGTTTTTAATGTACTTTACCTAATAAGAGGAATTTCAGTATCACTTAGGTTTAGACTTTGTTTATGCTAGTGATAATTCAGATATAAAGAATACAGGCTGATTTTTTCTTAAAGTGGTTTCAACTTTAAAACAGATACAAAACTGTTAAAAATGTAAACATTTGAGATTTGGATAAATAAGTTATTGTTCCAGAGTCATTTTGTTCATTTTACAATAATGATCTGAGGCCTTAGGTTTGCATTAATTATATATGGCTTTGTTTACACTGATATATATATATAATCTATAAATAAAAATTGTAAATAGTAAGGGACATGTTAAAATTAGTTCAGATTATGTTAAATCACCTTGTAATACATAAATTACAATACTAATGGGAATAACCATCACATCGGTATTTCACAACTCTTAGACGATTCACAATCACTCTGGAAAAATAGCTGACCTATCTACAGTACGAAAATCAACCCAACCCGACAACCTCACCATCTCAGCACAGTGATCATTCAAAACACAAAAGGTTTTACTGTTGTACTGCTGTTACAACACTTGCCTGGTGTGGGAACTCTTGCTAAGCCAACCCTTGAAAACCCCAAGTACAACACAAGCTTCTCCATGAGAAAAAAAAAAAGAAGCACAAGAATATAGTGTGTGCCTTTCTCAGAAGCTTTGCTTTGATCTTAGAAATCCTTATAATTTTGTAAATAAGTACACATGCACACACATACACACACACACAATTATGTGATTAAAAGAAATCCTATCCCTTTATCTGAAGGGCACTCTTCACAGCTTGGTCCTACAATCAGTAGTTTGAGAATACAGATTTGTTTTTTTTTTTACATTTTATCATATTTTTCAAATGGCAATTTAATTTTTTTTTGCCTGATTAGAGAAGCCCCTTCGAAACTTTCTCACATCCCAATTCTTCTGCAACAGAACAAATCCACAGAAAAAAAACCTATGCAGCAAGACACATGTCACTTGCAACTTTCTATCACGGCTCCTGAAAAGAAGCATGAAGAACTTCACTCAGCAGCACTCGCAGCGGGCCGTTACTGCCATGGGACCGGCGCTGGTCACTGGGTGACACAGTTGTCTCCCATGTCCTGAGCATAGCGGTCTGATATTGTGGTCCGCAACTCATCTATGTCCCTCCGTAACTGGCATACATCTGACAGCTTTTTAGTGAGTGTTTCTGGGCTGTGGTCATTCTCAGTTTCCTCAGCTGAACAGTTCATTGCTGTGGATATAGAACATGGAGAAAATTTCACTTTTTTTGGTAACAAAGGCATTGTAGGATGTTCAGCCTAATTATCATTGGAAATATAATGCTGTACACTCAATACAGGTCAAACTCAGGTTTAAATTTTGCATTACAGTAAATGGATCTTATCTACTTGGTCCTTTTAAAATTTTGCTAGTGAAAATGCATAAATTCATACAGTGATACACACAAATTCAACAGGTTTAATGGATGACAATATTCCCAGACTAAAAAGGAACATGCTAACAGCTCTCTTCAAACCCAACTAGAGACAAAAATCTGAAAATCTTTTGGGTGGTAAGGGGCACTATCTTATATTTTTACAGACTGCAAAGTATTAAGAATTGAGTGTGTGTGTGTGTGTGTGTGTGTGTGTGTGTATGTATGCTGGGATTCCAAACATTTGAATTCCAAACAACTGAGTCAGGCTGAGAGCCAACTGCTCAATGGCTAAATCAATGAGGGTAAGGGCTGAGTTCAAAATCATATAACATATTATTTTAACAAATGTTAATTTAACTGTTTTATTGTTCATGATCCATGATCTGGACACTGTACTGAGTGCTGAGGTCAGCAAAATAATCCAGCTAGTGGCTCATTCTTAATGATTTACGTACATTTCATAAACAAGCAAATTCAGTCAGGTGTCATAGGTAACCTCCCACTACACAAAGGCTACAGCCACATAAGGAAGAGAATAAGATGGCCTAACTGGAGAGGGGACAGGTTCTCTGAAGAGGCCAAGGATGCAGAACGAACACAGATATACAGATACAGAAAACAAAACAGTCTGATATAAATTGAGAAACATCAAGAAAATCAGTAACCAGCTCTAAAATGGTAGAGCATAAATTATGAGACAGAGCAGTGTCAAGAAATGAGACTTGAGAGGCAGGTGGGAACTACCTTTATGTCTATTCTAAGGGGTGTCTGAGGAAATCTGAACTACGGGTTAAACGATGGCTCTGGCAGCAACATAAAAGATGGATTAGGGGGCTCTCCGGAACCTGAGAGTTCTCTGGAAGGAGACAGTGAGCGAGGGAGCGGGCAAGCTCCCAGGAGGAGTGGGTGTAGGGAGGGAGAGAGAGAAGGCAGCAGTGGCAGCGCTGGGAACAGCAGATTCCGACCGGAGCCACACCAAGGGGAGCTCGTGGCTGCGACTTGCCACCCTAAGCACTCTCCCAGGTCCGGCCCGCCTAGGGAGGACTTCTGTCTCCTGGCCCAACCTTGTCGAGCAAGCTGGGACCTACGAGTGGAAAGGTGACCAAGCCCAAAGAGGAGAGAGATGATTCTAAGGAGATCCAGCCCTGAGCCTCTGGAATGGGAGCACTGACTCCAAGACCCTAAACAGCCAGAGGACTAACCCTGGGAGTATCAAATAGTGAGAACTCACACAAGGGAAACCACTTGAATACAAGACCCCGCATCACCCAACCACCAGTAGCACCCTGTGCAGACACCTCAACTAAACAACAAACAAAACAAAAATACAAACCCCATCATCAGCAAACAGGAGGACCACCTCACTCAGCCTTGCCCATCAGAGGAAAAACAAACAAACAAACACTCACACAAATATCACCCTATAGAAGCTTACACTAACCACTGGACCAATCTTAGGAGGGCAGAAACCAAAAGAAAGAAAGAATTCAACCTTGAAGCCTGGGAAAAGGAGACCTCAAACACAGTAAGTTAAAAAAAAAAAAAATGAAAAGGCAGAGAAATACTACACAAATGAAGAAACAAACTAGAAACACAGAAGTCCAAATAAATGAAGAGGAAATAGGCAAACTATCTGAAAAAGAATTCAGAATAATGATATAAAGATGATCAAAAACCTTGAAAACAAAATGGAGAAAATGCAACAAGAATCAATTAACAAAGACCTAGAAGAATTAAAGAATAAACATACAGAGAAAAACAACACAATTACTAAAATTAAAAATACTCTAGAAGGAATCAGTAGCAGAGTATCTGAAGCAGAAGAACAAATCAGTGAGCTGGAAAACAAAACGGTGGAAATAACATCTAAAGAGCAGAATAAAATACAAAGAATGAAAAGAACTGAAGACAGTCTCAGAGATCTCTGGGACAATATCAAAAGCGCCAACATTCAAATTATAGGGATCAAGAAGAAGAGAATAAGGAAGGGTATGAGAAAATTTTTGAAGAGATTATACTTGAAAATTTCCCCAACATGGAAAAGAAAATAGTCAATCAAGTTCAAGAGGCACAAAGAGTCCCATACAGGATAAACCCAAGAAGAAACACTCTAAGACACATATTAATCAAACTAACAAAGACTAAACACAAAGAAAGAATATTAAAAGCAGCAAGGGAGAAGCAACAAGTAACATACAAGGAAATCCCATACCCTTAACAGCTCATCTTTCACCAGAAAACTCTGCAGGCCAGAAGGGAATGGAAGGATATATTTAAAGGATATATCTGAAAGGGAAAAATCTACAGCCAAGATTACAGTACCTGGCAAGGATCTCATTCAAAACTGATGGACAAACAACAAGCTTTTCAGACAAGCAAAAGTTAAGAGAATTCAGTACCACCAAACCAGCTTTACAACAAATGTTAAAAGGACTTACATAGTCAAGAAATACAAGAGAAGAAAAAAGATTTATAAAATCAACCCCAAACAATTAAGAAAATGACAATAGGAACATATATATCAATAATTACTTTAAATGTAAATGGATTAAATGCTCCAACCAAAAGACATAGACTGGCTGAACAGATACAAAAACAAGACCCAAATATATGCTGTCTACAATAAACCTACTTTGGATCTAAAGACATCTAGATTGAAAGTGAGAGGATGGAAAAATATATTCCATGCAAATGGGGAGCAGAAAAAAGCTGAAGTAGCAATCCTCATATCAGACAAAATAGACTTTACAATAAAGAAGGTTACAAGAGATAAGGAAAGACACTACATAATGATCAAGGGATCAATCCAAGAGGAAGACATAACAATTGTAAATATCTATGCACCCAACATAAGAGCACCTCAAAACATAAGACAAACACTAACAGACATAAAAGGAAAAACTGACAGTAACACACTAATAGTAGGAGACTTTAACACTCCACTCACACCAATGGATAGATCATCAAAACAGAAAATTAATAAGGAAGCACAAGTCTTTTTTTTTTGGAAGCACAAGTCTTAAATGATACATTAGATGAGATGGATCTCATTGACATCTTCAGGACATTCCATCCAAATGCAGAAGAATACACCTTCTTCTCAAGTACACATCGAACATTCGCCAGGATAGACCACATCTTGAGTCATAAATCAAACCTTTGTAAATTAAGGAAAACTGAAATTGTATCAAGCATCTTCTCTAACCACAATGCTATGAGACTAGATATCAATTACAAGAAAAAAACACTGTAAGAAAGACAAACACATGGAGATTAAACAATGTGTTTCTAAACCAACAGGTTACTGAAGAAATCAAAAGGGAAATCAAAACATTTCTAGAAACAAATGACAATGAAAACATGACAACTCTAAACCTATGGGATGCAGCAAAAGCAGTTCTAAGAGCAAAGTTTATAGCAATACAATCCTACCTCAAGAGACAAGGAACATCAAATAGACAACCTAACTTTATCTAAAAAAAACCAAAAAACCCCCCAAATTAGTAGAAGAAATCATAAAGATCCAAGCAGAAATAAATGAAAAAGAAATGAAAGAAACAATAGTAAAGACTAATAAAACTAAAAGCTGGTTCTGTGAGAAGATAAACAAAATTGACAAGCCTTTAGCCAGACTCATCAAGAAAAAAAGAGAAGACTGAACCAGGAAGAAATAGAAATTATGAAAAACCCAATTACAACAACTGAAACTGAAGCTGTGAACGAAAATTTCCCAAAAAACAAAAGCCCAGTATCAGATGGTTTCACAGGAGAATTCTATCAAACATTTAGAGAAGAGGTAATGCCTATCCTAAAACTCTCATAAAATTGCAGAGGAAGAAACACTTCCAAACTCTTTCTACGAGGCCACCATCACCCTGATACCAAAACCAGACAAAGACAAAACAAAAAAGAAAACTACAGGCCAATATCACTGATGAACATACATGTAAAAATCCTCAACAAAATTTTAGCAAACAGAATTCAGCAATACATCAAAAAGCTCATACACCACGATCAAGTTGAGTTTATTCCAGGAATGCAAGGGTTCTTCAGTGTGATACACCATATTAACAAATTTAAAGATAAAAACCATATGATCATCTCAATAGATGAAGAAAAAGCCTTTGACAAAGTTCAGCACCCATTTATGATTAAAACTCTTCAAAAAATGTGCACAGAAGGAAACTACCTCAACATAGTAAAGGCCATATATGATAAGCCCACAGCAAACATCATTTTCAATGGTGAAAAACTGAAAGCATTCCCCTAAGATCAGGAACAAGACAAGGGTGTCCACTTTCACCACTACTATTCAACACAGTTCTGGAAGTCCTAGCTACAGCAATCAGAGAATAAAAAAGAAATAAAGGAATCCAGATTGGAAAAGAAGTAAAGCTCTCACTGTTTGCAGACATGATACTGTACATAGAAAACCTTAAAGATAGTATCAGAAAATTACTAGCGCAAATCAGTGAATTTAGCAAAGTTGCAGGATACAAAATCAATACACAGAAATCACTTGCATTTCTATATACTAACAATGAAAAATCAGAAAGAGAAATGAGGGAATCAATCCCATTCACCACTGCAACAAAGAGAATTAAATATCTAGGAATAAACTTACCTAAGGGGACAAAAGAACTGTACATAGAAAATTATAAGACACTAATGAAAGAAATCAAAGATGACATAAACAGATAAAGAGATATTCCAAGTTCCTGGGTAGGAAGAATCAATATTGTGGAAATGACTATACTATCAAATGCAATCTACAGATTCAATGCAACCCCTATCAAATTGCCAATGGCATATTTCACAGAACTAGAACAAGAAATTTCACAATTCATATAGAAACACAAAAGACCCAGATAGCCAAAGCAGTCTCGAGAAAGAAGAATGGAACTGGAGGAATCAAGCTTCCTGACTTCAGATTATACTACAAAGCTACAGTCATCAAGACAGTATGGTACTGGCACAAAAACAGAAATATAGATCAATGGAAAAAGAAAGCCCAGAAATAAATCCATACACCTATGGGTACCTTATTTTTGACAAAGGAGGCAAGAATATACAATGGAACAAAGACAGCCTCTTCAATAAATGGTGCTGGGAAACCTGGACAGCTACACAGTCAAAGAATGAAATTAGAACACTTCCTAACACCATACACAAAGATAAACTCAAAACGGATTAAAGACATAAATGTAAAACCAGAAACTATAAAACTCTTAGAGGAAAACACAGGCAGAATACTCAATGACATAAATCAAGCAAGATCCTCTATGACCCACCTCCTAGAGTAATAGAAATAAAAACAAAAGTAAACAAGTGGGACCTGCTTAAACTTAAAAGCTTTTGCACAGCAAAGGAAACTATAAGCAAGGTGAAAAGACAACCCTCAGAATGGGAGATAATAATAGCAAATGAAACATCTGACAAAGGGTTAATTTCCAAAATATACAAGCAGCTCATACAACTCACTGCCAGAAAATCAAACAACCCAATCAAAAAGTGGAAAAAAGACCTAAACAGACATTTCTCCAAAGAAGACATACAGATGGCTAACAAACACATGAAAAGATGCTCAACATGGCTCATTATTAGAGAAGTGCAAATCAAAACTAGAATGAGATATCAGCTCACACTGGTCAGAATGGCTATCATCAAAAAGTCTACACACAATAAATTCTGGAAAGGGTGTGGAGAAAAGGGAATACTCTTGCACTGTTGGTGGGAATGTAAACTGATACAGTCACTATGGAAGACGTTATGGAGATTCCTTAAAAAACTAGGAATAAAACCACCACATGACCCAGCAATCCCACTCCTAGGTATATACCCTGAGGAAGTCAGGGTTGAAAAAGATACATGTATCCCACTGTTCATTACAGCACTATTTACAATAGGTAGAACATGGAAGTAACCTAGATGTCCACTGACAGATGAATGGATAAAGAAGTTGTGGTATATATACACAATAGAATATTACTCAGCCATAAAAAGGAACACATTTGAGTCAGTTTTGATGAGGTGGATGAACCTAGAACCTATTATACAGAGTGAACTGAGTCAGAAAGAGAAAGATAAATATCATATTCTAACGCATATATACAGAATCTAGAAAAATAGTACTGAAGAATTTATTTACAGGGCAGCAATGGAGAAACAGACATAGACTTATGGACATGGGGAGAGGGAAGGAGAGGGTGAGATGTCTGGGAAGAGTAACCTGGAAACTTACACTACCATATGTAAGATAGAGAGCCAACAGGAATTTGCTGTGTGGCTCAGGAAACTCAAACAGGGGCTCTGTATCAACCTAGAGGGGTGGGAGGGGGAGGGAGGGGGAGGGAGGTTCAGAAGGGAGGGGAGATGTGTGTACCTATGGTTGATTCATGCTGAGGTTTGACAGAAAACAACAAAATTCTGTAAAGCAATTATCCTTCAATAAAAAAATAAATTAAGAAAGAAAATTTTTAAAAAAGATGGATTAGGGATGGGGGGGTGGGGCACAATGGTTGACAGAGAAACCAGTCCAGATGAAGGACTATTAAAGCTTGAATTAAGGCAAGAGTACAATGGAGATGTGGCAGCCAGAATAAATGTTACAAGTAGGAAGGGGCGCACAGACATGATGAAGTTTGATTACCAGTCAGCTTGGAAAGGGGCCAGGGATTAGGCATGGGACACAGATGGGCGAATGAGAGGGTGGAGGATAAAATCTGGGTTGGGTTGATAGCTGGATAGTGGTTCTACTCATTGAGAGGAAGAACAGGTTTAGGGAGGGAAGAAAAGTAGGTTCTGATTCAGACATATTGAGTCTGCGATACCTATGAAACTGCTGGTTCTAACGTACAGGTGAGTAAAGTCAGGAGCCCAAAGGGGATGAATGTCTAGGCAGGGTGAGAAATAAATATCTTTATGGGTCAAAGGTACAGGGAAAACAGAAACCAAGTGGGTATGTACAAGATTACCTGGAAAAAGTAAACAAGAACAAAAGACCAACAATAAAAGTTTCCAGCAGGACTGTCAGTATTTAAGTGGTAGAGAATTTCACAGATTGAGGCTGAGCAGTCATAAAGGTAGAAGCAGAACCTAGAGAATGATGTCATGGAAACCACACAAGCAGAGCTTTAACATGGGTGAGGTGAACAGTGTCAACAGATAGTTGATGGGGTGATGAGATAAGGATCAAAAAAACCTCCATTGTTTTTGAGAAATTAGCTGGTTGGTCAAATTTTCACAAGGCCAGACTATAAGGTAAGGATTCTGGGGTTAAACCGTAATAGATTGGAAGGAGTATACATGGTGGCAAGATTGCTGAATCTCCTTTTTACTCATGTCAGGACTGCTCTCTTATCCTATCACTGAAAAAGTTAATAAAAGCTATATAAGTAGTGCAAAGGTAGGTTACAAATAACTGAAAGGATGGCCAGCCCTAAAATGGTAGAGAAAATGAGTCTTCTGTGTGTAAGCTTTTACTTCTTGCTCCAAGAGACGATTGCTAACTTCTAACACCCCATGATCAACCCGTCAAACTCCTCCTTTGAGATTCAAGCCAAACACCCCCATGGAGGCTTCACAGCCCCTCCCAGGTAGATTTCACTGGTTCCACACCACCCCCCACCCTGTGCTCCCACTGTCCTCTGATCACATTCCAATTATAGTACTTATCACAATGCTCTAATATTATGGTTAATGTGTGAGCAGGAACTGTGTTCAATTTATGTGCATTGTCAGCACTTTAGTGCTTGGACCATAGAAGGCATTCGATTAATGCTTACTGAGTGACTGAATACACTTAAAGTGTTTTAAAAACCAACCAAATAAAAAAATGGGCAGAAGACCTAAACAAATAATTCTCCAAAGAAGACAGAGAGATGGTCAACAGGCACATGAAAATATGCTTAGTGTTGCTAATTATCAGAGAAATGCAAATCAAAACTATAATGAGGTACCATCCCACACCAGTCAGAATGGCCATCACTAAAAAGACCACCAACAATAAATGGGGGTGGAGGAAGGGAAACCCTCCTACATTGTTGGTGGGAATATAAACTGTGCAACCACGATGTAATACAGTATGGAGGGTCCTCAAAAAACTAAATACAGAAGTGCCATGAAAAGAATACAATAACATCATTTGCAGCAACAAGGATGGACCTAGAAATTATCCTACTATACCAAATAAGAATGATTAAGACAAACACTATATGGCATCATTTATATGTGTAATCTAAAATACAACACAAATGAACTTATCTAAAAAACAGAAACAGACTCACAGACATAGAAGACAAACATCATTACCAGAGAGGAAAAGAGGAGAGGGATAAACAAGGAGTATGGGCTTCCCTGGTGGTTCAGATGGTAAAGAATCTGCCTGCCACGTGGGATGCTCAGGTTTGATCCCTGGGTTGGGAAGATCCCCTGGAGAAGGGAATGGCTACCCACTCCAGTATTCTTGCCTGGAGAATTCCATGGACAGAGGAGCCTGGCAGGCTACAGTCCGTGGGGTCACAAAGAGTCGGACACAACGGAGGGACTAATACTTTCACTTTCTTTCATGGGATTAACAGATACAAACTACTATATGCAAAATACAACAAGGTCCTACTGCATAACACAGGAACTATATTTGATATCTTATAATAACCTATAATGAAAAATAATATATATTTTATATGTATAACTGAATCTCTTTGTTGTACACCAGAAACTAACACACAATCCTGTAAATCAACTATACTTCAACTTTCTTTCAAAGTGCGTTCTATATACTCACACTCATATATGTGTTCTTACATTTACGGAAAAGAAGCTTCTGCTGACACCTCTGAGTACAGTTACATAATCAGGAGTATTATTTGGTTTTCCAAAATAACTATTATGATACAAGACTGTAGAATCTCTTTGATGAAACTGGAAATAAAACTAGTCTCCACCCAATCATATTATTAAGCAATTACTCAATACAGCATGTTGGTATAGAAACATTATGGTCTTATTCCACTTATTTCTCCTTACTGAAGTCCATTTCCTCTATATTAAAAAGAGACCAACATATCAATATTAAGATGATTTGGGGCCCTTATGTAAGTTGAGTGTTCCAGCAAAAGCAGCAGAGAAGGGACCAGACCCTAGGACAGTATTGAGGCAGCTCTCCCCATGAGAGGGCAGGAGGGAGGAACTGAGGCAGAATGGGTGGGGTTCACATGGACACAGCCAGCAGGCGTGCGTCACAAGGACAGCGGACCTGCGGGCACGAAAACTGGCTCACGGGGCAGCACTGGCACCTACAGTAGACAGCTGCCACAGAACATACACTGAAAGCTTCTAAGTGTTTTCTCTCAGATATTTTACCAGCGGACTGATGGATGGGTCATTAATTTAACACAACCGCCACATGAAAGCAAAGAGAATCATCACTTTTAGAAAAGTAATCAGAAAATCACACTTAACTACTATTCTGGTCACGTATTGAATTCTGCACAGGCAACATCTCCTAACTTATCCATATATGTGGATTTATTTTTATTCTTCCGAGTGGCAGTCCAGATCAACTATGACCCTCCTCATTTTTATAAATACAATGAGGCAAGTTTTAGCTATTAAGCAGTAACAGGCATTCAGAGCCACACACTGATTCAGAAATTTATAAATCTAAGTAGGAAGGGAGATAAAAATAAATAGGGAAAAGACAGAAGTTTATAACTCAAGAGGTATGTTTCTAATTGTTAGGCAATACAGTTAGGACAAGTCATTAGCCACTTACATCTGATTCCCAGTAATAAAGAAAGATTAGGCTCCTTGCCCTGAGCACGCTGATTAAGAATACTACACAATGCCTTCAAGTCAAGCAAACAATAGGACATTTCCTTGAACAGCTGATCAATCACACTCAAATCAAAGAGTGGCCTTTTGGAAAGGACGGTCTGCTGCCTGGACTGTTCTGATTCCTGGCCCTGATCCAATAAAGAGCAGCTCTCTTCTGTTTGTCTTTGGTTCTGCAGTGGATAAAGAAAACAAAAATCAGGCTGTCAGAACAGAGGAAAGGTACTCAAAAGCCATAAGGGTCAACATTCTCCCACCCAAGTCTATAAACAAAACAGTGAAGTCATATTACACGTACAGTAACCAAATTTAACTGCATACATGAAATAAGAAAAATAAAAAGGGAGAGAAAAAGAATTCGAATACTGGAAAGGGTTCCTCTATGCCATCTGATGTCTGAGGGTAAATCTGAGAGACGAAACCTAAATTCCAACAGACTCAGTTTCTAGGGAGTCTCCCAAGGTCTCATATTAAAAGTACCTTGGTTGTGATGTAATTTGCTACGAGATTTATCCCCAGAATAGAAAGAACTGCAAAGAAAATTGAAACCTCATCCCGTAGTTTTATTGTTAGCAGCAATAGTGATTTACCTAATCTGAAACTATTTTTTGTACATTGAGAAAAAAGTATATATGTTACAGTGTTGCTAGGAACCAATTTTTTCAGTGTTAAGAGGAAAAGAAATAAAAAGTATAAAATCAAAGATGAAGAAAAAAGCCCAAACAACTTTCAACTGTTAAATCTGAATTAGAAGTATCAGTATGAACTCATGATTTATTATGCTCAGAAAAAGCTACATTCACTTCTTCCCCAAATTACCACAATTTATTCCTCATCCTGAAAATTACTAATTAAAGGTAAGTTTGACTAAGTTTCCAGGTGGTACTGGAAATTTCAGAAAAGTCAAATAGCCTGGGTTGATGAGGAAAATACAATTTTTTATAGAAGAATGCCAGCTAATAATTGTAAAAGGAATGATATAAAAATTACTCTTTTAATTGTCTACTGATTCAGATGATGATCATTGGTGGATGCTAAAACTATCAAGGGAAAGGGTGCTGGCATACTGGATATTCACACACTTGCCTAAGTATCAACCCCACAGATCTGCTGATTGCAGAGGCTAGTGTTACAGTGGAAAGAATCAGTCTGTCACCACCTCAATCCAGTGAGACTGGTATTTGTGACACTTACAGTGGGATAAGCAAACACATATAATTTGATGATGTGAAAAATACTTACAAAGTATTCATGCCAAAAAATGTTTGCAATGAGTCTAATATCCTGAGCTTTAACTTCTAGCTTACAAGAAATACAGGGGTCGAGAATAAGATAAACGACACCATGAGGAAGCAATCAGACAAATCCAGTTATAACAAATCCGAGTCTATAAGACAAAAGGCCTGATTTTGTTAAGGAGAAGAAAAGAACTTTAGGTTTAAAAAGCAAAATGAAACACAACACACAGTCTGGATTTGAATACTGGTTTTAATATTTGGGGAAGAAAGGCGGAAATTTTTCTAAGACAGGTAATACCAAACATCAAGGAAAATTATTATTCTTATATGGTGGGACAATGCTGAAATGGCACTGTCCCTAATTTTTGGAGATGTATTTCTAAGTATTTAGAGGAAAATGTCATGATGACAGCTCAAAAACTAAAATAAGTACTTTTTAATGTAACATGTCCTTAAATGCAAGCCAAATATTAATATTTCATCTCATAATTAAATGAAGAAAGTGATCTGTTCCAGAGATGAAGTGTCTACATTGTACCTTTCTTAAGGATTTTCAAGGGTAACTTTGTTTATATTCAATTTATCCATCATTTCATGACTTGGGATCTAATCTCTATGTAACAGCTGACTTTGCTGTAGTTAAGTGTATGAAATTGTTTCTAAGACAATACAAAACTAAAAGCTTGTATTTTTATTATAATCTTATTAAGAAATCTAATGAATTTAATTAACTGGCACAACAAAATCAAGTCTACAATTAAAAAGTGATTTACGAATATGTACAAAACAGGCATTTCCTTTAACTTAAATAGGTACTGAATCATCCTTGAAAGCAATCTGAGTTTCTTCTACTCACATCAAGCAATGTTCTTAATCTCTGAAGGTTTCTTTCTTTCTTCTCCAGCTCTTCCATCATCTTTTGAGTAGTCAATTTTTCTTTAGAAAGTTTCCCTTGCATAGACTATGATAAAGAGAATTAGAAAGCAAAACATGTTAATGCTTAAAGCATAATGCAATTAGGTAGACAACCAGGAATACTGGCTCTGAACACTTTAGATGTCCTGACTTCCCCAACCCCTTGGAAAATGAGGCCTCCACTTCTCAATTAACTCATATTACTTCTAGAGTGGATAGTTCCAAAGAGTAGGGGAGTGGAAAGGAAGGAAAAATATCATCTTTACCAAGTAAGTTTTAATTCTTGGTAAAACATGTTAAATTTAAAGGTGCAGTTTAATGCCATATTACAGTTTTTATTTTACTGATTCTCATTTATATACTGGGAGTGTATTAGCAAGTCTATACTTAAAAAATTGAGCAGGAAGGAATCCGTCTGCAATGCAGGAGATGTGGGCTCGATCCCTGGGTTGGGAAGATGTGCTAGAGGAGAAAATGACAACCCACTTCAGTATTCTTGCCTAAAAAAATCCCAAGGACTGAGGAGCTTGGCAGGCTACAGTCCCTGGGGTCTCAAAGAGTCAGAAATGACTGAAGCGACTATGCATGGCACAACATACTTAAAAAAAAAAAAAAAAAACAACCTTTTTCTTATGATTAATAAGCTACAAGATAATAAGATCATAAGACTATCCCTGTTTTCTATTATTTGAAACACAGCTAAACACCCCCTCTTGGTGTACAGTATTCCCGGCAGTGAATATAATGTTGAATTCAAGCCAAAGGTCTATTATGGGGTTTAGATAAACTAATCTCTCTCTTAACTCCATTATAAAATTATAAATTAACCAAACATGACACTATTGTGAGAAAATCTTGAGTATACCAAAGCAGAATATAAGATATTTTAAGAGCTCTTGGGTTATTTCAGCAACATACCACAGAAGAACTTGTTATAAACCTTGTTCTTATCAGTGACTTTTTTCTATCAACTTTTCTCCTTTTAAACCACAAGATCAATAAATATGACTAGAGAAGAGATTTCATTTTTTTTTTCCTTCAGGTCTGTATTTAGTCTCAACACTGAAAATACTTCAGAATGTTGACCACCTAATTAGCACACAACCTACTTTTTCCCCCTCACATTACCTCTGGATGGAATAAGAGGATGGTTGTCACCAGTGGTGAGATAAGACTCTAAATATAAAATGGTTTTCTCAGTAACACAGTATCTAACCTTTTTGCTTTTTAATTTCATTTGTCTGCTAAACTCTGTAAAAATATCATATTTAGTAGTTCAAAAGTTGGATACAAATGAATCAAGCTTTATAACAAGTACATTTTATTTCAAGGAAAAACTTCCTTTATATTCCACAAAAATGAGCTCCACAGCACAAAGTCACATGGGCTATTTGAGAATACATATTTTTGGGTACTGAAATTCCTTTGTAAGTGCACTTGACTGAATCAAAATCCATTTGATTGAATGATATGTTGGGATTTATTTACCTAGCCAAAAACCGATACTTACTGGCATGACAAGATTACTTGGCTGGAATCCAGAATTCATCCAAAATTTTCTTAAGACTTATGGCTTTATTTTATTAATATTGTAAAGAAAGGCATCACAAATAAACTACTCTAAATCTCATTTTAACAATGAAAACTGAATCCCAAAGAGGTATTTTCATAATGGTGTAAAACAATTATTTAAAAAACTATAGCTTTTTATCATGTTGAATGTGACTAATAATTACCTAGTAAATTTGATTAATGTGTTACCACATAAAAGTAAATTTAAATCAGTGAAGAAAAAGGCAATCTTCTTCACCAGAATAAATTAGAAATGTTTGGCACTAGTGCTGTTTGTCACAAGAAGGAAAATTGAATTTTGGAACAATATTAGTATCAAGCTTACGTCATGTTGGTTGGGTTCAAAGGCACTAGCCAAGTGGCCCTTTGACAGAGTAAAGAGTTCACAGATACACTTATTCTAATAAGACCAAATGCTGTACCACTGATAGGATATTAGGTGTGAGTGCTATAGCTGCCTAAGTTAACATTTCAGCTAAAAGATTACTTCTCTATTTCAAACTACATGAAAAAGCACATGTTTAAGAAAAAAATAAAGGGCAGGGGAATTTCAGCTAAGCTTAGAATAGAATTACTGAAGTTAACAATAAATTCTCTTTAAATAACAATTTAAAAATAACAATTTCTCTAAAAATAACAATTTCTCTTTAAATTTCTTGTTTAATAATGACTTAAGTCTAAGTTACTGATCTAAACAGGTATGTATCACAATCATTCTTGGAGTTGAATGTGGTTTTTAAATTCATTTGTTATTAATATTTTGATTTAAATATCCAGAAATGCTAACCATTTTTTTTTTTTTGCCCTAAATACAGATAGCCCAAATGAAGAAAAACCAAATGTGCCTTACTCAATGTATTCTACATACTTCACAACCCTAATTTAGGACAGAATATTTTGAAAGAATCTTATATCAGCAGTTTTGCTATATAAACACACACATGTAACCAACCCCACACTTCACCCCATCCCACACACAAGAGCTTCACAAATACATTCTTTCACATAATCATTCATTTAGCAAAAATATATCCACATCAGTGAACAAAACAAAAACACTTGGTCTTTGTGGAACTTGTACTAGGAGGAAAAAGGACAAAGAAAATAAACATAATAAATATGTAAGTTATGTAGTATCACAGATTAGAATCTGCCCAGTGCTTTGGAGAACAGACAGTGTGGTGATGGAGTGGGGGTGGAATCTCAAATGCCATAGAAGAAGGGCTCATGGAAAGGATGACATCTGAGCAAAGTCCTGAAGGAGGTGAGGGACTGTCCCACAGGTAAGTAGAGAGTATGTTTCAGGCAGTGCAAAGGTTCTGAGGCAGACGGGGGTCTCTTCTGTGTGAGAAATAGCAAAGAGAGCTAGGATGACAGAACACAGTAAGAGATAAAGTCTTATAAAGCTTTTGAAATAAATGTATCGGGGAAAAAAAGGCATTTTATTCCTCTCAAGGAGCTAATAATGCCACCATATAGTAGAGTGCAATGTACTAAAAAATTTCACTTTCGGGACAAAACTGCCAAGTCGCACTTCGAGGTAACTGAATAGAAGGTGCTTTCCACAGGAGATTAGTTTCCCAAAGGACTCCAGCTTAACTCTTTTTCATTCCAGGAAAACCCCTTAAAACAATTCTCTCCCCTACGGCTTATATTAATATAAGAAACAAATCAGACTAACTTTTTTTTTTCTTCACTTTGAGGCAGCCAGGATTAATGCCCAAGGCACAAACTCTGAGGTCAGACAGACATGACTTAGAATCTCAGCTGAGACTTTGGGCACACCTTTCAAAATCTCAGAAACTTCATGTATAAAAATACGCTCTTTCTTACTTTGTACTATTACTGTTGAGGTCTAGGGATAGTAAACATAAACCAGAAAGAACCATTCCTGTAACATACAATATCATCGCCCAGAACCATCATTGACACCTCTTTATTTGGCAACAGACGTTCCATTTCTCACTTTGGCCTAAGTGTGGACAAATATTAAATCACTTTCCCTCATTCTTCCATACTGATAAAAGAGAATTTTCAAAGTATTTTAAAACTAAGCTACAAATAAGGAATATGCAAGCCCCATAAAAATCGCATTTCTTAAGGTTTCTATTTAATAATAATTAAAGATAGTGTCCAGCTCAGATTCCTTTAACTATCATCTTGCTACTTGAAGTAACATTACCAACCATCTGCCTGAGAGTTCTGCTTTTAGCATGATGACATGAAGAGCTGCTCAGATGGTCCCCAAGAAAACTGGTGAAAAATCATTTAAGTGTATAAATCCTTTTAATGAGAACACTTTTTAATGTGTTAGAAAAAAACAAGTAAACAAGTAAACCTTTTTACTTTGTATGTCCTCTGCCAAAAGATTATAATGGTAACATAAAATGGTAAGATTTTACTGGAAACAAAGTTACATGGGTGAAATGTACTTTTGAGAAATAAATAGGAAGGAAGGTAATAATGCCCAAAGAAGAACTCATTCACACTCAGACTGTAGCCAGGTTTATGGAAATGATGGGAAACATTCTCCTGCAAAATGTCTTTTCTATTGTACACTGACAGAAGAAGAACCTTTTAAGAGAAGCCAGTTTAGCTACACTGGTTTCGTGGATAAAAGTATTTCTAAAGGATCAACTAGTAATCAAGGTATTGTGCCAGTTAACATTGTTACCTTGACAGCGGAACAAAACAGATACATCTGCGTTTTTATAGCATTGAATTTCAAAATTAGTGTACACTTTTACATGAAGTAAAACCTTTTTTATATTCAACAACGAATACATTATAATCGGTAGAAGACTGAGTTCTCCCCGAATGTCAAAGTTGTGAATCAATAAACTTGTCACTGACCTAAATCATTTGTTTGACTTCTGATACACAGCACCGAAGAATTGATGCTTTTGAACTGTGGTGTTGGAGAAGACTCTTGAGAGTCCCTTGGACTGCAAGGAGATCCAACGAGTCCATCTTAAAGGAAATCTGTCCTGAATATTCAATGGAAGGACTGATGCTGAAGCTGAAACTCCAGTACCCTGGCCACCTGATGCGAAGAACCAACTCATTGGAAAAGACCCTGATGTTAGGAAAGATTGAAGGCAGGAGGAGAAGGGGACGACAGAGGATGAGATGGCTGGATGGCATCACTGACTCGATGGACAAACTCGATGGAGTTTGAGCAAGCTCCAGGAGTTGGTGATGGAGAGGGAAGCCTGGTGTGCTGCAATCCATGGGGTTGCAAAGAGTCAGACACGACTAAACAACTGAACTGAACTGAACACATCTTAGCCACCAAAATTTCAATGCCAAAGGACAAAGCTGACTGTCCTTAATTTGCACTGAGAAGTTTTTATTAGATTTACTTTTTTGGAAAATATTACCAAATAAAATTGAAATTCCTTTCATTGTGGTCCATGAAAAGAAGTTAGATAATGGCTGAGGAAACCAACCATCTCTCGATTTGAATGGCTTATAGAACTGAAGGAATACACGTTAAAAAGTATAACCTCTGTGAATCAATCCAATAAATCCACATACTTGCTGAACTGGACTAGTATTTGATCACAATGATAGATCACTCAACACGGTCAAAAGACAAAGCAGACTGTCCATAAATTCTGACACTCAAACCACTTATGTGATTCTTTTTTATTTCCAGCTTTGAGAATACTCCAATCAGGAGATATAAAAATAAAAATGTATTCAGCATAACTTGTCCAATGATCTCCTACCACCTGAAGAATAAAATACGAAGACATAATATCCCCTTGTATGATCTGGCCCCGGGCTTTCTCCCACCCCGTCAGCTCTCGCTGGGTCTCACAAGCAGGGCTCTCCACACCGGCCGCCTTCCTGCTCGTCGGGGAGAACACTCGGGGCATGGCCACACCCAGGGCACTGGCTGCTCTCTCTGCCTGGAATGTTCTTCCCCTGGTTAACTCCATGAGAATCTACGTCCAAATGTGACTTACTCGGGGAAAACTTCATGGCCACTGTATCTAACGCAACATGATCTGTCACTGCCCTCTATCCTTTTATTGTTTGTTTGTTTTTTAAATAATATTTCTACTTGGGGCTTCCCTGGTGGCTCAGTTGGTAAAGAATCCGCCTGCAACGCGGGAGACGTGGGTTCGAACCCTGGGTTGGGAAGATCCCCTGGAGAAGGGAATGGCTACCTACTCTAGTATTCTGGCCTGGAGAATTCCATGGACTGGATAGTCCACGGGGTCACAAAGAGTTGGACACAACTGAGAGACTTTCACTTCACTTCTCTACTTGGCATTATACTTCCATTTCTCCAACTCACCCCACTAAAACGGCCAGGGATGCTTTGTTCACTGATGAACCTCCGGTGCTAAGAACAGCACCTGGCAAAAATGCAGGGGCTCAGTAAATATTTGGCAAATCAATAAAAGAATGAAAATCCACTTAATCTACTAATTTTGGTTTGTATTATGGGTCAGACACCCTAAGCTCTAGATAGTAGGTGATCTACAGTAGTCTCCACAGTATGAAGAAAATAAGGAGGAGGAACAGACACAAATATGCACAGTGTTATACTTTGATAATACAGAAAAATAACATATAGAATTAGTAGGAGGGGGTGGGTTCTTGCTCAGTCACAATGAACTAAAAACAGTCCATTGTCTATAAATAGTATATCATTGATGATCTTATTCAAATGTGTTCTCAGTAGTAGAGATACACTACACCCAGTTGAAAAGAGGCAAGGTAAGGAACAGAGAACAATTTTTTGAAGAAATGATTTACCAAGAATCATTGTCATTCAAAAAAACTGAAAGATTAATATTAAAGAATTTATCATTGTCATCTCAAGTGTTATGAATATTTTTATAGAAAACATATATGCTTTAATATTTTTAGATATGTAACTGAGCATACAGCTAGGTTAAAAATGTATAAATATTCCTTACCTGAATTTCCAAAATCATCCTGTTAATCTCATCTTGTTGGCTATCTATTATCTAGAACATAGGAAATATATCAGTCTGAATCAATTTTTTTTCATTGCTTTTTTAGAACTACTAAATTTCAAGAAAACTAAAGCACACAGAGTCATGAATTTTTAAAGAAAATCAAAATGTGACTTTTTTTTTTTACAGAAGTATTTATACAAAGTATCCTTTAAATAGCCATATGATTTGGATCACACATATAAAAAACTGCAAATGCCTTACTCTAGTTCTTGATAAACCTTTAATCTTTACATTTTATAAAAACAAATTTGAGGAACTTCCCTGATGGTCCAGTAGCTAAAACTCTGTGCTCCCAATGCAGGGGAGCTGGTTTTGATCCCTGGTCAGGGAACTAGATACCACCCCAACCAAGAGTTTGATGCCACACCTAAGGATCCTGTGAGCCATAAATAAGACCCGGCGCAACCAAATAAATAAATATTTTAAAAAATAGTAAGTTTGAAACAGATTTTGAATAATTTAGGAAAGAAAAAGATATCCTTTTGTTTTTGCTAAGAAATAATATAACTTCCTTAGTTTGGATTTAATTTAAAGTTACTTAAATTGTTATTTTCTTTCCTAATAAAGACATTCAAGCTAAAAATTCTGTAAAAGCTGCTAAATATTAGTAAAAATATAAGTCAAATAAAGTAAATAAGTTATATATACACACATATATCTACAGATTTCACTATCAAAGTTCACTATTAAAGATATGTACTGACCTTATTGGCATTCTCATTTTGTTCTCTCAGGTTATCATTTTCATTCTGAAGCTGTTTTGCATCTAACATGGGAAGGCGAATTCCATCTTCAAGGCATCTTTCTACTTTTTGCTGCAAACTGTTTTAGAGACATAATTATATGAAGAAAATAAGCTCTATGTGCTGGTTTTGGTAGATGACTTCAACATAAGTGAAGTCTCTTCTTAGGGTCTGTAACATATTTTAAGTAAGCAATAATAAAAACCTACAGAGAGTAGATGAGTAAGTTTGAGTACCTACATTTCTTACAAGTAAAAAATATAATGGAGGTAGGTCATCTTTTCAGAAACAGCAAATGTGAGACCACATTCGCTTAGTATGTGAAAATCTTCAGGACCCTAATCTGAACCCTGCAATCTAAACTCTGTTCTTTCCCTTCTTCCCAAAAGCCGAGTTCCTTGATTAAGGAATGTGGTAGGTAGTTCCTTGACTGTGGTAGAGAGCCCAAGAATATGGATATATGTCTTTTGCCCTTCGAGTTCAGCAAAAGTTTGTTCATAAAGATATCTGTTACCTAATCAGCAGAATTCCATTTCTCCTTCATGAATGAGAGCAACAATCCAGTTCCTTTTTACAATAATCTGCATTTCTATCAACAGCTTTTTTTAATTTCCTTCAGCATTCTTATTAACTTTATTCTGAACCTGGGATGTAGTAGACTGGAAAGGTCAGGTTCATTGTTTATTCCTTTAGGGAATTCTCTCGATCTTTTAATTGGGAGCGGTTCCTTTGCTTCTGCATTTTACTCATATTTCTCTAACTGTATGAGTTTAGGAGAAACAGTTACTTAGAGGTCTTGAGGGGCTGTTTTGTGCGAGTATCTCTGTGTAGTCTGTCTGAATATAATTTTTTTGACGCAAGGGCTATTTTTAGTGTGGATTTCTGCCACGTCTTTCCTCAGTGTGTTGGCCCAACAGGTATGATCGGTGTTGTAATGGCCAGAATCTGTACTGGATGTTGAGTGGGGCCTCCTCTTTGAAAAGCAATAATCTTATACATTTATTATGTGACATAACAGTTCCTCATGCTATGCTTGGCACAAAGTTGCATTTATGAGGAAACAATAAAAGGAAGCCCTTCTGGTATATTAAGAAAAAAAGATAAGGGGCGGGGGGAGGTGTCAGCTTTGAGAAAGGAAGAGTAGTATTGTTTAGGTTAAAAGAAACTATGCCATTAACAACAATGACCCAAACCAAACCAAAACAGCAAGACACCTAGAAATAGTTTTACTTTAGCATGTAGTCATATTCAAGAGTTGCAGCCTACTAAAAGAAAAGGAATTCCTTTAATGTGGATTTTTATATTTTCATTATTTTCCTCTTTCAACTATTATGGCTGTCATGTTTTGTCTCCCCTTCCACATCCCTCAAAAAGAAGAAATACCATATCTAGTCTGTAGACACAGAATTGACAGTACGAAATAGTACAATGAGGTATTCAGATGTGTTCATAAATAATGGCACCAGAGAAGTTTTCACATATAACAAATACACTGTACGGCTTTGTAATATACTGTTACTTGTCATAAAAGTATCTGCTTCTTCAGTCTAAGAGTGAAGAAATATGTTATTTCTATCTCAGAATGTTTTTGTCCCAATTCAGAGTTAAGATACCATTTCTATGTATTTATTATAAACATTTCAAGAAAAATAAATTACATCAAGACTATTAAGGCTTTTCATTAAAAAGAAAACAAAAGAGTCAGTGATGTAGAAGGAAAAATGTACTCTGTCATGTAAAAATATCAAAAAAGTATTCCTTCATGTACACATTCTCATTTTGTTTATGTTATAAAGCATGCTCATTTAGAAAAGTAATAAATCTTTTGAGCAGCAAAGGTACCAACTACTGCATTACTATGAATTCCTTCCACATATTTCACTTAGATTTCATTTCTAAATGAAAAACTTTTGCCTCATTTTTAAATCCCAAAAGTTCTTACATATTCACAAAACAGGAAACTTGGGAATCGTATATAAAAACAGATCAATGTAATGATATAATTTATAGTCACATGCTGCTGCTAAGTCACTTCAGTCGTGTCTGATCTGTGTGACCCCATAGATGGCAGCCCACCAGGCTCCGCCATCCCTGGGATTCTCCAGGCAAGAACACTGGAGTGGGTTGCCATTTCCTTCTCCAATGCATGAAAGTGAAAAGTGAAAGTGAAGTCGCTCAGTCGTGTCCAACTCTTCGAGACCCCATGGACTGCAGCCCACCAGGCTCCTCTGCCCATGGGATTTTCCAGGCAAGAGTGCTGGAGTGGGGTGCCATTGCCTTCTCCTATAGTCACATAATACATCTTATATTCTTCTGAAACTTAAGGAATACTAACTACATCATCTAGTTGAGGAAACTGAAATAACACTCCTACCCCCAAAGTCAGCTGACACTATAGGCATACAAGCGCCGAAGAATTTTAGAACACCTTCTCTGGTCCTTTATGTTTATTAGAAATCAAGAGAACTTTCCTGGGATGATGTCATCTCAGGATCAAGAAACTGAAAATATGGAAAATGAATTCTGTAATGCACTAAACTAAATCTTTCCAAATCAAGAATACCAAGCTCAATATTCTCCAAAAGCATAATAAAAGAGAAAATCAAAATAAAAGAGAAGGTATAAAATCATATTAAATATGTAAAAGCACACAATGGAACAAAACAAACATTCAAATTATTTTCAGGTGTTCCTAGTTCTACTCATAAAAACACAGCTTGAGTTTATGACTGTAACACTCTATAAAACAACAAATGCATTATCCCTTGGCCTTTTGCCCTAAGATTAAAGAAAGATACATGGTTGAATTAACAGAGGTCAGGAAGCTGTTGCGACTAGAGAATAGGATATAAGATGTGGAGTGATAAAAAGAAATTTAAGATCAAGAAAGCAGAAAACAGGAGAAAAATAAAGGTAGAGTCAAAGGTGTATGGATTTTTTTGAAGCTGAGATTAGAGACACTGAGGACTGAATTGTCCTAGAAATCAGAGGTTTTCTGCACTGAAATCCAAGGGAAAAATGTAGACCAGACATATTTAAGACTTAGAAAATAGTAGAAAAGCAATATTAACATAGAATTACCTGAAGGATTTTCACTAAAAAAGTTATGCTGAGTTATATATAATTGATACAAGCATTAAGAGTGTCTTAAATTCAGTTTTTTGTTGCTTTGTTGTTTTCCTCTTTAGGATAGTTTTCCTACTAATAAGTTGATCATCTATTAAGGTTTTTAAAGTTCTAAAAAACAGAGTATATGTTGATGAATATACAGCCTAGTTTTCTAGGTTTTTCAGGAATCCAATATCAATTTTCATTTACATTAACAAAATATACAAGCAAATAATATACACTGCAGTTCTAACTGATTAAATTAGAAGAGTCCTGTGAGCTGAGAGAAATGTGAGAAAACTTGGAAGGTACCTGGCAAAGAGCCACATCTGTTACTCTGCAATCAGGTGAAATGGGACCAGTTAGGACACTCTGACAGGTCCCATTAGGGAGTGCAGTCCGGCTGCTCCTCTTTTTGTTATTTAGAATTTTTACGTATTCTTTGACAAAGCCGTTAGATAAAGGGTTTGTGTTAATGCTTCCTGTTTTCAATTGGTGTCTTTTAAGAAAACTATTCTCATCTAAAATCATCTAAAACCAAGATGTCAGTACATTGGATCAAATAAATTGCAACTGAGACAAACTGTTTTGATGACATAATACATTTAGTTATCAACAGTACATCTTTAAGAAAAATAATAGAGCACTAATTATAAATTAACTCATTTTAAGTGAAAATACTCTTTGAAAAAATAAACTAAAAATAACATAAAAGGATTACTGAGGGTTTCTTACCTTTGAACTGTAGTCACCAACTCCTTTTCTTTCTTTTTCTGGCATATGAGCTGTGCCTCTTTTTCTTGATACTGTTTTTTGAACTCTTCAAGCTTTTTTTCCACATCTATCAAAGTCTCTTGCAAATTCTTATTTTTTTCTTCTAGAACTTGAAGCTAAAGAGAAATTTTTTAAAAGTTCATAACACAAAGAATATTAAATGTGTTCCTACTAGAAATCAATACCAGCCTCTCAAGAATTAGTAGACCGATTGTTAAAATCACACTAACTTCATCTCACGTATAGAACTCAACACTTGATCTCCTCCTTTGCATAAAAGGGGGCCGAGAGAATGGGATTTTGGAGAAGAGGCGAATACAGTCAGAAATTTCTGGAAGCCATAGACAGAAAGGTGAATAATCTCAGTTTATGGGTATAATTCTATTTTTAATTGTGGCAAAATATACCTCATATAAAATCTACCATCTTAATAACCATTTTTAAATCTATAATTCAGTAGAGTTCAGTACATTCACATTGTCATAAACTAATCAGAACTCTTTTCATCTTGCAAAACAAACTTTCTACCCATGAACAACTCTCCATCTACATCTCCCCTCAACTCCTGGCAATCACCCTTTGACTTTCTGTCTCTAGGTCTCTATGAATTCAATTACTTTAGGTACCTCATACCTATTTTCTCTGATTCATTTATCTTTAATCTATTTATCTTTGTGATTGGTTTATTTCACTTAGCAAATGGCCACAGGTTCACCCATGTTGCAGTATATGTAAGAAAGTTGTTCCTTTTTAAGGCTATAATGTATGTATACATATATATAATGTATGTTATGACATCCACGATGTCATCCATTCGTCCACGGATGGACACTCGAGCTGCCTCTACATTGTGACTATTGGAAATAACGCTGTTATGAACACACATTGTTCTCAAACATCTATTTGAGACTCTGCTTTCCATTATTTTTAGTATACGCCCAGAAGCAGAATTAATGGAGCACACAGTAACCCTGTTTTCAGTATTTGTGAGGACTCACACGGTTCACAACAGTGGCGGCACCACACTACCTCCCCCCGACAGTGCAGGAGGACCTAGGATTTCTCCACACCACCACCAGTGCTTGTTACTTTCTGCTTTTTAGACAATTAGCCTCTAATGGGTATAATGTGGCATGAACACACATTTTAAAATCTATAGTCCTCTCTGTTCCTGCTCAAACCCTTGTGGGTCCTTCTTTAGTTCCTTCATGATATCACCCTCTCTTAGTTTTACAACTTATAAATTAATGTAAACACAGTGTGCTGTAGGTCTAAAGTCTACCGAGTAACGATACACCATGGATTAGATCAATGATTCTCATCCCTCCACTCCCTGCAGGAGACATCTGGAAAAGTCTGTAGACATTTTTGGTTTAGTGGGAAGAGAAGGAGCAGTGCTACCGGCATCCAGTAGACAGAGGCCAGAAATGTTGTTAAGCATCCTTTAACGCTCAGGATAGAGTCAAACAACAAAATACTACTTGCCCTCAAATATCAATAGTATGGAGATTGAAAATCCCATGATCAGAAAGACTTTAAGACTAAAGAGTAGGTTTAATGGACTACTCTAAATTTGTAGCATTTACAAATAAGGCCTCACGGGGAAAGGCTTTACCAGAGTTGGTAAAGGGACTTTGGATGAGATATTGCTAAGAAAGGAAAACAGTCAGAAGTCAGAGGAGTGAATGGAGGTCATAGATTAAAGTATAAGAAAGAATTTATGGAAAGATTAAGAAGAATGATGAAAAGAAGACAAATATCTAGAAAGATGTCCAGAAAGGTCTTGTTAAGCCTCGGTGGCTCCCAGAGAATACTGGGAAAAGTCAGAACTGAGGTGCATGTGGTGGGTGCATGGAGTGGGGTGTCAGTGGTTTAGAAACTATCTTTTAGAGTAGAACAGTGAGAGAGTTAAAGACACAGGTTCATTAGGCAGGAAACCGCATATTAATTAAGAAAAAGAAAGATCTATTCATGCTTAAATGAACAAAGTTTCTAATTAAAGTTAATCCTAAAAACAGCAATTAAGCACACAGATTTAACTTACAATTAGCCAAATATACAACCAAAAATTTTAATTATAAAAATTTACAAAATGAATGAAAAACTATAAATTTCAGATGTCAAAAGAGTAAATTCAAAAAAGAATATGTTTACTGCCATTTAAAGATCAGCATTTTATTTCGTGTTACCTGTAGACTCTGACTCTGCACATCATCAAGAGTTGGAAGATCAGCCAGATACTTTTCCAAGGTCTCAATTCTTCTCTGCTTTTCTTTATTCTGTTCAGACTCCTTCTGGCATTTCTTTTTCAAGCTACTGATGTATCTATCTCTGGTTTTAAGCTAAAGAAAAAGATTAAGAATCTTTAGTGGTTTTGTGTCAAAAAAATAATAATCATTATTATTATTATATAAACATCCTAATCTTAGATATCACTGAATTCGCCAACAGTTACAGATATAGCTAACATCACTTCCAACTTACGTATGAGTTACCTTATTTCATAAATTCTAAGATTCACATTTTTGCAAATTCTCTTATCACTGAAATTAAGAGTTTGGGAATTTTTTATTTGCTTTACAACTGATGATGTTTTATAAACTGCAGTCAGCCAGGCTGCAAGAATGATATAGTTTTTATTGTCTGCACATGTGCAAATCTGGTCAAGACTATTCATATCTTTGTCATTTCAACAGTATTATGTACAAGTTGAAAGAGTGCTAAGTTTAAATGGCATTTAAAATACTTTCGAAATGTTACATTACAGTTTGGCATTGAAAAACTAATTTTATATAGTTTGGCATTGAAAAACCAATTTATTTTGACATTGTTTCTGTCTTGGTACCCAGAAAGACACAAACAGTTTCAGGGTATAATTCTGAAATCAGTGAAGCAAGTATTCATCTCTAGAATGATGACTTTAATTTATTTCTTGCAAAGTTATGTGCAATGTTTTATGTGAATTAAGAAAAGAAGATATCTATAAGTAATTAAAGCTGTTTTGTTACTTACAGACAAAGGAATTGCTTATCGTGTAACAAATAAAGCAATGCAGTCAAAGCCAGGACACTTACCAAAATGATCAAATACTTAAGAATAAATAATGGGAATAGTGAGAGTAATCCACAGCTCAAGCAAGGCTGTTGTTAAGCACTGTGTCAAACTGAACTTGCAGCATATCTTCCTTCCAAAAATTATATAAAATAAAAACGTACCTTATCAATGCCACCCTAGGACTGATGAAATACATTAACTGAACACCTACTAGAGAACATATACAATTCATAATACTAGTAAATCCCAATTTGTACAGGTTGAACCTCAGATTTTTATGTGTTACTTGTTTTTGCCTTTCCACCTGAAACATACAAATCTTTAGATTCTGTAGATACTACTGCTACAGCTCTTTCATACTCAAGATCAATTAAAAACAAAGCATATACAAAGAGTTGCCTAAAAAGTAAACTCTAGACTATGTTTACTATAAATGGCCTGTCTTTCAGACATTTAATATTATTTCACAAGTTTACAGGGTTCTAAAAAAACTTAATAGCCTTTTCTCATACTCACCATGGACATAAGTAGTAATTGGCAGTATAACGGATTACTCCTCCAAATTTTATAAAAACTAATGCTTGGCCACAATCTAGTTTCTTTTGTGCTTTATCTAATTTCTCCCAGGTCCAGTGTATAACAACTTTTATTAAAATAATTTCAATTAGAAAAACACATCACATCTTATTTCATCTATTTATTCCATTAATAAAATTAGGATCCACCTAGTTCTTTGGGTAAGGAGCAACACTGGTAAAACAGACAAATCCTAATATGTGCTGGGGCTTTCTGAGGACTAAAATCAAGGTGCTGGTGTGACACTTTAACCTGCTCTCTAAGGACTTACGGACACTGGCACTGGTTGTGCCCGGAAAAGACCACACAATCCTGTTTTCGCCTTAGCAAATGACCCTGTAAGTTACGTAACTAACCAGTCCACTTTTACTGCATGCTCCCTAATTTACACTTCATGTTTAGCTGTCTTAAATGTGACATAACTGTGACCTCAGAAAGGAGCCACTAGAGTAACATAGTCACGCTGTCTTCTGCCATGCAAAGGCGTCCGAGGTATCTTCTCTTCCTCTGGTTAGTCAAGTCTCTTCTTTGCTTCATGTCAAGCTTGCTGCTCTGGATCACAGATCTTGGCCAACACTTGATCAAACATCATCTCTGTTATGTGTGACCACAAGCAGCTGATCACACATAATTATTGGATCTAGTTTTCTTGTTTTTCTTTACCCTGCTGACTGATGAGAAGTTCTCTATTTTCTGGTTTTTGTTTATTTAAAGTTTTGTGTTTCAGATTAATAGAGGTCACTGAATTTTGAACTCCAGTAATTACCTACGGGTAAATGAATTGATGCTTTCAAACTGTTGGGCTGAAGAAGACTCTCCAGAGTCTCTTGGATTGCAAGATCAAACTAGTCAATCCTAAAGGAAACCAACCCTGAATATTCAAATAATTGGACAGACTGATGCTGAAGCTCCAATATTTTGGCCACCTGAGGCAAAGAGCTGACTCACTGGAAAAGACCCTGATGCTGGGACAGCCTGAAGGCAGGGGGAGAAGGGGACAACAGATGAGAGTGTTGGATGGCATCACTAACTCAGTGGACATGAGTTTGAGCACTCCAGGAGATGGTGAAGGATAGGGAAGTCTGGCAAGCTGCAGTCCATGCAGTTACAAAGAGTTGGACATAACTCCGTGACTGAACAACAGTAACAAAAAATGAAAAGAAAGTAAAATGGAAAGGGTTAGTCACTGAGTTATGTCTGACTCTTTGTGAGTCTATGGACTGCAGCCCTCCAGGCTCCTGTGTCCATGGAATTTTTCAGGCAAGAATATTAGAGTGTGTAACCATTCCCTTCTCCAGAGGATCTTCCCAACCCAGGGACTGAACCTGGGTCTCCTGCATTGCAGGCAGATTCTTTGCTGTCTGAGCCCCCAGGGAAGCCATCAGATGAGACAATGCTAATAAATCTTTCTTATTTCAGTTATGAAAAGCTAAGATTTTTCTTTCAAGGAGGTACTATGCAATACTGAGATCATTCCTTGAAGGCAATAGGAGAGTCCCATTTTAGAAGAACTTTACAAACAGATTTATTTTTCTTTAATTTAAATACAATTATTAGAACAAAATAGACTAGGGAGAAAGTATTTTCCTCTAATTTTTTTTATAAATCATTATTAGAACCAAGGCAGCAAACAAAGAGTTAAATTGTCTTGAATTTTACTTCTAGCTTTTCAACAATTTCTATCTACCATGTAAAATGTCAAATTTTTTTTGGAAGATAAAAAATTTTAGCTTGTGTGTGTGTGTGTGTGTGTGTGTGTGTACACACATATATATCTATACTGACTCAAAAATATCAAAGACTTCCTTATCAATAGTGCCAATCTTGTCTACAGAAAATCATGGTGACTGCCTTAAGATCACCTGAATGGAAGGTCAGTTAATAGAATAATAAGTTGAGTGTAACAAGAGAAGTCTGAAGCCAGTTCCACAACTAAGTAGCTGCTTAAGATGATTTTTAAATGATACTATAATGGAATGAGATGAAGTATGTGAAAATACTTTAATAAAGGCAGAAAGGTCAAATAAATGTACAGATATATTGTGTATATATAGGCATTTGGCTTTCAGTTACTTATTCTATTCAAGGGCTTCAGCTTAAATAACTTGAAATCATGTGCTTCTGAAAGAAAGACCATTTTTATTTCATTTAGCAATCCTTCATACCACACATGACAAAGATACAGGACCCAAAAAGAAAAAGGAGAAAAGTTATTGGTGTCACATCTCAGCATAGGTAACTAAAAAGAGCTTTACTATTATTTAGAAAGACATAATATAATATACAATGCTATTTTTGTTTCTCAAAAAAAATGCCTGGATTTTTGTCGATAGCACAGGGTTTCTCAAAAGTTACTATAAAACTATTCACTTTAGTATAATAAACTTGGTAAGACACCTGGCATACAGGAGACAACAAAAAAATCGTATGCTGAAGGAATGCCCTTGGCTTATTCAACTTTTTTAAAAATACCTACCTTTTCCTCCAGTTTCTTCTTCTCGTCACTAAATTGGCTTATTCTTTGTTTGAGAAACTGATTGAGCTGTAAAACTTCTTTCTCAGTAGACGCAAGCTTTTGCTCAAGTTCCTCGTGCTGGGAATGGGATGCTGACTGGTCTGAAAATGGAGTCTGGAGAGAGGTGTTCTCATATTGTGGCTATTCAGAAAGAGAAACACACAGGCAAGGCTTTAAAAGTTTACTTGTCCTGAACCAATGGAAAGAAACTGGAAATGAGGGACAGGACAAAGAGCACACACAGCCTTTAATGACAGACCTCGGCATAAATCCCAGCTCTCCTGCTTCCCAGTTATGTGCCATGATCAATTCAAATTACCTACCAGGGCCAAGTGACATGAAGTTCCTAGCACAAGGCAGAAGCTAAATAGAAAGTAGTTATTATTTGGTTAAAAGGCATAATTAGAATGTAAAAAGTACTTTATAAGAAGTAAAAGTTCTGGGGAAATAAAGACTAAAGAAGTCTTTTCTCACAGGTGGTCATTTTTAGCAAACAGGTAAATAAGACATCCCTAATAAAGTTAATACATACCAATAAATACATATCAATAAGTATTAATAGAGTGCTTCCCCTAACCAGAAAGTAAGGCTCATGAAATCAGGAATTTTTGTCCATCTTAATTGTGCTTTTATCCCTATTTCATAGAGCAGGGACTGGGCACAAGATGAGTTCAAAAATAATTGCTAAATGAACAAATGTATTATTCCCTTCATGAGCAAGGCTTTAAAGGAGAGTCAGACAAGAGCTGAAAGAGAGAAGATAAAGGCAAATGATATATCTGATAAGAGGTTAATATCCAAAATACACAAAGAACTCATACAACTCAACATCAAGGGAAAAAAAAAAAGAAAAAACCAATTAAAAAATGGACAGAGGAGCTGAAAAAGATTTTTTCAAAGAACACACACAGATGGCCAACAGGTACGTGAAAAGATGCTCAACATCACTAACTGTTGGGGAAATGCAAATCAAAGCCACAGTGAGATACGACCTCATACCTGTCAAAATGGCTATCATCAGAAAGACGACAAGTAACAAGTGCTGGCCTTTCTTCTTCAATTTTTAATAAAAGGAAGAAGGATCTTTCGCATTTGGGTTTTGTTCCACGCAAGTTAACTACAGGTTGAAATTCTGATATAAGATATTTTAAGTACAAACCACTCTTTGGTTCTAGTAATTCTACTACTGAAACAACTGAGGAAGTTTGAATTTAGGATAAAGACCTGGTCCTCATTTTCCACCTATGAGACTTAGCAATGTCTAGTTCTCAGGTCATTTTGATGGTAAAGTCATTCAAAGTTTTTAACAGACAAATAGAATTTACTTCTCAAGAGATATGTTTTTCATCTATAAACTAATTTAAAAGGTATTTTTTTTTTATTTCAAAAATATACTTTTTAAACCTAGAATATACAGAATATTAAAAGCATACTTTCCTTTTTTAAATATACTAAGGAGTTAGGATGAACAAGTTATGGACCCAAAAAATGTGCAAATACAAAATGCTGTGCATAAAAAGTAATGTTTATAAATCCAAGGAAAAAATTCCTTTGCTGCTCTTCACAGAAATAGAATAAACAACCCTAAAGTATGTGTGGAACCAGAAAAGGCCCTGGACAACCAAAGCAATACTTAGAAAAAGAATAAAACCAGAGGCATCACACTTCTAGATCCCAAGTTACCCTACAAATCACAGCAATAAAACTGGTACAGGCATGGACACACCGACCACTGAAGCTGAATGGAGAGCCCAGAGTTAAACTCTGAAATATAATGTCAACCAGTATTCAACAAGGAGCCAAGTACCCAGTGGGTATGGTGCTGGGAAAGCTGTAGAAACACATGCAGAACAATGAAAGCAGACCCCTACATCACATGACTCACAAAAATTAACATAGGACCTGATACCATAAAACTCCCAGAGGAAAGCATAGGGAAGAAGTCATTGATATTTGTCTTGGCAATGACTTTTTTCTTACATAATGCCAAAAGGACAACAAAAGCAAAAATCAATGAATGAGACTAATCAAACTAAAAAAGAAGAACAGTAAAAGAAACAACTAACAAAATGAAAAGACAACCTGTTGAATGGGAGGACATTTTATAAACCCCATATCAGATAAGGGGTTAAAATCCAAAATACTAAAGACTCATTCAACTTAACAAGACAACCTGGTTGAAAAATAGGCAGAAGAACTAAACAAACATATTTCCCAAGAGAAAATCAAAATGGTCAACAGACACATGAAAAAATGCTCAACATCACATCAGGGAATGCTAATCATCAGAGAAATTCACATCAAAGTCAAAATAATATCTTACCTCCCACCTGTTAGAATGGTTATCATGAAGAAAACAAGAGATAAGGAGTACTGGTAAGGATGTGGTGGAAAGGGGACTTCTTAAACATGGTTGGTGGGAGTATAAATTAGCATGGCAATTACAGAAAACAATATGATGGTTCCTCAAAAATATAAAAAAACAAATCTACCATAGGATCCAGCAATTTCATCTCTGGATATATACCCAGAAGAAAACATGATTTCTACAAGATCTATGCACTTCCATAGTTATCGCAACATTATTTACAACAGCCAAGATAAGGAAACAATCCCAATGTCCATCAATGTATGAATGGATAAAAGATGTAATACACAATGCAGTTTATTCAGCCATGAGAAAGGAGGATATATCTTCACACATACATAGATCTTGAGCACATTATGCTAAGTGAGATAAATCAGATAAAGAAAAGCAAGTACTATATGATACCACTTACATGTGGAATCTAAATAAATTAAACCTATAATAAAGGGAGAGAACCTTCTTATCAGGGATCACGGGAAGGGGTGGAGCACCCACAGAGGATAAGAGTGTGGTGTTTCAAGTGTAAAATTTCAACAAGCAGTAAATATGTCACAAGTAGTTAATGCACAGGGTAATGAATACAGATAGTAATACTGTACTACAATTATGTAATGTGATAAATACCACTAAAATAGCAATCATATCATACAAATCTATCAAAGCAACATGCCATACACCTTAAACACACACTGTGTGTGTGTGCTGAGTCACTCAGCCGTGTCTGACTCTTCTGTGAGCCCCAGGCTCCTCCGTCCACGGGAATTCTCCAGGCAAGAGTACTGGAGAGAGTACCCAGTCCCTTCTTCAAGGGATGTTCCAGACCCAGGGGTGAAACCCAGATCTCTTGCATTGAAGGTGAATTCTTTACCCTCTGAGCTGCAAGGGAAGCCCAAACTCACTCGATATTACATGTCAAATTTGTTCAATAAAATATAAAGAAAAATAAAAAATTCCTTCACTAAGGAGAATTTTATTATCATATTAGTTGTTACTTTTAAACCTTTGCCATTTTATTCACTCTCGGTATCAATCTACCGAAAAAAAATGTACATATTTCTTGTATCCATTTAGTACTGGAAGGGGTTCCTTGCATTCTCTTTTATTACTTGCACTTACCTTTTTTTAAAAAGATTTTTTTGATGTACACCATTGTTAAAGTGTTTACTGAATTTGTTACATTGCTTCTGTTCTATGTTTTTTGGGTTTTTTTTTCACCACAAGTCATGTGGGATCTCAGATCTCTGACCAGGAATTGAACCAGCACTGGAAGGCGAAGTCTTTAACCACTGAACCACCAGGGGAGTCTCACACTTACCCTTTAAAATGAATTTCTCAACAACATTTTAATTCTCCCATATAATTTAAAATTCTTATAATATTTTTAGCAACCCCATTTTCCTTGTATTTCTACCTGTCCTTGCAGACTGACTTAGAGAGCCCTCTACTGGTCTGAAGCTATGTGTCAAAAAACATTTTCTTTAGCTTGCAGACAGACAGTAAGTTTTATGTTTTTTGGTAGTATAATAATAATCGTATAATTCCAGTAAAACCTTTATTCAGAATAATGAAGTTATAAGGAGAAACTGCATGGTTCTATTAAAATACCCTTATCAAAGCAAATTATACTACTTAAGTAATACAGAAATACCACTTTCAAATAACTGAACACTATTAATCTCAGTATGATAGAGACTTGCTGTCATGTGGTAGAACTTTTAGATGATATCACGTAATAACAAGGTATGTGATATATTAGTAACTGAATTATGATAAACAAGCTGGAATCTCTATGTTAAGTGCCTCTGCATCAAATAAGTCGGTTATTTGGTCTTTATTTATCATGTCCTGATTTTAATATAATAATGCCTTTAATAAAACTGCAAGTTTGAAAATATAATGGAGGAAAAAAATGACACTTAAATTGATTTAATTCTAAGAATAAAGATATAAACGGAAATGACCAAATAGAAGTACATACTACCATAAAGTATTTTGCCAATAGTATTCATGTTCAAATAAATGATGCAAAAATGTTCACAGCAGTATTATTCACTACAGATAAATTATGGAATCCAGCCAAGTGTCCACTGAAAGATGAGTAGAAAAGTGAAACGTGGTAGACATCCAATGGGATATTATCCGGCCTTAACAAGGAAGGAAATTCTGACACACGGTACAGTATGGATGAACCTCGAGGACGTTACGAGAAGCGAAACAAGCCAGTCACAGAAAGACAAATACTATGTACTTCCATTTAACATGAGATACCTGGAGAAATTTAGAATTACAGAGACAGAAAGCAGAATGGTAGTTGCCATGGGTCAGGGAGTGAAATGGGGAGTTACTGCTTAATGAGCAGAGTTTCACTTTTATAAGATCATGCATAGTAGCCCCAAATTAGAAACAACCCAAATTTTGACAAGCAGAAACAGGTTGAATAAATTATGCTGTTTCCATAAAATGGGAAATCAAGCAGCTGCAAAAGCAAAGGTAATGATATGGAAATAGTCATTGTATTTTATGTAATTTTACATAATATGAAGAAAAAAGTAGTAGGTTGAATATTTTATATATTTTGATACCTTTTGTGTAGGATAAAATAAATTTATCCGTGAGTTGTAATAAATGTCAACTCTGGAAGGCTATACTAGAAACTGATAATCGTGGTTCCTGTTAGTGCAGGAAAAGCATGTGAACTGGACAGATGGAAAACAGCACTGGAACATCTTTTACTACAGGCATAAATATGAACCATAGGAACAGATTATTAATCCCAAAAAGGTCCTAATCACACAGTTTATGTTTGACGCATTTTATAATACTAGTAAAACAAAAACTACAAAACCCTTTGTGATCTTACCTGCAAACCAGCCCCGTAAGAATCCTCACAATTCACATAATGTCCTAGCATGGCGTGCTGCGCTCGTAACTCATTATCTCTTATTCTTTCATGCAGGTGGGTGATCTGTTGCTTCTGCCTGCAAAACATAAGTTGGGGTCACATTACAAAAAACACTTTTCTAAGCTGATCTAATTAAAAGCAGAATTTTCAGTATTCTAATGTGGCATCAAGAGAAGTATGCTCAAGCTTAAAATTCATAATAAGAAATCTGTTTAAACCACAGTACCATGAAATATGTTAAATATAGAAAAAAGTTTATACTGAGTACTTCTGGTTACTTAAAAGAATATAATCTTTTGTAGAATACTCTTTCTAGGTTCCAACAAATCACGCTTTGCTTTCTTTCTTCTTGCTGCCTAATACACAAACTGTTTCATTCTCAGTCTGGAATGCCTTTATCTTAATATCATTATTTCCATTCATCCAAATTCTCTTCAACACACAATACCAATTGAAACATCTGAAAAAACTCATTTTAAGGAATGAGAGGTATTTTTATAAATATCATGTAGTTCAATTGTTGTACTCTGCCTGCACCTTATCTACAACATCCAGGTTGCATGATCTACACATAAACATCACCAAGAATGGAGAACTCACATGGTGGCAGATTTGCATCTCTTGATAGCACTGAAATTTCATTTTAATGTAAGCTCATGCTGGACCCAGTCACACTGAAGTTCATATGTTTCCTCAGTGGATCATAACTTAATCAAATTATATAACTTTTGTGAATGTTTCCTAAAACATTTGAAAACTGTTCATGTGTCAGGCAACATGCTAAGAGTTTTATATGTATTATCATTAATCTTCAAAAATTTAATAATAAGACTCATAAGGAGGTTATAAGAGATAGAGAAGGAAGATAGACTGAAATAAAAGAAGAGGTGACCAAAGGTATAGGGTGGAAAGAGGAAGACCAGTAAAATTTTATTATTTCAATTTGTTTATAGTATACTATAAACTATTAAGTATGTGATAACATGTCTAAAAAAAAGTAGTATCTTAAATTAAAAATATTTTATTACTAAAAAATGCTATCATTTGCGTCTTCAGCAAATGTATATGTTTCACACTAATTACATGTGGAAGTAAAATCACATTATAATTTTGCTAGGTAAATTTTAAAATCAGTGGTGAATTCTTTGGTATAGTGTGGATTTTTTTTTTAAATAGAATTCATATTAAATGTCCTTCTAACTCACCTGCTTTATAACCTGGGATTTATGATCAGATTCCTAAAGCAAGGCATATGTGACATGTCAGGTTATTAAAAGTTATTAAAACTCCAATTTCACATATATGATCAATTAACAGACGAGATTTTGCTCATAGCAATTTACAGTACATCTTTCATTTTGTGATAGATCCCATAATGCAAAATGGGGTATTTATTTATTATATTTATAGCATATTTATTCTCTATCACAAGTGTTGACTTAAGATTTGATTATTTTTATCAGTTTGAGTATTTAATACAGTTTTAATAGTGTGTTTCTAAGTTATTTTGGCTGTTTACACCTAGATATATTTATTGTTCAGTCGCTCAGCCATGTCCACCTCTTCATGACCCCACAGACTGCAGCACGCCAGGCCGCCCTATCCTCATCATCTCCCAGCGCCTGCTCAAACTGTCTGTTGAGTCAGTGATGCAATCCAACCACCTCGTCCTCTGTCGTCCCCTTCTCTGGCCTTCAATCTTTCCCATCAGGGTCTTTTCTAAAGAGTAGGCTCTTCAAATCAGGTGGCCAAAGTATGGGAGCTTCAGCTTCAGCATCATTCCCTCCAATGAATATTCAGGACTGATTTCCTTTAGGATTGACTGACTGGATCTCCTTGCAGTCCAAGGGACTCTCAAGAGTCTTCTCCTACATCACAGTTCAGAAGTGTCAATTCTTCGGTGCTCAACCTTCTTTATGGTCCAATGCTCACATCCATACATGACTACTGGAAAAACCACAGCTTTGACTAGACAGACCTTTGTCAGCAAAGTAATGTCTCTGCTTTTTAATATGCTGTCTAGGTTGATCATAACTTTTCTTCCACGGAGCAAGAGTCTTTTAATATCATGGCTGCAGTCAGAATCTACAGTGATTTTGGAGCCTGAGAAAACAGTCTCTCACTGTTTTCGTTATTTCCCCATCTATTTGCCATGAAGTGATGGGACTGGACGGCATGATCTTGGTTTTTGGAATGTTGAGATTTAGGACAGTTTTTTCACTCTCCTCTTTCACCTTCATCAAGAGGCTCTTTAGTTCCTCTTCGCTTTCTGCCATAAGGGTGGTGTCATCTGCATATCTGAGGTTATTTTGATATTTCTCCCGGCAATCTTGGTTCCGGCTTGTGCTGCATCCAGCCCGGCATTTCGTATGATATACTCTACATATAAGTTAAATAAGCAGGGTGACAATATACAGCCTGACATACTCCTTTCCCGATTTGTAACAAGTCTGTTCTCCCATGTTCAGTTCTAACTGTAGTTTTTTGACCTGCATACAGGTTTCTCAGGAGGCAGGTCAGGTGGTCTGGTATTCCCCTCTCTAAGAATTTCCCACAGTTTGTTGTGATCCACACAAAGACTTTAGTGTAGTTAATGAAGGAGAAATAGATGTCTTTCTGGAATTCTCTTGCTTTTTCTATGATTCAATAGATGTTGGCAATTTGATCTCTCGTTCCTCTGCCTTTTCTAAACCCAGCTTGAACATCTGGAAGTTCTCAGTTTATGTACTGTTGAAGTCTAGCTTGGAGAATTTTGAGCATTACTTTACTAGTGTGTGAAAGGAGTGCAATTGTGAGGTAGTTTGAACATTCTTTGGCACTGTCTTTCTTTGAGATTGGAATGAAAACTGACCTTTTCCAGTCCTGTGGCCACTGCTGAGTTTTCCAAATTTGCTGGCATATTGAGTGCAGCACTTTCACAGCATCATCTTTTAGGATTTGAAATAGCTCAACTGGAATTCCATCTTGTTCACAGTGATGCTTCCTAAGGCCCACTTGACTTCGCACTCCAAGGTGTCTGGTTCTAGGCGAGTGATCACACCATCATGGTTATCTGGGTCATTAAGATCAGGAAGAAGGCAAGGACGTCCTGCCACCTGCTGCCTTCAGCACTGTCCCTGAAGCCCCAGCTAGTGAAGACATGAGTGCAAAGTTCTGCAGCATCACAATGAGGTACAGGCGTCTCTGAGACTCACCCAGGAGCCTCCGTTCTTCCCAGAAGTACGCAGCAATGTCTTCAAAGCTCATATTGTTCCTGCGGTGGGTCCCTTAGCGCCACCACTGCCATCAGAAGATAGCCAGAGTGGGCCGGGAGCGGCCAGGGGAGGGGACACATAGGTTCCGACCAGGGCCTGGCGCAGGGCATCCGGGGCGGCAATGCGGAAACTCAGAGCCACCTCTTTGGCACGTGGACTGTACCTCCTCTCATGCCTTTTAGGTCTCGTCACAGGGTCCCAAACCAGTGCTCCCGAACCAGAACAGACTCACTGGCAGTTTAAAAAATCCTAGGTATATAGCATCGTAAAATCAATTTCTAAATCTATTTCGTTTCAAGGCCAATTGCTATACTGTGTGAAATTCCATTTGGACACCAAGCACCATAACTTAGTACTGAACTTCACAACTCTTAGGGCGGAATCCCCAGCAAGCAAGCCTCAGTTCAGATGCCAGACAAGTGGAATCCCAGGTCACCCACACTTCTAGCCAACTGCCTACAAATCTGGTGAGTTCCCCAAATTTTTATTATAGAATTTCATTGCATGGGCATGACCGATTAAACCACCAGCTGTGGGACTGAACTCAATCTCCAGTCCCCTCCTCTCCCTGGAGGCTGAACTAGCTCCAAGACCCAACCCTCTGACCACAGGGCTGGTCTCTCTGGTGAACAGCCCAGGTCCTGAAGCAGACATCCAGGGCTCAAGAATCACCTCATTAGAATAAATGCAGGTGTGTTCTAAGGCTCATGAATAAAAAACACCTGTATATGGTCACCCTGCTTATTTAACTTATATGCAGAGTATACCATGAGAAACGCTGGGCTGGATGAAGCACATGCTGGAATCAAGATTGCCGGAAGAAATATCAATAACCTCAGATATGCAGATGATACCACTCTTACCGCAGAAACTGAAGCACTAAAGAGCCTCTTGATGAAAGTGAAGGAGTGAAAAAGTTGGCTTAAAGTTCAACATTCAGAAAACTAAGATCATGGCATCTGATCCCATCACTTCATGGCAAATAGATAGGGAAACAGTGGCTAACTTTATTTTTGGGGGCTCCAAAATCACTGCAGATGGTGACTACAATCATGAAATAAAAAGATGCTTACTCCTTGGAACAAAAGTTATGACCAACCTAGACAGCATATTAAAAATCAGAGACATTACTTTGTCAACAAAGGTCCGTCTAGTCAAGGCTGTGGTTTCTCCAGTAGTCATATACGGATGTGAAAGTTGGACTATAAAGGAAGCTGAGAGCAGAAGGATTGATGCTTTTGAACTGTGGTGTTGGAGAAGACTCTTGAGAGTACCTTGGACTGCAAGGAGATCCAATCAATCCATCCTGAAGGAGATCAGTCCTGAGTGTTCATTGGAACGACTGATGTTGAAGCTGAAACTCCAATACTTTGGCCACCTGACGTGAAGAGCTGAGTCATCTGAAAAGACCCTGATGCTGGGAAAGATTGAAGGCAGGAGGAGAAGGGGACAACAGAGGAAGAGATGGTTGGATGGCATTACCTACTCAATGGAGATGAGTTTGAGTAGACTCTGGGAGTTGGTGATGGACAGGGAGGGCTGGCGTGCTGTGGTCCATGGGGTTCTCGAAGAGTGGGACATTACCGAGTGACTGAACTGAACTGTACTGAAAGATTTAGTCTCCTTCCCAAGAACCAGAAACAGTGGCTAGTCAGATTTCTTAATATTGGACAAAATTTTAAGAAGATTTGTAGGTACTATATTGGAAATTCCAAGTAATGACAGAATGAGATTCTCCTCTGTGCCAACAGTATCATTTACAAATAGCATTAACTCAGTTGTCCCCACTGAGCATAGCGGGTTTCCTCTCTGAATCAGGCTCCAGTGCACTGACTTATCCTTATATTTTATCTGTTCAATTCAGTGGCAGGAGCCAAGCAACTTCTAAGTGTAAACCATTTTAAGAACCACGAGTATCAGCAACAGCATAGATTAACCAAAAACCTTAGCTTCTTTTTCATTAAAATGAGGCTATTTCCTCTGAACAAATATTTAGTGAGTTTCTATTATTAGTAATAAAATATACTTGAAACTCTCTTCTGTGAAGGAGCTCAGAGTCTACTGAGGAAAGACAATTACATAACTATAACTATTATATACACAAAATACATATAATGAGGCTACTCTTTGTTAATGGCCACTATGCATCAGACAGGATTAAGACTTTTTACACACATCCATTCATTTAATCCTCATGCCGTACAGCTAGGCGGGAGAGGGGAGTTGCCTAAAACAGTGATCTTCAAAAACCTCACTTTTTGCTTAAGTAGTGAAACTCCTTGTACCCAGGCAGATGAGACAATCAATTTGCAAAAGGTCAAGTATCTTATTCAGAATTACCTAAATGGTTAGTATCAAGTATAAAGCATTAGGAAACCAGGTTCCCTCCTTTGAGTTGCTTTTGCAATTAAACTATGTGCTTTTTCTCATAAGATGGGGACATTTAAGAACAGTTTATTTTTCTTAATTTTTTAAAAAATTTTATTTTATATTGGAGTATAGTTGATTAACAATGCTCTATTAGTTTCAGATGTATAGCAAAGTGATTTAGTTACATATATAAATGTATATTCTTTTCCAAATTCTTTTCCCATTTAGGTTATTACAGAATATTGAACCGATTTCCCTGTGCTATACAGTAGGTCCTTGTTGGCTATCTATTTTAAAAATACATCCATGTCAATTCCAAACTCTCAATCTATCGCTCTGATCATTTCCCACTGGTAACCATAAGAACAGTTTCTATAGCAGCTAATTTTCCTTAACATTTGATCTTCTTTGACCTAATTAACCAAACTCTATAAAAGCTATAGGCATGGTAAAAAAAAAAAAAACAAAAACACATTTTTTTCATGCAATCATGAACAACTTGATACTTTCAGGAATAATATCCAGTGTACAATTTTTAGTTAAGTGACTTAAAAGGTATCATCAACCACACCATATTCCAAAATAGAAAAGTCTGGCATCTTTACTCTCAGTTTCATCCAGGAAGAAACTAAATCCTGTCATATCTCTCTCTGAAATAGCCTCCGTATGTGTTATCACAATTGTAAAGGCCATTAGTCTAATCTGGTTCCTAGAAAAAAGATGTACTATTATTTTGTTCTCATTTTTAGCACTATATGTGTTATATAAAGATTTTTATACATGAACATTTTTACTTTTAAATTCTGATTCTGTTGCTAAAGAAAGAGGAGCTACTTTTTCTTCCTCTGTCTTATACAATATCAAATGCATTAATCATCACAAATTTTATAACAGACTTGTAAAATATCGAAGATTATTTAAGACACTGGGTGCGGTATACTATTCAGAAAAACATCCATAATTATTCCCTTCCCTGTAATACTTAACACTCCTTTTGTTCTTACTGTCCACAGGTGAAGTCTCCTGGCCTTGTGACCAATCAGAACATAGAGGAAGTGATTCTGTGCCACCTCTGAGCCTAATCTCCAAGAGAACGTGTAAGCTTCATTTTCTCTTTGAACTTCGCCCAGCCACCCTATAAACAAACCCTGTTTAGACATACTGCAGGATAACAGACCCCATGGGAGCATACAAGACATCCAGGTGAGGCTAGCCTAGGCCAGCCAACTCCTACATGACAATGCAGAAGATATAAATAGACAACTCTCCAAAGAAGACACACAGATAGCCAGAAGATATATGAAAAGATGCTCAACATCACTAATTATTAGAGAAACGCAAATCAAAACTACAATTAGGTACGACCTCACCCCAGTGAGAATGGCCATCAACAAAAAGTCTACAAATAATAAATGCCGGAGAGGGTGTGGAGAAAAGGGAACCTTCCTATACTGTCGGTGGGAATGCAAATTGGTACAGCCACTATGGAGAACAGTATGGAGGTTCCTTAAAAAACTCAAAGTAGAGCTACCACATGATCCTGCCATCCCATTCCTGGCCATATATCTGGAGAAAACTATAACCTGAAAAGACATGTACCCCAATGTTCACTGCAATACTATTTACAATGGCCAAGACATGGGAATAGCCTAAATGTCCATCAACAGATAAATGGATAAAGATGTGGTACTCATAAACAACAGAATATTACACAGCCATAAAAAAGAATGAAATAATGCCATTTTCAGCAACATGAATCAATCTAGAGATTATCATACTAAATAAGTCAAAGATAAATATTTCAATGTAAAAAATATGTTATCATTTATGTGGAATCTAAAATATGACACAAATGAACTTATTTACAAAACAAATTCACAGACACAGAAAACAAACTTATGGCTACCAAAGGGGAAAGATGGCAGAGATGGATACATTAAAAATGGGAGTAACATGGTGTACAGTGTCAGTCGCTGAGTTGTGTCCGACTCTCTGTGACCCCACGGACTATAGCCCACCAGGTTTCTCTGTCCATGGAATTCTCCAGGCAAGAATACTGGAGTGGGTTGCCATTTCCTTCTCCAGGTGATCTTCCCAACCCAGGGATCGAACCCAGGTCTCCTGCACCGCAGGCAGATTCTTTACCATCTAAGCCACCACATTCACATATAAGGGCCTACAGTATAGCAGAAGGAACTATACTCAATATCTTATAATAAAACTATACGGTAAAATAATCTGAAAAAGGTATTTGTATATAAATATATATGAATGTATATATACACATACAGATATATATGAATCATTTAACTGTATACCTATATATTGTAATCAACTATACATCAATAAAAGAAATTTTTTAATTAAAACAAGAATTGGCCAACTGAGCAACTCTGTATGATTTTGGATTATTTCCTTAGTATCCTTCTATATATACAAAATCGACAAATATAAATATATTTAATAGATTTTATTAATAATTATCTTACTTCCATAGACTGAATGTTGGGAGCCTTCCCTGAGATTCATACATTAAATCCTAATGCCCAACATGTGGAATAGAAGGTGGAGGTGGAAGGTCTTTGGGAAGTGATAGGTCACGAAGGCAGAGTTCTCACAAATGCAGTTAGTATCACTACAAAAGAAGCTCTGGAGAGCTCCCTTGCCCCTTTCACCATGTGAGGCTACAGCAAGAAGATGGCTATCTATGAACCAGGAAGTTGGCTCTCACCAGATTCTCACTGAATTGGCCAGTGCCTTGGACTTTCCAGCCTCTAGAAGTGGGAGAAATAAATATTTATCATCTCTAAACATTCTATTGTTTCCCTCTATTTCTTTGCATTGTTCATTTAAAAAGGCATTCTTATCTCTCCTTGCTATTCTTTGGAACTCTGCATTCAGATGGGTGTATCTTTCCTTTTCTCCTTTACCTTTCACTTCTCTTCTTTTCTCAGCTATTTGTAAGGCCTCCTTAGACTACCATTTTGCTTTTTTGCATTTCTTTTTCTTGGGGATGGTTTTCATCAGCGCCTCCTGTACAGTGATGCTGGGAAAGATTGAAGGCAGGAGGAGAAGGGGATGACAGAGGACGAGATGGTTGGATGGCATTACTGACTCAATGGACATGAATTTGAGCAAACTCTGGGAGATGGTGAAGGATGGGGAAGCCTGGCGTGCTGCAATCCACGGGGTCACAAAAAGTCAGACACAACTGAGTGATTGAACAGCAATAAGCCAACCAGTCTACAGTATTTTGTTATAGCGGACCAAATGAACTAAGACATCTATTAACTTACACTCAACAGAATGGTATAATGGTGTCTGAAAAATAATAAAAGCTGAGTGATGCTCATTGAGGGCAAGTCTATTCATATTAAAGAAAGTCTGAATTTTGGTCTGTTTAAAAAGTTTCAAGTATATCAGTTCAGTTCAGTCGCTCAATCGTGTCTGACTCCTTGCGACCCCATGAATCACAGCACACCAGGCCTCCCTGTCCATCACCAAATCCTGGAGTCTACCCAAACCCATGTCCATCTAGACGGTGATGCCATCCAGGCATCTCATCCTCTGTCGTCCCCTTCTCCTCTTGCCCCCAATCCCTCCCAGCATCAGGGTCTTTTCCAATGAGTCAGCTCTTCACATCAGGTGGCCAAAGTATTGGAGTTTCAGCTTCAGCATTCGTCCTTCCAATGAACACACAGGACTGATCTCCTTTAGGATGGACTGGTTGGACCTCCTTGCAGTTCAAGGGACTCTCAAGAGTCTTCTCCAACACCACAGTTCAAAAGCATCAGTTCTTCAGCACTCAGCTTTCCTCACAGTCCAACTCTCACATCCATACATGACCACTGGAAAAACCATAGCCTTGACTAGATGGACCTTTGTTGGCAAAATAATGTCTCTGCTTTTTAATATGCTGTCTAGGTTAGTCATAACTTTCCTTCCAAAGAGTAAGCATCTTTTAATTTCATGGCTGCAATCACCATCTGCAGTGATTTTGGAGCCCCCAAAAATAAAGTCTGACACTGTTTCCACTGTCTCCCCATCTATTTGCCATGAAGTGATGGGACCAGATGCCATGACCTTAGTTTTCTGAATGTTGAGCTTTAAGCCTACTTTATCACTCTCCTCTTTCACTTTCATCAAGAGGCTTTTTAGTTCCTCTTCACTTTCTGCCATAAGGGTGGTGTCGTCTGCATATCTGAGGTTATTGATATTTCTTCTGGCAATCTTGATTCCAGCTTATGCTTCTTCCAGCCCAGCATTTCTCATGATGTACTCTGCATATAAGTTAAATAAGCAGGGTGACAATATACAGCCTTGACGTACTCCTTTTCCTCTTTGGAACCAGTCTGTTGTTCCATGTCCAGTTCTAACTGTTGCTTCCTGACCTGCATATAGGTTTCTCAAGAGACAGGTCAGATGGTCTGGTATTCCCATCTCCTTCAGAATTTTCCAGTTTATTGTGATCCACACAGTCAAAGGCTTTGGCATAGTCAATAAAGCAGAAATAGATGTTTTTCTGGAATTCTCACACTTTTTCATGATCCAGCAGATGTTGGCAATTTGATCTCTGGTTCCTCTGCCTTTTCTAAAACCAGCTTGAACATCTGGAAGTTCACAGTTCACGTATTGCTGAAGCCTGGTTTGGAGAATTTTGAGCATTATTTTACTAGTGTGTGAGATGGGTGCAACTGTGCAATAGTTCGAGCATTCTTTGGCATTGCCTTTCTTTGGGATTGGAATGAAAACTGACCTTTTCCCATCCTGTGGCCACTGCTGAGTTTTCCAAATTTGCTGGCATATTGAGTGCAGCACTTTCACAGCATCGTCTTTCAGGATTTGAAATAGCTCAACTGGAATTCCATCACCTCCACTAGCTTTGTGTGTAGTGATGCTTTCTAAGGCCCACTTGACTTCACATTCCAGGATGTCTGGCTCTAGGTGAGTGATCACACTATCGAGATTATCTGGGTGGTGAAGATCTTTTTTGTACAGTTCTTCTGTGTATTCCTGCCACCTCTTCTTAATATCTTCTGCTTCTGTTAGGTCCATACCATTTCTATCCTTTATCGAGTCCATCTTTGCAGGAAATGTTCCATTGATATCTCTAATTATCTTGAAGAGATCTCTAGTACATACAATAAATCATATTGTGTATCAAGTATATACAATAAATTAAGTATTAAAAATATATATCCAACTGTGTCTATACTTATATATAAAATTTACTTATACTAGAAACAGCTAATATTTGAAGATAGTTTTTCATAAAATCAATTGTAACTATCTCTTGCAATCTTCATTCATTTACCAGGCATGGACTATCAAGCACTACGAACATGTACTACATGCCAGGCTCTGTTCAAGATGCTGAGAACGTAGTGGAGAAGAAGGAAGTCAGGAGGTCTATGTACTAGTTTATATTCCAGCAGATCACACTTAACATTGTTAAAGTTTCTAAGCAAAATCTTTTGAAATTTCAACTATTAAATATATTTAAAGGTTTGAATAAGGATTTAATTTTAAGATTAAATTATCTACTACTTTATCTCATAAAAGCACATGGAAATAAGTAGTAACTAGCAGTGATTAAGAAAAAATGCCGTCTCAAAACTATCTTCCAATTACCATGATATGCAACATACTTAATTATCCCCAAAGTATACACAAATGATGTAGAACCAATAAAGACCATAGATAATTAAGTAATATTAAGATTTATTGCTCAGAATAATCAGGAGTCTATTCAGTTTAAAATAATTTTTTTTTCAGAGCTTTGGTACTCAAATAGGCAAAATTCTGGAAATGTCTGGGGCTGGGGATAGACAGACATGAGACTTCAATGTCCTTGTAAGGTTCTATTTCTTAAACTCTAAGTGGTAGGTACAAAGATACTTGCTTTATTAGTCTACACTTCTGCATGCCTGAAATACTCAGTAAAAAAAAAAAAAATAAGACTCACCGATCAATTACAATCTCTTTCTGCCTTAGTAGTCCTTCTTTTATTTTCAGCACTGACTCCCACTTACTGAAATCTTGATAGCCAGGAGGTGAATAACTTTGATGAGATGATCCAGACAAAACCTGCACAAACACGTTTACGCTATTAGTATACTAAAAGTGGCTAAAGGGAATATTTATGTCATCTAGTATTTTCCCAATGATTTTTATTTTAAAAAAAGAGAATTCCCCATTTGATTAAAAAAATTTTTTTAATTACACCTGTGAATACAACATAACATGAAGAATTTTAAGGAAGTTCTAAAGTAAATGTACAAATCTAATCAAGAATTGGTGGACAACAGAACACATTATAATACTAAATGTAAGATGTTGTTCTCATTATCTTGTGGAAGCTTTCTGGAAATAAAATTAATCATTGCCTAAGGAAGGAGTACAATAAAAATATAATATACCAAGGATAGACTGTACATGTATTACCAGAAGGGTTTCCACATCTTGAGATTGTCATTTATCACATCATCCTTTAATTACATTAAAATTTCAAAAGCTAAAATATTTTCCCAAAGTAGTAAATATAGCCATAGAAAATGACTATTAATTAGATAATCTAGATGACTGCTGATCTCTAGTGTATCATTTAGGAAAAAAAATCTGTTTAGACTTTTAAAAATATTTAAGATATTTAAACAGCATAAACAACAACAAAACCAATGTAACATATCTTCAAACTTCTATCACTGAAACAAAATTAAAATTTTAATACTGGTGGTACTGGTTGAACTGACTCCTCAAAATTATGCTGAAGTTCTAACCCCCAATACCTCAGAAGGTAGCCTCATTTAGAAATACAGACTCTGCAGATAAAATCAAGATGAAGTCATTCAGTTCAGTTCAGTTCAGTCGCTCAGTCGTGTCCAACTCTTTGCGACCCCATGAATCGCAGCATGCCAGGCCTCCCTGTCCATCACAACTCCCGGAGTTTACTCAAACTCATGTCCATAGAATCAGTGATGTCATCCAGCCATCTCAGTCTCTGTCGTCCCCTTCTCCTCCTGCCCCCAATCCCTCCCAGCATCAGGGTCTTTTCCAATGAGTCAGCTCTTCACATCAGGTGGCCAAAGTATTGGAGTTTCAGCTTCAGCATTGGTCCTTCCAATGAACACCCAGGACTGATCTCCTCTAGGATGGACTGGTTGGACCTCCTTGCAGTCCAAAGGACTCTCAAGAGTCTTCTCCAACACCACAGTTCAAAAGCATCAATTCTTCGGTGTTCAGCTTTCTTCACTGTCCAACTCTCACATCCATACAGGACTACTGGAAAAACCATAGCTTTGACTAGACGGACCTTTGTTGGCAAAGTAATGTCTCTGCTTTTTAATATGCTGTCTAGGTTGGTCATAGGTTTTATTCCAAGGAGTAAGCATCTTTTAATTTCATGGCTGCAATCACAATCCACAGTGATTTTGGATCCCAGGAAAATAAAGTCAGCCACTGTTTCCACTGTTTCCCCATCTATTTGCCATGAAGTGATGGGACCGGATGCCATGATCTTAGTTTCTGAATGTTGAGCTTTAAGCCAACTTTTTCACTCTCCTCTTTCACTTTCATCAAGAGGCTTTTTAGTTCCTCTTCACTTTCTGCCATAGGAGTGGTGTCATCTGCATATCTGAGGTTATTGACATTTCTCCGGGCAATCTTGACTCCAGCTTGTGCAAGTCATTAGACTAACACAAAAGGGGAAACGTGAACACAGATGTGCACAGAGGGAAGACTGTGTAAAGAGATGAACATGATTGCCAGAAAGTCACTAGAAACCAGTCTGAAACAGACTTTTATTCACAGCCCTCAGAAGGAATTCATTCTGCTGACACCTTGATTCTGAACTTTTAACCTCCAGAACTGTGACATAAATTTCTGTTGTGTAAGCTACCTTGTTTGCGTGTTAGGGCAGCTCTAAGAAACTAATACAATGGGTAAATCAAACAGGAACACAAATTCCTTGGCAAGCTAAGAGAGGCTACATGAGCACAAAAAAAGCAACTTTCAAGGAATTCAAACTAATAGCAATATCTTTATCCTTTGCTTTCCAAAGATCTGTTGACAAGACTTGCTTCTGAATAAACCAGTAACCAGGTGACATCAACTAGTCCTAGATTAAACCTTTAAAATGCCTGTCAAGTAAGACTAGGACAGGATGTTTCAGGCAGCAGAAGATGAACAGACTAAGAATGATAGAAACTAGGTGGTAATAGGGTACATAACTTTGTCAAATGCGCAGATATTTGGAGTCGAGATGACACAGAAGGTTATAGAGACAGGTTAGTCAGAGATTTAGTTTTTTGAATTTCACTCTTCTGCCTAATATACAACTCGGGCTGACACTGGGCCAACATGCACCGGTACGGGTATACTAGTCATTGCAGTACCGAAGCATTTTCACCGTGGTTGAAAACAGATGCCGCCCAAACACCTTGGAAAGGGCTTCCCTAGTGGCTAGGTGGTAAGGAATCTCCCTGCAATGCAAGAGACCCAGGTTCAATCCCTGGGTCAGGAAGAGCCCCTGGAGAATAAAATAGAAACCCGCTCCAGTATTCTTGCCTGGAGCTACAGTCCATGGGGTCACAAAGAGTCAGACATAACTGAGTGACTAACACTTTCAAACCCCCTGAATGTCCTACCCACAACCCAGGCCACACCTCAGAGCTTTCCATCACCCAACAAAGAGTGACTTCCTGGCATAAATGGGGGCCTTCAGGACACCACTCATGGCATCCTTCCTGACTGGCTGGTTTCTACTAATCAGTCTCTCAAATTCTCCCATCTCGACACTATCTACCAGCTTGTATTTAGTCGCCAGAGCCAGGATTCAAATACAGGCAGCCCAAGAAAAGAGTACCACACTGCCTCACTCTTTCTGCTATGGCCCAGCTGACCAAGAAGCGATTTCAAATTTCGTATCATAGGAGTTGGAAAAAATGTTTGACAGTAACTGCCCTTAAAAACTGAAGAGACAATTAAGCACTATAAACAATATTGTTGATATTAAGAGAAAGTCTCTGCTTATCACAGCTCCATGTTACTTAAAGACTATCAGTTTAATGGGTAGTCATTTCATGCAATTTAGTCAAACTGTAGCTCAAACAGGAATTCATTAAAAGTGGTAACAACTAAAACCATATTAATAATTCTAAAACTCAACATAAGTTGTGGAAATTATCAGAATGATATGGTGAACTATTTGTGCTATAATTTTTCACTTGTAGAAATAAAAGCAAATATATATTTAATTTATATATTGAATTATATATTAATCTCCTGGTAACAGGTTACAGATATTTTAAATACTGGTTTTTGTATATCATTTTCATGCCTAACAGAAAACTTCTAAGATAGTTTGAGCATCTACGATATCCTCTTCCAAGAATCTATCAAAGGCCACTCCAGTATTCTTGCCTCGAGCTAGAGTCCACGGGGTCCATTGCGGATTACAAGTCAGGAAAGACCTATACCATGAAGTTTTAAGCTATGCTTTACTTTACACATCTTGTACTTATTTCAGTAAGACAAGTGCCTAGACAATAGATGATGATCTTTACAAGATGACATGAATTACTCTATTCTTCCACAAGTTAGCTGCTAAAAATTTTTCCCACAGTTGACAACTCCCTAAGGAGGTCTTTTCTTACTTTATAAAACTTCTTGGCATCAAGAAAGAAGTAAAGAGAAGAAAAAAGTAGGTCTGCAGGAGAAAAGCAAACGACAATATAGTTGGTTTACAGCACTTCAACCAGTGACAACATGGACTGCTGAAGTACTGAGTTGGCCAAAAAGTTCGTTCAGGTTTTCTATAACAGTGTATGGAAAAACTTGAATGAACTTTTTGGCCAATTCAATGCCTGCCAGATACATTTATGAATATACGTAAAACAAAATTTGAGACTTTATTCTTCCAATTTGTAGCTTCCTTGATCTAAACCCTTTAGAAAATAAAACAAAACCAAAAAATGAGCAAAGAGGAAGAAAGGAAAGGAAACCTTTCTCTGTAATTAAGATGCAGTAAACAATTAGCAAATCAGTTGCATGACAGTCTTCTTACTAAACTTTAATCCTGACTCATAAAATAGTCTAAAAATGGGAATAAATCCTGACAATCAAATGCTGCAGGCAGTGTGTGATCAGTTGCTCAGTTGTGTCCAACTCTGCAACCCCATGGACAATAGCCCGCCAGGCTCCTCTGTCCGTGGGAATTCTCCAGGCAAGAATACTGGAGTGGGTTGCCATGCCCTCCACCAGGGGATCTTCCCAACCCAGGGATCAAACCCAGGTCTCCCACACTGCAGGCAGATTCTTATCATCTAAGCCAGGGAAGCCTCAATCCTGATTCATAAAAATAGTTTAAAAATGAGAATGAATCCTAACAACCAAATGCTGCAGGTAGAGTTACATGTAATTTTAAAAACCTGTTTGTATCTGCCCTACACTGAAAATGACAATTATGGAAACATGTTACCTTTTAAGGCTTTTATAATGAGGCCTTAGTGTATGCTATTCTAAATGAAGTTATAGAACACAATTTGAATCAACTAGTTAAGAGTTATTAAAATCATAGCAAAGCAGCTACCGTACCTTTATGATTTTGCATACCATATAAACGACTACTTTACTTAAGATATACAGAAAAGAAACAATTACTTAAGATATACAGAAAAGAAACAACTGATGCAATTTTACTTTTAATATATAATATATATATATTATGTGTATATATATATATAGCAAACTGGAAGTTTGTATCCTTTGACCTACATCTTCCCATCTCCCCACCACCCCAATCTCTGGTAACCACCACTCTAGTTTCTATTTCTATAAGTTTGGCATTTTTAGATTCCACATATAAGTGACATCATATGGGATTTGTCTTCCTCTGACTTATTTCATTTGGTCAACTAACTTTCACAAGGGGTGCAAAGCTGATTAAACGGGGAATTTGGCATCTAATCAAAAGAAGTGAAAAATGTATGTCTACAAAGACCTACAGGCGAACACTTCATCACCCCAAACTGGAAACAAACCATTACCTGATAAATGGATAAACTGTGCCACATCCACAAAATGCAATACGAACTTAACAAAAACAAAACGTATACCTAACCACTGCGGACCTAAACTTTATTTTCCTGTCTACCTCAAAGTAAGACTGCGGTGAAACCAAGGTCTTGCCTGCCTGGGGAAAATGTGTAAGTACTCCAGGACGCACTGTGGAGCAGACAATGCACTACCTCAGCTATGATTTCCTACCTATCCGTCACGCCGGTACTATTTTACATCAACAAATAACTGAGAGAGAAAAGATCAGGTGAAGTGAATGCTGTATATCCAGGATGCAAAAACAGAGTTGGTGATGAAGAGCAGCAGAATATGCTACTCCAAAATACAACTGTAGGCGTTCATCAACATGCCACCATAATTAATGACATATTAATTATTTTGCACTGTAGGCACCTGAAATCTAGCCAATGCAGGCAGAGGCTTTCTCTGAACTCTACTCTCTGCCTAAAGACAGATCCTCCCAAAGGAACTCAACCGTCATAAACCCCTCCCTGGGAGTTTCATCGATCAGAGAGGATTGGCTCTTATCACAGAAAAGAAGACTAGAAGCCGACAGTGTACCCAGACAAACTTCCTCACGGGTTATCATCTGTCCTATCTATTCTTCTAAGGCCTATTCATCACTTAAAAATCATGCATCTCCCTTGAGAGGCCTGTATCCTTCCTCTGCTTTTCCTGAATTGAGCAGTATCTAATCCTGAATTCTAAAGCCAACACTCTGAGCTCCTCATTTTTCCCTGAGTATCTTCCACGGGTACACAAGGTACACATGTTAATAAACTTCTATTTGTTTCTCTTGTAATCTATCTTTTATTACAAGGGTCTCAGCTAAGAACTAAGAATGGTAGAGAGAAAATTATTTGTCCTCCCGTACAACAACCTACAAGCTGGTTCTTAAGAGCTGTTGATACTTAAGAAGAACAAAGAAGCTGTCCAATAGGACAGGGCGAAATCCTGCTCCCAAATATGAAAAGGAAGAATGTATTTTATGTTCAAATAATGCCTTCCCTATAACCAGTAGTAACACATTTTTATCTTAAGTATTTAGAAAACAATTAAGAATTTCCATTCAATAAAGTTGTAACACGTCAGGAGAGGAATACCATTTTGCGGCAGAATGTCAAGTCATCAGTCATGTTTCTACTTGCCCATAACTAATGTAAGTAATCAAAGAGAAAGTAATTTAAACATATGAATAAATAATTTATAGCTTGTGAATAATAATAAAACTTTAACTAGACATGAACATGAAATCTAGAAGGTAATTATAAAGACATGTAGCTGTGAGCAAACTCCAAGTATGGAACAGAAATGAAGTCATCAAAGTCAGGAACATTTCAAAATCTGTTCAGCAAAACAAGGACATCTTTTACAAGAAACATTTTTAATACATAATTGGTAGTTACCACACTCAGGGAGGGAGGGGAACTCCTCATTTAGATGTTTTACCTGGAAATGCGTAAGATACACTGTTGCAGTGGTGGTTTAGAAAAGAAAACAGTGGACTAGCCACACAGTCCAGCCAGCATGTTCTTGCTCAGTCACTTTCGACTCTGTAACCCCACCAGCTGGGGCCCACCCGGCTCCCTCCACCAATGGAACTTTCCAGGCAAGAATACTGGAGTGGGTTGCCATTTCCTACTCCAGGGGATCCTCCCGACCGAGGGATTGAACCTGTGTCTCTGATATCCCCTGCACTAGGAGGCAGATTCCTTACCACTGTGCCACCTGGGAAACCCAATCTAGCCAGTATACTAGCATAACTCTTCTGCATCTAAACCCCAACCACCCAGAATTCTAACATATGTATGGCCACCTCATTGTAAACAGCAAATTCCAGTCTAATAATTGAATAGGGAAAACATGCATCTACAACAATCCCAAATATATCTGTTTAGATGAGACCCAGATGCTATGAAAAGTTGCCAAAATATGTCACGTAATGGTCAAACATGCTTCTAAATTAAGCGCACTATTTGCCTCTGAAAATAGCTCCAAATTCTTTGGCCTCAGCCTGGACAAATACTGTTAAACTTAGATAATCTAGTGCTGCCACACTTAACTGGACTACAACCTCTGCAATTCTTCAAGTTTGTTATCTCTCTTTCATTTGCCTTTGTTGCTCAGCTCATTCATCACTCACAACATGTCAAATAACACAGCAAATCTTCCTCCCTTTCCTGGAATAATCTATCTGAAGAGATACTCTACCAGTGCTTTTTGGTGAAAGTATCAGGATACCTCACCCAGAGGTAAATTTACAAAGCTCAACAATGTAGATGAAAACAAATTACAAATTATGTAGAATTTAGAGTTTTTATTCAAAGAGAAGAAAAAACATGGATTACAGAACCGTCATTAAAACAAAATCTGTATCTTACATATTGTATTATAACTAAAGGAATGTGCATAAAATTTAAAAAAAATTCTATCTTTAAGCCCATGTAATTATTTATGGAATGTATTACTACATATTTCTCTAAACAAAATAAAAACAAATCATATAAAAAATTCTATCCATAAACTCTATCAGAGTGACTAATTTATAAACAAAAGTCTGCATCATAACTCTTGAAATTTAAATTACAGAAGGAACTGAGTTTTTAATGATCTCACTATTTCTTTGTCTATGTTATTAATTAATTCTATAATGCTATTTTTGCCATCCTGATACGCTTTACTGAAATAACAATACAAATATATCAAGTTACTTCAAGGGTAAAAGACTCTAAAAAATGATAAAAAGAAACTGATGAGAGGAATACATAGCTACATTTTATATCTTAAAAGTACATGTACATGAAAACAGAACTGTAAAAGTATTACTGATTTCCACCATGCTACACAGCTAAGTTACTATTAGTTTAACTCTTCTTTTGGAGGAAAAGACATTTTTCCTCTGAAAAATCAGTCTGGTTGATGCATAATCTTTGTTAGCATCAGCATGTTTTTTAAAAATGCCAACAAAGGAATGATCTATGCATGAAACATGATCTCATTACAGTTGTAACACAAAAGTGAAGGGGATAAATGATATATCCAAGATTGAGGAGCAAATCATTTTCCCTAAAGCAAATTAATCAGAAGATTCAGGGCAGAAGTGTTTAAGTATTCACATTTAATAATGGATTTCACCTATAAAAAAAGAGAATGCAGTATTTTCCAAACCTTTTGCATAATTACCTAAGGATAACAAATTTACCAGATTATAGAACCAGATTCTACTAAAACAGTGCAGTAGTATGAGCACTGACATATTCCACTTATTTTTAAAACCAGATTACCAAAATGTGTCTTATCCATTTTTTTTTATCATATTGTACCACTGAGAGGTAAAAGAAAAGTATCAAATAATAAATGTGTTTTGGGACCAAAGTACTGCCTACATTATTTAAAAATGTTATGTAGGATTTTTCTAAAAGGATACAAAAGGAATTATGAATGATGGTTATCTTGTGAGGAGACAGGGAGTTGGCTTCTACTTTATATCAATTGGGATTAACTGACTTTGGCTGGCATACATATACTACTTTTTTCTTTTCTGACAGTGCAGTTAAGGGCCATTAAGTACTTTCTTCTTTCATATGTTAAAAACAGTTTTTTTAAAAAAATATATATTTCAAGAGTCAACAATGGGTAATCTCAGAGTAAAACTGTTGAGAGTTTAGAGAGGCCAGTTGACTGCTGCTCAATTTAAACATCCCTTCACGTATTTTTCTAAAAAGTATCAGCACCAGCAATGTTAAGAGATTTTTTAAATTTTTTGTGGTAATGCCCAGAGTCTAGTTCATTCCTTAGACCATAGCACACAATCAACAAAAAGAGAATGACTAATGATGATCCCTCAAGTATGTTTCTGAGTTTTCAAAAAAATCCAAAATTATTTGAACAGCACAGACAGGTAATGCAATTAGAGCATTATGACAGTACTTATGACACTGGTTCCTATCCCAGTTTAGTCTGCATCATGATAAGCCTGGCCTTATTCTTTTAAAACTCTTGGTACACAACACAGAATCTGGTAATATTTGCCAAATATTAAGCAATCTAAAAATTTACAAACTTCAAAAGGTTACCACCCCTGAAATTATCATTACTTAAAACCTCTATATAATGTATACATTTTATAGCAATGACATATATAATAAAAAAGATATGTATACACTCTAAAGATCATAGTTCAAAGATTAATCAACAAACTTACACTTGAATAAAAATGATGCTTTCCAAACCTTAAGGTTCAGCCTCATTTCTCTCAGACCCAGGAAATCTTTGAGTAATCTACATAACTAATTTTAGTTTGCATTTTAGACATACATTTGGGAAAAAAAGTCTTCAGTGACTATGTTGTACTTCTGTACGTGTAAAGTCTCAAGAGCACTTTTTGATTCCCATTCAGCACACATATTCATAATAATCCAAACACTGAATTTTTAGATATTTTATGTTTTCAAGTTAGATTTTAAAAACTGACATAGTAATGCTGGAGTCAACAATCAACTCTTCAGATATCTATGGCCCCAACTAAGCAATAAACCTATAAAAACAAATACTTTAACAGGGAAGTCTGAACAACCAAGTTTGCCTAAAGTATGCTCTTGATCTTAATGCTAATGGCTGGTCCTGGAACCTACTCACTTCCTCTGACCAACTCAAGGGCAAATGAAAACAGCAGATGATGACATGATCACATCCTTTTACTGTGCTATATAAGCTTTTAATCTGGAGATGGGTTAAGGAGGAAGTACAGACTTACTGTGATATATCAAAACAGTGCAAAACATGTACAATTCTCAATGCATTAAATTGCTGATAAAAACTTAACATCTGCACATTAGAAAGTTGGGCTTATTAATCTTTTCTGCTGGGACATCTTACTTTATAAGATAAACACAAATTCTACATATCAAAATCCATTTTACATAACCTTTTCAAGAATGCATCTATGCTAAAAACTCAAGTGTCACTTGCATTTGTATTCCATAACTTCCTTTGATTTAGCCGTTTACAAGCTTATTTGTAACAGCAAAAAATATTTAAAATGTCCATTAACCTTAACTTCTATGGGATAAGTAGTATGAGGAGTAAAGAAAAAATAAATCAGCCCCCATTCATGAAATGTATGCAAAGAAAAAATAAATACCTAATAAACATATAAAGTACCCCTCCAACTTCTTTTTCTGAGTTTCCTAAATTGTAAGGGATACTTAATACTTACGCAATTAAAAATTAAGAACAAACCAACAGGCTTCTCCCTACACATTTGTGAATAATAAAGGCAAGAAAGGAAGGAATAGATTCCAGACAGAAGACATAAAACTCACAAATGGCAGAGCTGTCGAATACAGTTAGGAGTAGATGACAACACCAAATTAGGAAAAACCTCTGCATGGAATGCCTGTAAAATTTGGGTTTTTAATTTTGAGGGACATGCTGATAATAAAGAAAAGTTCTCAGCATGTGAGAACCAAATTTCCCCGTGAGAAGGCAACTTGGATATCAGGGTAAAGAACAGGAGAGGGTCAAGACAGTAGGTTTTTTAAAAGCTCAGAGGAGAGCTGATGAGGCCATGGGAACACAGATTTTGAATCCGCAATCTGCATTTGATTTCCTAGCAGACCAGAGTCTGTGAGAAGACAGAAACAAGGATCGGTCCCAAATTTCCATTTTGGATGACAAATAATGATGCCAACAAAGAGACTGGGAATGCAAGGAGCTCAAGCACTGGGGTGTAATGAATGTAACCGAGGTGGGGGACCCCGGGGTCTACAAATCTTTGAATTGGATTGGAATCTTCCTAACAAAGGAATAACCTCATGGTCTACAGAGTACTGAAGCAAGTATCTGGAGACCTGAGGGTCGCCTTCTGTTGTTAAATTGGCTGTTATGTATATGTGTGTGAATGAGATTTTCCATTTCTTACTTTGGCTTCAGTTCTGTCAACTTCTTTTGTATAAAATATATAGCTCTATTAGAAATCATATTGGTGCTAATTTGACTCTCAATCCTGAATTTTCTTGTCCTCCTAGTGTTATCTTGCACTAGTGGTTAACTTCCAAATGTTAAATATTTATCTGCACATTACATGTTTATTGATAGACAAATTCCTTAAAAAAAACACAGAGCATGCTATAGCATTTCTTTCCATCACTTAGGGTGTGCTTCATAAATTTCTCCCAAATTGTGCAAACCTACATGACAAGCACTTCCTTTAAACTAACTGGCTTCTCTTGATGTCAAACTCTTCCCCATTGCTAATTGGGCTATTAATATTTAATAAGGCAAGAGTCTGTCCAGAATTCAGCATTTATTTAAAAAAAAAATAAAATGGTTTAGCTTTCAAGCATCTGACAGGTCAATTTCTAAAGCAAAATCTACCTTCCCTTAAGTTTTATAAGTTACTTTACTATTGATCTTTTCTTACCCCCAACTTGATGAATAACTCCTATTCTCTCTTCTCTATGACTTTAGGCACTTCCCCATCCCTTAAGTCACAGACTACTATTCTTATCATTTTTTCTCTTAGATGTTTTTTCAACTAATTCTTCTTTAGGTAGCTTTAAATTTTAATGCAGTAATATCTAAAACTTTCAATAGAACAAAATCCTTAAGACTTCAGTAAAATCCTGGGGGTCTAACCCAGAAAAGTTCCTTTTCTTTCAAGTATCACAAAAATTTATTCAAAACTTGCATTTTACTGTATTACATATTTAAGTATTAAAATGCTTTAATTCTGTCACAACTTAAATTTTCTTCTTGTCAAAAAAGTTTCCAGAAGGAAAAAAAAAAAAAAATAGGTCTACCTTGAAAGGTCTTTTGCTTCCACACACCACTACACTTGGAGTTTAAACACTCAGTGTAAAAGATTCTATACATCATGTGTGTGTGTGCTCATTGATGTCTGACTCTTTGCGACTCCAAGGACTGTAGCCTGCCAGGCTCCTCCATCCATGGAATTTTCCAGGCAAGAATACTGGAGTGGGTTACCATTTCCTATTCCAGGGGATCTTCCCAACCCAGGCATCGAACCCGCGTCTCCTACAGCTCCTGCATTGAAGACTGACTCTTCACCACTGAGCTACCTGGGACTCACTTTATATATCATAATTTCCTTTCCAAAAAGTAAAATCTCAAAAAAAAAAAAAAAAAAAAACTTTTAGAGAATACCTAATTAAAAATGCCACAAAACTATAAAAACAAATGTAAAGAAATTAATCTAGAAATCAGACTAATCATTTACCTGGGAGGAGAAAACAGGGGGAATATGGGCAAGATCATATAGCTATTTAGGTATACGTCAATAGCCCAATTTTGGGGAACTCTCTTGGTGGTACAGTGCTTAAGACTTTGTCTTCCAAACCAAGGGCTGTTGGTTTGATCCCTGGTTGGGGAACTAAGATCCCACATGCCTCGTGGCCAAAAAAGCAAAACATAAAAACAGAAGCAATACTGTAACAAATTCAATAAAGATTTTTTAAATGGTCCACATTAAAAAAAAAAAAATTTTTTTTTAATTTGGCTTTTGTTTAGGTGGTAAATTTAGAGGTACTTATTTTTTAACTATTAAAATGAAATTAAAACTAATAAAACTAGTAATTACATAAATAAAAGCAGGCTTTGCAACGTTAAGAGTATATAAAACACCATGAATTATTATGAATCAAATGAGCACAGAAAATAAAGTTTTTTAAAAATTTATATAGAGATTCAATTTAGGAAGTATAGGCTTATGCTTCAATGCTCCCTCACTCTTACTGCACAAATATATTTACATCATTTTTAAAAGACAAGAAAGTTACTTTCTCAATTACTGTACTCTTATCGCCAATCTCTCCCAATTATTTTCTTCCCCCACAATGAGTTTTAAAATTTGTAAGTTTTTTTTTAAGTGCCTATAAGACTTCTGCAGAAACATTCAGTACCACCATGCAATCTTTCCTGGTTCCTCCATTATTAATTCACTCATCCAATCATCCATTCAATCAGTATCTAAGAACTGCTCTGAGCAAGGTGCTATACTAGGTAATAATACTGTAAGGAATAAAGAGGATATAAACATGAGTTATTGGATCAGCGGAACTTGCAATTAAGTTTAGGCAGATACATTTCTAAACACAATAAAATGAGATAGATAACAATAGGGGTACATGCAAAAGTGTTTATCGTAAGAAAGAGAGGGCTGCACAGAAGACGTAAATTGAAACAGCACTTTAATGGGGACACAGGTTAGTAAGGAGGGCATTCCTACAAAAAGTGAGGAGGCTTAAAATAGAACAATAGCTTGTTCAAATAGCCGCAGGCAGCTGTGCAGGGCCAGGGCACAGGATACAAAGGAATGTGATAAGAGACAAGCTGGAGAAGCAGGACCTAAAAAAGCAAACTAGGAGATCTCGGCTTTCGCCTGTCAGTCTTCTTTCCAAAAAGGGCTGCCCCGTACAAAGACAGAAACCGACTCCAACACAGGACTTCGTAATTTTCTGTGCCATGGACTTTTTCTGGCAGGTGGCTGAAGCTGACTGATCTGTTTTTATGTTTTTAATATCATAAAATACACAGGATGCCAAGTAATTTTTATAGACACTCCACTCCTAAGGTAGGGAAGCATAACTGTGGGCTATGTACAGTAACTTTCTTCTGGAAAGTAAAAGAAGGAAGGAGAGGGGAAAGAGTAACTTTACCATGGAGAAACTTGACGAATACTTCACTTCAGCCAGGTGGTCCAGGTTAACAACACTGGTAAGTCATGCTGATAGGTATGTACACTCGGTATGTGGTGAAAATGGTACTCTACCTCTCTGATCTTCCTCTCAAAAACACATCAACCAGCCTCACCATGAGAAAAACATTAGGCAAGTCCCAACTGTGGACGTTCTGTAAGAAACGGTCACAACCAAGGGGGCCAAAGGAGACATGACTATTAAATGTAACCCGGTGTCCTGGAAAAAATCCTGGAAAAGAAAAGGAACACCAGGGAAAACAAAAAAATGGGTTTTGCTTACAACAAAGTACCAACATTGGTACAACTGTTGTGATAAATGTACCATACTTGTGTAGGCTATGTCAACAGGGAAAACCAGGTGTGGGGTATACAGGAGCTCTCTTTATTATAGTAAGTAAGTAAGTAAGTAAGTAAGTGTTAGTCGCTCAGTCGTGCCCGACTCTTTGCGACCCACAGACTGCAGCCCACCATGCTCCTCTGTCCGTATATTTGCACTAATTCTGTAAATTCAGAACTGTTTTAAAATAAAACTTAAAAGAATGAGAAACATATATTAGAAATTATACCAAAACAAATATTAAAAAAAACCACAAATTTATGTTGTAATATTTCTGCTTTATTTCCTTTTATTTTTCTTTTCTGTTCTTCTTTATTAATGCATTAAATAACAATATTTACAGGCAGCTTAATTGCATGATTTCAAGTGGTTTGAATATGAATAGTATTTCAAGCTGCTGCAACTGTTCTATATGAAATTATCTAAGACTGCTACGGTGACAGGAATCATACAACTGAGGAAAGGCTAACTCTCATTCAGAGTTTAGTAAAAATAAAGATCTTTAACACTTTTCCTATCCAAGTTCAAAGGGCACTGAACTCTATCCATGGGCTGTAAGAATCATCTTCAAAAGGAAAATAAGTACTAACACTAAAAGAACACTGTGTTGCAAGATCTCTAACAGTCATTATATACATATTTCATCTTAGGAAAATCCTCGTAACAAACCCACCCCACAGATACGGCAGCTTAAAGAAGTTTGTATAAGGTCATATATACCAAAAACGGATTCAGACTATAATCTGACCCCAAATGAAGATTCTGACAAGGCACCTCTAAAAACACTTTCTAGATCATCATAGTGGAATTTTTGAGGAAATATCTACTGATTATTCTGTAATTCACCAAAGCTCCTAGTATACAACTTTCTGTTCAGGCAATCAGCCTAAAAGGAAGATGTAACACTTCCTAGAGCTCCGTTTAGACTAACAATGATGATCAGCAGCAGCAACGGTAGCTAAACCAAAGGAAAACGGTAGACACAGAAGCTCCCCACTCTTGCACAAATCTGAAAAGTAAATTTTTATCTCCTCTTTCCAACTCTAAACACACACACTTTGTTAATATCCTTCTGGGTGTACGTGTGTGTGCACGCACGTGTGTGTGTCAACCTATATAGGCTTTTTGAGCAAATCTGCCAACATGTGAAATATCTAGGCCATATTTTATTCAGTTTGTGGTAGTTTCTTACTTTATACAAGTTAAGTATTATTAATACTATTATCTTAGAACTAGAGGTGCTCAAACTACAATGATCTATCCTCTAAGGTTGATTTTCAAATGAATGTGTAGGCAAACTTAAAGCAGACTTGCTAACAATAGTTTGTTTTTAATAATTCATCTATTTCCATCTTAAAATTTCTTAGTTGATAAATACTACTCTCTGAAACGCATATCCATGTTATACTACAGCCCCCCACAACATGCCAACCTACCAGAGAATTATAACTAAAGAGGTCCAAATCTGAACCATCAGTCTGTCATTTAGCAGCTATGTCATATTTGACAAATTACTATAAATCACGTTAGGGTTGTATTTCAAGTCCCTAGGTTTTGTAAGTTGGTAATCACTAGCAATTGATAATAATCAGAGATCCTTATTATGTAAGGATTGAAAGAAAAAATGCTTGAATAGCACTGAGCAAAATGTCAAACATTCATGCAATTTACTTAATTTCGGGTTTTCCTTTTAAGCTGTAAAATTTTCCTTTAGCAATGTTCACAGAGGGCCTTTGCTGAACATTATTTCTCTGATAGTTTTAGCCGATTCTTTAAATAACAAGAGATTTGTTTTAGCAAAGGATTTATCTTTCTTTGGAGGAAGCCAAAATCATCTCCATTTAAGGACACATAAGCAGCTGCTGCAAAAGATTTTAGTTACCCATAAGAAAGTGAAGCAGGCTGAGTTCACTTTGCTGTAAGCATTTTAAAAATTAAAAATAACAAGTAGCTTCTCCAGAATTACAGTCGAGATTTAAGAATCAGAATTTGGAGGAGTGGTGATTTTAAGTTAATCTAATATATAAACAAAAAAAATTGGGGAAAAAAAACAAACAGGAAAACAATGCCTGGTTTGTCAAAGGAATTCTTTTCTGTTCTCAGAAGTTCAAAAGATCATTTCATTTACTAAAATTTCATTTACATAGTAAATTTCAGGAAAACAACTACTGCATTAAATGAGGCACACCCTTTTAGAAATACTAAATTTCCAAACACATGCACATCTACCATCAATAAAGTATCATTAACTAGGATGCCACTGATCAGTTATGTGGGATTACATCTTTTTGGCTAGAAAGTTACTCCTGCTACTGTCAGCTTACTGGAATTTTAGTAAGATTTTATGGAAATTTACTGCAGCTGGTTAAAAAACCTAAATACTTAAATTTGAAAACAACAACTTTTCTTGGGGTGATATCTATCAGTTTAAATAATGAGAATTAATGTTCATAAATACACTGTTATTTTTAGAGCACTAATTGAGAAAACAAAAGTGAACTAAATACATTTCTTAGTTATTACTTTAACTACAAGATAAAGCTAATTTTTTAAAACCAAAGATTTCTCATTCTGGTTTTCTCACACATACTCTCTCCCCCATATACAAATAGGTATGAGAAAAGAAGAAAATAAGTCAGGAAAAAATATGTTACAAAATATGTTACAAGCTAACATTATGAAGCTTCAGTATAGCAACAACTCAATGAAAGCCGTTTGGCTTAAGTCAGTATTACTATTCTCACTCTATTAAAATTCCTATTACTTTAACAATTTTAGTTCTTTAACATTATCACCCTCAGATTATAATTACTTCTGAGCCTGAAGATGCATGAACCTTTAAAAACGAGCTTTCTACCACTTTCTACCACTTCGAACTGACTTTTTCACTTATCTCCCATATGCTTTTTAAAGTTAAAAACAAAAAAATGAGGCACAAAGTGTTAATGACCTTTCTATACCTAAGGTTAAGATAAATGACATTCTAAAATGTTTGGCTGTGATAAGACTATGGCTAACCAATCATAACTCCAGAATTCCTGTGTGACATCATAAGACCTCCCTAGAACACTTTTTCTCCTCCACCTACTTCAATTGTTCCCATAACTCTGGTAACAGTCAGAAAACTTTCCAGCTAAACGTCGGATAACACTTCATGTAACTCACAGTATTCTACATTGTGATCATCACAACAGCCGAGGTAAGAAACAGATTAAGCTGATTATGGCACTTTCTATAACTCAAACTTACTGAACTTTTAAAAAAGTTAATCATATTTTATAAATTTCAGTTCAAATTTAAATAATAAAATGTCTGACTGACATAAAGCTTAATTTCTAAATAAATGTTTATCTAATCAGTGATAGTAAGAATAAGACAACTTAGAAATTATAAAGGTAGCATTCATCTTTGATGGTGGTTACTGGTTTGTCATTTTAACTTTCACTTTTATTTTGCTGTTCAAAAGTAAATTTCTGCCAATTAAAATCTTTCAATTATGTTACCATGTTTGGTACTAGTGGTGATTTGATTTCTCTATGCAAAAATAATGGTTTCATTTTGCTATGTGTTACTCTGCTGAGAAGTAGGGTGGGACTGGACTGTCTACTTACATCCAGAATACTATGAACAGTTGTGTGATGGTACAAAATACATATTACTGGCATGACTAATCCAATATTATTCTGATTCTCTATAGTGAATATTAACAAAGTATAGTTTAAGAAATATATCACAAACTACTTTTACAAAGTCTAGTCTACTTCTATTAAAAAAAAAGTTTTCAATAAATTGATTTATTTATATTAAATTCAATATTAAATCATAAACTAAAACTTTGGACATTTCAAAACACCGGTCAAAAATATGTAAAATTCTAAAGTTACAGAACACTAATTTCTTTATTTTAAAAATAACTGCCATATGCTTGTTATTTTGGTAGTACAAACATTCCTAAGAATCTCATTTGAGTGAATCTGATAAAATGAATGTTTATTCTGCTTATTAATGAATATATTTTTATTAAGTTACTGTCCTCCAGCGTTTCCTCTCTGGCATTTAGAAGGTGGGGAGGAGTATGAAAAAGAAAATGCACAGGAATGGAGATGCCATCATAAATTTTATAACTTCTGCTTATATTCTTTTCCACTCTCGATCCTTAATTTAATATACAAAATGTGTTTTCATTCTTAACTTCTAGTCAGGGCATAAAGGATACTACATTGATTTTATTTCATTAGTTTTTATATATGCCAAAATAAAATTTAATTCTAGAATTCTAAATTCTTAAGACAAATGTTAACTCTACTGCTTTTAAGAGATAAGAACTTTGTATAATTCCACAAGCAGCTTTCCTTAAGGCATCTAAAAGCATGCCTTTCTAATTTTTGTCAAGTGCCTCTAAGTATCCTTATATTCATAAAACATTTTTCCTTTGATATTACACAAGAGTCACTCAGTGTAGGTGTTTTATTTGAGCAGATTTGTACATTTTTACTCAAATATCCATCAAATTACATTCTCACACTTCAAATGAGGTGTTCATGAGTTCTTTTATAATACCAGAATTTCACATTACATAATTGCTCCACAAAGTTGTTACTTTCTAGAAACAGCAGAAATTCTATTAAAGTTATCCTTCATGTGTCCAGATTAACAGAAATTACATAGTTTAGTGACTGTTATCCAAATTTCAAACATGGTGTCAAACCATTATGTCCTAACTAGTTCATCTCTTTCATAAGGTGAAATTTAAATACTGTCTTTGTTTCATGCAGTTTAAAACTAAGTGCTAGCAGTTTAAAACTAAGTGCTAAGAAAAAGTCTGATGAAATAAAGTAGAAGAAATGTGAAATATGTTTAAATTGTGAAAAACTGAGTGAGTTTTAAAAACACATGTAAGAGCTAGAGTACTTTACTCAACTAAGCAGAGTTGTGTCACTATCATCTCCTAAAACTCAAACATCAAAATTATTTTAACAGTATTCCAGTGGACATAAAGGAAAATAATGTTCCAGAAAAACTGCCTTTGGTTACATATTATTTCTTAATCTCACTAATTAATTGCAGATAGAAGAATATTTGAATGAACAAAACAGTTCCCCCAAAGAATTTTAATATACTAGGTAAAATATTTATTATGTAACATATTAACATTTTAAGTAAAAATTAGAGTATCTAAATTAGCCTGTATATTTCTTACCAATCCTAGAAACATTTAATTAAAACTTCCTTCTTCTTTAACAATTTTCTAAATGTACCATCCACAAATATTTCATTTGATCCTCTTAATTCCCAAATGTTTGACACTCCATCTCGATTTTACAGTTTAGGAAACAGATGCAAAAAGGTGAACTACCCAAGGTCAGAAAGCTAGGAAATGGTGGCGCCTTGGCAAGAGCCAAGATTTTAAGACTCTACACCACGCACACATCTCATCCACTGATCAACGGCTTAAAAATAAATCACGACACTGGCAAAACAAAATGAACTGAAAGTCCTCAAATACTATATGGCACTCCAAAAGGCAAAGTTAGGGGATACAACTTCTATTTTAATTTAAAACCACTCCATTTCATTTAAAGTTAAATTTATGCCTGAGGCATGATGTACTTAATCGCCTTTATAATATTCTCCTGAACATTTTAAAGGCCAGGAATATAATACCTATATATACTTATCTTTCTTCCAAGATTAGGCAAAACATCTTGGAAGACAAAATTCAAAATAACTGCATAGACCTTAAAGAACAGTAACATGCACAATCAGTTTCTTTTTGTTTCATTGCTAAAATACTCATGTCTTTAATCTATTTAGCTTTGATATCTAAAATGCAGGTTAATTTCTCCTCAAAACTTTCCCAAAAACTGTGTTTGGTTACACATTTATATTGTTTCTTAACCTCACTAATTAATTAGAGATAGAATATTTGCATAAACAGAAACCACACTTGCATATTTTATTCCAGCTCCATATTCAATTCTTAGCTTTCCTCGGTTTCATTTCTGACTTCCTCACATCATACCATTTAAAATATTCAAGCCTATTTGTTCTGCAGTGCTTGAACAGAGGAATCTTGCTTTATTTATGCTATGAAAAATTACTTTCATCCATAAGTGTGAATTAACACAGTACTGATCATACCAGCAAAGAAGAAAATCTCGAGGTTAGAAATCAAGTGATGCTTCTAAATCAAGTAAGTGATGCACCTAAATGAGATATGTATCTTTTTGAACATTTTCAGAAATAGTCCATCAGTGTTCTTACCCTACATAATTCTGAAGCATGCAGCACCAAATAAACACAACAAAATGAGGCCTGGGCGTATAGCTCCATCCCAGTATACTTGTAGTCAACTGAGGACCTCTAGTGCTTTGTATAATGCATTTCACCTACAGGTTTTTCCAAAAAAGGGTGGAGAGAGGGGACCAACTTACTCATTAGTGGGGGTACATTTAACTGGCATTCATTTTCCTTAAAACTTCCTCCCCACATGCTTTTCCCCTCAAAGAAGTATCTGAAGGTTAAAGAGTATTTTAATTGCAAATAAATTAATTTTAACATAACGAACAGATACTAAAGACAAGCCTACAGATTGGCAACAGCAATCTGCCAATTTCAAAGAGAAAAATCTCTATGCTGCTGTTTAATGAAGTTCCCTAAAGGCAGGGCTTTGAACCAAGGGAGACATTTCATTATGAGATCAATCTAGGGGTTGAGGATATGTTGATTTTTATGTTTACACAATTCTTTTCATAACCAGGCAGAAGCAGTTTGAAGATTCTTTCAAATAGCCAGTGTGGACCAACAAAGTTCTGGAAAGTTGCTGTCACAAAATAACTTCTAATACAACTTCCAAGTTTATTAGCACTAGGCAATCTCAAAAGGAAAGAGATCCAACCAAAGTGAACTTGTGGATGCCAACAGATTGATGACAAATCTAAAGATGAACTGTTCTGATTTAATTCAACAACAACAGCAACAAAGATGCATACACAATCGCTTCTGGATTATGTGCAAAAATGACTGCAGAGCAGGGGAAAAATAAAACCCTCCAATAATCCTAATACAGACAAATCCTGTAACTCAAACCTATAGAGAATTCTAATCTTCTGAATCAATTTAATGGGAAAAATTTTTCAAGAAATTATCAGACTATAGTCTTAGATGTGCATTACTTGAAGTTACTCACAAAATATCCCCATGTTTATTTTACTAAAAGCATAAACAAGCAGACAAAAATTAAAGGGAAGCAAAATTCTGAATACCACAAAGAATCTAAAGGATTCATGGTTTCAGCAGAGGGAGTAGTGAAAAAAACTGAAATTCAGTAAATTCTGCAAAGCACTGAAGTGCTTAAATTACAGGTGGAAATCACTGTTCAGCATTTACATCAAAGTATCAGTGGTAAGCAAAACCTAATGCAGACACCAAAAAGTTTTCAAAGGTCTGTTGAGGTTCCTTTTGCACAAGAATGCATCTGATGTTACCTTAAGAAACAGAACTCACTACAAAGTGAGAACTGCTGCATAAGCTGACAGGTCTCTTTCATCCAAAGTGTTGCCTAACATGACACATGGTATCTGCTGAAGGATTCGAGTTGTAGTTTATTCTCTCTTTCTTCCACCAATACTGTTGCATTCACAGCGTGGCTCTAAGAAATGCAAGCAAAAAAGACTGCAGGAGTTCTAAGCTCACAGGATGATTGTGTGCACAGAGGAGGAAAAAGAAAAAAACACCTGGCCACCATGCCATGAATTATGATGGAGTGAAGGTCATAGACAACTTTAAAAATAGGACTGTGCTGTGCCCACACACAGTTTTTCAATTCTCAACTTACAACCGGAAGCCCCATCTGGTAGGAACAAATTCTGGCTTAATTACGATCATATAGATTTTGGAAGTTCAGCAGAATTAGGACTCAACACATTTCAGACCATACCACTGTCAAATAGAACTGGGCCCCAAATCCTGCGCACACAAAGCCTAACATTTCAGCATGTAAACAGGATGTGTTTGGGTTTTAGCACAAGGTTATAAAGTTACTACTTAGAATTGTAACGTATTTCTAATTTTGACAACAAACAAGACAGTATTCTTGGTTGTCTCCTTTATACTCAATTTATCTCCAGGAACTTTTCCGACAATAGTTGGCTGAAGTATTATGAGATCACCTTTTAAGTCTGTCCATTATTATTCATCATCAGATAGCTCATCTCTTTAGGACAAACCTCTTTGTATTTCACAAACACCAAATACCCACTTGTATAAAGCTCAGTTCAGGTTAATTCTGTTAGTCACTAACAATAGTTTATTTAAGTTTTAATTTCTAAAGTAAATATTCTAAGCCTCACTTTCCTCATCTGTAAAGAGACTTGAGAAGAATGTTGGAGATTATGTTTATCAAATTCTATGACCTAAATGGTTCATCTGTTAACCAAAGCACTATCTTTGATCATTAATAATTTTCTAAAAATATTAAAGTAAATCATAATAAATAAATCACTGTTCAGCTTCACTGATTTATTCAAATGGTACTCATTTTGCATTTAAGCAATAGAATACAAAGTAAACCCATGAGTTTTTATACTCGTGAACAGGAAGTCTAGCAGGGGGCAGAGGCATGCACATCAGCCTGCTAGCCGCATCTTGATACAGGTAGCACCAGAGCCCTGCTAAAACCCAACGGAGGCGATAACCAATTCTGCCTTAATGAGTAATGGAAGGTTTCGTTAGGAAGTGATATTTAAACTGGACCCGAAGGATTAACTGAAGTTTGCCTGGCAAAGAATCAAAGGTAGAGGCAGGGGGAGGGGAGACATTCCAGGCAGAGCCAGAACAACATGTGCAAAAGACAATCATAAAAGGGAATGAAGTATTTATGGAAAGGTGACACGTTTCATGTGACTAAAGTACCGCTCATCAGTGTCAGCGGAGGGGACAGACTTCATGATGAACTGGCTTGCTCTTCCTTTTCCATGTTCTATCTCACAATAACTTTAAAATTCAGGCCTCGTATGCCATTTAAGTCCTAAAACTTCATTAAAATTAAGTTCAGATAGGAACTACCAATGTTAATTCTTTACAGTCTTCTAGGTTGTACTCTGTTACATAAAGAGACTAGTCAAGTTTATATAAAAAAGTAATAATCTCCTCTACAATTGCCCAACAGTAGAAACCGATAATAAGCAAATATAAGCTGAAACAATTTAAAGAACTTTTTTCTTAAAGAACAAAAGAAAAACCCTTTATTTCTTTATTTGGATCTCCTCACTCAGGCTAGTACTATGAAGAAGACCACAGTGTCTTCAGCCAATAGAGCCAAGCTGAAGTGCTGAAACTATCCAACCAACCACTGTATATCACGTGGTGTCTGCAACAGTAAATGAGTTCTAACCTAATCTGAAGATCAGGCCTAAAGATCCTTTCTCATTCTTTCAGTTCTTCCCTCTGCTGTCTTCAGCACTAGTCTCTCTTGCAAAATAGAGCTGAAGGCTGAGATGGGTCTTCATGAAATGTACAGCCACTAGGGAGAAAATGAAATCAGGCAGCTGGGCTAAGGCAGTAGTATCCTGATCAGCAGAGGTACATCAAGAAATGTTAACAGTTATTATCTCTGGCAGTTAATTATGACTATTTTTAAAATTTCATTTTTAATTTGTCTTATTTCAAAATTTACATAGAAGTATCCTGATTGACAACAAATATTGCCAAATGTTAATAACTATTACCTCTGGGCACTTAACTTACAGCTAATTTTTAATCTACTGAATATACCTAATTGTCTACAATGATGTACTGTTTTAAGTTTTGTTTTGTTTATTAATCAGCACAGATAATTGATCAGGCAGCAAATAATTAATTAGGCAGAACAGCTTGTGGGAGCTCTGAAAGAAAGCAAATGCAAACACTGTTCTTAAGTATAGGCCCTTTGCAAATGGCAACTATGTGTGTTAGACAGTGAGATAATGATAATTTTATTACTATGCCTTCTGAGTCTGACAATCTTTAGTACTTAATATCATCCTGTTAAAATGCTACTTAAAATAGTATATTCTACAAAGCTATAAAATCGTCAAATGAGAAACATTTGAATCTATAGTTCTGGTAAAACACTTCTCTTTGAACTATTTTATTTTGGAGTGAAGTCAACATCTGTAGAATAATTTATTGCATGCATTTCTTTTTATAAAGTTTGCTCTGGAGCTATTTATACAATGATGCACAGAACAACTGTGCTCACAGAGAAATAGTCTTAATGAAATAACACATAAGAACTTTGGCCCAAGGGAACAGCCCAAGACAAGCTGCATCCTAACCAAACTATACTTCCAGTCATTTTGAGAGGAGGCCAAGATTGAAGTTACTATACCCCAAATATAAGATATCATGGTCCCAGCACCAAAAAAGACACAGACGGAGCAACACACACAGACTATAGAGGTATCTGATGTCGTAAATACCAATCAGGTTGAGGAAGAGGGATTAACACAAAACAGTGTTTTACCTGTTCAGAGAATATGATCCTGTGATCCTAAACCATTTACTCTTTACATTCCAGGCTACCTAAAAGAAGACACACTTGGCCGGCAGCTTTTTATCTTTCTCTTGAGCATTTGAAACTCCGGGCTCCCTGCCTTCCTGGTACCATGGATAAAGTCCAGTACCTCACTCGCTCTGCTATAAGAAGAGCTTCAACCATTGAAATGCCTCAACAAGCACGTCAAAATCTCCAGAACCTATTTATCAATTTCTGTCTCATCTTAATATGTCTCTTGCTGATCTGCATCATCGTGATGCTTCTCTGAAGTTCTGCTGCAATCTCCAGTGCTGCCACTTACCACCATCAGCTGAAAATCTGTCATCCCATGAAGAAGGGGAAACAATACCATATGAGACCACTTCCTAAGTAGAAGAATTTCTTTGTGAAAAGGTCGAGATTTGGAACAGAGCAAATTGTTAGCAAACGTATTCATCTGCTGGATGTTGTAAACATAAGAAGGGCTTTATTTTCAAAAATTAACTTTAAAGTGACTATAATGTAAGTGTGCATAATGTAACTGCTAATTTTCTAAACAGACCTTAAGTTTCCATCCCAAATCTTTCTTAAGGATGAACTAGGAGTTTAGTTTTGAAACTGCACTGCCAATAAGTTCACTTCATATATAAAGCATCAGCTTCATTCACTCTTTGGGATAAATATAATTTATATTGTACTGTAAAAGCCTCTTGGATGGTTTATTGAGTATTTTTCAGGTCCTCACCAAGTATATCAAAATAATTATTCAAGTGAAATACCATTTGAAATAGCCCTCCTATCTGTTATCTTGTTTATCATCATACAGAAGTCTCCATAGTAACTCTCAGACCCTACACTCTAAAACAGAAATTATACTTTTTCTACAATACCCTAATATTTTAAGTTTATGAGAATCGAGTAAAACCAAGCAAGACCATACCCTTAGATAAATAAAACAACTAATTTTCTCAAAGAATTACAAAATTTTAATATGTGCAGGTAAACCATAAATCTGTTCTCACCAGGACTTTATCATCAATAGACAAGAACTGTTGGTTAATTTAACATCTGACAGCATGATTAGCCATAACTACTAATAAACTAATAGAATAGTACCTAATCTTCATTTAAAGCACTATAGCTAATTACCTGAGTTAGAGCACATAACGCCACTGGAATCATAAAATTTTAAGATTAGAATGATTTTACAGGTTGTATTCTATTTTAATCTCACACTCATTGTAGGCAAGCAAAAGAATAAAAGAAAAAAATATTACTTCAAGCATTAGAAAATAAAAATTTTAACTCTCTCTCCAAAATCAACAATTTCTTAAATTTTGAAGTCAAATTTTTATCCCACTACTGTTCATGATAGGGTATAGTTATTTTCCTTAATCTATCAACCAGGTCGTAAACACCTATGTGGTAAGCCACTCACTACACTAACCAGCAACACTAATCTACAATGATTTTCTTGCTGAATACATTTCAAGTCTCTCTTCATTTAAAAATATCTTCCAACTACTCATAGAACAATAGAAGTAAAAATTGGTCATTTAAAAATATCTTCAAACAACTCATAAAACAGAAACAAAACCTGGTGTGGAAAATATATTCACCAAAATTTGGTACATTGACTTAGTTTAACATTAAGTCTGAAACAGTTTACATCTATATTACATAATTCAACAATTTTAACTACAGTTAAAGACATACTACCGATACAGTAATTATTAAAGGAGCAGACAAAGAATATGTAATTTACTACAAAATTTGCCAAAACATGGCAAAAAAAAAATTGGAAAAGTAATTCTTAACTATGGCTTGTAACACAAATGCTACTAACAAAATAGTGAAAGAAATATTACTGTTTTTTTTTAATCCCTGAGAGGTACTGGAGATAGAAAGGGGGATAATGTCGGTTTACTGTTAGAATCTGCGAACAGAGGTTTCATACTGAGAGAGGGATTTCTTAAGTGAAGGCCCATCTATGGGTCGGATATCCCTAATATCAACCAGAAGAACTTATAAACCAGAAGTAATTAATGCATTCACTTAACTGGTGTCAATAATTACCCAGGCAAAAAGTAACCAAGTTCTCTAATTAATTAGCTGCAATGATCCTAAAAACAAGTGGAAATTTTGAAATAATAGGTTCTAGCCTTTTCATTATGTTGTTCACTACAAACATCAACTTTAAATCATAAACTGTGAGGTTATGGAGCTTTTCCAAAGTCAAACAGAAATAAAGAATTGTTTTGTTTTTCATTCTGCCTTTAATAGAAATTAAAACCTTATACTTAAGGATTACAGAATACTGTAACTCAGATTATATTGTAAAATAAATACTCATTCTTAAAATGGAACTTATTTATTCTGTTTATCGTAATCTGTAAAGAGTAAGATACAATGAATTATGTATTTAAAAAACTTATATACCAAATGCTCAAATACTTTCTACTGTAGAATAAATTCTAACCTTGCTTTACAGGGAACCAAAATGGAACTATTTTTTAAACATTTAATGTTGCCTTTTATATTATTTGGTTCAAAATGTTTATTTAATTCAAATCACCTACATTAAAATGAACCTTATTGAACTCAGTGAAATTGCTCATGATTGATACAACCATAAAACAATCTATCTATAAGCAGTTTTGATTTTGTAAGCTGTTTTCAGTAACTTTCCCCAAATAAGATCAAGATTTCCTAGTAGAGACACAAGAGGGCAGACATACATAAAACAATGAATTTCCTACTAGCTAGAAATTATTTATCCTCTGATTATTTTTGAGTCTTCCAGCATAGTGAGAAAAAACAGTAAAATTTCAAAACAATTTGCTCTTCTAAGTAACAGCACACTTTAAAATGTCTAAAGATTATATGCCAATACTAGATAGAAAAGATGACAGCTTGGAAAAAGTCAAACACATTAATAATTTTATTCATTAAAACATATAACAAAAATAAATTATATGCATTTTAGTTACCTAGTGAATGTCATAATGTCATAGTCGATCTGTTGAGAGTGTCTCAGTATTCACATCTTTCAATACAGTTATGTAAAATTATCTTAAACAGTAAAAAAAAAAAAAAAAAAAGAAAAAACAGGGTGCAAAAAAAAAACGAGAAAACTTTCTTTTCAGAGAATGTAATAGAATACATAAAATGCTCTCACATTAAAAATAAACCATTCTTATGTCATGTTAAGACAAAAACCAAGTCATTTAAGTCGTTCTACTAAAAATTTATATTTTTCATTTACACAGGAGAAATCTTCCAGTAAAATATGTTGAAACCATTAGGTGTCAATATCCTGGATGATCAAGCCCCTCCTTGTTTAAAACAAGCACAAAATTTTATCTTCCTCTTTTTAATGACTGCAACCCAGAACTCAGAAACATCCTACAGAATATAAGAGAAGAGAAGAGCTACTTTGTCAATAGAGAGACCACTCCTTCACTTCTGTCTGGAAGATCCACTGTGAGCTTACAGGGATTCAATGGATCGTGTTGTGTGTAGAAATATGCATCCTCCATTTCCTTCCCACCCCTCTCCCCATCCCCAAAAGAGAAATGCAAAAGGGGCTTAGAACGGGACACAGTCTTTCCAGAGAAGCCAGGAGTCTGCTGTTTGTTTTCCTCTTATGTCACAGGTTTTGTAGGGTCAGACAGCTTTAGGCGAAGGTGGGAAGAGAGCCGCTAATGTAGAGCAGGGGAAAGAACCAAAGACTACGGTGAACATTGCACATGGAGACCTATATCCTAACCAACTGAGGCCGCCCATGCTTCTCTTCATTCACAAGGGGAAATGTTTCAGGGTTCTACACCACCTGTATTCTAGCTAATTTAGTAAGGAGCTATGAGAAACAAGGAACACCATGCAAATAAGACTGTGAGGCTGGCTCAGTAAATGTTCAGGACTGAGTTCTAAGAGGAGAAACACTTCCATGCCGCAATACTAATCTTCTGAGGGAGTAAAAGGAGGAAGGAGGCTCTGAGCATCAAATGAGATAAAACATTCTGACAGCTACAAAAGTTCTAGATGAATTTATGGTGATGTTAGATTGTGACTCTCAGCCAAATCCCTTTTCTTAGCTGTAAAATGTTTTGTTTTTTCTTCACAGTGACAAACAGTTGTCATGGAACAACACATTCTCACAATTTATCAATGGGATAATTATTATTAAGGCTCTTCCCTTTGTACAAAAATTAGACTAAAAAGAAGTCAATGTTTTAAAGAGACCTAAGAAACAAGAAAGATGAGAACTTTAAAGATATTTGGAAGCTCCAAGGAGAAGGTATTTAAGAAAATTTTTTTTTCTGTAGTAGTCCAGGAGAATTAGAAGAGAAGTTGTCAAACATTTCAATTAAAGTATCTAGGTTTTCTTTACCTGGTTTCACCTTTCTACTATGAAACTTAAAAGCACTATAAAGAGATCATCCCAAAGAAGGTTAATCAAAAAGTAGGACTTTCCAAGCAGATGCAAATTTTGTCCCTTTTCGCCTTCTTCCTCTACTATGTGCCAAGAAGATTTTAAAATAAGTTTGCTCCACAAAGCACCTCCAAGCTCCCTACCCTCTCTCTGCATCGCTTCAAGGTTGGGGAAAACTTTGATTATCGAAGAGGATCCTCCCAACAGAATGGGAGGAGTGAAATTAGTACTTCTTCTTTGAAATTCACTCAATTTTCTCAGTTACCTCTCTACGGCACCTACTTCAGGTTGGAGCAGAACATTCAGTCCCCTCCCGCAACCGTCCCAGATTATTCCAGTTCTGTGTAAAGACAACAGCTGGAGAAACAACCACCGAATCCCTGTTCTTCTATAACCACAAGCACTTGAGAACTAAAATGTGACAGTATTTGATAAATTAGGTTTCCTGTCTTTCAACCACTTGAATAGATAAGTCACAATAAATCTGGTTAAATTGCTCTTTTATGATTTGTAATTCACACATCATGATACATCTGTTTGGTTATGCAGTTTAAATATATATAATCAAGATGGTAAGAACTGTGTTCAAAACAAGAGCAAAGAAAGTGCAGAGGAGGTGTTAAGAGCTCTCCCATGAGGAGCACGTTAGGTTATGTGTATGTTTTGGGGCTGCACTCAGATTCATGAGGTTACTAGATAAGTGATTTCCTCATTCTTTCATAGGATATATTCCTTTAATCTTTGTTATTTTTTATTAGCAATTGTAATTATTAGTAATTTTAAGTTTTTACTCCAGGGAAATTTTGCAATTTTCAATGAAATCACTTTGTTTCAGAAAACTCTGGTAATAAGAAAAAAAATGGATGACAGGATTTACAAAAAATTCTATAGACAATTGGTTTCCCAGTTAAAACGAGCTGCAGACAATTACCTTGGAACAGAAGACATTTTCAGATAAAGAAATTTACACATTTACATGTGACATTAGGAAGTACACACTTTTCTTTTTATGTAATATTATCATACAGTACTTTCCTTAAAATGATTAATAAATCTTGAAACCCAATTTTTTAAAAAAGCGCATCTGTTTTATAAACCTGAATACATACCAACCACTGCCAAAGCTTTAGCAATGACTTTATTTCCACCTCCTCATTTTATAGATGGCAGAAGCTGTGAAGAAACATATATACAGCGAACAAATATGTGAGAAGGTACTCAACACCACTAATCATCCGGGAAAGTCAAATCAAAATCACAATGAGCTATCACCTCATACCTATTAGAATGGCTATTATCAGAAAGACAAGAAATAACAAGTGTTGGTAAGAATGCGGAGGAAAAAAAAAACCTTATGTATGTTGGTGGGAAAGTAAACTGGCACAGCCTCTATGGAAAACAGCATGGAGGTTCCTCAGAAAGATTAAAAAGAGAGCTACCCTATGGTCCAGCAACTCCATTTCTGGGTATATATCTGAAGAAAATGAAAACACAAACTTGAAAAGATATATATGCAACCTTATGTTCAGCTTTACAACAGCCAAGACATGAAAGCAACCTAAGTATCCATCAATAGATGAATAAAAAAAGAAAATGTGCTCTCTCTCTCTATACACACACACACACACACACACACACACAACACACACTGGAATATTCACATAAAAAGAAGGAAATCTTGCCATTTGTGGAAACATGAATGGATCCTGACAGCATTATGCCAAGTGAAATTAGTCAAGCAGAGAAAAACAAATCATGTTTTTTAAAAAAGCAAACAAAAAAATTATACTCATATAAAGAGGACAGACTGATGGTTGCCAGTGGCACAGGCTGGAGGGTGAGTAAAATGGACGAGATGATCAAAAGGTACAAACCCTAAGTTATAAATAAATCACGGGGATATAACATTCAGTATAGTGACTACAGCTAATAATACCGTATTGCATATTTGAAAGTTACTAAGAGTAGATCTTATTACAAGGGAAAAAATTTTGTAGCTAAGTATGGTGATGGATGTTAATTGAACTAATTGTGGTAATCATTTTATAACATACACAAATATTAAATCATTATGTTACATACCTGAAACTAATACATTATATGTCAGTGATATCTCAATTTAGGGGGAAAAGGAAAGAACGAAAAACTCAGGCCCAGAGATAATAAGTATTAAGTGACAGAGAATCATCCAGATTCTGAATCTGAAAAACCAGAAACAAATCCAAGCCTTCATTCAACTTAATGTTGTATTACATCATGTCAGCTCCTCTGTTTCTGTTTCTAGTTTCTTTGGACTGAAAATTTTTTGCTGTGTTTATAAATATCGTGATGCTGGGAAAGACTGAAGGCAAAACAAGAAGCGGGTGGCAGAGGATGAGACGGTTAGACAGCATCACTGACTCAATGTACGTGAATTTGAGCAAACTCTGGGAGACAGTGAAGAACAGGGGAGCCTGGCGTGCTCCAGTCCATGGATCGCAAAGAGTCGGACACGACTGAGCAACTGAACAGCGGCAAAACAAATGAGAAGAAAAACGACAAGTCAGGTACAAGGTTTCAAGTTTTCCATGTGAATAAGTCTCAAACATTTTAAAAGTTTTGTTTACCAACACAATACTTGAAGAGTTTGATAACATCCATGCTTATGACTGTGCAGGGGAAAGGAAAAGGAAAGCCGTCACGGTCAAACGCTCCCTTCGAGCGTGCTATGCGCAGAGCAGCCGCTGGAGGGCGGCAGACACTAGACTCCGGCCTTACCTGCGCGGGTGCTTCCCGTTCTTGCCGAAACTCGTCCGTCTGCGGCTGCTGCCAAGGAGCTAGACTGTAAGAGTCCTCTGTGGCTCTACCTTCCAAGGGGTTTGTCCGCAGCTGCTCCGTCAGCCACATCTGCGTCCTCACAGAAGGCTGGATGGGAACGCCGCCTACCGCTTGCTGACCAAGCATTAAATATTTCGGAGATTCAAAAGCCTCTGAGCTTGTCATAATAGGCTTGCTTTCAGGTAAGGCACTGTACGTCATGTCTAAGGCCTGTCTCCTAAGAGTGGAGGAAGAAGCTCTAAAGTCCTCTTTGCTACAGCTCTCAAATTTATATCTGCTGTCCAGAGTTGACGGTCGTTTTTTGTTTATCTCCTTATCCTCTAGCTCAAGCATCTCCATGCTGTCGTGTAAACAGCTAGGCCCTGTGGTCCTCAGCTGTGCTGTTAGTGCCTTCTCTCTCCCGGTCCTTTCCAAACCTCTCCTCGATGCTTCTGTGCGCACCACGCCACCCTGGCTACAGTTCTCTGGGACGGTGAGTTTGGATAAAGACGACCATTTCCGGAGGGGCCGGAAGTCCTTCATGTCCAGTGAAGAGTCCTGCTCCCCCCTACTATGATTTCCCAATGCTTGCATGAGGCTTATACTCCATTTTGAGCCATCTGATGTCAGTGATTCCCTATGTTTGGAAACTGAAGCACTGGAGTTAGACGGCATGACATGGGCAGTAGGAAGAGTAACCAATGACCGACTAGGCTTAAAAGATAATGTGCCACTTGAAGTTGAATGATCTGGAAAGAAAAGAGAATGCCAAATTAGTTGTAATTAACAGGGGGAAAAAAAGAGGCAAAATGTCAAATGCCAAAACAAAAATCTGAATATGGTTTCCCAGCACAAGTTTTTCAGAAGCACTTCATCAACATGAGAGACTTACTACTTTATCACTGTTACTATTAGTCATCTGAAACAAATCAAACCTACTTCCATACATTTTCTAAAAATGGATACATAACAAAATATATGCTCATTTGCAATCTACTTACAGATAAAAATGACTGGAAAACAGGTACATATTCATGCTATTTAACCAAAGTACTATGCCTTAAAAGAAAAAACCATCTCCCCATTGAAAGGTTTTATTTATGATAAATCACTGAAGTCTCAGACACAACTTCTAGCTTTACTTAAAAAATGGTATCCCTTAGTGTCTTTCCTCAACTGTGGAAATCTAGGCCCAATCTGAACACTGTAGTACCTCTCCACACTCGAAATCAAATCAGAAGTATGGGTAAAGGTGCTCCTGCAGTAATGGAAAACAATCAGAAAGGGTTCTAAGCAATATATTTGCAGATAGAGAGTAGTTTCTACATTCTCAGTCTCCCTTAATAGCATCCTCAATGATCTATTTTCCCAAGCTAGAACACCTGGAGTCTACTTTGATTCCCATCTTTCTCTGCACATTTACTAAATTCCCAGGTTGTAAATTTTTACTTCCAAAATGACTGCACAGTTATTGCCATAGATCAGACCTTCACATAATACTATCCCACACATAGGAACTGCTGTAGTAGGCAATATGGAAGCCCAAAGGGTAAATAAGGGCCTCTACACTCAATGGACTTACTATCAAATGCCAAACCGCCATCAAATATGCCTAAGTAAAATCAAAGATTATCATTTTATCACATGATATACAGAAAGGTGATAGCAATTTGAAGTGTAGAGGTGGGTGGTGAAATGTAACTTTTACAGTTTGTTCTCTATGTCTTTCCATAATGTTTGACTCAGTATATATTTAAATATTACTTGTGAGTTTTGATATTGTTTTAAATAAATAAAGTAACAGGAAAAGAAATGCTGAGGAAATCATAAGAAGATTCAGATAAGAAAGAGCCAGGCAAACTATTTTAAAAATATAATTCCAAGAGGTCTCTGCACAGAATTTATTCACCTGGAGATGGAAGGGGGAAAATATTACAGATGAAAGAATACGAGAAAAAGTATCACAAAATATCACTGTAATTTACCATATTATAGGTTCCCACCAGCTTCTACAGAACCCTTTGATACTCAAGAAAAATTCCCATATTATAAAGCCAACCTCCCAAAATAAATTTTAGACCTTAAATTCCCAACATACCCTGCAACTGTGATACAGACATTCAGAAGCACCTGCACAGACTTCAGTTTGGAAGTGAGTCACATGAGAAAATGGACTCTGCATGGAGCTACCATTTCTGGCAACAGCAGACACATTAGCCTCCAATGACAACAGCAGAGGTGGCCAGATCAAGTGCTGGCAGAAAGGGGGCAGCAGCTGGGCAGCATCGGTCGGTTCATCCAATGGGGCAGGAGAATGTCTGTTCCCAGAGGCGGCTGAGGCGTATTACCTGGAAGCTTAACCCTAAGCCTGGTTCTCCAACGCGCCTCAGAAATTTTGAGTTAACGAAATATTCTTAAATAAATCCCTCCTGTTCTCAATCATTCAGTCAGCTTTTTCTGCTGATTAAGAACACTAACTGATCCAAGTATGAAGCCAGGAAAATATTTCAATAAAATGTTTTTAAAAAGAATATTTCTTTTTTTAAAAAAAGATGCTAAACTCACTGAACAGTAAAAGTGCATTCCCTATTATACACATAAAACTATTAATGACTGCTAACATAAAACTGTTATAGCCTTTGGAAGAAGAGGGGTAATATGTATACATCAATATTTAAAATATGCAAACATACAGGTGAATATATAAATACACACATATCCACGGGCAGATAAATGATCTGGAGGAATATGTGGTAGTGGTTTAGTCGCTCAGTCGTGTCCGACTCTTGCAACCCCAAGGACTGCAGCCCACCAGGCTCCTCTGTCCATGGGATTTCCCAGGCAAGAATACTGGAGTGGGTTACCATTTTCTTCTCCAAGGGATCTTCATGACCCAGAAATTGAAGCCAGGTCTTCTGCACTGCAGGCAGATTCTTTACTGACTGAGCTACAAGGGAAGCTATGTATATAAGTACATGCATATTCATGGGCACATAAACGATCTGGAGGAATATACTCAAAACTTAATAAACACAGGTAGAAAGGAGAGAAAAGGAGAAGGATGCTTTCACATTCTACTTTACACAATGTCTTATTTTAATTTCTTTCCAAAGAGCATAAATTTACCATTTGGCCAAACTTCTGCAAAGATGTTTTATTGTGTCACCTCAAAGAGTCTGAAATATCAAAGAACATCGCTTCTCAAGTATGAATTATATATGAGGTGACTGTCTCACGTTCCATGCCACAGCTGACACTTCTGAGACAGCTGAAACCTGACCAGTCCCGGATGCTACTTCTATATGAAAACGTGCTAACTTCCTGTCTACCTTTGCCAGTTCGGTATTTCCAAACTGCATAGAAAATCAACAATTGGTGACAAAAACCAATTCTACGCCACACTAGTATTTACTCCTACAAATCTAAAAGCTACTATAATATATCCTGTTCATAGAACATTCAGTTCAGTTCAGCCGCTCAGTCGTGTCCGACTCTTTGAGGCCCCATGAATCGCAGCACGCCAGGCCTCCCTGTCCATCACCGACTCCCAGAGTTTACTCAAACTCATGTCCATCGAGTCGGTGATGATGCCACTATTGAACATTACATTAAGGATAGAATTTACTCCAAAACTCACTTACATCTAAAGTTCTCAAATTTCAGCACAAAACACAGTTACCTGGTATCTGAAGCCTTACTCCAAGAGATTCTCACTCAGAGTAGAGAAGATCCAGGAAACATCACTTTTTAATAAGTGACTCTGCTATTCTATTCAGTACAATGTCATTCCACCTGTGACTGATTTCAGTTCTGAAACCTTCAATTACAAGATTAAATATCTCAAGTCCGACCATCAGCAGTATCTGAGGTTCATTGTAAAAACTGATTTACTGTGACATTCAGAATTTACTCTGTGAAAACTCAGAATTAAAGTTTACTCCATCCACACATATATGCACATACATACACATGCACACACAACATAAATTAATGAACAAAGAAACATTTGACAGTATAGATACCTGAAAGAAACAACCATTCTTAGAGGTAAATCGAAAAATAACTTATTTTGCCTAATGAAACACAATCAATTAGAGGTAAGTGCAATGCATTTCCTAATGTGCTTTATTATACTACCTAATTGTAGCCACAGATCTCAAAGGCAAGTTATTATGATGGCATCCAGCCGTCTAAGTTAGAACGGTGAAATCTGAAACCAGCAGAAGGTAGTCCTTTTAAAAGCCAGAGGACAGGGTTTATAGTATTCACAGAGAACACAGAAAAGCTAATGATTGCAGACAGATTTCAGCTTATAGGGGAAAAATAGAAGAGGACCTGCTGTAACCTGATAATGCAAGTGAATTATATTTAAGACAACAAAAGTTCTGAATTCTGAACAAAATCACTGTCATGTTATTCTTGTCTGGCAATTCATGCCAGATTGATTCTATCTTCTCTTACATGTAGGGACAGTCTCTCTGTTCTTTCTTATAGTAAAAAGGAATCAACTTTTTTAAAAAACCACACCTTCCAGATCTATAGTATAATAAGAAATCATAAATGGTTACAATTAAAAAAATAATCAGGGAACTGTATAAACATATCAAAATATTCTGATTTTAAAAATAACAGCTTATACTTTCATTAAATATAAAACATAGTATTTTAAATTTTAAAGAAAAATATTAAGCCTAACCCAAAGGCAATAATTAAGTTTTACAGAACACCATGACTTTTTCCCGTTCTTGCTAATGCCGTGATGATGTATCATGAGGAAAAAAAAAAATTTAAGCCACATTTAACTCTCCCCACTTTTTTAAACAAATGAACATTTTTCTAAGTATTCCTTATATTTTTATGTAAATATTTTAAAAACATTCTTAACTATACTCTGGTAGGTAAAGAGCTATATAAAGAAACTCAATAATATTCAACCAATCTTCTAGCAATGTATAATGTACAAGGAACTGTGCTAGGCAGAAAAGACTATGCAAATCTATCATTCACAATAAAATATGAAAATAGCCCTCCTCGGGGTTTACAATTTCGCCATTACACATACACAGCTGCAGGACAGGACTAAAGCTTATCATAAGGAAACTACAAAACACCAGACAGCATGAAGTGTGCTGGAGAGAAAAGGCAGATTATTCATACAGGAAGTCTCAGAATGATAGCCAACTTCTCTATAGCAATAATGGAATCCAGAGCACAGTGAAATATCTCCAAAAAGTTAAGAGTAAATAATTGGCACCCAAGAACTGTTTGGAGCACTAAGCTAGCTTCCAAGATTGAAGAAAAAATATATAATCCTGCAAAAGAAAAACCGAGCTTTTCACCAAGAGACTCACTGAAAGGACTTGTACTAACATTCCTTGCGGTTCTTTCACTAAAAAAGAAAAACAAGTCCTGAGGTGTAGAAACAAATAAGATTAAAAAAAAAAAGTGTAATTAAATCTAAGAATGCCAATGATTACAAAACAATATCTAACTTGTGGGTTAAAAAAAAAAAGAGGGTGAAGAACACCAAAATATCAGCTATGATGAATAAAGCAAGGATGGAACAGCATTCTAACATCAGAGTCAAGTTAGAGATGCATGTTATAATTTCTAAACAACTAGAAGAACAGGGAGAGCTCAAAACTGTACAGCCACAAGCAAAAGAATATAAAGCTGGATTCCTCTCTTATACTTTCAACAAGTATGAGCTCAAAATGAACCACAGGCCTAAATGTAACAGCTAAAATTGTATAACTCTTAGAAGAAACCATAGGTGTAAATCTTCATGACCTTTAAGTCATGCAGTAATCTGTCAGATACAACACCAAAAGCCCAAGCAACAAAAGAAAATAAAGATAAATTGGACCTGAATAAAATTTTTAAAAATTTTGCTACAAATGATACTGTCAGGAAAGTGAAAGGACAGCCCATAAAATGGGAGAAAATCTTGGCAATTATACATCTGATAGGGACTTCAGATTAAATAAGAAACACAATTAGATTATATAATAAATATACAAATAACCCAATGTAAAAATGGATGTGAAATTTGAAAAGTCATTTCTCCAAAGATAAACAGATGGTCTTATCCAAGTACACAAAAAGATGCTCAACATTTTTAGGGAAATGTAATTCAAAACCACAATGAGACACTATTTCACACCCATTAGGATGGCTATCATCCAAATGACAGATAATAAGTTTTGGCAAGGATGTGGAGAAATTGGAACTCTCATACAAAGCTGATGGGAGTGTAAAATGGCACTGCTGTTTAAGAAACAGCTTGGCAGTTCCTCAAAAGGTCAAAAATAAGAGTTGCCATATGATCCAACAATTCCACCCCTAGGTATACACCAAAGAGAAATGAAAACATATTCACAGAGGTATTATTAGTAGTCAAAAAGTCAAAATAACTCAACGTCCATCAATTGATAAATGGATAAATAAAAAGTGGCACAATGGAATATTATTTAGTAACAAAAAAGAAAAGAAGTATTGATTGATACATGCTACAACATGAATGAATCTAGAAGACATTACACTAAGTGAAAATCAGTAACAAAGGACAACATATTAGATTATTCTATCTATATGAGATGTTCAGAACAAAGAAATTTATACAGATAAGTGGCTGCTTAAGAGGATGGGAGGAAAGAGAGTGAGAGATTACAGATTTCTTAAGGGAGGGGGAGTTAAAAAATGTTCTAAAATTAGATTGTATAACAGTTGAACACTTCTGAGAATATATTAAGAATCATTAAACTGTATACTTTAAATGGGTAAGTTATATAGTATATGAATTATAGCTCAGTAAAGATTTTTTAAAAGATATGTGTGTATAACTTCTGATAGAGTAGAAGGAAAATGTCATGAAAGAAAAAGTAAATCAAAAGAAGGCAAGAAAAAAAAACTTGAGAAAAGCAGAACAGAAAGTATTCAATATGATTTAAAATACATCAAAATTTAACAATCACAGTAAGTAAAAATCCACTCAAAGAACTGTCCACATAATTTTTTTTCCATTTATTTTTCTTAGTTGGAGGCTAATTACTTTACAAGAACTGTCCACATAATTTTTAAATCCAGCTAAATGTTTACAAAAGATATACCTAAAATATTAAGTCCTATTTTGGCACTATGGTATCTGCATAGAAACTGAGAATGATTACATTAAAGAATCATACAGAAATAACCATTAAGAACATAGGAGAACCGTACGTCAGGTATCAAGATCATGAAAAGCATACTTTCCTGAACTGCTTGCTTTTACTTATTATAATGAGAAGCTTCGGTTTCCCTACTGCCAAACATATGACCTACTCTTTCAGCAATTGTACTTAATAGCAATAGTACACAATTCTGTGCAAATCTTGGTTCTCATTTAGTTATTGTCTAATCATTATCACCAATCAGCTTTTTTTCTTAACTATTTTATATTTCTCAATTGTATTTTGTCAAGTTACTTCAAATCCTATTGAGGCAGAAATTGAGTGAAAAGTTCTAAAATTACTTGTTTAAAACAATTACAGAAGAGCTTCCCTGGTGGCTCAGAAGGTAAAGCGTCTGCCTACAACGTGGGAGACCCGGGTTCAATCCCTGGGTCGGGAAGATCTCCTGGAGAAGGAAATGGCAACCCACTCCAGTATTCTTGCCTGGAAAATCCCACGGATGGAGGAACCTGATGGGCTACAGTCCGTGGGGTCGCAAAGAATCGGACACGACTGAGCGACTTCACTTCATACTGTTCACAAGTTAATTCTCAAGCCCTTTTTGTACACTCTTAGCAATCATTCACAACACACTAAGAAACTTCATTTTGTAAGTTTAAGTAAAATAAAATGAAAAGCTAGTTTTTAAAGTGAGGGGAGCATTTCTGATCTGCAGTCAGACTATTGGCAACTTAACTAAAGGACAATCTGAGGTACTGTTTAAAGAGGTCAACAATTCAAAGCAAAACTCATTTTAAAAGTTGGTCAGTTTAAAAAAAAAAAAAAAAGTTCTTTTTTGTAGTTACACCAAAACTGTAGTATTTTTGTTTTCTTGAAAGGCTTTTAAAATTTCTTTCAATTGTACCATTTTCTAGATATCTCTTACAAGTTTCAATTTAGATTGTCTCATCAGCAGTTTACTTGCAAAGAGTTGCAAGTGTTCTTTCTCTCTAAAAATGTTTATAAATCAAATTGTAATGATCTCAAATTATGAGGAGTGATTTTGAAAATTCAAATTTTCTCAGGAAAAAAAAACTGTTACTTTATGATAGAACTGACAAAAAAATTATCATCTGGTCCTCTAACCACCTACATGTCTGGGGAAGTGGGAAGTCATTAACCTCGACTCTAAACCCATGGCCGTCTGACTGGAGTCTTTCCAGGTCAGAAATACCTGGATTCAACACAGGTCTCAAAAGTGGACTAAATTCAGGGCAGTCAGCTTGGCCAGGTTCAGGAAGTCATATTCTACCAGGTCAAGATGCAAAATGATATAAAAACCTGAGTATATGAATGGACAGATGGATGGATAACAATGAAAATAAAAATGAGGTCCATAAAGATACAAAATATACCTCCAACAAACAATTTTAATTTCTGCAAACTTACTACAGCTGTAATGCTCTTATGTGCCACATTTAAAGCTTTAAATTCAAGTATTTTATTTTCAGCAATAATGTAGATTAACAAGAAAATTAAGTAGAGATGCAGGGCAAAGGAAAACGGTTATTTGGTTTGTAAATGAACATAAATCATAATTGTTTTGAATATTGCCTTGAAATTATTTGATTTCACAAGCAAAAAAGTATTCTTTGTATAACTTCTGACCTAATTCCATATGTAAATGAAGAACTAAACCCATAAAGGTTAGATTACTTGACCAAGTACAGATCTCAAAATAGAATCCCAGTCTCCTGTTTCTGTCTAGTGTTACTCTCCTATCCTACACACCACACTACACCTCTCAGATCTCCTCCTCTAGTGCCTCACTTCAAGAACAGATATCTAATGGTGTGGGTAAGGGCATACCTTTGGAGTTAGATTTGAAGAACTTCAGCTCCATCACCTGAACAGCTGTACAACCTCAGATATGTTATTAACATCTTCTAAATTTTATTTTTTACCTTCTCTCAGTGAAAAGAAGGTAATTGTATTTTACCTTCAGTTCAGTTCAGTCCAGTCACTCAGTCATGTCCGACTCTTTGCCACCCCACGGACTGCAGCACGCCAGGCTTCCCTGTCCATCACCAACTCCCAGAGCTTACTCAAACTCATGTCCATTGAGTCGGTGATGCCATCCAGCCACCTCATCCTCTGTCGTCCCCTTCTCCTCCCGCCTTCAATGATTCCCAGCATCAGGGTCTTTTCCAATGAGTCAGTTCTTCACATCAGGTGGCCAAAGTATTGGAGTTTCAGCTTCAACATCAGTCCTTTCAATGAATATTGAGGACTGATCTCCTTTAGGATGGACTGGTTGGATCTCTTTGCTGTCCAAGGGACTCTCAAGAGTCTTCTCCAACACCACAGTTCAAAAGCAACAATTCTTCAGCGCTCAGCTTTCTTTATAGTCCAATTCTCACATCCATACATGACTACTGGAAAAACCAAAGCTTTGACTAGATGGACCTTTGTTGGCAAAGTAATGTCTCTGCTTTCTAATATGCTGTCTATGTCGGTCATAACTTTTCTTCCAAGGAGCAAGCGTCTTCTAATTTCATGGCTGTAGTCATGATCTGTAGTGATTTGGGAGCCCCCAAAAATAAAATCTGTCACTGGTTCCATTGCTTCCCCATCTATTTGCCATGTAGTGGTGGGACTGGATCTTAGTTTTCTCTGAATGCTGAGTTTTAAGCCAACTTTTTCACTCTCCTCTTTCACTTTCATCAAGAGGCTCTTTAGTTCTTCATCACTTTCTGCCATAAGGGTGGTGTCATCTGCATATCTGAGGTTATTGATATTTCTCCTGGCAATCTTGATTCCAGCCTGTGCTTCATCCAGTCCAGCATTTCTCATGATGTACTCTGCATATAAGTTAAATAAGCAGAGTGACAATATACAGCCTTGACGCACTCCTTTCCTGATTTGGAACCAGTCTATGGTTCCATGTCCAGGGTATTTTACCTTAGAAGGATTCTATAGTGAAAAAAATTTTAATCATGTATAGAAGCTATGACAAACCTAGACAGAATATTAAAAAGCAGAGACATTACTTTGTTGACAAAGGTCCACACAGTCAAAGCAATGGTTTATCCAGTAGTCATGTACGGATGTGACAGCTGGACCATAAGGAAGACTGAGCACCAAAGAATTGATGCTTTTAAATTGTGGTCCTGGAGAAGACTCCAGAATCCCTAGGATTGCAAGGAGATTAAACCACTCAATCCTATAGGAAATCAACCCTGAAAATTCATTGAAAGGACTGATGCTGAAGCTGAAGCTCCAATACTTTGGTCATCTGATGCAAATAGCCAACTCACTGGAAAAGATCCTGAGGCTGGGAAAGACTGAAGGCAAAAGGAGAAGGGGACAGCAGAGGATGGGATGGTTAGATAGTATCACCAATTCAATGGACATGAATTTGAGCAAACTCTGGGAGATAGTGGAGGACAGAGGAGCCTGGCATGCTTCAATCCATGGCGTCACAAAGAGTTGGACATGACTGAGTGACTGAAAAACAACCACATCAGAACTATAAAACCTCACATTGCAAAAATATACAGTACATATTCTCGTTAATGTTAAGGTCTACTGACTATCTAATTCACTGTAATTTCTGGAGATCATATTATGGGAGTATCCATCATCAAGAGTCCTGAAAGTGCCAAAGCTATGAAGTTACAGCAACATAAGGTTATTCATCAATGAAATGAATCTTAATAAAATAGGGAAACAGGTTAGAGAACAGTCTAAATATCATTTATGTCACCTATAAAATGGATACAGAATTGTACCCTACATGTAATTTTTTTTATTAACTGAAACAATCATGTAAACCTCTTATAATGCCTTACACATAGTAAATGCAAAATAAATATTACTACTATTTTAATTAAATTTTAAGAAGGAACTCTCGATTTGCTTAAAGTACTACCTAAGGTAGGGGGATGAGCACAGAATATCTGAAATAATACTGCCATGTGTTATAATTTATACCTGTATAAGTTTGGTGTTGTGTACATGTAGGTTTACCATTTCACCTTCTTTTTACTTTAGTAACACTTAAAATATTCTGTAAAAAAGAAAAAAGAGTAAGAACTAGAGGATATTTTATATTAAGATGAGGTGTTTTAAAGAAACCATTTAGCAAAGTAAAGTAATGAAACTTAATCACCGTAATAAAATACACAAGCAAAGAAAACAGAGCCCTGGGAAATTTTTATGATGTCTTCCAAAATTAGTGGTTCTCTAGTGTTAGGAGCATAGGGGTGTTGAGGGTGGTGGCTAAGGGGAGTTGGGTTTCTCTTTAGGGTGGTAAAAATGTCCTAAAATTCATACAATGATGTTTATACAACTCTGTGAATATACTAAAAGCCACTAAGTTGTACACTTTAAATGGGTGAATTATATGATATGTAAGTTAATTTCAATTGTTCAGTCACTGAGTCACGTCTGACTCTGAGACTCCACGGACTATAGCACACCAGGCTCCCCTGTCCTCCACTATCTCCCAGAGCTGGTTCAAAGTCCTGTCCATTAAGTCAACAACCCAACCATCTCATCTCCTATGGTAATTATTTTCTGTCTTGTCTTCTCCACTAGACTTTTTGTATACAATGAACAGAGAAAATGTCTGTTTAATTCTAACCTTTAGCGTAATACCTGACACATAGTAGACACTCAATAAATATTGGTCACATGAATAAATAAATGACCGAACAAGTCCTTACCTTACAAGGCCTTAGTTTCTTCATAAAATAACCACAATGCAGCAAATGTTAACCTTTCTTATTCGTCTTCCTTTTTTGACATACATTCACGAGATGACCTCAAAATTTATATTATTCAACAGTCCTATTATTTCTTAGTAAAAACAACTAACTAATAAGATATGATTAAACTAAAGTCCACTTTTCTCAGTCCCTCCTATTTGAAATAAATGAGGTTAATTAGATAAGAAAATTATCTCTAATACTTATTAGCAGCTGGGAATTATCAAAGAAAATATATTTAATTCTACCTGTACCTTTTCTTTAGTAAAATATATAAATATGCTTGAAAATTAGCCCCAAACAGACTATGTAAAGCTATGTTTCCGAACTCAAGTTTTAAAAGATAAAAGAACTGCATGTGAGCCTGCCTCTTGGGCACCTTGTGATTCACGAGAGGCAGGCTCCTGTGGAAGCTCACAGAGCCAAGTCTAAGCAAAACCCAAGTTCTTTTTCAGACTCAGGGTCCTCTCCTCCTCTTGCTTCTCTCTTAACCACTCAAGTCTGGAACCACATCTAGGTTATGCCCTACACAAGTGCTGTATACTTCAAAGACAACTCTCCTCTCTGAGCCAACAGCAGCTATTTACATGGCCTCCAGGTCTCAGCAAAGAAAATCATGGAACAAGCAGGTGATCTGCGGTGTGGCTTACGTTACAGTTTGGTAGTCCTGCAGGCTCATCTCTTCTCACGTCACAGATCTATTTCCTCCCACCCTGGAATCTGACACCCCATGAACAAATTACCACAGCTAAAAAGTGGCGCCGCTAATGTTAAATTAGTGTTCCAACTTGTTAAATATAAAAATGTCACACTTTTATTTAGCATTATTTAAAATCTCAAGATACCATGCCTAAAAGTAAACCACTCAGTGGTAATTTTAGAGTATTTTTCTGTACGAGAGTCCCTTCCCTGCTGAGTTCTGATGTAATCCTCTCCATGTTGATCTCTGCAGTTCTGCAATTCTTGAAACAGAGTAAGTATTCAATGAATGTTTATGAAGTGAATAAATGAACAGACTTCCAAAAGCTGCATGGGAGAGAGCATAGAAAGGTACCTTTATTCATATAAGGTCACTTATAAAATTGGATATTTATAATTACTAGAGCATTTACAGTCTCTATGATAAATATATATTCTACATTCATGTATGAATTTTAAGTTTTTAAATAATCAAAAAACACAACATTAAAATAAAGAAGAACAGTAAAAAAAAGAGTATGTTATTTTTTCAGATGATTCATAGAATACCTTGAGGATTTAGCAGTGACCAAAGAGCATCACCTGGAACATCAGTTACAAGCAAACAACACTAAAGGTCTGACTAGAGAGTACCTTTCGGTTTGTCCAAAGCTTGATGACTTACTTCACAGCTGCACTGCTTACTTATATGTCATGGAATTGAAGTAAGCCTTATTCATGTTCTTTTATGTCTACCTCAAAAATTGAATTTACATTTAGCATATAGAGGTGTACCACTTAACCACGATCGTCTTTTAAAAATAAATAATTGCTAAGAACTCAATATTTACTGTTAAGAACTCAATATTTACTATTAAGAATTCAATATTACTTATTACTAAATAAGAACTCAAAATGTACTATTACAGGTTACATATTTGAATTATATAACACAAGCATAATGTTATTTGCAAAGAACATATTTCAGAGGCTTGTAGCAAGACAGGCTTTTTCTTCCTAAACACTCAAATTCCAACCAAACTTTACACATGAAAAACTGGTGCAATCACACTCTTTATCTGCTCAGCTTCACGTTGGTATCCACTGGTCTAGCAGCCAAATGTGCTCCGAGACTCTGGGGTAAGGTTCCCTCTTCCTCCTAATGAAGACTGAGGGCCTGCACTTTACACCCAACTGGAGAATTCTAGCAACAATTACTGACATTATTCCTTTTCTCTATCCCCTAAGTGGGCAAGAGAACTCTTTAGAATTTCAGGGATTCTCCTATCTAAAACCTCCCCTAACCCAGACATTTATATTTCACCACAGCCACATTAACTTTCTGTTTGCCAAAAGAACCAGGGCAATTCCACTGCAGTGAGGCCTTTAGCACTGTCAAAATGGCAAAAGGACCGTGTTCTTAGCACTCGCAGACTGACGGTAGAATATAGTTTATCACAGATGTAATGCTAATCGACAGACATTTCTATTATATTGAGTATTAAGTGGAGTGACAAGAGTTATTTTGAGAAGCCAATGCCGTTTCTGTTGGGAAATATATAAACATACATACATCCTCATGAAATTTTTGCAAGTAAATCCTTTACAAATTACACTGTCACTACCAAATGTCCAATAAAAATATAATGCAAGCTACATTTATAATTTTAAGTTTTATAGCAATCACATCAAAAAATGAAAATGAAAAGGTAAAACTAACTTCAACAACTTTTATTTAATCCACTATATCTAAAATATATTATGCAATCAATATTAAAAAGTATTAATAAGATATTTTACATTCTTTTCTTTATTCAAATCCAGTGTTAATCTTACATGTCAATTTGGGTAGACATAGTTCAAGCACTCAATAACCCATGTTACGAGTGGTCACCATACTGGATCACACAGTACTATACTACTGTTTTCCATAAACTACCTTAAATACCTTCAGAAAGGAAATGACAATAATTAACAATGGCTGTAAGTACACATATTGTATCAAGCATAGGATGTAAATTGTGGTTAAGAATTAAATTGGGAGTTTTTGTTACTAGTCAGTCCCATGTAGTATATAAATCATGCAGTTATTTGCTATGTATATTGAGGTTTTAACAATAATCTTTTTTTTTAATTAAAAAAAATTTTTACAATGTTGCATTGGTTTTTACCATATGACAACCTAAATCAGCCATAATTAACATACATCCCCTCCCTCCGCAGCCTTCCTCCCCTCCCCCTCCCATCCCTCCAGGTCATGACAGACAGACAGCCAGACTGGGCTCCCTGTGCTACACGGCAACTTCTCACCAGCTATCCATCTTACACCCGATAGTGTATATACATGTTGCTGCTGCTCTCCATTCGTCCCACTCTCTCCCTCCCCCACTGTCCACAAGTCCATTCTCTACCTCTGCATCTCATTTCCTTCCCTGCAAATAGGTTCATCAATATCATTTTTCTAGATTCCATATATATGCATTAATATACTATATTTGTTTTTCTCTTTCTGACTTACTTCACTGTGTATAACAGGCTCTAGGTTCGTCCATCTCACTAGAGCTAAGGGAACCCTCCTACACTGTTGGTGGGAATATAAACTGATACAGCTATCAGGGACTACAGTACGGAGATTCCTTAAAAAACTAGGAATAAATCTAACATATGACCCAGCAACTCCACTACTGGGCATATACTGTAAGAAAATCATAATCGAAAAAGACACGTGCATCCCAATGCACAGAAGCACTGTTTACAACAGCCAGGACAGGGAAGCAACCTACATGTCCATCAGCTGATGAATGGACAAAGCTGTGGTAGATATATGTAGTGGAATATTACTCAGCAAATAATCAGTTTTAGATTTCAAATGCATTCACACATTTCACTGAAAAATTGTCACAGCAAACCAAATAATGCAGCGCTTCGTGCCAAAGCCTCAAAAATCCAGAAAGAATATGTACCCCCTTCCAAGACAAATATTAACAGTAAAACTTCACTAAAATATTCTGCAGGTACACTCTAAAACAAACTCCAATTGTGTTCGGTAACAGGTCCAAATTTCATGTGGACCTGTTAATTTAAATTTAATTAATTTAAAATTAATATAATTGTACACTACCCATAATTCTCAGATGGAGGGTTTAGTACAAAGGAGATAAACACTTTTTAGGTTATTTGATGAGGTTTGGAATTTAAGAAGGAATTAAGAATTTAATTAAGAATTAAGAATTAAATTTTATAAATCAGAAAAAACAAACACTTTGTAAACCTATGGTTAGTGAATGACAATTAAAGACAATTAAATGACCATTAAAGACCAAAGTATTACTATGCAAAGCATATATAAAGTATCCACATGACACTGATATGGAATAATCTAATCCACAACATGTTTTAAAGCTGACATTATGTTATAAATATCAACCTATTAGCTACATTCTAAGGCAAGGCTATTTTCAACACTCAATAATCCTCCACAATCTTTTTTTCCCTGAGCTCTTTACACTAAACAGATACAACATGAAGCAAATTCAACTAGGAGAAACAAAGATCACAAATTAGAATATTCAGGAAACTTCCCAAAGAACAGAGATGGTAAAAAACCAATGAATAGCTCTGACAACGCAGAAATCATGAGAACTTCAGAAAGACATAAATTCAGGAAAGTCAACTACACTAACTGGAATCAAGTGTTACATCAGCAAACATACCAAGCTTTCATTCTAAATAAGTAATCTTTAATAAGCCTGCTAAAACTATTCCCTATTTTTAGATAAAAATTTTAAATAATTGATGTTTTTAACAGGAGTACCCTGCACCTCTCCTGACAGTCAAACAAATGCAATCAAAATCATCTGCTACCAGTATTATCACTCAAACCATAATTCTGATTCATTTTCCACAGAAGCCCCAAGTCTCTGTTATTGCCAATTTCCCAGAATCCTATAACTCCATCTTATTTTCATGTGCCATTCTTACATTTATTATCCTTTCCTAGGACTCTTGTCCTATTTGCCCTCTGTCTTCAAACTTTGACATTGCTTTATCCATATATAACAGGTTCTAAATAACACTGCCTACTATGATCATGCCTTAAACTCAACGGATTCTTTGTCCATTAGAATATCTTGTACAATGCTCTGTAACATACCAGTAAAATCACTCATTATTCTATGTATTAAATTTAAATAAACTAGCAGGGAAAGGAGTTAGAGTTCAACTTGGAGATAATGGCAAGAAATAATGGAAGGCCAAAACAACATCTTCACACATCAGCCCAATTGAAGAAGAAAAGTGAAAATCATGCTCTTTATCCCTAAAGCATTACAGAGATTTGTATTTAACACCTGATGAATTATTCAGTGAGAAAAGCAGTGATATTTGCTGTTGACACAAATAAATTATTTTAAATTAATTCAAAGAATAAAGAGAAAAGGCATTTTTCTAAATAGAAGTAGAAAAGATGAGTAATTATATATAATAACAAACAGCAGAATCAAAGAGTTTCTGGAGATTATTTAAGAAGTACTATCATATTCTCAAAGAGGTATTTTCAGTTTTTCAGCCACTCATTATGAAAATATAGCATCCCAGCCCTGACACTGTGTGGCCTAATATGGGCAAGAGAAGGGATTTTAAGTTTTCCTTGGAAAAACTCAGGAAGAAAATTTCCCAGCTGGACCCAGATTAATACCGTAGTAGTCTATGGAGATTAAAGTGCATGTTCAGTCGCATCCAACTCTTGGCAACCTCATGTACTGTAGCCCGCCAGGCTCCTCTGTCCATGGAATTTCCCAGGCAAGTGGTTGTCATTTCCTACTCCAGGGGATCTTCCCGAGCCAGGGATCGAACCTGAGTCTCCTGCAGCTCCTGCATTGGCAGGTGGACCCTTTACCACTGCACCACCTGGGAGGTAACTGACTAGAAAAAAAGTATTAATCTTGATGTGTAAGCCAAATCTTAAAAAAGCTAAATTTATCTCTGAATCCAAGTAAACGTTTCAGAAGTCACAACACAGGAACAGAGTAAACAGACTGATTTGCTTAAACAGCTTTGCAATAGCACTAAAAAAAAAAAAAAAAAAACAAAACTCAGAACCATCCATTCTACAACTTTTAAATCTCCAGATTTTGTATCCTTCCCACACAATTCTATCCTCAAAAAAAGCTAATTTTTAAAGTTTATTGATGAGACCAAATAACTAATAATACATTTTTTCAAACCTTCACAGTAGTTTCCTGTTTTATTTTCAACTCTACTTAGTTCAAATTACTCTCCAAAAATAGTATGCCTTTCTATTTAACCATATAGTAATACATGTAATAGTGCCATGGACTGAACTGTGTGCTCCACACAGGCACACTAAAACCTTAACTCCCCAGTACCTGTGAACGTTATCTTATTTTGAAATCCAAGTCTTTACAGGTGTAGCAAGTTAAGATGAGGTCACACTGTATGTGGGTAAGCCCTAAGTCCAAGTGTCCTTACAAAGGGAAAGAGAGACACATGAAGACACAGGGGAGGCCTAGAGAAGCAGGCCACGTACAGGAAGCAGAGAAAAAGCTATGATGCCACAAGCCAAAGGCGGCCAAAGATTCCCAGGAACCAGCAGAACCTACAGAGGCAATTAAGGAAGACTTGTCACTAGAGCCTTCGAAAAAACAGAGCCTGGCTGATACCTTGATTTTGAATCTATCGTCTCCAGAACTGTGAGAAAATATACTTCTGCTGTTGCAAGCAGCCCCCAGTTAATGGTAATTTGTTATGGCAGCCCTTGGAAACGAATACAGGGAAATACGGGTTAATAGTTCCAAACGTGCTTTACTTGTACACGGGAGATAAACAAATATGTAAATGGATGGTAGATGGTAGGAGGTGTCTCACTACTGGAGAGGGAAATTATAGACAAGGAGGAGAAAAAGCTAAAATGAGCTCTGCTGTACTGGACTAGAGTGAGAGACATCAGTATGAACCAACTTAGCTTAATACAGATACTTATGAATAGACACAAGTAATTTTAGATACACACATATATACAGGTGAGTACATATACCCTAGAGAAGCTACTTCTGTCCTTCATGATGGCATAGAAGCAATGACACCCCAGCAGTAACAAGCACTCCCAGCACACAGATCTTGGTTGCTAAATACTCTTCTCCAACAAAAAAACAAAAACTAGGGCTCTTTGGAGCAATGGCTGACTCTAGGTCTAGGGTAGGGAAAACATAAGGTGACCATACAACACCCTGTAGTATTCAAAGGGAAGTGCTCAAAAACAAAAGGATGGGGGTAGAACACAAAGTATCACAGGAGTCAACCTGAAAGAGTTCCCAATGGCAAAAGCTGGAATAATTTGAGCAACAAATTACTATAGGTACTACAGGACATTGTATGGTCATCTGTATTTTTTGGTTTGGGTTGCTTGGGCTTCCCTCGTGGCTCAGATGATAAAGAATCTGCCCACAATTCAAGAGTCCTGTGTTTGATCCCAGGGTCAGGAAGATCCCCTGGAGAAGGAAATGGCAACCCACTCCAGTATTCTTGCCTGGAGAATTCCACGGACAGAGAAGCCTGGCAGGCTACAGTCCATGGGATCGCAATGAGTCGGACATGACTGAGTGACTCACACACACACACTGGATAATAACCCAATCCATACTAAAATAAATGATTGCTGTTGTTGTTTTTGTTCAGTAGCTAAGTCATGTCCGATTCTTTGTGACCCCATGGACTGCCACACACCAGGTTTTCCTGTCCTTCGCTATCTCTGAGTTTGCACAAACTCATGTCCATTGAGTCAGTGATGTCATCCAACTATCTCATCCCCTGTCAACCCCTTCTCCTCTTGTCCTTAATCTTTACCAGCATCAGGGTCTGTTCTAATGAGTCAGTTCTTCGCATCAGGTGGCCAAAGTATTGGAGCTTCAGCTTCAGCCCCAGTCCTTCAATGAATATTCAGGGTTGATTTCCTTTAGGATGGACTGGTTTGACCTCCTTGCAGTCTAAGGGACTCCCAAGAGTCTCCAGCATCACAGCTCAAAAGCACTAGCTATTCAGTGCTCAGCCTTCTTTATGGTCCAATTATCACATCCATACATGACTACTGGAGAAACCATAGTTTTGAACAGAGGAACCTTTGTTGGCAAAGTGATGTCTCTGCTTTTTAATACACTGTCTAGGTTTGTCATAGCTTTTCTTCCAAGGAGCAAGTGTCTTTTAATTTTGTGATTGCAGTCACCATATTCATTGATTTTGGAGCCCAATAAAATGAAATCTGACACTGCTTCCACTTTTTCCCCATCTATTTGCCATGGGACCAAGTAATGGGACCAAAGTAACAGGACCAAATGCCATGATCTTTGTTTTTCAAATGTTGAGTTTTAAGTCAGCTTTTTCACTCTCCTCTTTCATGTTCCTCAAGAGGCTCTTCAGTTCCTCTTCACTTTCTGCCATTAGAGTGGTATCAATCATCCGCATATCTGAGGTTGATGATGTTTCTCCTGCCCATGTTGATTCCAGCTTGTAACTCACCCAGCCTGGCATTTCTCATGATATGCTCAGCATACAGGTAAAACAAAAGGGGTTACAGCACACAGCCCTGTTGTACTCCTTTCTCAATCTTGAACCAATCAGATGTTCCATACAGGGCTCTAACCATTGCTTCTTGACCTGCACACAAGTTTCTCAGGAGATAAGTAAGATGATTTGGTATTCCCATCTCTCTAAGAGCTTTCCTTGTCATCATCCACATAGTCAAAGGCTTTAGTGTAGTCGATGAAACAGAAAGAGATGTTTTTCTGAAACTCCCATGTTTTCTCTATATAGGAATATTCCACAGTTTGTTGTGATCCACACAGTCAAAGGCTTTAGCATAGTCAATTAAGCAAAAAATAGATTTTTTTGGAATTCCCTTGCTTTTTCTATAATCCAGCATATGTTGGCAATTTTTCTCCGGTTCCCCTGCCATTTCTAAATCCAGCTTGTACATCTGGAAGTTCTTGGGTCACATACTGCTGAAGCCTAGCTTGAAGGATTTTGAGCATAATCTTGCTAGCGTGTAAAATGACTGCAGTTGAATAGTAATTTGAGCATTCTTTGGCATTGCCTTTCTTTGGGATTAGAATGAAAATGGACCTTTTTCAGTCCTGTGGCCACTGCTGAGTTTTCCAAATTTGCTGGCATAATGAGTACACCACTTTAACAAAGTGCTTGTGTTGATATTTACAAATTACTGAATAGAAATTTTCAAAGCCAATAAATTTAATACTTGAAATACAGATTTGCTTTTACAAAGGACAAGTATATCTTAAAGAATAATTTCAGATATTAAACTCAGAAACTTCCTCTTCTAGGAGGTGGAGTTTAATCCTTCCCTTCTAACTTGCATCCAAAGAACAGAATATAGAAAAGGAGAAAAAGCTTTTCTATATGGTGGGAAAACATAGCAAGTCTGATATTACTGGTTCTTGAGCATTTCTAAGGATTTTTAATAGTATAAATCAATGGTTTATTCCTGAATTTTTTGTTGCTGTTTTAGGATGTAGAATTTGGTTTGGTTTTTTAATTTTTTTCCCTGACTTTTAGTGGGTTTTCAGAAAGAAAAGTAGAGGGCTGTGCTTAGTTTATTATCTTAAGTTGGAAATTCACTTCAATATCTTTCTAGGTTGGTATATATGTAGCTACCTAATTACTTTAACTGAATACACAGTGAAATATTTAACCACTTCCCTATTGATAAGACACTTGGAGTTGTTTCTAACTTTCTTCTAAACAGTGTTATATTCTTATACATGTTATCTTTATTTACCTGTGTGTGCTGAATCAAGGATATATACACTTTACAAATATTATTTACAGGTAAGTAATTTAACCTCTGTCTCACTTTCCCATCAGAGAACTGCTGTGAGGATTAAATGAGTTAATATGTGTAAGTGCCTAAAACATAGGTTAACAGCCACACAGCTGTTAGTTATCATTGCCAAATTACCCTCTGTAAAGGCTGACTGCATATACTATTTTTTAGAGGACTGTTTTTCCCATCTTTGCTCAGACGCTGGAGATTACAGTCTTTTCTCTTTTTTTTGAAAAGGGGGCAATTTCAGTGGTGAAAATGGTATCTAATTGTACAGTCTCTCACTTCACTATGACTGAGTTTGATCCTCTTTTTGACGTTTATTGTCCATTTGTAATTTTTACATGAATTGTGTATTTCTACCTTTTATCTATGATATTTGAAAATTATGAAATATTTAAAATTTTATAGATAAACACCTATTTGGGAGCATTAAATAAGGATACTATTTTCCTGTTAATTTGATTACAAATATTTATTCCTAGTATGTTTCCTTTTATATTTAGTAGCTTTTAGCAGTGTTCAAAATGTTTGAATTTCTATTAAAATCTGTGTAGTATGGCTTGTTTAAGAATATTTCTAATGTAAAAATATAAAATAAATTTACTCCATTTTAAATTTAATTTTCTTACAGTTTGAGGTCAGGCTCTAATAACACTTTTTTCATGCTTAATCCTCCCTTACTACTTTGAAATGCTGTTTTTATATCACGTACTAAATTTCCAAATAAGCGTGTGTTTTAAAAAAGTACTTAGGTTATATATGTGCTAGAGAAATCTCAATATCTAATAGAGATTATAAGCTTGTTTTCTTCTCTGATATGTTGCTTGATTCTGTTGTAAACTGGTAGGAGGACTTTCATTCACTCTGTGTTATTTTCAAAGCATCACGAAGAAAGCCCTCATGTAAGTTTGCCTAACCCTTGAATTCCTTGGTCTAACCCAGTCCTCGGCTTATCTCAGTGGCTGCATTTCCTTGGAGAACAGAGCAATTCTAGGAGCCTTGGGTAATATGGATTAGTTTATATGACTCATATCACAATGAAAAAAGAAAACAAAATTCTTTTTTAGAACTCCAATACAGAGTTTTTAAAAAAAAAAAAAAAGCCAATTACAAGTATATACGGGACTGATGCTGAAGCTGAAGCTTCACTACTTTGGCCACCTGATGCAAAGAGCTGACCCACTGGAAAAGACCCTGATTCTGGGAAAGATTGAGGGAAAGAGGAGAAGAGGGTGACAGAGTATGAGATGGTTGGATGGCATCACTGACACAATGGACATGAGTTTGAGCAAACTCTGGGAGACAGTGAAGGACAGGGAAGCCTGGCGTGCTGCAGTCCACGGGGTCAGAGTTGGACACGACTGAGTGGCTGAAGAACAACAACTATTAAGGAAACCTTAATTCATGATTTTAAGCTATTAATATTAAAAATAAATAAATTTCTAGGCCCAGATGGTGTCACTGAAGAATTCTACTAAACATTTAAAGAAGAATTAAAACCACTCTATACAATCTCTTCCAGAAAAATAAAGGAAACACTTCCCAATTCATTTTAGAAAGCTAGTATTATCCTGATATCAAAAGGAAAAACACTCCTACTCACAGATGACCTAACTATCTACAGAGAAAATTCCAAGAAATATACCCCCAAAAAACACTCTGAGAACAAAAGAGTGAGTTCAGCAATCTCGTAATATACAATTAACATATTGGTACCAAACTTGGACTATAAAATGCCATTTATAATCACTATCCCAAGAATGAAATACTTAATACTTAGCTATAAATCTAAAAAACCATGTACTGGACATGTATGTTGAAAACTACACAACACTGGTGAATGAAATAAGATCTAAATAAATGGGAAAACATACCATGTTAATGGATTAGCAGACTCAACAGAGTAAAGATGGCAACTCTCCCCAAACTGATATATGGACAACACAATTCCTATTAAATTCCCAGCAAGACTTTTTGTATGTCAAACTTATTTAAAACTTACAGAGAAAAACAAAACAACTAGAACAGCTAAAACAATTTTGAAAAAAAAATAAAGTGGATATTATTCTGGTTTCAAGATTTATTAGGCAAAGAAAAGAAACCTCAACCTAAATCTCACACTGTGCAGTAAGGATCAGCCTATCTGGGTTTTCCACACACTGCACATTCCAAGAAAGGTTTGGCCCTTGTCTGGCTCCTAAGATGTAACCTCTGAATCCTTGAAACATCCTGCCTAATAAGAGTGTCTTTGTTTACCTGGGGACCTTGGGTAACTCCAAGCATATAGTCTGTGCTAATAATGTGATTTATGGTAGGAGCCTTGAACCATGTAAGGTCAGCTTGACTTCTCAAAGGCTGGAAACTAAGGTCATGCATACAGGCATTCAACCATATCAATATAACCTACACACAGTAAAAGTCCTGAATACCAAGGGCTGGATGGCCTTGCTGCTGTATGTGATCTCACACAACACTGCTGAGAGAATTGATCACCGTCCACACAACTCCACTGAGAGAGGACAGCTAAGCGTTTGGACCTAGTGTTTTCTGGACCTTGCCCTTTGCTCCTCTGTTGCTAATTTAAATCAGTATCCTTTTGCTGTAAAAAACTATAACCACTAGCATAATAGCTTTTCTGAGTTCCACCAAATAACTGAGTCTAAGAGTGGTCTCAGGAACACCCAAGCATATACACATTGTAAAAATATTAACTCAAAACGGACCACAGACTTACAGAACATAAAATGATTAAATTTTTAGGGGAAAAAAAAAAAGAGAGAAAAGTAAAATATTCAAGATCTGGGACTAAACAAAGAGTTCCTAGCCTTGATCCCAAAAGCACAATCTATACAGGCAAAAACTGATGCACTGGATTTACAAGCTTAAGAACTGTTGCTCTGCAAGAGACACGGTTAAGAGGATGAAAGACAAGCCAGACCGGAAAAAAATGTTTACAAATCAAATAGCCAACAAAGGATTAGTGTCTGAAATACACAAAGAATGCTCAAAACTCAGCAATTAAAACACAGACAATCCAACTAGAATACGGGCAAAAGACAAGAAGAACATTTCAATAAACAGAACAGATAGATGGCAAATAAACATCTGTGAAAAAATGTTCAACATTATTAATCTTTAAAAAAATGAGAATTGAAACCAAAATGAGATATCACTACATTCTTATCAGAAAACCTAAAATTTAAAAACCAAAGAAAAAACAAATAAATAAAAATCACCAAGGGCTAGCAAGGCTGAAGAGAAAGTTTGATTACCCATACTATCTATTTACATTGCTGATGGAAACATAGAAGTCACTCTGGAAAACAGTGTGACAGTTTCTTTAAAAACTAAACATGCAACTCCCATATGACCAGCAGCCGCACTCTTAGACACTGACCACAGAGAAATGAAGACATATGTTCACACCAAAACTTATACATGAATGTTTATAGCAGCTTTATTTCTAAAAGCCCAAAACTGTAAACAACCCAGATGCCTTTCAATGGTTTAATGGTTAGGCAAAATGTGGTCTATCCAATACCACCATTGCTATAAAAAGAAAGGAACTATTAATGCACACAACAACCTGGATGAATCTTCAGAGAAAAAAAGCCAATTCCAAAGAGTTACATACTGTATGGTACAATTAATAGGGTATGCTTGAAATGACAAACAAAATTACAGAAACGGAGAATAGATTAGTGGTTTCTAAGAGTTAAGAAGAGGGGGAAGGGAAAGTGGGTATGAACAGAATAAGGTATACTGTGGTGAGAGAAATGTTCTGTATTTTGACTATATCAATGTTGTGATCCTGAAGTGCAGTTTTGCAAGAAACCAAGGGGTGGGGGAGCAATGAGATAAAGGTTGCATTAGAATCTCTGTACCATTTCTTTAAATCACATGCGAATCTACAATTATTTCAAAACAAAAAGTTTAGTTTAAAAATGAAGGAAGGAAAATCTAATCTGATCAGAACAACAACTTCATTTGATATACAACAACACTGAACATTACTAAATAGTCAAACATTATTTTATAATTTTTTAGTTTGGAACAGTAAGACATGTCCCTTGCATTTTCTCAGTAACAAACATTCTGCACAGCTTCCTGTCTAACCAGTCAGAATTGAGCTCACCTTCCACGCTGTCAGAACAGGAAGTCCCAATGCCAGTGTCCCCACTGTCAGAAGCTACACTGTGTCTCCTGATATGGCTATTTCGCTGATGAGATGCAACAGTTGTGGCCTGCCACAATGATTCATTACCAGGTAACCATGCTGATGAAGAATAATCTGGGCCTACAAAGGAAAATATGCAAAAAGTTAATACATTTATAATGTCTATGAGTAGGTAGAAGACATCTTTTGGCCTTGTTAAAAAAAAAAAAAAAAAAAACACAAGTAAGATAAAAAGCTTATTTTCTGCCAAAAATAACTTAAATAGATGAGTAATATCTATGAGTCACCAAATAAACTTACTTATCACACATACACAAATTCGATGCTGACTTAGCAGCTTTCTTTGGCTGAAGATATCTGATTTCTGCTTACAAATACTGAACTTTTAAACACAGAACTACTGTCTGATGTAAAATGTCAACTCTATCATCAATCTGTCTGGAAATGTCAGCACTGTGCTCTGTAATATTTGATAGGTAGGCATCTGTGATCCCATACACAGACATTAGCTGAGAACTGGGACTCAGGAAAAATCTAATCAAAGCATATTGCATGACAATACATGTAGAATGAGCTTGTGGAAAGTCAAAGTGAAAGTTACTCAGTCATGTCCAACTCTTTCTGAGCCCATGGACTACACAGTCCGTGGAATTCTCTAGGCAAGAATACTGGAGTGGTTAGCTGTTCCCTTCTCCCAGGGATCTTCCCAAACCAGGGATCAATCCCAGGTCTCCTGCATTGCAGGCAGAATCTTTACCAGCTGAGCCATCAGGGAAGCCCAAGAATACTGGAGTGGTTAGCCTATCCTTTCTCCACAGGATCTTCCCGACACAGCAATCAAACCAGGGTCTCCTGCATTGCAGGCAGATTCTTTACCAGCTGAGCTACTAGGGAAGCTGGAAAGTCAAAACAATCTATTTTCTACTACTATATCCTAACCACTTAAAATTTAAAACTATTTTGCTTATTTTAATTGATTCTATTTCTTTAGTTATCTTCAATAAAAGTTTAACACCAGAGCATTTCCTGGCTCTTAATTTTCCCTTTTGAGTTACAATGAATCTTCACTGTTCAGCTAATTTATCACTTTTCAATGTTCTCTTAAACTTCATTTTCACTTATTTGCCCATTTTTACTTAACTGACATTTGTCTTTTACCTGATTTATCCATCATTTTACTTTCCTGTTCATTCCTTCTTTTACCGTCTACAATGTCTCAAAATATGCCATGGACCAGGGTCAATCTGTGAACTATTTACTACTAGCTTGTTAACAATTAGGAACAGAAATAAAGGATAAGCACTGAAAAATGTTTACAGTAATTTGAAAGCAATTTTAAATCTTGAATTTTACACAAAAGCTATAGCAGTACATATCTTTATTAATGGTCAACATAGTGACTCTAAAATTGAAGACTATAGACTTATTTGTGGTTCTGTACAAGAATTTTGAGACTTCATTTCAATTATACCCTTGAAAAGTAATAAGCACATTAGAGATGACCTGAATAGCTACCTTAAAGCAGACTTATTATCACATAATTATAATGCTCCCATCGGGTTTTATGTTTGCAATTGCAGTTGCTTCCAAGTAAAGGAGAAATGAGAAGGCACTTATCATCATGATGTGAAATAAGACACCTTTACAGAATCATCATGTTACATGCTACTGAAATTGGCAGGCAAGGAGAACTTTCTAGCAGTTTAATAAATATAAGAATCACAAAATGACAAACATATCCACACAATTAATCACCATTATTTTACCACATTTAAAATAGACATTCTCTATATTAATATCAAAATATATAAAGAGGTTAATAATAAAACCAGACCTCAATCTATTTTCTACCATATTAATCCCAACATTAAAGCTTTAATTTTAATAAAATACTGTATCAAATTATTTTATTTTCTCTTTATATGCAATTTATAAATTAAGTTTTAATTAACTCAAGTTTAAAAAATGGTAGCCAAAGAAACATTTCCACCAGCTTTGAGATCCAGAACAAGTGAAAACTTTGTAGATTCTACATCAGTCTCAAAACTGGGTTTATGTTAATTCATCTGATTAGGCACTCACATATTAAAGCACCAAGTGAAGGCATTCTGTCACCAGAGGTACTCTACTGTCATCTGTCTATTATCTGCACCAAACATCCTTCCTTTAAACAGTTCCTCGGGTATTAACAGTATTCCATTTAAATGAACGCCAAGTCCTATCTAAACCATTATCAAAAAGGAAAAACAGCCCACTATTTTCCCTCCCAAGTGCAAACCTATTAGTTGGAGAAATATTTTTTTAGGAATACTCAGGAAAGAACATGGGCTTCCCAGGTGGCACTAGTGGTAAAGAACCCTCCTGCCAATGCAGGAAACCTAGGAGACGCAGGTTCAATCCCTGGGTAGGGAAGATCCCCTGCAGTAGAACATGGCAACCTATTTCAGTATTCTTGCCTGGAGAATTCCATCCATGGACAGAGGAGCCTGGAGGGCTACAGTCTATAGGGTCACAAAGAGGCAGACATGACTAAAGTGACTTAGCACGCAGATGAAAGCATAAATAGGCTGGAAGTACATGGAAATGGCAAATAAAGATATGAAAAGATGTCCAACCTTACTAATAATGAAATGAAAAAGACAACAATGCTCTTATTTTTAGGCTTTTAAATCATTTATAACATTAAATACCATTGGCAAATATTTGAAATATCAATGTCAAAGTGCAGGGAAAGTCCACATACTTTTATGGGTACATAAATTGACAGAGCGTTTCAAAATTAGGGCATCTGAAAACAGGTATCTCAATTTCAACATGTACCTAAGTTTCAACATAAGACCTCCTGGTAGGAATTTTTATAAAGAAATAACAGAAAAGTATAAAAATATATAAGCACAAGGACAGTACTTCTTTAAATAAAAAAATAAACACCTAGAAACAAAATACAATCTGTAAGTTAGTTGATACTATTTAAGTGCTAAAAATAATTTTAATGACCTATTTTTTTTTAACATGTAGTGACATCCAAAATGTTAAGTATGTATGGAAGAAAAGCATTTATATAGCTGCTTATATAGTATGTTTCCATGGCTGCAGAAGAATTGTACATTTACACATGCAGAAAAAGGAACTTTCAGGGAGCTCCACATCTAAATGTTGATACTAACTACAATGTTTTACTAAAGAAACAAATACAGAAACATTTACTCTGTCACTAGGGATGATAATGATGATGATTACACACTATCATCTTAAGAAAAAAATGCTGATTACTTTTACTCATTTGCAGATTACATCAGCATTTGATTCTGAAAGGAACCAGCTACAGAGCAAGATATGTAAATTCAACAGATTCCTAGTCAACAATTTTATAAAAGCTGCGTTAAGACCCCTGAAATAAAGTAAATACACTTGTTTTTAGACAATGTAACTATTTTCAATAGTATAAAGTAGTGTTACATATTTAGCCCACAACAACTCCACTCCATTTGTTGTTAACAAATCTTGACCCAAGGAAACCAATTGTATACAGAAAGGATATAATCTCCCCCATCCCATGTACACACACACACACACACACCAGTTAATGGGGGATTAAAAAAAAGAAAGAAAGAAAAAACCCACCAGTAATGATACAGTATTATCATCAGAAGCTAGGAAGATGTTCCTAGCTTAAATCATTAACTATTACCAGGAAGAACGGCTCAAAAAAACTTTTTCTGTAAAAGGTCAGTGAGTAAATATTTCCACCTTTGCAAGCCATCTGATCTCTATCAAAACTAACTGTCACCACTGTTATAAAGGCAGTAGTAGACAACAGACCAGGTGTGGCTGTGTTACAATAAAACTTTACAAAAATGATGACAAGCTAGATTTGACTGACAGGTCATAATTTGCAGATCCCTGATCTAGAGTAAAAAAAAAAAAAAATTATTCTAATTTGTAAATATTCTCTAAAATTCAGCTGATTCAAAATGAGTAACTGTAGCCAGCACATTCATTCATTCCTTTATTCCGAAGAAATTCTAGTTCATCGTAGAGCACATACCAGCGAGTACTGCTGCTCTAAATCTGAAAATTTATGGCAGCATTATTGAAATTTTCTGTGGACTACCAATACCAGTAACTTTTCGGATTTCTTTCTCCAGAATAAACAGTCTCAGTTTTTAATAACGAAGAACCTTTTATATTCTGTTACAAGTTAATCACTAAAGGGAGGCTGCCTATAAGCTACACACACATTATAATGACCCATCTCTGGGAAACCTCCCAGACAATGAGCATGAAGGTAAAAACAAACCTCTGCTCAGCTCACAGGAAACACCCAGGCCAGGCCCACCTAACACATCCCCTCCAGAGGTTGATGTTCTTGTTGTTTAGTCACTCAGTCGTGTCCGACTCTTTGCGACCCCATGGACTGAAGCCCACCAGGCTCCTGTGTCCATGAGATTTTCCTGGCAAGAATACTGGAGTGGGTTGCCATTTCCTTCTCCAGGGGATCTTCCCAACCCAGGGACAGAACCCATATCTCTTGAGTGGGTTCTTTACTGCTCAGCCACTAGGGAAAGCCCCAGAAGCTGATGAGAACCAGGATATGTCTGACTTGACTCCCTCCCCACTGGCTAAAAAAGAAACCTGAATTCCAACTCAGGCAAGAGGATTCTGTGGGGCATGAGCCTACCATCATCTGTTTGCTGGCTTTCCAAATAAAGTCACTACTCCTTGCCTCAACAACTCATCTCTTAATTTGTTGGCTAGTTATACGAGCTTGGACACAGTGACAAGTTTATTTGTATATTTTTTCTTGGGGGGGGGGGCTGGGGTGGGGAGGCATGCTGCTTGACTTGTGAGATCTTAGTTCCCTGACCAGGGATTGAACCCAAGGCCCTTGGCAGTGAAAGCCTGGAGTTCTAACCACTGGACCACTAGGGAATTCCCCTGTATGGCTGAAAACTCTCAAAACAACATCAAACATATATTAATACGTTTGATGATTAACTGTATATGTCAACATAACTAGACAATGAGATGTCCTCATATTGGGATGTTTCTATGAGACTATTTTTGGTCTATTTAAATTGTAGACTGAGCAAAGCAGATTGCCCTGCATATGTGGAAGGACCTCATCAAACTGGCTAAAGGTCTTAATAGAACAAAAGGCTCAAACACCCCCAATTAAGAAAGAATTCTTCCTGCCTGAAGGTCTTCAAAACAGAACACTGGCTTTACCCTGTCTTTTGGACTGGAAGTGAAACATCAGCTCTTCCGGGACTTCAGGCCTTTCAACCTTCAGAATGAAATTCCATCATCAGCTCTCCCAGTTCTCAGGCCTTCAAATTCAATCTGGAAGTAAACCATTGACTTCCCTGGGTCTCCACCTTGTTGACTCAGCCTGCAGATCTTGGGTCTTGCCAGCCTCCATAATCACATGAATAAATCCCTTATAATAAATCTCTTCTTTAAGATATATAGAGCTAGAAGGAGAATATATTTTTTTTTCTCCAGTGCACATAAAACACTCTCCAGGACAGATCATGCCTTATGCCACAAAACAGTCTCACTACATTTAAGAAGATTTAGAACATATCAAGCCATCTTTTCCAATGATAATGGTATGAAATAATTTAATGAAGAAAACAGAAAGCTCACAAATATGTGATTAAACAACATGCTCCTAAATTACGATGAGTCAAAATGGAAATCAAAAAATATCTTGAGACAAACGATGGAAACACAACATACCAAAGCTTATGGAATGCAAAAGCAGTTCTAAGAGGGAAATTTATAGTGATAAATGCCAACATTAAGAAAGCTCAAATGAACAATCTAACTTTATACCTTAAGGAGCCAGAAGAAGAATAAACACCAAAGTTAGCAGAAGGAAGGAACTAATTTAGGATTCTAGGCTTTCACTGCCATGGCCCAAGTTCAATCTCTGGTCAGGGCATTGAGATCCCACAAGCCGCGCAATGCAGAAAAAAAAAAAAAGTTTAAAGAAGCAAGGAACTAATAAGAATCAGAGTGGAAATAAAAGAAATAAAGACTAAAGAAGACAACTGAAAAGATCAATGAAACCAAAAGCTATTTTGAAAAGATAAAGCTGACAATTGAATGACTATGGAAAAAAACAAAAGCCTCAAATACAATCAGAAATGAAAAAGGAGATATTACAACTGCTCACACAGAAATACAAAGAATTATAAGAAACTGCTATGAACAATCATAAACCAACAAACTGGACAACTTAGAAAAAATGAATAAACTCCTAGAAACATACAACCCACCAAGACTAAACCATGAAGAAATAGAAAATCTGAACATCTTTCAACAAAGATGTCTTCAGGACCAAATGGTTTCATTGAGGAATCCTACCATTTAAAGAATTAATACCAATTCTTCTCACACTCTTCAAAAAAATGGAAAGAGAGAGAACAATTCCAAGCTCTTTAAGAAACCATTGTTACCCCATACAGAAGACAGATTAAGAACACTACAAGAAAATCACAGGCTATTATCCCCAATAACATAGATACAAATATCTTCAACAAAATAATAGCAAACCTAATTCAACAGTTCCTCAAAAGGACCAAACACCATGGTCAAATGAGATTTATTTCAAAGATGCAAGTATGGTTCAACGTGTGCAAATCAATAAAAGTGATATACCACATTAACAACATAAAGCACAGAAATCTAGATAAATTCAACAGATGTAGGAAAAGTATTTGACAATATTCAATATCCTGTCAAGATAAAACTCTTAACAAATTAGATATAGCGGGAACATACTTCAGCACAACAAAAGCCATACATAACTACCCACAGTTAACATCATATTCAACAGTGAATAGTTGAGGAGCAAGATCAGGAACAAGACAAGGATATCTACTCTCATCACTTTTACTTTAAATAAAGTACTGGAAGTTCTAGCCAGAGCATTTTTACAATTATACAAGAAAAAGAAATAAAGGGCATCCAAATCAGAAAGGAAGAAGTAAAACTGTTTCTATTTGCACATGACATACTTCATACAGAAAACCACCAAAAAACCAAATCAGCAAATTCAATAAACTTACAGGGTACAGAAATTAATACACAAAAATCAGTTGTGTTTCTATATACTAACAAACTACTGAAAAGAGAGATTAAGAAAACAATCCCACTTAAAACTGCATCAAAAAGAACACTCAGAAGTAAATTAAACCAAGGAGGTAAAAGATCTGTACATCAAAAATTAGAATACATTGAGATGAAATAAAGTGAAGACAAAAGTAAGTGGGAAGATATTTCATGCTCATGAATCAAAAGAAAATTGCTAAAATGCTCATACTACCCAAAGCAATCCAGATTCAATGCAATCCTTATAAAAATGTCAAAGGCATTTTTTTATAGAAATAGAAAAAAAACAAAATCCTAAAACCACAAAACACTTTGAATAGCCAACTCAAACCTGAAAAAGAACAAAACTGGAGGCATCAAACTTCCTGATTTCAAACTATACTAATCAAAACTACAGTATTCTCATTTAAAAAGATTCACAGATCAATGGAATGGAATAGAGAGCCCAGAAATAAACCCACGCATACACAGTGAATTAATTTACTATAAGGGATCCAAGAAAATACATGGGGAAAGGACAGTCTATCAATAAATGGTGTTAGGAAAACTGGACAGCCACAGGCAAAAGAAAACTACTCCACTATCTTACACCATACACAAAAATGAACTCAAAATGGATTAAAGACTTGAACATAAGATGTAAAGCCATAAGACTCTTAGAATAAATATACAGATATGCTCCTTGACATCAGTCTTGCAATGATTTTTTGGATGCTGACATCCAAAAATAACAGCAAAAATAAATGAATGGAGCGCATTCCACGTGGTGCTAGTGGTAAAGAACTTGTCTGCCAATGCAGCAGACGTAAGAGATAAGGGTTCAATCCCTGGGTCAGGAAGATCCCCTGGAGGAGGGAATGGCATCCCACCCCAATATTCTTGCCTGGAGAATTTCATGGCAAGAGGAATCCTGGCAGAGGAGCCTGGCAGGCTCCAGTCCATAAGGATGCAAACAGTTGGATATGACTGAAGCAAATGAGCACAGCGTGGCACAAACTAAAAAGCTTTTGAACAGTAAAGAAAATTTTAAAAAGAGAGAGACAGAAGGAAAAAGAAAGAGAAGACAATCTATGGAATAGGAGAAAATATCTGCAAACCATATATCCAATAAGAGGTTAATAACACAAAACATATAAAGAACTTATACAACTCAACAGCTAAAAACCATCCAAACAAACGATGATCTGAACAACATTTTTCCAAAGACACACACACAACAGATTATACAGTAAGGAAATCCTGCCATGTGCAACAACACGGATGAACCTGGAGGGCATTATGCTAAGTGAAATGAGCCAGACAAAGAAAGACAAATAGCGCACAGTATAATACATGTGGAATTAAAAAACAAGAGTTGAACTCAAAGAGAGTTGAATGGTAGTTGTCAGGGTCCAAGAGATGGGGAAACTGGGAAAGGCTGGTAGGGTACCTTTCAGTTATAAGATGACTAAGTCTTAGAATCTAATGTAGAATACAATGACTATAGATAACAACACTGTATAAGCGAAATTTGCTAAGAGAATAAAACTTAAGTGTTCTCAACTGAAAAAAAAAAGTAAACAGTGAGGTAATGGATATGTTAATCTACTCTAATCAGAATCCTTTCACAATGTACACATAAACCAAATCATGTTTTCACCTTAATACATTAGAATTTTATTTATCAATTATATCTCAATAAAGCTAAAGAAAAAAAGAATCCAACATTTGGGAGAATGGGTCTTTAGAATGTTCTTTAAGCATTATTTCTAATAAGGAACTATTACAAATAAACCCAAAAAGGGAGAAAGGAACAGAATCTAGGCCATTAAAATAATGAAGATTGAAAAGTGTAAAATGCTTATATTATCAATCTAAGTAAGATATAAAATGCAATAAATGGGAAATTCACAAATAACCTCAGATTTCATATCTTCTAGGAATTCTCTGAACTCTTTTTTTTTTTGCCTGTTTCTAGCTTAGCATTCACCATATCAAATTAAAGTTATCTGTGCAGGTATCTGTCCTCCTTCCAGACTGCAGTAATACTCACTGAGGGCAGGGACCAGTGTTCCAGACCTGACTCAGTGCTGCAGCCAGCATAGATATAGCAAAGAGTCAAACAAACAAAAAGTGCCCAGAGCAACTGGAAAGAAGCACATCAAAATACTACTTGCAGTTTTTCCCAGATGGTAGGATTATTGGTAATTTGACTCTTATGCTTTGTATTATTACTTTAATAATCAGAAAAATAGGCTTTGTTTTTTTAATGCTTAACCCTCACCACTAACAAACCAAATAATTTAGTTATTAAGTACCTCAGCGATTCTATACCTGTGCTAATTAATGAAAGGCTTTGGAGATATGTTTTCCTGGAAAGGGTATCCAACTTATATGGCCTATTTTGGAACAAAATGGGTACATTCTAACACGTAAATCAAAGTACCATAACTTTTTAAAAAATGTTCAAAAATTCAAAATTACATATTAATGTTCATAAAATGAATGAGATTTCTACATTTAAAAGGAAAAAAATTTCTCCAAATTCAAAATAAAGAATTTAGAACAGATTGGTTCTTTGTTTTGGTTGATAGCTACAAGTTTGTTTCAATAATACCACAATTAACTTAGTCCAGTAGGAGAAACAAATTATGAAGCTATTTAAAGCTGTAGGAGAGTCTACCAGAGAAACACAGTAACTCAGACATTTTGACAAAAGACCGGTGCACTTTTCATAGGAAGGTATCCTCATCAAAAGAACTTTAGGAAAAGAAAGCCTAAGTCCAATCATGTCAGACAAATCATTTGATCAGTCAGTGGGGAAAACATGTCCTACTCACAACAGCATCTTATTCCTTTAAATCAGTAAGGCATTTTAATTTACTTATGACAGTATCACAGTGCTCTTATTTTTGCTAAACTTTTCCTTTTAAAGGAACAAAAGATTCATTCAGATTTCCCAAAATGGCAGAAGTATCATGAAATGACCAAATTATCATAGAAATTGATCTCCTCCAGGCTGCAATCACATTTGTCTTCTCCTTTAAATATAACTACAGTTTTTTTAAAGGACACGGTATTTTATATGCCTAGAACACTGGAGATAATTAACAAAATGTCATGATTAAAATAACATTCTAAGCTTTAATTCAGACTGAATGAATTCAACTTAAGAAGGATGACATGCTGTATCTCTAGTCAACATAATCCAGAATCACAAAGCAGTCAGACCTAGACATGACATGAATACGCTTACCAAGTGATATAAGGACAATTTTTTTCACCCAATTGTTATTTAGACTACACTACTAAAATGGGAGTTACTCAATGTCTAGATATGGGCACTTTAAAAATAACTTAAAATAAGGCTCAGTGATCTCTGAAATAAAATCTTACCTAGGTCCTATCATATTACAGTAACTGAATGACTATGTAGAATCTGCTCTCCCTGGAGAAAAGAGCGTTTCTATAAGAACAGCAAAAATTCCCAAGACACCATGCATTGGGACTTCTCTTTGAAAGACAATATGTTACATTTTTAAACACCAATTTCAATTATTTTAAATAGAATACTAAATGTATTAAATATTAAATGTCCAGTATTTAAATACTAAATAGAATACTAAATATTAACTTATTTAATAACTATTAAAATTTCTCACGCTGGAAAAAACAGGAAGATGAACATCAAATGAATAAGTTATCTATTATATTTTATATTCTTTCTGAAGCTTCTTTTCTAAATTGGAAGCAAAAATTCACACAATATCAAATCTTCCACAATATGCTAACATAACTAACTGCACTTAGAAGAACTAACCTTACTGAATTTTAAAAATGACAACACTAAGCCAAAAAGCAGATTTATAATTTTAAATAAAAAGCTGAATATATAATACAAACCATGAATACAAAGTACAGTGTTTTTCTTAAATGCAGGTTATCACACATTCAGTGCACTGAGATCAACCCTTTTTAATAAAACAGAACAAAATGGAAAATATCAAAGCATATTTACCCTTATTTGACATAAGATAAACAAATCTCATGATATAACATCTCTGAAATGTTAACAAGAAAAGTACTTTTGCACAAAGTTCAGAACAGTAGCCTTCAACTGCCCCATTCTATTATCAGTAGAAACCAAGTTGAGAAGAAATAAACCCAGGGAATACAACCAAAAACCTTCTTTTCCTTATCTCATATGTCTAATCAGTTTCTGAAACTCTTCAGTCCACTTTAGACGTATTCACTGAATTAGACCCCTCCTCTCCTTCCCACTGTCACAGATTAAGTCTTTTGGCTCAACTGCTGCACAGACCTCCTGCCGGAGCGGCTGCCCAAGCCAGCCTCTACCCTGCTATCAGAAAACACACTTACATCATTCTTTTGCTTACAAAGGTCTGTGGGTTCCTTACTGCATATTAAATAAAACTCAAAGTCCTTAACTTTGGCAAAGTTCTTCACCGACTGGCAAACTCATTTTCTAATACTTTACAACTCCTACCTCCCCGGCTCCAGCTCCCAGCACTCTGTAGCTGCACATACCTAACCACAGCCTCCAAAGAGATCAGGTCCTTTCTGACTCCAAGCTACTTCTCTCTCTCTTCTTTAAGAGTCTCGATTCAGAATTAACTTGCTCTAAATGTTTTCTCGGATTCTTCCAGGGAGTATTAAAATAACTACTACTTTGTACTCTCCCAATGTATCATTTAAAATACCATAACAACATTTACTAATCTATATTAACTCATATTTATATGACTTTCTTCTTCCTCACCAAATAGGAACAGTGAAAAGCAACTTTTTTAGTCTCTAGCACAGAGCTGCACATTTAAGGCAGGGTCTCAATAAATGCAGTGTTATAACCACTGGGTAACCAATAAATGTTCCTAGTATAAAATAAAATTTCAGAAGGTTTATAATTAGATCTTTAAAATATTCTTTCTTTTAGAAGGATTAAAACAGGGTTGGGGGGTGGGTTGGTTGTCTATTTTAAAATCCAGGAAATTTTAAGCTATCCCTTGAGACAGTGTGCATTTAAGCATCTATTTAAAGTTCAGTAAATATTTTCCAAGGCAGCTAAAAAAATTTTTTTAAAAACTAATAATTAAAAGTGATTTGAGGGGCTGTTGGCCAAAATTCCTAAAAAATGGGGGAAAACAACCTTCAATAAGCATCAAAGGCACTAAAAAGGTCACCAAAAAACTAAATAGAAGATTAAAACACAGAAAAATATCCACATTAATAGTAATCAGGAAAACAGAAACAGAAAATCTTGTACCCCACTGGAGAATACCTAGGTAAAGTGAATAAAACCTAATACCATAGAGGTATCTGTTATTCATCCCTCTCTTCTACTTCAATTCAGTACTGTTTATCTCTAGGGTAAATGACTCCAATTATCTTAATTTTTCTTTAATTATAGAATTAACAGTATAGCATAGTGGGAAAAAATGTGGACTATGAAACTAGACTGCCTGGGTTCAAGTTATGTACCACTCTTATAAACAGTGAAATCTTGAGTAAGTCACTTAGCCAATCTGTGCCTGTTTCTTCATATGTAAAAAGAGGGGAAAAAATTATAGTATCTATCTTTTAGAGCTATTGTGATAACTGAATTAATATGCAAAGATATTTTTCAAAGGGCTAAACATAAAAACAGACACATAGATCAATGGAACAGAATAAAGAGCCCAGAAATAAATACCATTCAATAAATGGTATTGAGAAAACTGGACAACCACATACAAAAGAATGAAACTAGACTTTATCTAACACCACACATAAAAATCAACTCATTGGGTTAAAAAATGTAAGACTTGAAACCATAAAAGTCCTAGAAGAAAACACATAGGGTAAGCTCCTTGACATCAGAATTGGCGATGATTTCTTTGGATTTGACATTAAAAGCAAAGGCAACAAAAATCAAAAATGAGAAGTATATATACTACATCAAACTAAACAGCTTCTGCACAGCAAAGTAAACCATCAACAAAATGAAAAGCCAATCTATTGAGTGGGAGAAAATATTTGCAAGCCACCGACCTGATAAGGGATTAATATCCAAAACAGAGAACTAACTCACACAACTCAATAGGAAAAATAATAATAATAATAATTTGATTAAAAATTAGGAAAGGAACTAAACAAATATTTCTCTAAAGAAGACATACAATTGGCAACAGCTACATGAAAAGGTGATTCACATTACTAAGTAGCAGGGAAATGCAAATCAGAACCACTATCAGATCTTCATTCCTATTAGAATGGCTATTATCAAAAACATAATAACAAGTGTTTGCAAAAGTGTAGAGAAAAGAGAAACCTTGTACACTACTAGTGGGCATGTAAACTGGTGCAGCCACCACAGGAAAGTATGGAGGCTCCCCTTACTGAAACTAAAAATAGAACTATCATATGATCCAGCAACCCACACTTCTGGGTATATATCCAATGAAAACAAAATCAGTATCTCAAAGAGATATTAATATCTACATCCCTCACTCCACCCCCACCCTGTTCACTGCTGTATTATTTATAATAGCCAAAACATAGAAACCACTTAAGGGTCCATCAACAGATGAATGACTAAAGAAACTGTGTTTGTACAGAATGGAATATTATTCAGCCACAAAAAGAAGAAAATCCTGCCATTTGTTGCAAGATGAATGGACCTTGAGAACATCACACTAAGTCAAATACCCAGAGAAAGACAAATGCTGTATAATCTCATTTAGACACAGAATCAAAACAAAACTCATAAAGACAGGCAACAGACGGGTGGCTTCCAGGAGCAGGGAGTGGGAGGGTGGGAGAAAAGGAAGAAGGTGGTAAAAAAGCAGAAATTTCCAGGTATAAGATAAATAAGTTTGGGGATACAATGTACAGCTTTGTGACTATATTTAACAATACCATACTGTATATTTGAAAGTTAATAAGAGAGTAAATCTTAAAAGTTCTCATCACAAGGGAAAAAAAACTATTAATATGTGTGATGATGGATGTTAACTAAGCTTACTATGGTAATAATTTTGCAATATATATATATTTCAAATCGCTATAATGTATACCTTAAACTAATACAATGTTACATATCAATTACATCTCAATCAAACTGGGGGGAAAAAATCCACCTCAATCTAAGTTAATTGGCTTTCTTGCATTTACAGATTTCAATAAATTGAAGTTTAAGTAATTAACAGCTAGTATTCTTTGCATTCTAAATATAAAAATGATATCTGGAAGTTATTAACTATTATTATTAAAACTATTAATAGTACTAGTACTAAAATTATTAATAAAACTAATTTTAAAAAACATTACCACCAAAGTTATAACACTATATAGTCTTCAAATGTGATTCTAAATTTTCTTATTTTCAATTTGAGTATAATAAGGAAGGGTTTTAAACTAGGTTGGTTCAAGCTGAGGTTGAAATTAACTCAATAAGGCCAAGATCAGATGAATAAATAAGTGGTTCACCTTTCACATAAAAAGTGTGAATCCAAACCAGTAACATTCTAATCATATAAGACAAGGAACTCAGGAGGGTTAAGATAGCAACCAGTAATAGGTAAGACTATCTCTACGAAAAAAATCATGTGCTTGTTGATTTCATATGTGGATAGGTCACAGATATCCTATCTTATATTCTGGTTACATGAAATGCTATATTCAAAACAGTATTTTCGGAGCTATCTGGAATGAAGGCCACATAATTAATTTAGTCTCTCAAAAAGCCTTTGTTTCTAACTATAGCCTGGAAAAAAATAGGTATGATTAAAAACTAGTATGAGGTTTTTTAATAAAACCACTATAAACAGGAGGGAGTATAACAAGTGGTATTCCAGAGGGGTTTACCTCTGTCTTTGAATGCAACTATTTCACAATATGAATTAATAGAGAAAATATTCTACACGGTAGCAAATTAAGTCCAAACTTAAGAAGGATCATCAGCACCCAGGAAGAAATAAAAGTCCCAGTAAAAATAAACACTGTTAAGTAAAGTTGCTAGACCTAATGAAAATTCATATAGTCACTGGTCTCCAATGAAAGCAGAGTAAGCTCATTATTTCTCAATCAGCCTTTAATTTTCCAATACTTAAGAGCCAAAACTAAAACAGAACGTCAGTTTCAAAACACTCCAAAATAAAGTTTTGGGAAAATTTATAAAATAACACCCCCAAATTTAAAAACTTTATTTCCAGTCAAACTTCTCAGTACATTATTCTTAAAATGAGATAGGATGTTCAGAATTAATGAAAAAGCTTCAAAAAAGCGTCAGGAATGTCATGATAAAGCAATGTACATTGACTGTGATCAATAAACACACAATCTCTGCCTCTACACAACAGTAAAACCACCTCATAAAAAACTTAAAACTTTACATGATATGTAGTCCATGTACTCTATGAGGAGGTTTTTCATCCCATTCTTTCAGAAGGTTAGTTAAAAACGAGAGTTCACTTCAGAATTCTGAACTTGAGTATTCAAACAGCATCAATAAAGCAATGAAGACATGTACTATGTAAAGAGGGCATAAAACAAAGTTCCTGATCTTAAATCTACTCTCTTTAATTTAAAATCTCTTTAAAGTAATTTAAAACTTTACCCAGTTCAGATGCCCTAGGCAGAATCCTATAGTCAAGATTCAGCCACTGTTCAGTGTGAGGAGTCCCAGGAGACACTAGCCCAAGTTTCAAAACTGAATGTCCCAGGCAAACCCAAACAGTTGGTCACCCTAGCTTGATTAAGTGGTAAGGGCCAAGAAAGCACCCAAACACCTTCTAAGCACCAATCCTATAAATCCAATAAAACGGGCTGATTGGATTAGAGGATCTTTAATCCCTACTAGTCTAAAATTTTTAAATCTCTGAAACTAGGCAGTGGCACTGATCTGTCTCTCTGTCACATCTTACTTGGCCTCTTGGAAGCATGCGACTCTGACTCTTCCGAAGGTTAATTTCTGACTCTTCTGACTCCTTCCTTCAGTCTCTTCTCCTCTGGAACATTATACTCTCCAGGTTTCACTCCTACCTCACTGGTGGCTGCTCCTTTACGGTCTCTCTTTGGATGGATCTTCTTCCTTTACCTGGCTAGAAAATGTGAACCTTGGCTGTCTTCTGGATACTCTACGTGATCATGTTTAAACAACATGTTCAAACTCTCTACCTCCAGCCCTCCCACCTCCCCACTGAGATCCAGACTTCTATGCCCAACATCTCACCTGAACCTCTAAAACACCTCTCAAACTCCATCCAGGCCTAAAACAGAACTCTTAATTCCACTTCCTTCCTCACCTTCCCCACCTTACGAAATGCCACTACCATCCATTACAATTACTGAAGCCACCAGTAAGACTTCATCTTTGATTCCTCTTTTCTTCATTTGCCACCTCCAAACCATCAGTAAATCCTGTTAGCTCTATTTCTCAAGTATATTCCAGACTCATTCTGTTCTCTCCAGCCCACTCTTACCACTCTAATCCAAACTATCATCTTTCACCCAATCACTGCAATGACCTATTAACCAGTTTCTCTACTACCAATCTTTTCCCCATCCCACCACAACTTCCTCCCCCCACAGAACAGCCAGGAGTGATCTATCAACACCAAGGACAGTGAGTGTCTGCTTCATCTCCCCAGTACGTAGAACAAAAAACAAGGTCTGTCTTGCAGTAGCACTCAATGTGGTAAGTGAAAGAATGAAGTCATCTCCCTAACCATCCACAACTGCCTTCCCCTCACATAGAATATAACCTAAAATTCTTACAAATTCTTACAGGACTCCCTCACCTCATATCCCTGGTCACTATGCTCCAGACTCACTGATATTCTTCAAACTCCCCAAATTCATTTCCACCCTGGAGCTGTTTGTTTACCCTCTGCCTGAACACTCCTGCCCTCATGTGCCTGGCTCCTTCTCATCACTCAGGTCTCAGAGCAATGTTACCTCCTCAGAGAGGCCTTGTCTACCCAGATCCACCCATCCTGTGTCATCTCACTCAGCTCCCTTTTCTTCACAGTACTTAACATTAGCTGAAGTACCGTGTTGTTGGTTTACTTACAAACTGTTTCCTCCCTACTAGCACGTAAGTTCCCTTAGAGCTGGGAATTTTCTTGTTCAATGTTGTACTCCCAGAGGCCAGTACAATCCCTACCACACAATACATACTGAAAGAATGACTCACATTTACCAAGTAGTTATGTATGTGCCAAGCACTATGCTAGGTAACAACAATGGGTTTTTTTTAATTAAAGAAAAATAGAAAGTGCAAGCAAAATATTAGTATGAAGAGCAATTTGATGTTCTTTTATGTTGATCATCCCCATTCTTAAAATGACCTTATACAATAAATTCCATTCTGTAGAATATTATTTTGCCAGTGTAAATATACATATCCTTAAAGTAATAATAATAATTAGCATCTCATTATAGCTTTAGAAGTTATCTAAATGATTGCATTATTCACTTTCAATATAGAATTTGAGGGAACTAATTAAGATAAAATGCAGTAAAATCTGAGAGCCTTCATTTCGTCTTCTCAGAGTACACACGGACACATCTGATCCTGTCAGGAAACTTGAGACTGTAAAATACCTTCTGTTCTCAACATACAGAAACATTCACAACAGAGGCTGTCAACTCACCATTTATTGCCTGGCCTCAGATTAGTTTACCATCTTCATCAAGCCAAGAAGCTATCAGTAATAATCAGGTTCATTTCACAAAAGTCATTACTAAAGCTGAGATTAACCACTCATCCCTGAAAGCCTATTATAAAAGAACATGCTCAACTGAGTTTAGGCAGAAGAGTTATGTTTCATTGGTATCATTGTACTTTTGGGTTCATTTAATTCAAAACCACAGAAAGCCTTAGTTTTTGACATAATCAAACCAGTTACTACCACCATCATTATGACATCACTAAACACCTTATAGCCAGGCATCAACTAGGGCAAGGCAGTGAGGCACTGAAGGCTTGAGGCACTTGAACAAATGACACTTCTTCAGATCGTGTAAGTATTTTCTATAACATTTTAATTTTAGCATACTTTAAAACTGTCATATCCTACCTCCAAATGTTTTAAGGATTACATATATTAATATTTTGAAAGTATGATTTATAAAAAGCAACAAATTCAATATAACTAAGTGCAAGTACTCAAAATATCACCATATCATACTAGATGTTTAAAACCTAAGGGAAATACATCCGTCTTTCATCCAACTTTGAACCTATTATACGTTTTGAATAATGGAGTATTCTTAAATACACTCAACCAAATCATAAAAAAACCTAACACATGTTCTACTTAAAATTAAGTTTTCTATATATTCAAACTGGATAACCCAAAAGGACCTATTGTGTAGCTAATGGAACGACTCAGTGTTATGTGCCAGTCTGGATGGGAGGGGGTTTGGGGAAGAATGGATACATGTGTATGTATGGCTGAATCCCTTCGCCGTTCACCTGAAACTACCACAACAGTGTTAATCGGCTATATCCCAAAGCAAAAAAAAAGTTGAAAGTTTGAAAAAAATAAAATAAAAAGCAGGCAAAGGAAAATAAAATTAGCTTTCTAACCACACTTGCCAATCAAAAAGAGGGAGAGGGGCACTTCTGCTTGATCTTTGCATGCGAATATAAGAAAATACTCATTTCATTTTCATTTATAACAGTTATCTTTGTAAAGCTGAAAAACTGCAGATAAAGCCAAGGCAAAATTAAATCCCACTAATTACTCCTACTTGTTTTAATTGCCATTACCTTAAAAAGAAAGTTTTCTCCAATTTTTTAGAACTGGTTCTATATTATCTTTGGTTTTCTCTTCAGTCTAGTTTAGTTGTCTGTTGTTTAGTTGTTGTGTCCAACTCTTCGCAACCCCACGGACTGTAGTCCATCAGGCTCCTCTGTCCATGGGATCTCCTAGGCAAGAATACTGGAGTGGGTTGCCATTTCTTTCTACAGGGGATCTTCTGGACCCAGGGATCGAACCTGTGTCTCCTATACTAGCAGGCAGATTAGTCTAGTTACATAACTGTATAAACAAACTAGTTTCTGGACATTTAGGATTAACCCCCATATTGAGACAAACTTATTTAAATACTAGAAATTATCTATCCCTGTCTTAATACTGGCCCTCAAAACCAAAATGATTGCTAATAAATTCAATCAGAAGACTGGTTCTGGTTCCACATGAACCAACTCAGAGGTCATTATTTTGACCTTCACCACCTGCTCATTTGCTAAAGAAACCACACTTACGTTTTACAAATGATGTATAAATTAAGCTACAAAAATAATTTTAAAGGTTTGCTTTACTTGAGAGAATAAACATAAATAATTACATTACTATTCTGTAAAAGTAATCTATTCTTAGCATACAGCTGAAGAAAAATTATATTGGAAAGACATGCCCTGACTTACCAAAGGTAAGATACTGTCAAAGATTAGATAAAATAAATATGTTGTAAAGATATAGTGTTCGAATTTACTAAATTTGGATAGTATTTATAAAGCATCTTCTTCCACTATATTCTTTGCCACAGCAAAGGTTTAGAGACTGCAGTGTAACCTCCAAGTCCCTTCTTCAGTTAATTAACAATTTCTAAACACTATGATGTTTTCTTCTCCATAAAAAACAATGGAATAAATGGATACAATGCTTGGGTGATATTATACCTTCAAACATGTTATTATAACAAATAATTTTAAGAGGTTAGTTTGCAAAGATATTACAGATGGCTTCTGACATGAACAGATAAATTGAAACCACTCCCTCCAGCCTCTGGGGATAATGAAGTGCCTGCTCACTGACTGAAGTTACTGTGATTGCAGAATTGTAAATACCCAATGAGCATCAGAAACTTCTCAACTCCTGTCTTCTACTCTTAGGAAAAATGATATACATTATAGAGAAAATAATTTCCTACTTTTTTTTTTTTTTAACTAAACTCATGCCTAGCATTGCAGGACCAAATTTAAGAGAACAATTTCAAATCTCACTCTGAATTTGAAAGTTTATCTAAGTCTAGACCTAATGTACACTATGCCACTACAGTTATCAGGGTATTATTATATGCTTGAAACGTGTTAAGACGGTAAATCTTAAAGTTTTCTCACCAAACACATGACACACAAAAGAATTGTAACTATGAGGTGATGGATAGGTCAACTAGTTTGACTGTGGAGATCATTTCACAATGCGTATATACACATGTATATATCAAAACCAAGTTGCACATATTAAGTATATTACAATTTCTAAATGTCAATTACACCCTCAATAAACCTGAGAAAATTATGTCTAAAAAAAAAAATCACATCACAAATTTCTAAAGTATCACAGAACTGCATTGTTTGACATTTTAACAGAAATCTGAGTTTGTGTCTGATATTTTTTTAAATAGCAAAAATACTACCAACAAAAAAAAAACTTCCAAACGTTTTTCTATTTTGTTTGCAAATCGCCTTGAAAATGTATACCAAAATGTCAGTTACACAAGTAGAAGCTCAAACATTTTGTGTGACAAGGTTACTTAACAGAGGAGTCCTAGAAGCACCTGGAGTTGCAGGAAAATTTGTGTGTGTGTACATAAGGCGGCTTTTTCTGGATAAATGATCCATATAACTTGCAGCTTCTGGGGCGCGGGGAGGGGAGGTAGGTGGTTCAAAATACAATTAAGATTAAATTAAAGCGCCTGAAAAAAACAGCCAACATCATGTAACTTGTCAATGTCAGATAACCAAGTCTTATTTTTTACATTCCTAATCAGGGGACGATTTATTCTAATTTGGTGGCTCCTACATAACTTTCAAGGGATGCAGGCATGAAATGGCTCTGCATTACAAAACAGTTCCCTTCACACACCCAACGCGGCAAACCCCAAATTTTCCCAGAAAAGGCCAGGAACAGGCAAACGGATTAACAGCCCCTCTTGTTCAAAGATCGACTGGCTTTGGCAGGACGTGTCCTCCAGAGAGAACTGCTGGGCGATGACCAGGTTTCAGTGAGGAGATGGACCCCTGGGCGGGCACCAGCAGGCGAGACATCCCCAGCCTCCTCCTACCCCAAAACGCGCCCTCTCCAGTAGGGTCTGCGGGCGCGGCTGCAGCAGATCCCGGTGGCTGCAGCAGATCCCGGCGCCCGTGGCGCGCGCCGCGCCGCCGCCGCTGCAGCAGGGTCGCAGCGACCTTCCCGCCCGGATCTCCCGGAGCCCCGCTACCCACGTCCCCACACCCCACCCGAGAAAAAAGGGAGGGGGACGCACAACAAAGCCCAATCTGAGGAGGCCCAAGCGAGCTGTAAGTTGGGGCGCCGGGGCTGAGGCCCGACGAGGAGCGGCCGGGACACCCAGCCGCGCCTGGCCGGCGCGCCGCGATGCCGGACGGATCCGGCAGGGGAGGCGGGCAGCCAGATGTCAGCCCGCCCGGCTGGGTGTCGACAGCCGGGAGGAAACCGGGCTGGCGGGAGGGCGGGCGCGCGGCTAGCGGGAAGCCAGGCCGGAGGAGGAAGGGGAGCGGCGGCGGCGGCGGCGGCGGGGTCCCCAGGGCGCCGCGGTCGGCCGCGACCCCCAACCCGGCCGGCGGCCTGTCCCGTTACTTACCCGCTGGGAAGCTGCGGGCTTCGCCGGGGCTGTCCCGGCCGCCGGCCTCCGGAGCCAGGAAGCGCCCCCACATCGCGGGCGGGAGTGCCGAGTGGGCCGGGGGCTCCCGATTCCCCACACCCGTCCTCCGCTGCCTTTGCCTTCTGCTTCGGCGGCGGAAACTTGTGAGGAGCCTGGGCTGCGGCGGCACCCGCGAGGCGGCGCGAGCGAGTGGGCTGAGCAACGGCCGCTCAGCGACGGGAAGGGGGCGCAGGGGCCGGATTCGCCGCGGCGGCGGCGGCTGCCATGGTCAGCCCAGCTGTGCTGAGGCCCGGGCCAGGGAAGCGGCGGCTCCGCGGTGGCGGCGGCTCGGTCCCCGGCCGAGCCCAGGCTGCGAGGCTCCAGACGAAGTTGCAGCTGCGGTTTCTCTCCACCCCCTCCGCTCCCGGAGCCCGAGCCCGAGCCGGGCAGGGGCGGGGCCTGGAGGGGGCGGGGCTTAGTGCGCTTACAAAAGGCGTGCGCGGCGCGGGGCGGGGCCTGCAGCCCGTTCCAGGTGGGTACCATCAAACCCTTTTGCTCCGCTGTTGGCGAATAGTCAGTCCGACATACCTGCTGTATCCCACTTTTCCCATCCCAGCGCTCCGTGCGGTGAGGAAAGGGCGGAACTTGGCCCAGGGACTTGTCTTGGACTTGTCTTGAGGTTCCCCGCTCCGTTGGTTAATCCCTCAGGCCCTCCGGGGCACCTTTCAGAAAAAGGCTTGGAAGACCTGCCGTCACATCAAGACTGCTTGTGGTAAAAGAGGGTTGAGGGACTTCACCTCATTTGGGGTTGGAATTAAAGTTGTCATCATGCATTCTATAAGCATCGCTTATTGATCATTGTGGAGGGTAATAAAGAGGTCATTTTCCTCAATTTACAACCGAAATTGACAAGGGGAGAAGGTACCAAAATATCTACAACACGGAGACGAGTGCAGAAAAAAGCAGGAAAAAAGACCCGAGGTAAATAAGTACCAGGGGGTTCAGGAAGGGGCTGTCAATTTTAATCTAGTAGCTTAGTGTTTCAGATAAGCAATCACGAGTCAAAATGACACCAAAGTATGTAATGGGAGGGCAACTACACCTTCACGTTCCTCCTCTGCCTGGTCAGATTCCACCCTTCACCTGAACCCAGAGTGCAAGAGTAGGCATCCTGAGGAAGGACCAAAAGGTGCAGCATCCTCTTTAAATCTTCCTTTTCATCGGCAATATTTATAACCCTTAAAATAGTGCATTTAATAAATACTGGTTGAGCACTGTAGAAGGAAGTGAGCTCTGGACCTGGCTGATGAATTGGGTAAACCGGAAAGCAGGTTGCTAACCCTTAACAAGGTTTGACTACAGTGATGCTTTTTCCTGTTGTGGATGTTTGCTAACAAAGCCCTCATGTTTGTATTCAGTTAAGTTAGTTCAGTCTCTCAGTCATGTCCAACTCTTTGTGACTCCATGGACAGCAGCATGCCAGGCTTCCCTGTCTTTCACCATCTTCCAGAGCTTGCTCAAATTCGTGTCCATTGAGTCGGTGATGCCATCTGACCATCTCGTCCTCTGTCACGCACTTTTCCTCCTACCTTCAATCTTTAACAGTATCAGGATCTTTTCTAGTGAGTCAAAGTATTGGAGCTTCAGCATCAGTGCTTCCAATGAATACTCAGGACTGATTTCCCTTAGGATTGACTGGTTTGATCTCCTTGCAGCCCAAGGGACTCTCAAGAGTCTTCTCCAACACCACAGTTCAAAAGCATCAATTCTTCAGTGCTCAGACTTCTTATAGTCCAACTCTCACATCCATACATGACTACTGGAAAAACCATAGCTTTGACTAGACAGATCCTTGTTAGTAATGTCTCTGCTTTTTAATATGCTGTCTAGGTTGGTCATAGCTTTTTTTCAAAGGAGTAAACATCTTTTAATTTCATGGCTGCAGTCACCATCTGCAATGATTTTGGAGCCCAAGAAAATAAAGTATCACTGTTTCCATTGTTTCCCAGTCTATTTGCCATGAAGTGGTGGGATCAGATGCCATAATATTCGTTTTTTGAATGTTGAGTTTTAAACCAACTTTTTCGCTCTCCTCTTTCACTTTCATCAAGAGGTTCTTTAGTTCCTCTTCGCTTTCTACATAAGGGTGGTGTCCTGTACATATCTGAGGTTAATGATATTTCTCCTGGCAATCTTGATTCCAGCTTGGGCTTCATCCAGCCTGGCATTTCACATGATGTACTCTGCATATAAGTTAAATAAGCAAGGTGACAATACACAGCCTTGATGTACTTGTTTTCCAACTTGGAACCAGTCTGTTGTTCCATGTCCAGCTCTAAATGTTGCTTCTTGACCTGCATACAGATTTTTCAGGAGCCAGGTAAGATGGTCTGATATTCCTGTCTCTTTAAGAATTTTCCACAGTTTGTTGTGACCTACACAAAGGCTTTATCATAGTCAATAAAGCAGAAGTAGAAGCTTTTCTGGAATTCTCTTGCTTTTTCTGCCTAAAAATTTTAGAGGTTAAATTATATCTAGGTGTTTTGTAATTTATCTGATTGCAGTTTTACATTTAGTCTCCCACAGGTAGAGTTCCACTTATTTCTCCGAAACAGTTGATCAAGGGTCAACTGTTTCTAAGGCTAGAGTGATAGAAATATGAAAAAAAAGAATGCAATTGTTTCCTTTCTGTGATTTATATGTGCATTAACCCATGTAATATGACACTTGAATACTATAGGCTTAAAAAGAAATCTAAAAAAGTAAATTCTAACATGAATTATCAGAAGCTATAGAATTATATGAAAGTATTCCTTTTTACATGATTTATAGTTACTATATTCTCATATTAGGTACAGCATTTATTAAATACCAAACTTTTTTTATACAGATCTAAGACATGTATGAACTATGACAAATATATCTCAGTCCTTTTTGAGTTAATATATACTTTCTGTTATTCTAAAACTCTGCCAATTTCCACTCAATTCTAAGCAGTGTTTTTAAAAAATAATTTACTCAGTTCTTCTATGTTTTTATCAAATTGAAAGGCATGCCACTACATACACCAAAAAAAGTGTGAAGCTAAGACTATGTAAAATATTTCAATACTTAGTACAGAGTGCTCTGTACTAAATAGAAATAGAAAATAGAAAAACATGTTGCTATTTTGGCAGTTGGCACCACCAAGGATAAATTTTTTGTGTTCCTACTAATTAAACTTGAGAGGATAGAAAGCTAATGCAATTAAAATAATTGAAATACTAAAAATGTTATGTATATGAAGTAAACTGTAACCACCATTTTTAAAAAATCATACACATTATGAACATACAGTTGATCCTTAAACAACACAAGGGTTAGGGGGCACCTACCCTCTGCACAGTAGGCATTTCCAAGTATAAAATATAGTCGCCCTGAATCCTCATCCCCAGCTCCTCAGTATCCACGTTTTGGCATCCAAGGATTCAACCAACTGAAGATTCTGTAGTACTGCAATATTTACTGTTGAAAAAAATCTACATATAAGCCATACCACACAGGTCAAACCTGGTTTTTCAAGGGTCAACCATATACTGAATTGAGATTTCCAGTCACATCTGTGATACACCCAGTATCCATGGTTTTCCAAATGATTAAGATTAATCATAGCACAAGATCGAGAGACTGAGGACTACCTATCCATTACTAAGGCTGATGTGATAAACCAGCATGTTTTTGTTTCACTGTGACAGTATGTGAAGACCATAAGGAGAATCCTATTAATACACATTCTGACATTATTTGCTTGCTTGCTCAGCCGGTTTGCAACCCAGTGGACTATAGCCCTCCAGGCTCCTCTGTACACGAGATAATCCCAGCAAGAATACTTCAGTGGGTTGCCATTTCCTCCTTCAGGGGATCTTCCCAACTCAGGGAGCAAATCCACATCTCCAGCATCTCCTGCACCGGAAGGTGGATTCTTTACCATGGAGTCACCTGGGAAGCCCAAGACATTTATTATTGAACTTCAATATTTTAGTAATTTTTCTTAGTAGAGATAATACAAGTAATGAAAATAGTGACTGTATATGCTTGTGTGTGTGTGTATATGTGTATATATACAGTTGCTTAGGTGAAATTTGCATATTTAATGTTTTGAGAGAGGACTTTAAAAAGAGGAAAATAGTACTAAAAATTTACTGTCAGATTGGTATTAAACTCCTCATTTGAAATATTGCATTAAAAAGACTTTATTTGACAATAAAAATATATGCTGCATTCATAAATCTTAAATTCTTTGGGTATGAATCTCTAAACTCATTAAGTTTAAACTATCTTACATGTATTTTTCTTATATAAATTTATCATATTGAGCAAACACCAACCAGTAAACAGAGAAGTGATATAACAATGGATATGTGATATTTTAAAATTAGGAAAACATATGGTACATAATATAGGCAACCTCAAGAGAGTGTAATGTTACAAAATATAAATATCAATATGAATGAAAATATAAATATAAAATATCAAAACCAACAAAATGTAGAAAAATTAAACCAACCAATAACAATTGAAAGAGTTCCTAAAGAGCAGTTGTCACTTGATAGGAACTTTGTGGATGAAGTCTGAAAAATTCCAAGGAACAGATACTTCTGGTGTATCAAAGGTGTAACAAGGACTATGATATATAACTTCGTCCAGATCACAAAAATTACAAGTTACTAGATTTATTATGAGTTGTTGTAATCTCAAATAATCATTTAAAATAATGAAAAAAAGAAAACTCAGAAACTTTTTCACTTGATGATGGGTTTGAAAATTGCAATTGGATTCCTAGCAAATACATTTGACTATACAAAAGACTGATGCTCAAGCTGAAACTCCAATACTTCGGCCACCTGATGTGAAGAGCTGACTCATTGGAAAAGACCCTGATGCTGAGAAAGATTGAAGGCAGGAAGAGAAGGGGACGACAGAGGATGAAATGGTTAGGTATCTTCACCAACTCAATGGACATGAATTTGAGCAAACTCCAGGAGACAGTGGAGAACAGAGGAGTTCTGTTCTCTGGCATCTGCAGTCCATGGGGTCACAAAGAGTCAGACATGACTTAGGACTCAACAACAACAATACAGAAGTGAATAGAAGAGATGTAGGTTAATTAACCTGTCTGCGGATCAGTTTCCTTATCTTTAATTTGTGGATGACAATAGTAACTACCTAATAGGACATTTGTGGGTATTAAATGAGTTAATACTTGTAGCATGCTTAGAACAATGCACATATGCACCCTATATTAGTGACAAGATATACAATCTAGAGATGGAGTCCTGATATTCCCCACCAAGAAAAAACTAGCATTGATGGGTACAATGAGGTTAGTTATAGATAATACTTTGTATCAGAATGATATCTCAGAATACTGTAACGTACTGATTGATAGCTTTTCCTGACCCTTTGGGGTTACTAATAATTTCAGGTTATGGTGAAATGATGCACTTCTGAAAAAACAGTTACCAAATTCTTTGGGTCCAAGTTCACAGAAGACTTCACTCTAGGCTCTGATTCCCTGAACTTCCCATGTGATGTTTGCTCAGCTGCTGGGTTTCTTGTCTCTGCCCAATACTACCAAAATAGCAGAAGGGAGATTAGGGAGAGGTGGCTGGGTGGTGTAGCCAGGCCAAGAGGGTGAAGACACCTCATCTCAAGTCCTTGATTCCTCAGAGATACAGGAAAATGGAGAAGACTCTTGAGAGTCCCTCAGACTGCAAAGAGATCAAACCAGTCAATCCTAAAGGAAATCAGTCCTGAATATTCAGTGGAAGGACTGATGCTGAAGCTGAAGCTCCAATGCTTTCGCCACCTGATGCGAAGAACTGACTCATTAGAAAAGACCCTGATGCTGGGAAAGATTGAAGACAGGAGGAGAAGGGGATGACTGAGGACATCACTGGTTGGATGGCATCACTGACTCAATGGACACGAGTTTGAGCAAGCTCCAGGAGATGATGAAGGACAGGGAAGCCTGGCATACTGCAGTCCGTGGGGTCACAAAGAGTCAAACATGACTGAGCAACTGAACAACAACAGAAAATGAATCTTACCTATACCTTTGGCTCCAGAGTTGGGTTGTGATGGCTAATGAGAAAGTAGGTAAGATGTAGATCACTTGAATAATGGAGTGGTCCTTTGGGTGGGAGGTGAACTGGAAAGGATTAAATTAAGCCAAAAGATAAAGTTTAGTCTCCCAGGGACCATCAATGTTTACTTGAACTGCTTATAACTGACCTCTTTGTCAGTGGAAATTATTACAGTCACTACCTGGTCATCCTGAGCCTATAGAAAAGATTCAAGGTCATTTACAATGAAAGTGGGACAGCAACCTTGACAGTGTATGAAGAAACAAATTCTTCTCTCTGTGTCTTCCTTTTCAGACACCAAATGTTAAGTGGAAGGAGGAAATTGTGGAGTTCAAGAAAGCTGATCATGCCTTCATTAAAGGCACACACAGTTTCCTACCTAAGCTACACCAGTGGAGAAAAGGACTGGTTTAATAACTTAAAATGTCCAAATGTTATGAAATTGGATTGGGGTGTCCTTAGTGGAAAGAGGGGTTTTCAGTAGAGTACAGTTGGTCAGTTAGTGGGGGAAAAACCTTAGGGTCTGTACTCCCAATGATTTGAGAATTTTCACTAAACTGGTTAAATATTTTATGTAATCCTGTAAACAATGTCATCAGCACCTAATAATAGCTCCATTTTAAAGATGGAGGGGAAAAGACCTGCAGGAGTTAAATAAGTTTACACAAGCTGTAAAGGTAGAATTCAGATCTACCCTAAGGAACTTTTCCCCATTATGTTTGTTAACATGTTGCAAAACAAAAATTATAAGATTTTTCCTTCAGGTGCCATATGAGAAGGAAGAATCTAATTATAGGATTTCTGTACAGTGTTTAGGGTTCAGCCAAGACTAGAAACTATGTGACATTAATCTGTATTATTGTATGATTTTCTTTAGCTGTGGCCATCAGCTTAAGTATAGGAATAAAGAAGGTAGATGGATAAACATGGTTTTGCATTGTGGGCACTAAGAGAAAAGGGGGCAGAGAATTTAAGGATATTGGCTGGAGAATGGATGAAGTGATGAGGAACAGGGTCTAGCCTACCTGGAGAAAGCAGTGATGTCAAGAGAGGGTGAAATGTTTAGAGAAGGTGGAGGGAGTAGGGGAGTGAAAGTTTCACACAAAAGCAAAGAGCAGATATAATGAGAATAAGGGGATGAACAGTGGAAAGATAGGGTGTTATAGTGAACAGGTAGCATATAGAGTTTAAGATTACAGAGGTGAGACAGTAGAGAAATTCAGTTGATGAAGCAGTACTAGAGTTGCTTCCCTCTGATTTCCCTTCAAGAAAGACCTTGATGTTCTCCCACAAGCATGGTCAGTCCACAAGCTGTTAACACATGAGGAGTCTGCCTCAGCTTTTCAGTGGCAGCCTCTTTTTTTCTGGAGAGCCCCAGCCAATGACCAAGCATGGCAGAGATACTGGGGCATGCCAGTCTTTCCAATGCAGAACCCTTCCAATCACCAGCCTTTGTTCTCTAGCTCCCCACCAGATTGACTGAGACCCCATCAGATATGCACTGCGGTCTGAGTCTTTCCTTTCCAGTCCTATTGCCTGCCTTTTAACCTTTGCAGGTGTTATCTCCAATAAACGCCTTGCATTTCTAACTCCATTTTAGCATCTGCTTCCCAGAGAACCCAACTGAAACAACCTGTGAAGATAAAGATATAAAGGAGTTGGGTTTTCGTCTATGTCTCTGTTTAAGTAGTAAAATGGGGGTTCTTGGAACCTGATGAAAATGTTTGAGAGCTGTCAACCAAGAATGAGTAGCCAGAAAGGCAGCACAGAGCAACGTGAACTGACTCCAATGATACAGATAAATGCAGAGGAAGGCAAGACTGAGAGGAACAACAGGTTTGAGTGCACTCAGAATGCCACTTGGGCACACATGAAACTCATTGGACAAAGTCCTCAATAGTTCTGCCTTGGCTGGTCCTGGCAGTGGCTATCCCAATTAAACAAGTTTAGCACTATCCAAAGTGCTTCCAGAAGCAGACTCCAGACTTGGGCAGCTTATTGAGTTCACTGAGGTCCACAAGATTTAATTAACTAATTAAGAGTAGTTCATAGGTTACAACTTCACCACTCAAATAATTTTAAAACATTAAGACAGTTTTCACGGTAGCTTTGTTACTTCTAGGTCGTAGGTTGTATTCAGTTCAATAGCTCTATTAACGTTGGTAAGTTTTCATTCCAAGGAGTTTTCCTATTTTTCTCACACAATGGCAAGATGTAGGGATCTCTGGAACTGTAAATAAAGCCAGTATCACTAAAACAACCCCTAGAGTGATCTGGGTTAATTTAAAGAATGGACACTTTGGCTAAAATTTCAATGGAATCTTAACAAGTATTATAGAAAACAAAATAAAAGTCTAGCTATGGTTTCTGGATTTATGGGAGAACTAATTTCTTTGTTATTTTTTTCTGATTATAAAAATAATACATACTAAAAACCAAAAGAAGATAGTACATAAATGTTCATTACTTACTCATTTAGTAAATATTAATATTTGGGTTTTTTTAAAATATTTGTTGAATATCTAAGTAGAGCAGGTAAAAGGAGGGCCAGGTGTAAAATTTTGACTTATTTCACTATAATGCCTTATAGCTTTTTAATTTTCTGTTTTATAAACATACATAGATATCTATAAGATGAGGGCTCTTTGGGGGTTTTTAAACCCAAATTATCTCTCAGAAAAGAGGGAGTCACTTTGTGCTCCAGTCCTTACAAGTTCCTAATATTATGGATCATTCTCTTACTTTTTTTGATGAACAGCATACTGATTGGAGAAGTCATCTAGCTTGATGTAAATTCAATCCGTAAAATCTGGAATCAGTATTTTTTTTAATAGATAATTTTAAAACAGTAAAATGTAGTACAATAATGACTACATTTTAGTAATCATAAATATACGTTGAATGTGAAAGTGGAAAAAGCAACAGGTCTTGTGTTAGTGTTAAGCAACAATAATGTGTAGATATTTAATCATTTCGCTTGTATCTCAAATTTTTAACATATCAAGCTGTCCCAAACTTGGGACACATTTCTGAATGTGTCTTGAAAAAAGTGGGAATCTCCTGATATTTGGACATATCTAGACTAATGAATTCGGAGAAGACAATGGCAACCCACTCCAATACTCTTGCCTGGAAAATCCCATGGGCAGAGGAGCCTGGTGGGCTGCAGTCCATGGGGTCGCTAAGAGTCAGACACGACTGAACGACTTCACCTTCATGCATTGGAGAAGGAAATGGCAGCCCACTCCACTGTTCCTGCCTGGAGAATCCCAGGGATGGCGGAGTCTGGTGGGCTGCCGTCTATGGGGTCACACAGAGTCGGACACGACTGAAGTGACTTAGCAGCAGCAGCAGCAGCAGCAGACTAATGAATTAAAATTAATTCATTTAAATTGGTCTACTTTTTACTACTTTGAGCCATAGAAAAGATATTTCTAAACATATATAATATTTTATAATGTTATTTAGGGGGAATCTATTTTATCATACTACCTAAAACTGAATTCAGAAGAAATAACTTCTTAAAGACTTTTCTTACAACTCAGTAAGACTTAAAAGTTTTTAAAAACCTAGAATAACCAATTTTTACTTTTATTATACTTATTGAGACCTTTTAAAAAATGTTTTCTGCACCCTGAATTGCCAATTACTGAACTGCAAAACTGCAAATGAAAGCACAGAAGAGGCACCCGAACATCAAATACATTCATTATCATAAGTGCTCATAGAGAATCTGAGATGAATTAACAGTGAACAAAGCATCTAAAATTAAATTCACACTCCTCATACATATATTATGGATGATGACAAAATAAATTACAAAAGATATATATGATATACATAAATTTATATGGCATTTTCCTAATTGGGATATTACATGTCTTTACATAAGTAAGTACTATTTTTTTTTCATTACAGCTAACCTCCTAATGAAGTTATAGAGTCTTAGTAAAATTGGGCAAGTTATTTATACTGTGAAAACCACTGAAAGATAACTGTTCTCAACTGAGACCAGAAGATAGTGATAGGATTTATTTTCAGAATCTTAAAAAGATGTACAATTTCAGCAGGACGCACCTATAGTGACACCAAGGGGGTTGCGGATGGACTGGGATCATCTGACCAGCGTTGGAGAGAACAGAGCCAAAGGCATTATCCAGAGAATTCTACACTGCGGTTGCCTGAAGGCTGCTGCCTTCTGTGCTCACCCTTGAACGTCAGGCTGGTTCTGGCCCAAGCCCAAGAGCTAAGTTTCAGATCACAGCGGGCTTAGGAGCACAGTGCACATTGGAACATCTAATCCCACCTGGCTTGCCCTAAAATGGCCCCTGAATTCACCGGCCTGCGGAGCCTGCTGCCTGAAGCTGCTTCTAGAAAATCGAAGCATAGAAGATCAACACCACTCTTACCCTGGGTTTGAGTTTGGGTTTTACCACATCATTTTTTCTTTTAAAGGAATTTTCATCCTCATACCATCTCTTTGGACAGATGGCTTAACATTTCTTAGAGGAAATGAGTCTCAGCAGACGAGTGTATGCATCTCCGTGTGTTCAGGGCAGAGGTAGTTATCACCCTGTCAGTACCTACCTGATACAGGAGAAGCCGGTACCAGGCACCATCACTTTCCTGTTACCTTTTCATCCAGGGGTTGTGATGAATTTCCTTAGAATGTTTGGTTCGTATGGGCATTCGCCTGCTAAAGAGGTAAACTTTGCAAGAGTTTCGAGATGGCTTTCTCCTGAGGTGGCTGCCGGCCCCCGGAGAAGGTTGGCTGAGGGATACCTGCAAAGAGAGCCACAGTGAAGCTCGTGACTTGATCCCGTTTCACAAACTGGCAGAAGGCCAGACCCAGAGTGTTGCTCCAGGGAGTAGCTGGGAGAATGGGCAGGTTGCCAGGTGAGGGGCAGACGGTCATGTATAAAGTGATGGTTTTTATAGACTCCCAGTAACCCATACTGCCACTTACCTGAATCCTGTGGTTTCTGGGAGAAAAAAAGGACCAGATTATTCTCATATTGGAGTAAAACCAAAACAAACACTGGATTTAGGTTGGTGGGATCTATATTGGTCGTTTCAAAAATACTTCAGTATTTAGTTCAGTAAATAGTCTTTGTATGATCTTGTGTCCATAACACACTATTTCTGAGTCTTGAGATGCTTTTTGCTGCTCAAACTGCCATTAAGGGTCCCTCCTTCTACCATGCCCTGGGGGCTTCGTCATGTTGCCTGTGACTGCCTCATTAACTCCTACCCCTCTTCTGGTTTTCTTAAATTTAAGAAGAATGTCACTTGATGTGAGAGATCAGAATGCTCAAAGAAAAAAATGAGTGAAATATGAGACCTGAGAAAAATATGACTACCATAAAATGTAATTGTAAAAAATGTTCTTGTAGTTTATATAAACAGAACTGATATTTATGAATGTGTCCTATTAATGCACACCAGAGTAGATTGTAATCTATATCCATGGCACTTTTATCCTGTGCCTTGAAAAAAAACAGTGAAAACCAAGGTTTCATGAAATATAGTTTATAAATACATTTTATTAAGACATTGTTTTTCTTTTTAAATTAAAATTTTTACAAATCATGAAATTTTAATTTAATCTTACTCCAGCTAACTGAGTGTTTACTCAGGATCATTACTAGTTACTTTAGTTAGAATACTTAGGGTTAATGCATTCATGGACTGAAAGTTGGGTGCAGAAATTGCTTAAGATTTTTTTTTTGTCTTATTTTTAAAATAAAATTTTAAAAATCAGAAAAAAGTAATACCAAATTAGATATCTTAAATCTCTAACAATGTCAATACAATATGATTATATTATCTAACTGGTAACAATTTTTGTTGCACTTAAAAATATATCTAGTTTTATAAAAGAAATATTTCCTATAGGATATTTAGAAACTAAAGGAAAAGAAAACAATTATAAATAGGGAAAGAAACTGGAATCTATCTATAATGATTGAGTTAAAGAACTGTGCTAAAACTACCTCACGGGCCAGTCATATTGTATCATGAAACAGCTTGTTAACTTTCAGAAGTGACGGGGCTGCAGCCTAGAAATGCACAATGCAAGGTGCTAGTACCAGAGATGCGAGTTCAGACACACACAGCTCTGCTCCCTGCTGGATGTGGGCCTTTCAGCCTCAGTTTCCTCCTTTATCAGCAGAGATCCCTGCAATACTATCTCATAAAGCCGTCATGAGGAGTAAATAGGATCATGTTTGATAAAGTGTTTCACAGTTGTAGGTAAGCTAATCTTTTTATGAAGGACAAGGAGCAAGCAATCCAAAAGAGAACCTAGAGTAATAATGAAAGGTAGTATTTGGTGCTGAGCACTGTGCCAAGAATTTTACCTGAACCATAGCATTTAATTTTCATAGCAACATAGAGAACTGGGGCTTCCCAGGTGGCACAGTGGTAGAGAATCCATCTGCCAATGCAGGAGATGCAGGAGACCCGTGTTCGATCCCTGGATCAGGAAAATCCCCTGGAGAAGGGCATGGCAACCAACTCCAGTATTGTTGCCTGGAGAATCCCATGGACAGAGGAGCCTAGCGGGCTACATACAATCTATGGGGTCGAAAAGAGTCGGACACTCCTTAATGACTAGAGAATTGTAGGAATGATTTTATCTCCATTTTCTATCAGTAAACCAAGACATGGAGAGGTCCAAGGACACATGGGTATTGAGAAACAGAGTAGGAATTTAGGGCCAGATCTACCTGACTCTAGAGCCTGAGTACTTTCTTATTAGCTATGTCATACGAAAGAGTTTAACTTCATTACTAATCAAAGATTTAACAATTAAAAGATATGGAAATGGAAGTGCAAAGGAATGATAAACATCCAATTCCGGCTGTCTCTGCAGAGCGTTGGCATAGAATTGGGAAGGGGGTACACAAAGACTTCATCCATGTATATAGTATTTTTAAAATATGGAAATGTATTAAGATTTGTTAAACCAGGGCCATGAATTAATATTTTTCTCCTAACTTTTCTGTATATTTTAAAGTCATAGTAAATAATTTAAACAGTGAACCAATGTCATCCTTTTTTGTTTATATGAAGACTAAGTAATTAAGAAATAATTCTCATAAAAATTTGGAGAAACTGGTATTCTCATTTGTTTCTGGTGATATAAATTGGTCCCTCTTTCGGAAACCAATTTGGCAATATGTTTCTAAAACCATAAAGATAACCATACCCTTTGGTTCAGAAATCTTCCTTTTGGAATACTATCCTAAGAAAAAATATCAAAATATGCATGCACATACACAAAAAAATGCACACACTGAAAAAACTACATGCATAAATATGTCAACTGCAGTATCATAGTTGTTTAGTCACTAAGTCACATCTAACCCTTTTGCAACCCTGTGGACTGTAGTCAGCCAGGTTTCTCTGACCACTGGATTTCCCAGGCAAGAATACTGGAGTGGGTTGCCATTTTCTCCTCAAGGGGATCTTTCTGACCCAGAGATTGAGCCTGCGTCTCCTACATTGGCAAGCAGATTCTTTACCACTGAGCCACCTGGGGAAGCCCAGTATAATTGTGGACTATAATTAACAATCTAAAATTTTAACAGTAGTCAATATTATGCAGGCTTTAAAGGAAAATATTCCTTCATTAGTATATGAAGGCTTATTAGCAAATTAGCAAGGCAATTAGCAAAATGGTGGTGGTGTAACATTAGTTGCAAAAATTCAAAATGCGACATTACATTGCCACTGGAGTTAAATTAGTGAAAGTGTAAGCAGAGAAAAAAAGTTTAGGAAAAGACCCATAAGATGATGAGTACAGGATTAGTGTTAAGATGATGAGATTATGAACAGTTTTCTTTCCTCTCTTCCAAACTTTTTATAATATTGATCTCTGACATATTGTTTTCATAATGTAAAATTGTTACGGGGTACAAACCTAGCTTTGGAAATAATGATATACATTTGAAAATGAACTAAAATTCAAAGGAGAGGGACTTTCCTGATGGTCCAGTGGTTAAGACTTTGCCTTCCAATGCAGGGGGCACTGGTTCGATCCCTGGTCAGGGAGCTAAGATCCCAGGTGCCTCATGGCCAAAAAACCAAAAATAAAAATGGAAGCAGTATTGTAACAAATTCAACAAAGACTTCAGGGCAAAAAAAAAAAAAATGGCCCAGATCAAAAGATCTTTAAAAAAAAATTCAAGGGATAGAGTGAAGCGTTCTAAGGAAAATTGTAGACCATCCACAATCAGTGCAGCAGTTCAGAAGAAGGAGTGTTCATCAGGCTGGCATCTTTAGGAGGGCTTCCTGCAGGAGTGACTGTCAGTGAGCTTCAATAATGGGTCAAGGAGGGTGAGAACTGTGAACTAGAAAAGGGCCTAGGGAAGAGGGCATGCAAGCCTCAAAAGTAGAAAGATGTGAGCTAATGGCAGGAAACAGCACTTCATGTCATGGAATATTTTATTTTCTGTTTTTATCTGCACATTTTTTTGGAAAATGTGGTGACTTTTAAAGTTGTTATGGTTGAATTAATTCCACAAAACAACTGGTTGTAGAATCATAGCAACATAATTATGAGTTGTGCTTCTGGCTCCAAATCTTTCATCTAAAAATAATCGCAATGACTACATCTTGGGAAAACAAAGCCATTACCTATTCTTGTGCTCCAGCTATCTTGGTAGTCACTTACTGGAAAATGGATCATAGATAAAATAGCTCCATGTTTTTAGAACCCTGCTTGTCACTCTTAAGTGAGCTGATTACTGAAATAATTTTTAAACTTTCCGTCTATAAGCATTCTCTTACATGAGCATGACGTAGGAAAAATCTTTTCTAATCACACAAGCCTGCCTGTGCTTTCCTGACCCTCCTGAAGTCTCAGGGAGTGGATTTTTTTGTGCAGAAAGACAGAGGCCAGGGATAGAAATGTGCAGAGTAGGAAGAGGTATGCTAGGTAAGAAGAAAGAACCTGTATGCTCTACTCCCCTCAGCATATACCAGCTGCTCTTTGCCCAGCTTCTTTGGGTTAGATAAATGATCACTGAATAATATATGGGTTAACAGGGTTAATGGATGATAGTTATTATTTATGGAATAATTACTTTGTGCTAGGAGTTTACATCCATTAACACTAATTGTCATGAGAATCCTAGTGAGTGCGTAGCACAAATGCCAGGATACTTAGCTTCTTTAACTGACTCTAGGGGTTTTCTGTTTATTTTTTGGTTTTTAAATCCTTTAAAATCAGTGCAGGCTTCCCTGGTGACTCAGCAGTAAAGAATCTGCCTGGAATGCAGGAGACACGGGTTCAATACCTGGGTTGAAAAGATCTCCTGGAGAAAGAAATGGCAACCCACTCCAGTATTCTTGCCTGAAAAATCCTATGGACAGAAGAGCCTGGCAGGCTATAATCCATGGGGTCACAGAAGAGTTGGACATGACTTAATGACTAAACGACAACAACTAAAATCAATGTGAAATAAATATGCTTGATTGCCATATCACACTGGTGAGATAATCTGCTGGTTTCCCCACTTATCCAGGTTTCTTTACCTCGCATCCTATTTTTCTACCTGGGCCAAAATATCTTCATCTGCCCTCTATATACCTCTTGTGTTTCTGTTCCCTTCTACTGTACTGCCTTATCCAGGACTACAAATGTTTTTGTTTTTCAGTCACTAAGTCTTGTCCAACTTTTTGCAACTCCATGGACTGCAGTATGCCAAGCTTCCCTGTCCTTCACTATCTTCCAGAGTTTGCTCAAATTCATGTACATTGAGTCCGTGATGCCATCCAACCATCTTATCTTCTGTCACTCCCTTCTCCTTCTACTACAGACACATCACCCTGATTTCTTCACTTCCCTAGTATCACCCACATATGATTACTAATATAACAAATATCCATTTACATTCTGGTAAAAAGGTAGGGAGTGGTTCACTGTGGTGCCAAGTAACAATTCAACACTGAATAGTAAGACTCTTGCCCCCAAAAGAGCCCAGATTTGGGGCGATTCTGCTGGACTTCTGTTCTTCTTGGGGTTGCTGTTTTCATCTCAAGCTCTGGAATACTCAAAAGTCTTACTTTATCAGACAAAGTGATTTAGTTCTCTCTCTGGGACTTCCTCTTTCATATCCAAAGCAGGCTCATCAAGGTGTTTTCCTAAACTTAGAGTCTTAGGAATCTGAAGGCTGTTGTCTGCTGCAGTTTTAAATAGCATTTCCCCACCACCACTGTTATTATCCACATTTTACACAAGATGAAACAAGTTCAGTGAAATTAAATGCTTAAACAAGAAAAAGGGCCAGAGTATGAATTAAAAGCCTGGCTTGCCTAACCTAAAGCTTATTCTCCTTCCACTAAACCAGGATGAATACATGAAAGCACCTACTGAATGTTTACAACATGCCTGGCTCTATTCCAAGGGCTTTAGGGTCATCAGCTCATTAAATCCTCACATCAGCTAATATCCATTTCATAGATACAGAGATAGTAAGGAGCTTGCCCAAAGTCACATAGCAAAGGCAGGCCAGGGTTAGAACCCAGGGAGTTTCTGTGGTTCCTTCCTCAGCTGCCGGCTCGGCTGGCCTCATGTTCTAGCTCCTAGTGGTTCTTTCAGTGGCTGGAAACAGGAAGATACTGGCTGGGGTGCATCAGTGTGGTTTAGAAACTCATGTTTTCTGAAGCTGTGACAATGCAGGGGCATTATCAGGATCTGAAGGTACAAACTAGATTTGTTCAGTGATAAACTGAGTTATAAGCTTTGCAATTGCTGCTTTTCAAAATAATAATGCCACTCAGTCTTTTCTTAATGAGTTGCTACAAATTCACTTGATTTATTTAGTCAGTCATTCAAGACATTGTAGCTCAGGTCCTGTTAGGTGCTGAGCAGACAAAAACAAATCCTGCAATAGTTCAGAATCTTATGGGGAGCTTGCAGTCTAGAGCATGCTGAAATATGACTCATTCATCAGAAAGTTACACATTTGATGATATTTGAATCTGTAGAGATTCATATTTCAGATCAGTGTATTAAAAAAATATCTGAGAACTACTCCTTCAAGGAAAGAGAAATGAGTCTATCTCCAGTGGCAAACGCTCCAACATAGGACGTGGACAAGGCAGAGCCTAGCTGACCACCTGGTTCACGTGTGTTCAAACATACTGAGAAGTTTGACAACTTCCTAGAGTCTCGATACTTATTCTGAACATTAGGAGGACAGTCATGTCAGGAGTATGGAGATCTATACGGACACATAAAAAGACAAGTTAAAGGGTAAGGTTATAATGGGTGTTTCTGCCAATACTGCTGACCTATGAAGAATGGTGCTGAGATTCTAGATTCCCCTGCCCAATTCTTTAGAGAAAAAAAAAAATTATTAGCATGAAGAGGGGCGTTAAACTAGGTCACCACTGCTTGATAAAACTATTCCTCAAGAATAGAGAGTATGTGGGAAACTTCCTGGCTGTCCAATGGTTAGGATGCGGCGCTTTCACTGTTGAGGGCCCAGGGTTCAAATCCCTGGTCAGGAAACGAAGATCCCACAAGCCACGCAGCATAGTCAAAAAAAAAAAAAAAAAAAAAAACTTGCTTTATTTTATGCTCAATGTTCTGATCTAAGGTTTGATTTCCTGAGTGGACATGACCATCAGAGCTAGATGTCCCATGGAGATGACCACTAGCAATTCTTTGGGAAGGAACATTTTCTCTCACTTTAAATGAATAAATAGATATCTTTGTTTAGAGCTGTATCTTAAATATGAACTAAATCAGTGGTTTTCAAGGTGTACTCCTAGGGCCTCAATGGCAAACAGTAAAAGTTTTAAACTACATGTGAAAATTGTATGTTGTTTTGTATCTGGTTTATACATTGGAGTTTTGCGATTATATTTCATTTAGGGAAATAAAAGAGCCCCATTGTAAAAAGTGAATACCTCTGAGATTTTGGTCCATTCTTCTATTCTTGAGAAGGGCACAGCAACCCACTCCAGTATTCTTGCCTGGAGAATCCTGTGGACAGAGGAGCCTGGTGGGCTACAGTCCACAGGGTCACAAAGAGTTGGACACAACTGAAACAACTTAGCATACACACACACAAGGAACTGAGGCCCAGAAAGATTAAATGATTCGTTGAAATGGCCAAGGTAAATCTTAAAACTAAGTCATCACTCCCAGCGCAGTTGACTGTGTGGACCTTCTATTTCCTGTCCACAAGCCACTGTGGGTCTCGGGAGTATGGCAGTCACCCAGACCAGTGTAACTCTGGATGAATTACACATTCCTAGTACTGCAGCAGCTAAGAATTAGTTTCTAAATGGGAAGATTGTACTAAGATACTGACTGGCCAGCTACCATTTATTGTTTATGCAATGAGGTGCTATATAATCTAGTTTAAACCTCACAGTATCTGTTGAGTTGGGCAGAACAAGTATATTCCTAGCCCCTATCCTTAATTTTGCAAAAGGTAAAAGATGTATCAATATTTCAAAGACACTGATTTCCTCAAGGAAACATACAACTAGGTTAAAAATATATATATATATATTCTAAACTCCAGTCATCTTTTAGAAAGATAAGGCTCAGTTTATGTTGTTATGTCCTGATTTATCCAACCAGTAAGAATACGCAGTGCCTGTGTAGACAGGAGACCAATGATGTCGTTAAATAGGACAGCTTCCAAAACTGACAGGCATAAAAATGGAGGACAAGGTTTAGATGCCAGACGATGGGTCCTGGACATCTGCTGATCTTTATAATTATCACAGGAAGACACGCATACTTCCATGAAGTAAGCTTATCTGTACCCTGAATAAGGTGGTTTGTGTTGACATGTACACCTATTCTTCAATGTAGACGTAGATGCTGTTTTGTTCTATAAAGCATGATTTTAATTAAAAGCATTAGTGAATTCATAACTAGGTGCTTTGTCCTAACGTATTATCAATCGAATTCTACTAAAAGTATAATTACTGTTATGTGGGACTGGAATTTTTTCGTGTTAAAAATGGGATCATATTTGAAAACTTGGGGACCATCTGTTCGAGGGTAAAATATATAGGAAACAGAATAATAATAGGCTAGAAAATAATTATTTGAAAACATATTTTGTATCTTTTCCTGTGTTTCTCTTTTAATGTTGTATTGCTAAATTATTACTCTGTTTTTCATTTTGAATGGTGGCTTCTTATCTGGCTTTGTTTCTTATGTGTGGTCAGATCACTGATTCGCAGAAAAACTACCCTTCGCCTAGCCCTACATTCCTCCAAGATAATATCATCTACAGGGGTCAAGTTTCCTGCCAGCAGAGTCGATTCGCAAGAAGTAAACAAACTAGAAGTATAACCATGAAATGTTAAAGAAACTGTCAAACTTGGACAGGACATTAATAACAAATACTATCTTAACTATGAAGTATCTCTTTAAAAAAGAAAAAAAGTAATCTGCAGTCACACTGACCTACAGAATTGGAGCAGTAAACAGAAGACAGAAAGGGCTGTAAGCAGTAGCATCTAGGAACACTGAGGTAACATAGGCTGAGGACTCCGGAGGAACAGCTGTTCCCTTCTCTCAAAACAAACCCGAGTCCAGTGCACTGCAGTTAGCTTCCCAGCTCAGATCTGCTTTTGAGGAGTAAGCCAAGCCCATTAGCCCCTGGTGATTGACCTTAGGGAGGGCATTAGGGAAACTTTAACAACCAAAAGTCAGCTCGCACAGGCCCTGTTTTACAGCTTCCCTCCATCTCTGGCAATTTTCCACTGGGTCTACCTCCCCGCCCCCGGCCCTTCCTTACATTTGATTCTTTGTCAGATAAAACATGGAGACAATGGAAAGCAACTGGGAAAGAAACTAAACATTTCCTTCTGGAAACATTACCTATTTTTAAATAACAACTCCGAGTCTCTAAATATTTTCTTTGGAAAAACTCTATAAAAACAATTTTTTTTTTCAAGTCAGAATCTAGAACCTAAGGTCTCTCTTCAGTATACTACCAAAATTCTTCAAATCTATAGCCATTCTGGGTTTTTACCTCTGGAGATTGACTCGTTTAGGTCCTTAATCCTGGGTTTATCTCATGAACTAAACTCATATAATTCCATGTAAAGTTGGGATCTGGAGGAAAGTTTGCAATACAGCATTTAGTCTCATGGAGCAGAGCTTTGAACTGACTTATAGGCAATTCGCATAGCCTCTCTGGGCCCCAGATAACTCATATATACAATAAAAGGATCATATTAGAAAACCTATAAGTTTCCTTACTAATACAAAGTTGTGAAATGGAAAGTGAAATGGGAAGGGGTATAGCAAACAGAATTATGGTTATGCTAACTGGATTGTGCCGCAGTGGTAAAGAATCTACCTGCCAATGCAGGAGACGCAGGTTTGATCCCTGGGTCAGGAAGATCCCCTGGAGTAGGAAATAGCACCCTGCTTCAGTATTCTTGCCTGGAAAATCACAAGGACAGAGGAGACTGGCGGGCTACAATCCCTGGAGTTGCAAAGACTGAGCAACTGAGCATACAATTGGATTGTATTCAATTCTTCATTCCCTTCCCGATGTGGAATTACACACCATTTGTCAAGTGACTTTGCAGTACCTCCCACCAGAGTAGGCAGCTTTTGTTTCCCCACTGACTTCATATTAGGTTTGACCACGTGACTTGCTTTGGGCAACTGAAGTTAGCAGGTGTGACGCAAGCAGAGGCTTTAAACACACCTGTCTTTGGCTTTAGCACTTCTTTACTTCTGTGATCTCCTGTAAAGCCAGATTCAAGAATGAAGAAGTGTGGAGCTGACCAATCCTGAAGCAAGAAAATCAAGCATCTGTTGTTCTAAGCCTCTAAAGTTTGTGGTTGGTTGTTATGTGGCACTATTGCAGCAGAAATCTGATTAATACCAAAGACCTCTTGCTCTTTTACTTTTTTTGGTCATTTTTTCCTGTGATATGCCCACTGATCAGAAAACGTATTCAAGGCTATTGAGCAGCATTAGCGGCATCTAGGCATTTCAACTTGACTGTGGAAATGTTCTCATTAGGACAAGCAGCAGGGCTATTGTCAGTGCTAAAGACACTGCGTGACTTAAAATCAATCTACTGAACAGAAGCACAATCTGATCTCTAACTGTAGTTTATTGCTGTAAAACACAAAAAAAGTAGATCAGTCACCAAAGTCAGGCGGCTAGTGGTTTGGGAAGGACAAACATTGGAAACACCGGCAAAAATCACAATATAACCATTGAGGGTAAGGGAAATAGGAAACTGAACTCATTGGGGTCAGTAGATAGATGCCAAGAATAGTCAGTAATCAGAGTCAAATCAGAGGCTGAAAGAAAGTTTCTGTGCAAGACACTGATCTAAATTTATGTGTTTTAAAATGGGGGAAAAATGAATTGGCACTTGCTATAGACTTTAGGGACTCTCTATCAAAGGGTTCTGCAACTGGAGACCAATGTGAGATATAGGGCAGTCAGGGAGGGACAAATATCAAGCCTACTAATATCTATCTATATGGCTTCCCAGGTGGTGCTAGTGGTAGAGAACCCACCTGCCATTGCAGTAGACATAAGAGATGCGGGTTCAATCCCTAGGTTGGGAAGATCCTCTGAGAAGAGTATGACAACACACTCCAAGATTCTTGCCTGGAGAATCCCATGGACAGAGAAACCTGGTGGGCTACAGTCCATAGCGTCACAAAGAGTTGGACACAACTGAAGCGACTTAACATGCACACACCAATATCTATAGCTGCTGCTACTGCTAAGTCACTTCAGTCATCTCTGACTCTGTGCGACCCCATAGATGGCAGCCCACCAGGCTCCCCCATCCCTGGGATTCTCCAGGCAAGAACACTGGAGTGGGCTGCCATTTCCTTCTCCAATGTATGAAAGTGAAAAGTGAAAGTGAAATCGCTCAGTCATGTCCAACTCTTCGAGACCCCATGGACTGCAGCCTACCAGGCTCCTCTGCCCATGGGATTTTCCAGGCAAGAGTACTGGAGTGGGTTGCCATTGCCTTCTCTGCAATATCTATAGGAAGAACATTAAATGCTAGAATCCACACAGAGCAACATCCCAGGACATCCTGCTTACCCTTCATATGCTGAGTTGAGCACAAGAAAACAAGAATTCTGTGACACGGCAGTGAAGTCTCTGAACCTGCCCCCTCTGGCTGTTAACTCTTCCTCTACTCCAACAGACACCTGGAATCCAACTTATTAAAGCAGAACTGTGATGAATCTTAATTTTGCCTCCTCCCATTGTCTGTACCTAATAACTGAACTGGACCCTCAAACAATTCTGAAAGTTGTGAACTTCATCCATGGAGATGAACACAGTCATAAAAATGAACAAGCAGAAGAACCATCTTTCAGATTAAAAGCACCAGTTTTAATCTACAAAAGGAGATTAACCAGAGAAGCAAATTTCAATGATCACATCCATGAATATCAATAACCTCAGATATGTAGGTAACACCACCCTTATGGCAGGAAAAAAAAAAAAAAGCAAAGAAGAACTAAAAAGCCTCTTGCTGAAAGTGAAAGAGGAGAGTGAAACAGTTGGCTTAAAACTCAACATTCAGAAAACTAAGGTCATGGCATCCAGTCCCATCACTTCATGGCAAATATATGGGGAAACTGGAAACAATGACAGACTTTTTTGGGGAGCTCCCAAATCACTGCAGATGGTGACTGCACCCATGAAATTAAAAGATGTTTGCTTCTTGGAAGAAAAGCTAAGACCAACCTAGGCAGCATATTAAAAAGCAGAGGCATGACTTTTCCAACAAAGGTCTGTCTAGTCAAAGCTATAGTTTTTCCAGTAGTCATATATGGATGTGAGAGTCAGGCTATAAAGAAAGTTGAGCGCCAAAGAATTGATGCTTTCAAACTGTGGTGTTGGAGAAAACTCTTGAGAGTCCCTTGGACTGCAAGGAGATCCAACCAGTCCATCCTAAAGGAAATCAGTCCTGAATATTCATTGGAAGGACTGATGCTAAAGGGGAAACTCCAATACTTTGGTGACCTGTTGCAAAGAGTTGACTCATTTGAAAAGACCCTGATGCTGGGAAAGATTGAAGGCAGGAGGAGAAGGGGATGACAGAGGATTAGATGGTTGGATGGCATCACTGACTCAATGGAGATGAGTTTGAGTAAGCTCTGGGAGTTGGTGATGAATAGGGAAGACTGGCGTGGTATAGTCCATGGAGTTGCAAAGAGTTGGACACAACTGATCAACTGAACTGAACTGATCCATGAATAGTTAATAATATAAATAGAGCAAAAAAAAAAAAAAAAAAGAACTTTAGAGAACTCTAAATGCCAGGAACTGAAAAGATGCTGGATTATTGACAAGATGCAAAAACTACATTACATCATATACACACCATATGCAAAATTTAACACAAAATAAATCAAAGACCTAATTGTAAAAGCTAAAAGTATAAAACTCTTAAGACGTGGGCAGGAATATTTGTGACCTTGGTTAAGCAATGGTTCTTAGATCTCATGCCAAAAGCACAAACAAAAAAGACAAGAACAAACAAACTGGACTTCATCAAAATTAAAAACTTTGTGCTTCAAAAGAAACCTGGAGGGGCAACATAGTGAATGTGAGAAATTATTTGAAAATCATAAAACTGGTAAGGAACTTGTATCTAGAACTCTTACAACTCAATGACAAAAAGACCATTTTTAAAACATCTGAATAGACATTTCTCCAGGTAAGATATACAAATGGCCAGTAAGTATCTGAAAAGATGCTCAACAATATTAGTTATTAGGAAGATGAAACCATTATGAGATACCACTTGACACCCAATAGAATTGTACACTTTAAAAGAGTGAATTGTATGGTGTGTGAATTTTATCTCAATAAGGCTGTCATTTAAAAAATATTACATATTTTAAACGGGAACTATTTGAAATCAGGAGAGATTGCTTTAGAAATAAGAATAGGACCATTAAAAGAAAAGAGAATGCAAAGGCAGCAAAGAGCAAAATAGGAAAAATGCCAAAAATTAATGAATTTGAAGACAAACTCAAAAAACCTTTCAGAATTCAGAGGAAAAAGATATAGAAACAAATAAGATGGGAGAAAAGGTGATGTATTCAGAACAGATCTATGATATCACTAACTTGTCATCTGATAAAAACAAAAGCTGGAATAAGATGACTTTAACACAATTGCCTTAAGCATAGATATGGGTCAGGGCAGTGGTCGGAAGTCAATTAAGAAAGCTAGGATGGGAAAGATAATGAAATTCTAACCTTACAGAACTAAAAGTTTGGGGGTGGGCTGAGTAGGGGGCAGGGAAGTGCCAGTGATCTTGCCACTGTCCGCAGTGCTGAACCACCATTGTTCTGTGGGAATGCCATTTGGAGAAGTCAGGAATTGCTTTGGTAAGCACCATGGTGATCTCATGGAGATCTCTGTACTCATGTACATCTATGTTTTTAATTACCACATATATGGCCTCCAAACCCATATGTCTAGCACTGACCTCTCTCCAGCTCTCAACATGTATTTTCAAATATATGCTTACTTGGAAATGTTGTTCAGGCCATGACAATAAAGCAAATATCGCAATAAAAGGAGTCACATGAATTTTTTGGTTTCCTAGCGCAGAGTCGGACATGACTGAAGCGACTTAGCAGCAGCAGCAGCAGTGCATATAAAAATTATGTTTTTACTATGCCATAGTCTATTAAGTATGCAGTAGCATTATGGCTATAAAAGCAATGTACAGATTTTAATTCAAAATTAGTTTATTGGGACTTCCATGATGGTCCAATGGTTAAAACTCTGTGCTTCTGATGCAGAAGGTGTGGGTTTGATCCCTGGTCGGGGAACTAAGATCCCACATGCCATATGGTGCAGCCAATAAATAAAATTACTTTATTGTTCAAAAAATATGACCATCATCTGAGACTTCAGTGAGTTGCAATATTTTTGCTGCTGGAGGGTCTTGCCTCAATATTGATGGCTGCTGATCAGGGTGGTGGTTGCTGAAAGTTGGGGTAGTTGTGGCAAATTCTTAAAATAAGATGACAGTGAAGACAATTTATCATAGCACTTACCCTATTTTATTGCCTTCTTACTTTCCCATTTCTCATTAGACTGTTATATTTGTGCAACAAATGGTGTGACTATATAAATCACTATTGTATCCTCAATCTTTGGCACAGAGCAAGTGATTAAACAATTTATCAAATGAATCATTAAATGAATGAATAATGCAAATTTCATTTCTCTCCATTCCTTACACCCTGATGATTAAGTCAAACCAAACAAATTGCAGTTCTTTGAATCTCCCAAGCCTTTCCTTGAAGCCAGGCTTTGGTTGCGCTCCTCTGACCCGGAATACCTCTGTCTGACTTACTCATCAGCTGAATATCTCCTTCTCAGAGTCAGTGAAGTTGTCACCTTTGGAACACTTTCCCAGGCAGTCACAGCCTTCATCCCCTGTGTTTCCATGCCAGTCAGTTCCTGCCAACTATCACAATCCTGTTACTTTTAATGTTCATGTCTGAGCCCCTTCAGGGGATATGAGACTACACTTCCTATCCACTGTTGTTTCCTTAGCACCTAAAAGAGGTCTTTGCACCCAGTAAAGAAAAAAGAGAGAAAGAATAAACAATAAATATGTAAGTGCGGGGCCTTCCCTGGCTATCCAGTGGTTAAGACTTTGGTGGTTATGACTCTGCCTTTTCACTGCAGAGGGTGTGGGTTCAATCCCTGATCGGGGAACTGAGATCTTACACGCATGCTGCATGGTGCAACCAAAAGCAAATACATGAGCACCTTAGGCTCTAGGAATATTAGCAGGAAGTATCTGAAGAATGAACTAAATAGGGAGAAAGATAAGAAGAAAGTTACATAAAGTTATGTAAGAAGCATGTGTTTGTGGATACTGAATTAATTGTAATTCCTTATTTCCAAAATTAGTTTCTTCCATACGCAAAATGAAGAGAAGCATGGTGCTCTCAGCACAATTGTTGCTTTGCCTAACATGTCTTAGTCACATCATCTCTCAGTCCATTTTTTACTAACTGCTATTTCATGCACTGGAGAAGGAAATGGCAACCCACTCCAGTGTTCTTGCCTGGAGAATCCCAGGGACAGGGGAGCCTGATGGGCTGCCGTCTATGGGGGTGCACAGAGTCGGACATGACTGAAGTGACTTAGCAGCAGCAGCAGCCTTTAGGTATCAACTTGAGATAACCTCAGGTCCTAGGCAGGTTACCTAAAGGTGTGATGGATCTGTGACGAACTAAATGTTCATGATGTTCATGCATCAATTTCAATTTTTAAATCAGGTGTCACCAAACAGAACAGTATTTGGGTCTGATGTGGTCTGCAAGACACGGGTTTACTTTCCCCATGCATTTTGAAAGCAAAACATCTTCTAAACTACAATGAAACTGAGTAGGGAGAGACATGGGTAATCTTTTCAATCTTGTAGAAAAATAGGCTGTTTCTATAATTCTAGTAAGAAGTAAAAATTCTTTCTGAAGTGGTTTTCTTAGCCTGCCAGAATATTAGATCAGAAATTTCACTGGCATCCCCCAAAAGGATCTTCTATACAAAATATCTTGGTATCTAACCTTGACACTGCTTTTACTTTCTTCTAAACAGAGTTTATTTTCTTCTTGATTCCAAAACTAACACACACTCTTTGTAACATATTTGGGAAATAGAAAAAAGTTAAAAGAAAAATTCCTCAAAATTGGACCATCAACATCTACCAGCATTTTAGTTTATGCATCAGATACTAGGTGGAACTGTGGAATTGACATGCATGCTCAGAGCTAGGTAGCAGGAAAACAGGGAAATACTTCAGTTCTAAACTGCTGGGTATCTGTAAGAACTTATGATCCAAACAAATTATTAAAGAGATTCTACATTCTAAGATGGCACTGGAGTGCCTGACTGAAACCACATGTCCGTACAACAGGACTGATGAGGAATTTACCATTGTTGAAATGGAATTTGGTTCTGAATCCACAACAGAGCTATTGTGTATATGACATTTGCTTTGAGAACCAAATTCAGGATTAACAGTAAACAAGAGCTTTTGAGTCCAGTCTATAAAGAACCTTCTCTTGGTTGCCAAGTAATTCAACATAGAAAACATACTCACCAGTACTTCAACTTTAAAAAGTACAGTTTTTGACCTTAAAACACTGAATGCAGTCTGAAATTTTTAAAATGTGGATTAGATAATACAGGCCAAATGAGAGTAAACAATGATAACAAACAGATTTTTTTAATAACAAGGAACTGTGCTGTGCTTTTATGTAGAGTATATTATGGTCAGGTATTCTTTGGTTCAACTCTGGAATCGTAAGGAGAAGCACTGGAAAGCAAGGAACTGAATAAGTCTAAACACTAGTTACCAGGGATATGGGATGAAATAATCCAGTTATGTCCATTATTAATAGTAAAGAGACGTAATGTGAATATTTTCAGGAAAACTTTAAAGATTTCAAAATATCTGATGCTGTTCTTTTTTTTTTCCCCACTGAATTATAAGATTTCTGCATATTTTCTTTTAGTAGTATATGAACCCCATGAAATTTTCCTACAAAGGCAATGCTATATTAGGGGACAGAATTTTTAAAGTATCTGAGATGTGGGATTAGGAAAATTTAATCTAATATAGGTAATTTTGAAATCCAGATCTATTTATTATTTCACTATAATTAAACCTGTGATGCACTTAAATATCATCAGAGCTTTAATAATGCTTTCACAGACATTAATATTCATTTCAAAATTATTAATCTCAGAAAAATAAAAGCAAACAAGGAAAAATAAAAAGTGGGTGGCTTTCAGAAACCAAGCAGCTATTCATTCAACTGAAATACCATAAGCTAATTTTATTAAGCAAAGCCTTACATTTCACAGTCACAGCAGTTTATAAATATATGTTTACTCATTCATTGGTTCCTTTCATTCATCGATCTTATTTTTAGTACTTTATGAACTATGGTTATACTAGGTGCTGGGATCCAGAAACAACGTGCTTTTCTGGGTGTGAAATGTGGTCTTCACCTCCAGGAGCCCATGGTTTCATTCAATAAAGAAGTTTCAAAGAGAGGGGTGTCTTCGCTATATATGGAGGGAACAGAAATGATTTGGCAGCCAAACTGTACAAGGAACATGCCCCCTTCACTGCCCATTTATTCACATTTCCTTGTGCTTTAAGTGAGTGAAGCTTCACATAATTTTGTGTTCTAAAGTTCTCCTACTCCTGAAATACACACATACACACACACTTTCAGCTTGATCTATATTTTTGCTCTTGAATATCAAGGACTTAGTGCTAAAGTGTTATTTTTAGAGTTCTCAGCTCCAATAAGGAAATGTTTCTAGAGCTTGGATCTAGAAGTGTATGTCTTTCTTGAATTTCCAGAGTGGTCATAACTCCACTGAGGACAAAGGACCCAGAACACTGCCACACAGGAGATATGACCCAAATTTGAAAAAGTACCTGTTTTTACAGGCATGAAGATTAAGGCAGTTGGAATGCTATGGTTACAATGAAAAAAAGTTGTGGAATTCCCGGAGGCCTCCCACAGTAATCCTTACTAAATCATAAAGCTTCTGCATTTTTCTGAAGATTCCAGACAAGATGATTTTTGAGCATTCTTGTTCTCTGATCAGAAAAATCTGATCGCTACATTTAAATATAGTACATTCTTGTTACCACTTAAGATTGCAGCAGTTTGATCAGACAGCTTTCTTTTGGGAAGATTTCCAAACCAATGTTTGGGAGAAAATTTAATGTTTTTCATGCCAAGCTGGAGGGTTTTTTTTTTTTTTCTCTCCTACCTTTAAATGTTTATGTAGAATAATATGAACTATAAATATTTTTATATGAAAAGTTAACTTTTTAACTTTTTATTGACTACATTGCAAGGAGTCATTTCGTCCAAGCGGAGCAGAGAGTAACATCCCTTGGGGTCGCCTGCAACCAATCCTCCGTCTCCTTTCCCACCTCCGTCTCCTTTCCCAACTCCAGCAGTGGTGTTGGAAAACAAGTGCTGCCTCCACGTGTGTGTTTGCGGCGTGGTTTGACCAAGATCCTAACATTCTCATCAACATATAGTGATAGACCAATGGCCATTCATAAATGCCAATGTGTTTTCTTACTGAAATAAGTGATTAACACGTGGGTGTATCTGTCTGCTACAGCTACCCGGTTTTGTAAAGTACATCATTAATTAAAGAGTGGGACTGAAAAGCTTAGTTAACTCTGTAAAAGCCCTAGACGTATTCATCTGTTTCTTGCAGACTTCAGCCTGTGGGGTAAAGGGGCATTTGTTGGATCATGGCCTGCTGGTCTTTAGGGGGGATCTTTCCATAGACTGGACTCTTTTATCAGGGAGCCTATATAGAGGTCTCAAGCCATCTATTTTGCCAAAGACCTTTTTCACCTTGCCAAACTGATTATCCTTTCCAAAAAACTATGTGGAAAATTAATGTTTAATTTTTCATGATAGTATTTTCTCTTTACCTGTTTTTTTCCAGTGGTTTCATATCTCAACTTAACATCCATCCCAAAGGACTTACACAGGAAATGGAGACCAAAACTAAAACAAACTCACACCCTTTTCTCTAGCAGCCAATTTTTAAATTAGCAGTTAAAAATCAAAACATGAAACTCTTTCTGCTAAGAGGCTCTCCCTGTAGGTTACATTAGAAAAATCCACCCTGCATCTAAATGGAGTTTTTGATGTTTATGATCTCAGCTTTCATTATTGAGGCTTAACTAGTATATGTAAGGTTTAAAGATCTTTGAGGCTGTAAAAAAATCATCTCATAAATTACCAGCAACCTACAGGAAATGAAAGGTCAGCATTGTTCCTCCTACTCTTCTCCCAATAGAACTGAGGAGTTTCTTTCAGCCTTGTATTGCAGTCTGCTGTGGCATGTCTGTATTTATCCATCCCTTAAGGCAAAACGTACTAGTAACCTCTGATTTCATAATCTTGCATAAAAAGTAATTATAAGCTATGGTCCTAATTGTTTCCCTATAGCTGAATTTTAAAGGAATTTAGAAACTCATTTTTTTAATATATTTGTAACCAAGAAATGAAGTCTGACGATACTAATATTAGGCTTGCTTTCTTGCTAAGTCACTTCAGTCGTGTCTGACTCTTTGAGACCCTGTGGACATAGCCCACCGGGCTCCTCAGTCCATGGGATTCTCCAGGCAAGAATACTGAAGTGGGTCTCCATGCCCTCCTCCAGGGGATCTTCCCAACCCAGGGATTGAACTGGTGTCTCTTATATCTCCTGCATTGGCAGATGAGTTCTTTATCACTCGAGCCACCTGGGAAGCCCCTAATATTAAACTATTAATATGCTAATCATTTCCACCATTATATTTCATGTGAAAGGAAGATCCAAAGATGATGACGAATCTGTCATCTGTTCCACAGGGAAATTTAATTTTGCTTAGTTACCTTTTGCTTTTAAGAATATATCAGGGAAAAATTGCAATAAAACAAAATAGGAAGTCAGCCAACAGAACAATTATGTATAGCACTTCCCTGGTGGCTCAGACGGTAAAGAATCTGCCTGAAATGCAGGAGACCTGGGTTCGATCCCCGAGTCAGGAAGATCTCCTGGAGAAGGGAATGACAACCCCCTCCAGTATTCTTGCCTGGAGAATTCCATAGACAGAGAAGCCTGGCAGGCTACAGTCCATGGGGTCACAAAGAATCAGACATGACTGAGTGACTATCACTTAAGACTTAGAAAAAGTACTTAAAAACAATTAAATAATAAGTCTCCAATTAATAAACCAAAAATAAACCATAAATTTTGCTTGGACTTCAGACATCATTTTTTTTTCCTATAGAAATAGTATGTTAAGTACTGTGTCTTTTACTGGATCAGCACACAAAAGTATTTTCATCAATGTCAATGTCAATATAATGCTTCTTTTGCAGTTATGCTTGTTATGCTTGTTATATGCTTGTTCATAATAAAAAAATAATTTTAAAATATAGCTATATACAAATAAACAAAAGTATTAAAATATGATTTAATAACTTTTTATTTCCCATGAATATAGTAGAGGTAGAAGCAGGTTTGATTGTACAGTAGTGAGATGGAGGGTATTTTTGAGATAGACTTTCTGGTACCTTTAAGTTTAGAGATTGACTAGGCAAAGTACCACTGTGCTGTGCTTAGGCGCTCAGTCGTGTCCGCCTCTTTGCGACCCCATGGACTGTAGCCCGCCAGGCTCCTGTCTGTGGGGATTCTCCAGGCAAGAATACTGGAGTGGGTTGCCGTAAAGGACCACGTAGTCTCTCCTCCCTCCTGGTACTAATGTGTCTGTCCCCAGTACTGTTCTCCTAGGTAAGGGCTACGATTTTTACAGTCTTTTGGTCAGGTCACAAGTGGAACAAAAAACAGAGAAAGAGTGAGAGGTGACAGTGAAGAAAATAGACGTAGAAAAGGGAGAAAAAGAAAAAAATAGAGGGAGAGAGGAGAAAAAGTATTGGTAGTAAAGGAAATTTTAAAAAACAAAGTAAAACAGTTGACAGGAGACTTCCCTGGTGGACCAGTGGCTAAGATTCTGTGCTCCCAATGTAGGGAGCCCCATTTCCATCCTTAGGGAACTAGATCCTGCACGCCACAACTAAAACCCAGAGCAACCAAATAAATATTTAAAAGCAAATAAATATTTATAGTTTAAAACAAATAGAAACACTAGACAAAAGCTAGAAAAGTGAGAGAGAAAAGTAGGTGGGCTAAAGATGATAAAGAGATTCCTTACATAGGAATCAACCAACTGGAGACTTCTTGAAATATGCACAGATAGAGCTTGGAAGGGGTATGACCTCTTGAAAGGGAAGAAAACTGGAAGAGCAAAAGTCTTTAACTCAACCAATTCTGAAGCAGGGCCCTGGTGACTAGAAAGCTGGCCAGCTTGGTGTTGCCTAAAGCAAGGGTGGGCAGGGAAAACCTCAGATCAGGCCAAGGTCTGTGAAGACCAAGGGTCCATACAATCTGAAGATCTATGTCCTAAATTTAGAAATATCCACATGTTTTTAGAAACTACTCGACTGAGGTATAACTTATATGCCTTCAAAGTCACCTGTTTCAAGTATGCAAGTCAATGATTTCCAGCAAATTTATCATTTTCGCACAACCATGACTGCCATACTGTTTTAGAACATTTCCATCATCCCAATATGACCCTCCCACTCCTTTACAGTTAATCTCTATTTCCACTCCCAGCCCCAGGCAATCACTAATCTGTTTATATATAGATCTGCCTTTTCTGGACATTTCATATAAGTAGAACCATGTAGTATGTGACCTTTTGTGTCTGGAGCCTTTCACTTAGCATGATGATTTTGATGTTCATGTTGGAATGTGTATCAAGATCTCTTTTGATTTTAAGTAGTTTTCCCTTGTATAAACACATTTTGTTTTTCCACTCACTGGTTCATGAACATTGGAGTTGTTTCTACTTTTTGGCTATTATGAATAATACTGCTTAGAATATTTTGCCTGCAAGTCTTTGTGTGGACACCTGTTGTGTTTTAAGCAAACGTGACTGAGAGATTAACTTGTTTATGGAAAATACAAATTCTCGGGTGTATTGTGTTCCAGGGAACATAACTGCCTGGAAACATTCCATGCAGCATGTAGAGTGGACTTTCTAAAACCAAATTAGATCACATCCCTCCTCTAATTACCACTTTTCAGTGGCTTCCCATCTCATTAAGAGTGAAGCCTGACCTCCTTGCCATAGTCCACAGGATTCTGCCTGACCTGCCTCCAGCCAACCTGTTTCACTTCATCACTTGCTACTTCTCTCTCACTCACAACTTCACAAAACACAAACGCTTCTGCCTCCCTCAGGGCTCCTACATCAACTATTCCCTTTGCTTAGCATATTGGAGGGACTGATGCTGAAGCTGAAGCTCTAGTATTTTGGCTGCCTGATACAAAGAGCTGACTCTTTGGAAAAGACTCTGATGCTGGGAAAGATTGAAGGCAAAAGGAGAAGAGGGTGGCAGAGGATAGGATAGTAAAATAGCATCACCAACTCAATGGACATGAATTTAAGCAAACCCTGGGAGATACTAGAGGACAGAGGAGCCCGGCATGCTATAGTCCATGAGGTCTCAAAGAGTCAGGCAGGACTTTGTGGCTCAACAATTGCCTAGCATATTCTTCCCTGACTTTCATTTGGCTCATTCCTTCTCATTCAGGTCTTTTCTCAGACACCATTTATGTAGAGAAACCTTCCACGTGCCTACCTAAAATAGCAGCCATGCTTCTCTCACTGTTAGCTTACTCTGGTTCATTTCCACAAGCCCCTGTAACTAAGAACTCTGAAATCACCTTACTCATTGTTGACTGCCTCCCAACGAGAATGCAAGCTCAACAAGGCAGGTACTTTGTTTATCTTGTTCTTTGATATATCCCCAGCACCAAGCATGTGGTAAATATTCATTAAATTAATTGAATTAATGTATAAATAAAAAGCAGAAATCAGCCCTCTTTCTTAAAACAATTGTATATTTTATCTCTATGATCTCTTCGTCACTTAGATGATTCTGTGACTTCAGTTTGTGAATTTCTAAGCCAATGGCCCAAAGGTCAAATACTGGCAAACACTGTACTGTAACTGGCCTTCACATATGTTTGTTTTATGCAACAAATACCTTGGAAACTTATTCTCATTTCTTTGGTCCACCTCTGTTTCATCTGCTGAGAGCTCAGGTTTAATTCCTGTTGACAAGGTCCCACCTCAAGGAGGTACAGAATTATTCTGCTTTCTGCCTTGGGCCTCTCCCATACCCTGGGCTTCTGTATCAACATAACCCTGAGGGGAGCTTTGTTAGTGCTGCCCAGGGAGACATCAGCCATCAACCAATGTGGGAGCCAGGCTTCATCCTCTCTTCCCTCAGATGGAAAATTCTGGAAAAAATTCACACTTTGCAGAAGTCCCAGCCAAACTGAGTCCCTGTGCCTACAACAGAGATTTGGATGACAACCCTTGTGTTGACTTTTCCACTCCTCTGGTCCCATTCTCCTTGCTCCTTTCCTCTTATTCCCTGGAATCATTTCCTTAACACACGCCCTGCAGCCAAGTCTCTGTCTCACCCTCTGCTTTAAGTGGAAGCCAAATTAGGTCTATAATTTACATAGCTTTTTCTTTTAAATTATGAATCGATTGTCCAAACTTAAGGCTCAAAATATTTCACGTTAAATTCTGGGTTTTCAACTTCGAACACTGCCTATAGTTTAATATGCAGCATGTAACCTCACATACAAGACTTTTTATGGTTTTTGTTTGATGAGAAAAATTATAGCTCATATGAACATTAGCTTATTTTCAAATCTGCAAACTTCAACTGTTAATAGGTTATTTCAGCTGTTCTGTGAGGAAAATGGTCTCAGCACTGTGATTCCATTAGGAATGAGAGGAGGTAGGGAGTTCTTTCTATTAGAGAATGTAGCAGAATGATTTTAAGGAGTGCTTGACTGCATTAGATTTCCTGTGGGATAGGAAATCAAGAAATTAATGGCTATGGAACTAAAATAGACAGTGATCAGTGCTTGTGAATAGAGCTGCTTCAGTACTAAACCAACTCAGCCTTCCTATTTGTAGGTTAAGATGACTGTACCATACGACTACCAAAAGAATTCTTTGTTTTGATTTTGATTCCCATAAGTAAAACTCATTCATTCAAGCATGTAGTAATAAAGCAAGACTAATTGCAATAGTGATACATTCTTCTTGCCTTGCACACAGTATTTCGCTTTTAAAAATATATCCTTTATCTTCTCACCTTCAGTAGAGTTAATTATTTGTGGTTCTTATTCAGGTATAGTTTTACATCCTAGTCCTTCTCTTCTGATTTGCCCAGTTCACTTAAAAGCATCTTGTATGTCTGAATCAATCCTGGCATTTTGTCTTATACGGGGTTTAGGCTTGTCTAGTACCTTGGAGACTTCTTCCCCCTACACCTTTGGGGATATAGTGTCTCAGACTGCTTATGACTGAACCAGTTTTATAATTAATTATTCCTAGTTCTTCTGTATTCAGCCTGTATAGAAGGCACTGCCTTTATTTTTCCATTTCCCAACTGCATATTTAGTTTCCATTGAGTCCATTATTAATACATTTTTTAAAAACTCCCATCCTTTCAAAAAAAGGTGTTTTGCTCCTTAATTATTTTTACCAACTGGAGACTGACACAGACACTACTGCTGGTAGGTGGAGGAACATTTGTCTTTCCTAACTTTTAATAATACTAAAAAGTAAAACTTACAAAGAAACACTTAATTCCAAGAACAGTATTAAGTGTAGCAAAAATACATTTTTTTTTTCTTTTGGACCAAAGCTCACAGATGATTTTATACAGAAGACCTATATTAGTCAGTGTCAATGGAAACAGCAAGAGACTTTATATTTTGGGGCTCCAAAATCACTGCAGATGGTGACTGCAGCCATGAAATGAAAAGACGCTTGCTCCTTGGAAGAAAAGTTATGACTGACATAGACAGCATATTAAAAAGCAGAGACATTACTTTGCCAACAAAGGTCTGTCTAGTCAAGGCTATGGTTTTTCCAGTGGTCATGTATGGATGTGGAAGTTGGACTATAAAGAAAGCTGAGGGCCAAAGAATTGTTGCTTTTGAACTGTGGTGTTGGAGAAGACTCTTGAGAGTCCCTTGGACTGCAAGGAGTTCCAACTAGTCCATCCTAAAGGAAATCAGTTCTGAATATTCATTGGAAGGACTGATGCTAAAGCTGAAACTCCAATACTTTGGCCACCTGATGTGAAGAACTGACTCATTGGAAAAGACCCTGATGCTGAGAATGACTGAAGGCAGGAGGAGAATGGAACAACAGAGGGTGAGATGGTTGGATGGCATCACTGACTCGGTGGACATGAGTGTGAGTAAGGTCCGGGAGTTGATGATGGACAGGGAAGCCTGGCGTGCTGCGATACATGGGATTGCAAAGAGTTGGACATGACTGAGTGACTGAACTGCACTGAACTGATATCAGCCAGGGAGCCTCATCACAAACAATAGAAATGGACTTTGCCTGGTGTGGGCAGAAAAGGGATTATTTAAAGGATATTGGTTAGTTCAGAGACTGTCCAGGGGAGCAGTCAGGTTCAGAAGCCACGTGATCAGGGATGTGACCAAAATCCTATCACAAAGTGTTCCTGTGAGGACACAGCTGCTGCCCCCACTTAGTATCAGAAATCACAGCTTGCACAGTTGGCAGTCTTGGCACTCGACATTGGATGCTACTACAGATGCAGCTGGCCTTGGAAACCAGATGTTGCTCCTACAACCACTACAAGCAGAAATGCTCCCCCTCTCTTATTTGTGCGACTAGCTCCCAATTCAAAGTGAGGCAGAAGGAGAGATCACCTCTTATTTTTCTTTTTAATAGATAACCTCACACAGAACTAACCCACAGCAGACTTCCTTCAAAGTCTCATTGGCCAAAATTGGGTCACATGGTCCTTTTTAAGCCAACCACTCATATAGAAAATAGAATAACCATAATGGGCTAGATTAACTAACTCACCTGATGGGGAAGACCAGTCTTCCTTGAAGTATAAAGTCACACGAGGAACATGGGTACCTGTACAAAACTGAAGTCTTGTTTTCAAGAAAGCTATTGGGTTGACAAACAATATGGTGGACATTTCTATGGAACCTTAATGTCTTCACAATACAGGCCCATTTTATGAGACCCATCCACATGCTTCTTCCCAAGCTTCTTTGTCACTCATTCTCTTGACTTACTCTTTTCATGTCTATAGCAATCTGACCAAAGTATTTATTACTGTCCATCAGCTTATCTCTCCAGGATAAAACAAGGATGTTATACCAATTAAAGTTCTACCTACTGTCAGAATTTTTCACCTTCCAATAAGTGGGACTGAGTGGCACTCAGCAATCCATTTGAGGCTGGTGCCAGCTTATTATGCAAAGCCATCTGTAAGTTACATTTTCATTTTCTTTTTTTTTTTTTTCAGTTAGCTGATACTGGAGAAGTGTTCATGGTGTTGCAAGTTTGGTTGGTGGAGAAAGGGCCTGTGGCATGGGTAGGCATAGTAAGAAGCCATCAGCCTATAAAACTTGAGCTTTCAGGACCTGCTCAGATGCACCCACCTATATACTGTTTCCACTTGAATATGCTTGACTTTACAGCTGGGTAGATCAGATAACACTCAGTGCATGATGAGCAGCTTATATTTCATAGTCACCTGGTTTCTCTCAGGGCCCAGTGGCCAGCCAAGTTCTCCTCCTCCAAAAGAAGAATGGACCTCGCTGAAGAAGGCATAGCTTTGTTCTACACCCTTGAGGTTTCTACTGTGAACCTTGTACCGTTGTAACCTTTTCAGACCACAGACTTCATGTGATTTTTAAGCATCACTGATCTCATTGGGTCCTAATAGGCCATATGGAAAAGCCACAGCCTGGACCAGCTGGAGAGTCTTCCTCTGGACCCTGCTTGAAGCTGTCAGCCTCTCAAGTCACTCAGGAAGGAGCTGAAGGGCACACAAAACACCACGTCTGCTGCTTCTAAAATCCAAAGAGCACCAGAAATCATAGTACTTTTTTCTAGAGGTAGGAAACAAATTGTCCTTGACATTAGAGAGAATAAACTTGCACAGGCCACACAGCACAGATCTTGAGCCATCACTGCATTAGAATAGGGTTTATTTCCTACCTTCTGGCATGCAGTTTCAGTCTAAAATACCAGCCACTTCCTGCTCTCTGGAGTTCATCAGCATATTACTGCTGATTTGGCTGAGGATGGTGAGACAACTTAGTTCTTATAGACTAATTTATGGCACAGAGAATAGAGAGTTAAAATAACTTGGAGCTGAAAATCTGTTTCTGTCATCTGAGGTGAAATCAAACTACTTATAGTGTTCTCTGTTGGAACAGAGAGAACGGAGCATCCAGATAAAAGCTGCAGTCATCCAGTGTGTGTAGATTTGCTGCAATAAAGCAACTGCATTTGGAAGATCAGTGTATTTGGAATTCCCACTTGACTTAGCCTACACTAATCCTCTGTGACTCTCAAGACTCATCCATCTTTTGCACTGGCCAAAATTGCAGATGGATAGGAAATACCATGGCCTCATCTCTGTGATTTCCCCAGAGATGCACTTTAAAAAAATATTACAGTAATTTTTTACTCAACATGTCAAGTGTAGGAATTCTGCCACTTTCTGAGGTCATCTGTCTTAATAATATACCCAGAAACTGGGGAAGTAAACATGGCCTGGACTCAGGGTCCTATTGGGATGCATGTTAGTGGTGTTCACGGCACAGGACCACTCTAGGTAGTTTAAGTAGAAAGAGTTTTAAGACAGGGAATTAGGCGCTTACAAAAATCACTGGAAAGTCTGGAAACACAAGTGTCAGAAGGCCGCCACCAGAACTACTGAGTTCAAAGACAGAACACCAGAGCCACAACCGCTAATACTGGAGTATTTCCCATTATACAAATGAATTACAAACCTAGCTGGCTGCCATCTGTTATGATGTCTCTAACTCTATTGCACATAAAACTCTTGCAGAGGTTTTTGAGAAATGTGTCATTCTGAATACCATGCCAATCCTACTGCTGTTATTATGGTCAGCATACCTACCTTGGCTTTAGCAGTTAAATACTACTATTTGCCTTCTTCTATCTTAGCATCCCTATTGAAATCAGGAGCCCTGTCAACCAAAAAGTATTTTCTTCTTACCCCAGCACATGAGTAAGAACAACAAACTGCTTTTTATGCCTATGCAGTTCCCAAGCCTCTGGTACAGGACTTATTTTCTAATCATTTCTTCCTTTTCCTAAGCAGGAGGAGAAAGTTGAGAATAGATGAGTGGTTCACTTTCTAGTGAAAATTCTATGTCTTAATATCATTTTCTAGATCCTAATTAGATAGATGCCTACTAAACGACTACCTGTTATTTACCTAAATTTAAAAAAAAATTAATGCAATATCCATTACAAAGTGAAATAAGTGTGTATGGAGAGAGTGGGAGTATTTTGTGCTTTCCTTTAAGTATACCTCTTGATACACCTCTACTTTCTAAAACAAGCTGACATTTTCCAAGTGTGGTGGATTAAAAACGATCCAAAATTGTTCATGGCTCCTTTCATCAAGAGGTGGTCTATTTTCCACCCCTTAAATCTGAACCAGCCTTGTGTATTAGTCTGTTAAGGTTGTCATAACAAAATACCATAGACTGGGTGGCTTAACCAAAAAAAAAAAAAATCATCTCTTCATAGTTCTGGAGGCTGGAAGTCCAAGATCAAGGCGTTAGCAGAGTTGGTTTCTGGCCACACTTTCACTGTGACATTTTCTCCATATATGCACATCCCTAGTCTCTTCGTCTTCTTATAAGAGCTCTGGTCCTATTGGCTGATTGCCCCACACTTATGATCTCATTTAACTGTGATTTAAAGGCCCTATCTGCTTTTAAGTTACATCCAGTCACATTCGAGGTTAGGGCGTCAACATATGAATTTGGGGGGAATGCAGTTCAGACCAAAACACCTTGCAACTTGTTTGACAATAGAAAGCTGCAGAAGTGATCATTTGTGACTATTAACAAGGCCTCAAGAAGCCTTTGCAGCTTCCTCCCACCTCCTTTGGAACCTCAATACTATGTGAAGAAGCCTGAGCCAGCCTGCTGGAGAGGCTTGCGGAGATCTGAGGCACCCCAATCGGTAACTCCAGCTAACTGTCCTCTAACTGCAATTGCAAGTAATCTAAGTCAGTGCCACGTGGAGCAGAAAGAAATAAGTTATTGCAGCTGAACCCTGAACAAACTGCTACCTCAAGAACTGTGAACTAATAAATACTGTTATATTAAGCCACTAAATTTTGAGGTGGTTTTTATTCAATGACAGATAACTGGTATACCAAACCTTGTCTAATATTCATTAGTTCTTCATGTTGTGTCCTTTTACTGTCATTTCAGTGAGATTTGGGAAAGATGTAGACCAAAAAGCATATTATCATTCAACATGCTTAATTAGAAATCACTTATAATAAGTTCTTGGAGGAGGGCATGGCAATCCACTCCAGCATTCTTGCCTGGAGAATCCCGTGGACAGAGAAGCCTGGTGGGCTAACAGTCCATGGGATCGCAAAGAGTTGGAGATGACTGATGAGACTTAGGACAGTTATATGTTATAGATAAGAAAAAAATGTTTAAAGAGGAATGACTTAAACACTTAGTCCTTTTTTATATATAAACAAAGAGAAATAACATAGCAACCAATATGGTTGTTGATAATGTAAGTAACTCCATGCAGCCCTGTAAAACAGGATATGATAACCCTGCACAGGGACTGAGAAAATGCCATTTAAACAAATACCATATATTAACACATATATGTAGAATCTGAAAAAAAATGGGTATAGATAATCTTATTTACAAAGCAGAGATAGAGACACAGACATAGAGAACAAACGTATAGATACCAAGGGGAATAGGAGGAAACGGGATGAATTGGGAGATTGGGATTGACATATACACACTAATGATACTACATGTAAAATCGATGTAACTAATGAGAGCCTACTCTGCAGCACAGGGAACTCTACTCAGGGCTCTGTGGTGACCTAAGTGGAAAGGAAATCTAAAAAAGAGGGGATGAAGTATACAGCGACAGAGGATGCGATGGTTGGGTGGCATCACCAACTCAATGGACATGAGTTTGAGCAAACTCCAGGAGATAGTGAAGGACAGGGAAGACTGGCGTGCTGCATGTCACGGGGATGCAAAGAGTTGGACATGACTTAGTGACTGAACAACAACAACAAAGTATATGTATGGCTGATTCACTTTTCTGTGCAGTAGAAACTAATGCAACATTAGATGAATCAAAGACAGAATCAGGAGTTTTCTAGCCTGATTTAAAGTATATATCCAATACTCTTGGAGTTTCCTTTTAGGTCAGTCCTGATGTAGTGGTCCAAAAACCTAAAAGTTATTTTTGGGTCACTCTAAGGGTTCATGAAAGTGAAAATGTTAGTCGCTCAGTCATGTCCAACTCTTTGCCACCCGGTGGACTGTAGCCTGCCAGGCTCTTGTGTCCATGGCATTCTCCAGACAAGAATACAAGGGAGTGGGTTGCCATTCCCATCTTCAGGGGATCTTCCCAACCCAGGGATTGAACCCAGGTCTCCCACATTGCAGGCAGATTCTTTACCATCTGAACTAACATATAAGGGTTCATACCTATTATAAAATGTTACAAACAATATTCCTAGAGCCACCCTATGTCCCAGCTCATCTTTCAAATAGAATCAGGCTCAGGTGGTTTGAACTCTGTTCCAGGAACCATGCAGCAAATCCACCCTGGTGTGACCTGAAACACCAGGGAAGAGCCAGATTTTAAGCTGAGTTCCCTGCACTGGGGAGTTTTATCCTTCCAGTTGCTGGCTGCTTCCACTGCAGATGTTTCCTTACCCTTTTGGCTATTTTCACCTTTCTTTCAGATCTCTTTATTCCCAAATGATTTTTATTCATCGTCTTCTGGTGTTTAAGTACCTACCACATCCATTTTCATGCTTTTCCTTTACTGTGTTATTTTTCATTCTCCTCTAAGCCCTCTCTCACTGCCACATCTGCTTTCCTCCCTTCCATTTTTTCCACAGTTATTCCACGCCATCCCAGCTGCTTTCCTTTGTTCAGTTCAGAACATTGGCCAGAAGCTTCCCTGTTGCTAAGTAACAACATCACCCACACACACTCTTTTACACTCTCAGCTCATTTCTTCTGCTGCTTTTAAAAGTGCATGGGTCAAATGGGCTCTCAAAGAAACATGAAGGCGCTTCATTCTTCTCTTCATACCCAGGGCATGCACACCCTTCCGCACTGGCCTCTTCTTACCAGATTTTGGCTTCTTGTTTTATCTGTTATCCATTCGATTCCCGGGTTGGGAAGATCCACTGGAGAAGAGATAGGCTGTTCCCCTGGAGAAGGGAAAGGCTATCCACTCCAGTATTCTGGCCTGGAGAATTCCATGGACTGTATAGTCTATGGGGTCACAAAGAGTCACAACTGAGCGACTTTCACTTTTCACTTTCACTTTATCTGTTAGTTTGCCCCAGGCTGTGAGATAACACAAACACAGCAAAAACCATCCCTTTGAGCTAAGACAATTTATAGATGGGAAGAAGAGATATAGTGTCTGCTAAAGAGACACAAAATAGAAAATATTCAGACTAAACATGTAACTAAACGTTACATGGCATGGCCTTGGCTCATCAAATCCAGGTTTTAAGAACTTTTCATTAGGGATCAAGATAGCCAGCAAGTCCCTTTTACAGACCTTTATCTTGTTGAGTTTTGAGGAAGTTACCAATGGCATGTTGAGTGTGGTTTGCACAAAATAAAAGATAAAAAGAACACAAGAGCTCATTAGGCAGTTTTTCAAATCTCAGTCCTTTTCCAGACATCAATCTGACATACTATTTGTACCAAGAAATAACTGGAGTTGTGTCAGCAGCCCTTCACAGCATGCTCTTAAGACATTCCAAGTCTTCTGGCACATTTTAATACTTTAATGGCAATGGTACCTCCATATGTCCAAACACTAGGACAGAGTAACAGAGATACCAGGACCTTGAAAAAAATCTTCTTTTCCCCCTTGCAATGCCATAAATAATTTCCCTCCCTGGTGTGAATTCCTTCTTTCTCCTTGTGCATTGATGCAATGCCTAAGAAGCCTTCCCTGATTACCGTGCCCCACGTTGTTGCTCTCAGTCCTCTGCCCACGTTCAACACTGAACTAATTGAGGGGTACTGGGGTTGCTTTGTCTGTAAGTACCACAGCCTTTCACTCGCCGTGTGTCCTTGCTCCTCAGGTACGGCTCTGTGTGAGGGATGAACTCAGAGCCTGTGTGTAATGTATACTTGATCAGTTGCCTTACATTTAGTCATAGAACATAGGTACTCTGATAAGGGAGTTGTTCTTAGTTTTATTTTCTAGAGAAGAGAAAGAGCAATCATTTTCTTTGTATTAAAGTCCAAATGTATCAGCACTCAGAGTACCAGCAATGAAATTTATGTATTTGCATCACTATCCAGATTTGCAGACTGAGCATTTCAGTAGAGAGAATTTTCAAGAGCCTTGTTTTGGCCCATTGGTTGATATTCTGAAAGTAGAATCCCCATGAGCCTAAAATCCACTCCAAGATATTCTAAGAATGCCTGACCAGAACTGGAATTGGCAAGCTACTATGATTTTCCTTCTAGAATGAAGCCCCTTTGGGATACTATATCTTCTGAAAGGTTCAGAAAATTTTAATATGATTTTAGTTTTTATTTTAGGGTAATCTCGACTCATGAAATATATATATTTGAACTTCCTGGAAGTTTTGATTTACATACTGCTTAAACAGCTGAAAATTACAGATAATTTTTACTACTCTTCAATAGTCTCTCTTTCAACCCTCTTCTCTCCAACTTGAGGTAGCAGTCAACACCGTATGTCATATTAATTTCATTTCTTCACATCTCCATGTGTTTAATTCCTTTATCCCCTTCTGCCCTTTCATCACTGTTATCTGTCGTCCCACAGTATCTCCTGTGACTGAAGACTGGTGCTCTGTCCCCAAGTACAAGGACAGGGAATGGGAAAGGAGAAGGATGTTGAGAGAGTTCACTTTAAAAATATATATATATCATTGTAGTATAGTTGGTTTACAGTGCCGTGTTAGTTTCTACAGTACAGCAAAGCGAATCAGCCATATGTATACATATATCACCTCTTTCTTGGATTTTCTTCCCATTTACGTCCCCACAGAGCGTTGAGTAGAGTTCCCTGTGCTATATAGTAGGTTCTCACTAGTTGCCTATTTTGTACACAGTTAGAGTATATATGTTAATCCCAACCTTCCAATTCATCCCATCCACCCTCCCTTCCCCCTTGGTGTCCATATATTTGCTCTTTACACCTGTCTCTATTTTTACTTTGCAAATAAGATGATTTGTGCCAGTTTTCTGGATTCCATATATATGTGTTAATATATGATATTTGTTTTTCTCTTTCTGACTTCACTCTGTATGAGTCTCTAGATCCATCCATGTCTCTGCAAATGACACAATTCCATTCCTTTTTATAGCTGAGTAATACCTCATTTCTTTTAATTCCTCATTCTCTTTATTTTAAGAAGGAAACACCATAAGTCACTAAACTACTTCTTTTCATTAAACTTGACTTTTTATTACTACAGACAATACTCTGATAAGATGCATTGCATATATTTGTGTATACATATTCTGCAGGAGATGCGGGTTTGATTCCTGGTTCAGGAAGATCCCCTGGGGAAGGGATTGGACACTCCAGTATTTTTGCCTGGGGAAGCCCATGGACAGAGCAGCCTGGAGAACTCTGGTCCACGTGGTTACAAAGAGCTGGATATGACTGAATGACTGGGCACACAGGCACTGGGTGTTTCCAAGGATACAGACCTAGAGTTGGAATTTCAGGGAAAAAGGGCTTTATATTTTTGTTTTATGTATCTTGAAATAAATATAAACTTTTATGTGTCAAGATGGACAACGTATATAAAAAGTTAATTCACAAAACAGCAACAAATGACCAATAAACACATAAAGATACTCAAACTTTTACTAGCAGGAAAATAAAAATTAAACAATGTGATATTACCTTAGAGCTATTGAATTGGCAAACATTAAAAAAACAAACAAACAAAAAAAACCTATTACTGATGGAAATATGGGAGTAAATTGCCTTAGCTTTTCTTGGAAAGCAATCTAGCAACATCTATTAAAATGAAAATTATATATAGAGTTTGACCAACAAACTCATTCTTAGACTCCAACCCATAAAAAGAGAAGACCAAGAGGTCAGAATATATAAACAAAGATGCTTTGGGCAATATTCATTTTTTTCTACAAATACTTGCTAAGTGCTATGTTGCCACCACTTCAGAAATGAATAAGACACAGGCCTGCCCTCAAGGTATTCACAGCCAAGACAGCTAAATACCCAAGCAATTGGAGTTCACAAGAGAGGTGTTGAGGAAGCAATTCAGGCCTGAGATGGAGGGCTGCAAAAACTTCACTGAAAAGTGTACTCACATAACTTGGTAAAATACAGCATGTTCCTAAGGCTTTGGATTAAGTTGAAAGATCCAGGAGAGCTGAAAAGGATAAAGATAACTGAATACGGGAAAACATAACCCTAAACTAGACATGAAACAAAAGTCACAGGTAAGCTAATTTTTCTAATGGCAGAGGAGACAGAATATGAGGTACACAATGGAAAAAGGACTTACTTGTTGTGATAGAATCAAAAGAATCTATGATTAAATGGTAGCCAAAAGTGCTGTATTGTTCTATGCCTGGTACAGAGTACACTCTTGAAAGGTATTTGTTGACCCAACAAAGATGGGAAGAGAATGTAAAAATGGTTATCTCAGTGGTGATCATTTTGGAATGTACAGAATATATAATCTATGTTGTATATTAGAAAGTAAGATGATGTTGTGGGTCAGTTATACTTCAAAACCAAACAAACAAACTCAAAGAAAAAGAGATCAGATTGGTGATTACCAGAGTTGGGGGGTAAGGGGGAAGGGGATAGGAAATTGGATGAAGGTGGTCAAAGGGTACAACTTCCAGCTATAATATAAGTGAGTACAAGAGATGCAATGTGCCACATGGTAAATATAATTAACACTGCTGAAAGATATATACAAAAGTCCTTAAGAGAGTAAATCCTGAGTTCTCATCATACTGTATCTGTATGAGATAACTGATGTTCACTAAATCTGTGATAATCATTTCATGATGTATGTAGGTCAAATCATGTTTTTTCTTTAAATCATCATGTTGTATACCTAAAACTTATACAGTGCTCTGTGTCAATTATATCTCAATAAAACTGGAAGAAAAAAATGCGATATTAGAATAAGTGTTTAAAATGCAAATGTTATTATTTTACCCTCTTTAATTTAAAAAATATGTATACAAGTGTTTAGCTCAGGGCTTCCCTTGGTGGCTCAGTGGTAAAGAATCCACTGCCAATGCAGGTGACAACGGTATGATCCCTGATCTGGGAGGATCCCGCATGTGGTAGAGTAACTAAGCCTGTGCATTGCAACTACAGAGCCTGTACGCTCGAGCCTGGAAGCCACAACTACTGAAGTTTGCGCACCCTACAGTCCATGCTCCAGAACAAGGGAAGCCTCTGCAATGAGAAGCCCATGCACGCCAACTAGAGAGTAGCTCCCCGCTCACCACAACTAGAAAGCCCTCACAGCAATGAAGACCCAGCACAGCCAAACATAAAAATAAATACATGCATAAGATGGTTAAAGAGATCAAAGTTTGGCCTGCCTAAATCTGTGACCTATATTTATATTAAAATAAAAATGTTTAGCTCAGATAAACTTAGATTTAGTCAAGGATTCCACCTATTATTTAATCAGACTTTTCCTTAAGTAGATTTTCCTTCTCTCTCTCCCTTCCTCCTCTCTTTCCTTCCATCCTTCCATTCTTTCACCATTTTTCAGAAGGAAAGACTCCAGCCAAATTGAAATTCTAAATCCTGTTAACCTCAGTTTGACCCTGTTATTTCACCATTTAACAATGAGACAAAATCATCAGTTCTTAAATCATGAAACTTCAATGCCAAAACTGCGTTGAGCAGTTTTTAAAGAATACATTTTTTTTTTCCATAGGAAAAGAACATCTAACATGAGGAAAAAACAAACCAGACAGACAGCTCATTAGAAGCTCATTATGACAACCAAGATAACGCCAGTCACGACTTCAGGAAGGAGCCTCCAGACTGTGGAGAAATAGAAGAAACACATCCAGAAAGCAGGTACATTTTCTCCCTCATGACGGTCATTAAAGGGAAAGACACGTGCGTGGGTTCAGCTGGAAGGCCGGGACCTCCATGGAATCATGCAAATGTTTCCAGGATCCAAGTCCTGCTTGGCAAGGCTCCCATATCAACAGCAACACAACTGCATAGCAACCCACGTATGCCCATCTCTCACCCTTACTGCCTGTCTGGGGAAACCACCCCTACTATTCACTGTCTGCTCCATAAATTTTGTCAAACAGGAGTTGAGTCTATACGCCAAGTTGAGAGCAACACAGGCTGGCATTTCCCAGCACATGCTGTTCACCACGTGGGTTTCTGGAGCGCTGCCTCTCGGTTTCAGAGGCACTAGAGTCCCTCTCTCCGCCCCCATTTCCTCTCACAAAGACAACATGCAACAACCCTTAGCACGTGTGTGTGTGTGAGAGAGAGAGAGAGAGTTCCCAACTGGCCAAGTACCTTTTGATCTGGTGACCTGTATTATGAATATCAGGAAAGAGCTTCCAGTTTATTTTTTTTTCATTCTCAGGAGTACACAGAGTCCACAGTAAGAGCAGAATAACAGCCTCTAAAACAAAGAAAACCCAGTCTAAATGTGGCTCTGCTAGACCCATTTGCCATCTGTTTATTTCCTCTGCTTATATCAGGGACTCCAGGAAAGGCACCAATGTGCAAACCCAGACCAGAGTACTTTTCCTCTTTCCGAGAGGGTGTTTCCTTGAACTTTCCCAATCGCCTCTGAGTAAGATGTAGAAAATATTACTTATAAAATAAGACTAGCAAATGACTCACAGTGATTAAAAATAAATCAGGGTGCAATTTGCCATCTCAAAGAGAAATAAGGTAAAACACTCCACAATTGGAGATGCAACTCACTTTTTCAAACCTCCTCAAGGAACCTCTCCAAACGATAGGCAGGAAATGGGTGTGTGTGGGGTTCAGTTCTGCTCAAGAACACTCAAGTGGCAGCCTCGTCATACATATTCATGAGAGGCAACCTGAGCTCCGGTGTGAAACCACAGCACAACCGTGTTTCCTGCATGCACTTCGCAGCCCACGCTGCCAGGAATTGCTGTAACGCTGAAGAGACCAAGGGCCCTGGTTTATAACACGGTTCAGAGTGACAAGTGTTCATTGCCGCCTTAACCCACACATTTGACTGGATTTTCTTCATCTCCTTTTGACAGCTCAAGAAGTATCCATCTGCCAGGATGCATTTTAGAGCCCTCATTGTGCAAATGTGAATTTCAAGGCTTTGTCTAATAAGCAAAAAGGAATAAGGTTATTTATTTTCAGTAGAGCCTTGGGCATTTATTATTAACACTCTAATGGAGAAATAGGTCAGTAGAGCATACACAGGAAGGTAATTATCCTCTACACACTGCTCCTTTTCTCAACAGATTTTCTACAGCAAAATACCCAGAGTCAGCTTCACCTGGCAGAAAATATGAACCAAGGGCTTTGTTCCAGTGCAGTTTGGAGAGGCATATACTGGATTTTTCATTCAGTCAACAAGTAGTAATTGAGAGTAAATGAACACTGTTCTAAGCACTTGGAAAACTGCAATGAACAAAAGAGATAAAAGTTCTTCCATCATGAAGCTGTGACAGTTTATTGCCATGTTCTGGAGAGAAAGAACATCTTGCTGTGTACCTGTCATAGAAGATTCTGGAACTTTTGAGTTCACTGTCTTTCAAATGCCCTTGATGACTCTGTGGATGAAGACATTAGTATGTGTGTCCATGTGTGCTGTGTGAAAGAGAGAAGAAAATAAACAGCAAAAGAAAGCAACATTGAAACCGAATAAACCAAGAGAAACTATTTTTTAAAAGTAATAGGTTTACCTTTATGATCTAGTGAAAACACAAAAGACAGTAGTACTGAGAAAAAAAAATAGAGACACAAAGGAGCACTGGGACAGATGGGGAGACCTGCTCTTCTTTGTGTTTGGAAGATACAAAATATCAACTCTCCCTGACAATGAATCCCTGACATCAGATCCCCAAAACTTCATAATGATGTTTTGAACTAGATAAGCCGATTCTCAAGTAAGAGGAAAAATCTGGGTTGGGGGGAATGGTAAGCTCTATCAGATGGTGAAATACAAAACGTCAATAACCAAGAGTACAGAACTAATTCATAAGTAAACAGACAGAACAATGGAACTGAAAGAATGCCCAGAAAGAATTCCAAATGCATATGGGAATGTAACGTCTAATCAACATGGCTCATTCCTCAGGGCTCTGTCTGCTTCACCACCATTGTCAACCACACTGCTGGTCCTTCGCCTCTTTCTCGTTAGTAAGAGGCCCAGTGCTAACCAGAAGCCCCTGGCACAGAACGGCTCAGGATTAGGACAGAGTGCAGGATTTAGATGGTAAAAGCCGAGTAACCATTCTGTTCTACCGCGTGTGGTTTGATGAACTTGAATTTGGAACTTAAGTGCGCTGAGCTTTGGTTTCATTGTTGATAATGGAAAAATAACAAAATCTATATCAAAGAATCATTGTGAGGGTAAAATAAGTCAATACATATGAATCTACCTAACAAATTCTGGTACTGAAAAAAATGAAAATATCCTAGTTGAATAGCTTAGTAGGCACCTTGACTGGGTTAACTTAATAGGCACCAACTCTGGGTTGATTGTTTAAAAACTTGTCTGTCTGCGAACAGAAATTGCTTTCTAAAAATCTCAAATCTCTCTTTGCTACACACAACATTAAATAAATCAGTTTTGGAATAAAGAATTATCTTTAGACTCAATGATTTTCTTACAGAAAAAACTCTTTACAAAGGAGATACATTTTTCAATGGATCAATTCACTCCAAAGAAATTTCATTACATAGCACACGCAAGGGCATTTTGATTTCAAACTTTGTAAGGAAAGGATGGAATTTTTCAAAATGTTCCTGGACTGAGATGGGACTAGTGGAAACCTGTCTTGTGTGTAAGGACTGCCCAACGCCCAGTCACTATACACAAGAAGCTTGAGCAATTTATGTACAAGGTAGAAATACAAACACAATGGCACATAAATTTTTAATTCAGCTTTTCATTGTATTGTTTATCAGTGCCTAAGGGATAAGAAGATAATGAAGAAAGTTGTGGGAATGGAAAACATGTATTCTCTAGTCTTGAACACTGTTAGGAAGGGATGAAGTGGCATCTCTCGGGGGGAAGTGCCAAGCTGAATGGTCTATGGGTACATCAGAGGTGGAAGGGGTTGAAGGGAAGGACAGTAAGGGGTCTGATGAGCACAATAAGGGCCTTATAAGACAATAAGTTGAGTCCTAAAGTGATAGAACACTTGCGGCAGAAATGTAATGTAATTTGGTCAGGCAAATGATGAAAATGCTTATTTCTGGACAGGATGGTTTGTATAAGGAATGAACTAAAAGTGGGAGATTAAAAACTATTTCCCATGTCTAGATGCAAGGCTTCAGTCCAACCTAGCCTGTCCCCCTGGGAATGGAGACAGTGTATGGCTTCAAGAAGCCCTGTAGAGCAAGGATGCTTATAACTGGTGATTGCCTGGACAAATTGATAGAAAGGGAAAAATTTGACCAAGTTAGGAACATAGAAGGCTGGCAGGAGAATGGAGCCGCTGACAACACCGGGGAGCTTCCCATCTGATGAGGGCTCTTATGGAGAACAGGGAGGGAAATAAGCTGATTTTAACTGTGTTTAGGTTTAGGTGGCATTCAACCAACATGTGATCCGTACTCTATCAGAAGAAAAAAACAATCAAAACTCGAAATATAAAAATTTCAGAATTCTTAGCAAAAGAATACTGTGCTGATTTTTCATCATGAGGCTAAATGTTTTTTCCCTATTACATATGCACAAAAAGTTATGGCTATTGCTGACCTATATCTTGTTTAAGGAAAATGTATCTGTTACAGATACAAATAAAAGAGTCTTTAATCCCACACCCTCTTCAATAGAAAAAATTGCAGAGGAACATGTTTTTGGCAATCTCGCAGAGAAGGAAAACAATTCACGCAGCATCATCACCTCTACCATCTGTCTTGCTCCCAAGTTCACCAGCTGCTAGATTAACACGTTTCTTATAAGTCATCATTTTGGTCCTCTCTGGGACACTGGTCAATAAATAGGTGAGATGTTTCTAGGTCACCGTGTGGACTCTGACATGAAGGTCAGTGTTGGGGCCAGAGTTGGCTCTGATGGAAAATACAGGCTGTTTACTGTCCGTGTATGTCACAACATTACATAAGAAAACAGACATCACTATTTTATCATTCATACCTTGTTTTATTATAACTGGATTGATAATTTTTGCAACTCACCAGGTTTGATTTTGAATAATCTTGAGGTGTGCCCTCACCCCAAGACAAGTTCTCAATGAGAATTTTTAAAAGAATCTATTTGCAAACATTTTAAACAACAGAACGTTACGTATCCTAATGAGAACCCCTACATGGGAAATAGGTGATTATTATAAAGGTCTCTCTCATCCCATTTAATATTTCAGTGATTAATGGGAAATATGCCATTCTTATGAACCTCTGAGGTGTCTATGGAGATGAAAGCAAGTCCAAAAGAGAACCTAGCCTCTGCTGAGCACCAGCGGAAGAGTATGGCTGCCTAGTGGGACTGCATATGAGTGGGCACTATATGTGATCTGATGTGCTTTTAAATATAGGAGCAAACTTGTGATACATAGAAGCACAGGCTTTGGGGTCAGATAGACCTGGGTCTGAATCCTGCTGTATCATCAACAGATTATTAGTCTCAAGACTCTGCTTAAATGTCTATGAAATGGATATAATACTCTTCTTGAAATGTTGTTACAGGAGGAAAAAGAGGCAATGTGTACAAACAGCTGGAACAGTACCTAATATATAGTGAGTGCTCAAAATTAGTAGGTGATAATAATAATTATTATTATAGTAGTGACAACAATAATAATTACCTTACTTTATAGAGTATAATCACCATACTTTATAGAGTAATTAAGAAAGCAGCCTACAGGTAATAAGTTCACCTTTGGCTAGTTTGACCTGAAATAGAATTTCTAGCTCTCCTAACAGAAGCAGTATCAGCAGGCAAGATGTTAAGGAATCAAAATGCCACCCCAGGGTATATTGTTGTTCAGTTGCTCAATCATGTCCAACTCTTTACAACCCCATGGACTGCACCACGCCAGGCTTCCCTGTCCTTCACCATCTCCCAGAGCTTGCTCAAACTCATGTCTATTGAGTCAGTGATACCATTCAACCATCTCATTTTCTGTAGCCCCCTTTTCCTCCTGCCTTCAATCTATCCCAGTATCAGGGTCTTTTCCAATGAGTCAGCTTTTCACATCAGGTGACCAAAGTATTGGAGCTTCAGCTTCAGCATCAGTCCTTCCAATGAATATTCAGGATTGATTTCCTTTAGGATTGACTGGTTTGATCTCCTTGCAGTCCAAAGGACTCTCTTAAGAGTCTTCTCCAGCACCACAGCTCAAAAGCATCAATTCTTCAATGTTCAGCCTTCTTATGGTCCAAATCTCACATCCATACATGACTACTGGTAAAACCATAGCTTTGACTAGATGGACCTTTGTCGGCAAAGTAATGTCTCTTCATTTTAATACACTGTCTAGGTTGGTCATAGCTTTTCTTCCAAGGAGCAAGCATCTTTTAATTTCATGGCTGCAGTCACCATCTGCAGTGATTTTGGAGTCCAAAAAATAAAGTCTGTCACTGTTTCCATTGTTCCCCCAGCTATTTGCCATGAAGTGATGGGACTGGATCTTCATTTTTTGAATGTTGAGTTTTAAGCCAGCTTTTTCACTCTCCTCTTTCACCTTCATCAAGAGGCTCTTTAGTTCCTCTTCACTTTCTGCCATAAAGGTGGTGTCTTCTGCATAGCTGAGGTTATATGACCCCTCAATGTTTACCTTGAGCAGAGTACCTATGATTTGAGTTAGAAGACCTCACCAGTAAACTAAGCTCTCTTCCTTCTGTCAGGATTCTGGAACCTTCTATAGAATAGACATTGTTTTAAGAATCTCCAGGGAAGCAGATTCTGTTACTTTCCTCAGTAACCTATTTCAGTGTTTAGACACTGTTTCCCTTGGTAAATCTTCAGAATTCACCTAAATCCTTTGTGCTCTAGTTTTAGTGTGGTCATCTCACATTTAATTCAGATATTACTGATACTCGTATTGGTATTGAACCAAGTGACAGCTAGAAATACACACATATGTGCCAACATGAGCATTCAGTGACAGCCTTATCAACTGCAATGAGTTAACATGCAGAAGAGTGCTGCACCATAAACGTGATCGGAAACACATTAGCAGCGTTTGCTTAAAGTCACAGCCCAAGTTCCTCCTTGACAGTGATCACACACAGGCTCAGGTGACATGAATCAGAGCAGCTTTTAAAAGAATCCCAAAATGAAAGGAACTGTCCTCCGAATTGTGTCTGCCGAGTGTACTGCATCCCAGGGCATTGGCTCACTCTCTAGAAGCTGCCCCTTCCCACCCACCTTCTGAGAGGTCTCAGCCTTTTACATTGTGTTCAGGATTAATCTAACAGCCACAAAAACAACAACCCCCTGAAGTCATCATTAGGGTGGAGGCGATTTTCTTTACCTTTAAGTGTCAGAGAAGTTCCAGCCTGGAGGCCACTGCTTTGTTCAGTGGGTTAGGAAAGCAGTGCTACAGGGGGACTCCAGGGACCTCCCAGGTGGCACAGCGGTAAAGAATCCACCGGCCAAGCTGGAGACACCAGAGACTTGGGTTTGATCCCTGAGTCGGGAAGCTCCCTTGGAGAAGGAAATGGCAAACCCACTTGTGTATTCTTACCTGGAGAATCCCCTGGACAGAGGAGCTTGGTGGGCTACAGTCCATGGAGTCGCAGAGAGTTGGACACAACTGAGCAGCTAATCAACCATGACAAAGGCTCACTCAAGCTGGACGACAGCATCTGCCTTTTGCCTTCCTTACAGAAACAGGCGAGCTGCCCAGGACCCTGAACACTTGACATTTAGACTCAGAGTTCCTGAAGGGTGTTTTTATGAAACATGGTATTCCCTACACCCTACGCCCTCAAGGTGATAAAAAAATATTCAGAAAATATGGATTGACCAGGAACTAAGGAAGCATAAGCTTTAGTTGTGTGGGTTCCATCTAGAACTGTAGCTACACCTAACTTACATTCATGATTTTGTGTTGTGGGACCACAACACAAAATTGGGACCTCAATTCCCTGGACTGCTCCGACAACCACTTCCCTCTTCTGTGTAACAAGATTAATAATATCTCCCCCACATCTAGTGGTTCTTTAAAACAGCTGCCAGAAAGAGCTTCAGGATCCTACCAAATCTGGATCCCACTCCTGACTTCCTACCATACTCCCCTTTGGGAGACTTATAAAAACTATTAGTTTATTAAGCTCATCAAATCCTGAAGGAAAGACTTCTGCTTAATTTTACTTACTCTAAAGTGACAGACTTTATTTTCTTGGTCTCCAAAATCACTGCAGATGGTGACTGTAGCCATGAAATTGAAAGTCACTTGCTCCTTGGAAGAAAAGTTATGACAAACCTAGACAGTGTATTAAAAAGCAGAGACATCACTTTGCCAACAAAGGTCCGTTTAGTCAAAGCTATGATTTTTCCAGTAGTCATGTACAGATGTGAGAATTGAACCATAAAGAAGGCTGAGCATTGAAAAATTGATGCTTTCGAACTGTGATGCTGGAGAAGACTCTTGAGGGTCCCTCGGACAGCAAGGAGGTCAAACGAGTCAAACCTAAAGGTAATCAACCCTGAATACTCAATGGAAGGACTGATGTTGAAACTGAAGCTCCAATACTTTGGTCACCTGATGTGAAGAGTTGACTCATTGGAAAAGATTCTGATGCTGGGAAAGATTGAAGGCAGGAGGAAAAGGGGGCGACAGAGGATGAGATGGTTGAATGGCATCACTGACTCAATAGACATGAGCTTGAGCAAGCTCTGAGAGATGGTGAAGGACAGGGAAGCCTGGTGTGGTACAGTCCATGGGGTCGCAAAGAATTGGACACGATTGAGCAACTGACAACAATGTTTCCTCAAGTGGGTATGACACCCCTCTTACCTAGGGGCCAGCCTGCCCCAGCGAGGGAGATGACAGGTGAGAGAGTTTGTAGCAGTTCTCATGTCAGCTGGACCCCTCTGGAGGTCTGCATGCCTCTTCACAGTTCCCACGTCTCCAGACATTCTTTCCCTAAAGGAGTAGGTGAGCAGGACTCCAGGGTCCCCATTTCACCTCCCCAGGCAGTCAGTCTAAGTGGCTGTCTTTCCCAGAGTTTTCATGTCAGGTGTACTGCCCCTCCCAGTTAGAATTGTGCTGCCTGAACTTGCTAACAGGACTGGGTGCTTGCAGACAGAAAGAGAAAAAGAAGTGGAAAAGATCACCAGAAACAACAACAGTGACTGGCAGACCAACTTTGTCCCTATGTCAGGGGAGCATACAACAGATGTGAATATTAACCTTAACCAGGTGTTTGTAAATTTTTGAGTAAGAATGAACTGACAATAGTATTTTCTTTCTTTTTAAGCAATTTGATTTTTAGGAGACCCAAAACTCCATTCAACTGGGGAAGAGAGGGTTGCCTTTGTCTGTCCACCGCGCCTGTTTAAGAACCCTGATGGGAGAAGAAGGCATGCTGGAGGGCTTCCAACTGCCCCAAAAAAAGTAACCTTCCCACCCACCCCCAAAGATCCACTGGTCCAAACTTCAGAGTAGGGACCTGGTGGGGGAGAGGACACATGACCTGAGGCTGTAATGGTTCACGCGGTTTCCAGATGTGATAGGCAGGGGCAGCCTCCTTCAAAGGTTTGTTCTTGAAAGGCAGTTGTGTTGAAAAGAGCCCTGTGCAGAGGTCAGAGAGTGGCTGGAGTCAAGCTTTCCCACTTAACTGATCTTGCATCATTTCTTAAACCTCTCTGAGACCCAGGTTCCTCTCCGTGTAATAGGATTCATGGTACCTACAGGTGTGTGTGTGTTTAGTCGCTCAGTCATGTCCAACTCTTTATGACCCCATAGACTGCAGCCTGCCAGGCTCCTCTGTCCATGGGGATTCTCCAGGCAAGAATACTGGAATGGGTTGCCATGCCCTCTTCCAGGGGATCTTCCCAGCCTAGGATCGAATCCAGGTCTCCCGCATTGCAGGTGGATTCTTTACTATCTGAGCCACCAGGAAGCCCAAGAATACTGGAATGGATAGCCTATCCCTTCCAGGGGATCTTCTCAACCCAGGAATCAAACTGGGGTCTCCCGCATTGCAGGTGGATTCTTTATCAGCTGAGCTACCAGGGAAGGCCTCGTGGTACCCGGTCTGCATTTGACAGTGCTCAATAGGAAGAGGAGGGGGAGAGAAGAGGGTGACAGAGGATGAGATGATTGGATGGTATCATTGACTCAATGGACCTGAGTTTAAGCAAATTCCGGGAGATAGTGAAGGACAGGGAAGCAGGCACGCCACAGTTCATGGTCACAAAAAGTCGGACACAATTTAGCAACTGAACAAACAAAAACAAATAGCTGGTCTGCATTTAATAGGGCTCAATAGTGCTCAACTCCCCTGAGTCTGTGATGAGACAAGGGCATCGGGTCTTTAGCAAGCATTAAACAGAAACCGCCCTTGGGGGCTGCATGCTGACAGCAGCAGCCCTTTCATTCCACCTCCTTGCCCATCACTCAAACCAGGTCCCCTGTCATTTTCACTTTCTCTTGCGAGGATTTCCAGCTACAGGGACAGCTGGAGGTCACAGCGCGGAGACACCAGCAAGCCCAGACATTTAGCCGCGAGCACCAGAGTTGGCCACGTGCGCCTGCCATGCAGAGAGGGCTGCTGGAGGTTGGGCTTAGCAGCTGCAAGAAGACAGGAAGCCGAGCACAGTGGGGGCTGGGTTTTGGTTTTGGTTTGGGGGCTTTCCCTTTCACCCAGGAAAGCATTTGAATCCACGCTTATCTCTCCGGTTGATTTCTTATCTGAGTCTACTCTCTTGGTTCCTAATCCAAGATGAATGCTCTTGATTGCATTTCAACTTTCTCTTTTTCCCTTTGAACTTCCATCTCTGCCTCTTCTGTTCTGATCTCCTTTCTCCACATTCCCATCCTTTTTTCCCCTGGGTCTCCTAACATCCTTTTGAAGCTTCTGCACGTTTCTCAGTAGGGAGTGGGGGAACCTCTCCCTGCAAACATCTGGAGCTGCCTGGGAGCCCCTAGACTCAGACTGCCACGCTGTGAAATGCACTCACATGGCAAGCCAGTGCCTGCGTCTAGATGTGACTGAAATAATTTTCGTCCTTAGAACATGTGAGGCACCCTGATCTTTTCTACCCCAGTCTATTGAACTTTTGTCTTCATTTTCGCTTTCCTCCCTCTCTCCCTCTCCCCTCCCCACACTATTCCTCACCCCTTAAACTGATACTCAGGATATTCATCACTGTCATTACTCTCGTTCATGGATTGAGACTTAGGAGCCCTGGCCCTGGGGAGGAGATCCTTCCCTTTCTGAAACACATAGCATCTGAACAGAATGAGAAAGCCCTTCCTCCCCAAACAGGTAAAGTTTTAAAATTCTCCTAAAATAAACTCAGAGACAGAAGGATAGCAGGTCTGTAAGGTATATGGAAGAGCCATCTTGGGGGTTAGGAAATGGGGATCACTGTCTTGCTGCTTTGAGGACAAAGCACCCTCTTTCCTCTCTTCATGATTCCCAGTATCTTCTGCCTCCTCCTTCCCCCAAAAAAGTTCTGAGGAAGGATCTTGCATTGGTCAGAATAATGGCCCCTCAAAAATGTGCATGTCCTGGTCCTGTCCCTGGCGCTTGAGACTATGTTATATTATGTGGCAAGGGGAGAGTAAAATTGCAGAGGAGCAGATTGATACAGCCAGTAGGGAGAATAGTATGGAGATTCTTTAAAAAAAAAACTAGGAATAAAACCACCATATGACCCAGCAATCCCACTACTAGGCATATACCCCAAGGAAACCAAAATTGAAAAAGACACATGTAACCCAATGTTCATTGCAGCTCTATTTATGATAGTTAGAACATGGAAACAACCTAGGTATCCTTTGACAGATGAATGGATAAAGCAGCTGTGGTACATACACACAATGGGATACTACTCAGCCATAAGAAGGAACGCATTAGAGTCAGCCATAATGAAGTAGATGAACCTAGAGCCTATTATACAGAGTGAAGTTAGTCAGAAAGAGAAAAAACACAATGATTGTATATACTAATGCATATATACAGAATCTAGAAAGATGGTACTGATGAAACTATCTGCAGTGGAGACACAGATATTGAGACCAGACTTGCGGACACAGCTGGGGAAGGAAGAAGGAGAACTTGGGAGGTATGGAGAGGGTAACAGGAAAACACACATTCCCATAGCCAGTGGGAATTTGCTGTATAATTCAGGGAACTCCAATCAAGGCTCAGTAACAACCTAGAGGGGTGGGATGGGGAGGAAGAGTGAGGGATGGTCAAGTGGGAGGCAACATGGGTAAACCTATGGCTGATTCATGTTGATGTTTGGTTGAAACCAATGCAACACTGTAAAGCAATCATCCTTCAATTAAAAATAAATTAGTTAAAAGAACTTTCAAAAAAATTGCATATGAAATTAAGATTCTGAATCAGCTGACCTTGTAATGGGAAGAATATGCTTGACTGGCTGGCTGGGACCAGTGTAATGACAAGGGTCCTTAAAAGTGGAGGTTGGGGAGTCTAAGTGGGATGTCAAACAGAAAAACTCCACGACTCTGGTTTCTGGTTCTGCTATAAGGAGTTTGGAGATTGTCTCTCCATCTTAACAAGTAAAAAGGTAAACAGACTGAAAAATCGACAACTCTTCTAGGATGCATAAGAGCAAGGAAGACCCAGGGCAAGCCACTGCCCACGACACTAGACAGACAGACAGATAGGCAAATGCAGGGCATTTCTGTCTCTCTAACAGAAACTCAAAAGGGGAAGTTATCACGGGAACCAATGCCAGGGTTATCATGAATTATTACTGATGAGTTGCTGGAGGCTCAGTGCAGACAACGCTGAGAGTTAACTACTCCAGGGGGACCCTCTCAGAGGGGGTCCCCACAATATTGTGAGATAAGCTCTCTCCAGGAGCTTAACCAGGTCCCCACAGTAAATATTGGAGGGAAATACTGCTCTCATACTTCCAGCATGAGAAGGGGAGGGGAAAAGGAACCATTTTTAAATATGCCAGAACATTCTGTTCTTAGCAAGGCCTGCCCTCTGCAGAAACTCTTTAACTGAGCCTAACCTGCTAGGTATTCTCTGAGTCTAACTGACCGAGGGAAAGGAAATATCCAACTCCAGCCCTCTTAGGCATCCTGTCCCACCTAAACAGGAGGGAAAACCTGAGAAGCGCTTAGGAGTTCCCAGCCCAGAGGCACAGGCTCACGAAAAGACTGAGACCTCATTGAGGGACCACCTCCAATAACTCACCACTACATATTGTTCACAGCAGCTTCTTTTACCTGGGACATTATGTCCAGCTATTAAGAAAAAATAACAAGGCACAATTAAGAAAAAAGACACAATTTGAAGAGACAGAGCAATCATCAGACCCAGACGTGGCTGACATGTTGGAATTCCCAGACTGAAAATTTAAAACAACTTTGATTAACATGCTCTAATGGGTAAAGTAAACAACTAGCAAGAAAGGCTCCACCAGCCACTGTTGGCTTAGAAGGTAGAAAGATGTATAAGCCGAGGGATATAGACAGCCTCTAGAAGCTGCGAAGAGCAAGAAAACAGATTCTCCCCTAAATGCTCCAGAAAGGAAAACAATCCTTCCAGCATCTTGATTTTATCCCAGTGAGATCCATTTCAGACTTCAGACCTCCAGAACTCTAAGAGAATAGATGTGTGTATTTTAAGCCACCAAGTTTGTGATATTAAAGCAGCAATAAAAAATGAATACCAGCATATTTTTGGTCAATCACAGCATACTATGAGTTGGAGCATTTCTGAGTTCAGGGTTTATTAAGAATACCCCCTTTCTTCTTCCATGGCTGGCCCTGGAACTTGGCATTGTCCCCAGTCTGAGAAAGGAAGAATGAAGTGAGGTCTGGCTTGATGACCTGCCAAGCCACTGAGGTCAGGATGCTGGAGGATAGGATGGGTAACTGTGATGCTGAAGAGAGGGGGTTCCCTGGAGGGTCGATTCTTCCTCCTACTTCTCAGCAACTATCACAAGACTCTGTCACTCTGCAAACTGTAATTTTACTTGATTTTTTTTTTTTTTTTTTTTTGCCACATCGTGCCACTTGTGAGATCTTAGTTCCCGCCCAGAGATTGAATTCACGCCCTTAGCAGTGAAATTGCCAAGTCCTAACTACTGGACTACCAGGGAATTCCCTATCTGATTTTTTTTTTTAAAGAATAAACCAGTCACTGTGCCTCAAGGTCTAAACTGGTTAAGCTAGGGGACCCCCTAACTGTATTTCCAGACCAGAGATTTCCTGAGGAGACGCTGACGAGGAGGGCTTCTCATGCCACAATGACAAGTTCTGTTGTGAGCGCCTATTCATCTAGAGCTCTCCTTCACCTTCTAACTCTCCTTCACCCTCCTCGCTGTTAGATTCTATAATACCTCAGGGCTGCTGTTGCATGAACAAGATGTCTTGAGAAAATAAGTTAAGCTCCTCAATAGTTTCTTCCTCAACAGAATGCCAGCGCCACCCTGTTCAAAGACTCTGACTATACCGTCCACGCAGGCACTTAACTCAAGCTCTGGAAGGACAACACGAGGATTTCTTTACTGGTTTATAGCTGCTTTCTCTCTGCTGTGAGGCCCAAGGTTTCATGTACATTCCCATCTGAACTTGAAATGGATTGTGTGTGTTTATCAGTTCAGTTTGGTCGCTCAGTTGTGTCCGATTCCTTGCGACCCCATGGACTGCAGCACGCCAGGCCTCCCTGTCCATCACCAACTCCCGGAGCTTGCTCAAACTCATGTCCATTGAGTCGGTGATGCCATCCAAACATCTCATTCTCTGTCATCCCCTGTGTGTATTTATAAAATTATATAATATATAATATTAAATGTACGGAATTCTGTTTCTGGTTACCCTCCAGAAACAGAGCAGTTACCCTCCACTCAGGATCCTTGTCTATATGAGGTCAGTGAAGAGCACATGGCATTCGCCGATTACACCAGAGGAATATTAGAGACTGGATGCTTTACCAAGACTTTTCCTTCCAGCCAGGATACAAAGCTTAGACTGCTTCTACCTCAAAATGTTCTTTGCATCCTGGATTTATAAATTCTGCCATGCTTTGTGATCTTTAGAAAGCTAGATTCTTCACCGATGGTCTTCTTGTATTAGAAGATGCCTAGAATGCTAACAACTTCCAAAGCTCCATGTCTATAGAATGGGTAATTCAACTTTATTTTAATCATGAGTTATGGTTGACTAGTTGGCTGTCCCATGGTGCTCAGGTCCTTAAATTATGCCCTGCTCAGTGTTTGGCCAATCCTGACTTTGTATAAGGAGCCGGGGGTACCTAAACTTTAGCTCCACATTCTAGGTGTTAGGCTCAGTCACCCTTCCTGAACCATCCTCTGTTCAATATCTAGTAACTAGGAATCTGAATGTTGAGAATCTTGCCTTTTCAACCTGCTGGAATTCTCCAGTCATTTGAGGCTTGCGGCTCTGCCATGATCTTGTCAATCTCCCTTCTTGGAACAATCCTAACCATGAGCTTCTGACGACCTTCCCCAATATCTTCGGCCGATCTAAGTTCTTGCTATGTCACAGAAAGTCACCACCTGCCAGAATTCCGCTGGGACTTACTGCAACCTTGTGCCGATGGACCATCCCTGTACTCATTCCTGCCCTCTTACCTACCCTGCCGACTGCATTTTTTTCTTGGCACCTGTTCCCTGGTGCTTGTTTGCCCAGCCTCTCCCAGCCTGCCCGTCCCACGGGCAGCTGCAGTCAACTGGGTTATGCCTGGCCATATCCCAAGATATGTCAACAATTGATAGATCACACTTTAAGAGCCAGAAAATCTTATTAGACTGAAATGTTAATTAGGACAGGAACTCTTGGAATGTAGCAGCAGGCAGGGCGAACAAGGTTTGGACAGTGGGGAATGTGTAAGCATCACATCAGGGAATTATTCTCTGAGCAAAACATAGAAGGAGATGCCTCAAACTGAAGAAAAAATACATGACTGCTGATTTTACAGCACAGTTTTAAATTTTCTTCTTGTTTTTGTTTTTTTTAACTTAAAAAAATTATTTTTAATTGTGGTAAAATACCCATGACATAAAATGTACCACCTTAACCATTTTGAAGTCTATAGTTCAGTGGCAACAAGCCCAATCACACTGGTGTGCAACCATCCATCTCTAAACTCCTCTCATCTTGCAAACTCTGTGAACACTAAATTACAAACTCTTCTTCCCCATCCCCTCTCCAGGCTCTGGCAACCACGCTCTGCTTTCCATCTCTGTGAATTGGACTACACTCGTTACCTCATATAAGTGGATCTTGCAGCATTCGTCCTTCTGTGATTGGCTTATTTCACTCAGCATAATGTCCTCCAGGTTCATCCATGTTTTAGCATGTGTCAGAATTTCCTTCCTTTTTAAGTCCATTGTCTGTATATCTCACATTTTATTTATCTACTTACCTGTCAATGGACACTTGGCTTGCTTCTACCTACCACTTGGCTATTCTGAGTAATGCTGCTGAGAACATGGATGTACAAATAGTTTCTGAGTCCCTATTTTCCATTATTTTGGGTGTATACTCCAAAATGGAATTGCTGGATCCTGTGGTAATACTAATTTTTAAAAATTTATTTATTTTTGGCTGTGCTGGGTCACGCAGGCTCAGCAATTGTGGCTCCCGGGCTCCATAGCACAAGCTTAGTTGCTCCAAGTCATGTGGGATCTTCCCGGGCCAGGGATCAAACCCTTGCCTCCTGCATTGGCAGGTGGAATCTTTACCACTGAGCCACCAGGGAAGCCCTTTAATTTTTTTTGAGAAATTGTCACACCATTTCCATGGTGATTGAACCATTTTACATTTCCACCAACAGAGCATGAGTTCCAATTTCTCCAATACTTGGTATATTTCTTTTTATGATAGTAGCTATCCTAAAATATTTGAGGTAGCATCTTTTTGTTTTTTTAATAAATCATCTGTAAGTTTTCATCCTCTGAAAATATTTACAGCCCTCTCCCCACAGATAAATATTGTTCAAATTGTGACATCACCTGTTGGCTCTCACTAATCTGTAACCTAATTGTATTTTTAACAACAATGCTTTTCATCTACCTGAGTCTAAAGTTTAGCAAGGGCCTCATCATCAACAGTTCTTAAGTAAAAAATGAACTAAAGATCTCAATATGAATATCTGATTTTATTTGTTTTCATGATTTTATGCATATAAAAGTAGCTATAAGTTTGTTTTTACTTTGCCCTCTTTCAGAATCCTAGTAAATTTACTTTCAAAGGTGATGGCATATTCTGTAGATATGCAAAAACCTACAAAGTTTTAAGGCTTCTGAGGGTCTTTAAGGAATAACTTAGTCTTTAGAATTGTGGGAGCAGTCATGATTATTCACGATAATCATCACTCAAATTATCCCAATACTGAATATTTCAAGGAACAATGACATGTTAAAAAGCCTGGTCAGGGACTTGCCCGGTGGCACAGTGGATAAGAAGGCACCTGTCAATGCAGGGGACATGGGTTCAATCCCTGGTCTGGGAAGATTCCACATGCCGAGGAACAACTAAGCCCACATGCCACAACTACTGAAGCTTGAGCGCCCTAGAGCCCATGCTCTGCAACAAAAGAAGCCACTGCAACCCATGCAATGGGAAACCCATGCACCACAACAGTGTAGCCCTTGCGCTCCATGACTAGAGAAAGTCCATATGCAGCAACAAAGACCCAGCACAATTAATTAATCAAATTAATTGATAATTTTTTAAAAGCCTGGTCAAATAGCAACATATGTAAGCAATGCTGAGATTCTCGTCATATTGCTTTTCATGTTAAATTTGACTGTTAGCTATAAACCATAGTGAGAGATTGAGAAGGTACCTCTTATTTTCAACCTGTCATTCACTGGTTTAAAACATATTTCCCTCCGTGTTGGATTCATAATGCCTACTATAGTTGCTGGATATTTTGCAGTTTCTGAAGTGGCTTCAAGGCTGTCCTATTCCAGTTGCAATGACTGTCCATTCTGGAAACAGCCAGTTAGCAAATGAAAAAAAAAAAAAAAAAGCCGTCCCTGGCGTTTGTCTTTGGGTGTCCCTAGACGGCTTGGCACTGCCATGGGTAATTTCCCCCTGGAAATGAAGACAGACTTCCCATATTAAGTCATTTGTATGCCGCGGACAGAGGGTTAGGGTAACGTTTGCCTTACTTTCTTATAAGAACAACTGAGCTCAAATCTAATTTATAATCAGATTTTAAAAAGTATGACAATTGTCTTGGGGCCTCTTCCTCAAGTTTACTTAATCCCATCAATTTACAGGGCACCTGAAGACTGCACCAGTCACAAACGAAGGAGAAACAAGGTCAATCCTCCCGTTTGCTCATCCCCATCACCTCCCCCCTCACCTCTGGTTCACCTCGTGGTCATGTCTCCCATGCTCAACTCTCGCTTGTTCTCACAGTCTCAGGCTTGGGATTTCTCTTCCCTCCTGACCTTCATCGGTATTTCAACCTCCCATCATTTCTCCAATTACAGTGCGTATCTTCAACATTGATTCCCTATCCCTGCTCTCATTTTCTCTTTCCCTAAGTGCTTTTGAGAGAGAAGATAATTAAGATATGTCACTCAGAGATCACTATCTTCTGCTGGCACCGAACATCTCCCCAGAGAGATGAATGGGTTAAGCAATGCTTAGGCTAAGGATAGGAAGACATGGCAGAGGTCAAACGAGGAAAGAGAGAGAGAGAGAGAGAGAGAGAGAGAGAGAGAGAGAGCGCACTCCCTGTGTAAAGTCTGATTGGTGGAAGTGAAGTGAAGTGAAAGTCGCTCAGTCATGTCCTACTCTTTGCCACCCCTGGACTATACAGTCCATGGAATTCTCCAGGCCAGAATACTGGAGTGAGTAGCCTTTCCCTTCTCCAGGGGATCTTCCCAACCCAGGGATCAAACCTAGATCTTCCATATTGCAGGCAGATTCTTTACCAGCTGAGCCACAAGGGATGCCTGATTGGTGGAGACTGAGACAAAATTAATTATAATTATCAAAAAATAGTGGTCACATGAAGCTCCTGATCAAAAAAATATATAAGTCCCACTGCCTGCTCCACCCCTAGACCTCCTCATGTAATTTTTTAATTCTCATGTCAATCCCTTTTCCCTCTATGCTCATCACCCTTCTTTCATTTACAATCCATCAGCACACCTGAGCATCTCTACTTTAGAAATACTCTGTAAGTGTACCCACCACTAGCACCCTAGTCCAAGCCACTGTACTATCTTGCCTGGATTACTGTGATATCCTCTAAAGCAGTCTCTTTGGGTTCCCGCCCTTGCCTTTCTGCTCTATTCTCAGCAGAACAGCCAGGATGATCTTTTTAAAACAGAAATCACATAATGTCATTCCTTACTCCAAGAGTACATCCATAGCTCACGAGAATAAAACCCCAACCCCTAATGAGGGTTCCAAGGCATAAGATGAGCTGTCCTCTGATACGGGTCTGATTTTGTCTCCTCCTACTCCACCACAACCTCACAAACCTCTTTGCTGTTCCTCCAATATTCTTAGTAAGTACCTACTGTATGCACATGCATGCATGCATGCTTAGTCACTTCTTTGCGACCCCGTGGACCGAAGCCCACCCCAGGCTCCTCTGTCCATGGGATTCTCCAGGCAAGAATACTAGAGTGGGTTACCATTTCCTTCTCCAGGGGATCTTCCCGACTCAGGAACTGTACCTGCGTCTCCTGCATTGCAGGCAGATTCTTCACTCACTGAGCCACCTGGGAAGCCTTCCTCTATTGGTCCGTGGCACACAGGATTGCAAGGATAGCTGGGAAATGTAGTCAGTACAAATATCATCCATTCCCTCTGCAAAAACACTGAGGTGCTGTGACTAAAGACAATAAAAGAATACAGGATGATGTGTATATATTAAATATGTCAAATATTTGATATATCAAGTATATCAGTCAAATGTATCCTAATCAGAAAAATCTCTCCTTTTAACCCTTCTGAAAATGGCCTCACCCAGTCACTCTAGGTCCCTTTACCCTAACTTTTTATTCCTTCTCAGCAAATAATATCAGCTAATATATTCCAGTTTTATTTGTTTTATTGTTCACCGCTTTCCCTCGAATGCAATACCAGATACCTGAGGCCAGGGATTTTCCTTTGTTCACTGCTGTATTCCAGTCTCTAGAGCAGCGCTGGGCACATAGTAGGCATTTAAAAAGTATTTGTTGAATGAATGAATAAATGAATAGCTGTTGAATCACATTTATACTTCAATAAATATGTAATGGAATACAGGGGTGATAGGTTTTTAATTTACTCTTGAAAGCTGGAGGAACACCAATTAAAGCTGCTAGCAATTTTTCTGTAACACATTTCTGTTCATTGAAAACAATTGGTAGAATGGGCCATTTATTTATTTATAAATGTGGAGTCACGCTTCTCCAGAGAAATGGAACAAATAGGATAGATCTAGATAGCAGATTTATTATCAGGATTGACTCACAGGTTTATGGAAGACAAGAAGTCACACAATCTCTATGCCATCTGCAAGCTGGAAAACCAGTAGTATAATTCAGTCTGAATCTAAAAGCTTGAGAATCCAGACACCAATGGTGAATTTCCTGGTCTGAGATCCGAGGGCAGGAGAAGATGGATACCTCAGGTCAAGCAATGAGACAGAAAATTCACCCTTCCTCAGACTTTTTGTTCTGTTCAGGTCCTCAACAGATTGCTTGATGCTCACCCACATTGATGAGGGTGATGTTTGCTCAGTCTACTGATTCAAATGCTAACAGACACCCTCACAGGACACACCCAGAAATCATGTTTGACAGCTATTTGGGCATCCTTAGCCCAATCAAGCTGACACATAAAAATAACATTACCACACATTGTTATGGGGGAAATGTGGAATTATTGTTAAACTTTCTAGGTGGTGCTAGAGATAAAGAACTTGCCTGCCAATGTAGGAGATGTAAGAGGCATGGGTTCAATCCCTGAATCAGGAAGATCCCCTGGAGTAGGGAATGGCGACCCACTCCAGTATTCTTGCCTAGAGAATCCCATGGACAGAGGAGCCTGGCGGGCTATGGTCCATGGGGTCACAAAGAGTTGGGCATGACTGAAGTGACTTAGCACATTGTTAAACTAAGGATATTGCAACTTGAGATGTTGAATGTTCTGCATACTAATAAAAAATAAGTGCGCATTTCCTGAGACTTTGTTGAGGTAAAGTAAAGCACTAGGAAATTTGGGGTTGAGATTGGGTTGTCCTCAAAAATTCTTGTTGTTTCTTGAAGTTCCTTTCCTGTCGTCACGCCCAAACATGTACCCACAAGAGGTTGTGAGCCTGAGCCCCAGAGGGAGGGAGAGGCAGCCTGATCTTCCTTTCACCTTAAGCTGAAAGCTGAGGAGGACCATGACAGGAGTGGACCGCACAGACCAGGGCTCTCCAGGCTTGATCATCGGTGTCCTGATACGTAACTAACTATTCAAGTGTCTTGTCTGGTCCATGGCGGAAGCCTAGCAGTGTGTGCGTTAAGCCTTAAAGAAGAAAATGGCTGTTCCCACTAACAGCCATCATGATGTGGGAATGAGTTGGCCCAGGATGGAGGAGGGAAGGAACTTCTCTTCCCGAGACTGGACTCCCAGGTGGGAAGATACTGAGGCATGCTCTTTGGTCGGGGTTGGTCTGGCCCCTCCATGTTGAAGTCCGATAGAAGTTTCCTTTAATACCCCATGCTCTGAGGTTCCTCTGGGCACCTGGCCCTTAGCAGTACCCGTGTAGCAGCAGTGCCTGTTACTCTTTATTCTAAATGTCTGTCTATCCCCACCACAGCCCAGACTTTGCTTGGCCATGAGGATGGAGAGAGCAACTGGAGTCCTTGCTCAAAGCAACGGGCACAGGGGAACCAGAGCAGCCTGCAGAAGCCAAACACACCCTGGACTAGAAGTTTTGAGGCGCTCCAGAGAGCCAAGAGTTTACACACCTTCCTCCAGAATGTTCAGAAACCACTTGAGAGGTTAACTCAGAAGGAAAATGGGTTTCCTGCAGTCCATGAAGAGGGTTCTATTGCAATTTGGATATTAAAGAAGAATGTTCTTGGTTTTTTAGTTGGTGGGATACGGAGCAATATCAATTACATCTAATTGGGAATACTGAGAGAAGGATTTATATTTCATGTTTCTGACATGCCAGAGTGTTTCTATTTATCCTAAGGAGCATCATAGCTGTCCCAAATATTTTTCAGAAAAAAATTATTCTAAAATATAATGTCATACTGCCTATTAGGAGAAAAGAGACTGACAAGCAAACCAGAGTGTACCACCTGCTCCATCAGAAACAAATGAGTCTTCCTTAGACACGGTTTTCTTCATTCGATTCTTCTGCCCCAAATAACTAATGGCTCCTTGCTTCCTCTAATATTAAGATGACATCCTGCTGCTTATTTTCCCTTTGCAAGGGAGTCCCCCTAGCAGCTAAACTTATTCCTATTATGAGCTTTCCATCCCAAGGGTTTGACAGACTCCCTGCCTATTATTCACTTTGTTCATCCTGGCCTTTATCTTTGCTCATTTTGTTCACATCACCAGAGGAATTTATCCCTTGATTTAGCACTGTCTTGAATTGTATGCTAAATGTTTTTGCATCTATTCATTTTGACTCTTTGACTAGATGATTCTTCAACTAGATGACAATTCTTCATCTAGGTTCTTCAACTAGATGACATTCTAAATAAGAAAGTCTCTTATTCCTTTTATGTTCCTTGCTGCACCTACTGCCATTCAGGCACCTTACAGGGCTCAATGAACACATTGTTATTAAATCTTGAAGAAGTTAGGAATCACTGATCTGGAACTAGTTCTTATAACTGAGTGCCCTTCTGCCTGACATATATGAAGGGTTAGTGTTGGTTTCCTAATGCTATGGAAGCAACTGACCACCAACTTGGTGGCTGCAAACAGCAGAAATTTGTTCTCTCAAAGTTCTAGAAGTCAGAAGTTCAAAACAAGTCTCACTGGGCCAAAGTCAGGTGTCAGCAGAGCCACTCCCTCTGGAGGTTCTGCAGAGACTTCATTCCTTGCTGCTCTCAGCTGCTGGTGGCTGCCAGTGTTCCTTGGCTTGTGGCCACACCACTTCAATCTCTGCCTCCATGGTCACATGTTCTTCTCTTTTGCATGTCAAATCTACCTCTGTCTCTCTTCTATAAGGATACTTATGTTTGCATTTGGGATCTTCCTGGATAATCCAGGATAATTTCCCCTTGTCAAAACCCTTAATTTACTTATATCTGCAAAGATCCTTTTTCTGTTTAAGCTTACATTTACAGATTCCAAGGATTAGGGTGTGTTATCATTAGGAGCCATTATTTAGTCTACTTTAAGTTATAATTTAAACCATATTCTTAAAATTCAATTAAGTAAATATAAAAGCAATGGGAAAAGACAATGGTGAATTAGAAGGAAAGAAAAGTTCTCAATAAAGTAATGACCACTCTACACACACACACACACACACATACATGCATGCATATACCCACACATATACGAGTTTCTGTGTTAGCAAAAGTATTTCCTGTTCCATCTTCAGCTTCACTATGGACCAGTGTCTTATTTATTTAAAAAAAAGACAGAATTAAAAGACATCAGGTATTTACTTGAGACTGCCAATGTGACAAAAAGAGGATGGAATTCTATGTACAAAGAGATTTGTTTATAACTAAAATATTTTTTAAAGCTTCAACAAAAATGGCTTCTAAGTTTAATACAGGTTAAAGAACTATTTGGACAGGTTAGCTTGAGATAAGACATAACTGAATCTGCAGATGTTTCTATCAAGTAAAGTTCTTACTTCACTGCATGCATGCCTTCCTCCCAAATGCCATGGATTTAATGAATGATATGCAATACAACGACAATACTCAACATTTGTATAACAACATAGTTTATGAAGCTTTTGACATACCTAATCTAATTCAATTATCACTCCAAGATGGTGAGATAGGCAGAACGAGTATTATTTTTTCCACTTTTCTGATGAACATAGAGATTCAGAGAGAGAAAATGACTTGCTCAAGAAAACTTGGCAAATAATTGTCAGATGTTAACCATGACCCAGGTTTCCTATTCTCAAGTCATTATACCTTCAAGTACACTAGAATAAATTTGGGATAAATATGATAGTAATGAAAAGTGAAGTGGGCAAAACACATGAAAAGGCATTTTGTACAAGAGAAAAACTATTTGGACCCAAATCATAAAAAACTTAAACCTCATTTGTGATTATGGAAATGCAAAACAGACAACAAAGAGATGATATTCTATTAGCAAAAATAAAAACAACTCTGAAAACACCAAATGTTGGAAAAAATGGACCAAGCAATTCTTAGTTTGTTGCTGATGGGAAAGTAACTTTATACAAGCACCTTTGAAAACAGTTTGGCAATGCCTTATAAGTTGACCATCCTATTTCCCTACAACCTAGCAACTCTTTTTCTAGGCATATTCAAGATGAACTTTTGTACCTGTATATGTAGAGAGGTGCACAATCAGATTTAAGAAATGTAGTTTTTAACAGCAAAAATTGGGGGGAAATCCTCCAATGTCCATCATCAAAAAATAGATAAATAAATTGTAATATAGCCATGAAATGGAATAACAAATTATGGCTATATGAAGTTATATGAATGAATTTTAGCAATGCAATTTTCAAAAAATAAAAAGTCTTGGAAGATTTCAACCGTAATAATACCCATTTTACAAAGTTTAAAATAAACCCAGACTAAACAATTTTTTACATGATAGTAATGAATTTAACCTTTAATTGAGAAATGCATAAATGGACATCTGAGAGAGTTCTTGGCTGATGAGCTGTTTGTTCTGCTGGAGCACTGGCAGCCACTCACTCTACCAATCTGCCTCTTCCATCTTTGTCTGGGTCTACCTCTAAACTGGCCCAAACTTAATCCAAATCTGGGGATATTCCTGACACACTAAAGTACTGGCAGCAAGACCAGCAGTCTGGTTTTTATTTTGGTTCTGTAGCTTAGTTTAATGAGCATATCTTGAAACCCAGTTTTCAGTCAATCAGATGGTAATATTAATTGATCCAAAAATATGAATAACACATTGTGTCAGGTACTGTGGGGGACCTCAGAAAAGCATCCATCATTCACATACTCATCCATCCATCCATTTATTCATGTAATATTAACTGATCATCTGCTATGAGCAGGCAGTGGAATCTAAGATGAACAAGATAATGTTGCGGCTCTTAAGACACACAGTCCAATGAGGGAGAGAGACATATTAATAGATCAGTAAAAGAAATTATGATAAATCCAACATTGGTGTCACAGGCAGGGGTCAGGAAAGCATGCCCAGAAGAACATCAAAAATGCATCTTTCAGAACGAGTAGAGTCATCAAGGAGAGGGAAGAAAAGGAGGTAGGCAGAGGGCTTATGAAAAAAGGCCCGGAGCTAAGATACAGCATGGTGTGCCTTAGTTGTGCCCCTGTATCGGCAGGACTGACACCTCTGAAACCTTGAATCCCGTCTTTCGTTGGCTTCCACCGCAGGCTCCAAGCAAGAGCCACAGACACAGCATAGACGGGGCAAGCCCATTTTATCAGTACCAGCGGCTACTCTGTTATCTGAAGCTCATGAGCTGTATGGGACCATGCATTTGATTTTGCAGCCCTGCTTTAAGTGGAGGAAAAAGAAGGAAGGATCTGGCTTCTCATATTCCACCAGCCCCAGAGCTCAAGAGCATCAACAATCACCCAAAGGAAGAATCAAAGCTAAGAAGATCCAGAAAGATCCTTCAGAAGGAAGCATGAAGTTTTTTAACAATCGAAGTTTTCAAGCCTTTCCTGGAAAGTTTCAGCCTCCAACCCAGCACCCCGGTTGTTTCTCCTTTCTTTATCCTCATGGGATAAGGTTGCAGATGACCATCCAATCTCCCAGACTCAGCAGTTTCAAGCCAGCCTGTTCTGTCCATCTCTCCCTCTCTTAGGATGCGCCCTTTCCCAAGAGAATTTGTAATCCCTTACGTAAATAGGTTTCCGAGGGAGACCGGTCTTTCCAGTTGGCTAGATACAAACAAGACATGTCTAACTTCAAACAGGGACTCATAATAAAGTCCATGCTGAGCTTCAGTGATAAGGTGGCTGGGGTGCTACCTTCTCAAGAGGAGATGAGACTGAGGTAGATGAGACTGAGGATTCAGTCTTGGAAATGTTGATTTTTGAGGCACTTCCTAGGATGGGCTTCCCAGATGGCATTAGTGGCAGAGAACCCACCAGCCCATGCCAGAGACATAAGAGACACAAGTTCAACCCCTGGGTAGAAAGATCCCCTGGAGGAGAACATGGCAACCTACTCCAGTATTCTTGCCTAGAAAATCCCATGGACAGAGGAGCCTGGCGGGTTACAGTCCATGGGGTCGCAAAGAGTCAGACGCCACTGAAGCAAATGATCCCGCACACACACAGGATGCAAAGGAAAGGTGACCAACAGATGTTTGGATATTTGAACCTGAAATTCAAAAGAAAGGTCATGGCTGAAGATATTATTTGGGGCTCCTCAGTATACCCAAGTAACTAAAACATAAAGTCGACCAGATTACTCAGAGTAATGAGTAATAGAATGAGAAGAGATACAGACCACCAAGAAACCCTGGGGAAGAGCAACACGCAGGGTGTTCATAGAAAGGGTGTCCATGCAGAAAGGGTGACCAGGAAGGAAGCAAAAAGGATGGTCAGAGAGGAGAGCCAAGAGGGTGTCCAGTCACTGAAGCCTAGATGTGGACCCTTCAGTGAGTCTTGGGAAAGAACTCATCAGTTTATTCATTCAGCCAATACTTATTGCACACAGTCTTCACACCAGGCACCATTCCAGACCCTCTGGATACAGCAGAGAGAAAACAACAAAATCCCCACCCAGATAAGAATGACACTCTGATGTCAGTGCAGCAAAGAGGTCCAGAGAGATAAAGAATAAATAGATTCCGTTGGACTGAAAATTAGATTGGCTTTGGTGAACAATGAGAGCTTTCCAACAGCAATAAGCTCAGAAGACAGATTCCAATGCTCTGAGAACAAACCTGATGTGAAGGAGTAGAGATGGTGGGTGGACCCTTTTCTTTGGAGAAGTCATATAAAAAGGCAGGAGCCAAGGGGCACTTGATAGATAGCGTGGTTCAAATGAGTGTTTGTTTTCCTTTGCCTGATAGATTCTTGCATGCATTCTTGCAAGTATTTGTAGGCTAGCTGCCACAGAAATGGAGCCTGGAAATGTGAAGAAGCTGAAGATTTGAAGAGACGGTATGTGATAGAGTCCAGTTCTGAGGCCAGCAGGAGAGGAGACTCCTTCTATAGTCACTGCAGAGTCTTTGCAAATTAAGGACTTCTCAAGTATGCATTTAGGAGTGAGCTTTTCTTTCCCTCTTCTTTTTTCTAGTGACCACTAAAATAGCATCCAAATTTCAAAAGAGGCACAGGGTAGTATATATGTCTCCGGGAGTGTGTTATATAAGAGGGAACGAGGTGTCTTTTTTCCTTTCCTCCTCCTGCACCCCTTTGGCACACTTCCTTGTCATCTCACACCCCCCATAACATACTTATATGTGGCTACATGTGGATAAAAACAGAACCCAGACTGGCCTTCCCGCCTGTTCAGAGTCCTGCTGCCACAAAAGCTGTCCACCTCATCAGGTCCTTATCTAGGGGCACTAAAGTGCAAAATGTGCCAGGCAGCAGCAGTGTTTGGGGTTCTCCAGGGCCCCGGCTTGCAACTGTGGGGGACCAGGCAGTGCCTGGCAACCACTGAGAGAAGATGGGGGGCACATCTTTACAGGTCCCCCAGCTGGCAGCATGGAGCACTGACCTACGCTGCTCAAAGACAGACACAAGACTGTCCCCAGCCTCTAGGATCCTTCCCCAAAGCAGAGCTTTCAGGCTGAGTGGGCAGATTTATAAAGAGCAGAGAGAGAGCTGCAGGCTAATCCTCCACCCCGGCTCCCCCATCCAGCCCCACTGCATCTCTCTAAATGATAACAGGACTGATTGTAGGGAGTCTATCTTAACTGAGAGCAGACCCAGAAGGGAGGCCACCCCGAGGTTCCCTCTGCCTTGGCCCAAAGGACAGAGATAGTGTGGAGGACGCCGCACTTCCTGGCCTCCCTGGGACCAACTAACCATTGATCAGGCAGTTTCAGGGGCAACAGACATGCCCCCTGGATTCTCCAGGACACATCTACACAGCTCCTTCCTTCCTGATACAGTAGTCAAAATAAATCCTATCTCCCCGGATTGGTGATGTCAGTCTCCGGCCACACACCTGAGGTCACAGTCCAAGTCCGAAACTATCACAACCTAAAAGAACAAGACAGAACATCTTTAAAAAACAAATAAAAGAAAACAGCTAGAGGTTGTGTATGTATATATCTACACATATCAGCATTATATATATATATACACACACACACATAAATATCAATATGTGTGTATACTAGTATATGCAGATATATATATATGATATATTTATATATTTAAACACACACACACAGACATACCCTAAATAATAAATGTGCACCAAGAAAGAAGAAAATAAGTGCTCACCGACATAACACTGACTAGCAAATGGGAGTTTGGGCTTTAAAAAATTACTTCTAACATAGTTTGTTTATGATTACAAAAACAACCAGATGGAAAGCAATCTGGGGAAAAAATCTGTTTCATCACTGGAGTGAACAAACACAATTAAAATGCGAAAAACATGAAGTCTTATGAAGCTGAACAGAACAAGGGCTTTTTTCTTTTTTAAAATGGTGATTGGATGAATTACTGCCACCTAAATTCCAATAATCTCTTGAGACTCAATATCCCTTACAGCATCAGCTGCAGGCAAAAGAAAAAGTGCTGGCTGATTTGACATCAATCATTAATATTCATTTTTATCTTGCCACAGCTGGAGCAACTGTGGTCTGCCGTCTTCACTTTCCTTGTGGTGAAGTATTTCCTTTGAAGAAAGCAGGATTGGCAAGCTCCCCACATTCACTTGCTCATTCATTTGTTCATTAATTTTCCTCTTAAAAGAGAAGAAATAATCCGTAGAGTTCTCAAGTGACTTTTGAGTAACCTGAGTTGAAACAATGAACTGAACAATTGAAATCAATTTATACTGTTACTGTACAGTTTTTTTTTTCTTTTTAAAGCCATGTGGGTATTCTCAGTAAAAGAGCCTTTTTTAAAAAATTGATTATACTGCAAGTAATGGAGTTTGTTTGGGTTTTTTTCTTTAAGTAAAATCATAAAGTAATTTTGCCATCATTTGTGCATGCTAAGTTGCTTCAGTCTTTGCGAACCTATGGACTATAGCCTGTCAAACTCCCCTGTCCATGAGATTCTCCAGGCAAGAATAGGAGCAGGTTGTCATGCCCTCCTCCAGGGAATCTTCCACACTCAGGGATCAAATCCGTGTCTCTCATATCTCTGGCATTGGCAGGTGGGTTCTTTACCACTAGCACCACCTTGAAGAAAAGGATATCTAGAATTAATCCAGATAGGAAAAATGCAGCAGAGGAAAGAAAGTCAATTCCCATGTTGTTCCCTTTGTTTATCCCAACAGGATGTGGTAAACCACCCAGCATCCACGCTCCTGCTCTAAGAATGCAAAGACAAGTTGATAGCGTACACAAGTGGAATACTAAGAGTATTTTAAAGCTAAGAGGCAAACTGCATTTACTAACTCTTGATTTTTTTCTCCTTATACCTACCAACTGGTGATTTCATTTATAATATATGAACATTTTCTTTTATTTTTTAGTCAATTCATATTTTTATTATCAAGCTTATCTTTAATACATATTTTATGTAAAAGTGAAAAAATATCCATTACCCTGCCACACTTATATTAAGAATTTGGATTCTTCCACATTAGTTTTTTACTTAATTTTTATTAGCCCTGTATTTTCCCAGGAGGAAAGGATCAGTCTTCACTATTTAAGTGCATGACTCTATAGAACATAACTACTGAAAATAGTGAGGATTGACTTTATTTGTATGCTCTGCTTAAAATCTTTAAAAACTCTTCATTATCACAAAGTTTATATTCCTAAACTTGTCATGCAAGGCATACACTTTATGCCCAACTTTAGCCTTATCTTTGACTAATCCCCAGTGTGACCTTCTGTTGCCAAGATTCACTATGATTGTAAGAGACAGCTGGTTGAAATAAACACCTCAACCTCTGCCAACAGAAGGCTATCTGGTGGGGAAAACAGAGTCTGCTTTAAGTTAAAATACTATGGCAAAAAGGCCCTCGTTCCTCAGGCACCTAGAGAAAGGCTCCTGCTCTTTAACTTTTCTTGGCAGTATGTCATCAGGGTTGTCGTTTATAGAAAACTGTTTTGTTGTTACCATGCTACTGCTTCATTCATAGTCATATAGCCAAGTTGGGCTACAGTCATTCCCATTGATGTGAGCTCCTAGCACTGACATTAAACTCTCTGAGATCATGGTCTGTCCTGAAGCCAGAAGCAGTTCCAGCAAATACAACCCAATAGTGACATCACAGAGTGGAGTCTTTATGGGTGAGAACACACATTTTAAATCAGTTTCCAGAAATTTCTGGCTTGAAGGATTACAGATCACGGGACTTGGACACGTGTGCAGCTCCAGGTAGATTCTTGCTGTAACGCCAGCCTTGTCCATTCCCCCAGCCCCTCCTGAGTTCACTGTGTCTTTACATGTGTGTGACAGTGCTGGGGGGATACACAGTGCATGGCCCCCACACTCCCCTCTCTGCTGATGATGCAGAGGCGGCATCCGCGTGCCAAGTAGCATAACTGTCCAAGGGCTCCAGACAGCGACCAGCAGCAAGATCACGGGCAGCCCCAGGAGGAACGAGAGAAGCAACTGCAGCGTGGACCAGGCTCAGTGTAGGTGTGACGTGATGCTCCTTCCCCCAGGTACTTTCAAGGGAGCTGAGATCTGGTTCCACACCACGTATGGACAAGTCTCTCCAGTGGACCCGCTGCCTACATAATTAAGTCCAAATTCTTCAGCCTCAGGCTCATAAGCTGTGGGCCAGACCCCCTACCTCATCACCTCCTTCTGTCCCCAACCTCCTCAACCACTTGCTGTTCTCCAAGCTCATCACTTCCGGTCCAGTCTCCATTCACTGCTCTTGTGAGGATGGTCTTTCTCTTTCTCTGGATGGTTAGTTCCTCTAACCTATGTTCCCCTCTGAGCAACCCTCCTGGAAGGTTGAACCACTCGGGCCACTGCAGTTACTCACACCTTCCTGGGTCTCCTGTCGCACCTTCTTTTTCTGCATTCTGGAAGCACCTGTATTGAATTGTAATGATTTATTTTCATGTCTGCCTCCTCAACTAGAGAAGGAAATGGCAACCCACTCCAGTATTCTTGCCTGGAGAATCCATGGACAGAGGAGGCTGGCAGGTTATAGTCCATGGTGTCGCAGAGTTGGACACGACTGAACTGACTTAGCACGCACGTCTCCCCTACTAGCATTCAGGGCTCCTGAGGGCAGGAAGTGAATCTTTCTCCTCTTTGTGTCTCTGATGTCAGCCATGCCTGGCATGTGTAGGTGCCCAGGGTATCCTGCTGATTAAATGCATGAATACAGGGAGACATTTTTGAGATGTTCATTAAAGTACATTGGCCTTTGGTTGTTCCATGGCTCTGTGTTAAGTCTGGCTAGTTCAGAAGGTGGAGTCCCTTCTAAAGTTAACACAAGAGAAGTTTCAACCAGACACTAAGAGGAGATGGAAGGCCCATCCCATCCATTCCAAGAGAGAGGGAAGGAGAAAAAAAATGGAGGTTGGGGAAGCACTTAGGCCAAGATGTTCTGGCCTCTTTTCAGATGCGATTCCAAAGAAGTGGGTGCTGCTAGTTGAGAGGAAAGTGAAAGCAGAGGGATCTTGTGCCCCATTCCTGGGTTAGAATTCTGGAAGGAGACATACAGGGTGGCCCCACGAAAACAGCAGGCACATACACCTCAAGAAGGTCTGAGATCCCCTCCTCTGTGGTGTCAAGGGATTCCAACATTCCTGGAGCCCCTTTGGTAACTATCAGGCAGCTGAACGGTAGCTGCCATGATGGTCACAGAGGCACATCTGTGCAGAGGCCACGGCATGGACAACTTAAGCCAAAGGTCAAGTGCAGAACTTGGCTGAGACACAGAGGCCACAGTACCTGTGAGGGCAGAGGGGAGGACTGGTCTGTGAGGGAGGACCACCAGGCCCTCAGGCTTCCGCCAAGAGAACAGGCCTCAGGCCACCAGCCTCCGGCTTCAGCTGCAGGTACTGGCAGAGCCCCAGTGACCAGGAGGACTCCCGGAGGGCTCTGATGAAGTCCAGAAGGCCCCTGAGGCCTCTCTGTCTCTGAGCCCGAGGTCCTCTTCCCCCACCACAAAATCATATACATATGTGACAGTAGTTTCTGCCTTGGGAAGACCAAGGATTGGGAATGAAATCTAAAAGATATAATACTTACATATAAAAGATCAAGTTAAATCATTAAAAGCAATGAAAGTATGCATTTTACTGGCCAGAGAGGGGTTCTCACCTCAGCTTTATCAAAAGAGGTGACAGCTTGAGATGAGGATTTACCCAGCTAACCAGAGAACTCTGTTTTAGGGGGTGTATGAATCGTTGCATGTGAATTTTTCAACCCTTCTATAAATGAAAGACAGACAGACAGAAGAGAAGGGGTAAGGCAAATATATCTAATGAGAAGAGCACCCCGGAGAGAACAGTAATGGTGTCCTTTTGCACACAGGAAGAGGCCTCTGGTGGATATTTTCATGCCTTCCTCTCTTGTGAGGGATCCATTCTTCCCCAAAACCCTGTGAAAAGAAGAAATGGAGCCACAGAAACCATGACTCTGGGTTTCAAAAGCCAGCTGCTGCTGCCACCACTCCTGCCAGGCGTAATTTGCCTCGTGGCTGCCCCTCACTGTCACTTGCAGAAGCAGTGTGAGTGTGTGTGCATGTGCAAACATGTACACACATTTATGTATGCATGGGTGCATGCCAGTTTTATTCATCTCTGGGCCGGACAGCCTTAGGGAATCATAGTCCAACATCCACAGTTTACAATGAAAGAGGGCTTGCCACTGACCTTCCTGACTCTGACACTGTGAACTCCCAGGTCTGGCCTATGGGCTCTGCTGCCAGTTCCTATCTTTGCCTCTCCCGGCAAGAAGGCAACTGGACTGATGCAAAACCCAAGCATGGAACTTTCAGTTTCCTGCTCTGCGTGGCTTCTCTGACTGAATTCGGAACCTGGCTTCACAGACCTTGCAATCTATATTAGAAGCTCCAGCACTGGTCTCTCTAGAGTCAAGAAGAACACTGGCCACTTCAGTTTCCTCCAAAGCCTCAACTGCTCAGCTTGTAATAGGTGATTTCCCCCATGCAGCCCAGGGCTTCTCAGGTGGCGAAGTTGGTAAACTCCTGCCAATTCAGGAGACACAAGACACGCAGTTTTGATCCCTGGGTCAGGAAGACCCCCTGGAGAAGGAAGTGACAATCCACTGCAGCAGCTAGTTACCACATATATGTGCAGGCACCACGAAGGGTGTAACATGCACCAATTAATCCTCCAAGGACCCTAAGATACTGCTGCTTTACAAATGGGAAAACTGATGTGTAGAAGGGTTAAGAGTTTTGCCCAAAGCCATGAAGCTAGTAAATTTGGAATCCAAACTTGAATCTGTCTCTGCAGTTAAAAAAGAATCTGCCTACAGTGCAGGAGATGCGCAGGAGATGCAGTTTGATTCTTGGGTCGGGAAGATCTCTTGAAGGAGAGGGCATGGCAACCCACTCCAGTATTCCTGCCTGGACAATCTTGTGGGCAGAGCGGGTTGCAGAGTCAGACACGGCGGAAGCAGCTGAACACAGCACACACCCTGCACACACTGCTTGATTCCAGGCCAGGGAGCTGAACTCAACATCAGACTGCCTTCTCACGGGAGGCTGGCAGTCTTCATCCTAAAGGCATTCTCTGGTTCTGAAATCACTTCCCAACAATTTCCAGACAAACCCCTACACTTTGAAGCTTGATCTCACAATTCGTCCTAACACACAACGTGGTTTCTTCCCCCTTACTTATGGGGTGTTGTCAAAGGGCAATTTCTTAAAGGGTAAAATCATGACACTCATGTTACTATAAAATGAATACAAATAAAAGATTTTATTTGAATAATTAATCAAAGATGGAACCAGTAAGATATTTTTAATATAGCCACCTCAAATAATTCAAAGTACCATACATAGACAGGCAATGTAAAATGCTGCAGTGAATTTAACATGCCCACAAAACTGGTCAAGATCCACCACATGATAATAAATTGCACCTGACACCACACTTGCATTTCTTTGGACATTAGTCATTTTCACTATAAGCATTTTTTACAAGCTAGAGTGAAAAATACCTCAGAGACAATAAAAGGTGGGGATAAGTCGGAATAGTGGGCTACACAGGACACTCAGAGGTCTTCTGCATTTTTCCTGGAATCCTGTACATAATACTTTATTATATGAATGTATCATAATGTAATCACTATTCATACACATACACGCACATGGGTCTAAATTCAAGTTCTGGAGAAATGTTTCCTCTTCAGAATGAATATAAAAGAATCACCTGGTTCTGTGACCCTAAGTGGCATCTATTAAATAAACATCACACAACCAACTATATATTATTCCCAAAGAATCCCCCCAAATCATAGATTATTAGCTTTTTCCCCAAAATGTGTCATGAGCAGACTGTACTAGACAATCACCTCTTATCTTTTATGTTGTCCATGCTCATATGGCCGTCAATCACAGGATATTCACAAAGAGAGGATGTTTTGAAGCCCTAATTAAATATTTTGACTAGGAACCTGCCTTTGCTTTAATAGAACGTCCTAGCTCAAAACAAATATTTACGAAAAATACTTCCTAAAAGAGGATATGATTCTATCTTTAAGAGACCACCAGTTTCTTCTTTCTCCAGATACCTGTTTCCTGACTTGAGAATTTAGGCTCATGGTCACTAGTACTGGGGTACTTTACTGGGGTAAAGATATACCTGAAAAAGCAAAAAGTGAAAAACATCCCAACATGCCAAGCCCCGCTTATCCAGGAGTGAATACTTGGCAACTGGGGCACAAGATTGAAATTGCTGCAGGGTATGAACCCTCGTCTTGCCTCCTAAGGGAAGTAAGTCTGAGACAAGAATTAAAGCGCAACTACTTTACTTGGGAGGTACAGGAAATACTTGTAGAGAGGTGTGGAAGAGAATGGGGTAGAAGCAGGCAACCAAGGATGTGTGATTAAGCACTATCACAGGGGTGACTAACACTTCATCTCGTGGTACAATGATGTGAAAACACAAACCCGGAGTTCTCCAAGCCAAGAGGTGCCGGAGCTGGGGTAGTGTTTATACAGGACCTCCTGTGAGCCATTGATTAAGAACTGGTCCTGAGAGGTGCTAATTCCCCCGTACTTCTAGCCTGCTGTAGGTTCTGGAAATAAGATCTTTAGACTGAGAGACAGAGATGCTGGTACCTGGGCGTCAGCCAGAGCCACCGCAGGGCTGGCAGGGGGATGGGAGGGGAGGAGTGGGCAGATACAGCTAATACCTACTCACCGTAGCTGAGTCCTCTCTCCGGTGAAGCATTAACGTGCTTCAGCCTCTCTCCCAGTCTCTGCTTCTCCTGCCATCAGATTTCCTAGTAGGAGAAAGAGAGCACGCACCTCGCTGGCGCAGAGCTTATCACCTTGGGCCAGCTCACAAGTCGGCCCCCTGGCTTGGTTGTCCTGGGATCAGGTACAGACCCCTGGCTCCTGTTTCTGAGTGCAACAGCGGGGAGTGAGCGCTCGTGCTGGAGAACTTCCTAGGGGCCGAGAGCAGGACAGCTTCTGACCACAAGCAGACGCGGGCTCCTTCCGTTCGGACACAGGTGACGGCAGGGGTAAGCCTCTGATGGATGTGCACGTTTGCATCCACCTCAGCTGGGGAAGAGATGCAGCCGTAGTCGTTAGAATCCCTAACCTGAAGCTGGGCGTCTTCGTACATATGTTTCCGCTTAGAATTTATTGTGTTCCTTTAGCTTATCTTAATTTCAGATTCACGTTGTACTTTGCCTTTCCCATTTGTGTTTTTTCATTTGACTGTTTTCATGAACAAAAGCCTGACCTATATGCAGTAGGGTTTCATGTACCAAGAATTGCTGTCATTCTTGGTTTTGAGGCGTACACTGCATATGAACGAGGGGACCCTGTATTCTAAGTGAACTCTTGACTCCCAACTTCATGTTCTCTGAGACCTCCCTCTCCTAGGTATACCCTCTCTTTTTTATATTTTCTTTACAGCAGTCAGCACTCTCTACAATCTTTTTTCCCGTGGCTGGAGACTTTACTTGTTTATTTATTTTGGCTACTCTGAGTAGCATGCAGGACTTTAGTTCCCCGACTAGGGATCAAACCCATGACCCCTGCACTTGGGAGCACGGAGTCTTAACCACTGGACCACTAGGGAAGTCCCTCTATAATTTACTTTTTTTTTTTCACCTGACTCCTCACATAAGCTTCATGAGGGCAGATGCCCAAATGAGGTGATCAAATTAACATTTGGTGAATGACTTTATTCCTAAGGCAAGGATTTTAAAGGTTTTTCCTGGGAAGGATTGTCTTGGACTGATCCAGTGGCATCCGTGGCTTGGTCCCTACTGTGATTAAGACAAATTCTGGGCTGGTGACTGGCCAGGGGGCAGCGTGGAATCAGCAGGCAGAACTGAAGCTGTGGCCTGGGTCTCGTCAGCCTGGCTCAGATCAGCAGAATCCCTACTTGGAGAAGGAAAGCTTGTTAGGAGCCATCAGACAGGGCTAGCAGGAGAGGGGCATGTGAGGTAGACAGTGAGCAAGACAGAAACCTCTGGCAAAACCATCAGGGTGAAGGGCAAGGATCATGAACTCAGAGGGCAAAACCTGCCTCCTGGATGAAGTGAGTGGGCCCTGCCGCGGGGCCAGCCCTGGGTGAGCAGAATTCCAAGTCAGGGAAGGAATTCACAGCAGCCGCACTGCTGACGGCAGCCACCCCACCACAGCCCACACTCCGCTCTCTCAGGCCAAAATAAACAGCTGCGGCAAAAGGTTCTCTAGGACAGCCTGAATATTACTGCTCTTCGGGAGAGTCTTTATAGAGGGTTGCTCTCATTGTCAGCGCCAAGAACCAGCACACACACTGATCACCTGCAGTCTGGTCTTCCCTTCATTTCTGCTTTTGGAAATTTACACTGGGTATGACTTTTTTTTTTTTTAATTATAAGTAGATAAAATTAACTTCAATATTTCCCACCCTGGCTGCTCTACACCTAAAACAGCAAATCCAGCAACATGTCAGAGGAGAATATTGAATGGTGGTTTACCTCTATGTCATTCACGAAAGATCTCCTTTGGAAAAACAGTATGCACTGAGCTTCAAAAGGGCAGGACCATCAATTAATGATCATGCTTCAAACTCATAAAAACAACACACTCTCATGGTCTTACGTCAGTGAATATATGGAGAAGAAATAGATTTCTGTAGTATATTAGGAAAATAATTTATTAGAAGCTTCAGTGTAAATAAATGTTAAGAAGGCATTGTAAGAGGAGAAAAATCCAGATGTTCAAGGCCCTGCATCAGGATGTGACGATTGTATTGCATTGATACAGTCACTAAATAAAAGAAAATCTCTCGGGCAGATTATTCAAAGAAGAGTGACAGCAAAGGGTTCCTAAAACTCAAGAATTTTTTCTCTCTCTCTCTAGTAAGTGCACACCTATAAATTTCTTTTGTTAATTTTCAGTGCACCTTATTCTTTTTATTCAAACCCATAATAATGACAGTCTGAAATAATGTTCATTACGTTAAATATAAAGCTTCAGAACAAGGAGCTGCTACTCAACCTCATAAAGCCCAGAATTTCTAATCATGTCTCCTTACTGCAAAGGAAAGGTGTTGGTTCTAAAACTACATAAATGTCACCATTAGTGGGAAGGTAAATTGTGCAGTTACTGTGGAAAACAGTATGAAGGTTTCTCAAAAAACTAAAAATAGAGCTACCATATGACCCAGCAATTCCACTCCTGGTATATATCCAAAAAAAACTCCCACTAATTCATAAAGTTATACACACCTCAATGTTCATAGCAGCCTTATTTACAATAGCCAAAATACAGAAGTAACCTAAGTATCTATCAACAGGTGAATGGATAAAAGAGATGTGATACACACACATACATACACACAATGGAATATTCAGTTTAGTTCAGTTCAGTCGCTCAGTCGTGTCCAACTCTTTGCTACCCCATGAATCGCAGCACGCCAGGCCTCCCTGTCCATCACCAACTCCCGGAGTTTACTCAAACTCATGTCCATCGAGTCACTGATACCATCCAGCCATCTCATCCTCTGTCGTCCCCTTCTCCTCCTGCCCCCAATCCCTCCCAAGCATCAGGGTCTTTTCCAATGAGTCAACTCTTTGCATGAGGTGGCCAAAGTATTGGAGTTTCAGCTTCAGCATCAGTCCTTCCAATGAACACCCAGGACTGATCTCCCTTAGGATGGACTGGGTGGATCTCCTTGCAATCCAAGGGACTCTCAAGAGTCTTCTCCAACACCACAGTTCAAAAGCATCAATTTTTCGGCACTCAGCTTTCTTTATAGTCCAACTCTCACATCCATACATGACCACTGGAAAAACCATAGCCTTGAATATATGAACCTTTGTTGGCAAAGTAATGTCTCTGTTTTTTAATATGCTATTTAGGTTGGTCATAACTTTCCTTCCAAGGAGTAAGCGTCTTTTAATTTCATGGCTACAATCACCATCTGCAGTGATTTTGGAGCCCCCAAAAATAAAGTCATCCACTGTTTCCACTGTCTCCCCATCTATTTCCCATGAAGTGATGGGACCAGATGCCATGATCTTAGTTTTCTGAATGTTGAGCTTTAAGCCAACTTTTTCACTCTCCTCTTTCACTTTCATGAAGAGGTTTTTTTAGTTCCTCTTCACTTTCTGCCATAAGGGTAGTGTCCTCTGCATATCTGAGGTTATTGATATTTCTTCCAGCAATCTTGATTCCAGCTTGTGCTTCCTCCAGCCCAGCATTTCTCATGATGTGCTCTGCATATAAGTTAAATAAGCAGGGTGGCAATATATAGCCTCGACGTACTCCTTTTCCTATTTGCAACCAGTCTGTTGTTCCATGTCCAGTTCTAACTGTTGCTTCCTGACCTGCATATATTACTCAACCATAAAAAGAATGGAATTTTGCCATTTGCAGCAACATGAATGAACATGGAGGGCATTATACTAAGTGAAATAAGTCAGGCAGAGAAAGACAAATACTGTATGATATTGCTTATATCATACTAGTGATATATAACAACTAGCAAACTAGTGAACATAACAAAAAAGAAGCAGACTCACAGATAGAACAACTAGTGGTTACTAGCGGGGAGAGGGAAGTGGTGAGGGGCAATATAGGGGTAGGGGATTAAGAATTACAAACTATTAAGTATAAAATAAGTTACAAGAATATATTGTACCACACAGGAACTATAGTTAATATTTTATAAGAACTATAAATGAAATGTAACCTTTAAAATTGTGACTATGGTTTTGATTTGCATTTCTCTAATAATGAGTGATGTTGAGCATCTTTTCATGTGTTTGTTAGCCATCTGTATGTCTTCTTTGGAGAAATGTCTGTTTAGTTCTTTGGCCCATTTTTTGATTGGGTCATTTATTTTTCTCGAATTGAGCTTCAGGAGTTGCTTGTATATTTTTGAGATTAATCCTTTGTCTGTTTCTTCATTTGCTATTATTTTCTCCCAATCTGAGGGCTGTCTTTTCACCTTACTTATAGTTTCCTTTGTAGTGCAAAAGCTTTTAAGTTTCATTAGGTCCCATTTGTTTAGTTTTGCTTTTATTTCCAATATTCTGGGAGGTGGGTCATAGAGGATCTTGCTGTGATTTATGTCGGAGAGTGTTTTGCCTATGTTCTCCTCTAGGAGTTTTATAGTTTCTGGTCTTACATTTAGATCTTTAATCCATTTTGAGTTTATTTTTGTGTATGGCTAACCCTAACTCATTATTAGAGAAATGCAAATCAAAACCACAATGAGGTACCATTACACGCCAGCCAGTCAGGATGGCTGCTATCCAAAAGTCTACAAGCAATAAATGCTGGAGAGGGTGTGGAGAAAAGGGAACCCTCTTACACTGTTGGTGGGAATGCAAACTAGTACAGCCGCTATGGAAAACAGTGTGGAGATTTCTTAAAAAACTGGAAATAGAACTGCCATATGACCCAGCAATCCCACTTCTGGGCATACACACTGAGGAAACCAGATCTGAAAGAGACACGTGCACCCCAATGTTCATCGCAGCACTGTTTATAATAGCCAGGACATGGAAGCAACCTAGATGCCCATCAGCAGATGAATGGATAAGGAAGCTGTGGTACATATACACCATGGAATATTACTCAGCCGTTAAAAAGAATTCATTTGAACCAGTCCTAATGAGATGGATGAAGCTGGAGCCCCTTATACAGAGTGAAGTAAGCCAGAAAGACAAAGAACATTACAGCATACTAACACATATATATGGAATTTAGAAAGATGGTAACGATAACCCTATATGCAAAACAGAAAAAGAGACACAGAAATACAGAACAGACTTTTGAACTCTGTGGGAGAAGGCGAGGGTGGGATGTTTCGAGAGGAATCGGGTGGAGAGGGAGGTGGGAGCGGGGATTGGGATGGGGAAGACGTGTAAATCCATGGCTGATTCATATCAATGTATGACAAAACCCACTGAAATGTTGTGAAGTAATTAGCCTCCAACTAATAAAAAAAAAAAAAAAAAAAAATAAAGCCGTAGCAGCCACAAAAAAAAAAAAAAAAAATTGTGACTATGTTATACACCTGTAACTTATGTAATATTGTACATTATCCACAGGTCCATCAAATTCTTTTTAAAAAACTACATAAAGGTGGCAGCTGCTCAGAATTCCCCAGTCTCCCTCACAAGAGTCTCAGCTCCAGAGGCACTGATTCCGTTTCACTCCACTTCAGCCCTCCCTCGTATGGTCATATCTGTCCTGTCTACCCAGATCTTCAAATCTGACCATGGTGTTCTGCCTGAACATTCTCCTGGTCGATCATTATTACTATAACTACACTATATCACCCTCTTAAGGAAATTTGTTCAATCATTTAACATCGTATTGACAGCCTACTCTACACTAGGCCTTGTTCTTACAAAACATCAATGAAGACAACAGACAAAAATCCCTGGGGGAATGATGAGGAAGAGGCAGATAATAAACAATGGACGTGGTGATAAGTAACATGCTCTGTGAGACAGTGACTCATACTCTGGAAAAATCAGCTGATGGTGGCATCTCTCCCCCGACTCCACGTTCAGCAGTATCAATTCAGTGACATCACCTTGGTAACTTGAAATCGCCAAATATTTGCACTGTAGAAATTTGCAAATTATACAAACTGCAGCTTGTTTTCTTAAACAGGCAGCTGATAAACATTTACCAGCATACCACTGGTGTGATTTTAAATCAAATATTGACATTTGAATAAAGGCATAAATGAGGTGAGGGAGTCAGCCTTCAGCCACATAGCATCTACAAGAGCATTTGAGGCTATGGGACAGATATGGCAAAGGCCTGCAATGAGGAGCAGGCTGGGGGGTATCCTAGAAAGAGCAAGGAGTCCCGTAGACAGAGGAAGTGAAAGACAGGGAGAGTGGTAAAGATGAGGTTGGTCAGGTAGCTTGAGAGCAGATTGTAGAGGATGTTGTAAGCAAATGAGGGGACTATGGTTTTTACTGTGAGTGTGATGGAAAGCTATGAGAGGTTTTAGAAGAGAGGAATGTAGGATCTAATGTACTTTAAAAGGACCACTTTGATATGTTGAGAACAGATTAAGTTGGGGGGAGTTGATGGGAAGTGAAAAGGTAGAAGCAAGGCAACATTCTTCTAGATATTCCAGTTTATTATCCAGATGAAATATAATGGCTCAGAGCAACAGTGATGAATGTAGTAAAAAATGGTTGGATTCTAGATACATTTTGAAAGCACCCACAGGAGGTGCCAATTGATTGGACATGCAATGTCAGAGAAAGGAGTAAAGGCTGACACTAAGACTTTTGATTTCAACAAATGGAAGAGTAGATTTAATTGCTTGGGAAGTAGAATACTGGGTGGAGCAGATGCAGGAGAAGTGAAGGGTGGGACAATCAGAAGGTCAGTTCTGGACAGACTGACTTTGAGATATCCATTACGGTGAATGGGAGATGGATGTGGGAGTCTGAATTTTAGGGGACAGTTCTGGCTTGGAGATCTAGATTTGGGAGGCATAGATGGTATTTAAAGGCTTGGGACAAGAGAGAAACGCCAAGGAGTGAGTGTAGATAGTGAAGAGAAGAAGCACAAGGATTGAGCTTTAGGATGCTCCGGGGTTGACAGGTCAGGGGAACGAGGAGGACCAACAACAAGGAGGGAGGAAGGAGCACCAGAGATGAAGGAGAAAAGCCAAGGGTATGGTGCCCTAGACGCCAAGAAGAAATGCATTAGCAGGAGGAGGTGATCAGCTATATCCAAAGCTACTGATAGCTCTGCTAAAATGAGAACTGAGAATTGATCACTCTGTTTAGCAAAATAGAGGTCGCTGGTGACCTTGACCAGAGCGGTTTCAGCGGGGTGTCCGTGGAGAGAAGTCTCACTAGAGTGGGTTTAGGAGAGAACAAGAAGAGGGAAGTTTGAGACAAAGAATAGAGGAGACTTTTACGGACATTCTCTGCAAAGTAGAGCAGAGAAATGGGGCAGCAGCTGGCAGGGAAATTGAGGTTAAGAGTAGGGCTTTGATTGGTTTGGTTTAAAAGGACTTTAAAAGGACCACTTTGATATGTTGAGAACAGATTAAGTTGGGGGGAGTTGATGGGAAGTGAAAAGGTAGAAGCAAGGCAACATTCTTCTAGATATTCCAGTTTATTATCCAGATGAAATATAATGGCTCAGAGCAATAGAGGAGAGTTTGTACAGTGACAGGAATGAGCCAGTAGAGAGCGAAACTTCAGTGAAGGGGAACTTTGGGCCCTCAGCCTTTCTCTTCCTCCCAGGCTAGTTTCATTTCCCTTCTTGGTTCATTTCCCTCATTAGCCAGCCTGGTCCCATGACTGGAGATGTCTATTATGCTTTTACTAACCCCTACAAGGCATCCCTTTTGTTACTTCTTCCTTCCCAAGCCCGCCATTTTCTTTCTTCTTTACAACTGCTGGGTTGCCAGTTGGCTTTACTACAATAGTTCCATGCTAACAAACCTCACTTGAACTTGCAGAGCTGTCCAAGTATTCTTTTCTTCTTTCATGGTTTACTTCCTAGCAAATGACCAAACAGTTTATTCCAAATTTTTTAAAACTCTTATTCAGCATTTATTCAACCCACATTTATTGAGCAAGAGCCATGGTCCAGACACTGAAGCCTGACACCCAAACCCCACTGCTCCTCGACCTCTTAGCAGATGACCTTTATCCCACTTTCCTGAATTGACTGATGTGAAATTCTTCAATCTTCCCCCTTACACTCCCAACTTTAAAAGACAGCCTTCCCATAATTATTTATAGAAAATAAAGTTTCCCTGCTTATTTCAAAGATTCCCTCTTTCAGGACTTCCCTGGTGGTCCAGTGGTTAAGATTCTGAGCTTTCAATGCAAGGGAAGCAGGTTCAATTCCTGGTCAGGGAACTAAGATCCCACATGCTGTGCACTGTGGCCAAAAAAAAAAAAAAAAAGATTAGCTCTTTCATTTTGGCCTTGATCCTGTTACCTCTTAGATTTAATAACTTGCTCTACAAATTAATATCTGCATGTTTCATATTATCTCCTCGCTTTTTCCCAGAGGGAACAATTATACTGACCTTTGAACTAATCATTCTTTTAATTTTCTTTGGGATTTTTTTCACATGCATACACACATATATAAGTGAATACATACATGCACACATACATATGTATGTATATGTGTATATCTTAATATGGCATTCACTTTTGACAAAACTGGAGATTGGTTTTGGACTTTAAGTAGAACGTGAGCCTAACTGTGTATGGAGAAGATGATTTGCTATTCCTCCTAGGAGAAGGTCAGCTGAACAGATTCTCAGGCCTCAGCTTTCTCTCTGGGGCCATCAGTACAGAAGGTGGTGATTCAGTCCCAGAAACATGGAGCTGGGGCCCGTGGCAGGAGAATGGGCAGGATGGGGGCTCTGCATTTCCTTTTCTCAGCTCCTATATTAGAAGAAAACACAGAAAATTAATGAGCTAAATTTTCCATTAGAGAAATTAGCACCAAAATATACCCTAAGAAAACAGGAGGAAAGAACTAACAAAGATATGAACAAAAACTATGAAAACAGAAAACAAAGATACAATAAAGATAATCAATAAAACCTAAAATGTTTCTTAGAAAAGACTAAAATGTAGACAAATCTCTGACAATATTTATTAAGAAAAAAAGGAAGCATAAATAGAGTTTGTAATGAAAAGGATATAGCAGATAAAAAGTTGAAAATACAATGAAAAATTAAGTTGAAAATACAATGAAAAATTTAACGCCGAGTATTCAAACTGAGATGGAATAGACAGATTTGAGGTCTATTCATACAAAAGAATACAGAAATTTCAATAAATAAACTGGAGTTACATGAATCAATAGCTGCTGCTGCTGCTAAGTCGCTTCAGTCGTGTCCAACTCTGTGCGACCCCATAGACACCAGGCTCCCCCGTCCCTGGGATTCTCCAGGCAAGAATACTGGAGTGGGTTGCCAATTGCCTTCTTCAATGCATGAAAGTGAAAAGGGAAAGTGAAGTCGCTCAGTCGTATCCGACTCTTCACGACCCCATGGACTGCAGCCTACCAGGCTCCTCCATCCATGGGGTTTTCCAGGCAAGAGTACTGAAGTGGGTTGCCATTGCCTTCTCCGATGAATCAATAGGCTAAATCAATAGGCTAAATCTTAAAAGAATAAGTTAAAAAATACAAGTTGTAAGAGGATTTATATAGTATGTTACATCTAGATAGAATTTCAAAGCATGTAAAACAATATTATATGTACTTTATGGATAAATTAATATACAACACAAATGTAAACCATGCACAGAAATATTAAATATCAAATTCACTATGGTATCTATTTCTGGGGAGGAAGGGAAAGAAATAAGGGACCTCAACTCCATCTGTAATGTAAAATGTAAAGTGCTCCACAAGTACAAGTTATTATAGAAAATAATATGAATATTCTAAGATTTCTCAAATGGCACAAATGCTTTAACATTTCATTACTTTATAAGACACATCAAGTCCTTGGCTTATGCCAACCCTCATACATCAAAGCTTGTAGTATTTGAGTTGTAGTCTTTTGAGACCTACAATTAGTGAGAAATAGCAGACAGAATAAGTAATCTTAATATATTAGAGGCTCCCAAGGTAGTTTTTGCTGGTATCAAAATAATTCAGTGAGCCATAAACATCATTTCAATGCAGGTCCCCATCCTTTGCAAAGTGCACCAGTCCATCCAACTCTGGACTTAATGTTCTCATAACCCTTTATTTCCTAAGACAAGTTGTAAAGCTGTAATATCTTCATCCAATTCTCAGAAAGTCTCTACATTTCAAAATCACAAACCTTTCCCAAGTTTGCATACTAAGACAAATAAGAAGCTAAAAGGGAATTCAAGTTTATTGGAAAAGAAAGGAGATGGGAGAAAGCATTGTTTGTATTGGGCAAACAAGATAGTCTTTGTTCTATTAATATATTAAAGGCCAGATAAATATCAGATATAATTAATATTTCACTCTTTCTGGAAGATTTTTCCAAGTGTCTTAAAAGTAGTATTTTTTGCCTAGATTTCAAAGTGAAAATTTGTAAAATCTTTTTAGACTTCTGTGCTAAAAGAATGAGTTTCCCAGGTGGTGCTAGCAGTAAAGAACCTGCCTGCCAATGCAGCAGACATGAGACGAGGGTTCTATCCTTGGATCGGGAAGGTACCCTGGAGGAGGGCATGGCAACCCACTCCAGTATTCTTGCCTGGAGAATTCCATGTTATGGTCCATAACATTGCAAAGAGTCAGACACTACTCAAGTGACTTAGCATGCACACTAAAAGAATTATGTAGAAATGAGTTGATGCCAGAAAGGGACAAAGAAATTCCAAAGTCCCATGTTAGGTAAACAAGAAGGAACCAAGGGATTTTGGATAAATGAGAACTGGCCAATCTGTGAATGCTCCGACCGTGAGTTAAGATGTAGAAGATCAAAGAAATAAAGTGCTCATAGCAATCTAGTGGTCAGGGACTACTGGGTAGGTGACCTTGACCATCCCCAGAGGTCCCAGGACTGAGAGGCTCTGCTCTGCCTTCTTAGGGTGAGTGACAAGGTCTAGTGATTTCCTTGGCAGATAGAATCACTTAAGAGAAGTGATGACTCCAATATAGTGATTGTATTCTGAGTTAAAAGGACCATGAGCCTCCAGAACATGAACCAGAAAAAAAGCCATCCCTTGAATCAAAAAGGTGGGAGGAGAATGGTACCACATTTCAGTCTGACTGTGACACCCCTGTTAGAAGCATCTGCTATGAGAGCTGACTGCCCAGGGTGGAGCTCATGAAGTGACAGTGGAATATCCATGAGCATGGTCTGGGAGGCTGTGCCAGCCAGAGAACTGGAATGTGGGCACCAAACAGGGCTGGACATAATGTGTGCAGAGGCCCCAGAACACAGCAAACAAGGAAGGCAGGGATGCTGAAGGGAGAGAGGATCTGCAAAGAAAAGCAACAGATGAATTTAGGATAAAGACAGATGATGACGATTAAGAGGACTGAAGGTCAAAGGGGTAGGCTGACACAATAATGAATAATGTACAGAATCTAAAGGTAAGTTCTGGTGGGCAGGATTAGACATCAGAAATAAACCCCTGTGTTTCACTTAGCAGGACTTCCATCACTCTAAGAACCATAGTGATGGACCCAGGGCCTTAGCCTCTAGCTCCAAAGCCCTTTGGCCCTACCAGCTAGACTTACCAGCCTTTTCTTTGGGGTCTGGCTTATAGATCCACTCTGCCTGCATCCCTAACCCCACTCTGCATGACAGCTGGCACAAGAATCCTTCTTGTTCCCAGTTACTCCACTTTGGGAGCTATCTTATTCCAGTGCAACTGTGTCTCCAGTGAGTCTGAGCTCCTATTATTTCCAACTTTCCATTTGTCCTCTCCACTTTCTTTATTCTAACAATCTGACTTCCTGGCCCTGATCTTGACCACTGACCTCTGGTATTCTTTCCAAAGGTCATCCTTTGGGATGGAGCTTCCTGACAGATACTCTGAGGTTCTGTCAATTCCTGCATTGTAGAATGAAACAGTGAGCAGCACAGTCAAGTAGAGCCAAATGTCAAAGACAAAGAATGAATGGAGACAACACCATGGGTGGTGTCTGAGTGAGTAGTTTCAAGAACACAAACGTAGATGGACCTGGAGGGTATTATGCCTGTGAAATAAGTCAGAGAAAGACAAACACCATGCATTATCACTTACGTGTAGAATCTAAAAAAGAAAACAAACAAATGAATATAGCACAACAGAAACAGATATAGAGAACAAACTAGTGGTTACCACTGGGAAGAGGGAAGTGGGAGGGGCAAGATAGAGATATGGGATTAAGAAGTACAAACAACCACATGTGAAATAAATAAGCCACGAGAATGTAATGCTCAGCACAGGGATTGTAGCCAACATGTTATAATAAGTTTAAATGAAGTGCAATCTATGAAAATATTGAATCACTATGTTGTACACCTGAAACTAATATTGCAAATCAACTATAGTTAAATAAAAATAAATAGTTCAATGGTTCTCAAAAACAAAACACAAACTTGAGAGTCTAAGAGAGAGGGAGTGTCAGGAAAAGATGACGATAAGCCAGAAAACAAAAGGATGTACAACCACTATGGAGAACAGTGTGGGGATTCCTTAAAAAACTGAAAAGAAGAAGTAAAACTCTCACTGTTCGCAGATGACATGATCCTCTACATAGAAAACCCTAAAGACTCTACCAGAAAATTACTAGAGCTAATCAATGAATATAGTAAAGTTGCAGGATATAAAATTAACACACAGAAATCCCTTGCATTCCTATATACTAACAATGAAAAAACAGACAGAGAAATTAAGGAAACAATACCATTCACCATTGCAACAAAAAGAATAAAATACTTAGGAGTATATCTACCTAAAGAAACAAAGGACCTATACATAGAAAACTATAAAACACTGATGAAAGAAATCAAAGAGGACACAAACAGATGGAGAAACATACCGTGTTCATGGATTGGAAGAATTAATATTGTCAAAATGGCTATTCTACCCAAAGCAGTCTATAGATTCAATGCAATCCCTATCAAGCTACCAACGGTATTTTTCACAGAACTAGACCAAAGAATTTCACAATTTGTATGGAAATACAAAAAACCTCGAATAGCCAAAGTAATCTTGAGAAAGAAGAATGGAACTGGAGGAATCAACCTGCCTGACTTCAGACTCTACTACAAAGCCACAGTCATCAAGACAGTATGGTACTGGCACAAAGACAGAAATATAGATCAATGGAACAGAATAGAAAGCCCAGAGATAAATCCACGAACCTATGGACACCTTATCTTTGACAAAGGAGGCAAGGATATACAATGGAAAAAAGACAACCTCTTTAACAAATGGTGCTGGGAAAACTGGTCAACCGCTTGTAAAAGAATGAAACTAGAACACTTTCTAACACCATACACAAAAATAAACTCAAAATGGATTAAAGATCTAAATGTAAGACCAGAAACTATAAAACTCCTAGAGGAGAACATAGGCAAAACACTCTCCGACATAAATCACAGCAAGATCCTCTATGACCCACCTCCCAGAATATTGGAAATAAAAGCAAAACTAAACAAATGGGACCTAATGAAACTTAAAAGCTTTTGCACTACAAAGGAAACTATAAGTAAGGTGAAAAGACAGCCCTCAGATTGGGAGAAAATAATAGCAAATGAAGAAACAGACAAAGGATTAATCTCAAAAATATACAAGCAACTCCTGAAGCTCAATTCGAGAAAAATAAATGACCCAATCAAAAAATGGGCCAAAGAACTAAACAGACATTTCTCCAAAGAAGACATACAGATGGCTAACAAACACATGAAAAGATGCTCAACATCACTCATTATTAGAGAAATGCAAATCAAAACCACAATGAGGTACCATTACACGCCAGCCAGTCAGGATGGCTGCTATCCAAAAGTCTACAAGCAATAAATGCTGGAGAGGGTGTGGAGAAAAGGGAACCCTCTTACACTGTTGGTGGGAATGCAAACTAGTACAGCCCCTATGGAAAACAGTGTGGAGATTTCTTAAAAAACTGGAAATAGAACTGCCATATGACCCAGCAATCCCACTTCTGGGCATACACACTGAGGAAACCAGATCTGAAAGAGACACGTGTACCCCAATGTTCATCGCAGCACTGTTTATAATAGCCAGGACATGGAAGCAACCTAGATGCCCATCAGCAGATGAATGGATAAGGAAGCTGTGGTACATATACACCATGGAATATTACTCAGCCATGAAAAAGAATTCATTTGAACCAGTCCTAATGAGATGGATGAAGCTGGAGCCCCTTATACAGAGTGAAGTAAGCCAGAAAGATAAAGAACATTACAGCATACTGACACATGTATATGGAATTTAGAAAGGTGATAACGATAACCCTATATGCAGAACAGAAAAAGAGACACAGAAATACAGAACAGACTTTTGAACTTTGTGGGAGAATGTGAGGGTGGGATATTTCAAAAGAACAGCATGTATACTATCTATGGTGAAACAGATCACCAGCCCAGGTGGGATGCACGAGACAAGTGCTCCGGCCTGGTGCACTGGGAAGACCCAGAGGAATCGGGTGGAGAGGGAGGTGGGAGGGGGGATCGGGATTGGGAATACATGTAAATCCATGCCTGATTCATATCAATATATGACAAAACCCACTGGAAAAAAAAATAATAATAATAAAAATTAAAAAAAAAATAATAAAAAAATAAAATGGATTGCTACTTAGCAGTAAAGTGGATACATGCAACAACACGAACAATTCTCAAAATAATTACGCTAAGCTAATGAAGACAATAAAAATGAGTCCATACTGTGTAATTCTATTTACTCATGATCTTAAAAAATGCAAAGTCATTAATAGCAACAGAAAGCAGACAGCCTTGCTTTTAAGCAAGCTGAGACCATGAAGAAGGAGGAACAAGCAAAAGTTCTAAGCAATTTTTTGGGTGAATGGTGGGTGTGTATATTACCTTGATTTTCGTAATACTTCACAGATAAAGATATATATCATATCTATATTTTATAGCATATATATTTGACTTTTGAATAATAAGAGCTTGACCTGTGTAGCTCCACTTATAGATGATTATTTTCAATAAACATGGTACTACATGATCTGCAAAAAAAAAAAAAAAAAAAAACTGAAAATAGATCTGCCATGTGACCCAGCAATCCCACTCCTGGGCATACACACCGAGGAAACCAGAACTGAAAGAGACACGTGCACCCCAATGTTCATCGCAGCACTGTTTATAATAGCCAGGACATGGAAGCAACCTAGATGCCTATCAGCAGACGAATGGATAAGGAAGCTGTGGTACATATACACCATGGAATATTAGTCAGCCATTAAAAAGAATGCATTTGAATCAGTTCTAATGAGGTGGATGAAACTGGAGACTATTATATAGAGTGAAGTAAGTCAGAAAGAAAAATACCAATACATTATATTAATGCATATATATGGAATTTAGAAAGATGGTAATGACGACCCTATATGTGAGACAACAAAAGAGACACAGATGTAAAGAACAGACTTTTGGACTCTGTGGGAGAAGGTGAGGGTGGGATGATTTGAGAGAATAGCATTGAGACGTATATCACCATATGTAAAATAGATCTCCAGTCCAGGTTTGATGCCTGAAACAGGGCACTCAAAGCCGGTGCACTGGGATGACCCAGAGGGATGGGATGGGGAGGGAGGTGGGAGGGGGATTCAGGATGGGGGACACATGTACACCCGTGGCTGATTCATGTCAATGTATGGCAAAACCACCACAATATTGTAAAGTAATTAGCTTCCAATTAAAATAAATTAATTAATTTAAATTAAAAAAAAAAAAAAAAGGATGGCGACATGAAGTAAGTAGGCTGAGGCAGTTTTCTGACCCACTTCTAAATGTCTTCATTTCCTTCCTACCCCAGAGGGAACGGCTCTTGGAATAAGACCAGTGGAAACTTTCAGGGCAAAGGCAATTGGAAACGGCTGGCTTAGGTGCCATGTGCGATGAGATGGCATTTCCTTACAGCAGCTTCTGATAAGGACATGCTTTCAGCCACTGTCTGCTTACTGCTCCTTCAAAGGGAAGCTCAGTGTCCTAGCTGTCTGTTCTTGCCCCTGCTAACCAGAGAAAGATAGAATCTCTGCCAGTCCCTGGAGAGGATTCTGGAACTATCTTTTCTAACCTAGTTGGAGCAGTCATCTTGCTTTCTCAACATCCTGTTCTTGGCCTTTAAATCTCAGCATGAAACAAGAGCTACTGTATTGTGTATTTGAAAGTTGCTAAGAGAGGAATTCTTAGATGGATGTTAAATAGACTTAGTGTGGAGACCATTTCATGAAATATATCAAATCACTATATTGTACCTCTGTAACTGATATAATGCTATATGTCAAGTACATCTCAATTAAAAATTAAACAAAGTAAAGAAAAAATAATTTTTGGCCACTCCGTGCAGCTTGAGGGATCTTAATTCCCCAATCAGGGAATGAACCCAGGCTCACAACAGTGGAGAGCACCAAGTCCTAACCACTGGACAACCAGAAAAGCCCCAAGAAAAATAATTTTTTGAAAAACAGATAAATAAGCATTAATTATTCACATTTGCCAAAGTAGTTGCTCATTTTAAATGATATCACCATAGGCTATCTTTAAAATTTACTAAACATAGGTTTTCCATGATTATTAGTTGATCAGCTCCCAGAGAGTATTGTTCATTTTCAGATGATTATAAATATTTTTTTTCTCCTAACAGCCACACAGATAAAAATTAACATCCTGGGATAAAAATTTTTAAAATATATATATTTTTATATTTTTTCTTAGTCAAAATTTGGCGTCACAGTTTGGTTTGAAAAGTAAGTTTGCTAGAATTTCATGGAGTGTAAAGAAACACTCCTGTCCTAAATTATAGTTTAGATTGTTGGAGATGCTTTGCCTGAGAGAAACAAACAAATGCTTTAGGGTAATAGCACTTAAACTTTCCGTACAACACTTGTAAATTCATTATCACATGTTCTCTGTTCTTTCATCTGGATCAACACCATCTGTCGCTTGGTGGTTCCTATCAGTGCCAAAGAGTATGTAAACAAACCCTACAATTTGTATTATTTTCATTCCTTTATGAACCTTGTTCATCCAATTTGTGTCAAGTGGCTTCAGGAGGCTGTGGGGAGAGGCGGGGAATCCACACAGATCCTGGAGCCTTCCTAGAAGTACGAGGTTGGTGGGAGGGATAAACTGCCACTAAACTACTCCCACAGTACATCAATTCAATTTCCCTTTTGTTTTTAAAGTGACTTAGGGGAGCCGGGGGCTTCCCAAGTGACACTAGTGGTAATGAACCTGCCTGCCAATGCCAAAGACATGAGTTGTGGGTTTGATCCCTGGGTTGGGAAGGTCCTCTAGAGGAGGGCATGGCAACCCACTCCAGTATCCTTGCCTGGAGAATCCCATGGACAGAGGAGCTTGGCGGGCTGTGGTCCACAGGGTCACAGTATCAGGCATGACTGAAGTTACTTAGCATGCACGCAGGGGAACAGAACTCATGTGTTTAATGGAAATAACAAGGGCTTGAGAGCCCAAAACACTAGGTCTGATTCTCTATTCAATCACATAAACGCAACCTTGGGCTGATCAATCAACCACTCTAATCTCCAATTTTCTCATCTGTAAAATATAAGTTGACATCTCACAGAGATTTTGCATGAATTGAGTCAGTGTAATTTAATTCATGGAGGCTCCTGGAGTCAGATTAGTTAGAGTTCAAATTCTGGCTCAACTATTTATTTGCTGTGTGAATCTGGTCAAGTTGCTTGAAGTCTTTAAAGCCTCAGGTTCCTCAGGTTAGGGGTGTGTGTGTGTGTGTGTGTGTGTGTGTGTGTGTGTGTTCCTCAGGATAGGGGTGTGTGTGTGTGTGTGTGTGTGTGTGTGCGCGCACGAGCGTGCGTGCACTTAGTCGCTCAGTCCTGTCTGACTCTTCGCGACCCCATGGGCTCCTTTGTCCATGGCGATTCTCCAGGCATGAACACTGGAGTGGGTTGTCATGCCCTCCTCCAGGGGATCTTTCCAACCCAGGGATCAAACCCAGGTGTTCCTCATTGCAGGTGGATTCTTTACCATCTGAGCCACCGGGGAAGCCCAAGAATGCAAGAATGGGTAGCCTATCCCTTCTCCAGGGGATCTTTCCAGCCCAGGAATTGAACCAGGGTCTCCTGCATTGCAGGTGGATTCTTTACCAGCTGAGCAACCAGGGAAGCCCTCAGTATAGGTAATATCCATACAGATAATTCCTATCTTATTGGGTAGTTGTACCGAGCAAATGAGATTATCCATAGAAAAAAATGTAGCATGGTACCTGGCACATAGCAAGTGCTCAAATGCATGTTAGCTGTTGTTATAGGAAGCACCACACACAGTAAATTATTTCTGGTTCTCTTAACTAGGTTGCAGATTAATAGGAGGAAGTTGTGCTAGCTATGCCCAAAGGCAGACTCTTTTCTGACAAAGCATTTCTTTCTCTTTTCCTTCTTTTCTCCTTTCAAGAATGTTCTGGTACACATTAGCAAAATGCCTTAGGGGAAGGCAGCCAGAAAGGCTTTAAGTATATTTCCTTCACAAGGAAATCCATGTGCTTTCAGAAGAAGCTAGGTCTCAGAAAGGGGCCAGTTAGAGTAAGAGCCCAAGACTGTAAACAAAGCACCAAAGAGGAGACCCTGTGAGTCTGAATTTAAGAGAGTTCATTAACACTGTTTTTCTTTAGGTGCTTTTTAAAAAAGTATGAATTGTGGTAGGCTGAGAGATTGAATTTTATTTAAGAGGGAATTGCATAGGTGTTTCAAACTCTAGAACAACCTTCCTTTGGGTAGTAATTAAATTTTTAGCTTTGGAAAAATGTTCGGAGTTCAGATGATTAGTGTAAAGTTTTAGGTTGAGATTGTAACCTGGGCCCCGCCCCCCCCACCCCCCGCCCCCGCCCCCGCCCCGACCAACCCAGGCAGACGCCCACACCTCCCAGCCTTGCCTGGGCCTCTCTGGGGTCTCAGGAGATTTCAGCGACTTCCTGGCTTTGTGGGAGTGCCCCCCGCACTCAGCAAACACATCTAGGACGGAGCATCATCTTTCCTGACCGTGTGCAGCTGCGATTCACATCCCAGGCCGATCCCGACGTTCATTCTGTGTTAGGAAAAGATGGACAAAGTCATGATTTTCACTATAATGGCTTCTGCAGAGTTTTGCCATTTTGTAACTCCCCCTCTTTTCCTTTTTGTAAAATGGCTTTCTCATCCCCAGGCCTACTAAATGAATGTGCTTATAATAGTGATATTTCATGGTTACCAGGGACTATTGGGGAAGGGGGGGCGTTCTTGTTCGATGGTAGAGAGATGAAAAAGTTCTGGAGATGGGTAGTGGTGATGTTTACACAACACTGTGTATACACTTATTGTCAGTGAATCCTGCACTTAAAAATGGTTAAAACAGTAAAAATTTCTGTAATATATGTCTTTTTTCCACAATAAACTGCTATTTCAGCATCCCAGTTTCATCAATTTATATAGACACAAGATTTTCTAGGCAGAGAGTAGCAGGTGGCCCGGGTTTTAGTGGTCTCCCATTTGGGGATGGAAACTCATGATAAAAATGTTGCCTTATTCAGGTGGGTGTCGACCCTACTGAGGTGACCAGAATACTGTGCCCCTTGTTAGCATATTAATTCATTGCATAGATTTAGATGCTTCGAAAGTACTTGAAGATTTGCCATTTTTTGAAATTCTAAGCACCCTCCTTTCAATGTCATCACTTAAACGCAGGGTTTTCAGGCCTGGCTTAGCTGTCAAGAGAAGGATAAGCATAAAAGACACAACTTCCCGTTTGTGGTGAGTCAGGTCTCAGCCCCTGGTTCCAGTTAATGAAAGGTTTTGGCTGGCTCTGGTCTAATCCTGGTTCCATAACTGTAGTCCAGGTTCTGGAGAGCACACGGTTCGTGTCGGGCCCAGGGACACAGCACCACCAGACACATGGCTCCAGAGACTTTGACAACTGCCAGGTGTGGTGCTCAGGACAATCATCACGTTCCCCTGAAGATCCTCCCAGGAGCTCCCATCCTCGCTGTTGATCAGCCCCTGTCCATTCATCCATCCATCCAGATAGCTGGGGATACGTCACCAAAAAATTACTTCTCAAAGATAAATTCAGTTTTCATATTGAATTATTATCCAGTTAATTCTAGCTACATAGATAATGCACTCGGGTAACAATTTGAAAACAAGTTTCCAGTTCCCTTTCCTCAATCAATTTAGTTCTGTAAAAATGCAACAGATTAACACAATCACCTTAATATTATGATTAATGGATGTCTGTCATGCTGGATTGTCATAACTTAATGTTTCACCAGCTTCCCAAACCAAGTCTGTAGTTTCCCTTTTTATTCTATTAAAAAAAGAAATCTTGGTCTGAGAAGCCGGAACAAAAAAAAAAAGAACTTTTCAACATGCACCAAAAACATTTCCTAGCTTTTATTCGCAAGGAAATGGCAACCTACTCCAGTATTATTGCCTAGAGAATGCCGTGGACTGAAGAGCCTGGTGGGCTGCTGTCCATGGGGTCGCATAGAGTCGGACACGACTGAAGTGACTTAGCGCGCATGCATGCATTGGAGAAGGAAATGGCAACCCACTCCTGTGTTCTTGCCTGGAGAATCCCAGGGACAGAGGAGCCTTGTTGGGCTGCCGTCTATGGGCTCGCACAGGGTCGGACAGGACAGAAGTGACTTAGCAGCAGCAGCAGCTTTTATTCTCCATTGCTATCTGCCATTTACCAGAGAGGGAAAATCCTGTAAGAAGAATCCTACGTGGAGAGATCGCACAGGTCACAATTCACACTGTTTCCTAAGATGCCCAATTGTGACAAGCCAAAGCCAATTTAAAGATCTTTGGGGCACCCTCTGGTGGCTGAGCTGGAGAAGGAAATGGCAACCCACTCCAGTATTCTTGCCTAGAGAATGCCGTGGACAGAGGAGCCTGGGGCGGGCTTCAGTCCACGGGGTCGCAAAGAGCTGGACACGACTGAGCGACTAACACTGGTGGCTGGGCAGAGTCACGAGTTCGGCGTCGAGACCCAGAAGGCCAGTGATCTCTGAGGCTTTTTAAATGGCCATCACTAAATTTTCCATTCATCATTGCAATTGTATCCAGATCAGGAAAGCAGGAGGGAGTGGAAAAAATTTGGAATCACGAGACTTGGACTTGAATCAGAGCTCTGTCATTTACCAGTTATGTGAACCCATGTCTGGCCAGCAAGTTTCCATAGAGCTGAGGTTGAATCTGGAATTTCTCATCGGAGATAAGAGGCGACGTCAAAACTAAAGGCATATATGATTTAACTTCTGTCCAGAAAAGGCAATTGCATAGAGACAAAATGTAGGTTAGTGGTTGCCTGGAGTTGGGATGGGAAAGGGGATTAATTGTAAACAGACATGAAAGATCTTAGTGAGGTCAGGAAAACGTTCTAAAACTGTATTGCGGTGATGGTAGCACAACACAGTAAGCTTACTAAAAATCATTGCAATGTACATTGAAAATGAGTGGATTTCGTGGTCTGTAAATTATACCTCAATAAAGGTGTTTTTAAAAACAACAGGAGGGGGCTTCCCGGGTGGCTCAGTGGTAAAGAATCCACCTGCCAATGCAGGAGACACGGGTTTGATCCCCGAAGCGGGAATTTATCACACGCCGCAGGGCAATTAAGCCCATGCGCCACAAGTATTGAGCCTGTGCTCCAGAGCCAGGGAGCTGCAACTACTAAAGCCGGCTGCCCTTGAGCCTGTGCCCTGCCACAAGAGGAGAAGCCCGTGCATCGCAATGAGAGAAAAGCCCGTTTGCTGCAACTAGAGAAAAGCCTGCACAGTAAGACCAAGGATAGCCAAAAATCAATTCATTCATTTAATTAAAAAAAAAAAAAATGGGGCGGAAAACAGAGTGGATAACTCGGAAATCCAGGTAGAGCTAGGAAGCTTGTACCTTGTACCTGGGTAGAAGGAAAGGGGAATGTGGGGTTAGGAAGTGGGTGAGCAGGAAAAATGCCTAGGTTTGGAACATGATTGTGTCCACTTTCCATTGTCCATAGCTGTTGCATTGCTTGAGGTTCGCAGGCTGGAGGAGGAAATGTCACTGCTCCCCGGCTCAGCCTCCTATTGTAGGTAGGGGCAGGGCCTCTATGGACCCCACACAGAAAGTCTAGCTATTCGGGCATTTTTGATGGAAGGAAGACCAATAAAGCAGACATCTTGATGCAGTTGCATCAAAGTGACCATTATGAAATGTAAAATCTGTGTTTCTTTTTTTTTTTCATTTATTTTCACTAGTTGGAGGCCAACCACTTTACAATATTGTAGTGGGTTTTGTCATATATTGACATTAATCAGTCATGGATTTAGAAAATCTGTGTTTCTTTCATAACTTTTCTCCATAAAAGGTAATCTGGTGTGGTTGGGGAATAAGATGAGACTAAGGAGTGGGCTGGGAGAGAATGTCTCTTTTTCACATTATTTACTAACAGAAACCTTGAAAGTGTGAGGATTTACAGAAGTATCAGGAGAATATCTGTCAAGTTGGGTAGAGGGAAACTTATTAGGAACTCTAAGAGAGGATAAATGAATTTGGTTAGTTTAGTTGTTTTTTTTTCTTTAAAAAGAGAACAGAAAGAAAAAGAAAGGAAAAGTAAGACACAGGATATTAGTAAATAGCATTATATCATATATATCAAACAGGCTTACTACCCTCAGTATAACAGACACAAACCAGATAAAAATGGGCAAAGGATCAGTACAAGTAATTCACAAAAGGAAAAATAATTGAAGAAGAAATATGATGTCAACATAAGAAACATCATTTAACCTGGCTACTAATTAATAAATGTTACTAAGAAAACAAGCTTTTTTTTCACCTATGAAATGGGCAAAGGTTACAAAGATTGATGCTGATTATCCTTAGTGCTCAGGTAAATTGCTACAACTTTCTGGGGAGTAATTTGGCACTACACTCAAAATGTAAATATGGATACCTTCTGGCCCAGCAATTTCACTTTTGAGATTACTTTGTGTTAATAATTATGCTAATAATTAATTTCACATGTGTGAAAAGATATATATACATTAGGATGTTCATGACTGAGTTTATTAATTATAAAGGCAAAAAATATAGAAAGGTCCTCAAACACCCTTCAACAGGAATTTGATTAGTATTGTACACCTATTCGATATAATATCTGCAGTAATTAAAAATGAATGTGATCTATTATGTATTTGGGTTACAGGGAAATATTTACAGTATGTTGCTAAGTAAAAAATATCAGTGTCATAATAGTGTGGAAGATATGACTCCATTCTTGTTTACAATAATAATGTGTCTCCCTGTGTGATGGACATGAAGTGCACTGCCTAGATGCCTCTTCTGAAAAGGACTTGTTGCTGTCAGCCTGTTCAGGAACTGCCCAGCTGTAAGGCTAGGTCTCTCCATGTCCCACCCTCCTGAGCAGAGAGGCAAGGGCATAAGGTTGGCCATTTCAACCTAATAGTGAGCACCTCTGATGGGTTATTTTTCATCTCAGAGCTCCCAGTCAGATCTGCGAAGGTTGCAACATAGCTCAAGTTCTCTCTCTACCTGATTCTGCTTTCAACCCTTTCTTTCCATGGGTGTTGACCCCAAGACAGTTCTTGAGAAACATCCTGCACAATAAACTCCATCTCAGCATCTGCTTCCCAGAAAGTCCAAACCAGTGATTTTCATACTGTCCAGCAAACAAATTCTGGAAAAGATATTCACCAAGTATTTTGTTTCAGATGGGTTGTATGCCATAATTTTTGGCACTGTCTGATTCTTTTAAAGGGAATATTTGTGTTTTCTTTTCATCAGATGAAGATAATATAGCAGGTTTTAATTTGGGAAAACAAAGAGAAAAATTAACAGCTTGATTCTATTCTGGTCAAGATGACCACATCTAAGTATCCATATTGAAATGGCAGCATCCAAGCCAGTTGGTGCTCAGCCTTCTACATGGGGAGGGTGAGCTGTTTTGAACACCCTCCTGGCCTACACCCTTCCTACTGCTCTAGCTCTTGGTTCTGGCAGGCATTTTGGCCCAACTCTCTGCAGGTTATCAGAATATTGTTGAGGTTGCCTGTGAAGTGTGAGATGCAATTGGAGGGGGGGAGCGTGAGGATCCACTGAAGATGATGTGCACCCATGTGGATGGGAGTAGATGCACACAGAATGCTACATGTTGATAACTTCTCAAGCCTCCAGGGAGTCTCTCCTTTTTCAGCATGAGTGGGTGGAACATGTGTGCTGGGAGGGGAGCCAAGTGATATCTGCCCTCCAGATTCCTTAGCTCAGAGTCTTGAGCTGTTTGGCAAATTATCTTACACCACCTATACCAGAAGAATCCGTCTACTAGCTTTCTTCTGAATATCTTGTGGCCTTTCCAGATTTTGGTCACATTCTTGGGGCCACGTTGAGGAGTGTATGGAGACTACAGGGTCAGATGCCATTGCAGCTGAGAACAAAGTATATTGCATGGCTCACACAGTCTTAGGAAGTAGTGAATTAGTTATCACTACAGCAGAGACCACGAGTCTTCACATGCTCCAAACATCTATTCTGGTCCCCTGGTCTCTGAGATTATCCAAGGAACTGGTGTCTGAGATACAAGTCCTGTCTTAATTTTTCTCCCAGATGTGTATGAAAAAAAAAATTACTGATAAAAGTTCTTTCTTTCTTCTTCAGCCAAAAAAAACCCACCATGCAGTTCAAACGCTTATGGTCTTAGCTCCCAGTGCAAAACATATGTCAGAATCAAGCTGCCTCCTACAAAACAGAAATAGAGTCACAGATATATAAAACAAGTTTATGGCTACTAGGGGGAGACACAGGGGTGAGGGATAAATTGGGAGACTAGGGCTGATATATACACACTACTATATTGTGTCTGCCTCTTTGTGACCCCATGGACTGTAGCCCACCAGGCTCCTCTGTCCATGGGATTCTCCAGGCAGGAATACTGGAGTGGGTTGCCATGCCCTTCTCTAGGGATCTTCCCAATCCAGGGATTAAACCCAGGTCTTCTGCATTGCAGGCAGATTCTTTACTGTCTGAGCTTCCAGAGAAGTCCTTTCTATGTAAACGGGAAAATTAATAAGGACCTACTGTATAGTACAGTACTCTACTCAATACTCTGTAATAACCTGTATGGGGAAAGAATCTGAAAAAGAGTGGATGTATGTATACATGTAACTGACTGACTTTGGTATACACCTGAAACTAGCACCACACCGCAAATCAACTATATTCCAATAAAAATTGAAGAACAGAACAAAAAACAAACAAGGGGCTTTGAGCAGAAACGTGGTATCAGTCAAACCAAACTGCAGCACAACAAACGGCGCTCGAGATCCTCGCCAGCTCCGCAGTCGTGGACTGAACACCTGGGAGGTGATACATCTGAGCTGCGGTGTGGAGCCGGCGGGCGAACCACAGCTGGTGATGGTTGGTCTACTGGCACTCCTGGGTCCACGTACATCTGTAGGAGGGGTGGCAAAACCCGTTGTGTGACTTCTCACTCTGATGGACTCACAGAACAAAGACGTAGCTGAAAGCGGGTTCAGAGCTTTATTAAGCATTATTAGTTTCTCTAAACAAGCCAGAAATCAAAGCCAGATGACTGAACTTCGAATATTCAGAAAACTGAATTGATTAGAAACAAGACTACTGATGTACAAAATACACTTTGCTTCTGATGCTTGACAAATATAGTTTTGCTGCAGTTGTTTAAAACACAGCCTCTCACGGTTGGTGAGGAAACAAATCTGCTATGAATGTGGAAAGCAGCGACATTGTGTAACATGGGGCCTGAGGGCAGCGACCATATGGTTCACTTCTGCTGACAAGCGAGATCCTTGCTAGACTGCCTGTGAAGAGCTGCAGGAGTTCCTGGAATTTCTGTGTTACCAAGGGAGAATTAAGGAATATTTACCAACTGGGTTTCTAAGGATCCATATTTACTAGCAAAAATCCCAGTGTGAATAAGGTCATAAAATCAGTCATTTATTTAATATTCGCTGTGAGGCACTCTGCTAAGTCCTGATGCGAAAACAGAACATTTGAAATAACTGTTGTAATGTGTGGCCATCTTATGTAGAGGACAGAAAGCCTGTAGCTATTTGCAGATCCCAGCATTGCAAAATCCATGCCAAAACATGCAAAGTGAAACACACATAAAGGCATACACACATACACACACACACGCACACACACACACACACACACACACACACACACACACCCCACCCCCCCCACCCCCCACCCCCCAGTGCTTTCTGGGCATGGAGAAGGAAGCTAAGTGTCCCTCTGGTTCTCTGACCTTTTTGATATTTGCAAGATAATTTAAGCCCTGAAGATGTCTTATGTGCTGGGTGATCTCCGGGATGCCCTGGGGTGGCTGCGGATCCCATATGTAACCATTGAAGTGTTGGAATTTTTGTCCTTTTTCTGCAGAGGTACATAGAGCTCCGTTGTCTGTTCTCTCATGCGGCTCTTGCTGGCAGATTTTATGTACAGTCACAGAGGGCAATTCTCTTTCACTGGGGATGAGAACGCTGGGGGAGGAGCTCCCCTCTGCCCGGAGAGCCACTTGCCCCCACCCCAGCTGCTGGGAGGAGACGGCTGGGGCCAGCATGGGGAGGAGCTCAGACTCCACACCAGCAGTGAAGGCAAAGCCCCCAGCATCCCAACCTTGCCAGGCCCGCCAAGCCCCGGTGTCTGTGCTGAAAATCCAGTCTGGAGAGGCTCCTCTCGGATGACACCTAGAGACGACTGAAGGAAACTGAATTCTGGGCAACCAACCTGAAAGGAATTGAGTGGAATGAAATAAGGGTTGTTCCCCCTCTGTGTGCATTTGTGGGGTGTCTTGGGCATGCCGTGGGTGAGGTGGGGAGTCCTGAGGGGTAGTGAGGAAGCACTGAAAACTCTTCTTGAGAAGCATCCAGTTAGATTTCTACCTCATGGGATGAGACAACAAAAATGAAATATTTCAGGTGGATGCTTTCATTCGTAAAAAAACCACAAAGAAAGAAAAGAGAACTTCTCAGTGAAGAAAAAAGAGGTTGTGGGCAGAACTGGGAAAAAAAAAAATTTAGGAGCCCCCAACAGCATTTTGTGAGTGATTCAAGATGGAAAGCAAAAGAGAAGGAAGCTTTAAGGCCAAGAACCAGATCTCTGGTTTTGCAGATTCAGGGCTCCTACATCCTTCTCTTGGAAGTGGAGGCAAGGAGGACATTGCCTGAATCACCTACCTCTCACCCACCACTTACCCAGGCTGCTCCGTCTCTCTCTCAAACAAGGCCGTCTCTGAATTCTTTACTATGACAATTACTTCATTTTGTTGCAAATAAGGAAAACATTTTTGAACCAAAACTTAGGACACAAGATTTCTCTGTGGTCTGAAAATGGGGACAGGACTGTGCCTCTGAATGAAGGTGTTAAGATCCTTGAGATGGTTCACCTTTTAGGACTCCAAGGGTGCTCTGAGACGGGAAATGAGATTTTGGAAGCTTTTGAGGTGTGTTCCAGGTCTTCAAGTCATTGAGAGAACCATGTCTGACCTCAGGTGTTCAGTCGTGTATGATTCTTTGCAACCCCATAGCCTACAGCCCCCTAGGCTACCCTATCCATGGAATTTTCCAAAGCAAAGAAGACTGAAGTGGTTTGCCATTTCCTACTCCAGAGAATTCCCCGACCCAGGGATCAAACCCACATCTCCCACATCTCCTGCATTGGTAGGCAGATTCTTTATCACTGAGCCCTGTGGGAAGCCCATTCTGACCTCACAAAGACATGTTATTAAGAAGATTCATCCAGATAAATATCAGGATTCAATGATCACCACAGGCAGCCTCTGAAGGAATTCTGTTTTCCCAAACCATTTTTAACCTCATAAAGTCCAAAGAAAGTCAGAAAGGACTTCTTTCATTTTCATTAACTAGGGGAGAAAAAAATCCCTAATGCATTTCCTTCCAATGGGCTAAAGTTCCCTTTCCAGGTGAATTGGAAATGCAGGAAACAAAACATCGATATTGGCCTTTTGGTGGAGACGGGCTCAGGAGGTACTGAGGCCCACAGTGGAGGTGCTGTGACCAGGTGCAGGCGGTGGCCTCCAAGCTCCCATAGAAGGCGCATTAATTGTCTCTCCCTGTGTTCTCAGGCAATTGAGAGCTACATTACTTAAGATTCATGTGAGGTTATCGATTTCTTTGCTTAAATAAGTGAATTTTTAAGGACATCCCATCTAGTTACACTGTCTTGAGTTCTGGCTGTGTCTTACTTGTGGGGGGATGGAGGGTAATTCTCCTTGTTGCTTTTATGTGTGGTGTGACAATTCTTGTCCCAGACTGGCTTTTCAAGGCTATTGTATACAAAAAAGTCTTGGAGGATAGAGATCGAGTCTCTTTTGGGGGCTGAGGTCAGGTCTGTTTTCTGGTGAGGATAATAAAGGCATTGTCTGCCTCCAGAACAAAGGCTGGGCAGGTTTGCTAAGAGCCCACTGTTAGAAAGACTGGAGGTTTTCTAAGCTCACAGTTCCTCAGCTTTGACATTAATCTACTGTGTGCACGGCAGTCACCTGGGCCCACATCAGCATCACTCCCATGGGTCCTGGGGCTCCAGAGGAAGCCACGAGAACGTGAAGCTCAACGCTGCCTGCTGCATTGTAACAATGCCCTCGGTCTCTGAGGAAGGGCTCTATGTCTTCCACCTACATCCATGAAGCTGTGACTGGCAAAGTTGTAGCCTACAAGCTGGGTAAAAATTTCGGCCTCCTCACAATTACTGACATTATTTTGTCATCTCTTTGGGTCATCATTTCATTTGAAGTTGGGGGAACTGTTGTGAGGATGTGATAAGGACAAGAAAGGTAAATTGAGTAGCTATTGTGAGTTTAATGTTGCTCTCACCAGGGGCCTGTCAGCTTCCCGGCTGTCTTTACTCTTTCCTTGTTCCCATCAAAGCAAGCAACAGGCCAGGGTACAGTGGGGCACACCCTGAGTTCTGCAGGGCGGTGACTGCCTCTGTATACCAACCACTCTGCAATCCATGAATCTCTGTTTCTTACAACAGTTTTGAAAGTTAGGAACTGTCCCTGAACTGAAGCTGAGAAGGGTTAAGAAACTTGCCCAGGTGGCATTAGTGGTAAAGAACCCACCTGCCAATGCAAGAGATGCAGAAGACGCAGGTGCAATCCCTGGGTCGGGAAGATCCCCTGGAGGAGGAAATGGCAACTCACTCTAGAATTCTTGCCTGGAGAATCCCATGGGTAGAGGAGCCTGGCAGGCTACAGTCCATGGGGTCACAAAGAGTCAGGCATGTCTGAAGTGACTTATCACAGCCCAGTAATAGAGGAAGGATGCCTACCTGTATTCCTACCCTTATGTCCCTGATGCTGTGATGGATTCCCCGATTATAGGAAAATATAGACAATTATTATCTTCCCACAGGTGTTTTCAGTCTACTTAGAGAGAAGAGATTATGTAAATTGAAAGGCAAAGGGACCCTCCCAGATTAAGAATGAAACAGCAGCAGAGCCAGGCAGTGACGTTCCCCACTGCTGGGTGCAGTGAGCCATCCTGTGGGAGGCACACGGACAGCAGGGTTTCGGCTGGAGGAGCCCCATGTCCGCTGGGACTGGACTCTGTGGCATCCGGCACATCACAGAGCTCGATGATGTCTACACATCACCACTCCACTCACTTCCTCTCGACATTTCCCCCTCCTTCTGTTGTCACTTTATTGTCTTCAGCAAGGCCGGTAGCAAAGTTCACATTCCTCCCACCACAACGCCTGCTGCCTCCGTGATGCAAATGAAGTTTCCAGGGAAAACAGAAAATGCTGCAGTGGTGATGTCGGCCAGTCTGCTTAACTTCCTCTCCTCCAGTGACTGCCACTACCCCATTTCCTGATTTGCTGCCCTATTTTATTTGACCTGTATTATTGCCAATCCAAGGGCTTCCCGGGTGGTGCAATGGTAAAGAATTTGCCTGCCAGTGCAGGAGACACAGGAGATGCAGATTCGATCCCTGGGTCAAGAAATCCCCTGGAGTAGGACATGGCAACCCACTCCAGTATCCTTGTCTGGGAAATCCCATAGACGGAGGAGCCTGGTGGGCTACAGTCCATGGGGCCAAAAAGAGTTGGACGCAAGTTAGCGCAGGCACGCGCACACACACACACACACACACACACACACACACACACACACACACTCTGCCAATCCACAGCAGTTCCTTCGCCTTTTCCCATTAGCATCTCTTCTTGAATGTAGAGTTATTGACAGTATTTCTTCACAACTGACTTAGAAATCTCTGTGCGGAAATGGGCTGAGAAGGACTGAGTCATGCATAATCTAAGACAACAATGACGGGAAGTATAAGTTGAGCTGACCTTTGACAGCAATGAGAAAGTAATCCATGACCTCAGCTTCCAGTCTGAGGTGTTTAATATGCATCCACCGGAAGCCCCAGCTCACGTCTCTGCATCTTCTCCGTGGGGGCTCGTTCGAGGGATGGCAGCAGTCCAGCCCTGCGTTTCCAGGAAATGAGACTTTGATTCCTTACGGTGTTAATTTAAAGGAAAGGAATGTTGATGGTTCTTGAAAGGGGAAGAGCATTTAATGCTGAATGAAAAGATAGAAAAATCCATAACCCATTTTCATTTTTAGTCCTCTGGTACCCACCACTGCAAAACCAAAGCTGTGAAATTCTGTGTTCTTTGAGAGGGTGGCAGAACATCTATATTTCCGAGCTCCTCTGTTTCTCTTGAGTTCACCAAACTCTTTGGCCCTGGAAATGCCTTCAGGGCACAGATTTGAAAACAAAATTGTGTTTACAAATTTCACCCTCACCAGCAGTTGTAATATTACTGTATTTTCCCAGGAGAATTTTTATTCATCACTGCCTTTGGGATAGTGCCAAGGACAAACACACTCTAAAATATATCGGGGTTCAATAGCTTCCTGTTAATTTGAACTATCATCAGAGTAGAGTTGGAGAAAATTATATAGTTAAGAAGCCATCTGGAGAGACAAGAGATGCAAAAGACCAAAGAATATAAGAACAGAGAGATGGTTCTGAACGTTAGGGGAATGACAAGTATTGCTACATGGGAATAACTGGATTGATCCTAAGCATGGAAGCTAACCGGGAAGCCCCAGTGCTGGAAAAGAAATTTGAAAATTCTTTTCTTTTTACTGGGCTGTTTCTTCTTATTCAACTGTCCTCATTCTGTTCAGGACATGTAGCCTGGGTCTTTTGAATAGTGAGGGAGTAAAACAAAGAGCAATGATGAGACTAAAGACAGGGGACAGGCTTGGTCAGGGAGGGGGCACCCACAGCCAGCTCCTAAAATGAGAGAAGGAAAGTCATGAATGAAGACATCTTAGAGTCTGTTTACCAACAGCCTTTGACTAATTCTGCTGCTGCTGCTAAGTCACTTCAGTCGTATCTGACTCTGTGTGACCTTATAGATGGCAGCCCACCAGGCTCCCCCATCCCTGGGATTCTCCAGGCAAGAACACTGGAGTGGGTTGCCATTTCCTTCTCCAATGCATGAAAGTGAAAAGTGAAAGGGAAGTCGCTCAGTGGTGTCCGACTTTACCGACCCCATGGACCACAGCCTATCAGGATCCTCCATCCATGGGATTTTCCAGGCAAGAGTACTGGAGTGGGGTGCCATTGCCTTCTCCATTGACTAATTCTACAAACAGTCAAACCAACCACAGTTTGTAGCCAGTCAGCCCAGCCCGCTGCTGGCCATGGTTTGGGCTGATGTTAATTGCTACGACTGCATACCTCCTGTCTCTGAATGACTCTACTGAGTTGTACCCCTGGCAGAGTAGGAGATGCTTTCAATATCCAAACTCGCCAAGTTTGTGTGCATGTGTGTGTGTGTGCACGCACACATATGCACAGGCTCACATGTGGCAAAAACTGTAGGGGGAGAAATTTTCAGCCCAGTCAGATTTGGCCTTCAGTATTATTCTATTTTGGCTTGTGGAACAAGCTTTATTTCTAGTTTATGTTTTAAATTCTTTAAAAAAATTTTTTTTCTTCCATTTTAATGTGGAAAATGTGACACACCCTTCAAGTAATAGTATCTTAAGATGGAGGAGGAGATGTCATGAAAGTTGCGTGTGACTTCAATGGGATTCTGTGTAGTAATCGTACTAGTGTTAGTCGCTCAGCTCTGTCTGACTCTTTGAGATCTTATGGACTGTAGCCCGCCAGGCTTCTCTATCCATGAGATTCTTCAGGCAACAGTACTGGAGTGGGTAGCCCTTTCCTTCTCCAGGGGCTCTTCCCGACCCAGGGACTGAACCTGGGTCTCCAGCACTGTAGGCAGACGCTTTACCGTTTGAGCCACCAGGGAAGCCCATGACTCTATGTATTAATTCTAATATGTGTACTTCTGCCTGTGTCTCGGGCCTGGGCACAACTTTCTCTGCTTTTGTCCCTACATCACTTCCTTTAAACTGTCTATTTGTCTATTTCCATGTCTCCTCTGTTTTTGCCTGCTTTCCCCACACCTTCCTTTTTTCCCATTCATTTTTTTTTTTCAAAGTTAGACTGAACATCAACCACTGTATTGTATTGTTTCTAAGAATTATAAAATTCTTCCTTTTCCCTGAATCCAGTAGTTTTTCATGCAGGCACTTCAGTTGAACTTTGAAATTTCAGTGCCCTTGAGAAAAAAAAAAAATGTGCTTGACTATTTCCCCAATCCAGATGAGTTTACCAGAAATGTCCATCAGGTCACCCCTACATTCATCTACAGAAAATATTGATGCCCTTCAATGTTCAAGGCTAGAAAGAAAAAGTCAGTAAAAGGAGACTCCAGACTCTCAGGCGCATAGAGAAATCAGACAATACTTAACATAAAAATGAAACATTTCATTAAACTACTTGATTTTAAACTTTTCAAAACAAGAAAAATATGGCTCTGTAAAGCATGAATGGCTCAGCTGGTAAAGAATCTGTCTGCAATGTGGGAGACCAGCATTCCATCCCTGGGTTGGGAAGATCCCCTGGAGAAGGGAAAGGCTACCCACTCCAGTATTCTGGCCTGGAGAATTCCATGGACTGTGTAGTCCATGGGGTCTTAAAGAGTCGGAACCTACTGAGCGACATTCACTTACTTATTTACATGAAGTAGCAATGGAAAATGTGACAACTTGGTCAAAGTTTGAAAATTTTTCAAATCTACAAACAGAGTTTTTCAATCTTAAAACAATTTGGACCTTTGACTAGGATGCTCCCTAATTTATTTCTCAGAAAACACACCCACGAAGAGCCTCAGGCCACACATTTTCCAGAATCCTGTTCACAGTGAAACCACCACAGCCGCTGGCTCACAGGTAGTCAGTACTAAATACACGTGGGTTGAAATTCATTAGAGAAAAAGTAAGTATGCTGGAAATTAGTTTTCCCTTGGAATGTACTATTACACTTTCTAAGAATCTCTCAATGGCCTATAATTGCTGGAAGGCCTCATGTTTCACACCAATAATTCCAGTATTAGTGGGAAACTCAGAAGACATGAGGGAAGACGGAATTCATTATTAATGAAGGACTGTCGCCCTCTAAGGAAACGCGGTGCACTTAACGCCCCGCTTACCTCATCGTCCATCAATAAATATATGCTCTCTAATTGTTTATGGCTCCCCTCGGTAGCCTCACTGGAGGGGATGACAGCCAATTAGCAAGCATGCTTCGGCCTTAATTAAGCTGCCCTTCCCTGTCTATGACACTACCTAATATGAATGGAGACTGTGGCTGCTTTATTTTACTCCCATTATGAGAACGTCCATTTATTAACTTAATAAAATTACTTACTTTAAAACATGATCCAATTAAAGCTTTTCTTATCTAATGAAATGCATATTTTTTTTATTTTAAAGGAGGAGGGGAATTCACTTAGAAGATTTCTGTTTTGCCTCCCCCTTCTCTCGCTTCTTTTTTTTTTTAATTTTATTTATCTATTTATTTTTGGCTGCGCTGGGTCCTTGTTGCTGCTCACGGGCTTTTCTCTAGCTGTGGTGAGCAGGGACTACTCCCTGTCACAGTGTGTGAGCTTCTCCACATGGAGGCTCCTCTAGTTGGGAGCATGAGCTCCAGGCACGCGGCCTTCAGTAATTGTGGCTCCCGGGCCCCAGAGCACAGGTTCAATAGTTGTGGTGCATGGGCTCGCCTGCTCTGTGGCATGTGGATCTTCCCGGATCAGGGGTCGCATTCATGTCTCCTGCATTGGCAGGCCGATTCCTTACCACTCAGCCACCAGGGAAGCCCCTGAGCATCTTCTTACTCATGGTCTATGAGGCTATTATTTTGCCAGGGCTGCTCTAAGGAGGAGAAGGTAATGGCAACCCACTCCAGTGTTCTTGCCTGGAAAATCCCATGGGCAGAGGAGCCTGGTAGGCTGCAGTCCATGGGGTTGCACAGAGTCAGACACGACTGAAGCGACTTAGCAGCAGCAGCAGCTGTAAGGAAGTGCCACCGACTGGGTGGCTGAAACCACAGAAATGCCTTTTCTTGAAATTCTGGAGACTAGAAATTTGAGATCGAGGTGTTGGTAGGATTGGTTTCCTCTAAGAGCTCTCCCCTCAGCTTTTAGATGGCCATTGTCTCCCTGTGTTTTCATCCATGTGACCTCCATGGTGGTGTCAGATTGCCCCCTTCTTAGGAGGACACCTGTCAGACTGGATTAGGGCCCACCCTAATGGACTCATCTTAGCATAATCACCTCTTAAAAGGCCCTTTTTCCAAATACCGTCACATGCCGAGGTACTCGGGGTTAGGACTTCGACATACAAAATTTGAGGGGACGCAATTCAGTCCCTGACTGTGAGGATGCGGTGACATTTGTGGGGAGAAGCATAGAGTGTATGGTTAAGGACACTGCTTCCAGAGCCAGACCATCTGGGCTCAGATTTCAGCTTTTCCACTTCCCCCTGTGTGACTTTGGGCAAGTCACTGAAATTCTCTGACCTTTAGTTGCTCTATCTGTAAAATGGGGTAATAATGATGCCTACCTCAGGAGGCTTTCTATGAAGAGTAAATAGATGCTTTATACATAAAAAACCCTTTATAAATGTTTGCTATAATTATTTCAAGACTTTTCCCTAAAATGCTTAAAGACTGCTTTCCTCATAAGGGAAATGAATGCTGAATAACATACGATAAAGATGTGAAGAACATTTTGATCCCCACGGTGTCATGAATGGAGATGATTTTTTTTTTTTTAAATCACTCCTTGCTTCCAAGGTAACCCAGCTTGGAAATAGAAGAGGCCAGGAATCTCTCACCAGGAGAGTGGTGAGTGAGTGCCTGGTTATCCCAGCTGTGCTGGATGCTGCTAAAGAAAATCTCCCCAGAGCAGCACCCAGAGTCCTGAAGCAGGAGCACCATGATCGGGGTGAGGCGGAGGGGGGAAGGTTGGGAAAGAGGCAGATAAGAGTATCAGAGGGCGTTAAAGGAACACGGTTCCTACTATGTTCTAGACTCTAGTAGGAAGCCTGCTCATGAGCTACCTTACCGGAGGCTCCCCCAATTGGCCTGCAAGCACTCCTAATACCCTGAGTGCTACACCTATACCTATGGTAAAACTCCTGCAAGAAAAGATTGGGCTTGGACTTCCCAGTGGTAAAGAATATACCTGCTAATGCAGGAGACACAAGAGATGCAGGTTCGATCCCTGGGTGGGGAAGATCCCCTGGAGGAGGAAATGGCAACCCATTCCAGTATTTTTGCCTGGAGAATTCCATGGACAGAGGAGATTGATGGGCTACAGTCCGTGGGGTCACAAAGAGCTGGACACGACTGAGCGACTGAGCAAGCTTCTTGACATAGGCCTCTGTGATGATTATTTTTGGATTTCACACCAAAAGCAATAGCAACAAAAGCAAAAATAAGCAAGCGGGACCACATCAAACTAAAGAGCTTCCACACAGCAAAAGAAATCATCAACAAAATGAAAAGGCCACCTATCAAATGGGTAAAAATATTTGTAAATCATATTCCTGATAAGGGATTAATATCCAAAATATATAAAGAATTCATATAACTCAATAGAAAAAAACAAACAATTTGATTTAAAAATGGAGAAGCTGAATAAACATTTCTCTAAAGAAGACATACAGATGGCCAGTAGGTACACGAACAGGTGCTCAACATCACCACTCATTAGGAAAATGCAAATCAAAACCACAATGAACTATCACTTCACATCTATTTGAATGGCTATCATTAATTAAAACAAGAGATTAACAAGTGTTAATAGGGATTTGGAGAAAAAGGAACCAACTGTTGTGCACTATTGGTGGGAATGTAAATTGGTGCTGTCACAATGGAAAACAGTATGGAGGTTCCTCAAAACACTAAACATGGAACTACTGCATGATCCAGCAATTCCATTACTGGGTATTTATCCAAAGGAAATAAAAACAGGCCCTATACCACCATGTTCAATGCAGCATTATTCACAGTGACTAAGATGTGGAAAAAACTAGCATTTATCAATGGAAGAATAAAGAAGATTATACATATACAATGGAATATTATTCATCCAAGAGAAAAGACATCCTGCTGTTTCTGATTAACATGGATGAAACTCAAGGGTCTTATGCTAAGTGAAATAAGCCAGACTGAGAAAGACAAACATTGTAATGATATCACTTACATGTGGAATCTAAAAAAGCTGAACTCATAAAAACAGAGTAGAAAGGTGGTTACCAGGGGCTGGGGAGTCTAGGCAATGGGGAGATATTGGAGAAAGACGACAGACTTACAGAAAGAAGATGAATAAGCTCTGGAGAAGGCACAGCATGGTGACTACAATTAATAATATTGTATTATGATCTATACAATGGAATATTATTCAGTCATAAAAATTAATGAAATAATGCTATCTGCAGCACCATGGATGGACCTAGGGATTGTCATACTGAGTGAAGTAAGACAAAGACAGACAACTATTATATGATATCACTTATATGTGAGATCTAAAAACAGGATATAAAGGAACTTATCTATAGAACAGAATTACAGATATATAAAACAAACTTATGGTTACAGAGGGTAAATTGAGGGAGGAATAAATTGGGAGACTGGAATTGACATATACATACTATTGTATATAAAATAGATAACTAACATGACCTACTATATAGCACAGGGAACCCTACTCAGTACTCTGTAATGACCTATATGGGAAAAGAATCTAAAAAAGAGCGGATGTATGTTTCACTTTGCTGTATACTTGAAGCTAACACAACAGTGTAAATCAACAATACTCCAATAAAAATATAATACAGTATTATATACTTGACAGTTGCTAAGAGACTAATTTTAACTGTTCTTACCACAAAAATAAAATAATTACATGGCCAGCACAATGGTGGTAATCACACACTATATAAATGTATCAAGGCAACATTCTGTACACCTTAAACTAACCAGTATGCTATGTGTTAATTATACCCCAACAATAAAAAAAATAATGCAGGCAATGGCTTGGGATATTCTTGGCGTTTTTTTTTTTAAGCTTCAGATTAATAAAAATCTGAGACCCTCTTGGATTAGAATCTGCCTGCCTGTCCCCACTTCCCAAAGGTAATACATTATCAAACGTATATTCTTTCAGAGTATATACTTCTATAACATGAACTCTGACCTCATGGCTCGGAGGGTTTCAAGGCCCTGCTGCACCTCTTCAGGTTCACTTTTTCAGAAAATGGACCCTGTTCCATAATGATTGAATGGGGTGCACCCTGAGGCGCCCCCGTCCACTCTGGCCCACCTTTCAGCTGGGCTGTGCGTCGGCTGGAAGTGCCCGAGGAGGCTGATTTTGGAAGAGATGTTTTCATCATGAGAGTTAAATGCAGGCAGGTCTCCGGCTTCTGCGGTTGAGTTTAGCATTCCAGCCTTTTTGGTTCCTCTGTCAGAGATCCTTCATGCCCCCTAGCGGTGAGAGCAGCGGAGAGAACCGATTGGCCTACATTCCCTTTCCAGGGGACTAGGCCTTGTCAGGGGCTTCCCTCTAAGCTCAGTGAGAATTCTCACTGAGCCAAGAGGGAAGCTAAAGAAGTGGGAGCTAAAGAATCTGCCTGCAATACAGGAAACCTGGGTTCGATCCCTGGGTCAGAAAGATCCCCCGGAGAAGGGAATGGCAACCCACCCCAGTATTCTTGCCTGAAGAATCCCATGGACAGAGGAGCCTGGAAGGCTACAGGTCACGAAGAGTCAGACATGGCTGAAGTAACTAACACACAGGGCTTGTCAGAGTCACCTTTGTTCAAAGCAAATAAGCACAGGAAACGAACAAACAGTAACCCCTTGCGGATGGTTATCTAGGGTTGGGCGATTGGATTTGATGGAAAACAACAGGGGACCTTTGGCCGGGCTGCACCTAACTGTCCTTCACGGCAGCTTCCTCGGTGCGTTCTACGTGGCCCAGAGCCCAGCAACGTGATGGCCCCCTGTCTGTGCAGCCGCCTGCAGTGTTCCTGCACTGCCTTAGGTGCTGAACCGGGGCTGAGGCGTGGAGGAGTCCCCTGCCTTGGATATGGAGCAGCTGCCCAGGTCTGCCGGCTGAGGAAAGGACCTGCCTCAGCCCAGCACTGCAGCCCTGGGTCACCGCCCATAGAAGAGGGCTGCTGCTGCTGCTGCTAAGTCACTTCAATCATGTCCGACCCTGTGTGACCCCATAGACGGCAGCCCACCAGGCTCCCCCGTCCCTGGGATTCTCCAGGCAAGAACACTGGAGTGGGTTGCCATTTCCTTCTCCAATGCATGAAAGTGAAAAGTGAAAGTGAAGTCACTCAGTCGTGTCTGACTCTTAGCAACCCCATGGACTGCAGCCCACCAGGCTCCCCCGTCCCTGGGATTCTCCAGGCAAGAACACTGGAGTGGGGTCCCATTGCCTTCTCCAAGAAGAGGGTGGCCCACACTCTTTTTTCTGAAAGCCCGTGATGACTAAATGTGAAATGAACTAAACCCTTATGACTTTGGCCTTGCCCTGACACAGTCACATTTCTTTTGGGAGCAGTCATGATATAGTTGATGGGACACAGGTTTTGAAATCAAACAGTTCCTCCTCCAGAAGCCATTTGTTGGCTGTGCGACCCTGAAAAATTAACACAGTCCCTCTGATGATGTCCATCTATAAACAGGGCTAATAATAGGGTCTACCCTCAGAATGTAAGCTGCATGAAGGCAGGGGTTTCTGTTTGTTTTCCTTACTGATGTACCTGCAGTTCCGAGAAGAGTTCCTGGCACATAGCTGATGCTCAGTAAATATTTGTTGACTGAGACATTTAAGACATCTGAGGGAAGGACGGCCATTTGTCCATCCTCCCCCATCTCTCTCTTCTTTTCTCAGTGGTTCTCAGTGACTGTTGACCAGACACAAAAGGCTGCCTCTCCTCAGAGCCTAGAGCCTTGGAGGGAGCTATGTGCCATGTGGGGAAAGCCCAGAGCTCCCGGCAGCGTTGCCCACATCCTCTTTCAGCATCATGGGCAAATACACTGCCATCTGGGCCACACCTGGAAGGCAATCCGTCCATGTGCTGACATCAACCTGAGCGCTCCCCTCGGGGTAATCATACATCTCGAGGACATAAAAAAACGGGGGAGGAGAGCAGCCTGTTGACCTTTACACTCTCCACTCGACATCAAGGTTTGCCGTTTCCCTTTTGACCCTGGAATAATTGAAACAGATAATACTTGGAAGTTGCCAGAATACCCACACATCCACGGTGGCTCCTTGGCCTGTGAATAAAAAGTGGGGAAGGGGGCTTCCCTGGAGGTCTAGTGGTGAAGAATCCATCTTGCAATGCAGGGGCCATGGGTGTGACCCCTGATCGGGGAAGATCTCACGTTCCACAGAGCAACTAAGCCTGTGTGCCACAACTCCTGAGCCTCCAGAGCTGGTAAACCACAGCTACTGACGCCTGGGTGCCTAGACCCAGTGCTCTGCATCGAGAGAGGAGCCCCCGCTCGCTGCAACTATAGAAAAACCTGTACGCAGCAACAAAGACTCAGCATGGCCAAAAACAAAAAAAAATAATTTTTTAAAAAGTGGGGAAGGGTAAGCGCGAGTCTCTGGCGCTGCACTTCTACTCTGCCCCTAAGCCAGACTGCAAATTACAACCATCCCGAGGCAATAGCAGAAACTAGCGACAACCCTGAAGACCTAACGGAAGCAGAGTGGTGATCCCCGTTAATTTCCATCTCATTCATCCGTCTGGCCTCCACAAAAAAAGAGGTCCGGGAAGATGTCAGCAGAGTACCCCAAGTCCATCAACCTTGGGGTAGCTGTCGCACCAGATGTGGTACAAGCCACAGCTGCCCCCCACCCCCACCCGCCCACCAGCTGGTCTGCAGGTAACAAATGATACTCACCGGCTCTCTCCTCTGCTCTCCATTCTTGATTGCCCTCCCCCGAGGTTAGCACCTGTGACAGACAGTAAACGAAATGAGTAAACGTCACGTGGGTTAGAGGATAAAAATGCTATGGAAAAATTAAGTGAGGGGAAGCATGTTTTTGCAGTGTGAACAGGTAGGTTTCACTGAAGTGGCATCTGAGCAGAATCCTGAACGAAGTGAGGAGTGAGTTCCTTCAGAGCAAAAGCACTCTGCAGAGAGAGGAGCAAGTGAAAAGGCCCTGGGGCTGCTTCATGTCTGGAAAATTACAGGAACCAGCAAAGTCAGTGATCCAATGTCAAAAAGGTAGCACGTGGCCAGGTGTGCGGGGGGCCTTAGAGGTCATTATTGTATTATAAACAGTTTGGCTTTTATCTGGGATGAGATGGGAGCTGCTGGAGGGTTTGAGATAAGTAATAGTATCTGACAGGTTCACTCTGGTTGCTGTGCTGAGGATAGCCTGTAGGGAGGCAGAGCGACAAAGTGGCTTGGGACTGGTGTGACAGCAGCAAATGTGGTGAAAAGTGTAGAGATTCTGATATGTGTTTTCAATAGATTGCATAGGATTTGCTAACAGATGGGGTGTGAGGTACAGGAGAAAGTAAATTGTCAAGGATGACTCAAGTTTCTGGCCTAAGCAACTGGAAGGATGGAGTCTCTAACTTACCAAGATGGATAAATCTGGGAAATGACCAAGTATGATGGGGACAAGATCAGGAGTATTATTGGAACTATGCTGAGGTGGAGATACACTTACTAGGAGCTGGGTAGAGGAGTCTGGAGTTCAGGGAAGGAATCATTGGCTACTGGATAGGCATGGGGAACCCTGACTCAATGAGGGTAACAAGGGGTGGGGTGCAGATAGAAAAGAGCCCTGGGTTCCTTGAGCATTAAAAGTCAGAGTGAGAAGGAGAAATTAGGTAAGGAGCACAAAATTGAGGAGACCTGAAGAGGTTAGTAAGGAAAACCACAGGCATGTGATGTCCTGGAGGCCAAGTGACAAAGGATCTCAGGGAGGGGAGGCGAGTCAGCTATGCCAAATCACATGAGATAACTGCTGCTTAATGACCATTCAGTCCAAGAACCCAATTCACCAGATTCCCAATTTTGCTATGCAACAGTCTCCTTGATGTATCAGCAGGCACTGAAAACTCAGATCTGAAATATTAAGCAGCCTTTCAACACAGGTTTATTATGAATGTCTTAAATTAAAACAAGTTTGTCCCCACACAGAAGTGTGCCTGATGCAAATACTTGCTTTCTGGTGGTTCAATTTAGTCAACTTAAGGTGCCAACCAAACATAAAATTGTTGTTCAGTAGCTCAGTCATGTATGATTCTTTGCGACCCTATAGACTATAGACCTCCAGGCTCCTCTGTCCATGGGATTCTCCAGGACAGAATATTGGAGTGGGTTGCCATTCCCTCTTCCAGGGGATCTTCCTGACCCAGGGATCAAAACTGCATCTCTTATGTCTCCTGCATTGGCAGGTGGGTTCTTTACGATTAGCACTGTCAGGTAAGACCAAAACATTAAAAAGAGTGGCCCCAAAAGTATTCACATTCAGAAGATAAGCGACTTACACCCTACTCCTTAGTGAGATCAGGCTGAGTGTGTATATCCTACGTCTGTCTCTTCTTGGTCGATATCTTGCATCTGGGTATTTACATAGACACATGAACTATTTATTAATACTTGAGTTTTTCTGTCAAGTTCACTTTTACAAATATTACTTTTAGATGCATTTTTAAGCCTCTAAGAGGGAAGAAAGACAGTGGAACTGATGTAAGAACAAGAGAAGAATGTGTCATGGGGGACAGCTATCACAGCTTCCCGTGTGTGTCCCCTGAGGACAGTGAAGGGGATGAATGGGGGTAACGCTCCCCAGTACACCTGGCGGGGGGGCGGGTCTTCACCATTTGCAAGATGGAACCTAGGCAGTGAAACCTCCACCAGAGAGAGAGTATTTAATGTGAGTCAGTAGTCATCTTTCACCTTTCTCGAATGTTAACATGGAAAGCAGACACAGAAAACGTAATTCTGAACACTGAGGAGTATGCACTGGCCTTGCCTTCCACATTTGGAGTTTTTTATATTTGAAACTAGGGCGTCTGATAGGCTGCGTCTGAAAGGTCAGCTTGGTCCCAGGTGGTCCCTATAGACTTAGACCTTTGGGTCGGTAGGTTCTGAACACTTGAATGCTGTGGATAGGCTAAAAGTGAGCTGTAGGGATCTTCCTTGTGGCTGACCTAAGATTTTTCTGTAGAATTGGTCTTCCAGCAATTCTACCAGCAGCTTGGCACTAGAAGAAGGCAGAGAAATCAAATACAGTAAACACATAAAGACGTGTGTGTGGTTCAATCGCTTCAGTCGTGTCCAACTCTTGGTGACCCTACGGACTGTAGCCTGCCAGGCTCCTCTGTCCATGGGATGTCCCAGGCAAGAAACACTGGGGTGGGTTGCCATGTCTTTCTCCAGATCTTCCCAATCCAGAGAATGAACTGGTGCCTCCTGCATCTTCTGCACTGCAGGCAGCGTCTCTATCACTGAGCCACCTGGGAAGCCCCAAAGAATACGTAGGTTTGTCAGAATTGACATTTGACAATCAAGAGTACATTTCTATTATTAAAGTTTGCTATACCTTCAAAAAAACTGTAATGTTTCATTGAATTAAGCCGAAGAGTTAAAGATACCAGAATAATATGCTTGTTTGTCTGTATTTCTAAGAAATGCTAAAAATTATAATAATGAAGTCCCTATTGTAAATCTTAGAATACAACATATACACTGAAAAGTGCATCTTTAATATGTCAGAAAACTCATTCCTTTTATATAGTTATGATAGAATTAAGATTCTGGGTTAGTCTTGTTAGGTACAGCTTTTATTGTGTTTAAATAATTTTATATTATTAAAAATCTTTCTAAAGAGTCCACTGGCCTGGAAAAAAAATATAGCCTGACATATTGATCAGAATTAAAGGTTATTTTTACACTTTCCTTTATTTCCTTTATTGACTACAAATATGATTTTTGAGACTACATATTTCCCCAGAGACACCTATGTTTTTCCTTGGTACACACGTTAAATACCATACAAGAAAAAAATACCATAGTTGTCGTGAAATCACACAGTATAAAAGAAGCAGGACACAGCAGCACAAAACATGGCCTCAGGACACTAAACATTTTCAGCTCTGAAACTAAAGGACCCCAGAGCAGTGGTAGTACTGACTCCCCCATGCATCCCTGAAGCCCTGGGTTCGGCATTTAATATCCCTGGTCTCTAAGGAATAATGCCTTGGGGCAGCGGATTCTATGAGCTGAGGTAGGAAAAGAACTAACGTGGGTCTGGAACATGCTGTTCTTTTCAAATAGCATAGATGCTTTTAGGAAAGTCAGAGTCCTAAAAGGACCTCAGGGTCAACATACAGAGACTTCCCATTGATCACCTTGTGAAGGTCAAAACACAAAAGTCAGCTGTGACAGTTAATTTTTTAATAAGTAGGGGAGCATTCATATTGAGTAGTTTATTTTTTCTAATAATAATGTCTGTTTGTAATATTTACATATATAGTTACTACTTTCTGTGTAAGCACTGAAGAATAAACAATGGAACTTGTAACTTGACCAAATGTCCCCAGCAGAAGAAGGTACTAAAAAGAAGTAGGCTGGATTTATTATCACAAATAAGAGGATATATGGTGAGTACAGATAATAATCAGGCAGAAGATGGCATAGATGGTCATATACAGTAACTAAGGAAGACAGACAATTCAAAACTGCATTTTAAAATAAGAATGAGTGTGTCCTGAAGAGACAAGTTAACTATATGAAACTAAGTGCTCTAGAATCAAGATAGAAATGAAAGCTCTAGGATACAACCACATTAAATGACAAAAACAGAACAGATCAAAATACCCTAATGGCAGGTCAATAGGTTAGGTACTATCAATCATGTCCAGCTTAATACATCATTACTGCAAGAGATACCAAGTCTCAAAGACAAAAATTTATAAGAAAGGGACTTAAAAGCTTACCAAGAAAAAAACACGTCAGCTCATCATTATGGCTTGGGTTTGAATTGCCCTGTTTTCACAATCAGACCATGTCCTGGCTAAGAATCAACCACTTAACAACCCAGATCCTTTCCTTTTCCTTTAGTTCTAATAAGAATGCTAAAGCCCAAAAAAGTACTAATACTGAGAGATGAGGAAGATATCACATTAAGAATCATACTACACTAGGAAGTCAGTAAGAGTACAGAAATAAGAAATTACCTAAACCATAGTCTTGATGTTTTAGGATAGGTTTAAGTGAATGTGCAATAACAACTTTTATAATCACTGCTTAGGTATGTCTTTTGTCAGCTGCTTAAGTTGTCTGATGATCTCAAAAGACTCACCCATACTAAATTTGTAGTCATTATTTAAAGTCTTTCAAAAAATTTAATTAGTCCATTTTGGAATTAATATTTAAATGCTCAAGAAAAATTGAGATTCTTAAATTTTTTTCTGTATGAATTCAATGAAATGATCATTAAACTAAGTACATATAGCTTTCAGTATTCCTCATGCCGAAAGTCCCTCAGACAATGAAACAATCTATGATCATTTTCCAAATTCAAACTCCAGGACAGAAAGCTTGTAATTATGGAATCCTTGCTAGAATCTAAAGGAAGAAGTTATTCTAAAAGCATTTAAGAAAGACAAAGCTTGAGTTGTCTGTTCCTACAAAACAGTCATTGCTTGGGTTTAAAGACAAATGAATCATAACTTAGTAGGAATCACGTTTCCATATTAACCACTTGGATGGGTGCCATGATATATGACTGAGATTAACATACACCCTCTTCTTCCAACCACAGGATTTAAATTGTGTTGAAGGTAAGTCCCCAAGACATAAAAAAGAATCTGAAGTGTAAATTCTTGGTTCAAGAGAGAAAGGAAAACTCAGGTCAATATCCCAAGAAAGTGTCTCTTTGACCAGCTGCCAGATCTTTAAGTCTACCATGGAATTGTGAGAAGGCCTCTTGGAGAAACAAGAGCTTTAATAATATTTAATATGACACATGAGAATAAACATCAAAAAAATTCAGAAAAATCACATGATTCTGGCAAATCATAATAAATACTTAACCATACTCAGCACATCTTGGGTGAAAAACAACAACAAAAAAAAAAACAGAAAAAGAGTTCATCGGACTTGTTAGCTTTATGAGCATTATCTTTGTGGCATTTGTTCCTGAGTGAATGAAAGAAGGGGTCTCAGGAAAACCCACTCCCTTAAAAAAAAAAATCAAACCCAAACAAAATAAACAAACATTTTAGGAATACAAGTACAATGTTTGCAAAATCAAGGCACAGTTGTTAATTAATACAATTCATGTGCTGGTATCACCATGACTACAATAACTGTACAGTTTTTCACGTCATGAGGATAAACCTGAATTTACAAAACCTGATGGCAGGGGCAGGGGGTGGCATTCAGCATGGTGTCCACATCTATAAATGCCACACTGACATCCTGGAGGCGCTGGCTTTGGTGGGGGAGGGTGAAACTTGACCAGAAACCTTTTCACGATTACGGCTTTTTTCTCATTTCCTCATCCCAATCAAAATCCAGTGGTTCATCATCTAGTTCTGGTAAAGTGAAGAGAGATGTTTTGGAAAGACTTAGTTTCTCGGTGGATGTGTCCAGCTGAAAAGTTTTCCTCTTCCTGCCAAGCGCTGTGGCTGTGGCCCCACAGCTGGGGCCGCCCTCACCCGGGTTCTTACTTTCAGGAGGAGGAGGGGATTCTGATTTGGATTCAGAGGGGGAAGTAAAGGAGAAGTTTGCCAATCTGGCTAACGTGCAAGCATGAACCTTGCTGCTTTTATTACTGCACGAAACCTCTTCCTTTCTGACTCTTTCACTAGCAAGACGGAAATGCCCCATGTCACTACCAAGCTCTAACTCAGGGTGGACAGTGCCCTTTGCAGGGGTGCGTTCTCTCTTCTCTCCTGGTCTGTCTTTGTAGGGTGGCTGCTGTGACACCCGCCCTGTCTCATCCTGAGGCTGAGCCGAGCTTCTAATTCTGGAGGGGGAGGCCGGCTTTTCTGGACCCTTCCCAGGCAGAGCTGCTCCTCCTTTTGCCCTGCGCTGGGGGGTTTCAGGACTCTGAACTACTGGTTTACTGGTGCCAGGAGACACAACACCATGGTCCTCAGGGGAATGGGTCAGTTTTGACTTCTGTTTGAAAGTGAATTTTGCCAGTTTGGCCACAGGGGCACCCAGACTCTCAGCACTTTCATGGTGGGGCTCTTGCGCCTGAGCGCGTGACTTCTGCCTCTTCCTTTTGGGAGTTTCCAGCGCTCTCTCTGGGCTCTGGATAGGAGTGGGCTGAGGATGAGAAGGGCTTGTGGGCTGCGAGGGCGGCCTGGCGGGATTCCTGCACAACTCCCGGGCCCGCGCCCTGTGCAGCTTGTGCAGTTTCCTGGGGACATGATGAGTCAGCACCAAGTCGGGCTCATCAGCACACACGGCTGCTTCAGAAACCGTGGCGGCCTTTCTTGCCCTTTCATCCTCACGGCTGTCTGGCCTCAATGGAGCTTCTGTCTCTCCTGCTGCTGGAGGTGGTTCAGTCTCCAATTTGCTCCTTTGGCCTGCCTCCCTTTCCTCCTTACCCTGAGATCTGTTGTTGCAGATTTTCAACCCCTTACTTGTTTTGGGACTAGGAGACATGGGAGCAGTGTTTTTAGGTTCAATCGGATGAGCTGCCACAGAGTCAAACCAATCCAAACTGTCATCCTGGCTATTTCTGTGCTCCTCTGAATGATTCCTACTTGTTGGTCTTTTAGGCCCCAGATGGGAAGGGGGACCGAGAAGTGGGCTTCCCCCAAGATTGCCTCCAACAGAGAACTGATGGGCGCTACAGTTTACTTCCTGCTGCGTCGATGTTCTGAAGTTTGCTTCTTTCTGCGTGTCACCTCCCAGGGACCCTGGAGTCATCTCTGTTTCCACAGCCTGCGGCTGGGATTGATCCACACTCCGATTCTGTAACCTGCAGCATATAAGGAAAACATGTATTGCTTTAATCTTTTCCTTTCTTTATTCTCTGAGATGCCATCTAAAGGGTTTAAGTCCAGCATAATTCCAGGCCAATACCACATACCATCTCTTAGAGCAGCAGGAGGAAATTATCCTTTTTCATCAGGATAGAATACAAGTGCTCTGATAATCATACTAATTTAACCTAAAACTATAGTAAAATAAAGAAAATGAAAGAGCAGGTTTGTCTATATTTTCAGATCTCTCTGGAAGTCTGTTTCATTCATCAGATTGTTGGAAGGTCAGTCTTTTCTCCAGTGTTAAATGTTCACCTACAAGACAGCCTGGTGGCTACCTGAACAGTAGCTGACTACTGACCAAGAGAAGTGGCTCGAGCTATTTCACAGCCAGTCTGCAGAGCCGAACCAAAGGGAAAGACCAAAGGGAAAGAACCAAAGATTATGACCTCCTCAAACCTCTTTAATTAAATGAGGTACTGAATTTTAGTGCATCTAAAAAATGACCCTCCTCAAGAGTAAAAAGACTATGATTCCTCTGTGCTTGGCACTCCCTGCCCCGTCCAGCAGTCACCCTTGTGGCAGGCCTCCCCCAGGCAGCCATGACCTCTTTCCTGCCAAGCCCAGCACGTTTCAGCATCTGTTCTGGGCAGCCACTCTCCATCAGACTGATACAGAGTTGAAACCTATTGACCTACCGAGAATGACGGAGTTAACCTTGTGACATTCGTTTTAAATCTTGGGCATATTAGAAACTGAAATATTGCCAGAGGACCGATTTCTAACAGGGATTACAGCAGCTTTTCAAAAAGATGTCCCTTAGAAAGCCCTTCCTAACAACCTAAAAATGCCTTTTCAGTATAAGGAGCAATATGTCTCTGCTTCCAGGCACTAAATCCGAAAAGAAACTACACCAAAAAGCTGATAAGTAAATTTTTCTGAAAATCATGTGTTATCATAGAAAAAGGAACAGAAGATATCAAAATTAAATGGATTTAAATACATTAACACATTAATGATAGCTCTCTCTGGGAAATAACATTATGTGTGATTTTTTTCCCCTTATTAATTCATTATTGTTACTTTCAAAATACTTTATAAAGAATGTATATTGGAACTTCCCTGGTGGTCCAGTGGCTAAGACTCTGTGCTCCCAAAGCAGGGGAGCTGGGTTCAATCCTTGGTCAGGGAACTAGATCTAATATGCGGCAAGGAACTAAAAATCCTATGTGCCGCAACGAAGACCTGGCACAGCCAAATAAATAGATAAATAATGACTTTTTTTTTTTTTTTAAAGAATGTATTATTGATTACAACCAGGAAAACAACACTAAAAATTTACTTTTAAAATTTGGGCTACAGTCACTCATAGTAGACTTGGGAACAACAATACAGAAAATCTGAATTCACTGTAATCACAGTCAGACCAAAAAAGACAAAAACAAAAACAAACCCAAATAGCTTTCACAATTACTACTCTCTAGTATACTTTCAGTATCAAATTGAGGTCAGGGATACTCATAACTGTTAACACTCCACAACTTGAATAATTTATGGGAATTTTAAAGGTACTGCTATTTAAACTCTACACTTTACTATACCACCTAAAAGACACCTTCACACTCTATTTTGAGATGGGTAGGACAGCTGCCGTTTGAGGCTGGCTGTCACTAGTGGAGGGGCTTCCCCAGTGGCTCAGGGGTAAAGAATCTGCCTACAAAGCCGGAGGCACAGGAGATGCCCCCCTTTGTGGGGCACCTGGTTTTGCTGCTGTGAGGACCAGTTCAGGAACTCTTGCATTACAAAGAAATATCAGAAGGGAAAAAAAACATTTTTTTTAAGGCAGAATCCTATCTTTCATACCATCACTTACTCTTTCTGTGTTTTCCTTCCTTCCCTCCAGGAGGGTCATCTTGAATCTGATAAGTCCAATTGCCCTTTTTCTATCATACAACACTGCTCTGAGACTCACAGTCCTTCCTTTCCTGAATCTGACGTGTGTCAGTCTGGGGTACTCAAATGAGTTTCTGCTCACTCAAAATGTGAGAACCCTCTCCAAATGGAAAGCCAAGCCCAGGACAGGACTGAAAAGGATCGGCTACCTCAACCCATAAAAGAACCAAAGGAAGAGTACTGATCTTAACACTACGCTCTGGATCATGAAAAGGCCAGGAGACCAGAAGATAAAGAGGCTGATTTTAGACAAAGTGCAAGTTTACCGGGTATCAGCAGGACAAAACCGTCTCCCACTTTTCCCCAGAAAGCTGTGCTGGGGTTTTATAAATAGAACAAGAACACTGCTGGATGAAGGGAGTGAGCAAAATAGGAGAGAAATGCCAGGAAAAGAATTCTCAAGGTTTTGCTTCACCAGCTAATCATCCAGATGTGCACCCCAAATTCTCCCTGTGTAGCCACTAGGCTCTCACATGCTCTCTATTTCCCAGCGCCCAGCTTTGAGATCAACACTGCTAACATGCTCAGGTCAACGATTAACCCACATGCACCAGCAGGAAGAGGCCTGATGGACACACTTGCCATCCTTCACTCCCTCAACACAGGCACAGACTCAAAGTCTAGCTCTGTAATAGAAGCTCACGTATTTAGGGAGCAAGCAGGGCTCAGATGATAAAGAATCTGCCTGCAATACGGGAGACCCGGGTTCCATCCCTGGCTTGGGAAGATCCCCTGGAGGAGGGCATGGCAACCCATTCCAGTATTCTTGCCTGGAGAATCCCAGGGACAGAGGTGCCTGGCGGGTTGCAAAGAATCGGACATGACCAAGCGGCTCTTTCTTTCAAGTGTAAAAGTTCAGGCAAAAATTCTCGAGGTGATGCGTGTGACATGTTCCTTCCCACATGTCCACAGTAACAAGTCACTAGAAAAGAGGGTTTTGAAACACTGCTCCTGTCATTCCTGCGTTGTTCCCCTGTAGGATGAAAAACAGATTTACCTCTTTAACATAAAATGTCATTCTTACGGAGGAATTTTTTCAGTCTGGCTGTTAAATTGTAAATTTTTAAGTCACAGATTTGGGAGTGTAGTAGGGAAGGAAATCGTGATGCTGAGGGAGGGTCAGAGCAGCTGCTAACAGACCAGAAGGGCCTTTTTCGGGTCAAGCCGTTGCTGTACTCTTCTCTCCACTTCCAGAACCGTCCCGGCATTCTGGCACAGGGCTGGCCTGAAAGCAGCTTGTGCCTCCGTCTCTACCTGCGATTTTCTTCCACCTGGGTCATATAAAGACTGTGTGTGTTCTTAGTCACTTAGTTCTCAGCCTGCTGAATTCTCCAGGCAAGAATACTGGAGTGGGTTGCCATTCCCTTCTCTAGGGGATCTTCCTGACCCAGGGGTTGAATCCAGGTCTCCTGCATTGTAGGCAAATTCTTTACCTTCTAAGCTACTAGGGAAGCTGCCATATAAAGACTAAAGATCAAATATTTATTATGTTTGGAGGAAAGCTTCAGACAATAAGAAGTGAATTAAAATATTAATAAACATGAAGATTCTTCATGCAAATACCCTTGCACATGTCCTCTCCTGTGACACATGCTCCAGCCCAGCTTATAAAACACTTTGTGTCTGGGCCTGGCCTAGGATGAGAGAGCCACTCTCCTGGCGGCCAATTTCCTCCTCCTCAACAGCAGTCCCAGCCACCTCTCTGACAGCACTACCTCTTACACTGAGCCAAAGAAAGAGAAGAGGAAAAAAGCGGTGGTAGCAAACAGGATACAGCCCATTCACCAAGGTTTCTCAATGGAAACTGTGCGTTATATTGGGTGTAAACTGTAGGTGGCATACCTTGGTCCTTCTCATATAATCAGGACCCAATTGATTATGCACAGTAAAGGACCAGTCCATGTTCTCCATAAGGCTCACTAAACCAGCCAGCCAAGGGAACACAGCTGTGGAAGGTGGTCCCCCCAGAGGCTGCCATCAGTCCCCTCCTTTCCATATGTCTACACCACTTCTCCCATCAAGAGGTGGTGTCCATGTCCCTTCACCTTGCACATGGGCTGACCCTGTGACTTGCTCTGACCTGTAAAATATGGTAGAAGTGATGCCATGTCCACTCTGGCCCAGCCCATGAGAGGCTAGCGGCTTCCACTTTAGCTCAGTGACTTGCGTCCTAAGCTACCATCTCAGAATTCCTACTACCTTACGGTAGAGACAGCTCCTGGCCAAGTAAGTCGCCCCAGCAAAGGCACCACATATGTGATGGAAGCTCCCTTCGAAGTTCCAATCCCAGCTGAGCTCCCAGCTAAATGCAGGCGTATGAGTGACCCCAGCTGGCACCATGTGAAACAGAAATAAACATCCCCACTGAACGCTCCTGAATCTGACTCCCAGAAAGTAAGCACTAAAAAGGGTATGGTGGGTTTTTTTAATAAGCCACTGAGCTTTGATGGAGTAGATTATGTAGCACCAAGTAACTGCAATCTCCTACACAGATTTTCCACTTACTTTACACTTCTTTCGTTCCACTAAATGCCAAACAAGCATGTTCCATTACATGCCTTTCTTGGTTTTCTTTTCTCACCTTTCGAGTCTTCTCAGTTCTTCACTCAAGAGGTTGGGCAGCTCCAGCTTTTCCAGAATAAGTTCACACTGCCTCTGGTACTGCCCCAGAGGGTTTTCAGGAAAGGAAGTGTGGAGTGCGTTCACACCTCCTAGCAGCGCACCTCCCTGACAGGGCGAGAACACGGGAGACACCAGCAGAGTCACCAGGCCTGCACACAGAAGTGCACGCCGGGGACCACTGACCCCAGGCGGTAAGACCACCCCCTACGCCCCCATCACGGCCATCAGAACCACCTGGGAGCCTGATTCAACTCTCAGGAGTCCTCTTCCCCACTGCCCAGCGGCACGCACTGCTCTGGGGAGCCACGCTGTCTTGAGTGGAACCATGAGCATCTCAGGTGTGTTGAGGAGAAAAAGGATTAAGACCCACTACTTTACACCAGTGGGTAAAACAGTGCAGACTGTTTCCATGACAATTTTTTTCGCTTCTTTTAAATGGTTCCCTTTGGATAAATTTCCAGGAATGAATAGGTCTAAAATATGGCCATTTTTATAACTCCAGATATGTTATAAACTGTCTTTTTTCAACAGTGCTTGCAATTAGGGTTCAAATATTAGGTACAAGATATGCTTACCTGCATGGAGGACTCCATTACTGACACCACTGTGATAGCATCTTCCAGAGTCACTCTATCACGGAACATCAGGCGAGCATGAGCTATGGAAGGTGCATTTGAAATGATGAGGAAATTATTTTTATGAATACCTGAGGTGACAAATGTAATACTCTCCTTGGTGCTCCCTACTCCAAAACTGTATATTATTAATGTGTTTCTAATAACAAATACATTTTACTAGAATAAGCACAGATGTCTAAGTTCAAGTAGCTTTAAGGTTCTTTCTCTAATAGGGGGCCTAATTCTTCTGCACAGCCCATGACAATTCTGTGTATTCACATGAAAAAGTACTCTGGGCTCCAGCAAAGAAAGGGGCTATATAAGCATATACTTGATGTTTAGTAACTTTTAACTGTTACTCTCTAATCTATTATAATCTAAACAAAACTAAAATTCATTTCTCATCTCTGGTACATCTCTTTATCTGTCAGCTTTTCAAAAACTACCAAACTTGCAAGTCTGAATCTTAGGTATTTCTTGCCTTAATATTAATTATAAATCCTTGACAAAGTGAAGCAGTTTTGTTTTATGGAACTTTTTAGTTAAGCATATATCATATCATACAGTTAATTCATGTGAAAAAAAAATTTTAGGATTATTTAAGTAAGTGTTAAATGTAAAAGCCAGTATTAAGGGAAAAAAAGTCTGGGGATGCACATGAGCTGCAAGCATGCACGCAAGTCTCATACGTTAGGGATGGGACAGAGGACGGCATTGTTAATTCAACGTTACTGTGTTAGTGGTGGCTGTGAGTGGCAACTGCTGAGAAATAACCCAGGATGCTATACAGAAAACAGTTCCCAACAAAGGTATATTCAAATAGAGGCCATTGAGAAAGAAAACATACAGTAAATAAGACTTTGTAAATGAATGAGGTCTCAAGTTACAGGAAGTTATGAGATGTCACAAAGATTCCTTTTCCTTAACACCACTACATTCCACTCAACATCTATAATCTGTGTAGGTTTCGTAGCTTCAAGCTTTTATTTTTTAACCAGTTGGGAGCAAGCATCTCAGAGATCATCCTTACTCATCTCTGAAGTCATGGTGCAAGTCCCAAGCCTTGCTCACACTGTGTGTTTAGTCTTTTAGTCGTGTCGGACTCGTTGTGACTCCATAGACTGTAGCCTGCCAGGCTCCTCTGTCCATGGATTTCTCCAGGCAAGAATACTGGAATGAGTTGTCATTCCCTTCTCCAGGGGATTTTCCCAACCCAGGAATCGAACCCAGGCTTTCTGCATTGCAGGTGGATTCTTTACAGTCGAAGCCACCAGGAAAGCCCTAGCTCACACTGGGCACCCAATAAAAGTATTTGTTGAGTGAAATTAACCTTCTGCTAGTCGTATCAAGCTCTCCAGCAGGCGGATGGTGGTTCGGGCAGCGTTCCGGGAGTCACTCTGCCTTTGCATCTGATAGTACCGGAGCAGAACTTGATTACCCTCATCAGACAGTGTGGGCTGTAGTTTCCTAATGAGGCAGAAGTAGGATTTCATCTTTTCCATGCTCCAGAGCTTCTCTGATTTGTTTGGGTAACCTGTATATATCAGGTATTGGGTCAGTAATTTCTAAAAACAGGCAAATATCTCATATTGAAGGTTTTGATAAAGTTCTTGTACTCATTTTTAAAAGGATAACCTTCCGATTTTCTGGCCACTGAAATCTAGACCTGTCTCTGCATATAGTTCTATAATAAACAGTCTTAGGCTCTAAGCTTAATAAAGGTAAGCTTCCTACAGGGGTTTAAATTATTCAGAATAATTGTTCTGCCATATACAGTAATAACTAGTACTTGATAAGCCTAATTTTTTGACAAAAGCTCCACATTTAGAATTCTGTTTCATAAATTCAGTCCAGTTTTCTTTGTGTATAGGAGGTGAACCATGTGGTAATTATACATAAAGTTGCCCCTTTTCACCACAAAGGACCTATGGCAAGCAAACGAAGACCCTTTTCATTCTGCGCATTGTTCTAGGCTCGCTAACTAGGCTCACTGCTTTTGGTCTAAGCATCTCTCTATAGACTCTTGGGTGTGGGACCTTGGGTATTTATTTGATTTTCCTCAAGGAAAATTTCATTTATGTCTACTCTGTCAATTTGAATGATTTGATCGTTTCCACATACCTTTGTTTTCTAAGATAAAAGAGGAAATGATACGATCCCAGTCTTCATTCTTGGTATCAAGCAGAACCAGGATCAGGTCGAATCGACTTAAGAGTGGGCTGCTAAGGGCGATGTTCACTGACACAGACTCATGGGCATCGTACTGGCCTTTGGGGTTAGTTGCTGCGAGGACGGTGGTCCTTGTGTTCAGTTTGCACACGAGGCTACCAAAAGAGAAGGCATAGTTCACTGACTGTTGAGATTCAAATGAAAAACAATATTAAACTTATTAACAGAAAGGGGCTGTTCCCGAACCTTAAAAATCTAGAGATGATCATGTCAAAGAGAATGTGGAATGATACAAACACCAAGTTCAAATGAAGGACATATTTATACTAGCCTATCTTGAAGAGAAGCAAGTGCTCAATACACATTTCTTATGCCCTGACTCTGAGCAGACCCCTCTAAGAGGTATACGAAGTTAAACCATACATGGATACTGCTCTTAAGGAGCTTGCAATCCATTTGCTATAATGGTGAGACATGGCAGAATACAGTAAGTTCTAGAAGCATAAACTTCCCAGGGGAAATAAAGATGGTATGTATTCATCTATGTGGATGGAAGAGACACTCAGAGAAATATTATTAAGTTTCTGAGCAAGGCCTTTTGTGACACATGGACTTGTTCCCTGAGTTCACTTACTTGTTTTGGTTCTTCTAAAAGTGAAAGAAACAGGCAGAAGGGAAAGGAAAGGAAGGAGCAAGGGACGGAGGGGAGGAGGGATAGAAAAAGAAGAAATCAGGAAAACTGAAGGTTGATTAGTATGGTGTTTTTGAGGAGCAACAGTGAAGGGAAGGCTGAAAAGGTCAGGGCATGGTGGGCTGGTTAGACGGGGAAGGACCACAGATGGGACACGTTGGGGAGACGAGGGCAGTGGCCGAGGAAGAGGCACACAAGTCCTCGGCAGGGCAGTGGCGGGACAGATATGGAGATGACATAACTCAGATGTTGTTTCTAAACTTGTTTATGATGGGCACGTCCTCAAAATAATACGGCACATTCACTGACAGTAACAAGTATGGAATTCCTTCTCTGTAAAAGCTGTCTGCTCTCTAGTGATGGTGGTTTTCAGCCATAGCGCATAGCCCTGGGACTTCGGTAAACATGTGCTACATGTGTTAATCCTTGATCTATTTCCAGTTGGTGTCAGCAGTGACCTCATGCCCGAGGACTGAAAAAGTCTGAGAATCTGTATTTGTGGTAAGTGGCACAAGCAGACACAGAAGAGAACAACAAACAAGGTACTTTCACTGAAAAATAAATCCTCTTTTAAAAAAATCACTGACAAGGAAAAATTCTGAACACAGAGTCCACGTCTTATTCACATACCAAAATGACTTTGTAAAGGCAGCTGTTTAGAACTCAGAATCAATTTGCCATAAAACCAATGTAATAAATGGTTCCTAACTAATCCCACAAAAAGCACATTTAATCTCATACCAAAGAGGCTATTTGCACTTATCAGAAAAAAATGAATATTGCTTCAATACTTCAACACAATACAAAACTGTTTATGAAATAATTGTTTAAAGATGATTTTCTGAGAGATAAAATTGGTTGTTCTTCCTCTCTCTGCTCAAGAGCTACTTACAAGTCATTTCCTGTGGGCAAAGGACTGTACTGAAAATTGAGAAAGGTACATAGCTGGTCCCCGCCTTCGATGACTTCACATCGAACCGCTGGAGGACAGGGAGGCGCACCACGGCGCCCACCAGACAGGACATGTGCAGCGGATGCTGGTGGCAGTCACCAGCGTTCGTGTCTGCAAAGAGAGGAGGACAATGGACACGCAGAGACAGAGGGAAGGTGGTGAGTTATTCTGAGGTAACTGGGAAAAAATGCAAAGCTGCAGCTTTGGGAAGAGAGCTAAGGAAGAACAGTCTTCCTGGGGGGGAGGGGGCAGCTTGTGGAGATTCGAGCAATGAAGGGAGAGCAGGAGGCAGGGGAAGAGGCGATGGTGTGGGACAGTAAGTCAGGCTGTGACCAGCAGCAAAGAGGAAGGTGGGGACAGAGTGGCCTCGGTCACATGAAAGAGGGGAAGACAGTATGTAAGCCGGCAGCTGCAAACCTGTGATACAAGCATGACCCACATTATCACCTGAACAGGGCTTTAGAGAACCAAGGTGCTCACACGGCCTCATCCTAAGTACCATGTACGCAGCAGCAGCTCACTGCACACGACTGAACAAGGAACTCATGAATGAGTGTGAGGTCAGGGCCACTTCACCAACCCAGTGTGAGCTCCACCCTCCTAATAACAAGAGGACAACTATCACACATGTAATACCAAGCACTGAGCCAGGCTTTATGTACACATGTTACCCCTGATCTTCACAGCCACCTGAAAGGTAGATACTATCAGCAACTTGGAAATAAGGAAACTAGATGGTTCCAGATGGTAATAACGACAGTTAAGGTTACGAGCAGAGCAGCAGAACTGCGATTCAAACCCAGGTCAGCTTCACTCCAAAACCAACACTCCTGTACCTCCAGACTGTTACCCTGATGGTGAAATGTTTTAAGTGCTTCCCGTGGTCTTAAAGATTGGGCCTGAGGTTTTAGGTATGCATTTCCTTGCCTTATGTCTTTCCTACTTAATTTGATTCCCCTTGAGGGCCTGTGACTTACTGTTATAGTGCTCATGCTACCTGTCACAAATTTAAATGCTCAGTGAATAAGGGATAAATAAAAAATCTTTATTTAGATCAGTATTTCTCAAATTCAGAGTCATTTTATACTCACAGGCTTCACCAGATATAAAATAATCACACTAAAGACTTTTTTTTTCTGCACTAACTTCAAAGAGTGACAACATTCCAGTTTCTGAAAAACCTGCTTCTCCATTGTTTAATCCACATGCTTAAACTTTCCTACATAAATTACATAAGTGATTTTTACCCTGGCAGGCCCTCCAGAAAGCACCCTTGTTTTGTGGCGGTCTTAACAGTCTCATCACATCTGGATGGGTGATCCCCATCTTTGCTGACGGCTTTAATCACTACCTACAGGCTGGCACTTCCAAATTTAGCTCCGGCTGGTGGCAATGGCTGCTCTGTGTGCAAACATGGTTTTCCCTTCTCCCTGGGGGCAGGGCAAGATTAAATTTCCATCTTCCTTTACAGTTACGCAGGGCTTCCCTGGTAGCTCAGTTGGTAAAGAATCTGCCTGCAATGCGGGAGACCTGGGTTCAATCCCTGGGTTGGGAAGACCTCCTGGAGGAGGGCATGGCAACCCATTCCAGTACTCTTGCCTGGAGAATCCCCATGGACAGAGGAGCATGGTGAGCTCCAGTCCACGGGGTCACAAAGAGTCACAACTAAACACAGCACAGCAGAGCAGCAAAGAGCTCTAAACACAAGTCCCGCCGGTGGGGTGGGGAGAGAACATTTCTACTTCCAGGTCAGGCTCCTAAGAACCTTCCTGGGCAGTCTTCCCAGCTTTCCTCCCTCTGCTGGAACAGGTGAGGATAAAAGGCCCTGGAGTCAGACAGCCACCTGAGGGACTACACGGAGCAGAGCACCCCACCTTCCACCCACATCACACTGTGACTAAAGCAAGAAACACCCCCTCTGGCGAAACACTGCAGGAAAGACATGAGCATGGGACAGAGGAGTGATGAAAGCGTAGATAGCTCAGAAACCTGAGGCTTTGCAGGGCTGGAGAAAACAACTGCCTCTAGACCTCAGAGAGTAAAGGGGAAGACTGAAACAGGCTCTGAACAACAAAGGCCCAGTCAACTGTCTCAGCTGTAAAATGTGACCCAGATGAAGGGTGAAGCCCTCAGCTTACACGGCCTTTTTATCAAGTTGAATAAAAGTGGTACGGAGACCCTCCAATGTTTGCAGCATGCTATTCATAATAGCCAAGAGGAGGGAGCAATACAAGTGTCCATGGGTGAATAAATGGATGAAGAATACACACACTCATACAATGAAATATTATTTAGCCTAAAATAAAGGAAATCAAGGGCTTCCCTTGGGCCTCAGCTGGTAAAGAATCCGCCTACAATGGGGGAAACCTGGGTTCAATCCCTGGGTTAGGAAGATGCCCTGGAGAAGGGAAAGGCTACCCACTCCAGTATTCTGGCCTGGAGAATCCCATGAACTGTATAGTCCATGGGGTCGCAAAGAGCCAGACACAACTGAGCGACTTTCACTTCACTTTAGTCCAAAGGAAATCTTGCCACATAATACAGTATGGATGAACCTTGAGGGCATTATGCTAATTAATTTCACAAAAGACAGATGTAGAACAGTCTTACCCTGGAGATCTGGTTCCCAAGCCTGGCTAGTCAGTGAGAATGCAGGTGGGTGTTAATAATACAGATTCCCAGGTCCCACCTCTGAGACTCTGACTGAGGACAGGCATGGGCTAGAAGACTGAAAATTAGCTCAGTGCGGACTGATGCCTTGGCTCTTCTACGACTGTTAGAATCACAGTGTACAATAAATGGTTACTTGTCTGTCTTGCTGCAAGGCTGTGAGCATCTTGAGAACAAAAGCCTTGGCTTTTCCTTTTCCTGGTATTAGTAGCAATCAGAGACCATAACGCTTCTGAGCATTCAAGACATGCTTACTGAGCAGAACAATAAACTGTCATCTTGTTTTTAAATTTGAGACTGTACTTCTACCCAGGTATGTGAGTATAATCTAGTAGCTGCAAATATATAATGGCAATGTCAAATTTTTTCCTAAAATGTGTCCTCAGCCAATAGTGAGGGCACCTTCTATTATTTAAGAATCAGATACTCTGCCCTTGAGGAGATGCTATCCTAGTTAAGATTGAAAAGAACCTGGAAAATATATGAAACATTATCTTTCTCAAATAATTATTTCGTTTAGCATTCTACAGACTTACAGATCATCGCCATATAAAGCACTCTCAAATGACTTCACACAGCCGTGTGGCACTGTACTGCCATTTGCAGGCGCAGAGACTGACTGGCACCGTTTCACAAGGTAAAGTACAGAACTGACACCCCTTTTATCTCATACTGCATCCTTTTCTTCGTGGCCTCCTCTTCCACTTCGTGGCCAGGACAAAATGTAAGATGTTAAACTCCCCAACTTTAACGTTTTCAGATTTAAGTAACGTAAGCAGAGCACAATAAAACTACTGGTCTTTTCAACCACATATGGATTCAATAAGACTGATATTTTGGTTACTGACACTGTAAGTTACATCCTTAGTAGACATCCTGAGGGCGTCAGCATTTTTTTTTTCCTACTCTGACTGCCTCTAACAAGCTTTTATTGGAGAAGGCAATGGCACCCCACTCCAGTACTCTTGCCTGGAAAATCCCATGGACGGAGGAGCCTGGTGGGCTGCAGTCCATGGGGTCACGAAGAGTCCGACACAACAGAGCAACTTCACTTTCACTTTCATGCATTGGAGAAGGAAATGGCAACCCACTCCAGTGTTCTTGCCTGGAGAATCCCAGGGACGGGGGAGCCTGGTGGGCTGCCGTCTATGGGGTTGCACAGAGTCGGACACGACTGAAGTGACTTAGCAGCAGCAGCAACAAGCTTTTATACTGAAAAATCACACTGACTGGTTCTCTCCCAGCCCCTTGTACATATGAATAGTGCGTGAACGGCTTATGATACACCTCTGCAGGTATCTGCCCACCACATGGAGAAACTTCAACCTCAACTCAAAAAACAATTTGTAGAATTGGCACAGTTACATGAAACAATTAAGAATGTGATTCTTATTTTTTAGAACTCTTCACCTCTGTGCAGTGTATATAAAGTCACACACACACACACACACATTTCTGATTCCCTGCAGCCTTGGCAGCCAGCTAGACATTCTGATTCTGAGGTTCACATTAATACCCTTAAGAGAGATTAAAATTCAAATAGAAATTTCTTCACAAGTCAATCAGACTTTAGTCACTTGATATGTGAGAGAGACGACAGAGAAAAAACAAAAGCAGATCCATCCGAGGTCCCAAAAAGGATGTAGCAAAATATCAAATATCTCAAAGAACATCTTTGGGCCCAGAGAATGGGACCCAAAATTTGGATGATGATGGCTCAGTGAGGACTCCTACACTAGGGGACAAAAACCAGAGGATGAAAAGTCTTTGAGCTGGAGAGGGAAGAGTAGTAAGGTGTTTCAAGAGAAAATTCAGAGTATTCTTATTTTATTTTAGTTGAATACATGATTAAGTACTTCCTTTTCATACTTATCTCATCTTACCTGCTTACTGATGAACAACTTGACATGCTTTATGTCTCTAGAGAGATTTTCTGAAAAGGTCCACATTTGGCAATTAACTGTATACATTCCATCAGGAGGATTAATGGGCTTCTAATGAGGGAGAGTGAACTTAAGGCTCTGAAAACTTCAGGCCAAAAAATTAGATGAGCTACTGTTGGAGGGTGATCCGACTTTTTCATAAGTCATTGAGTGACCCAGAGTCAGTGCTATGAAAAATGAACACACACGCTAAGATGGAACTTGAAGAGTGTTTTCCTTTGTTCCTACCACCAAGGAGATGACGGATGGACAGTGGTGACTGAGGGTACACTTAACTACCAGCCCAAGAGCGAAGCCAACATGTGGCACATTCTTACACTTTTCTGTTGGGTGATAGTAACAGCTGTTACAGCGATGTCAAAATAAAAATTGAAAAAAAAAAAAACCTACAAGGACAACTTGAATGCAGGAAGAAAGATCACATAATTGGTGGTAACTATGATCTGGGGCAGAGAAGGCAATGGCACCCCACTCCAGTACTCTTGCCTGGAGAATCCCATGGATGGAGGAGCTGCAGGGAATCCCTGGTAGGCTACAGATTATGGGGTCGCTAAGAGTTGGACATGACTGAGTGACTTCACTGTCACTTTTCACTTTCATGCATTGGAGAAGGAAATGGCAACCCACTCCCGTGTTCTTGCCTGGAGAATCCCAGGGACAGGGGGAGCCTGGTGGGCTGCTGTCTATGGGGTCGCACAGAGTTGGCCATGACTGAAGTGACTTAGCAGCAGCAGCATGATCTGGGGAGAAATTGTAAGAACTTCTACAAAATACAGAGTTTGACCAAGAGTTACAACTGACTAGGTACTTGTGACTAAGTAATGTCTTTTAAAACCCTGCCATTCTTTTTGTCCATCTCTTTGAAATCCTCTGAGTTCAAGACTTTTCTCATAAAGAGCCACCTCCTATTTAGATCTATACAAAAAAGATAACCTGGATAACCACGATGGTGTGATCACTCACCTAGAGCCAGACATCCTGGAGTGCAAAGCCAAATGGGCCTTAGGAAGCATCACTATGAACAAAGCTAGTAGAGATGATAGAATTCCAGCTGAGTTATTTCAAATCCTAAAAGATGAAGCTGTGAAAGTGCTGAACTTAATATGCCAGCAAATTTGGAAAACTCAACAGTGGTCACAGGACTTGAAAAAGTCAGTTTTTATTCCAATCCCAAAGAAGGGCAATGCCAAAGAATATTCAAACTACCGCACAATTGCACTCATTTTACATGCTAGCAAGGCAACACTCAAAATCCTTCAGGCTAGGCTTAAACAGTACATGAACCGAGAACTTCCAGATGTATAAGCTGGATTTAGAAAAGGCAGAGGAACCAGAGACCAAATTGCCAACATCCACTGAATCACAGAAAAAAACAAGAGAATTCCAGAAAAACATCTACTTCTGCTTCACTGACTACACTAAAACCTTTGACTCTGGGGATCACAACAAACTGAAAAATTCTGAAAGAGATGAGAATATCAGACCACCTTACCTGCCTCCTGAGAGACTAGTATGCAGGTCAAGAGCAACAGTTTGAACCAGACATGGAATGACAGACTTGTTCAAAACTGGGAAAGGAATACGTCAAGGTTATATATTGTCACCCTGCTTATTTAACTTATTTACAGAATATATCATGTGAAATGCCAGGCTGGACGAAGTACAAATCAGGACTGGAATCAAGATTGCCAGGAGAAATATCAGTAACCTCAGATATGCAGATGACACCAGCTTTATGGTAGAAAACAAAGAGGAACTAGAGAGTTCTTGATGAAGGTGAAACAGGAGAGTAAAAAAGCTCACTTAAAACTCAGCATTCAAAAAACTAAGATCATGGCATCTGGTCCCATCACTTCATGGCAAATAGACGGAAACAATGGAAACAGTGACAGACTATTTTCTTGGGCTCCATAATCACTGTGGACGGCGACTGCAGCCATGAAATTAAAAGATGCTTGCTCCTTGGAAGAAAAGCTATGACAAACCTAGACAGTGTATTAAAAAGCAGAGACATTACTTTGCCAAAATAAACTTTGGTCCATATAGTCAAAACTATGGTCTTTCCAGTAGTCATGTACAGATGTGAGAGCTGGACCATAAAGAAGGCTGAGTGCCTAAGAATTGATGCTTTTGAACTGTGATATTGGAGAACACTCTTGAGAATCCCTTGGACAGCAAGGAAATCAAACCAGTCAATCCTAAAGGGATTCAGTCCTGAATATTCATTGGAAGGACTGATGCTGAAGCTGAAGCTCCAACATTTGGGGCACCTGATGTGAAGAGCCGACTCACTGAAAAAGACTGATGCTAGGAAAGATTAAAGGCAGGAGGAGAAGTGGATGACAGCAGATGAGATGGTTGAATGGCATCAGTGACTCAATGGACATGTGTTTGAGCAAACTCTGGAAGATGGTGAAAGACAGGGAAACTGGGCATGCTATAGTCCATGGGGTCACAAAGAGATGGACACAACTGAACAGCTGAACGACAATCTATTCAGATTGATTCACCAGGCTACTCTGGCTGCCTGTCTAAGCTATTGTTTCCCAGCACCAACAAATCTACTAGTACTTACAACCGATGCATGACTTGTTCTTTGGTATATTTCTTAAGTGATTCTTTTGTCCTCATTAGCCTGGACAGGCTAAGCACTGGAATGCCCACCAAGCACATAACTCCACCACCCCTTCTACAGAAACGGCCATACATGGACAACTGGCTGGACCAGATACTGACCCAACAGTAGTCAAACAATAAATTGCTTAACTAGCAATAAACTGGCCAGAGGCCTCTGAGCTGGTTTTGCACCAAGCTTCTAATAGGGATGATAATGTCTACCTAAGCCTCTCTTGAGGTTTGTTTGAAATGGACACAAGAGGGAGAGCCGAACTACTAAAGAGAGGTGGAAAAGCCTAAAAAATGCACAAACGCATAAACAAATCAAAGATAGAGGAAGTAGACTTTATAGATAAATAAGAGCAGCAGTTAAGAGACACAGAAAACCAAAAACCCTGAAAGCGAGCTAAGGGAGAGAATACTACAAACTTCAACCTCCATGTAAACGGACATTAGAAACCAGCAAAGCTCATCGAGAGCCCATACTGGAATAGGAAGATCAGTGGAGACTGAATGAAAAGGGGGAGAGGGCAGTGGGTTCCTCATGATGGAGGAACACAGACAAAAACCATCCTCACAAAAAGGGAGCCCCCACAGAGCGGGGAAATACTGGGAACAGGGTTTCAGACCTCATCAAAGCAGGGACTCCTAGGGAATAGACAGAAGACCCTGAAAGTTCCTGGGACCAGAGGAGGCAGGCCTGGAGTAGATGGAGGTGACTTGTAAGGGACAGGAGTCCCTTGGAGTCTTGAAGGAGACAAGCCGTAGATATTAAAGATCCTACAACACAAGTGAGAAACAAAATCAAAAGACACACCAACCTACACACATCGCCCCCTCTTAAACCTTGGGAAAAAACTCTATTAAGTCAAATGGACTGAGCTGAGATTACTCTGAACTAAAAACCAGTACACCATCCAAACCGCCGACTACCACCTTAGCAGAATAACTACTACTACTGATTCAGGAAAAGATAAGACATTTTAAAATGAATTGGAGTAATATTTATATAAGATGTAATATTTATGTAAGACTACCACAAGAATCAAAATACCTTAGTTGATAAAACCCCATCCCACCATTCCCTTAAAAAATCCACGGAACAGAAGAAATCTGTATTTAATATCCTCACTTGAACATTCCTAAACAAACATTTGTACATATGAAAAATCATTCCAAATCAGAAATCAAAAACTCAGAACAGAAAAATATAAAAAAGAGGAAGATGAATATCCAGAGATGACTCAGGGCAGAAAATGGGTGAAGAGAGGGAGACAGTAATTTTAGAAATGAACATTTAAATCTAGGGTGCCAGAGAGAGGACAGACAGGAATGAAAGTATAAAAAAGGGTGCTAAGGGGAGGAATTAAAATGCCAAGGCAATAAAAGTGAAATACAAAAGAGCTAAAAAGTCTAAGAAAAATATTGGTTGCTATAGAATCTAGGCAAAAAAGACCTAACACACGTAATTAGGATTTCTGAAAAATAAAAAACAAAACAAAGTATAGAATATGTGAAACTATAATTCAAGAAAAATTTCCAAAAAGAAATGAATCCTTTTACATTTCAAAGAGCTCACCAACATCTAAAAAAAAATGACCAAGAATAATCAACTGAGACATAGCCTAGTAAAAGTATTGTGCTTAAACCATAATGACAAAAAATCCTTCTGGGCCTTCAATTGCCTACAAAGTAAAGGACATCAGAATGGCACTCGACCTGTCAATACAACATGCAAAGCAAGACTATAGGAAAGAAAGTGTAAGGCTACATCTTTATAACCAGTCATGTTGTTTTTCAAATATAAAACCTATAAAAAATAGTTTTAAATATGCACAAAGTCAGTACAGAACTCAGGAACTCCTCCCAAGGAATCTGTTTGAGGAGAGCTTCATTCAACCAAGAGATGATGGTGCTACTCTGGCAAAAGGACTGATGGTGAGTCTTCAATATATTTAATTTTAGGTCTAAGAAAAAAACAAAGGCATAAAAGTAGAAGAGTATATCTATACAAGTGTTATTTATCCCTACAAAGTATAAAGAATATAACCATTTTTTAACAGTAAAGAGAAGGGAGAAAAGGGAAAGTAGAACATGCTCAGGGGTTATCACATGGGTAATGAAGTACAGTCAAAGGATATTATTTAAAGCTCCCAAGGGAAGACAAAGGGGATGCAGGTATTATAAAAAGTATTAATAGATAAGTCCTAGAATAGGTGTTGTCAACTACAGGTGGTGTCAAACTACAGCCAGCAGGTCAAATCTAGGTCTCCATTTATTTTTGTAAGTAAAATTTCACTGGAAAACAGCTATACCTATTCATATACATACTGTCTACATCTTCTTTATTCTGTATACAATATAGACATATTGATGCAGTCATATTGTCTGCATTAGCAAAGGTGAGTAAGACAGACAAGAGATAATATATAGCCCACAAAAGCCTAAAATAGTTTTCATCTGGACCTTTACACAAAAAATTTGCCAACCCCTAATGTATAACAAAAATACAAACCTTCCTAAATGTCAAACAAATAAAAAAAGAGAAACATAGCCAAGTTTTTTAAAAAATGAAGTACTTGACATCAAGAATATTGCTAATACCAATAAATGTAAATGTACTTAACTCATCTATTAAAAGATTTTCTGGTTACTTGTAAAACAAAGCAAAACACAATAAAATGAAACCAACTTTATGGTGTATACAAGAGAACAAATTACAATCAAAAGGCTAAACATGAAGAAGCAAAGATATATTCGGTTCAGTTCAGTCACTCAGTCATGTCTGACTCTTTGCAACCCCATGAATCGCAGCACGCCAGGCCTCTCTGTCCATCACCAACTCCCGGAGTTTACTCAAACTCATGCCCATCAAGTTGGTGATGCCATCCAGCCATCTCATCCTCTATCGTCCCCTTCTCCTCCTGCCCGCAATCCCTCCCAGCATTAGGGTCTCTTCCAATGAGTCAACTCTTCGCATGAGGTGGCCAGAGTATTGGGGTTTCAGCTTCAGCATCAGTCCTTCATTAGGCAAATGTAAATAATATGAAATCAAGAGTTGTGATCTTGATGAGGCAAAAAAGGTAAAATTCAGACCACACAGCATTAACACAAAGTGCAAAGCTAAAGCAACTACCTTGATAAAGCAGAATGTTATGCAAAGTTTCTGATGTGAGAAATGCAAAGAGAAAACAATAGACATACAGTTATGGCAAGAGAACTTAACAAACCACTTTCAGCCTAAGACACATCAGACAGACAAAAGATTAAGTAAAGATATAGAAGATCTTACAAGGTGCAGTTTAGATGTGTGTTTATGTGTATTACATCCTGATAATAAAGAACACAACTTCTCAAGCATAGATGGGCCAGTCATGAAACTGTTCGAGTGTCAGGCCACAGAGAAAAAAGCCTCATGAAGCTCCTTAAAGTAGAAATAATACAAATAGCTCTCTGACCAGAATGCAATGAAACCAGAAATTAACAGCACCATCAAAAAACAAGTAATTTTCTGAAGGTCCTTCTACATGGAGATTAAAAAACTGTTTAAAACAAATCTTGAGAGAAAGGGGATGTATAAACCAAAATTGCAGAATTTCTTAAAAAATATGAGAGATGATAGTAAGAACACTACATATAATAATGCTCACTAAAGCAGTGCCAAAGCGCATTTATATTATGACAAGTTTTGCATAAGAAGGGAGATGCGCATGTGCACAGACACATGTTTTTGCTTCTTTTTGCAAAAAAAAAAAAAAAGAAAAAGAAAGGATAAATCAGAAACCAGTGCAAAAGGTTTATGTAAGGGACAGGAGAAAATAGAATGGAAGAGGTAGGGATATGAGCGTAACCTCTTTGATATAAAAGTTTTGTTTCTGATTGCATCTCAAGGCATGTGGGATCTTAGTTCCCTGACCAGGGATTGACTCCATTCCTCATGCAATGGAAGCGCCAAGCTCTAGCCACTGGACCACCAGGGAATTCCCTGATATAATAGTTTCGATTTTTGAAATATATTTTACAAATTCAGAAAACAAAATTAAACCAAAAAGAAGGAGGCAAACTCTAAAAGTGAATGCAACCATAGGTTTAAAAACACGTTTCCTAACTGTATATCAAATCAGCAATGTGACCACACAAAGAAAAGAACTCAACTAACTTTTGAACATGTACCCTGATCACATATAACCATAGTGGAATATATTCTAAACTCAAAAAGACCACAAAGAAGGCCTGAATATTACTTACTTTCTTTGTGGTTGGTGTTTTCGACAATGGCATTGGTGTAGTAATTCTGAAACTAGTTTGGAGACTCCACTGAGCTCATAAATACAAGGTGCCCCGTGAACACCTTTATATACAAACGAAATAAAATAATTTTGGACAGTTGTGGGTGTCTTCTCGCCCTAACCTTTATGATATTGGCTAGAAAACTCTTTTTAAAAAGTACATAAATGAAAAAAAAAAAAAAAGTACATAAACGGTTGTATAACAATGTGAATGGGTTGTTTTTTTTTTAAACTTGCATATTACATTTTATTGTGGTAAAAAATGCATATCATAAAATTCACCATCTTAACCATTTCTAAGGGTACATTCAATAGTGTTAAATACATTCACACTGTTGTGTGACAAGTCTTTGGAATTTTATCTTGCAAAATTGAAAATGAATTACAAAACCATTTTCCATAGTAGCTACACCATTCTATAATATATTTCATATTTCCATAATCCACAAGGGTTCTAATTGCTCCCCACCCTCACTAACACTTGTCCTTTTCTGTGTTTTTTATGATTGCCATCTGAACATTTGTACAGTGATATTTCATTGTGTTTGACTTGCATTTTCCTAATGATCAATGATGCTGAGCATCTTTTCATGTGCTTGCCGGTCATGTATATATCATCTTTGGCTAAATGTGTATTCAAGTCCTTTGTCCAGTTTTTAACTTGATTGGTTTGTGCTGTGAGTTGTAGGAATTCTTTATATATTCTGGTTATTAACTTCTTTTCAGATTTGCAAATATTTTCTCCAACTCAACGTGTTAACTTTTCACTCTGTTGCATCCTTTCATACTCAGAAGTTTAAAATTTTGATGCAATCCAAGTAAATAAAGAAGTCAATCTATCATCTTGCTAATTTGCTTTGTCTCATCTATTCTTGGTTCCCTTTTTCTTCTCCCCCCGGTCTTCTTTTGAAATATTTATGATGTCATTTCATCTCTACAACTCACTCATTAGTTTTAGTTTTCATCTCTTTTATTTTCTAGTGGTTGCTCTAGTGTTTATATCTTTAATTGATTGTGGCCCACCCTTGAACAATACCACACCACTCCATGTATGGTGTAAGGCTGGCACAGCTGGTCTGCGCACTGGCACTGCAGTTACGATCTTCGCCCTCAGCGCACCACAGACTTCCAGTTCTTTTGCTGTTGAATTACTGCAGTTATTACTCTGCTTACCGTGGAGGCTGTGGTGCAAACTTGGAAGATTATTCTCTGAGTTTCTGCTCTGCTTTCTGCTTCCAGGAGTCACTGCACATCTGCACCAGAGGGGTCTCTTTCCTCACTTCCTCACTGGGGACGAGCCCCTTCCCCAGTGGCAGACTGCTACTGCTCATTACTGGTGTTAGACTTACTTGGAGGCCAGCTGCTTCCCGGTCTCCGGGTCTTTGGCAGGCGCTGTGTACCTGCTCTCGCAGGGGACAGGCGGGACAGTGGTAAGGCCTCCTGTCTGTCCCACCGCGGCAACTCAACCCTGCCATGTATCTGTGATGCTTCTCGAGCAGAAGGGGTCTTTCTCTCCTTTCCCAGTGGTCAGACCTCCTTGCTGTGTACTAGGTGAGAATCCTCCGAGTGGTACACACCTGCTTTGTATTGGGTAAGAATCCTGGACCCGAGAGATGTGCCTGCCCTCCCCTTAAGGAGAAGATGGCTTATGCTTCTGCCCTTCTCCCCAAAGCAGCATCTTTTTGCTTGGTTCCTTTGAGTGAAGGAAGGAAGATTCTCTAAACTCTTCCCGAGGCAGAAGGGGTTTTTGCTTCTAGCCCTCTTCCAGGGGCCCCGGCGATGAGAGGGTTCGTTGCCCCGGCCTCAGTGAGTTAAAGGCTTTGGTTTATATGAGAGGTGTGCCTGGGTCAGCAGCAGGGCTCCATGCCTAGTCCCCGGCACCAAGCAGGCCTGCTGAGTGATGAGCAAAGGGGAGGGTCTCTGCAGTCTCTGCCCTGTTCGGTTTTTCCTGGGAGCATCTGTGGAGTCCTGTGGAGAAGAGCTTACACATGAGAACTCCCCTTGGCTTGGGGTCCAGAGTTATTCTAAATTGATACGCTATCCCATACTTGGACTTCAGGAAATTTAAAATTTTGTAGCTATTTCTTCTTATTTGCTTCTATGGCCGCCACCAGTTTCTCTCCTGCTCTGTCAAAGGTGATCAGTCTGTGTGCCTCAGCTCTCCTAGGGGGGGCTTATCCCATTTTGGAATTGAGTTTCCATGATTTCCTTGTAAATTAGCTCTCAGGTATGGTTGGAAAGTCACGAGTTTTGTGGGCTATCTGGATTTTTCTCTTAAGAGCAGAGTGATACAGCTTTCCATAGGCCAAGTGGAAGAAGAACTTAGGCTTATGTTTTGTATGTCTCTGCAAAAATAATTTTATTGCGTTTTATAAAAATATTACTCTGTGATAGACTGAAAAATAAACCATAAAACTGGCCCGTCACCACAAATAGTGTGAAAAGCACTGTCCCGGTGCATGAAGTAGTTCTGCTTGTGACAAGACTGTCCAATCTGTGGGGGCACTATTGAGTTACAAGAACTTACAACATACTCATGGAGATAGCACAAAAAGCTCACACTAATTCACACTTAGCAGAGGGTAAGGCAGTAGGAGTGGTTAATGAAACACTTTCTCTTCCACAGATTTTTTTCTGTGGCCTATCCTAGAGCACTGCTAATTTTCTCCCTTTGTAAAACAGCTTCACAGCACTCATCCCAATTTTCCCTGATGGTAAGGGTTAACTGGGGCTTCCCTGGTGGCTCAGATGGTAAAGAATCTGCCTGTAATGAGGGAGACCTGGGTTCAAACCCTGGGTCGGGAAGATCCCCTAGAGAAGGGAATGGCAACCCACTCCAGTATTCTTGCCTGGAGAATTCCACGGACAGAGAAGCCTGGCAGGCTACAGGAATCTTTCAAAATGTGCCAGATTGCCTCTGGAAAAGGCATATCAAAACAAACCACAGATTCCATCAACCAGCAAACATGCGAACTAAAGAGAGGCATAATGAGAAGAGAAAGGAGCCTTGAAGACACTTAGTAAACTCTATCTCGAATTTCCCTGATAAAGAGTTTAGAAACAATAATTCTTCTACAGTCTCTCTCTTATAGCACCTTCATTACGGACTTATCCCTTTGCTGCTCTTTCACCCTTCCCAACAAGACAGTGAGCGCCTCAAGGACGGTGTCGTAGTCATCTCTGTGCTTCTCAGTGTCTAGCCCGGTGCCCGGCAAACGGCAGGCTCTGAACGATCATTCATTGAATGAAGCGAATAGATCTGGTAATGGTTCTGCCTAGCTTTTTCCTGAATCTTTTTCTTCTGGGCATATCTTTCTCTTGCCGCCCTTCCCCTTTCCTTTTTTGTGAGTGTATATGAATCGGTTTCACAGAATCCCTACCCACCAGTGTCTGTCTGGCTCCCAAGTACCCACTACTGTTTGAAGACTGTGCCGCCGGCCCTCTCTGCCTGGTCAGCTGGCCTCACATCTCTAACAGGGCTGAGATGGTTCTGGCTCTGTTCTTTGCTTGGATGACCTGGCAGCCTGCTTGATGGTCAGCCTTTGTAGCCAGATGTGTTTCCTACAACCACCTCAGGGCCTGGGCAAATGGATTCCTATCTGAACCTGCCTATTTTCCTCCTCATTGGTCACGTGCAGTCAGGGGATTACATACCTCAACCTCTGAGCCTCCTTGAGTCATCTTATGCTAATATACATTATTAGTTTTCCATATGCTGTGATAAATCTTCCATTTGGATATATAAGGAGGTATTTCATCTTATGCTAATATACATTATTAGTTTTCCATATGCTGTGATAAATCTTCCATTTGGATATATAAGGAGAATGCCATCAAAAGCAGAAATTACAGTTTCTTCCCTCCTTTTTGAACTTTTCAAAATTCTTAACATAGTACTGTGCCCAGAGCAGACAGACACACAATTATTGAAAGAGAGAATGAGTTGAATGCTGCATTGAAAGTTCTTCATAGGTACCCTCCAAGAATTAAGTCAATTTACATTTATAGTGGTCCCTTCCTTTTTGTCAAAGCTCGTCTTTACTTTTTTACACATCTCCAAGGGAAAACTAACGTGGCTGTTAACTGATAAATCTCTTACAGGACCAAACATATACCTTGTAGTTCAATGTGGTTCACATTTTCCCAGAATCATATACGAACTAATCTCACTATTCCCATAAATTCTAGAGAAAAGAAACACTTACCCAGCCTTAGCAACACTAATGGTTTGCTGCTCCATTGCTTCGTGGATACTAGTTCTGTCATGCTCTTTAAGGCTATTAAATTCATCGATACAGCAGAGGCCGGCATCTGCAAGGACCAATGCTCCCGCCTCCAAATTCCACTCTCCTGAGTCTTTCACAGCAGTTACCGTCAGACCTAAGGAAATGAGCAAGCGATGTTAGCTTTTATTTGGAAAGCATATCTTATAACTATGAAGCTTATATCCTGTAAACTTTTTCATGATTATTACATTCCTTATGGTGATGTGTGATCAGTGATCTTTGCTGTTACTATTGTAACTGTAGATGTGGTGGAAATAGTAAGAAAACTACAATTAGAAGCAGAGCCTGGAGATGTGCCTGAATTGCTACAATCTCATGATAAAACTTTATGAAGAGTTGCTTCTTATGATGGGCAAAGAGAGTGGTTTCTTGGGATGGAATCTACTGCTGAAGATGCTATGAAGATTACTGAAAGAACAACAAAGAATTTAGAATATTATATAGACTTAGTTGATAAAACAGCAGCAGGATTTGAGAGGATTGACTCCAATGTGAACGAAGCTCTACTGTGGGCAGATATTATTGCCTGCTACAGAAAAATCACTGGTGAAAGGAAGAGCCAACTGGTGCGGCAAACTTCATTACTGTCTTATTTAAGACATTGGCACAGTCCCCGCAGCCTTTAGCAACCACCACTCTGATTAGGCAGCAGTCATCAACATCAAGACAAGAGCCTCCACCAGCAAAAAGATCACGACTCACTCACGATCATGACTTACTCAGATGGCGATCTGCATGTTTTAGCAATAAAGTACTTTTTAGTTAAGTATGTATGTTTTTTCACATGTAATGCTACTGTATACCTAATAGACTACATTATAGTATAAATATAACTTTGATATGAATTGGGAACCCAAAAAATTCCCTGTAGACTTGCTTTACTGCAGTGGTCTAGAACTTGCAGTATTTCTGAGGTCTCAGTTTACTTATCTACAAAAAAAAAGGGTATATTATTTATCCAGGCCTCAGTTTACTTATCAATAAAAAAAAGGATAATGATAGAAAATATTACTTAAAGATTCTTGGATATTCAAATAGAATACAAATAAAGCTTTTTAAAAGGTGTAAGATACACAGTGAGTAATTATAATAATTATTGTTGATAAAAATTAATAAACCTCTGGCCAGACTGATGGAGGGAAAAGAAGAAAAGTTATAAATAGAAGACACAGTTATAAATACCAGGAATAAAAGAGGGGACATCACTATAGACGCTAAGGACATTAATAATAAGAAAATACAATGAACAACTCTATGTTCTAACTTAGATGAAATAGGCACATTCTCTGAAATACACAAAATGACAAAGTTTATCTAAAAAGGAATAGATATCTTGCAAAATCCTGTATCTACTTTGAAAACTGACTCTGTAGTTAAAAATGGTGCAACATACAGGCTGAGATGACTTCAGGGTGAATCCTACCATACATTTATGAAAGAAATAATACCGATTCTACACAAAACTTTCAAAAATATAGAGAAACAAGGAACACTTCCTAACTCATTTAATGAAGCCGGCATTATCATGATTACTAAAAACAGACAAAGATACACTAAAACTACACATCAGTATCTCTCATTAACACAGAAGCAAAAAACCCTTAAAAAATAAAAGCAAATAAAAGGATATATAAAATGATAACAAATCATAACTAAGTGAAGTTTATCTTGAGAATGCAAGGCTAATGCAACATTCAACTATTAATCATTGCAATTTATTGACAAACTAAGGAAGAAAAAGCAAACAACAACCTCAATGATACAGAAAAAAAAACATTTGATAAAACTCAACAATTGTTCATAATTTTTTAAAAAAAGTGCTCAGAAACAAAAAAACAGAGGTAATTTCTTCAGTCTGATAAAGAGTATTTATAAAAAATAAAGAGTATTTATAAAAAAATCCTACAGCTAACATACTGAATGTTTACCCCAGCCCAACCCTTGCCCCCAAGATCAGAACATGGCATGGAGATTTGCTCTCATCACTTATTTAAAATCATACTGGAGGTTCTTGCCAGCGAATTAAAGCAAATGTCCCCTCCCTCCTGAACCTCCCTCCTACCCCAAATATGGTTTTCTTAGGGTGTATGCCCAGTAGTGGGTTGTTGGATCTTACGGTAGTTTTAGTCCTAGTTTTTAAAGAAATCTCCATACTGTTCTTCACGGTGGCTATATCAATTTATATTCCCACCAACAGTGCAAGACAGTTCCCTTTTCTCCACATTCTTGCCAGCATTTATTGTTTGTAGATTTTTTGATGATGGCCATTCTGACTGGTGTGAGGTGATACCTCATTGTAGTTTTGATTTATATTTCTCTAATAAGTGATGTGCATTTTTTCAAGGGTTTGTTGGTCATCTGTATGTATTCTTTGGAGAAATGCCTGTTTAAGTCTTCTGCCCAGTGTTTGACTGGGTTGTTTGTTTTTCTGATATTGAGCTGTATGAGCTGCTTATACATTTTGGAGATGAAGCCTTTGTCAGTTGCTTCATTTGCAATTAATTTCTCCCATTCCGAGAGTTGTCTTTTCATCTTGTTTATGATTTCCTTTGCCGTGCAAAAGCTTTTAATTTTAATTAGGTCCCATTTATTTTTGTTTTTGTTTCCACTACTCTAGGAGGTGGGTCATAAATCTTGCTGTGATTTATGTCAGTGTTCTGTCTATGCTTTCCTCTAAAAGGAGTTTTGTAGTTTCTGGTCTTATACTTAGGCCTTTAATCCATTTTGAGCTTATCCTTATGTATGGTGTTAGCAAGTGTTTTTAATTTCATTCTTTTACTTGGAGCTGTCCAGTTTTTCCAGCACTACTTATTGAAGAGGGTGTCTTTCCCCATTGTGTATCACTGCCTCCTTTGTCAAAGATGAGGTGCCCACAGGTGTGTGGCTTTATCTCTGGGCTTTCTGTCTTGTCCCATTGGTCTATATTTCTGTTTTTGTGTCAGCAGTATGACTGTCTTAATGACTGTGGTTTTAAGGTGTAGCGTGAGGTCGGGAAGGTTGATTCCTCCAGCTCCATTCTTCTTTCTCAAGTTGCTTTGGCTATTTGGGGTCTTTTGTGTTTCCACAGAAATTTTTTGTTCTAGTTCTGTGGAAAATGCCGTTGATAATTTGATAGGGGTTGCACTGAATCTATAAATGGCTTTGGGCAGTAGTGTGATTCCAATATGGAATCATTTTCACAACACTGATTCTTCTGATCTAAGAACATGGTATAATCTATCTGTTTATATTGTTTTTGGTTTCTTTCATCAGCATCTTATAGTTTTCTTACAGTGTGTGTCTTACAGTTTTTTGTATATATCTCTCATTTCTTTTTTGTATATAGTTCTCTTTTGTCTCCTTAGGTTTATTTCTAGGTATTTTACTCTTTTTGTTGCAATGGTGAATGTGATTGATTCCTTAATTTCTCTTTGTGATTTTTCATTGTTAATGCATACGAATGCAAGGGATTTTTGTGTATTGATTTTGTATTTTATGACTTTATTAAATTCACTGATTAGCTCTAGTAACTTTCTGATAAAATCTTTAGGGCTTTTTTCTGTAGTATTAAGTAATTTACAAACCGTGAGAGTTTTACTTCTTTTCCAACATGGGTTCCTTTCATTTCTTTTTCTTCCCTAATTGCTGTGGCTAGAACTTCCAAAACTATGTTGAACAATAGTGCCAAGAGTGGGCACTCCTGTCTTAGTTCTGATCTCTCAGGAAATGCTTTCAATTTTTCACTGTTGAGAATAATGTTTGCTGTGGGTTTATCATATATGGGCTTTATTATGTTGAGGTAGGTTCCTTCTGTGCCCATTTTCTGGAGAGTTTGTATCATAAATGGGTCTTGAATTTTGTCTAAAGTTTTTTCTACATCTATTGAGACTATCATGATCTTTATTTTTTGTTAATATGGTGTATCACATTGATTTTGCATATATTGAAGAATCTTTGCATTCCTTAGATAAACCTGACTTGATCACGGTATATGATCCTTTTAACGTGTTGTTGGATTCCGTTTGTTAGAATTTTGTTGAGGATTTTTGTGTCTATATTCATCAGTAACACTGGCCCATAATTTTCTTATGTGATGTCTTTGCCTGGCTTTGGAATCAGGGTGATGATGGCCTTGTAGAATGAAAATCTCAATACTTTTAAGATGTTTCTCCAAACTGCTCTATAGAGTCAATGTAAGTCCAAACAAAATTCCAGTGGGGTTTTTCTTGTTATAGAAATTGAAAAGGGGATTCTAAAATTTATATAGAGAAGAAAATAGAAGACTCAAACAAGAAACTAAGTAGGAAGTCTCACATGACTCAATTTCCAGATTTATTACAAAGCTGCAGTAATCAGTTCTCTGTGGTACTGGACAAAAGATAAACACAGAACAGTGGACCAGAACAGAGTCCAAAGACAGCCCCACAATGGATGGTCAAGTGATTTCTGATAAAAATGGAAAAGCAATTTGATGGAGGAAGGATAATCTGATATCCTTGTGTTATAGAAAAACAGAAAAACACTAAATGAAACTCCCTGGTGGCTCAGATGGTAAAGAATCTGCCTGCAATGCAGGAGACGGGTGTTTGATTCCTAGGTTGGGAAGATCCCCTGGAGGAGGAAATGGCAACCCACTCCAGTATTCTTGCCTGAAGAAGCCCATGGACAGAGGAGTGTGGTAGGCTACAGTCCATGGGATTGCAAAGAGTCGGACACGACTAAGCTACTAACACTTTGTGCTACAGAAAAACAGGAAAACACTAAATGAACCTATACCCAAGCATACAATTTAAACTTTAGAAAATCAAAAGTAAAGAAAAAAAATCTTGAAAAAAAGCCATAGGGGAAATAAACCACCTTACCTATGGTGCTGTAACAACTGGATATCCTTATGCAAAAAGAAAAAAAAAAGAAATCAGTATTTCTCAATACTTCATATTTAATACAAAAATTAATTCATAATGAATGAAAGACCTAAATAAAAACATATAAAACTTATGGAAGAAAACATAGGGAAAAAAGCTATGTGAGCTCCTCCAATTTCTGGCCCAGCACTTAAGGGGCTTAGAAATTGCTAATCTACTCTAATAAGTGAAAACCTAAGCAAACTGAAAAATCAACAACTGTTCTATGATCCATCAAAAGAATGAGGTCAAGAGGCAAACTGCTGCCCCCGAAATTGGAAAGATGGAGAACTTCCCAGAGCAGAAGCTTCCATGGGCACCAGTGCTGGAATAGAAAACCCTGAACTGACAAACTTCTGGAGGTTCAATGAGACCAACTCTGAAAATTAAAAATTCCTTAGGAACCCAGTCATGGAGGGCATGGGTACACATACTTTTGTGAATTTTACCTCCAGGAGCTCTACCAAGCTCTCACACTGAACATCAAGTTTGTCTCTGACATTGTAAATAGAAAGGTTAAAAGTCTAAGAAAAAATGAAAGTGAAATTCTAGATATCAAAATCACTAGAGATGAAGAATGCCTTTGATGGGCTCATTTGTAGAAGGGACATGGCTAAGGAAAAAACCTCTGAGAACAAGAAGGACCTTATGTGTGTGTGTGTGTGTGCACACTCAGTCTTGTCTGACTCTTTGCAACCTCATGGACTGTAGCCTGCCAGGCTCCTATGGTCATGGAATTTTCCAGGTAAGAATACAGGAGTGGGTTGCCATTTCCTACTCCAGGGGATCTCCCTGACCCAGAGATAGTCAACAGAAATTTCTAAAACTGAAAAGTAAAGGAAAAAATTTGGAAAATAACAGAACAGAATATCCAAGAAGTATGAAACAGCTACAGAATGTGTAACATACATGTAATGGATACAATGGGAATATTATAAGAAAGAGAGAAATTACAGAAGCAACATTTGAAGCAATAATGAAAAATTCTCTAATGTCAGACACCACACTATGGATCCAAAAAAACTCAGCGACTATAAAGCAGGAAAAACACTAAACAAAACTATACCTAGGCATATGACTTAAACTTTAGAAAATCAAAGGTAAAGAAAAAAACTGCTGAAAAAAGTAGAGGAAACAAACCACCTTACCTATGTGTGTGTGTGTGCACGTGCTAAATCACTCAGTTGTGTCCGACTCTTCGCGACCCCATGGACTGTAGCCCACCAGGCTCCTCTGTCCATGGGATTCTCCAGCCAAGGATACTGGAGTGGGTTGCCATTCCCTTCTCCAGGGGATCTTCTCAACCCAGGGATCAAACCCGGGTCTCCCGCATTGTGGACAGATTCTTTACTGTCTGAGCCATTAGGGAAGCCCCCACCTTACCTTAGAGGAGCATAAATGAAAATTACATCCAACTTTCCCTCAGAATATTTCAATACTGTCTAAAAAATGCATTAAGGCAAGACTAGCATTTAAAAATGAAGATAAAATCACACCAAGTTCTGCATGGTTAGATAATATCCAGAGAGGAGTCGGCAAGCTATGATCTGTGGGCAAGATCTGGCCCAACCACCTGTTTTTGCAAAAATAGGTTTTTGGAACACAGTCACGTTCATCATTTACATACTGTCTATGGCTGCTTTCACACTACAATGGCAGAGTCAAATAATTATGACAGACACTGAATGACCTTCAAAAATCTAAAATATTTATACCTAGACCTTTACAGAGAAAAAGTTGCTGACTCCTGATGCAGAGTATTAATATCTACTTTGAGATATCAAATTTTAAAAGAAATACTAAAAAAAAGTAAATAAATAATGAAGGACATGGAAAATAATGCCACTGAAAGAACAGTTTGTAGCAAAGGTTTGCTGGTTAGCCAGAAACAAAGATTTAGAGAAGACAAAGTAATTATTAAGTACTTAAAGAACTATCCTATGGACGATCAATTAGACTAAATTAGGGTGACTTCAAAAGAATTAACAGACCAATATGTAGAATTTTACAGGGAAGTGCTGGAAATCTCAAGTGTTTAAAAAGGAATGAGCTACCTTGTGAAGTAAGAAATCAAAATAATCTTTAAGCAAAAGTGGAAAGTCCACTTGTCAGAGATAACATAGAAAGGTATTCATGCAACGAATAGGTGGCTGGACAACAAGAAATCAGAAAAAACTGAGATGAAGGAAAATGAAGACACAACATAACAGTTATTAATAGGATGCAGCTAAAGCAGTGTTTACAAAGTAACTTACAGCTATAAATGTCCACATTAAAAAGAAGAAAGATCTCAAGTCAAAAATCTATGCTGCCACCTTAAGACACTGGAAAAAAGGAAGAGCAAACTAAACCCAAATTTAGCAGAAGGAAGGAGGTAATGTATACTGTAACAGAAATCACTGAAACAGAATATAAAAATAGAAAAAAATTCATGAATCCAAAAATTGATACATTTTAGCTACACTGACCAAGCCAAAAAGAGAGGAATAAAATTATACTAAAATCAGGAATCAAAGATGGGACATCATCAATGACTTTACAGAAATAAAAAGGATTACAAAGGGAAACAACAAATAACTTTATGTTAACCAATCAGATAATTTAGGTGAAATTAACCAATTTCTAAATAGACACTACCAAAACTGACTCAAGAAGAAAAAGAAAATCTGAACAGATGTATAGTAAGGAGGGATTGAATTAGTAATTTAAAAACTACCCACAAAGAAAAACCCACACACAGATGGCTTCAACACTAGAAGAATCTAATATGAATTCTTCACAAACTCTTTACAAGCAGAAAAAGAGGAAACACTTCCTAACTTGTTCTATGAGAACAGTATTACCTACATACCAAAAATCAAAAGTATCACAAGAATATTAAAGACCAATATTTCTTATGACTACATATATATGAAAATCCTCAACAACGGAACCAAATCCAACAATATATAAAAAGGACTATATAACCATGATCCAGTGAGATAAATATCTGGAATTCAAGATTGGTAGTACATCTAGAAATCAATTAATGTAATATTCTCACATTAACAGAATAAGGCACAAAAAGCATATGATCATATCAGTAGAGGCAGAAAAAATATTTGATAAAATTCAACAATACTTCATGAAAAAATGCTCAAACCAGGAACAGAAGAGAACTTCAATCTGATAAGGACATCTACAAAAAACCCGGAACTAACATCATTCTTGATGTAACACTGAATGTATTCGTATAAAGATCAGAAACAAGACAGGGATGTTCACTCTCATTACTTCTGTTCAGCACTGTACTGGAGGTTCTTGGAAGGGCAATTAGACAAAAAATGAAGTAACAGGCATCCAGAAGGAAAAGGAAACAGTAAAAATATCCCTGTGTGCAGATGGCATGATCTTACAGATAGAAAATCCTAAGAATTACAATTAAATTACAGCTAACTAATGAGTTCATCAAGGTTGAAGGATACAAAATCAAATTTTAAAAATAAATTGTGTCTATATACTTGCAAGGTGAAGAATATGAAAATATAACTAATAAAGTAATTCCATTTATAATAGCATTAAAAAGAATAAAATACTTAGAAATGAATTTAAGAAAAGAAGTATATAAAACTTATGCTGTAAAAAGTACAGAATGTTGTTAAAAGAAATTAAAGATGCCTTAGGTAAATGAAAAAACACCTCATGTACATCCAATGACTTTTTCTGCTTGTGTTTTTTTATCGTTTCTCAAAAAAACACTGCCTAATCAAAGGCCAGAAGACTGATGCCTTTGATGTGTTTTCTTCTAAGAGTTTTATACTTTTAGCACCTTACATTTAAGTCTTTGATTCAGTTTAAATTATTTTTTGCATATTGTGTGAATAGGGGTCCAAACTTGTATTTTTGCATTTGGATGTCCAATTTCCCAGCAGGGAGTTTTGAAGAGACAATTTCTTCCCCTAATGAATTGTTCTGGAACCCTTATAAAAAATGAATTGACCATAAATGTATGGATTTATTTCTGGACAATCAATTCTGTTCTATTGGTTTATATCATTATGCCACTACCATATTGGACTTTATCAAAAAGCTTCTGTGGTGCAAAAGACACCCACAAGAAAATGAAAAGATAATTCACACGATGGGAGAAAATTTTTCCAAACCTAGTAAGTACAAGTCTCTGATAAGTCTCAGATAAGAGACTTGTATTTAGAATATATAAAGAACTCACAACCCAATAATAAAGAAAATCCAATTTTTTTAAATGGCCAAAAGAGCTGAACAGACATTTCTCTACAGTAGATATACAAATGGCCAACAAGCAAATGAAAAATGTTCAACTCCTCTTTAGCCATCAGAGAAATGTAAATCAAAACCACAATGAGATACCACTTTGCACATCACCCATAGCTATAATCAGAAAGACAAAATAACAGGGAAAAAAAGAAAGACCGACATAATAAGAAGTGTTAGTGGGAATGTGGAGAATTGGAAAGCTTATACATTGCTGGTGGGAACATAAAATAGTGCAGATACTTTGGAAAACAGTCTAGTAGTTCCTCATAAGGAGTTATCGTATGACTTAACAACTCCACTCTTAAGTATATACCCAGAAAAATGAAATTTGTATATAAATGTTGATAGCAATATAGTTTTTATTAAAAACATCACTGGGGCTATCCTGCTGGTCCAGTGGATAGGACTCTGTGCTCCCAATGTAGGTGGGAGGAGAGCGAATGGGGGGCAGTGAGGGCATGAATTCGATCCTTGGTCAGGGAACTGGATCTCACATATCACAACCAAAGATTCCGCATGCTACAACGAAGACCTGGTGCAGCGAAATAAATAAGTAAATAGTTTTTAAAAAATCACTGTATAATCATACTGGGGATACATGGAGATACATTCTATGTATGCTGGATGCAAGGCCTTAACAAGCACAAATTCTACTGATAAAATCTACCAATTAATCACCTATTAGTTCATTTGTGAAACCTTTCCCCTTCCTATCCTTTCTAGTCTTCTACCTTTTCTAAACAACCCCGTGTATAAGGTCTCCAATCTCAGGAAGATTACTTGCCTAGATTACTTCTGTCAAGCGTGACTCTATCTTATGTCATTTGTCTCTATAGTAACCAACTAAAAAAGCTGCTATGCTGAGCAGTGGCTTTGTGCAAACAGTGGTCTAGTGTGAAGATGTTTTAAACATTTGAGTCCTCTCTCTACTTATCACCGAATTCTTCCTGGTACCAGGAAAAGGAGAAAGCTTCTAACAAATGGGAGAGGTGGAGAGTGAGAGAGAAAAGGATGGAATGTAAAACATGAAGGACAGTGGACTCCAAGTAGAGACTGAGTTTAGAAGGAAATGAGTTTAGGAGCTTCATTTACAAAAGGACTAAGAACACAAGGTTATAAACGAGATACAAGAAACAAGAAAATTATCAAGCATTTCCATCCATATTCTTCTGGTCAGAAACAATACCATGATGTTAGTTAGCATCAAAAGATTGTCCACAAGAAATGTAACTATGGTGCTTCAGAAAGCTGACTAATATGGATGAGCTCCAAAAGGTATTTAACAGTATAGCTCAGCTTGGGTAAGGGGCCAGACACAGCTTCTCTCTTCAACAAACTTGTAACCTAATGGTGGGTAGCACTGAATACACAACAGGGAAACTGTTGTTAATGAGGTGGAGCAGAGAATGGAGGAAGGGGATGTACTTTATTTAACGAACATGAAAACCTTATTAAAAGCATAAGGATGCATTCCGGGATCCATCGTCCCCCACCTCCCAGTCACTCCTGCAACAGGAAGCCTGGCATCTGCAGCTTCAATGGGGAGCTCCCACAGCTTTGCCTGGGCTGCAGCCTCCTTTCACTCCCAGTATCTACCTGGGCAAACCTCATTCATGGAGCTTCGTTCCTCAAGAGTTCATTAATCAAGTCATTACTACAGTGTCTGCCAGCCTGTGGGTTCTTCCAGGAAATTATACCAATTGCTTTTCTACCCATACAGTCCATTTTAAACATTATCCAACACAGTGGAGAGAAAATAGAGAAACACTAAGTCAGCAATTAAGGGAGCAGGATCCTGAGCGGCAGTGTCCTCATTTGTTATATGGGGCTAATCTTACCTTGCTACCATACCAGAGTGTTGCCAAGAATCAAAACCAGGTTATTTAAAAGCTTTTTACAAATAATAAAGAAAACATCATACCATATGTATATACATATGTACCACATATCTATATACATACCACACACACACACACACACACATAGCCTTTCTTGTGACATCAAAATTTAGTTCCCATACAACTTTATCCATTACTGTTCAAGGTGCACCTAACGCTTTCTAGTCTGTACCACACTTATGTGATTACATAGTCACCTTTCCTACTGGACCAAACGATCTTTGAGGATAATATCCATGTACCTTTTTGTCTTTGAATATTCCAGAGTGTAGCACAATAATTTCACATAATAAATGGTGTCTCTCTCTACATGTATAATGAGTTACTATTATTAAAATCATTACTGTAGGAGCTATTCCTTCTAGAAACATCTGTAAACTACAGAAAATCTCTACATTCTATATTCATAGAGAAATTTCTCTTTAAAACTATCGTTAGGGCTTCCTCAGTGGCCTAGTGGTTAAGAATTCACCTGTTAATTAATGCAGGTGACATGGTTTTGACCCCTGGTCCGGGAAGATCCTACATGCCTCAAAGCAACTAAGTCAGTGAGCCATTAACTACTAAGTCAGCGCTCTAGAGCCTGATAGCCACAACTACTGAAGCCCGCCGCCTGAGAGGCCATGCTCCGCAACACGAGAAGGCACTGCAGTGACAAACCTGCATGCCAGGAGGAGAGGAGCCCCCACTCACCGCAGCTAGAGGAAGCCTGCACACAGCAATGATGATCCCGGGCTGCCAAAATAAATAAACCTTAAAAAAAATCATTAAATTGTGACATCCTAAGACCCTGATGCTGGGCAGGAGGAGACGGGGACGAAAGAGATAGCTGGATGGCATCACTGACTCGATGGACATGAGTTTGGATAAACTCCGGGAGTTGGTGATGGACAGGGAGGCCTGGCATGCTGCGGTTCATGGGGTCACAAAGAGTCGGACACGACGGAGCGACTGAACTGAACTGAACTGAACTAAACTGAAATAATAACAGGGAGCTCTTTTAACTAAAGATCATATTACAACCAGCCTTAAATGAGAATTTTTTTTAAAAGATGGGGACAATAACACAAATGTGTTCTCAAAGAGAATTCAGTACAGTGACAAATAATTACCACTTATATTAATTGATATTAATATACCAATATATAGAGAGAAATCATTTATTATGACAAATCATTGTGCCAGGTGAAATTTAGGAATTAAACAAAGGCAAGAGGTCAACATTTCCATACCTATGATAACTTCTGCAGCAGGCAGCGTCTGAGATTTGACTTAATTCTCAGTTCTAATACATTTTAACTCAGTGTATTTTAACTTTGCAGATCATAACAAACTGTGGCAAGCTGTTAAAGAGTTGGGAATACCAGACCACCTTATCTGTCTCCTGAGAATCCAGTATGACAGGTCAAGAAGCAATAGTCAACCTGGTTGACTGGTTCAAGACTGAGAAAGGAGTATGACAGGGCTGTCTACTGTGATCTTGTTTGTTTAGTCTATACTCTGAGCACATCATGAGAAATACCAGGCTGGATGAGTTACAAGTTGGAATCAAGATAGGCGGGAGAAACATCAACAACTGAGATATGTGGATGATACCACTCTAATGGCAGAAAGCGAATAGGAACTAAAGAGCCTCTTGATGAGGGTGAAGGAGGAGAGTGAAAGAGCTGGTTTAAAGCTAAATATTGAAAAAAATTAAGATCATGGCATCCAGCCCCATTACCGCATGGCAAATAGAAGGGGAAAAGGTGGAAGTAGTGACAGATTTCTTCTTCTTGGACTTCACAATCACTGTGGATGGTGACTGCAGCCATGAAATCAGAAGATGTTTGCTTCTTCACAGGAAAGCTATGACAAACCTAGACAGTGTTTTGAAAAGCAGAGACATTACTCTGCCAACAAAGGTCTGTAGAGTCAAGGCTATGGTTTTCCCAGTGGTCACATATGGTTATGAGAGCTGGACCATAAAGAAGGCAGAATGCCAAAGAACTGATGTCTTCAAACTGGTGCTGGAGAAGACTCTTGAAAGTCCCTTGGACAGCAAGGAGATCAAGCTAGTCAATCTTAAGGGAAATCAACCCTGAATACTCTTTGGAGCTGAAGCTCCAGTATTCTGGTCATCTGATGCAAACAGCCGATTCATTGGAAAAGTCCCTGATGCTGGGAAAGATTGAGGGCAGAAGGAGAAGAGGGCATCAGAGGATGAGATGGCTGAATGGCATCACGGATGCAATGTACAAAAACTTGGGCAAACTTCAGGAGATAGTGAGGGACAAGGAGTCCTGGAGTGCTGCAGTCCATGGCGTCGCAAGCGTCGGACACCACTGGGTGACTGAACAACAATCTTAATTCAGTTTGATTCTAGTACATTTAACTCACTCTTTCATGTAGCTTTGTGTGGGACCTCAATTAATTAACAGTCTGAAAAGCCCTCTGTACATGAGCTTTGAAACTTAGAAGCAAGCTGCATCTAGTCTGTTCAGAATTTAAGGTGTGTATGCACAACAGCAGGTCCTTTCTCTGAGAAATGTCTGCAGCACACAACCCCACACTACAACCTACAACCTAAATGACCACATCATTTCACTCCATAGAACCCCCTTGATAAATGAACAACAAGCGGATTACATACATAGATTGCTAGGGCTGCCACAACAAAACACCAGACTGCGTGGCTTAAACAATAGAAACCTGTTTTTTCACAGTTCTGTTCTGAAGGTTAAAAGTAAAGGATCAGATGTCAGCAAGGTTGGTTTCATTTGACCTACAAATGGCCATTTTCTTGTGTCCTCAAGTGGTCTTTCTTCTGTGCATGAGTGTCCTTGGCATCTCTTTTTATGTCCAACCTTCCTCCTCGTATAAAGAAGCCAGTTAGAATGGATTAGGGCCCACTCTAAGGGACTCACTTTAACTTAAACACCTCTTTTTAAGGCCCTGTCAGCAACTACAGTCAAACTGAGGTACTGGGGGCATACACATGAATTTGGGGGCAGAGAGAACGGCACAATTCAGCCCATAACAATAGCTAACTAGGTTCATTTATCTCTGTCCTAGGCATTAACTTAGTCTTTGCTCGTTTTAGAGCCAGAGCAACCTTTCTCAGCCATTCTGAGACTCGGGCTCTGTCTCAGCCCCAAGCCGGCTATACAGAGAGACGTGATTGAGGATTACATTGCATGTAGCCCTCTAAGTGTCACGTGGGTCCCCGTGGGTACTTCACATATGACAGCATTCATGGCAACCCATCTGCTGCAATGTTGTGAACTGTTTGAGTCACCAAAAAGTTGTTCAGCAACAAATCTTACAGACTGCCTCTGAAACCAGAATAACGCTTTTACAATCTTTCCCCCGTAAGGCATGCCATTTAATTTAGAAGTGCACAAGGGCACATCAGGAAAACCCTGTGGTCTTCCTGGAAGGTATTATCATTGGTGAGCAAACTACTAGAGCCAGTACCCAAAGGCTCTTTAATACTTTTGAGGACCAGTAACAATGCGAGTTAAGATAGGAAAGGCAACGGTAAAGGCCTGGAGCCAATGCTTGAGGCCTCCAGTGAGCTATTAGGAAGGGCTTCCCCCGCCCCTTAAATACTCTTATACATGGCATGTTATACAAAAGAGTTTAAGAAAATAAGCCAAAAATACTGGGTTGGCAAAAAGGTTTTTGGGTTTTTCCATAACACCTTACAGAAAAACTCCAACAAACTTCTCATCCAACCCAGTAGTACTATCCAGGTAAATCTCATTCTTGACACTGAGAACAAATCTTACACGCTTTATAATGACACACCTATGAGCCGTGGACAGAGGAGCCTGGCGGGATACAATCCATAGGGTCGCAAGGAGTCAGACATGACTAAAGGGACTTAGAACATGAGCAGATTAAAAACGCACTTGATTTTTACCAAGCTTATAAAGTCATTTTTATAAAGCAAGTGGACTTCAGTCTCCTCATAACAATGCCTGCAATAATGAGGAAACCGCGTATATACCAGTCTCAGGAGAACCTTGTTTTCTACTTCAAATGGTTATCTTCTATGTCCTGTGTGTCTTTGAGCAATTTACACTTCATCTGAGGTAGCCTTAGGCCCATACTAATAACAATGAAGAGAATACAGTTCATCAGTCAATGTGATTTGCACCTGTCACCACAGTATGACTCTAACACTCTAATTTGTACATATAACTGGGCTTGAGGAAACCCTTTCCAGTAGATCGTGGTATTTGTTAATCCATTGATGATAAAATGGGACCCTCACTCTAAGTAGTTTCCCTAAATGTGGGAGGCCTGGGATTCACTGTCCCCGTCGTTGCTCTGTAGCTGAATTGTGTCTGACTTTTTGTGACTCCATGGGCTGCAGCATGCCAGGCCTCCCCAGCTGTCTCTTATCAACTTTCTTTCTTTTTTTTTTATTATTATTATTTTTTTTTTCCAGTGGGTTTTGTCATACATTGACATGAATCAGCCATGGATTTACATGTATTCCCAATCCCGATCCCCCCTCCCACCTCCCTCTCCACCCGATTCCTCTGGGTCTTCCCAGTGCACCAGGCCGGAGCACTTGTCTCGTGCATCCCACCTGGGCTGGTGATCTGTTTCACCATAGATAGTATACATGCTGTTCTTTTCAACTTTCAAAAGACCATCAGATGCAGAAGTCTCATTAAAAGCAACCTGCAATGAACAATGTCCAAAGAATGTTAACTGAAAAATTCTCAGCACCATACTAAGAGAAAACTTTCAGCATAGACGACACTTAAATAATTTTCTCTCTGAATTTAATTAGCCAAGTTCAGTGGTTTCATTCAAAATACTTACAAAATGATGGTTTATGCAGCACACAAAAAAAATCCCTTTATACTGCTCTTATTTAGAAAATAGAAACAGCTCAACAACCTTACAAATGTGTTACAAGCTCTCCCTTTCCCTACAAAGGTAGTCAAGCAGAACAAATAAATTGACACTGAATGTGGAATAATAAAGTAAAGATTCCTCTGAACTTGTTCGGGGTGCCATACATTTTTACTTACTAACGGTTTAGGCCATGAATTTTTGGAAAATCGCATGTCTTGGTATGCTTTCGTGTTCTCTACTCGCCTTTTCCCTTTTCTGCTTGTATCTGTTGCCTTTTGGTCTTGACACTTGGATTTCCTCCTTTTTATGTTCCTGCTGTGTCCACCCAACAGGAGAAATATGGGGTGTAAGTGATCCAACCTCAAGTCATCTTTTTATTCTAGACTTTCCAGATTGGAACGGGAGGAAGAAGACCCTAGGGCAGCCCAAATATTACCTATTCCACAAAGTGTGGGTGGAAAAGCGTTTCCTCGCCCTTCATTTTCTATTTAACTAACGGCGCTGTCGGGCCCAAACGTAGATACTGGCCAAGAACTAGATTTCCAAAATGGCTTTGTTCCTTTTGAGCTGACATCAGTCTATAAAATGCAATTTACTTCCACTGCAACCAATCCTTCCCTCTAACCCAAATATTACCCAGTATACAGACAACTGAACCTAACCTAGTGTAGACAACGGATACGCATCTCCTAAATTCAGTAGAGAGCCGACACAGCCGTCGGACTGATGTGAAGAAAGCGTCAGAAGGAAAAAAAAAAAAAAAGAGAGAGACACAAAACCAACCCACTACACAAACCCGAGGGGCGGGCGTCGCCAGGATCGCGCCCTCCCGCCGCCGTGCCCGCGGCGAGCACGCCTCCCCGCCGTGGCCACGCCTCCTGCCGCCTGGCCGTGGCCACGCCCCCGCGACCCCGCCCCGCTGCGGCCACGCCCGACGTGAGGCGCGGGAGCCGCCGGGCCGGGGGCGGGGCCTGCGCCGCCCCTCCCCCCGCCGCCGCTGCCGCCGCCGCCGCCGGCGGCCTCCGCGCGGGCCTCCCAGCCCGTATTCCACTCACTTTGTTCTCCGCCTTTGTCCTAATCCACACCAGCAGGTGGAGCCGCAGTTAAAGTTTCCGAGTCCATTCCGGGAGCGGGAGCCCATCTTGCTCGCCGCGGAGGCCCTCGCTGGAGGAGGAGGGTCAGAGCTCGGGTGCAGCCAATCGCGGGCAACGCTGCTAGTTATCAGAGCAGAATGGGCTGTAGTTTAGTGAAATAGGAAAGCTGCAAAACACTGTGGAGTGTTCCCGTGTAAATAAAAAGAGGAAAAAAAAGTTTCTCAAGTCGCCGCTGCACGACGTCGGGCCAGCGCCGGGGCGGGGGTCTGCGCTCTCCCGAGCGGCCGCGCGCTGGACTTTATTGTGCCGCAACGAGACCCCCGTCCCCATTGTTTGTGTTTTTTTCAAAATATGGCAAAGGTTCAGGTGAACAATGTAGTGGTGCTGGATAACCCTTCTCCTTTCTACAACCCATTCCAGTTCGAGATCACCTTCGAGTGCATCGAGGACCTGTCTGAAGGTGAGTCGGGCGCCCGCCCGCCGCCGGGCTGTCAGTTGCGGGCTGCAGACGTTGAAAGTTTCCCGGGCCCGGCCTCGCGCGGGCGGCCGGGGCTCGGCGCCGAGCGGGCTGCGGGCTCGGCTCTGCGGAGGGAAACTTGAAGTTGATGGACGACGGCCGGCTAGGCGCACGCGGCGTTCGGCCGCCGCCGGGGCGCCTGCCGCGGCTCAACTTGCGAGGAACTTGTTCGAGCGGAGGTAGCCATGTTGTCAGCTTTGTCTGGCGGGCGGGCGCTTCGCGAGACCCGCACTCGCGCCCGCGGCGCCGGCCGGGGGTCGCGCCGGGCTGGCCCCGGGCACCCAACAGCCTCCGCGGCCCCGGCGAGGAGGTGGGAAGGCAGAGGCATGTGTGTGGTCGGCGCCGGCGAGTTCGCAGCGGAGCCATCTTACCGAGAGTAGAGAATTGGGCCACCGACCCCGGCGTCACGACGCCTCCTCTCCGCGGGTGACGAGCGCGGCGCCCCGCCTGCCCACCTTCCTGCCCCCGAGCAAGAGGCACATCCATTTTTAGCGCTTACGCTGGAGTTACCGGACTCCGGGGTGGCCATGCCCGGCCGCTTCGGGGAGGGGAGCGAGGCTGTCCTCGCGCTGATTTCTGGCTCCCTGGACCAACCAGCGGGGGAGGCGGGCGCAGGCTCGGCCCCTCGGCGCCACGGGCCGGCGCTCTCCGGGGGCCGCGGGTGCTCCCGGGCCGGCGCTCCCCGGCCGGCACCCAGGATGCTCGGGGCGCCCGGGGATGCTGGCGCGCAGGCTTGCCCCGAGCAACGTGGGCTCCTCACCCTTAGTTACTGAAATCGCTCCTCTCTCTCAGGAAGAAACATATTGCTAAGCTAGCAAGTTACATTTAACCTGAGAGCAGAAATAAGTAAAATATTTAAATAATTTCTAGGACTTAATCACTGGCTTCTAAGTAGCCTGAAAGACTTCCTTCAAGAACATGTTGAAATCTAATTACAGCAACTCCACATCCAAATACCCTGAACATAAAACACAAAAGTGGGCTAGGAAATAAAGCCCTGATGGCAACGCAAAATTTAGTATTTTTTTCTAAGTACGTTTTAAGGTCCTGAGAAAGACATACAGCATCTGCAGTAAAAAATTTAGAAAGCTAAAATTTGCCAAGGTCTTTACGATTTTATTAAAACCATCCAGAGCTCCATTTTCAAAATTTCAAGGGGAAAAAAAAAGTTTAACTTCATCGATGGTAATTTTACAGCTAAATAGGGGACAGACTTTTTTTGAACTTACAATTATGTTTAGCAAAATGCATCTTAAATTACATGCTAATCAAGGCATGTAAAGCATTTTCACTTTAAAAATTAGCCTTTAATCCCTGTATAATGTATTTTAGGTAGCGTGTAAACTATTTCAATTACAAAACCAACATATGCTCATTATAATAAACTTTTTAAAAGTTGTTCATACATATATAAAGTAACAGTCTTCTGTACTCAATACCTTCCACCGCCATGTCATTCAGAAGTAACCATAATTAGCACTTTAGTGTGTGCTGTTCCTACATTGCAGTTTTACTACAAATATAAAGCACATATGCAAATACAAAAGTAGGCACATTTTGAAAGAAGATTCATTTATTAAACTAATTCTTAAATGGGCCGTTGCTAATAAAAATTAAAGGGGATTTTCCTTATTACTGAACTTTGAAACTATTTGGTTACTAAAGTACTGCCATAAGCATTTCAGCCACTAGGTCCATTTTCATGCCCATTAGACTACTTTTTTTAGTTTTACTATCAGTTGCATATAAAAATGGACAAATGCAAGAGAAATACAATAAGTGAGTCCCTTCCAGTTTATACTACAGTGTTTTAGGCATTAGAACTTCTTGAAATTACTGGTATTTCTCAAGTGGTATCTTCCATTTTAGGAGCCAGTTCTCAACAAGGAAGTTAAGATGATCCAGGATGTTGTTACAGGGCTTTGACAATGGATGGTTGAAACCTGCCATTGACGTGTTCCATTTGTAATGGGATTGTTTCAGAACCAAGCTGAATCCTATCAGAATTTTTACAGTACTAATGTCAGGAATACACCTTACTTTGACATGTCTGCCTCACTTCCCAGGGCACTTATACTGGGCATTTATTTAGTACTTTTGTAAGAGTTTAAGCTGAGTCATACTGAAGCTGCAAAGGAATCTTTCAAAAAGGTGCCATGCTTATGTACTCCACCTAGAGGCTGTGTGGATTAAGGAAATTGAGTTTACTTAGCAAAGGCTTCTTATAGTCCCATCTTTTATGCTACAGTTCTTTAAAATATTTGTTATTGAAAGTGAACTATAGAATATTCCGATGAGAAATTTTCACTGTATAATTTTGTTTCAAGTCCCAAAGCTGGCCGCCATTTTTCATACTTTAAATTGTCAATAGCCCTCACATATTTTGACTTTCCTTTAAAAGCTGCCCTGTAGCTTTGCTTCAGAAAAAGTCTTGAGTACTTAAGAGAATTTAGTTGTTTCTACTATAAGACCTATACAGGGGTAGGATAGCAATCCACAGATTTAAGGTGAGGTTCTCCTGTTAAGTCCGAGAGAGAGGAGACCTTGGGTGTGTTTGATCTTATGGTCACCAAGCCTGTACACATTTTCATTGACTTGACTGCTGACTTTGTTATACCTTCTGTGGATTGCTGATTTCTCTGCTTCTTTACTGAATGGAGCCTTTTTAAAAAAATGTTGATCAATATCAATACTTAGAGCTGTCAATTGAATACATACTTAAAACATATCAGAACTGAATGAAGCTTCATACTTTAAAACCTCAGGTTTGTACTAATTCACAAAGACTACATACTTCTCCTAGATCACAGGTCTTCCCAAATAGTGTAATTAGTTTGAAATTTACTTGGTGACTTCCCTCACCCCCACCTCAAATGGAGACACTTGCAGACTCAAGTTACCATGATTAAATGAAACAGTTAACTTTTTAAATAGGTGAGTAAACTCCTTCACACTATCACCTGTGTAAAGCATTTCATCCTATCCCTTCTTGTTTCAAATACAGGGGGCAAGGGAATGAAGCTGGGTTCAAAAAAAAGATTAAGAACAAAACAACTGAGGCTAATTTATAAATAAGTATTGAGCGTTTTTAAACTCAGTAGCTATAGCAAGCATTCCCATAGCATAAAAATCAAGGTACCCTGAGTTACAGCCTATACTTCTTAAGGCTAGATTATCTCCCCCCCCCCGGCCTCTGCCCTCAGCCATGCCTTCCCACCTCCTGCGGTTAAATTCCTTTATTTCACTGTTCATTTGAGAGCTAAAAAGGGAAGAATTTATCTCCTTTAGATTTTTGGAAAGAGCCCAGGCTTTGGAGTCACAGAGACAGAGCTTGGATTCTGATTCTTCCATTTACTAGCTGTGTGAATTTGGGCATATTACTTGACCTATCAAGAGTCTCAACTTTCTTATTTGTGTAACAGGTATAATTAAATCCATGTGATACCTACAAAGCTGTTGAGGTTTTGAATAACAGGTGTGAGGTGGCAAGACCAATGCCCAGGTATTTTGTAAAGGGAGGTTTATAAGTCATAACCACATTCCTGCACCTGACCACAAATGCCAGCTTATACCAATTAAGGCAAGAGCACGATCCATAGTAGTACAGATACTTATGAAATGAACACAGAATTATGGAAACCTCTGTGTGACAATTCCCAGTCTTCTCTTTACTCAGCTAGTTGAGTAGTTTCCATACCCCTTTCTTCTTAAAACCATTTCTCCACTTGACTTTTGGGTTACCTGCTTCACTGGCCACTAACTGGTAACTTTAATTGATGCTGTCTCCCTGACTTCTTAACTTTGGAGAGGCCCCTGGGCTCACTCCCTTGGAATCCCACCTATTTTCAAAGTTTCACATATGGACAGTTTCTAAATTTTTACCAGACATATGATCTCCACTTATTCACTACCTTCTTTATCCCTGGAACTCCCAATAGTTTCCCTTCCCTGCCCTGGGAAAAATAAGTGGCTCTTGCTGGCTCTACCTTCAGGATATATCCACAATGTTACTACTTCTCCCCTCTATGGCTATATGTGTTCCAAGACACCATAATTTCTTGCCTCAATTGAACTATCCTCCTGTTTCTTCCCTTGCCATCTTACAATCTGTACTAAACACAGCAACTAAAATGATTCTCCTAAAATGAAAGTCACCCACTCCAGTATTCTTGCCTGGAAAATTCCATGGACAGAGGAGCCTGATGGGCTACAGTCCACGGGGTTGCAAAGAGTTAGACATGACTGAGCGACATGCTTTTTCTCAAGCATGTGCCGGCCGTCTGGCCTTAGTACTTGCTGTTCCTTCTGACTAGATACTCACACTGCTTGTTCCCTCTCTCAGTCTTCATCCGCAAATAGATAATCTCACGAGATGTCAGATGTAGGACCCTGCATCTAGAAATGTACTAGAAACTGAAGATAAAGTGGCCGAGATCTGGGACAGAACCATGACATAGTAAGAGAAAGAAGAAACCTAAAGGATCTTTTACTTCAATAAACTGCAGTTTATAATACACTATGAACAAGTAGTACCTAGCCTACTCCTGTTACCTATTTAAGGAACAAAAAGAGCTACGACGTTACACAAGAAGGACAACACATGATGGCGTTAGATTCTCCACAGGTGACCCAGAAACATCGCACCCCCCACCCCGCAAGTGCTGCTGTAGACTGTGGAGTGGATCCTAGAGGCAGGCCACACAGTGCCAAACATCCTGAGGACCGGGAGGTCTCAGAGCTAATCTGTATTTGTAGAATGGTGTTCCTCCCCTACAAACGAGGAGGCCTCTTGCAGAGAGCAGTCACTGTACTTATCTCTGGGTTCTTCTCACAAACACACTGTAAAGGGTGCTCAGTAAAGACTGAATGACATAGAGCGACTTGGGTTGTACTTTATTCTTTCTTGTTCCTCATGCCTGTTCCCACCGTGTATACTCTGACATATCCAGTGGTATAAGGAACCTTTGTTTCCTCTTCCCAGTGGAAAGAATGGATGACAGGAAGGGGTGCCATGAGGGAGAAACCCCACTGTGAACCTTTAACAGTTGAGTTGAAGCCCTAAGGGGCTTCTGAGCCACAGAAGTTAGCAAATAGTGACTTTTCCACTTTGGAGCTCTTTGATCTGGATCTATGCATAATATGGCGTAGCCCTTCCAAAGTGGGTTTAGCAGGTTGTTAAATGATGACAAACAGAAAAGGGTGAGGGATTCCTTAGCCAAATAAATTTAGGAAACACTGGATTAATAGTACTGGTGTTCTTTACTGAAGGATTTCTCAGACCCCTTGCTCTGCTAGTGTGCTTTATAAATCCTCAAGAGAAGGTTGTAGCATTTCCTAAGCTTTTGGCCATGTTGTTTCATTCGTGAGAAGCCTTGCCCAGGAACCAGTATTTCACACAACAGCATTGTGAGAAACTGGTATGAAATGTATGAATTTTATAAGGAGCACTTAGGTGTGTTTCTGGATTTTCTGCTATGAAAAGCCAATTTTAGCAGCCAGTAAATGGTATAAGTGGACATTCAAAGGGTCTTTGATGTCATCTTGTAATTACTGAATATGAAATAATATTTTGGTTTTTTAACCCTAGACCTGGAATGGAAAATTATCTATGTGGGCTCTGCAGAAAGTGAAGAATACGATCAAGTTTTAGACTCTGTTTTAGTGGGCCCTGTTCCTGCAGGAAGGCATATGTTTGTATTTCAGGTAAGATTATTCTTGGTATATTTGTATGCCAAATACATTTCTAAATGGTCCTTAGCCCTTTCCTTTTGGGCTACATCATTCTGGTTCTGCTGCATTCACTTTTTATCTGCTTCTTTCATGTTTTAACAAGTTTCTGTGTCATGAAGGAATGCCACCTCCTGGTTACTTGTGCTGAGAGTGTTACTGTGATTTTTACTTCAGGGTTTGCACAGCATGCAGTTAACCTTATACTGTGTCAGCACACACGTGATGGTTAATTTTGCACTCTTCCTGTGAATAGCCCCTTAGTATGAAAACTTTAGGGTGGCTAGCTGTCCAGCAGCCCAAAACAGGGGTTCAAAATGCTTACTACTAACTGGGATCGTCAGTAACATGCATTTTCAGATTATAGTTTCAGACACTAGGAATGATATAACAAAACAACTTTATTTCAGCATTATCAGTAATTCAGCTAGGTTACCACGTATGTTAGAAGATAAGAGATCTGTGAGATCTTAGGTCACTGGAACTACATGAAGCCCAGTGGTCTACTAAAGCATCTACCCTACACTTCTTAAAGAGGATTACTACTACACATCCACAGCTCTATCATTTATAAGGAGAAACTCTACTAATAGATAATTATGGTCTCAGATCCCACTGACAGTATTTAGGTCTGTGCCAAGGTTTCAGACATTGTCTTCTGTATGGAAAAATATTACTCCTTTCAATGCACATCAAATTGTTGTATACAACTATCTAGTCACTTCTCAGTTATCCATGTTTATTACAGGAAGATGTTTATAATAGTCCAAAGAGTAACTAGCCATAGTTTAAAAAAAAAAAAAAAAAACTATTATTAATTTTGTTACAAGTTTTGCTACCCAACAGAGTTCCATTATTTAAGTAGAACTCACTGAGAAAGACGTCAACTAGAAGAAAAGCTAATTCTTCTATCCCTGAGCGCTCACTTTCACTTCACAGATGAGGCCAGTTTAAATGTTGGTCAAATAATCCCAGCAGACATGGGCTAAGAATCACTCACACACCTCTCGAGCCACCACTGCTCCCTCCTCTTTCCTCAAATTGAATTCAGAATCTTGGTCTCCTAGCCTCAGTGCTTTTTATTAAAAAGCAACAAGTATTATATCTAAATAAATGGTTAAGAAAAGCTTAAATATACTGACTGAAAGGCTCAAATATATTAGTTAAAAGTACTGGTAGGGACTTCCCTGGTAGTCCTGTGGTTAGGACTTTGACTTCCAATGCAGGGAGTACAGGTTCGATCCCTGGTCGGAAAACTACATGCCCACAAGCCTCCTGGCCAAAAAAAAAAAAAACCAGAACATAAAACAGAAGCAATTTTGCAACAAATTCACTACAGACTTTAAAAATGGTTCACATTAAAAAAAAAAAAAAATCTTAAAAAAAAAAAATAAGTGCTGTTAAGCTGAGTTGAGTGACTGATCATCTTGGTGGAGGACGAGGGTATCAGAGATGCCTGTGTGGGGAACCCCTGCATTGAAAACTTGGTTTGGTCCCACTCTGCTGCTTATAGCCACGTGTGACTTCAGTCCGGCTCCTAGCCTCTCCTGGTCATGCCAGTCATCTCTGAAGTGTGAATAATAGCCTGCCTCATAAGAATGTCATGAGGAGTAAAGCAGTTTAATCACTGACAGACCATGCCCTATTTCTGTAATGAGAACTAAGTTTTTATTCTCTTAGCTTCTTGAAATTGTTATATAAAGAAACAGTATTTGCTTTGATCCACAAGCCTGGAGAACCTATACTTCAAATACGTGTTGTGCTTAGTCATGTCTGACTCTTCTGTGACCCCATGGACTGTAGCCCGCCAGGCTCCTCTGTCCATGGAATTTCTCAGGCCAGAATACTGGAGTGGGTTGCCATTCCCTTCTCCAGAGGATCTTCCCAACCCAGGGATCAAACCCAGGTCTTCTGCATTGCAGGCAGATTCTTTACCCTCTGAGCCACCAGGGAGGACCGCTTCAAAGATGATAATTCATAATTCAAATCAAGAAACGTGAGGTGTAGTGATAGACCTTTCAATGCTGATTTAAAAAAAAAAAAAAAAAAACTTGCAAATAAATGCCATAGTTTTGAAACAAACTTTTAAAAATTTACTTTTCTATGTGTTTATGTTGGTTAAGAATATTCCTCAACTTTGGGCTTTAAGTGCTATAGGAAAAGTTATTAAAAACTACTTCCCTCTAGTGATTTTCACTTTGGTATGTGTGCACACGTTGCCAAAAGTACAAAGGAAGTACAGTGTGACTTAGATCATGTGTTCAGGCTATGCATTTTGTCGAATTCACTGTTATCAGCAGGAAGGTACTAAAATAGTTTTGTGTTTTATGTTTGAGACAAGTTACCGTAGTATTCTCCTGGCCAGCCATGATTTTGCCTCTTCGAATAAACATGCCTTCCTCTTAAGTGTATCAAAGGCTAGCAGGAAGGTGCCCAGACATCTGCCTCGTATTGCTTGTTGGAGTCAAAGATCTCTGCTTATCACTTCTCCATCCTAAATCATCTGAGAGGCCTGCAGGCTTCTCTCCTTGAATTTGCTCAAGCTGAATCCTTTAGCAAACAAATTTTAAAACACAAACATGCCTAGAACCAATTTGCTAAGGGGATGGGAAGCAGTAGTGGGAGAGGTTCCCATAGTTCTGAACCACCTCTCTTTCCCATCTCCACCCAAAGGCAAACAGCATATTCTCAGGACTGGCCCCCTGTTCCTATTCTGGTATTTCTCCAAAGAGACCATAAACCACGTCAGGGCAGGAACTGAGTTTTGAATAAATTTCAAAATACTCAGTATATACTGTGCCTAGAACCATGCCAGACTTGAGATCACAAAGATGAGTTGGATGGGACTCCTGCCCAAGGTAAAGCTTAGAATCTCAGGGAAGGTGAAGGGTAAACATATTTAGATTGTTGGAATACATTAATAGAGACATTGTGTCAAATAATATGAGTGCATAAACAGTGCTATTAATTATATGTTTGGATTAGGATGTGCTTTACTAAGAAGGATACATTTGACACAAGTTTCAAAGATAAATTTTTCAGCAGGTTAGGGAAGGAATATATGCAAGGCACAAAGGCATGACGAATTATTACTACTTTTTAAAGAAACTACATTTCTAGATCAAGAGGTAGAGTTACAGAGATTGTAATGTTGATTGAGACCAATTTGAAAGGCCTTATAAATGAAGCTAAAAACTGAGTGTTTTTTTTTTTTTTCTTCATGTCAGAAATTAGGGTAATCACCTGAGGTTTTTAAAACCCAGTGAAGGGATAGGAATAGATCTGCGCTTAGATAGCATGAGCATGTTGGCCACAGTGCAAATAGACTACCACTGGGGGAGACCAGTAGGGAAGTTTTAGCAATATTCCAGATGAGAGATGAAGACCTGAAGACCTTCTGCTTTCAGAGATGGTAGACATTGAGACTGACTAGATGTGGGAGGTAGGGAAGCTGAGGGTGACAGGTTTCTAGTCTAGGTGACTAGGTGCGTGTTCTGTGCCTTTCTGTGTCACCTACATGTGGTAGGTATATAGTAATCATGAGTCTTTTATGATAAGGGCCTGAGAACACCAGTCAGAAGTGCTCCCAAGCTGAGGCATGAGCTGAAGTTTCACACAGGCCCAGGGATGGTCCTTCATGTCATAGCAAGAGTAAGCCAATCTGTGGGACTTCATGTACTTCTTACCACTCAGAATGGCTGCTTCCGGTCATGCTCACTGCCTGTCACTGCCTGTCACTGCCTGTCCCCAGCTGTGATTCCTTCCATCTAAGTCCTTCCTGTCTTCCACGTGGCTGTGGACAGGGCCCGAGCGTTCTCTCATGCTCTCAGCCCCCTCTAGCTCACCTGCCTCGAGTTTCAGCTTACAGCAGTTTGATTCAAAGCCTCAGACAATCTCTACCTTCACTGAATTTCTATAGTATGTGGGACTATTTGTATTTTTTGAAATTCTGCTATAAAACTTATTTCCATTCCACTTTCAGTTTTATATTAATTTCCTATTAGAATATCTGTGAAGGGGGGGTGACTGGATATGAGAATATGGGTCCTAGGAAACTGGATAATAAACATTTGCTGCCAAAAGGCTGTATGGGATAATTAAATGTTTACTAATTTTTAAGGTCTGAATTTATGACTTGGGAAGGTTGGACTCAGTAAGACTATTGATTTGTTTACTCTGTTTTATAAAAGGTTTTATAATTGGATATTGCATAATCCGTCATGAACCAGCACACGCGGTAGCCACATGTATTTTCCTCTGTAGATGCGGTGATGTTTTCAGGTACCCAGGGTACTTAGGCCTGCCATGGAGAAACGTATGAACTATATTTTCTAGCTATAAATCAGTTGCAAAAATGAGCATTTGCCTTCCCAGTATGATTTCCAAGTTTTGGTTGCCGTGCCCTTGACTGAAGGTGCTCAGTGTAACCAAAACTCCGGTTTTGCTTATGGTTAACAACACTTTGTGCTGTGTTTCTTTTTTTCACATGATTCTAGGCCGATGCACCTAACCCGGGACTCATTCCAGATGCAGATGCCGTAGGTGTAACAGTTGTGCTAATTACGTGCACCTATCGAGGTCAAGAGTTTATTAGAGTTGGTTATTATGTAAATAATGAATATACCGAGACAGAATTAAGGGAAAATCCGCCAGTAAAACCAGACTTTTCTAAGGTAATACTCCTTTTCATTATTCCTTTTTCATTCATTTTACTATACAATTTTTTAAGCAGTTGCCATTTCATAGTACACTATGAAAGTGGCTTTGAGACAAAATAAATTTGAGGTCCTTGTGCCAACTAAGCAAGCCAGTCATTGTTCCCTTACCATGGATGACTTCAAAGCTACCTCCAGGTTAGTTATTAGAGGTTAATGTTGGTCAGATAGCTTGAGAATCTGATGATTTAGAAAACTGAAAGTGCCTCCAACAGGTCTCTGTTAATGACTCCCTGTATGGCATTCCTCATATATCATGATTTTATTTCCGTCTTTAGGACATTCAAATTCCTGTTTGTTGTACTGATTATTCCATAATATTTTTGTCTGTAACTTCTCAAAATTGTAGGGGGACATCTTGTTTTTCATAGGAACATTGTTATCTCAAAACTTCCATATGCCTTGCTTCATCAGCTATTCTCAGAGGTTAAACTATAGGTCTTAAATATTATCTGGTGGTGAAAACAGCTTAGCTTCTGAGTGAGAACCTGAAATCTGTGATTTGATATTCTCAGAAATACCAAGTACTTTATGATTTTCCATTGGGAACTATAATAGTTTAGTAACTAGTGATTTTTGTGAGAGTGAACATAACACTATCTGCCAGACCATGCAAGAAACATGACATGGGAGTGGAATGGAATGTTCTTCTTTCTGATAATAAGGCTAGAATGTTTTATTCTGATGTGGAACCTTCCCTTTCTAATTTATTAGTTACCTGTATGGCTACTTGTATAGCAAAATGAGAAGGAACTAGAACATTGATCTAAGAATGAGCAATAATAATTAAAAAATAGGGAACCATTAATAATGAGAGGTCCTATTGGGGATACTTTGCATTTTACTTGAAAATATTACTGAAGAAAGACCACATCAAAATCTAGAAAGCATGTTAATTTGTTAAATGAAGCACCCTCTGATGCATTCAAGAGATTCCCTTTTAGGAAATAAGGATAGAATTAGATGTTTTGGATAGTAAAAGATCTGAATGATTCCCTCAGGCTCCCCACATCTTGTTTCCATTAGGCTAAAATAACTTCTTTACTGAGGCCCTGTTGTTTATTAGTTATGTTTAGTGTATTTTATTTGACTTATACCTTTGTATATGAATTAGCCCTTTAGGGAGTGCAAATATAAAGAACCATTCTATTAAGGTCTATCTGTATACAGTGATTGAACTTTCTTAGTGTTTACCATTTATATATTTCCTTTATCCTCTAGCTTCAAAGGAATATTTTGGCATCCAATCCCAGAGTCACAAGATTCCACATTAATTGGGAAGATAACACAGAAAAACTGGAAGATGCAGAGAGCAGTAATCCAAATCTACAGTCACTTCTTTCAACAGATGCATTACCTTCGGCATCAAAGGGATGGTCCACATCAGAAAACTCACTAAATGTCATGTTAGAATCCCACATGGACTGCATGTGACCACCTGCCATCCCTTTAGTACAAATTAAGCTATAAAAACACACAGAACTATTTCCCTGAAATTCCGTAAGTACATAGTCAAGATACAATGTGAAGAATTTGTTTAAAAAACATCCTGTAGAAAGTTTATAAGAAAACCAGTATTTGAGCAAATTGTGGAATATAAATACAACTATTTTTAAGTAAGTTTTTCTCTAATGTGTTATTTTATTTGTTCTGAAACTAATCTGATTAAAACATATATATTATTTTCTTCTCCTCTATATGTAATTAAAGCACTTAAAAAGAAAAATGAATCATTAGACCAGGTTGTAAAGATGTCTTAGCCTCCTGGATAATAATCTTTGGACCACTATCTTAACCTTTGAAAGAACAAAGTGCACTTCACTAAATGTGTCTTCCTGTGATAACATATAATTTGGTTTGATTTAAGGGGCAAATTTCCATTCTTTTCCCGGCATACCCTTAAAGAAGGGATTTGAAGTAAACTATATGTGACCAAGAACTTCAGGATCTAGTTTTCCAGGCCACTTTGAAGCCTCTTATGTCTACTATTCAATTCATATAATGTTAGACAGCATTCAGTTTGGTTCTAAGATAACAAATGTGGTTAATTGTTTATAAGGTCCTCTGGCTATGATTCTTGTTTTTATAACAGTTTAGGACATCACAACACTTCCTGAATCATACATCATCATTACCCAGTGAATTCAACATGTCAGAAGCAGATACAAACTCCCTAAGTTTAAGAATAGGAGAGTATAATGACTTTGTTCTGTTCATTAGATTTGTAAAAAATACTATGAACATAACCCTTTAAAACTGTTTTGACAAGTCATCTGTTGTTGGCAGCATTTATATAAAAACAGCAGATTTGGAAAGATATATTTAGCTTTATCATATGAAACTATATATATTGCCACATAAAGTACTTTTCTCCGTATCTGACACTCATGTACAATATTTGTGGTAGACATACTCCAGATAGCTTTTTCAGATGAGGTTTTTTAAAAGCAATCTTGAAAAGGAATGCATTAACTAAATGGGTCAAAAGGTTCTTTTTCTTTGATGAGAGCTAAGTCCTTCCTCAGAAAGTTTCTTATGTTCCAGTAAATTAAATGTAGAACACTCTCATCACTCTTGCTGCTAATCAAGACATTAGCCATATAATACAGAATTATGCAGTGCCTTCATAGCTAAAACTTTTATACTGCACTTTTTAAAAGCATTTATTTTGAGGAAGGGAAAGGGGCATTTGTCTGAATATGGATTCAAAGCTGTATATATTTCCTGTCATTCTACAAAGTGACTTTGTGAAGCAAAATTTTGCTAAATGTTAAACTTGAAAGTTTAGTATACCAGATAATTAAAATACTGTCCACTAACTAGTTCATAGACTTTAAAAGTAAAATACGTACGACTGTTAAAACAACATGAAGAAAATTTCATTTTTGTCTAATTGCAATTAAAAGAAAATGTTAAAATATTAAAATGAAAATAAAACTAATACTTTCCAACCAAGAGCTCAGTGATTAATATAACAGGAACACAATACATGCTTATTAGAAATAAAGCATATATAAGCCAAATTACCAAATCAATTCACAGCTGAGTTTTTATCCTGATTAATTATGATTGATTTGTACTGACATCAGTTAGGTTTTTACATCAATTTGTAAACTGACAGCCAATTTTCACAGAAGTTTGAGACTTAAAAACTATTATCTCTTATTTAACATGTTGATGGTTCTATAATTTTAAAAATTAAAGACTGAGTATTCAAACATTAGGAACTAAGAAACTAGAATGCATAGGTTGAAATGGGCGAGTAGGCCAGAGGGAAGGCGGCTATCATTGGAGCTGAGAGAACAAGCCGAAGTCTGAGAAACACGCATGCATTCATTCATTTATAATCTTGTACAGTCTTAGGCTTTCATTTGGTCTTAACCCTCAGGTTTGAGGTTTTCTAGTTACCAAGAAAGTAGCAACAGTTTTCAAAACATTTTACTGTAATCTATGGTAAAAAAAGAAATTTAAGTATGACCCCCATAACACAAGTATGTACATTAACAATTTTCACATAGTACACCCGGAATAGTGCACCTTTACTCTGGGCACTAGTGTCCTGTAGCAGCTGTTACTGTATTTTGTTTTGAAAGTGCTGGTTTTGACCCATGAATAACTTTCTATGACCCTCTAATGGGTTGTGATACAGTTTAAATAAAGGGTAGTCTGGCCCTTTGGGTGGATTAGAAGTAGCAATAACTTACCTACAGTTCTAAAATTTATATTCCTTCTACCTGCCATTTCTTTCATATTTGGATTATGACCTTGGCAATAAGACAGAAAAGTGCTAATTCAGTGAATTCAGCAGCCATTCAGTTTAAAACTGTCCGAAGACTCTGAAATTACTAGCAGTCCACAAATTAGCCTGGTCTTATTTCTTGACACTCCATATGATTAACTTAGGAAACATTCCACATCATTACTCGGGAAACTCTTTTATGCGTTCTTTGTTAATGTCATTTAATACAGAACTCTAAAATACTGAGTCATAAGATTTTGAAGTGCACATGAAGTGTTCTTCATATATTCCTGCCTTCTTCCCTTCCAGTACCCTAAAGCTTGTCTACTCTTCTCAATCCATAAATCCCTTCTTGTCAGTGCTTAATATACTGTTTAGTTATATTTCAAAGCTGAGACCCCTTAAAACAGGGACCTTGTTACTAGGGACCATTAATGGAGCACTTCCTGTTTTATAAGTTTTAAAATATAAGCTTCTCCTAAGAAATCTGAGTACAGGCCCTGGACAGTAGACATCCCTAACAAGTAAATGTTCATTTGTAAAATGTATGAAACCAAAGGCCTACTATAGGAGAACAGGAGAAATATTTTCCCAGTCAAAACAGTTTAGAAATTTTAAATGGCATCAAAACATGTCTTCTAAAATAATTTTTTCCTAAAGTCACTTTATTATCAAATCTTAACATTCTATCAGGAAAGGCTTTAAATATACTGTACTTATTGAAGAATCATTGCAGTGTATGAATGAAGCTCCACGTTGCAGTGATAAAAGTACACTTTCCACATACTAAGACACATTTTCTACCTAAGAATTTTTAGCAGGAATCAATGTTGCCTGTGAGATCCATAAGCATGAAAATGCCTTAAGCTTTATGCCATCTGTTTACTTTGTAAAGTGAGATTTTACCCCTATTTAGTTAGTTTCAGCACTGTTTGCTGGGTCTTCACAGAATTACAGATGCTGCCTAGGCATGTAAAAGGTAATCACTAGAGAATGAGAAAATTGAACACAATCATTCAAAACTAAGATACAAAAAAGACACATGGAATAAGCTTTTGGAAAATAAGTGAAAGTGGAGCTTTTGAAATATTTTCTTAGAGCTACAAAAGTAATGCTGAATATTTACTTAAGTTTTTGGCAGTAACTCAAAAATCTTGAAATATATCCTATTATAGGTACTTTTTCACAAGAAAATAACCATTGTGTTAGAGTCTGAAGCAACATTAAACTAATTGAAATTATCACATAAAATACCTGCACTAGTAGATCCAATTCCTGTGGTGAGCACAGATCTTGGTGTAATCTTTGCTGCATATTTGAGGAATTGAGATTTCCCTGTGCCAGGATCCCCAACCAATAAAAGATGAGATTCACCTAGAAAAGCATAAATAAAGTGACTAATTGCTATGAAAAGTCTCATAAATGTAATTAGTCAAAAATGGTCCATTTGAAATGTTCACACAATTTTTATTTTATATAGTATTTTAGTTTAAAGTCATTCAAGGAAGACTTTATCCAGAATGTCCTTAGAAAAGTTAACTTTTAAAATAAATAATAATCTTTGCATTTCTGAATGCAGCATTTAAAATTAAAAACTTGTAAGAGATTTTTGTTCTAGTTCCAGATGTTTAGGGACTGTAACATTTAAAAAACTTTTGGCTTATAGAGTTTCCAATTTTATTTAATTTATTTAAATGACTGTGATTAATTCTTTCCATCCATCCATACACGTATTTTTATTTAAGTACTTTGAAGTGTTTGCAAATTTGTACATGCTTTATAAACACCAAATCACTTATGATTCTAACAGTTAAGTGAAAACCTTTTCATTCTATGAAAATTTTAGTAGTTTAATGAAACATCTATCTTAAAAGTTCTTACTTTTCGAATGTAACATAGAAAAACATGTGAATATCCTGTGGCAGATGTTATCTTACTGACCAAGCAAATTTATTCAGTCATATTCAAGTATTTTCTGAAAATATTAATAAGGAAATACTATTTAAGTTCAACATTTAGCAGAATGCCTTGCAACAGTAGGTAATCAAAACATACAATATGCATAAACCTTATTATACTTACTATTCTATACTGTACAGTGTGGTTTTGGAGTCCTTACTAACACCTGGTTTATAACAATGTCCTTTTAGTCTTTTGGTTAAGACTTTGGTTATTATCACCCCACCTATATGAGGGCCATAATAAACCTAATTTATGCCATTCAGGTCAGTTAGCTGTGTTAACCACAAAAGAGCTCCCTGCCATTTGGAAATGACTTAAGAGTCATTTTGGCTTGAATGCGTGACCTGGAGCAGCACCTCTCAGCAGATGGCATATTTGCTATCACCAGCAGAAGGGGAACCAGCAGGCAGAGGACTGAGAGCCGCAGTCTAAGAGAAACACTCTGACAGTCACAGATGGAGAGACACTGACCTGGAGACATTGAAAAGCACTATTTCTAATCTTTTCTTCCTGGAGAAAGACTGGAAAGCCAATGAAAAACACAGACAGTAAAAGAAACAGATTTTATATTGTGGCTACCTTATAGGAGCGAAAATAACATACTCATTGAAAAAGTCTTTGGAAAGACTGGAATTCTACAAAGTAGTTCCTGATGTTGGACTGAGTATCAGACAGTGAACAACTGTCAGTTTTTAAAAGGTTGCGTTTGGAAAATAAAGCTCAACAAGCAATTTTTTATTGAGCAAAGGGAAATCGTAGCTTGTCTTCTTACTGTATGTGTTAGTATTTCTCAGAAATCTTAATGGGTACCAACCTCTGACCCGTGTTCCTGTAGCATCAGTTCTTTGAATCCCACCAGCCAGCACCATGGCCACAGCAAGCTTTACTAGGTACATTCCAAAAACTTGAGGGCATAAGCTGGCCAATATTTCATTCCTTCCTGGGAAAGGCAGAAAGATGAGTTATGTAATTTTTCAAGAAATACTTAACTGAAATTTCCCTCTCTATCCTATCTTCTTATAAACACTCTAAAATGATCTAACTAAAAGGAGTGAATAATGTTGCTTTGTTCCTAAAAGTCCTTTTCTTATTAATGCCTTGAGATGAAAAGCTCTGGCTGCCACCTGTTTTAAGTTTCTATAAATTTAGCATATTTACAAGGGACAGAAAGAAATCTCTTTTCTCCCTTATGGGCCAACATTATCCCTTAAAAATAATACCAGCTGCACTTCCTGTGCAATAATTTCAGTAAAATACTCCACTGCCTAAATAATAGGGAGGTGTTTGATCTCAGAAACAATGAGAACTCTAAAATACTGAGTCATAAGATTTTGAAGTGCACATGAAGTGTTCTTCATATATTCCTGCCTTCTTCCCTTCCAGTACCCTGGAAGGTAGAAAACTAAGTAAGGTACTTGGAGCTTCTTCTGGGGTATAAGAGGTAAAATCAACCCATCCTGTGAGTCAACTCAGCATTTGCTCCGAGCAGTTTGGTAAATTCTGTTTTATCTAGACTGAGTATCGGTGTTATCAGGATATTTAGAAGATCATTACAAACAACAACTCTAGCAGTCCAAGCTGGAGTTCTTAGATTCTTCCAATCACATGCTTTAAATAAGAAGTTATCATTGTCTTAGGTTCTGTTTCTAGAAAGGTCAGACACTAAATCTGAGAATCTGCCTCTCCCATCCATGAATAATTTAGATATTTCATTCTGTCATTGGCCAGTCAACCAATGAGACTCATAGATTCTAACAAGCCTTTTCCTGCGGTCGTCTTATTTGGAATTCACTACTGTGATGGCACTCTCTCTGTCTACATTCATGTTAGCAGAAATTAATGTCCGTATGTGTGTGCCTAGTCACTCAGTCATGTCCGACTTTTTGTGACCCCATGGACTGCAGCCTGCCAGGCTCCTCTGTCCATGGGATTCTCCAGGCAAGAATACTGGAGTGGGTTGCCATGCCCTCCTCGAGGGGATCCTTTCAACCCAGGGATTGAACTCAGGTCTCTGGCATTGCATGCAGATTCCTTACCATCTGAGCCACCAGGGAAACCCAATGTCCTCATGCTGGTAACTAATTTGCACATCTGAGGGCTTTTATAGTTAACTTTGAGTTTGTACATGTTTCAGTGGTAACTCTTTTGAGGAGGAAGATAATCATACAAGTACTGCTTTAGCTGATGACACCAGTTCCAGAAGCTTTTCCATCAAGATAAAGGAAAGGGGTTCCTCCATAATTTATGGCTCCATGCACAAGGGCTACTTTTGTTAATGAATCAAAATTGACTCAGTGGCAATTAAGCTCTGGTGATGTGACCTGGGATGGCAGAAGTGGCGAAGAAAGAAAACATTCTAGTATAAATAAAATGGGAACCAAAAAAAAGAATTAGTCAACCCTGGAAGGAACTTCATTAACTGCTAAAGGGAATCCCTCCCTTTTCCAAGGTAGAAAGCCCAGAGAAAAAGAGGAAATGTCTGAGATCTACATAGTTAAGACCTGACAGCAGGTACATAAATTCTGACCAGAATCTAAAAATTACACATACAAAGAAATAATAGCTTCAGTAAGCAGGGAGCAAGTAGACAAATTGGCCTGGGAGACACTCAAGCCAAAGTTGTCAAAGAGCCTCTGAGTAAAGGATTCCCTGACTAATGTGCTGACAGGAAGCACTTCCTCTGGGCTCTCAGGTCAGAGCCCAGTGTTACTTACTAGCTGGTGACCTCGGGCAAGGTTCTTACTCTCTCCGCCTTCATCTCCTCATCTGTGAGATGGAGATGATAATGGTATTGCACAGAGAGCTGTTTGGGAGTTAATTATTGCACAGCGCACAGAACAGTACCTGGCACATAGGAGCCACTGAAACTATTATACCTGTATTACTTGCGCCTATTTCTTATCTCACCATTTCCTCACACTGTGGTCAACATAAAAGATAAACTGAAGTCAGGTCTGAGGTACCAGGGAAAGGCAAAGGGGAAGGTCCATTCCCTAAATTTGTATCTAAAGTTGAAAAACTTAATTCCTTAGGTCATGGCAATAGAAGCTCTCATGACTCTATCACAGAAGAGACTTCATTAGGGAGAATAATACCCTAACACTCTCCTTCCTCTCCCCACCCTGGGCAAATTTCTGGTTCTAGACCGTGTTAATAGTGTGCCCATGTAATCCACTCTTGTGGCATGGCCATCATTTACCCCAATGAAGAGAACTTAGGTCTAAGATGACAAGTTACCCTGGAGTGGGTTCAGATGGCCCAAGAGAACCCAACCCCTTTGGGTTTCTAGCCATCCTCTAAGCATCAGGGTCAGGGGATTCCTGAGATCACAAGAAAATCTTCAGCTCCTTGTCAGCACTCACAGGATCAGATCTTAATGAAGCAAGCCAGCCTCCTAGAGCTAGCAGTGTAGTAATGTCTGTCTTTACACAAGCAAAATGAAGACACACTTTGGATATAGCTCCCCACCTCCACACCCCTCCCCCTGCATCCCCCCCACACACACTTTGAAACGGTAAGATTTGGCTGATAATAGGTACTTGGGAAACTAACAAAGCAGAATCTTAATACTGAAAAGAAAAATGTTGCCTCATTTACACCCTGTCTTCCTACTTATATTTCTCACAGATTATTATCTTTATTTCTTCATCTCGTAAAAAAGATGTATAGCTATAGCCTTCTATTTAGAACAAGATAGACTCTTTGATCAGCACTTCTGATAGCCCTGTATGATGCCCTTCCTAACACTGTTACAGATTTTTGTAGGGAATTGATCCGGAGAAACTGTTAAGTAAAAAAACTTATTTAAAAATATATATGGTTCATAGAGTCAAAGCACTTAGAAATTGATGCTATCGAATTGTGCTGGACAAGACTCTTGCATGTCCCCTGGATAGCAAGAAGATCAAACCAATCAATCCTAAAGGAAATCAACTCTGAATATTCACTGGAAGGACTGATGTTGAAGCTCCAATACTTTAGCCACCTGATGCGAAGAGCCAACTCACATGAAAAGACCCTGATGCCAGGAAAGATGGAAGGCAGGAGAAGGAGGGGGCAACAGCAGGTGAGATGGTTGGATGGCATCACTGACTTAATGGACATGACTTTGAGCAAACTCCAGGAGATGAAGGGCAGGGAAGCCAGGTGTGCTGCAGTCCATGGGGTCGTAAAATCAGAGACGACTTAGGCAAATGAACAACAACATGATTTGTAAAAGGTTTGCTTAATGAAGCTATAATATAGAGAACTTTGGTTCTTTCTGTATGGATCAGATAAAAGAATGATTGATAACCACTATATATGTGTTACACACATAAGCAAAAGAAAAAAAAAAATCCCACAAAATAAAAGCCAACTGCTTGTATTTAAAGCAAATTAAAGTCTTATTTTGTGGAATGATATCTGTCTAATTCAATACATGATTTAAGATACATAATCACTGTATTAGATCTGAGGTGAAGCTTCTCAGAAATAGTCTATTACTGGGTTCCATTAATTTTTCTCAGAAGATGCCTCCAAGAAAGAATGAAAACAGACACTAGAAGATTTAATTGGTATTTTATATAGTTGGGATTTTTTAATAAAAAATACTCTAGAAACCCAAAGGTTATAATGTTTTCATCTGTGTAATTACATCTTAAGTGTCACAGTCAGAAATTTTTGCTGTGATGACAAAGATTTTTTGCATCTCTCTTATCATCTCTTTCTTACCATTCCATATTTTTAAATCGTCAGCAAGAGTGTGAAGCTGTCTTAATGATAACAAGATGAATCAGAAGAGAAATAATTTTAACAGAATAAAGTTTCATAACAGAATGAATTTTGCTTGTTTAAGGAGGAACTATATGTTTAATTGGTAAAGAAGGTAGAAAACTCTGAAACTATTTTGGCAAGATAAGAGATACTAAAATAATAGTTGGAAATGGAGAATCTCTTGGGATTTCCAGTAAGATCAGTAAACAGAGAGGATTACGCCAGAAAAGGGCTTTAAAGGGAAGACTACAGCTAGAGGCACTGGCTAAAGCTACTCCCTCAGAACACAGCCACTGATGCACAGCATGTAAATCACAAACATCATGAATGAAATGCCATTAATAAATATCAGCTCCATACCCTTAATCACAAACCTGCAAAAGGATCGCTCTTATAGTGTTCCCAAAAGTCTTCAAATTCCTTTCGGACCTCCTCGTCCATGTTGACCCCTGCAGACTGTTCATTATTTACTTGGACATAATTGGCCTTCAGGACTATCTCCACTTCACAGCGCACATCTTGCTTAAAGGGCTTCCACCGCTGCATTACAACCCCATAAATAGTGATGTCATCACCTGGAAAAAAGCACTGAGTGAATCCGCAGTAGCATCCTGCCTGCTTGGGCACAAACTCAACAAAGGACCAGAACCAAGAAGTCAGCCACTGCCCACCAGGGTTTACAGTGGCGTCAGTCAGTCAGTTCAGCCACTCAGGCATGTCCGACTCTTTGCGACCCCATGAACCACAGCACGCCAGGCCTCCCTGTATATCACCAACTCCTGGAGTCCACCCATACCCATGTCCATTGAGTCAGTGATGCCATCTAACCATCTCATCCTGTTGTCCCCTTCTCCTCCTGCCCTCAGTCTTTCCCAGCATCAGGGTCTTTTCCAATGAGTCACCTCTTTGCATCAGGTGGCCAAAGTATTGGAATTTCAGCTTCAGCATCAGTCCTTCCAATGAACACCCAGGACTGATCTCCTTTAGGATGGACTGGTTGGATCTCCTTGCAGTCCAAGGGACTCTCAAGAGTCCTCTCCAAAAGCATCAATTCTTCGGCACTCAGCTTTCTTTATAGTCCAACTCTCACATCCGTACATGACCACTGGAAAAACCATAGCCTTGACTAGACGGACCTTTGCTGACAAAGTCATGTCTCTGCTTTATAATATGCTGTCTAGGTTGGTCACAACTTTCCTTTCAAGGAGTAAGCGTCTTTTAATTTCATGGCTGACACTCCTCTAGAAACCATTTGGGCAAAAGAACACAGTGTCCTGATTTATTTATTTTTTTAATCAGGCACTTGTATTTGCACAGCTAAAAGCTAAAGCCAGCATTTTAATTTTTCTTAATCTGCCATATGATAATCACACCAAATTCTAACCTGTCCCTGGGAAAATACTGGATGATATATTCACTGTGATTCTACTGCGTGAAATGTTCATCCTCTCAGAATCAGTAACCATGTAGTTCTCACTTTATCAAGAGGTGGGGACTGCAGCCAGAAGGATAAAGTGCAGTCTGTCACTTCAATATTCCCAGGGGATTGGTTCCGCAATCAACCTCATATATCAAAATCCGGGGATGCTCAAGTCCCACAGTCAGCCCTCCAAATCTGCGGTTCCACATCCGTGGATTCAACCAACCATGCATCATGTAGTACTCTAGTATTTACTATTGAAAAAAATGTGTGTATATGTGGACCCATGCTGTTCAAAGCCCTGTTGTTCAAGGGTCAACTGCACAATCAACCGGTGTCAGGAAAGGAGACAACACTGCGATGATGGGTACAATGATACGACTACTAGTTCCCAGTGTATTCATTTTTACTCAAGTACACTTATTAACATTCACTCACCTCTTTTGCTTTTTAAAGGACAAAAGAATGAGTGCGCCAAGAAATGAATGAATACTTGTTCTATTTCAAAGCTCCTCTCCACAAGCTATGAAAGCAAAAATCCCATTTGATTCTTCTTGGTTGGTTCCTTCCCACTTAAGGACACTCTCCCATTCTTGATTAATTAGTAGAATATTAAACTTTTACAGATTTTTCCTAAGAGGCCTTGGATAGTTTATAGGAATATTCTCCAAATATCGACATATTTTTTATCATTACATACAACTCAACAAACCCATTAACAAGTATAGGTGAATGCTTGGCATTCAATATTTTGGTGCTACAGAAAAGGGGGCCAAAGGAAAAAAAAATAATAATCCTAGTCCCCAAGATTTCAATCTTGTTGCACACAGGATGCTGGACATACCTTAAGCCAATACTGGAATTTATACTTCGCAAAATAAACTTAACCGACAAGTCTTCATTTCCAAGCCTGTGTCAAGTATTAATGTTTGATATTTGTTGATGTAAAATGCCTTTCACTCTCTTAACATCAATGTGTGACGTGTAATCTGGAGTGATTTTGCTTTCTTAAAGAGAAGTCTTCTGTGAATGCTAAGTTAATGGAACTGGTGCTAGCAATTCACCAAATAGAAGGCATATTTCTAGCCTCAGGCAACTTGATAGTAAATGGTGACAAAGACATTAAATAGGTTCTTCATACACTTTCAAGATCCTTCCTAAACCACTGCTGGATGGCTTTCAAATCCCATCAGGAAGAGTGATCATTTACTATATTGACTGTGCCCAATTTTTTTTTTTAGATGAACATAACCAGGGCAACATTATATGAGCACTTTGATGAGTTCTCTACTATGGTCATTTAAATGGGTCATTTTATAGATGCTGTTTCTCTTTTAAGCCAAATGAGAAACTTATGTTTCAGATATTGTACCCACTAGAAATACCCTGACTCCACCAAGAGGCAACAATGTGTAAAATGTGGAGTACTCCAACTGTGAGGTTTCTGAGATAGTCCAAGGCAATAAGAAACTTACATGATTTTCTACAGTAAATTATTGGAAACCACAATATTTTCAGGAAACTAAAATTCTCACTTTTACACAACCCCATCTCTCTGTGCCCCTCTCTCTTCTGCAGCATATTTACCATGCAACCACCTGTGGTCAGACCTATCTTTGATCTCCTGCCACACTGACAGTTATCAGTACACAACCTCCAACCTCACTACTCTGCGGCGTCAGACTGGAGTTCCTAACTAGACTGTGAATTCCCGAAGGGCAAGGATTATGCTACTTATGTCTTCTGATTCTCAAAAAGGTTTGTAGCAGTGGATAAATGAAAAAATAGCTGTTGACAGACTGCTGCCATCCATTCTTTATTGTAAAGACATGTGAAAGAAAAATACCTTAAGATTTTTTTTTTTTAAGTGCAGAAAGAATTCAGTTCAGACAAACTGGATGAAAACATCTTAATCTCTATCAAAGGACATTATCATGTTCTAGCTAAGCTCATACAAGCACTGCTTTGCTGATCCAGACATTAAAGATTCTGGTTAAAATCGAGAGTCTTATATGAACAAGGTACTCTGACATAGCCTTGTCCATTTAGTAGGCAATCCATGATCAAAGCTATTATTTACTTAAAATATTATTTGTAGAACTATAAACTGTTACTATATTTGATATAAATGTCAAAGTATGAGTTGGTGATTCTTGGTGGAAGGGGAAAGCCTTTAAACAAGGAATTATTCTTAACTCTAGATACTGAACTCTTGTTTTCATAGAGCCTCTGCCTCTTCATTTTAATGAAATGTCAGCTCAGTCAATATTTTTTAAATAAGGCATTTGGAGAAGTCAAGGGTTAAGAAGAGGGAAATGATGGAATTTAGAGGAATGAAACATTCTTGATTTGTCCAAGTAGGGAAGCACTGGGATATGAAATAAAAGATCAAACATACCTGTTACACCTCAGGGGACACACTGGTACTATTTGTCTTTTACAGAGATTAAGGTCTTTTATGTGAGGATGGGAAATATTTAAAGCAGGAAATGTTGAAATAAATTGAAAGGCAGTCATCAATAATAATCATTTCCATTTTCTAACCCAACTTCAATTCAAATTAAATGTTAAACAGCCAGTTAAAATCACTAAGCAAACATACAGAACCAAGTTTTTAAGGTTTTTGGAATAAGAAAAACAGAAAGATTAAGCTCTCACGGGCAAGTCAGGTTCTTCATCTATTAAACAAACAGCTAGACTAGATCACTAAACTCCAGCCCAGTTTCTTCCTGCTATCACCTCCCATCTCATGCCGGTCTCTGTTCTCAAGTTCCCCACACTCACTTGCAGTTGATCTCAGGAAAATAAAAAGTGGTTTTTCCTAATAAATACTTTTTTTGTTGTTGTTTAGTCACTAAGTCATGTCTTGACTCTTTTGGGACCCCATGGACTGTAGCATGCGAGGTTCATCTGTCCATGGGATTTCCTAGGCAAGAATACAGGAGTGGGTTGCCATTTCCTTCTCCAGGGGATCTTCCCCACCCAGGGATCAAACACACATCTCCTGCATTGGCAGGTGGATTCTTTACAACTGTGCCACCTGGGAAGCCCAATCAATACTTTAGGACCTACTATATAAACTAAGAAAATTTCATTCTTACCAGATTTGCAACTGTCTACTAAATCATCTTCCAGGATAACCTGCATCGATCGTGGAATACTTCCAACAGAGAGCCTTTGAACCTAGCAAGGAAAAGAAAGCAGATACTGAGTACATGTAGATATATACTAAGTATTCAGAAGCCTAGTAGTTCTTGAAATTACTGTCTCTGTTTCTCTGGTATTATCATGGGAATTTATGGAATTTTCTTGAAACTTGTGCCTACTATCAATTGAAGAATTTACTAAAACTAGAATAAAATAAAAACATCCAGATGGAAATAGCTCAAAATATAGTCTACCTGATGCGTGGTCAAAATAAAACATGCTCCAACTACTAAACACAATAATAAAGTTACTTAACTAGAAAAGAGAGGCAGTTCTTCCCTGATCTCTATTCATAAGACCTGGGACAAATCACTCAGTTCCTTTGATTATTCGTTAGTAAGAGAACTCTAGCTTTATTCTTATTATATGTGTGTCTTTATTCCTTCCTTTATAGAAGACTAATTTCTCAGGTTCCCTTGCAGCTAAATGTGGTCATATGACTAAGTTCTGACCAATGAGATACAAGTAAACTTGTTGCAGAAGACTTTGAGGGAGACTGCTTAAATGGATACTTGGTTTAGATGACAGGTGCTTTTGCTTCCTTTTTCTTATTCCTTGACTGGGATACAGATGTTTCAGAATTGTAGCCACCATCCTAAACCATCCACCATCATAAGAATAGAAGCCATTTATTAAGAATGGTGTAGAAAGACAGAAGGGGTCTGAGTCTTTGACAATGAATAAAGCCTTTGTGTTTAAGTTGCAAGTAAAGGAAACTAAGGCTCATGCACAGATGTTTAAAAATGTTTATGTATGCCTCATTTGGCACAGCAAGTAAATTGCACCTAAACCCCAAATCCTGCCCACTCTGGTGTTTAACCACCAATTAAACCTATTTAATTTTTTCCTATCACTTAGGTAAACTTCTTAAAAATTCACTTTTTCAATTTAAAATAATTATTAAGTCACTTCATAACCTTCCTGCCAATGCTCACTATAAAAAGATGACCATTTTATGGTCTCTAAATTCTATACTCTATGGGAAAAAATTTCCTGCTTGATCTTCTACTAAGTGATGACCCAAGTTCCATATGTAATCCGTTACATGTTCCTTAGTCCTGGCAATTTACCCAAAGCTGAAGAACACGTCTTCAAATTAATTTTTCTCATGTATTTGATCATTTACCTGTTCCTGAATTTTGATTTCCTGATAATCTCTACACCTAGTTGGAGATGACAAGTCTGAGAGGCAAGTGAATTTTGAAGAATCACAGTTCTCCAAGCTGGGACATGAGGATGGCCGGAAGAAAGTATAATACTGCTCAAAGTCGGCCTGGACCACAAATACATGCTTGCACTTGTTACACATGTAATCCCGCTCAAACTCCAGGATCTTCACCAGACTTGTTCGAATTACTGTCCCAGTGACAGACAAGAAGTGTCCCACATCCTTGGTTTTAGGGATGTGCTCCCTCACCAACTCAGGACAAACAGGCAATCCTGATGGAGAAACAAAACAAAAACACATCAACTTATATCTTGAGATATGATTCCATGCAATATATTTTTCTCGTATTTCCTAAAGGAGTATAATTTCAGGAAAAAAGAAAAAACTTCTGTGTTTTACTTAAGAAAAAGGTCAAATCAACTCAATTAAGAAAATAGAAAAGACACAACAGTCAGAATGGCCATCATCAGAAAATCTACAAATGATAAATGCTGGAGAGGATATGGAGAGAAGAAAACCCTCCTACACTGTTGATGGTAATGTAAATTGGCACAGTCACTATGGAGAACAGTATGGAGATTCCTTAAAAAACTAAAAATACAGCTAACATATGTTCCAGCAATCCCATTCCTGGGAGAAAAACATGGTTGGAAAGAATACATGCAGCCCAAGGTGAACTGCAGGGCTGTTTACAACAGCCAAGACATGGAAGCAACCTAAATTAAATATCCATCAACAGAGGAGTGGATAGAGAAGACGTAGTACCTATATACAATGGGATATTACTCAGTCACTAAAAAGAATGAAATAATGCCATTTGCAGCAATAGGGATGGACCTAGAAACTGTCATATGGAGTGAAGCAAGTCAGAGGAGGAGAAACATCATGTGATATCCCAAATATGTGAAATCTGAAAAGAAATGATACAAATGAATTTACTTACAAGAGAGTAAGAAAGAGACTCACAGGCTTAGAGAACAAACCTCTGGTTGCCGGGGGAGTAGAGGGAAGGATGAGGGGAAGGGTTAGGGGGTTTGAGATGGACAGATACACTCTGCTATATTTAAAATAGATAATCAACAAAGATCTACTGTATAGCACATGGAAATTTGCTCAATGTTATGTGGCAACCTGGTTGAAAGGGGAGTTTGAGGAAGAATGGATATATTGTATGTATGGTTGAGTCCCTTTGCTGATAGTTTCCCTGAAACTATCACAACATTGTTAATTGGCTATACCCCAATATATAAAAAAAAGAAGAAGATGCAGCACATATACTTTAATACAATGGAATATTACTCAGCCATTAAAACGAATAAAATAATGCCATTTACAACAACATGGATGAACCTGGAGATTATCATACTAAGTGAAATAAGTCAGATAAAGACAAATGTCATATGATACTGCTTACATATGGAATCTAAAAAAAAAAAATGATGTACACACTACTATATTTAAAATAGATAACCAGTAAGGACCTACTGCATAGCACAGGCAACTCTGCTTGATATTCTGTAATAACCTAACTGGGAAAAGAACTTGAAAAAGAACAGATACACGTGTATGTGTAACTGAATCACTTTAGTGTATGCCTGAAACTAACACGACATTGTTAATCAACTATGCTCCAATATATAATAAATTTTTTTAAAAAACTAGAAAAGAATTATTCCAAATAACAATTGTCAATAGACTCTCTTTAAAAGTATATAACTAGATGATAAAATAACCTGGATTTTAAAAAGAATCGATCCTCTTAAGATGGCTATCTGTTAAGTAGAATGTAAATACAGTATATTCAGTGTCTTACATTCTATCTCAGTAGAATGTAAAGAGATTTTATAAATTTAACCTCACTCAATCATGAATACACTGCCACAAGCCACACATAAAATCAGTTGATGACTCTGAGTAAACCACAGAACTAAGAAATGGCAGCAGAATGACCAAAGGCTAGTGCTTTCTCTAGTTAGGTTTAGGATTTATTAATACATAAATCTGACAGTGTTTTCAAGCCTTGTAACTTGCCCTCTCTCTCTAGTCTTGCCTTTCTCATGACTTCCAATCTCCTAGTCCAGACAAAAAGTACGAATCTCTCTGTGCAAATCATGGTACCTCTGCAGCTTTCCTAGGCTACTTTGGAGAACTCTTCCTAATTCACTCAGCAAGGTAGAGTACCTCCAGATTTACCCTTGTGCAAGAAAACTTTCCTAAGTCGAGGCTAGCACCCTCACACATACAAAAATAAAACAGCTAAGCAAAACGGTCAGATGAATGCACCAATGCATAAAAGATGTCCTTTATATCTGGAGGAAACTTCTGCCAGGAAGAGTGTAAAAGAAGGTACTCCTGGGGTCCAGAGACACCTTCCTTTCCTTGCAAATGAGGACCCAGACCTGGGCATGCTGGGTCATGACAAGACTATGCAATGCTGGTTTTACTTCAGTCAGCATAAGGAGTTGCGCCAGAGAGATAGTCCACACTCAGGAAGAAAGCAGGTAGGAGGTGGAGGGTTTTAGGCTCAGCCACAAGGGTCCCTCTTATGCTCACCAACCCTCTGTGTGTTCCTCCTGCAGTGTGGCCAGGGTGAGTGAATTCCCTGCTGTCCACCCGCCAAGGGGCCTGTGGCTAGATGCAATTATAGCATCTCTAAAGAAAAAAACCAGATGAACAATTACAACCGATTTTTCTAAGAAAATCAGCTTTTCATTATCTCCTACACTTTAACAATACAGGGCAATATGACATCTTAATGTTGTTATCTCACTGAATGGAATCATGTATGTGATACATGTGAAAATAAACTTTTTAGAATCAAACAAATTAGTCTGGAACATGATATCATTACCATTAAGTGGTTTATTTTTATTCTAAAGTAACTGCATTATTTTAAGAAAAGGGTAGTAGAGGTGAGTATATTTTTGGATCCTCACACTCTTTCATATTATTGCAATTTTTAAGCAAATTTAAAATATAAAGATAGAGCTAAAAGTAACAGCAAAACTGACCACAAAATCAAAATCTTAGAACTAAAAAAGAGTAAGGGACGATAGAAATGTCAATTTGTTTTAATCTTTTTGTCTTACTACATGTTACTAAGTGTGTTCTTCACCTTATCCCAGTGAAGCAGCAGGTACAGCAGGAATTAAGCCACCATTAACACTAAACAACAAAAACTTCTAGCGTTCTCTGACTCATTCACTGAGAAAAACTAAATTATTACTTAGACACATGTCCAGATCTGTGTTAGAGGTTATGTCCAGATCAATTACTTCAGGTACGTGGTTGCCGGCAGGCAGTCCCTGGAAACTGGCATCAGCCTCAGAGCTTTTGAGAAATGCAGATTCTTGAGCAGGAGGTTGGATCTCTTCAATGAGAAAGTCCGGGGGTGGGGCCCAGGAGTCAGCACTTTAACAAGTCCTGCAGGTGATTCTGATGCCCGTTAATGTTTGAGAAACACTGCTTGAAATAACATGTGAGGGGCTTCCCTGGTGGCTCAATGGTAAGCAATCTGCCTGCCAATGCAGGAGACATGAGTTCAATCCCTGATCCTAGAGGATACCACCTGCCACGGAGCAACTTAAGCCTCTGCGCCACAACTACTGAGCCTGTGTTCCACAAGAGAAGCCACGGCAGTGGGAAGCCTGTGCAACGCAGCTACAGAGTAGCAGCCACTCTCCGCAACTAGAGACAAGCCCACACAGCCTCGAAGACCCGGGACAGCCAAAAATAAATAAATAAATAATGTTAAAAAAAAAAAAAAAAAAAACCCATGTAAGTGCTATTTTTTTTCTTTCTCGCTTACTTTGATGCTGTGTATTTGAATACCTTTCATCAAAACCACTGGGAATAGCAAGTAAATTTTCCGTGTCTAAGCTCAGTCGCTCAGTGGTGTCTGACTATTTGTGACCCCATGGACTGCAGCCTGCCAGGCTCCTCTGCCCGTGGAGTTTTCCAGGCAAGAATACTGGAGTAGGTTGCCATTTCCTACTTTACAGGATTTTCCCGATCCAGGGATGGAACTTGTGTCTCTTGCTTTGGCAGGCGACTCTTTACCACTGCACCACCTGGGAAGCCCAAGTAAACTTCAGACCAATAAAAATCCCAGAAGACAAAGACCAGTGCATATTCTAGAAAAACAAACCAGAAAAATGTCTTATATTCCTAAGGAGATTGAACCACAGAGACATCCTGTGTGTGTGTGTGTTCAGTCACTCGGTCGTGTCCAACTCTATGAGACTCCACGGATGGTAGCCCACCAGACTCCTCTGTCCCTGGGATTTACACCTGGCAAGAATACTAGAGTAGGTTGCCATTTCCTCCTCCAGGGAATCTTCCAGACCCAGGGGTCGAACCCATGTTCCCCACATCCCCTGCATTGGCAGGTGGATTCTTTACCACTGAGCCACTGCGGAAGCCCACAGAGGCATCCTCAGTTTTACTAATTCAAGGCCTTGCCTGAGTCCGAAATGGAGGCGCCATATACCTAAAACCAGACTGTTCCCACTCCTGGTTCATCCTGCCTGGGACACCCGCATTCCTCCCTGATCTCATCTTCTAGTCTAGAATCCCTGGGTGAATCATCTGGGACAATTCACTTCCTGCTCAGTGAGCTAATATATCTTCTAAATATCCTCAGTGGCACATGTGTCACGTAACTAAAAGATGCCAGTAAGTGCCTTTACAATTATGTTCAATACGTACATATGCATGGATCTGTGGGCATACATACATGAATTGGGAAATAAATTTGACTATACAGCTGTCTCCCTTATAGCCTTGAAGCCCTTTAGATGAGGGACTATAACATATTCATTTTGGTTTCCCAAGGGTCTAGCAAATCCCCACATGGGATATGTTTGTAGAATGATGTTATTTTGGTAGTACTATAATTTGCAAGTCACTTTCTCAGAGGATAATGAAGAAACAGGCTAAACAGGATCACTTGGGCAGACAGAATTTAAGTATTTAAACTGAGCATCGAAAAGTGTCTAAACATAAAGACAGCCTAAAGTCATTTGTTAAATACCATTTCAATAACATCAACTAAAGTCCCTTTTAACAACCTTTCTGAAACATCATCAGAACAGAACATTTTTTCTTGATCCTAGCAAGATATTACCTAGTGTCTGATACATAAAGATTAATAATATTCATAATTTTATTCCAGTAAATGCAACTGCAGATACTATTTTTTCACCTAAATCAAATATCTGGTATTTTTTTGAATTTTAATTTATCTCCAAGGAATTCTATAGTGACTCCTAATCTTTCTGAAATCACAGCATTCATTTTTGGGTTTTGGGTTTTTTTTTTAGGTTTTTCTTTTTTTTTTTTGACCAGGCAGCATTTGGGATCTTAGTTCCCTGCCCAGGGATTGAACCTGCATCCCCTTATTGGAAGCACAGAGTCTTAACCACTGGATCACTAGGGAAGTCCCACAGCAATCAATTTTGTTATTTATAAATCCCCATCTTTCTGAAATATACTATAAAGTAAATACTTATTTTCAAACAAAATGGCACATGTGTTCTCTAATCAATTCAAAGACAGAGCTTTAACACCACAAGTTGCTGACTGCTCCACTGCAATTTCTTAAACTTAAGAGCCTTTGTGTGTTATTCACTCCAAAAAAGTTACTGATGGCCTAATAGGTGGTCAGCACAATGCTAATCTTGACATATAAAAACAATGAATTTTCTCACTGGGTAGCATCTACCAAATTTTCTTACTCTTTGTATTACCTATACTTTTATTGTCAGTAGTCACAAAAACTCAGAAGGCTGTATTAGTTTTGTACACACATACATATGTGTATATATGCACACAAATATACTGCCTCGACACATTCTCCCTCCTCTCAGTTGGTATGGCCAGGAGCCAGCCTTGCCTTCCAAATGTCCAGAGAAAACAGTATAGAATCATGATTTTTCTCCAAAAGTGACCATCAATTACACAATGGATGTGTTTTTAAGTATGGTGGCTTAGTTGCTAAATTGTGCCTGACTCTTGCGACCCCGTAGACTGTAGCCCTCCAGGCTCCTCTATCCATGGGATTTTCCCAAGCAAGAATACTGGAGTGGGTTGCCATTTCCTTCTCTCGGGGATCTTTCTGACCTGGGGGTCAAACCTAGGTCTTCTGCATCGCAGGCTGATTCTTTACTATCTGAGTCACCAGGAAAGCCCATTTTAAGTATAAAAATCAATTATTAGTGCTTGAACTCAATATATGTTGGGATTTCTCAGAATCTTCCTAAAAAACAATATGACAGTAAAATTCACCTGATATCCTGGCATGAAGATTCTGCTTCATGGAGAGACCTTCAGGCTGAGAAAGGGACTGGAGAATCGTCAAGGCTGATCTTCTCAGTGCATTATCAAAAACAGTTAGCACTTCATTAGGGAATACATTGAAATATTCCCCAATTTCCATGTTGGTCTCAAAAAGGGTCATGGCATTAACCACAACTGGGTAATGAGCATCTTCATCTCTTTCCTTCAAGATGAGAAGTATGTCGTTCTTATGGTACTCTGAAACATAGGACTCGAACACTTGGCCAACCAATGTAACTTGATCGCTATTCATCTTGATCTGGGTAACTAAAGAAAGAGAAAGGACTGTATTATATCTTTAATTGTCTAGACTTATACACACGTTTACAAAAAAGACTATTAGGCTGTAAATCATTCTGCCTTTGGGCCAGACTCTAATTTGATCTGAATTATCTGTTATAGTCACTTGCCTGGAAAATTCCACTGGACAGAGGATCCTGGTGGGCTACAGTCCATGGTGTCACAAAGACTTGGACACAACTTAGTGACTGAGAGCAATTATTAAGCACATAAAATCTTAAATGCCAATCTTTTGGTTTAAGTTCCTCCTAGTAGAGTTCTTTGCAAGCATCTTGGTTCCAGGTTTTACTCACATAAAAAATATTTTTCTCTCTCTTCCAGCAAACCTAGTCACACACACACACACACACATTCATTCGTATTCTGCTACATACTACTATTCAGACTGGTAGCCAATTCTAACTTAGTAGTTAACAAATTGGCTTTAGAAATTTACATTTGGAGGTGAAAGTGTCCCTATTTTCTTTTTCTAACCTTGTTGTTGTTTTAGTCTCCAAGTGATATCTGACTTTTTGAGACCCCCCATGGACTGTAACCCATCAGGCTCCTCTGTCCCTGGGATTTTCCAGGCAAGAATACTGGAGTGGGCTGCCATTTCCTTCTCCAAGAAATCTTCCCAACCCAGGGATCGAACCCAAGTTTTCCATGTCTCCTGCATTGGCAGGTGGATTCTTAACCACTGAGCCTCCTAGGAAGCTCCACACTAGAAATTAGCCGGCAGGGAAAAATGGCTTTTTAAAAATAGTTTTACTTCTTACCTAATTTGTTCTTTCAGTGCTTATGACTGGAAGGGGCTCAGTTGGCTTCAGCAAAAATAGTTGTGAAGAGTATAAAAAAAAAACTAGGAAATTAAATTGAGGAAAGGAAACTGGTCTCTAAATGAGAAATCACTATGATTAAAAGTAAATATATTACATTTTAATTTATATCTACAGATTAAAAAGGGCCTGCTGCTATTCTATTTTCCTGAATATATGTAGATAACATGTACAAGGCACTATTCTGGGAAATGAAAAAAGCACAATAAAAGGTCCTCTATGCCTCAGAGGACCAAAGAACAGATCAAATGAAGTGATGTTCTAACAGTGGTAAAAATGCAATACAAATGGGAGCACAAAAAGAGACAAGAATTAAATTTAAATGGACTGACAACCACAGATGTGCCAAAGGACAGTTACAAATAAACTGCCCAAATTGATCATTTAAGAAATTCACATTTGGTTTGGAAACAGACCACTGGCGGACAAACGTCCTTTGACTTATTTCATTCCATCAACATCTGTTGTACTAGAAATAGATGAAAGAAGACTGTTATGGCATTCACAGTTTAGCATCCTAAATATGTGTTACACATGCTACTAGCAATATTTTTGCTTTCTCTGGGAAACTACTCAAAGGTGTGAAAGGAGTAAAGGGGAGTATACCACAGTTATGTTGAGAATCCTGACACCTACAGGATGCTAATGTGAGATTAAGAGATGTATAGGCCACTACACTGATAAGGATTTTGTGTGGGTTAGGCATAAATTCAGCGAAGGGTAAAGCAGAAAAGCACTTGGGAAGGAACAACTGATCATACAGTATTTTCATCATTTGGCCTTTGCTGAAAAACAAAAAACAAAAAACAAACTGGGACTCCAAGAGTGGCTATAAGATAAGGTCTCAGTTCAGTTCAGTCGCTCAGTCGTGTCTGGACTCTTTGCAACCCCATGGACTGCAGCATGCCAGGCTTCCCTGTTCATCACCAACTCCAGGAGCTTGCTCAAACTCATGTCCATCGAATCAGTGATGCCATCCAACCATCTCATCCTCTGTCCTCCCCTTAGATAACCTCTAAGATTCTATAAATGCATATTAAATTTGGAGCCAAAAACTTAGCAACTTAAAAGGCAGTTCCACATAAGGCTGGAAGGGGGCAGTCTCAGAATTCATGGTTCATATTAAGATCAGTTTAAATTTCGCCTAGTCTTTTTGAAACAGCATCCCCCCCCCCCCCCCAAAAAAAGCATTCACTTTCAATATCTGGGCACAACTGACTAAGCAAATGTTTCTAAGCAGCTTGCTAACCCGAAAAACATGCTCACCCATACTTGAGCAGCGTTTTACAACTTTCAAGTTCCTTTTCCTTTTTCTTATGGAATATTTGAAGACAAAATAAATAAACCCGGGTTGTACTACTTTATAGTAAACCGCCACCTAGAATTACCCAGGAGGATGCAAAGGCTGTAACTTCCAGGTGGGTTCTTGGCAATCAGCCCGCGCACCCGCCGCACCGCCCCTCCGGGGGCCACGCCCCCACGCCCTAAGACCCGCCCCCTTCGGCACCGCCCCCTTCCCGCCCCCCAGCTTCAGCTCACCGCCTCCTCCCCGCGGGCACTCAGCAAACGTGGAGCCAAGTTGTGCCGGGAGAACAGCTTTCCACACTTCCGTCTCTGGACACTGCCCGTGCCCGACAACACTTCCTAGGCTCGGCTGAGGGCAGCTCCGTCGCCGGCCGGTCCCGAAGTTGAATAGTTTTGGAATTAACCAGGTGTGGGCAAGACTTGGGACGCACTGAGGCAGAAATAAAGAATGGTGAAACGAGGCGGCGGCTTTCACTTACTGGCGGTTACGCGGTGTCAGAAGTCACCGGGGGCGCGCTGCTCCCGACGCCGAGGGGCACGAAGGGCTCAGGCCGGGCGGCGGGGTCGTGCGGGGAGCCCGCCAGGCGGGAGGAGGCCCCGGGTGGAAGCGGGGCGGGTGGCGCGCGCGAGGCCGCTCGAGGCGCCGTCGGCCCCGGGGACGCGCAGGCTCCCGCGGGTCCGCCTGGCGCCCGGGCGAGATAGGCGCCAAGCGGGCGGCTCGGTCGGGCCCGCGCTCCCGAGGGACGCCGGGCCGCGCACTGCCTCAAGTCGGCGACTCAGGTGCCTCTTCCGGGTGGAGAAGCGGGCGGGCGCGCGCCCCGCCGGGCGCCGCAGGACGAGAGAGGTGGGGCGGGGCGGGGCGGGGCTGGGTGGAAGGGGCGGGGCTGGTCCCGGCTCGGGCGCCAGGAGCCCCGGGGCGGGCTGGAAGGAGCGATAGCGGGTTTTGCACGCGCCGGGCTTTCCTTCTGTCTTAAGACCTCTGCCAGACCCGAGGCCTCCAAGATTTTTCTGTTTTCTTCTACAAGTTTTAGAATGAAGGTTTTAAGTTTAGGTTTATGATTCATTTTGAGCTGATTTTTGCATATGGTGCGAAATACGGATTGTTTTTTCGAAATATGGATCTTGGGATAACTTTATTAATAGAAAGCTTCCCTGGTGGCTCAGAGGGTAAAGCGTCTGCCTGCAATGCGGGAGATCCAGGTTCGATCCCTGGATTGGGAAGATCCCCTGGAGAAGGAAATGGCAACCCACTCCAGTACTCTTGCCTGGAGAATCCCATGGACAGAGGAGCCTGGCGGGCTACAGTCCGCGGGGTCGGAAAGAGTTGGACACGACTGAGAGACTTCACTGTACTGTACTGTACTGTACTGTCCCAGTATTAAAAGAGCTGTATTTTTTTCCACTGAATAGCCTTCGGACTTACCTGCATTATCAGTTGTCCTTATGTGTGTGGGCCTAAGACTTAATATTCTGTTCCCTGATGTATTTGTCTAGCTTTATAAAAATACGGTCATAAACAGGGTCATTTGAAAAGACCCTGATGTTGGGAAAGATAGAAGGCGGGAGGAGAAGGGGAGGACAGAGGATAAGATGGTTGGATGGCATCACCTACTCAATGGACGTGAGTTTGCAAACTCCGGGAGCTGGCGATGGACAAGGAGGCCTGGCGTGCTACAGTTCACGGGGTCGCAAACAGCTAGACACGACTGAGCAACTGAACTAAACTAATAAAAACAGGAGGTTGTCTTAATTACTGTAACTATAATGAGTCTTGAAATCGGGTAGATCGTTTGGCCTCCAGTTTTGTTCTTTTTCAAAGTTGTTTGGGCTCTTCTGTTTCCATGTGAATTTTAAAGCCAGCCTGTCCTTTTCTGTGAAGAAGCTGGAATTTTTGTTGGGGTTGCCTAGAATCTGTAGGTCAGTGTGGGAAGAATGTATTTGTTATTAGTATTTTATGACCCTTGAATAAAGTAAACCTCCCCATCTATTTAGGGATTATGTAATCTCAAAAATTTTTGCTGTTTTGTCGAATTCATCTGTCAGATTTATCCCTAAAATCATGGGAAAGAAGGGACCATACTTTTTGATTACATATAAATGTTATCAGTTTCAATTTCTGGTTGTTCTTTGCATACAGTTGATTTTTAACATTATTAGAATTTTTAAAGCAGTTTTAGGTTCATAGCAAAATTGAGTCGAAAGTACAAAAATTGCCCGTATAATCCTTGTCTCCACACAGCTGCAACCTCCCTATTAGTATCCTTTTACCAGAGTGGAGTACTGGTTAAAATTGATGAACTGACATTAACACATCATCATCACTCAAAGTCCATGGCTTATAGTAGGGTTCACTCTCGGTACATTCTGTTTTGACAGAAGTATGATAAAAGGCATCCATCACTGCATGTCACACAGAATAGTTTCACTGGCCTAAAAATCTAAAAATCATCCCTCCTTCCCCTCTAACTCCTAGCAATAACTGATCTTTTTTACTCTTTCTGTAGTTTTCCAGGATATCGTGTAGTTGAAATCATACAGTATGTTGTCTTTTCAGATTGGCTTTTTCACTTAGTAGTACACATTTAAATTTCTTTCATGCCTATTCATGGCTTGGGCAGCTCATTTCTTTTTGGTGCTGAATGATATTGCATTACCTGCACATACCACACTATCCACTCACCCACAGAAGGACCAATTTTGGTTGCTTCTAAGTTTAGCCAATTATGGATAAAGCTGCCATAAACAACCATGTGCAGATTTTTGTGTGAACATAATTTTCAGCTGCTTAGGGTAAATACAAAGGAGCATGACTGCTGCATAATATGGTTAAGAGTAGTTTTGTAGGAAACAACCAAAATGTCTTCCAAAATAGCTGTACCATTTTGCATTCTCATCCATCATGAATGAAAGTTGCTTTTGCTTCACATCCTCTCCAGCATTTTGTGTTTTTAGTGTTTTGAATTTTAGCCATTCTAATAGGTATGTAGTATCTCATTGCTATTTTGCTTCGCATTTCCCTGTTGACATGATGTTGAATATCTTTTCATACACTTAACTTTTATCTGTATATCTTGGGTGTCTTCAGGTCTTTTGCCCGTTTTTAGTAACATTGCTTGTTTTCTTATTGTTGAGTTTATTTTTCTCAGAAAATGCCTCTAAGGAAGAATGAAAACAGACATTTGAAGATTTAATTGTTGCTTTATACATTTGGCATTTTTTAGATAAAAAACACTCTACAAATCCAAAGGCTATAATGTTTTAATATGCGTAATTACATTTTATATGATTCCATTTTCTCTCCATTCTTAGCATTCAGTTATGCTTTTTAAAAAAATCAATTGCCTACTAGAATTTGCAATATACATTATAATTAAGTCCACTTTCAAGTAACACTATACTACTCCAAATATTTTATAGTAGCAAAGTAATCCTGAATCTTTCCTCCCATCCCTTGTATCATTGCACTCATCCACTTCATTTATATAAGCTTGTAAGACTTAGCTATGCATAATGAATATATTGTTGCTATTATTATGTGGAACACACTGTTGTCTGTTAGATCAATAAGTTTTTATTTTTATTTAGTTTTTCTTCAGTACTCTTCCTTAGTTTATGTAGATCTGAGTTTCTGACATGTTATTTCCTTTCTCTTCAAAGAACTTTTAGCTTTTTTTGCAAGGCAGATCTGCAGGCAACAAACTCCCTAAATTTTTGTCTGAGAAAAATATTTTTACTTCACTTTTGAAGGATAATTTTGCAGGGTATAAATGATAGGTTGGTGGGATTTTTCTCTCAACACTAAATATTTCACTCTACTTTCTTGTCACTTGCATAGTTTCTGTGGAGAAGTTAAATATAATATATATATATATTTTTTTCCCTCACAAGTGTTTCCCCAACCCGACTTCTTTCAGGATTTTTCTTTATCTTCAACATTCAGTTCAGTTCAGTCGCTCAGTCGTGTCCCACTCTTTGCGACCCCATGAACCACAGCACGCCAGGCCTCCCTGTCCATCACCAACTCCCGGAGTCCACCCATACCCATGTCCATTGAGACAGTGATGCCATCCAACCATCTCATCCTCTGTCATCCCCTTCTCCTCCTGCCCTCAATCTTTCCCAGCATCAGGGTCTTTTCCAATGAGTCAGTTCTTTGCATCAGGTGGCCAAAGTATTGGAGTTTCAGCTTCAACATCAGTCCTTGCAATGAACACCCAGGACTGATCTCCTTTAGGATGGACTGGTTAGATCTCCTTGCAGTCCAAGGGACTCTCAAGAGTCTTCTCCAACACCACAGTTCAAAAGCATCAATTCTTCGGCACTCAGCTTTCTTCATAGTCCAACTCTCACATCCATACATGACCACCAGAAAAACCACAGCCTGAACTAGATGGACCTTTGTTGGCAAAGTAATGTCTCTGTTTTTTAATATGCTATCTAGGTTGGTCATAACTTTCCTTTCAAGGAGTAAGCGTCTTTTAATTTCATGGCTACAATCACCATCTCCAGTGATTTTGGAGCCCAAAAAAATAAAGTCAGCCACTGTTTCCACTGTTTCCCCATCTATTTGCCATGAAGTGATGAGACTGGATGCCATAGTCTTAGTTTTCTGAATGTTGAGCTTTAAGCCAACTTTTTCACTCTCCTCTTTCACTTTCATCAAGAGGCTCTTTAGTTCTTCACTTTCTGCCATTAGGGTGGTGTCATCTACATATCTGAGGTTATTGATATTTCTCCCGGCAATCTTGATTCCAGCTTGTGCTTCATCCAGCCCAGCATTTCTCATGATGTACTCTGCATATAAGTTAGATAAGTAGGGTGACAGTATACAGCATTGACATATTCCTTTTCCTATTTGGAACCAGTCTGTTGTTCCATGTCTAGTTCTAACTGTTGCTTCCTGACCTGCATACAGGTTTCTCAAGAGGCAGGTCAGGTGGTCTGGTATTCCCATCTCTTTCAGAATTTCCCACAGTTTATTGTGATCCACACAAAGACTTTGGCATAGTCAATGAAGCAGAAATAGATGTTTTTCTGGAACTCTTTTGCTTTTTCGATGATCCAATGGATGTCGGCAATTTGATCTCTGGTTCCTCTGCCTTTTCTAAAACCAGCTTGAACATCTGGAAATTGATGGTTCATGTATTGCTGAAGCCTGGCTTGGAGAATTTAAGCATTACTTTACTAGTGAGTGAGTTGAGTGCAATTGTGTGGTACTTTGAGGATTCTTTGGCATTGCCTTTCTTTGGGATTGGAATGAAAACTGACATTTTACATTAATTTGACATTAATTTTTGCAAGTCCTCAGTCATTATTACTTTAAATATTTCTTCTGTTCCTTTTTCTTACTCCTTTGGCAATTCCCATTATGTGTATGTTTTATAATTGTATATGTTTTGACAGTTGTACTTGTCTTGGATATTCCAGTGGGTTTTGTTTTGTTTTCCTGTCTTTTTTTGTCTTTGCTTCTCAGTTTTGGAGGTTTCTACCGACATATCCTAAAGCTTGGATATTCTGTTTTCAGCTGTATGCAGTCCACTGAGCCCATCAAAGGCATTCCTTATTTCGGTTACAGAGTTTTCAACCTCTAGTATTTCTTTTTGCTTCTTTCTTAGAATTTCTATTTCTCTGCATACATTGCCCATCTGTTATTGCATTCTGTCTATTTTAACCATTATCCTTTGCCTAATAATCATGGTTTTTTTAAATTTTCAGTCTGATAATTCCAACATCCCTGCCATGTGAAAGCCTGGTTCTGATGCTTGCTCTGTTGCTTCAAATTGTGTTGGTGTGTGTGTGTTTTTTGTGTATCTTATAAATTTTTTGTTGAAAGATGATGTGCTGGGTTAAAGTGCTATAAATAGGCCTTTGGTAACATAGTGATAAGGTGTGGAGTGGGAAGAAGTCTATATAGTCTTATGATTAGGTCTCAATCTTGTAGTTAGTTTTTGTCTCTGGATTATGAATTTTGCATGTTCTTCTCAGTCCCTTCCCTGCTTAGGTGGCACAGGATGGTTAGAATGGTTAGCCTTCTTGTGGAAGGCTGGAGCCAGGTGGAAATAGTTATTTCTCTTCCCCCAAGGTCAGTTAGTCTCTGATAGACCCTAGGAGGTTAGGCTCTGGTTAAATAGTTTCAGCTGAGAGCAGAGCTTACTATGAACAGAATGCTCTGGTGTATTTTAAAATGGTCCCTTTCTCCACTTCCTGCCAGAGCAGGAAGGGATTTTCTCCAGTATTTACTGTGAGGAATTGATGAACTCCTGCAGGTAAAACCCACAAAAGTGTGAGTGGGTCCCTCTGGAGTTTTTAATTTCTCTGACTTGCCCACAATTAGCCTCCAGTGATTTGTCAATTACAGGTAAAGTTTCCATGCCCCAGCACTGGTTCCTGTGGACGATTTCAGCTCCTGAGTTTCTACTCTGGTAAGTTGTGATTCTCTGTTGTCTCTTCAGTTTTGGGGGCAACAGTTTGGCCTGTGACCTCACTTTTATGGATTTAAGAAGAGATATTGATTTTTCAGTGTTTCTGGTTTTCACTTGTTGTTAGAATTGAGTGGTGATTTTCTGGTTTCTTATATGCTGGATAATCTCAATCATCTTTTAAGGAAATTTAAACAACAAGAAAATAATTGTGTATATTTATACATGTAGTCATAATTTCCAAACTGAGATAGTTGGATGGCATCACCGACTCAATGGACATGAGTTTGAGTAAACTCCTGGAGTTGGTGATGGAAAGGGAGGCCTGGCGTGCTGCATCCATGGGGTCGCAAAGAGTGGGACATGGCTGAGCTACTGACCTGAACTGAGCCATAATTTCCAGGGCTCTTCCATGGTTTCTTCAAGTATTTTATTTACCTCTTCCTTTTGGCTCCTTTGCAAATTTTTTATTTATCACTGGGTTCAGTAGTTTGTGATTTGCCTTGTTTTTTCCTTCATTTTCTTGTTAAAAATAAAAAAACTCAGTTTTTCCCTGTGCTCTTTTTCTGGGTAGGAAAAAGCTGTTTCTTCCTACTGTGTGTTTCTTCTCTGTGAGTCTCCTTTAGTCTTCGCAAAAAACGCTTCACTTCTGACACTTCTGAATACCAGAAGTGGGTCGTTTAAAAAGTATTTTCTATCATGTCTCTACCTAACATGATCCTCTACCACTTATTTTCCATATTCTTAATTATGTAGTTTTAAATCATTTATCTTGTTTCTGTAAGTTTTTAGTTGTGTACTTTAAATTATTATACTGCATTACAAGAATTCTTCGTTTCTATTTTTGTCCTACTATATTTTATTTTCTTTTATTCTACTTGCTCACAATTTACATTCTGCTAAAATGTGAGCAGGATGAAGGCCCTACAACAGGGCCTTTCACATAGCAGATTCTGAATAACCTTTGTTGAATTCTTGTCATACTACTGGAATGTTTTTTTTTTTTCAATTATTTTTACTAGTTGGAGGCTAATTACTTCACAGCATTGCAGTAGGTTTTGTCATACATTGACATGAATCAGCCATGGAGTTACATGTATTCCCCATCCCCATCCCCCCTCCCACCTCCCTCTCCACCCGATTCCTCTGGGTCTTCCCAGTACACCAGGCCCGAGCACTTGTCTCATGCATCCCACCTGGGCTGGTGATCTGTTTCACCGTAGATAATATACATGCTGTTCTCTCAAAACATCCCACCCTCGCCTTCTCCCATAGAGTCCAAAAGTCTGTTCTGTACATCTGTGTCTCTTTTTCTGTTTTGCATATAGGGTTATCATTACCATCTTTCTAAATTCCATATATATGCGTTAGTATGCTGTAATGTTCTTTATCTTTCTGGCTTACTTCACTCTGTATAATGGGCTCCAGTTTCATCCATCTCATTAGAACTGATTCAAATGCATTCTTTTTAATGGCTGAGTAATATTCCATGGTGTATATGTACCACAGCTTTCTTATCCATTCGTCTGCTGATGGGCATCTAGGTTGCTTCCATGTCCTGGCTATTATAAACAGTGCTGCGATGAACATTGGGGTGCACGTGTCTCATTCAGATCTGGTTTCCTCAGTGTGTATGCCCCGAAGTGGGATTGCTGGGTCATATGGCAGTTCTATTTCCAGTTTTTTAAGAAATCTCCACACTGTTTTCCATAGTGGCTGTACTAGTTTGCATTCCCACCAACAGTGTAAGAGGGTTCCCTTTTCTCCACACCCTCTCCAGCATTTATTGCTTGTAGACTTTTGGATAGCAGCCATCCTGACTGGCGTGTAATGGTACCTCATTGTGGTTTTGATTTGCATTTCTCTGATAATGAGTGATGTTGAGCATCTTACTGGAATGTTTTTATGACTTATTTCTCGTCTTTGAATATGTTTTTAAGTTTTTAAAATTTTCATCAGTTTATTGCATATCCACTACCTTCTTCCTCTCCTCACTCCAATACAGCGTCAATGCTGTTGCTGAGACATTCCTACTTCTCCTAACACTTTACATTTCCTGTTATTCTCACTTGGAATGCTCACCCCTGTTACCTACCTGGTTCAGTCCCCTCATAACCTACTCCATATCCCCACTCCCTGCCTCACACTCCTTGTTTTCTCTTCCTTGTTTTTCTCCATTTTACTTATCATTACCAACTGAGAGTACCCACAACTCAGTTTGAACTTATAGATTCATTCTGTCTAGATTTGGCTTCCTTACAAAGATATTGAATAGGCTTTTTTTTTTTTTTTTAACACCCCTCGTTTGAGAGGGCACATTTATTGTTTTGCTGCCTGCTCTCAACCAATACAATACATACTTGTCTCTAACCATTTCAGTGCCGCTGTAGGTGATTCGTACTGCTTAATCCTTCATGGAGAGAATATAGATTGGAAGAATATTTTCTCGTGGATCTCTTCTCCATGAATCAAAGAAAATTTCAGGCTCCAATAGTTTATAATGTATTATTTGGAAGGGCAGGCTGTAGGAGAATGTTTTCCTAGAGAAACATTTGTGCTTCAAACATTCAGTCCCAAGGGGTGTGCAAGATGAACGTCTGTGATGCAAAGACATTTACAGGAACTTCTATTTATATCTTTTCCGACTCTAAAACTAAGATTTAAGTATTTACTGTAAAAATTGAAGTGGACCCTTGTTAAGTTTATATCAGATGCTTTTCAGGTAAAGTTATTGAGTTCTGAGGGCCAAGGGGGAATCTGCACCTGTAGGGTTGGACAGTAACACTAACTGAATTTCTTTGTCTATTGTGACTATTGCAGTTTGTGTATACCCCTACAGGTTATATATTGTTCATATATATTTAATATAATTATAGAATTAATATGACATTGAGGTATTATATTTATAACTATTATTTAGATACATGTTGTCACCCTACAAATTATATTTCTCTAAATTTCACTAAATTAACTTTGGAAAAACTTAGATCCATATCATCTATTATCATAAGCCATGGACTATGCCTGGGTGCTTGGGCTGCATGTGTGATGTTTGTTTCATTGCAAGCAGAGCAGTGTATTGACGGTCCATCCACCATATGCTGTGTGTGGCTCAGAAAGGCCGTCGTATGGCCTCTGTGTTCTGAACCATGAGGGCGGGGAGGCAGCTGTTCCATCCAGGGTGGGAGGACTCGATGACCCTCTTGGAAATGGAATTCTGCCTCTTTGAGAGTGCAGTGTGAAGTTCCCTGCATGTATTGGTAATACAAGGATTTGGTGTGTTTTTTTAGTAAGATAGCATATGTATGTAAGTTTTTAGAATTGGTACTAGAAGTTGAAGGGCTTCCCAGTTTTTGCTACTGGTAAAGAATCTACCTGCCAATGCAGGAGATGCAAGAGACGCAGTTTCGATCCCTGGGTCAGGGAGATCCCCTGGAGGAAAAAATGGCAATCCATTCCAGTATTCTTGCCTGGAAAATTCAATGGACAGAGGAGTCTGGTGGGCTACAGTCCAAGGGGTTGCAGAGTCAGACATGACTTAGCAACTGAGTCCACACACATATGCCTGAAGGGACCTGTCACCATACTGATGGGGTTATTTTTTTATATAATGTATATATCAATACAATAATATGTTCATTACCTAGTTACTCTTTGGAGTTATGTGCTCACACACATTTTACTATAGGTTGGTGACAAACATTGCTTTAGGGTTATGGTGAAGGTTTATCAAAAAGCCTCTCCTTATTTGTTTACCATCTTTGCAGACTACCATGTGAATCAAATTCTCCTTATTAAACACTGACTCCTTGGCTCACTTGAGACTTACACACTAAGAATTTCTGGAAATGGACACTGAGTCAGTATTTTAAGCAAGAAACTGAGGTGACTCATACCCACCAAAATGTAAGAACTACTGTGTTAGATGATGTTTAAATATTTGTCTTCAATCTTAATTTTCAAAACAACTAGGCCCATTGGTAACTGTACTGTTGAAATTAGACTATTATAAAAAATAAAATGAAGGCAGCTAACTGAAGATCTTTTTGAATACTCCTAATTTCCTTCCTGAAAAAGTTGGCTTAAAACTTTCTTGGGTGCAGCCTCAAAAATGGCAGAATGATCTCTGTTCGTTTCCAAGGCAAACAATTCAAGATCACAGTAATCCAAGTCTATGCCCCGACCAGTAATGCTGGAGAAGGTGAAGTTGAATGGTTCTAATGAAGACATACAAGACCTTCCAGAACTAACACACAAAAAAGATGTTCTTTTCATTATAGGGGACTGGAATGCAAAAGTAGGAAGTCAAGATATACCAGGAGTAATAGGCAAATTTGGCCTTGGAGTACAGAATGAAGCAGGGCAAAGGCTAACAGAGTTTTTGCCAAGAGAATCCACTGGCCATAGCACACTCTTCCAACAACACAAGAGAAGACTCTACACATGGACATCACCAGATGGTCAACACCGAAATCAGATTGATTATATTCTTTGCAGCCAAAGATGGAAAAGCTCTATACAGTCAGCAAAAACAAGACTAGGAGCTGACTTGTGGCTCAGATCATGAACTCCATATTGTCAAATTCAGGCTAAAATTGAAGAAAGGGAAAACCACTAGACCATTCAAGTATGACCTAAATCAAATCCCTTGTGATTATACAGTGGAAGTGACAAATAGATTCAAGGGATTAGATCTGATAGACAGAGTCCCTGAAGAACTATGGACAGACATTCATGACATTGTACATGAGGCAGTGATCAAGACCATTTCCAAGAAAAAGAAAGGCAAAATGGTTATCTGAGCAGGCCTTACAAATATCTGAGAAAAGAAGAAAAGCTAAAGGCAAAGGAGAAAAGGAAAGATATACCCGTTTGAATGCAGAGTTCCAAAGAATAACAAGGAGAGATAAGAAAGCCTTCCTCAGTGATGAATGCAAAGAAATAGAGGAAAATAATAGAATGGGAAAGACTAGAGATCTCTTGAAGAAAATTAGAGACACCAAGGGAACATTTCATGCAAAGATGGGCACAATAAAGGGACAGAAATGGTAGGGACCTAACAGAAGCAGAAGATATTAAGAAGAGGTGGCAAGAATACACAGAAGAGCTGTACAAAAGAGATCTTCATGACACAGATAACCACGATGGTGTGATCACTCACCTAGAGCCAGACATCCTGGAATGTGAAGTCAAGTGGGCCTTAGGAAGCATCACTATGAACAAAGCTAGTGGAGGTGATGGAATTCCAGTTGAGCTATTTCAAATCCTGAAAGACGATGCTGTGAAAGTGCTGCACTCAATATGCCAGCAAATTTGGAAAATTCAGCAGTGACCACAGAATTGGAAAAGGTCAGTTTTCATTCCAATCCCAAAGAAAGGCAATGCCAGAGAATGTTCAAACTACCACACAATTGCACTCATCTCACACACTAGCAAAGTAATGCTCAAAATTCACCAAGCCAGTCTTCAACAGTATGTGAACTGTGGACTTTCAGATGTTCAAGCTGGATTTAGGAAAAAGAAGGCAGAGGAACCAGAGATCAAATATCCGCTGGATCATCGAAAAAGCAAGAGTTCCAGAAAAACATCTACTTCTGCTTTATTGACTATGTCAAAGCTTTGACTGTGTGGATCACAACAAACTGTGGAAAATTCTGAAAGAGATGGGAATACCAGACCACCTGACCTGCCTCTTGAGAAATCTGTATGCAGGTCAGGAAGCAACAGTTAGAACTGGACATGGGATAACAGACTGGTTCCAAATAGGAAAAGGAGTATGTCAAGGATATATATTGTCACCTTGCTTATTTAACTTATATGCAGAGTACATCACACAAAATGCTGGGCTGGATGAAGCACAAGCTGGAATCAAGATTGCCGGGAGAAATATCAATAATCTCAGATATGCAGGTGACATCACCCTTATGGCAGAAAGCAAAGAACTAAAGAGCCTCTTGATGAAAGTGAAAGAGGAGAGTGTAAAAGCTGGCTTAACCCTTAGCATTCAAAAAATGAAGATCATGGCATCCAGTCCAAACACTTCATGGCAAACAGATGGGGGAAACAATGGAAACAGTGAGAGACTTTATTTTGGGGGGCTCCAAAATCACTGCAGAATGTAACTGCAGCCATGAAATTAAAAGATGCTTGCTTGCTCCTTGGAAGAAAAGCTATGAGCAACCTAGACAGCATATTAAAAAGCAGAGACATGACTTTGCCAACAAAGGTCCATCTAGTCAAAGCTATGGTTTTTCCAGTAGTCATGTATGGATGTGAGAGTTGGACTATAAAGAAAGCTGAGTGTCAAAGAATTTATGCTTTTGAACTGTGGTATTGGAGAAGCCTCTCAAGAGTCTCTTGGACTGCAAGGAGATCCAACCAGTCCATCCTAAAGGAAATCAGTCCTGAATATTCATTGCAAGGACTGATGTTGAAGCTGAAACTCCAATACTTTGGCCACCTGATGTGAAGAGCTGACTCACTGGAAAAGACCCTGATGTTGGGAAAGATTGAGGTCAGGAGGAGAAGGGGACGACAGAGGATGAGATGGTTGGATGGTGTAACTGACTCAATGGACATGGGTTTGGGTGGACTCTGTGAGTTGGTGATGGACAGGGAGGCCTGGGTGTGCTGCAGTTCATGGGGTTGCAAAGAGTCGGACATGACTGAACGACTTAACTGAACTGAACTGAATGAAGTTCTATGAGGAATTCCTTCCAGAATTAGACGTTAGGAGAGCTTTGTATTCTCATTTAAACTGTTCCTCTTTTCTAAGAATCATATAACCATACATCTTTTCACCCTAGCTCAAAGGCATATCAGGCAAATGCTGAGGTTTAATTTAAGTCCAGTTATGTTACCCTTCAATGCTGTTTGTATTCTTTCATTAGTCCTGACTTCCTTCACCATTTAATTAGTTGCTTGATAAAGACTTTTTATTGCATTTCTTTTATGTAGTCACTTCTAATCCTTTTTGAATGGAACAGTGTCTATATTTTTAAAGTATATCTGCATATGTAAATTAAACATGAAATGACAGTGAATTTAGAATGTAAAAGAATTTGTGTATATGGACAACCACACATGTATGTACATGAACACAAGGACACACACCAAGTCATTCCCTCTTGAAGATACATTTTTTATTCTATTCTTCTAGTAACCTACTAAGTGTTGGGCACTGTACTGGAAGGGAAAGCCAAAAGATAATTGACCATTTTGGGAGGCATGAAACAAGTTGTTGCTGCTGTATCACTCTTTGATAAGGCTAACCTGGACCTTTCTATTTAATACGGCATCATGCCCATTCCTTCTCACCCCGTGCACCCTTACTCATCCTTCCCTTTTGTCCATAGCACTTACCACTTTCTAACATTAAATGTATTTATGATGTTTATTGTCTATATCCCCTACTTCAAAGTTCTGTGAGAACAGGATTTATCAGACTTTTCCCATGATTTATTCACCCCAACCACCTTGAGTAATACCTGGCATATAGTAGGTACTTCATATTTGTTGAATGATTGGATAATTTTAATAGAATTGCTGTAGGTACACCTACAAAGGAGTGTTTGATTCACTGTGAGGGTGTGGAAAAGGTTTTCACAGAGGAGGTTACAAGAGAGCACACAGGTGGCAACAGAAAGATAATTCAGACACAAGATAAGATTACTCATAAATAAGAAGGGTAAATTCTGTTATTGTGAGATAGCATGTAATACATAAATTGGCCTAAAACAAGACTGTAGAAAAAGCATTTTAGTGATGTGACAAAAATTCAACAAACATTATCTCGCAGCTACTGTTAAAAGACACTAATTTAGGAGCTTCAAAACCAACAAAAATTCTTGCTCACATTTTAGCAGATGAAGATTGTCAAGTACAATAGAATAAAAGAATACAAAATAGTAGGACAAAAATAGAAATTAAGAATTCTTGTAATACAGTATAATAACTTTAAACTACACAACTAAAATTTTATAAAAATAAAATGATACATGTTTTAAAACTACATAATTAACAACATGAAAGATTAAGTAGTAGAGGAACATGTTAGGTAGAGACATGATAAAACTTTTTAAAGACCCAAGTTTTGTTTTTGGAAATGAAAACTACAGTGGCTAAGACGTTTAGCACACATTGAATAGGATTTACAGCAGATTTGACAGTGCAGAAGAAAAGATCAGTGAATTTATAGACATAGCAATAGAAACTATCCAAAATGAACAAGAGAAAAAAGCTCCCCAAATTCAGCAGCGTACTGATGAATTTTGTAGGACAATGTTAAGTAGCATTATATATATATATAATTAATTGGAGTCTCCAAAGGCCAGGAGCAAGGAAAGTAGAAAAAAATATAAGAAATAATAAAAGCCAAAATATTTTCAAATTTTGATAAAAACTATAAACCCACAGATCCAAGGAATTCAGCAAATCCAAAGCATATGTGTAGGAGAATAAAAAATAAGTGTTGGTTTCTGTCACCAGTTTATGGCAGAGCTTGAAATCCTTTCCTAAATGATAAAAAAAATTCTCTTGTTCTGTCTTTAATCGACTCTGACACAGTGCTCCAAAAACCCTTATAAATTCCTAGGTGGTAAAAGCACTAAAGAGCATCTTTTGTTCTCTTTAAACGACTCTGCGTGGGCTTCTGGATGGAGCTGGTCATCAGAAAAACTAAACCTTGATTAAAAGCTTAGAATTTTTCAGCACTGTCTCCTTCATTTCTCCAGAGTGGGGAGAAGGGCTGGAAACAATTGATTGACCATGCCTATGTGAGGAATCTTCCGTCAAACATTTAGGGAATTTCCAGGTTGGCGAACACACACCCACCCCAGGAGGGTGACACACCCCATCTCCTTGGGGACAGAAGCTGCTGCCCTCAGGCCACTCTCAGACTTTGCTCTATGTTTCTCTTCATCTGGCTGTTCATCTGGATCCTTTATCATATCCTTTAATAAACTGGTAAATGTGTTTCCCTGAGTTCAGTGAGCCACTCTAGCAAATTAATCAAATCTAAGAGGGGGTCATTAGAATCTCTAGTTGGTTGGGAGCACAAGTGACCACCTGGGCTTGGGACGGACATCCGAAGCATGTGTGTGTGGCCTGGAGTTACACTGTAGGACACCCAGCTGGTGGCATGTTGTGGAAAAAAATCCACACTTTTGGTGACCTGAAATAGTGTTTTGTATATGGAGTAAAGAAGACCCATAGGAGATTGAACCAAAGATATTCCCTACGACAGGAGGGAAAGGCTGTATTTAGTTATCCACTCATCTGTTAATGGACACGTGGATTACTTCAACTTTTTGGCTATTGTGAATAATGCTGCTATGGCCATTGATATGCAGGTGTATGTTTGAGTTCCTGCTTTCAATTCTGCTTTTGGGAATATACCTAGTAGTGGAATTGTTGGACCATATGATAATTTTATGTTTAAATTTTTGAGGAACTGGTGGACTATTTTCCACAGCAACTCTACCAGTTTACATTCCCACTAGCAGTGCAGAAGGGCTTCAATTTTTCCACATTCTTGACTTTTCTCCCCTTTTAAAAAAATTAATAAAAGGCCATCCTAATGGGCATGAAGTAGTATCTCATCGTGGTTTTTGACTTACATTTTTCTAATGGCTAGTGATGTTCAGCATCAAGTACTTATTGACCATTTGTATATCTTCTTTGGAGAAATGTCTATTTATGTCTGTTATCCACTTTCGTTTTTTGGTTGAGTGTTAGTAATTCTTTATGTAGTCTGGGTATTAATCCCTTACAGGTATATGCTTTATAATTATTCTCTCCTATTTTGGGGGTTGTGTTTTTTCACTGTTAGTAGTGTCCTTTGCTGCACAAATGCTAATTTTGATGAAGTTCAATTTATCTTTGTGCATGGGTTATCTAAACTTTTGGTGTCATATCAAATAAATCATTGCCAAATCCAAGGTCATGAAGGTTTACCCTACCTGTTTTCTTCTAAGAGATTTAGTTTTATATTTCATTTGGGTCTTTGATCCACTTAAGGTGTAATCAGGTCTAAGAGTTCATGTTCACTCTTTATGTGGATATCCAGTTTTCCTAGCACAATTTATTGAAAGACTGTACTTTCTCAATTGAATGATCTTAGCATCCTTGTCAAAAATCATTTGACCACAAATGTGAGAGTTTGCTTCTGGATATCTATTCTATTTCAAAGAGATTTTGACTAGGCTCAGAGAGCTTCCAGGTTGGGGAACCAGAACTCTTTCATGGGCCCACCATGCTGGGCCCCTAACTCCACTGGGACAGAAGCTCCTTTGTTTGGGACCTCACACTATATATATACATATATATATATATTTTTTAATCTGGTGGTTGATTTATATCCTTTAATATCCTTTGTAATAAATCAGTAATCTAGTGAGTAAACAGGTTTCCTAAGTTCTGTGAGCCTCTCTAGCAAATTAATCAAACCCAAGGAAGGGATCATGAAACCTCTGGTTTATAGCCAGTAATAACCTGGGCTTATGACTGGCAAGTGAACTGGGGGGTAGTCTTATAGGACTGAGCCCTTAACGTGTGGAATCTGATGTCATCTCTGGGTAAGTAGTGTCAGAATTGAGTTGAATCATAAGACACCCAGCTGGTGTCAGAGAATTGCTTGAATGTGCAGGGAAATACCCCCGACACACATTGGAAATTGGTGGCCAGACCCTTTGGCAAGGCAATTGATAGTATTTGTCCACTGTGGCTTTACTTCTAAAATTCTAGCATAACAGTCTTGTTCCTCTTTCTTCCTTCTGTTGTACTTACTGAACAAAACCCTAATCCTGGTTATGTGTAACTACTGTAAACCTGTATCCAAGTAGCTGGTCAAAGAGCACAATCATGCTGCTGGGTGTCATTGTAAACACATAGGCTCTGAGCTCAGCCACTGCCTGACAATCCTTTTACGCTTCTCTAGCATGCCTGCTCTACTCCCAGACAACTGAGGACTCACCCATGGCAATTTATACCTTTCTCAAGCTCTCTCATTATGTTTGTAGGAAGGTAGAGAGTATGCATCTTACTACAGAGCCCAGGAGAATGAGTCACAGACACACCTGACACTTGTTGCTGGCAGAGCCAGTGGGGAGGGAGGGAGCCTCCTATCACTGAAGTATGCAAGTTCACTCAGGGATGTTACAGGGAAGATTCAAGCATTCTACGGGACAGCAGAAGAGAATGGCCTCTTCTAACTCCAGGATTCTAGGACTCCATGTTGCTTCTCATATTCTATCAAAATGTCTTGCTGAAACTTTTCTTCCATCACCGTGTTAACAATGTTATGAGACTCCTCTGGCCATCTCTTTAATGTTAGGACATGTAACTCAGTGATGGAGGTTGTTACAAAATTGCTGCTTGTCTCTTCTCTCTCCTCTCCCTCCCCAGTACCAAAATATGACAAAACGCATCTGCCCCCACATTTCCTTTTCCTTATCACCTTCTCCTTACCTGTATAGCCAAATTTCTTCAAAGAGCGGTTTTCACTCACTGTCTAAATTTCCTTTCACCTCACTTCTCTGGAATTTAGCTTTTGTTGCCACCATTTACCCTATTTTTGCTAAGACCATTTTGTAGTTGTCGGAGCCAATGGGCACTTCTCATTATTTCCCTTTCCTGATCTCTACAGCACTTGGCACTGTTGGTTGGCTGCGCTCTCTCTGAACATCCTTCTTCCACAATATCATGCTTTTTGGGATCTGTAACTCTACTTCTCATTCTGCCCTCTAAGTGTTGGTGTCCCCCAAAGTTCTGTGCCCAACTCTATTCCCTGTTGTTTTGTCCACATACCTTTGGCTTTATCGAGCTCACACTTGCCATACTCCAGACCCTTGTGTTTAACTGCTGGTATTATTCCAGAGAAACTTTCAGTACACCTGAAATCATACTGCATCTTTAGCCCACACTTCATTTTCTTTCATGTGCCACAAACATTTATCACCACTTCCCACCAGTTCTACATTTTCACTCTTCAGTCCCTCACTTCCATGCCCATTAACAATTCTTCCTTTCGGTCTTCATCTGAACCAATTCAATGCATTTTGGATCAGTCGTATTGTTAGTCAGGGACCCATCTTTTCTGAACAAATTGCAGCCAATATGCTTTTGGCTGATTTTGAAGTGATTTTCAACAATTAAAAGCCTAAACGTGCTATTTATTACCTGTTTAAAATCTAGAGGATCAAGTTGAATTTCTAACTAAGCATTGCAGGACATCTGTAGCATAGGGTCAGGGTTTCAACCTTTCCTAGTTCTCTCTGTGTAAGGTGTGGGGAGGGCTCCAAGAGGGGGAGTTCAGGTTCTTCATCTGGGTGGCTGAAGGGTTAAAAATGTTACAATTATACTAATTATAAGGTAGATGCTTAAGAAATGGCTACGCTTGTTATGTTCCATGGTCCTACAGGATTATACTGAGTTCTCTGGACGCAGCTGGCCTGCTCTTTCCTGTCGTTTCAGCTTGTACCTTAAACAGCCTCACCTTTGGTCTATCTGGTTAATTGCTGCTCATTCTTAAATATTATACTTGGGTACCACTCCCATATAAGTGGTAACTAAGGGAGCTAACTAAGCTCCCAGGCAGCTTAGTTAGCTTGACATCACAGGCAAGTAGTCACTACTTAGGTAGAACTCACTTCCTCCTCCCTGCTCCCATTATATACTGATTTGTGGCCCTTCTGATGCTGCTATTAAAAAAAGAAAGGTTTGGTTTTAGGCTATTTCAGCAAGTGTATGGTTAGCTCCTTGTGGACACGTGTTCATCATCTTTATATGTCCATAATTAGCATAGTCACCTGCAGGAGTTCTAATCATCAAATCCTTGATAAGTAAATGTCCAAATTATGAGATATGCATAAACAAGGGGCAAGAAAAATGAGCTTATAACTATTTTCTGAAATAAGCATTAACATTTTTTGTTGGAAAATTCAGTCTCTTAGTTGAAGAAAAAATTCCAAGCATTTGGTAAAAGCTTTTTTTCAGGATAAACAACACACTACCAGCTCTACATACTCAAATGCAATGGTTTATTCCTTGAAGATTGTGTGAGGATTAAATGATAATCTTTCTTCTGGCCCCTCAGCACAGTGCCTGACATGTAGCAGTCATTTAAATAGTTGGTCTTTAACATTATTATAATTATTCATAGATGTTTATATGAATGTTCACCCAGGCTCTACTAAAATCTACATTACTGAATCAACTAAATTTAGCACCCTTAGAAATGGATACACTCTTTCAGGCCACAGGACACAATGTAGTAGCCTGCCAAGGTGTACTGAAAACTTTAAAAAGGTGTCATTAACATGTGATAATGGTTACTTCTCCATGTTCATGTGTCAATACTAAATTGCCTATGTAGAAAACTAACAAGCTGGCTTCTTAACACTGAGCACGGATGTTGTACTACAAACCCTAGGTCCTTAACTATCAGAATAACTTCAAAAACATAAGTTGGCAGTATTTTATATACTTGGAAGTCCATAATTTCCACAAGTGTTTTCATTCTAGCCTTCTAAATTTAGAGAACACACTTTAGTTTTACATGGTAATGCAACAAATGAATAGGTTATAACATTTATCTCCCTATCCCAACTTTGCTATTATTGAAATAAAATAATATTTCATGATTATTATGCAGTGAAACTTTTTCTGGCAAGTCTTACCTGGAATTTAAAAGTATTTAAAAATTACCAAGAAACTTACTAGAAAAAAGAAAAACATTGTTTGTTCTAACAAAATTTATTATGCAGTAATTACAAAGGTTAAAGATTCTTCCATCTCAAATAAAAATAACTGTTATGGTTACACACATAATATAGTACCTTAGAGTGAGTCCAATAAATATCACAGGACGTACAGGGCATTTTCAACTGGAGAGACACATACTTTCTCACAGTGTGTGAACACAGGAGAGCCTGCTCACATAATGATCTGCATAAGGTCATGCTCTTAGTCAGAGTCCACACAGAACTGTGCAAGCCAGTTCTTTCAGAATGTGAAGTACCGGGCAAACCACTCCTGGCGCTGGGGATCTGGAGAAGCCACGGGGGAAGCTTCACTCTGAGGAGGACTGGATTCATAAAGAGAGAGACATGTGACCCAGCGTTAAGCTGTTTTGCAAAATGAAGGGAAAAGCACATAAAACATCAGGGCAGACGAGCACAACTATTCCCGTAAGTTAGGAGATGCGTTTTAAAGCTTGGCTATTTCCTCTATACTAGGTGGTGGTCCCCACTCCAGGAGAGTGCAGAGCAGCTCAGATGAAGTCCATTAAGGAGAAGCCACGTTACACAACAATTACAAAAAAAAAAAAACCCAAAAAATCAGACAGTTGAGAAAAGTAACGTGACCTTCTTTGAACAAAAAAGTTCAGGAGGAACTGCGGGAAATAAGAATAAGATAACATTCTTCTCATTCAGCACCTTTTTGCTTTTCATTAATTAAAAATTTTTTAGAATCTGACACAAGTATTTCTTACAGATGTGTCCTTAAATATAACTAATTTAAGTGACTAAACCATGGTATAATATTTTTCTGTATGTATATTTAAACTTTCCTAATTCCACAAGCAGATACTCTAGGGGAAAGGAGTGTATTAAAAAGTCAATTTCCCCTCCATCTTCAAAGTTATATACTTTATACTTATCTTAATTCTAACTAAAGATTCTTTGGGCTAGTTAAGAAAATAAAAGCATCCCTACCGTCTCTGGGGGAAATTACAAGGCACGCAACAATGTGTAATGGAAACTCCAGTGGCCATGTTCCTTGAGCCCATGCACATGCATCTTAATGATACCTGAACGTACCCATGCACGAAGGAAAATAAGCAACACAAAGTATTTAGCAGGAGACACATTCACACGTGTATTTGACTATTTTTCATTCTTGCTATCGTCTTTTCTATTTGAAATAATGTCATTAACTAGTCATTAATCAGTTTAGGAAAAAAAAGTAGTTTACCTGTAAGATTATTACTAGTGACACGGAGATTTAGTAAGAACAGGTCAAAAAATTTTAAAACAGCACAAAATCAGTAATAGTAAGCATAAAATGACAGTACTTTCTGACTTTAATCATTTCATGAGTAAACAAATAATTTCATTCTAATTTTACATGTTAATGCATTTACTTGAGAACTCTGAGATAAAATTGGAATGGTAATTACAAAACTTTTCTTCTCAATTTCCTACTTTTATCATTAAGTTCCCAGAGCTTATATATTTTTTTATTTTGGCAAGAAGCATATATGTTTATAAATAAGCAAGGGGAAGATAAACAGATAAGAAACAAAAGCCACTTAATAAAAAATATTTTGAATTTCTGTAATAAGGATGGGTTGTTAATGAAAAATTGGTGATAATTCTAAAAATGAAGCAACAGTCCATACATATTAAAATTCTAAGCATATAATTACATTAGCACCTCTTTAAGCATTTAGAAAATTGACTGACAACAAAATAGAAAAAAATCTTTTTAAACAGTCAAAAAGGAGTTCTCTAGAGAGGTGATAAATATATTTTGAAAATATTTCACAATAAAATTTCTTTTGCTAGGCTGTTCTTAAAGTAGTAGATTTCTGCAATGTAAGAAGGTAAATTTCTCAAGTTAAAAAAGAAAAAAAATAGCACTGGTGAGACGGGGCTCACCTCAGAAATGTCTTGGGCTCTTTGGATGGCACGGGCTGAGGAAGTGGTTTGCTGTTGTTGAACTCAATATCATGGACGGGAGAGTTAGGAATGGGATCCAGGCGGTTAGGATGTCCATTGCCCACTCCACCAGATTCCAGAGCACTTAGATTGGGAACACTCACAAACCTGTTTGTGGGTGACTTATCGTTCTTCTTCTTTTGCTGCATTAAAAATAATACATGTGAGGACAGTGCCTGCATGAGGACGAATGAGAAAACAGGAAGAGTAGAAGATATAAATTTGGCATGGGAAAATTTTGGAAGATGGATGTTAAAATGAACCAGTGTTACCCAAAGTGTGGTCTGGGGATCTTTAGAGGTGATCTTTATCTACTTGGAACCCTCACAGACAGACATACTGCTCGGACAGAAAGAATGAGGAAGAAATGTTTAGGAATGGTTCATGGGGAGGAGGGTGGGTATAGAGAAGGCCAAGGGGTAAAGACTACTGGGAGGGAAAGGGGGAAAGAGTACATCTCATGGATCTCACGAGGTTGAATGGGTTTAGGCTAAAATGAGGAAAAGGTGAAAAGTTAACATAATTTTAAAAGAGAGGTCCGTGAACTTTAGCCATCTGTCAAAGGGAGGCAGTCCTTGCCTGGAAAATAAAAGGAATGAGAAAATGCTTGGCAAAGTTAGTTTGAAACAAGTCTCACATCTCTACCTAGGACTTAGAGCTGACCTAGAGAAATAATTTGGTTTTAAATTCAGTATACCATCTCTCTGAAGAGGGAAAATGAAATCTGTATACTTAAGTCTCATTTACCAATTCATTGGTAGTTATCATAATTAGCTCACAATCTTTTAAGAAATATAAGAGTTATAAGACAAAAGTGATCAGTGTCATCTTTTAACTGGCCTTTAAAACTGACAGATGAAAACAGCAATACAACTGTGGATTATTAAAATCTATTGGCTTTCAAAGCATTAGCTTTAAGCTCTATTCATTTGTGGAATCAATGAACATCATCTTGCTATGTGGAATAAAAATTAACATGTATGATATTTTGAATATTCCATCTTTTACTGACTAAAAGTATGCTAATTAAACATATGAAATAATTTTTTTGTAAGATGACTCCAGAATTTAAAAAAAAGACAATAGACAAGATGGTCCTTTTCCTTACGTATAATGATCTCATTACCTAGACACTGTCCTCTATGTCATTTTCTGTGAATCATAAAGTCCCAGGAAAGAAGCCTATTTTAGCATAACGGCAAAAATAAAGGGTGATACCATCTTCAGAATTTGTGAAAACTGAGTCACTCTTAGGAATCAAAATTTATGAAGATGTATCTTTGGCATTTTCTTGTTCTAGTCATAAGAGGGCATAATCAAAACTACTCAAGTTTTTTATTTTAAGAAATCAAAAGTATCATTGGCAACATTCTACAATAATGATTTTGTGACTAAAAATGTAATTCTCATAAAATAAGAAAATATTTCTAATCTTGTTTTAACAAGTCTCCTAACCTAGCTTTTTAATTAAAAGCTAATGTCACCCTAAATAATGAATTTAAAAACTGAAACTAACTATATTTATTCATTCACCAATTATTTTTTTGAGAAGGCTCTATATGCCATTCCATTTTACAAATCAGAAGTTTTTCTGGCTAAGCTCCTAAGAGAAATTAGGTATGATGTGAAAATTAATGAAATCTGAATTGGAAAAAAAAAAAAACAGCTTTAGCACTGGCATTTTTATTTCTACTACTGATTTATGCTAAAAGATATGTAATCCCTATAAAGCCAACATACACAGCTGTTTGTTATTACTTGCTTTAGTCACTAGAGTGGTTTGTTCTAGCTTATAAGAAAATATGACATTTTGCTACTGAACAAATATTTACTAAATACCCACTATACCTATAGCACCATGACAGGAGCCAGAGTAGGCTGGGGTACCAAGAGGTACAAGGCTTAGCCATGTCCATTTCATTTGTCTACAAGGCTCTTCTATCTGTCCTAAGACAGCAACAGAATGTTAGAACAGGTCATTTTCAACTTTAATTGTCAAAAAAGGTGATAAGGCCATGAGAAATAAGGCCATTCTCTGAAGACGAGTAGGTAACAAAACGCAAGTCCAACCGAAGGCCCATTATGGCAGGGAGAGCTGTTGGGGATACACTGCTTGGAGTACTTTTCAAGATTCCCCAGAGGATAGTGAACACTAAGGAAATGACGGAAATTATCTTGAAAAGACTCAGAAGTTAGCTTTTTAAAAAAAAATAGATATGAAAAATGAAATGGTATAACCAAGGTTTTACAATGTTAATAAAACATTGTTTCAAGGAATATGAATTTTCAGCAAATAAATGAATATTATTAGCATCTCATTCTGAAAATTAGTACACAAAGAATTCATAGATTTAGTCCTAGATTATTAAATTTAAGGAAACATTTTTTGGAAGCTTTATCCTATGATGCTCTAAATATTTTATAAAAATTTTAATCAAGTTTTAAACCACATTCCTATTTTGCAATGTTTATAGCACATACCTTCATCAGTGGATTAATGACACCAACCGTAGGACTTGAATTAAACACTTTGTTGAAGTTAGTTTCTCGATTGACTAATTCCAGCTGATAAAATTTATTATCCTCCTGTGCAAAAGAATTGCAAACATTTCTTAAACATTTTCTATTGACTATTTAAATCTTAACTATAAAAATGCCATTTCACTCAAAATTTAATATAAAACCTGAATGAAAATTTATATACATTATTCAAAGATTTCTAGACCTAATTGCCAGGGTCTTAAAGTCGGCTGGTTGGTAAGTTCTCAGCACCTTTAAAACCTTATTCCTCTCTTACTTTCATACCTCTTCCCTCCAAGGCTAGAGCTAAATGCTCTATTTGGCCCATCTCTTTTCCAGAGGGCTGACTGTGTGTTTTGATTAGGCTTAACTTGTATTCATGGAGCTGTGTGCATGGCTGAGTTGTTTCTGTCTATGAAGATGACACTATGGTGTATCATTATTTGTGAGTCCTAATCTGCTCTCTGAATATATTTAAGCAGTGGTAACCAGAGAATAGAGAAAAAGTGAATCGTCCATGCAGAGATAAGCCCTTTGCCTTTCGTTTCACCAAGTGCTTCCTACAATCAGACTGTAGGAAGTAAACACATAAGTAAATGGATCACTGTGTTGTCAAAGGCAGACCTATGCTCTAGTAGAACTAGATTATTCAGCCCCCTTCTAGTTACGACTGACTATAATTTGCATCGTTAATCTTAGCCCACGTGCCTCACAGTTCATAGAATCAGGGAGTAGAGAAAAGACTGTACACTACTCTGTGGCCAGAACTGGAAAATCAACAGCTATTTCTACTACAGATAAAAAATAGTAATACATTTGCTGATTTCATAGATGGAATATGAGGTAATTTTTCATGAATCTACTGCTATCAGAGCAAGCTACGATGCATGTGCTCATGTTCACAAAGCTTGGGAAAATGGGTGGTTAGTGAGTTGAAATAGCTCATACTCTGTCTTTCCAATGCCTGCTCCTGGGTTCCATTCATGAACCCCAGTCAACTACCTGTTGCTTTTGGCAGGAACTTCTAATCCCATGAAACAGGATGGCTTTCCTAAATGCTTTAAGAAACACGTTAAGGAACAAGGACTTCAATATAAATGCTCTTAGACTCTCTTTGCATGCTAATATCCAAAGCTGTTATGAAAAGATCAATGAGCAAATAGAATGGTTAGCATTCTATTTCTAGTTATACTCTGATTTTTATTTGTCAGTGGCAGTAAAAAGCAATATTTTACTTACTGATCAGGTCATATAATTTTAGAAGATTCTGAAATGTTTTATGAATTTTAAAACATTTGTGTATTTTTATTCTTGAAGAATAATGACTCTAATGAAGGCAGTATATTTATTGTTAAATCTGTATTTTCTTCCCTGATGGACTTCTCAGAGCCCCTAACACCTCAGTGTGCATTGAGACTCTCAACAGAGAGCCGGTAGCTTTTCTTAGGGAAACCCTAAGAAAATGGAATCCTTTTTCCATGAGGTATGTCTTTGGATCAGGTTTTGGTGGAATACACTTTAGGAAGCTGACATGACTAATTGGAAGTATACACTGCAGGCTAATGCATGTATGTGTTGAGTTCTTTCCTATCCAATTCTAATTCTACATGTACAATACACACACACACACACTTCAATAGTTTACTAACTGTACACTGGCAGTGACATATTACTGAACATTCAATATGTACTCAAAAGCATTTTTTTTAAAAAATTACTGAAAAAAACAATCTCCTTACCCTAATACCAAGTTTAAATTTTAAAACTGTATTTATGGAGCCCATTATACAGAGTGAAGTAAGCCAGAAAGACAAAGACCAATACAGTATACTAACACATATATACGGAATTTAGAAAGATGGTAACGATAACCCTATATGCAAAACAGAAAAAGAGACACAGATGTACAGAACAGACTTTTGGACTCTGTGGGAGAAGGCGAGGGTGGGATGTTTCAAGAGAACAGCATCGAAACATGTATATTATCAAGGGTGAAACAGATCACCAGCCCAGGTTGGATGCATGAGACAAGTGCTTGGGGCTGGTGCACTGGGAAGACCCAGAGGGATGGGATGGAGAGGGAGGCAGGAGGGGGGATCGGGATGGGGAACACATGTAAATCCATGGCTGATTCATGTCAATGTATGGCAAAACCACTACAATATTGTAAAGTAATTAGCCTCCAGCTAATAAAAATAAATGGAAAAAATAAATAAATAAAATTGTATTTATCCTTGTTCATAAACATTTTAACAAATGTTCAGTCATAATACATATTTTGTACTTTTTCAACTTTTGTTTAGCATTACTTAAAAAATATTTTCCCATTCAACAGTCTATTAATTATTAAGATAGTTACAGCATAACCCCCCACTTTGCAAAACCAAAACAATTTACCATTAGCTTCTTTATGACCTGGTCTCTTTCTGTAAGCATGGCTTTTAATTCTGCAATCATCTGTACATCTTCTGGTTTTGATTCTCTCATTAGATATTTTTCTTCCATCTCTTCTAGTCTAAAAACAAGAAAACCTTTAGCTCATTGATATGAAGAAGACATTATTTTGTAATGCCTATATTTTTCAAATTAGTCCAGCTGAACACACAAAATTTACATAGTCAAACATTTTTGCTAAAACTTGTAAGCATCATGACATGACTACCTCAGGAGCTGGTGTTAGTTCATGGAACTCTGCTCAATGCTATGTGACAGCCTGGATGGGGAGGGGAGTTTAGGGGAGAATGAATATATGTTTAAGTATGGCTGAGTCCCTTCGCTGTTCTCCTGAAACTATCACAAGATTGTTAATTGGCTATACCCCAATACAAAATGAAAAGTGAAAAAATAGACAGGTAGTGTTATTAAAGGCTCTTTAAGGGTAGATGGTGTTATTAGAGACTTTGTAGATTACTTTTGGAAGAATTCACTCATTTTTAAGTTATTCAAGTGTACATGGGAATAAGGTGAGGTATGTGCTGTAGAAGAAATAATATACTGAATAATACTAACCTAGCAATGCTGGCCTGATGCTGGACATGTAGGCTTACTACAGACAGAATTTAGCACACATACAATACTGTGTGATGACATAAGGTCTGGTAACATATATAAAAAGGACAAAAGATACAGACCAAAGGGCAACAAAAGCACACACAAATGACATCATTCTTTCCTGGGTTATGGGAAATGCAGCTTACAAATTCCATGTATCAGCTGGTACATATAAACCGGAAAAAAAATGGTTCACTGGATAAAAAGAAGAATTATATTTCCTTCTGGGCCTGTTCATCTGCCCTGGAGGAAATGAGAAGGTAACAGAACTAAACGTCACCGAAGATTCTAGAACAGAGGTCACTTTTATGGGTAGAGGTGCCACAGACCCTGCAGAGTCTAAGGATATAGGACAGGGCACAGTGAAGAGGATGCAAATAGAAACTGCTACCTTAGTCTGAGAAAAAAGCACTCTGAATTTTAGAATATTCAAATAATAAGAATACTTTAAAAACTTGTTTTCAAAATACAAAGAATAAACTTAACCTCAATAAAATTATAGTTAATGAAGATTCACAGAAAAATTTATTCACTCAATATTGAGAAACTTCTAGATGATCTATCCTCTAGGATTTGATAAGCCATTCCCACCACCCCACACACCCAATACCAGAGGGGTACCAGAATCTGTGCATTTTAGTACTTTCAGCAAACTCCACTAACTCAGCTCAAGCCAAAGACTTGGAGATAACATTTCTGGCTCCCTATCTAGCCCCGTGGCTAAAGTTCTACCGTGGGAAGTAGGGAAGTATGAGGGGGAGAAATGTGGAGCTAGAGAGCAACTATCTCAGGATCGGCTGGGACTTTGTCAGTCCAGTGTGAGGCGAGTTTCACTAACTTCACTTCTCTTCTGCTCTGACAAGTCACTGAGGTCATATACCTTAACCTTGCATTTTATCATGACGTGGCACTGTATTGGCAAAGGTTTATATATTTTACGGGCAATGGTTTTGAGAAGCTTGAGAAACAGAAAAAGGCATTTGAGTTTCACATCAGAGTAGCCACAAGGTGTCACTGGAGTACTTTATCAGTTAAAAGTAAGGCAGAAGATTTTTGAGCTGTTTCCTGAGACTGAACAAAAATACCTGGTAATAAATGGTCATTAAAAAAAATCTTAATTTAAAGCCTTATTTTAAACCATTATGTTGATCTTTTTGTACCAGTACAATGAGAAGTCAAGGTAAAGTAAGTCTAAAACAGTCAGTTAAGATCCCTGAACCACCTTTCTGCATAATAAAGGTCTCTGTACTTAAAATTCCAGTGTTATGTTTTTGTTTTAACATTCTTTACCTACAGAATTATCAGTTAATCTTCTCCACAAAATATCTTTACAGCACCAAATTTTTTTTTAAGATACCTGGATATTAAATGGAAAAAATAATTGATTAAATTGAAGAAACATCCATATAAACACAAATGAGAAAGCATTAAAGGAGAGAACAAGTAATATGATGAAGATTTAATTTGCAAACGTGTTTCAAGAATTACTAGTCTTTCAAACTCCTGATGGGGGGAGTACACTTGGTACTCTTCTGATATTCACTCAAGTCAGCATCCATCAACCTTTCCTCAGTTGCCCCACACAATTCTCTAAGCCACCTGCTTCCCAAAGACTACGTGTGAACAACTAGTAATACAGGAGATGGTTTTTAGTTTGTTCTCCTTTAATCACTCGGATTATGAGGAGAAAAGTCTGTTTGGTTCTGTGTATCTTGACTGGGCTTCATAACATATATGCTTATTACACTGTTTCACAACTCTCAGGCAGGCCTCGGGTATCAGTGCTAGCCAGGATCTAATAATATTGTTGTATTTTCAAAGAAACTATATAATTATAGCTTTGCTTCTATTTAGAATAATGAAAAATACTTTTCAGTAGTAATAATGGTTTAACTGCAGAGTTAAAAGTTTAACAGGAAAAGCTGATTAATAAAATGAGTCAATTAAAAATATTAAGAAAATAGTATCATACGTGGACAGAAATGACCAAATTCCCAAAGGCTTTATAGGAAAGCTTAAAGCCTAGCAAACACTGCCTTGAGGGAACCACGCCAAGTACATGCAGCCTTTTACTCAAAATACAGATTCCCATTAGAAGTAACACAAAGAATGAACAGACAGAAGTAGAGCATACAAAATTATTAATTAGAGTCATCAGGCATACATGCCCGTTTTTTTTCCGCTCTGAGAGTACGTAGGTCAGTGTCTATGGTTCCTGGACAACAATAACCAAAAAATGAATGCTTTAAAAAAGCTGCATAAAAATTTTCCAAGTTGATAGTCCTACGTTTTTAAAATAACTGACCAAAAAAAAAAAAAAAAAATCAGTAAGTTGAGCTTTTAGAGCCAAACAACAATAGTCACGTATCTATTTTAGAATTTTAATTGTATAAGATGAAAGAACTCTATTATATCACCTTTCTTCTATAGCCTTAAGGAAAGGAAACAGAGTAATTCAAGGAGTATAACATTAAACTTTTCTTTTCATGTAAATTATAGGCACAGACTCAACCTCATGACAAGAGAACCTACATCCTGACCTCACAAAGATTATGAAAATGACTTTATGGCAATTTAAAAATCAAACAACAATGAACTATTAGGGCATTATATTAAAAACTCAAACAACTTTTAAAGAGTAAGTAATTTTAATGTGGTGGAGAACTTCTTTTTAATTAGGGATTACTGACACAGTGGTAAAGAATCTGCCTGCCTGTGCAGGAGAAGCAAGAAACAGGTTCAATCCCTGGGTCGGGAAGATCCCTGGAGGAGGAAATGGCAACCCACTCCAGTATTTTTGCCTGGAGAATCCCATGGACAGAAGAGCCTAGGGGGCTACAGTCCAAGGGGTCGCAAAGAGTCAGACGCAACTGAGCACAACAACACAGCACAAACCTACTTAAAGTCCAAGTGCAGAAGCAGTGACAGACTTTATTTTCTTGGCTCCAAAATCACTGCAGGTGGTGACTGCAGCCATGAAATTAAAAGACGCTTACTCCTTGGAAGAAAAGCTGAGCGCCAAAGAATTGATGCTTTTGAACTGTGGTGTTGGAGAAGCCTCTCAAGAGTCCCTTGGACTGCAAGGAGATCCAACCAGTCCATCCTAAAGGAGATCAGTCCTGGGTGTTCACTGGAAGGACTGATGCTGAAGCTGAGACTCCAGTACTTTGGCCACCTGATGCAAAGAACTGACTCACTGGAAAAGACCCTGATGCTGGGGAAGATTGAAGGCAGGAGGAGAAGGGGACGACAAAGGATGAGATGGTTGGGTGGCATCACCGACTCAGTGGACATGAGTTTGAGTAAACTCCGGGAGTTGGTGATGGACAGGGAGGCCTGGAGAGCTGTAGTCCATGGAGTCGCAAAGAGTCGGACACGACTGAGCGACTGAACTGAACAGAAACTCAGTGTCCCCCCAAGAAGAAATTATCTTTTGGCTTCAGTACAGTGCTGCAGGGCTGAGCTGCTTCAGTCGTGTCCAACTCTTTGTGACCCCATGGACTGTAGCCCGCCCAACTCCTCTGTCCATGGAATTTTTCAGGCAAGAATACTGGAAAGGTTTGCCATGCCCTCCTCCAGGGGACTTTCCCAACCCAGGGATAGAATCTGTGTCTCTTATACGTCTCCTGCATTGGCAGGTGGGTTCTTTACCACTAGCACCACCTGGGAAGCCCTCAGTACAGTGAAAAGTTAAGGTAAAATAACCTAAATCATCATCATCTCTGAGGCAAATCACCTTTTTTTGCATAATATAGATCTGCCATGACTCCAAGTTCTGTGTATATTTACATTTAGCACAAACACAATTCTTTAAAAATTAGCCCATTCTCTCATCTGTTTCTAAAACAAAAACCATGACATATTTCTTAGATACAATGTTTTTACTAAGACACTATACCATTCAAAAAAAAAAAAAAACGATTTCTATAGAATATCCAAAAACCTAAGAAGGCTTTAACATCCAGCACTAGAGAAGATTGCTGGTAATTATTCTGTAACAGATACAGAAATCTTATCATCATTTCTACAATGTTCCCCATTTCATTTCCCTGGAATCCAAACAAGGGCTTGGGACAGGAACAAAATCAAGAAATGTCCAGCTGCTTCAGAGGCCCCTCAGCTCCCAGTTGCAACCTTGCAGGTGGACCCATGTTACTCTGGTCCCTCCACCACACCCACTGCCGAGGATCCACAAGGCTTTCCTGATTTTGAAGCTTTAAAGTCAGCATGTAGTTGACTAGGAACTTTAATAGGGTGCCCTTAGTTCTCTGAAACAGGCTGAAAGTAGTCCAAAAGTTATCTCCCAGTTCCTTAAACCAAGATGGACCCTCCCTGCATTCCACCTCTGTCTAAATCCATTCAGCATATCCAAGCAGGCTACATTTGAGGATATGCGTCAGAAATATCCAACTGTCTAAAATTCTTCTTTTCAATATGGAAGCCATTAGCCCATATGTGGCTATTAACATTTATATTAGTTAAAATTAAATGAAGTTAAAAATTCAGTTCCTTGGTTTCACCAGCCACTGCCTGAAGTGCTCAACAGCCTTTGTAGCTAGCATTTACTATATTGGACATTTTTTCTGTTACAGAAAAATCTGTTAGACATTGCTGGTCTAAATACATTTGTATGTGTGTTTGTTTTTAACTAAATGAGTAGATACCTAAAACCAGAGGCTAATTTCATGATGACAGCAGGTGAAAAAAGAAATATGGTTGGTTTAGCATAGACCTTCTTGAAGCAGAAAAAAATGGTAGATCTAGAAAATCAGATAAAATACTTGACTTATGAGTAATACTAATTCTTTGATTAAAACTGAATATTAAACTAAATTATTTACTATCTACTGAAAATTTATAATGTTCAAACCCTAAAAAACAGAATGAAGTAAAACGATATAACCTTTACTCTTTGTAAATTAACATTCCTAAGGAGATAGGACACACGGACAGACAGAGGTTATTATTACTGTGAGCATGTTTTTTCAGAGTATGAAGTGGGAGATTTTGCAGCCTGTGCCTGATAAATAACACAGAGGTCAGAGAAAGGGAAAGCCCAGCCCTGGGGTTTACTGTAACTCACTTCTGCAAAATGCCTGAGAATATAAGCGCTTCTACACAGCAGGTATCTGAGCTCTTAACAGCAGCTCAAAAGGATTTAAAAAGTATCTCTGGTAACCACAAACACCAAAAACCACTATGAGGAAATTATCTCATGAGTCTCTACCATTTCAATGGTAACTTTATGAAGTAGTAAATATTATAGGGAATCCTCAAAATTTTTACTTGTAAAATATTCCCTGAGTGCCTACTGATAGGAAAATTCCATGTAGGTCCATCAGAAAGAATACCTCACCTCAGAGGGCACTGAAGTAAATGCCAATGGCCGGGGTGGGGGATGCTGTTTTCTGTTTCAGCTACAGTGAAAGTGGGCATATATGGTACATATGTAACAATATTTACTATGAGACTTAGCTGGTTAAATGCAGAAAATGAGAGATGACTGGAAGAAGGTAATAAGTAGGAACGACAGAGAAGGTTACTCTAGACTGTGGAGGACAACACAGGAGACTCTTAGAAGGAGCTGAGAGGGTAGTGTGGCTACCCTCTAGGGTAGTGTGACACCCTAGTGTCAGTGTGGCTGACACACAAGTGGCAGACAGGGAATACGGATGGCGGTGGGATGAGTCAGGAGAAGCACGCCGGAGCCCAAAGTTTGACTTTGACGGTAATGGAATTAAGTCACTATTTTGACTTTATCAAAGTATGTGGAAATACTTACTTTTTAATGAAGGCTTTTTAACTGACTGGAAAAAGAGAGACTGAAGGTGAATAAACCATATGATGCAGCTCAGAGTAAATTATTTCTGAGATAACTTAAATTGGACCACAGTTTAGGCCACAGAGACGGAGTGAATGCCAGGTGCATTGGCTATAGAAGTTTATAAATAAGTGTAAAAAAGAGAGGACGAGTAAGTTTAAAAAAAACAACAACAACAAAAACATAAACCAGTAATTAGAACTTTGGGTTTTAACTATATAGGAGCCACTATGTATAAGTAGTAATTTTGTGATATTTTACCTTTATTGAGTTTTAAAATCATAAAACAATCAAATGTTTGTTGTAGGAATTCAAACAATGTGTCAACAGAGTAATACAAAATAAGACGGAAGTGTTTGCTCTTCTCCATCCCCAGTATCTCCTAGTTTAGTTCTTACAAGGAATCACTACCGTTAAGAGGCATATTTGTTTCTTTAAGATATTTTGGTACTTTTGCAAAATATGTATTATTGATATATATAGGATCATAATAATCCCACTGGTCACAATATGGATATCTCTTGAGTTTTCACCATGGCATGATAGTTCATGATCTCTGACGGACAGTCTTTGGACAAGTATTGTTCTAGTACAATTGTAGCAGCAGCAGCTGATTAAACATATTCATTCAACTGCCTTCTTCTAATTAAATAATATATTATATTGCAATTACCATCTGTAATATGGCATTAAGTTTTCTTTTTAAAATATCAATTTGATTCAAGACTAGCTAACCTGAGGTGAGACACAGTGCTCCTCAATTTATTCTCCACATGTGAATTGTCTTTAACATAAGGTGACTTACGACACTTGTAAAGCTGCATTTACTTCCTTGAGTAGCTCGTTAGTCTTATTAAAATCTGCCCGCATGATATTTTTCTCTCTGAGGTGGTCTGCTGTCATGACATCCAGCTCTTTTTCAAGTCTCTTGTTTAAATCTTGTTCATGCAACCTGTTTAATTTATTTTTAGTTAAGAGAATGTTATTCTGAAGTCAAGCTTTCAAAATTTTCTATATTCTACCAGATTTGAAATGGTTTTTAGGTATAATATACAGAAAATTAGAAAATCATTGGTAACAGTCTAAAGTAAAGTACTTACTTTGCTCTAATCTTCTAGCTTGTTAAAGTTGTCTCCTTTAATGCTTTTTTAAATAACATTTTTAAAAGATTTTAGTTACTTATATATAATTTGAAAAGTTAGTAAATGCATATACATCATTCAGAATATAAACATTTCTTCTACAGTCAAATGATAACATAGTCAACAAAGTAAAAACTGGTCTTCAGTATCTTACTGGAAGGCTATCTAGTCATAAAAATAGGCATGTATTGTTAAATACCATTGCAATAGTCTTTCAGGTAACACTGCAAATTCCTTCTGCAGTAATTAATGGCATACCTCATCTGTTGGTTGGATTCACTTCGTATTCTGAGAATTTCTTTTCCCTTAAATTCCAGTTCTTTGGTTAGGGCATTTATATTTTCATGAAGGTGCTGTACCTCCTTATCCAAGTCTGAGATGTGATGCTCTCTGTGTCTTACTTCATCTTGTAGATCTGTTATTCTGCACATGTGCTCCTTACTCTGGAAAATAAATAGTTCTGAAAAGTTTTCTACCTACTCACTTTCTCTGTTTAAGAGGAAGAAAATGACATCCTGGAATGTCAAATGTAATAAACTGACATTGCTTCAAAAGCAAACTGCTGAAACCAGGAAACCTCTATTCTCGTATATATAAAAAAGTGTTTATATGGATTCAGCTTCAGTAATTTCAGGCCACAGGGGACTTGAAAGACCATATAAGCACATCTCCCTCATTTTACTGACTAAGAAAACAATACCAGAGAGGATTTGTCCAAAGATGACTTATAATCAGTGGCAGAGCTGAGACTAGAACCATTGTTCTAGTAAAATGCTAGTACCATTGTCCTTTAATTTAAAAAGGACCAGCCTTTAATGAAGGCCATCCCCAAACACACACATCCTGTTGCTTAGAAGACTTAATCTGCTTCATGCTGGTCAAGCAGTTATCTTGTCTGACAGATAAACTCCCTTCCATCTTCCTAGAAGTCACTGCTTTTGGCAAATTCTGCAGATCTAGACATGGTCAATTCCAGCAGCAGTCTAGCTGAAAGAGAACAGAACTTACCTCCATGGTTGTAAGGTAGTTCATTTAAAGCTTTCAAGTAATGAAGAAAAATTTGAGCTGATCATTTAACATATTTGAAGAACAAAGTGAAAGTCATTAGTAATAAACTGATAAAAAATGGCCTTCATTGTACTATGCCTAGAAATCCATTTCATCCAGACATATATTCAGGATACAAACTATCTAGTTAAAGACAGTATTTATGAGAAAAATTTAAAGTGTGAACAGTAGCTGTGCTAGTGATACGTAAATACAAATTATCTTCCTTCTTCCTGAGGACCTGCTGCTTCTATGGCTGTGCTGTCTGATATGGCTATTTATATTCAAGTTTAAATTAACTGAAATCAATTAAATAAATTAATAAAAACTAATTAAAAAATCAGGTCCTTGGTTACACTAGACATGTTTGGCTAGTGACTACCTTAGGACAGATATATTAAAACAACAGGTCCTTCATCATGGCAAGTTCCACTGGACACTGCTGTTTTATAGTATTTTGTTTTCACTCTTTGTATTATTCACATTTCATTGTTCACTCAAAATGCAAATAAAATTCAAAATATTCAATTGAAAGGTCATAAAATAAACTGACCATTATACTAAAGTCAAACTACCTATTTATCTTTAAAAATAACTCTTTAACATAGACAGTAAATAATTACTAGTGAAATACTAGTTATTACAAAATGATTTTCATAAAATTGTGAACATTTTCAAATCTGTTCACATTTAAGAAGTCATCACAGAACACAATGTTCTTTTACCTGTCTTCTGCTGATGTCTATGCTTCGCTCTAATTCCATTTTAGCAGCTGCCAATTCTTGATGATGATTATGCCTTAACAAATCAATTGCAGCTGCATGTTGCTGGTTTAGTTCGGAGCGTAAGGAAGCTGGTATCAAAGGGAAAAAAGAGATTCAGTGTATTTTAAAAATATTAGTATTTTAGATAAAAATTATAAAAGTTACAAAGTATTTACACAAGTATTATTTTTTAAAATTAGGACACATATATTTCCATTAAAATACCATAGAATTGTGTATGCCTCTTAGACTACTACAGACTATCATAAAGTATCAATTTTTTGAGGTTCATCTAGCTTTGAGGAGGATAAAATTTTCAGCTGCTCAAATGAATCAAGGTATTTCTGTATAGGCTTTCAGTTTGCAAGCAAGGTGCTAACGGAAAGGAAATTTTTAAAACTCTTCTCACTCACTAGTAGAATATAAATTTAGAGTTGAATAGTACTATAACATATATTTAGGAGGGAACTTCCCAGCCAGTTAAGACTTCTTCCACAAAATCACTCAATGATGTTAAGCACTATCTGGTAAATGTTCCTGGTGATTTGGAAGTCATCATTTTTATCTGAATTTGAGATTATTTCATAAAATCCACACATACTGAATGCCAGGTACTATATGAGGGGAGAATAAGATATAACTTTGTTTTTATAACTGCACAGGCTAGAGGGAAAAACATCATGTCAAGGAGTTACGTGGGGTATCAGAGATGAACACGGTTTATAATGAGAGCAGGGTAGTGTCCAAGAACCCAGATTTCCTAGGAGAGGGAAACTGGGGGTAGGATCACAAAGGAATTGTCACAGTAATACAGGCTAACATATGCAAAAGCAGAAAGAACCTGGTCTATCAGACAAACTATAAAAAGTTTGGTGTGGCAAGTGCCCACAGAGCAAGCAGTCATTTGGACAGACAACAGAGCCCAGTTCTGAGAAAGCTTTTTAACACAAATGCTTTCCACTGCATGTTCTGATTCACGGTCCTCAAACTAAGATACTGAAAATGCGTGGACGTATGACATCTTCTGAAACATGAATTTGATCTGAAGATTTCTGGAAAAGTCACTGTTTTTATATTAATACTGAAGATATGAGTAAAATACAAATTACAAATTTCAAAGCTAAAACATGAGATTTCAAAGAAATGCTATGCTTCTTAGAAAACAAATTTATGGTTTCCAGTGGGAGGGATAGTTAGGGAGTTTGGGATGGACACGTACACACTGCTATATTTAAAATGGATAATGAACAAGGACCTACTGTATAGCACAGGAAACTCTGCTCAATGTTATGTGGCAGCCTGGATGGGAAGGGAGTTTGGGGGAGAATGGATACTTGTATATGTATGGCTGAATCCCTTTGTTCTCCACTTGAAACTATCACAATATTGTTAATTGGCTATACCCCAATGTAAAATAAAATGTTTGTTAAAAAAAAAATGCTGTGCTTGTAGCAAGTCAATTTAGGCTCCTCCCAAGAACCTCATAAGTTGTTTCCCCTGGTGCTGGGCTGCTTCAGGACTTGAGGAAGGACACAAGAAATCACTGAAGGATTAAAGTCACATGGTGAGACTTGAGTTTAGCAAAAATTAACCCAACTGGAGTCTGGAGAATGGACTGTAGAAGAGAGATCAGCAAGAAGGCTGTGGCAATAATTCAGGTGAGAAATGGTACAACCATGAATCAAGTGTGGCAGAAGGATGAAAGAAGAGGAAACAGATACAGAGAATATTTAAGAGGAGGATCTAACAGGATATGGAAGCAAAAGAAAAAAGGTTGAAGGCACCTCCCAGATTCATAGTTTTAGCAACTCAGTAAACAGTGATACCATAAATTCAAGTGGAAACTTTAGAAACGGAAACATATTTTAGAAGTGAGGGAGATGGTGAGCTAATATTTTAAAACACAGAGTGTGAATTAGAATATCTAACAGTCTAAAAAGTTGTAAAAAGTGTAAGTCTAATTCACAAGGAAAGTAGTTTGGTCTAGAAATACATATTTGGAGTCACAGCACAATAGATGGTCACTGAAGCCACAGATGGGTGTAAAAACAGAAATAGTCAAACTGGAAAAGAAGATACACAAATGGTAAATGAGCATGTGGAAAAAATGCTCAGTACCATTAGCTATTAGGGAAATGCAAAGTAAAATTCACAGTGAGATATCACTACACTCCTACCAGAATGGCTAAAATACAAAATAATGACACATCAAATGCTGAGGATGTGAAGAAACTCGATCCCCATCATTGCTGGTGGGGATATAAAATGGTATAACCAGTCTGGAAAACAGGCAGTTTCTTAACAAACTAAACATATGATTATCATACGACCAACTCTTGCCTACATTTGCACAAGAACTCCTGCAACTCAGCTCCTGCCTAAATTTGCATAAAACACATGGATGTCCTTCAGTGGGTGAAGACAACAAATACGAGAAGTCAATACCATGGGGACAACTACTGATACATATAACAACCTGAATGAACCTGCAGAGAATTATGCTGAGTGGAAAAAAGCCAATGTCAAAAGATTATATATTGTACAATTCCATTTACAACATTCTTAAAATGACAACATTAAAGAAATGCAGAAGAGATGAATGGTTGCCAGAAATTAAAGATGGGGAGGGAGTAGAGTACATGTGGCTATATACAGGCAGTAAGGATCGCATGTGATGGGAATGTTGTGTCTTCTGTGTCAACATCCTGGCTGTGACATGCACTTTAGTTTTGAAAATGTTACCTTTGGGGGAAGCTGGGTAAAGCATTCAGAGGATCTCACCCTTCTATTTCTTATGAAAGTGAAAGTGTTAGTCGCTCGGTTGTGTCCGACTCGTTGCAACTCCATGGACTGTAGCCCACCAGGCTCCTCTGTCTATGGGATTCTCCAGGCAGGAATACTGGAGCAGATTGCCATTTCCTTCTCGAGGCTATCTTCCCAACCCAGGGGTCAAACCCAGGTCTCCTGCATTGCAGGTAGATTCTTTACCATCTGAGCCATCAGGGAAGCCCACATGTGAATATATAGCCTCCTGTGAATCATCTCAAAATAAAAAGTTTTGTGTGCGTGCTAAGATACGTCCATTGTGTTTGACCCTTTGCGACCCTATGGACTGCAGCCCGCCCGGCTCCTCTGTCCATGGGATTCTCCAGGCAAGAATACTGGAGTGGGTTGTCATGCCCTTCTCCAGGAGATCTTCCTGACCCAGGGATCAAACCTGCGGCTCCTCTGGCTCCTGCCTTGCAGACAGATTCGTTACCACTGAACCACTAGGTATGCCCACATGTGATTCTACAATTATCTCAAAATAAAAAGTTTAAGAAATCACAAGAAGTCCTATTGTGTCAACAAAGACATATTTAAATCATGTTTCAGTGGACAAGGGTTCCAACACTTAGCCCATCTTCACCTCCCCTCAGGAAGAGGAGAGAGCTATAACGACATGGCCTAGAACTCCCAGCAATAGTAGAGATGATGAAATGGGTCAACTGGTTTTCCCTCTGAGGCCCCAAATATTCACAACTTTGGTCTCCTTTTTTCTCAATTCTTACTTTGAAAAGAATGTTCCACTGAAGCGTGACAAAAGACATGAAAAACATCAGGAGAATTTGGTCAAAAAAAAAAACAAGGAAAATAAAATGACAGGAATAAAAAGTTGTTGAATGACATTAAAAACAAACAAAAAACCCTTTAAATACATTTCAGTTTTTTTCCAAACTCAATTATCTTCTATAGAAATGGTAATGATTTTAACACCTCAAAGATAAAAATCCTATTTAATACAACCTCTATAAATACCCATACAAAAAGTCAGACCGAAACATGACTTTTCCCATTGAAACAAAATCCTAAAGTGGGGGAAGAAAACCCAATATGCTGATACAGCCTAAAGACATGTGGGTCCATGCTTATCTATTCCTTTCAGTCACTTGCTAGTGGGAAGTCTGAATGTCACGGACTAACTCCAGTTAGTCTCTTAACGACAAATGGAAGCACCGCTGTGTGTTGCTTATACAGCCAAAGTACAGAGAACGTTGAGGGAACCTCACTTTACCATTTGTGTTCTATCCATTCTACTCCACCAACAGTTGCTCCTTCATCCAGTAACTTCAAATAAGATACGAACAACACTCGGATAGTCATTTCGAGGTTTCAAAAATTAAGAGTACAGTTTTGTAATTTCTTATTGAATTTCAAGTTAGAAGGATGTAAAAATAAATATGATAGGATTATAATCATTTCAAACTACCAAGCATAGCCTTTCCTTCATCTTCTAATTCAAACCGAAGTGTCTGAAGTTCCTGTTCCATTTCTATCCGGAAGCCCTCCATTGATTCCCTGTGTGCATCTTTTAATGATTGAAGCTCTGCGGAATGTTTCTGTTGTAAATGACTTTCAAGAGCCTAGAATGAGAGAAACATACTCAAATTATTATGCTAGACTACAGGAAGGGAAACGCAAACAAAATAGAAAAAATACTAAAACTCATTTATTATTTAAGGAAAACACGTCTCTAATTCATTTCAAGAAAACTAGATATAAGATCATCACTAGAAAATAAACTAGTAGGCTCACTTTAGGAGCATAAACATCATGAATCAGAGTCAATATATAGTGTTTGTATTGAGATACAGACCCTTTACCTAGGGCAGTTTCCAAATAAAGCTATTTTCTTAAACTGCTAAGGAGATGTAAACCACCAAAAATTAACAAATAATTCTCCTGTGTGCACAAACTTAGACTCAGGGAAGAGGTGGAGGAGGGCAGATCAGGAAAGATCTCCTGATTAGGAAAAGAGAGGAGGGCTTTTACAACTCCAACCTTAAAAAGTGTTTGTAGCGTTTTCCTACAGTCATCCTTTCTTTGTTCCTGCATTTATGAACAGAAGCAAAAGCTCTGAGAGGATGTAGCTGGAAAACTGAACTGAAGCCTTTCATGTGGTTAGTTTTAAAAGCCTAGCCAGAGGAACAGACTACATATATGTGGCCAAGACGAAGAGAAGATATATGGCCACAAGAGTATAAAAACAAAGCTCATGGTACTTCAAGTGTAGAGACTGCACCGTGCCAGGAAGGGCTCTTTCCGTAATCTACAAAGGTTTCCGAGAAAGCAATCGCATTGTAAGCAGGGCTGTGTCTCTTTAATCACTACTCTAAAATGCTGCTTTTAAAAAATTATTATTTGACTACTTATATTCTTTCTGAAACATAAAGTTTAGGTTCCTTTAAATATAGGTAAAATAAAGGACTTTGAGTACAGACAACAGGACTTAGGGTTAGCTTGGCTACCTAATGACAGACAATAAAATTGCCGGTTCTGATTTCTTCTGCAAAATGATTACAGTTCTGAAAAGACTGTATGTATAAAATTAAAGTACTGATATGTAAGCTTATGTGTTATCATAATTCACAAATGGAATTCAATGAATAAAGTATTTAGCAATGCTAAGGTTGAATTATTAACCAAATGAACTCCCTTGGTTTTTTTGGACAAGATCAATAGATTAAACTTACTGTACAGGCAAATTAGTTGTTTTTGAGAGTTGTTTACAAGAGTATGACATTTTTAACAATTTTTAAATAACATACCATTTCTTAAAATAGTGTCTATACCCAAATAAAGGATTAAAATGTGTATATGTACTAACAGTATGGATGGTAAACATTATTATTAGTAACTTTTTCTATCTAAAGTAACCTTTATCTTAATTATCTATAAGGTCCTTAAAAGAAATTGAGAAATACAGTGTTAAGAAATGAACTATATTAAAATTAATCACACTAAGACTATATCCAACTAACATTTTAACACAGAACTAAATAATGGATATGTGGAGATTCTGGCATATAATAAAACCAATAATGTATCTTTTCTGAGTGATCACCATAGAGTGATACAAACAATATACAGGGAATTATACTATTTTTAAATGTCTCCAATTTCATTTCATTGTGAGTTCTGTACATAAGAAAAAGCATGAGGGGAAAAAATGGAGATAAAAACTTCAAATGCTCTGGCACATGTATCTTTTGTAGATCTAGACTAAAAGAAAAAAATTATAAATTGGATGAAAGACTAAGTTCAAGACCAGTATTAAGAGATTACAGTGGTTATAGTAACGACTAAATTTATGTAATCACTGCTAACACATGACAAACCAGAGCATTAGTCTCATCATGACCTTGGCCTTATCATGGGAAACAGAAATAACAAATATCTGCTACAGTGTACAATTAAAGTGAAACTGAAAGTCACTCAGTCGTGTCTGACTCTTTGCAACCCCATGGACTATACAGTCCATGGAATTCTCCAGGTCAGGATACTGGAGTGGGTAGCCTTTCCCTTCTCCAGAGGATCTTCCCAACCCAGGGACTGAACCTAGGTCTACCTGCATTGCAGGTGGATTCTTTACCAGCTGAGCCACAAAGGAAGCCCAAGAATACTGGAGCAGGTAGCCTATCCCTTCTCCAGCAGATCTTCCTGACCCAGGAATCGAACCGGGGCTTCCTGAATTGCAGGCAGATTCTTCACCAACTGAGCTATCAGGGAAGCCCTACAGTGTACAATTAGTGTATGTGTTTAATCACTGTGACCCCTACAAGAAGTCATAGCCTAGAAAACACACTGAAATAAAGCAATACATAATTTTTTGGAGCAAAAAATGAATTCTTTAGAATCGTAAGGTTAACAGTGATCAGGCTGTTGGGTTACATCTGAATGTATGTCACCTAAAACTTACTCTCTGCTCCTTTTCCTTTTCTTCTTCCATGGTTTGAAATGCAAGGACGTGTGCTTCTTTTAAAGATTTATGTCTCTGCTGATGCTGCTCCTCTAACTCTTCGAGCTCTTGTGTAAGTCGCTGTCGTTCCTGCGTAAACTGGGCTTGCAGTTGCTGCAGAGAGGTCTGAGACTGGGAAAGCTGCATCTCCAGATTCTGTTTCAGGAGGGAAATCTGTGCCACGGGAGGGTACACAAAGAGGAATAAATACAAGGCCTATTTCACACAGTGCCTGTATAAGGGGAAAAGGCATTTTGAAGATATTAACAACTGCAAAATAACTACCTTAAAGTGCCCACTTAAAATGTTTCATAACATATCCTAGATAGCTAATCTTTAGGTATTACCACTTTTATTCTGTTTTCAGTGCATGTGTGGTCGTGTCCGACTCTGCAACCTCACAGACTGTAGCCCATCAGGCTCCTCTGTCCATGGGATTCTCCAGGCAAGAGTACTGGAGTGGGATGCCGTGCCTCCTCAGGCGATCTTCCAGCCCCAGGGATTGAACCCGCATTTCCTGTGACTCCTGCATTGCAGGCAGATTCTTCACTGCTGAGCCACAGCACTGTTTAAGGCTGTGGGCTCTGAGTCAAAATCTTAGCTCTGCCACTTGCTTCGGTCAACACCTCACCAGGCCATGTGAGAGAAAAGAGCATTTCTACACACAGTTTACTCAGAATAGTTCCTGCCACATACAAAGATTAACTGCTCAGTGAAAGCCAGCTAAGATTATGTGAGGATTAAAGAAGTACTCTTTAAACAGTTTATCAATTTAGAATTTAGAATTCTCGTGTAAAAAACGTTTTTATTTTTGAATTTTGATTTAATTCAAAAAGATTTGCAAAACTTCAAGCTTTTTAAAAATCACAAACCTCTCACAATCTTCTAGTTACAGCCTTGTAATAATGACAGGTACTTTTCTTTCACTATGGAGAACTTATTTGTTCCTCCTATTGAAAATATCACCCTTAATACATCTGCACTGCCTCTGCGTGTTTTAAAATACTTAATTTAAAACCTTTATTAACCAACAGAAGCACAAAATATGTATAAGCGTCTGTATGTATGTGTGTGTGTCCACATATACATTTGGTGAAACCATCTTATTTGATCTATCTCTCTTCTCATGTAACGAAACTGTAAACTTGAAACTAGACGACTCGATCATATTCTACAAGTCTGAGGCTAACGGGAACTCAAGGGAACCAGATAAAAAGTTGTCAAATGTATCCCATTAAATAATAAGATGCTGTGTTTACATGGAGGTAAAACTGTTTCTGTGGCCAAGAAAGCTAATGGAAAGAAAAGACTTTAAAGTGACTTTCTGTAAATAAGAAAAAACTTTCTTTTGATTGATGGAAGGCAGACACAGGCTGCCTCACATGTCTTACCATGAAGGTACGTGAGAAAGAAAATGACAGGCTGAAGAATCACCAGCAATGCAAACTGAGAAAGAAAAATAAGAAAGAATGAACTGGAAGACAGGCAAGGGCAAAGGCCAGCAGCAGGAAACAGGCACAGACTGTACTGAGCTTTGGGTAGATGACAGCCGTCTGGAAGGGTCTGGGGCAAGGGCAAGGTTATATGTCAAGATCAGAAGTAAAGGTGAGCACGTGGAAAGGGTCAAGTAGCGATGAGAAATGATGCTACTGACACACGTTCAATCTGTCTTAACATATTTCCAAAGAAGTGACTTTACCTATTGAAAGTTATATGAATTCTACTCACTAATTTCCACATAAGCCTAAGATTTCAGAGGTTATTTCCATGTTTGGAGTCATGGTGAACTGCAACACTCTGACCCCAGGTAACGCAACTCCTCACACCTCTAAATGGCAGGAGCACTGACGAGTCACAGCTCAAATAAATCTGTGCGTGTAAAACTGTAGGAGAAAGGCGCAGCAACAGCTAAGCCTTCCTTGTGTGAGCTGGAGGGCCAAACAAACCACGTCATGTGATTTCTCACCATTTGTGCAAAGAAAATCAGGATGAAATGAATACTAAAGACAACCTCCAAAGAAAAAAGAATCAAAAAAGGGTTAGAGGTAATAAAAATGTGTATTTGTGAACCTCGATGTGTAAAGTGGTAGAGTTAGCTGGTTCTTGAAATACACAAGGCTCCTACCCACTCTCTTCCCAAGTTCAACCCTATTCCCAGACCCAGAATAGGGACCCACGTGACTGCCTTGTTCCTGGTGACAACTTACTAGAACATATATGGGAACATTAGGGAAAGACTACATTACATAAAGAATAGTGACTGATCCTATCAAAGCTATTATTGGGCCCCTGGCCAAGTGAAGACGAATTTACCCAGTGAACAAGCTGCTCATCAAGCCATCCGCCCTGGTATGCATCCACGTCCTCTTAAAGAAAAGTGGCATAGCGTTCTGATTTGTACACAGGCACCACATGGACTAGTGGGGGCCCTGGATCCTGTCCTCCAGTTAAGGGTGCACTTAGGTTAGTAAGAAGCCAATCAGTTCACAGCAGTGTAGCTTTTTTTTTTTTCTGAACTATCTATTTCAAAAGGTCACTGTATCAAGAAGAGCTCCCACAGGTTAATTTGACTATAATTTGACTCACACTTGAACCAATTAAGGATGAAATTTATAAAGAAGTACAACATTTAAAATTAATAAATACCGGTTTTGTAACAGTTATACATTTAAAATCTTAGCACACTTTTTAAACCTCTCCAGCGTAAATACTTTAAATCATAATATACTTTACCTTGAAAGAACTCCAAAGTAATATTTTTAATTTTAGGATATATGATTAATCTTTATATTTAAGCAACTATAAAGTATATGCAAAAAGACATTATCATGCAATTTAGTCCTCAAGTATACTTAGTTTATACACTTTATATTCTTAATTTTGAAAGCATATGAAAATAATATTAAGGCTATCTAAAAATCTTTGGAGTCATGCTCAAAACAGTAACATTATTTGTAAGCAGGAAGCCTTTATCATGCAATGCAGCATCAAAACTTATTTTGCTCTTTTTAAAAATTAAATTAGTAGATGGCATTAAATTTCCAGCCTTTATTCAGCATGAAAATTACATGGCACTTTTAAAGACAGAAATAATGAGCAAAGCAATGTAAAATGAGCTGTTTTATAGCTATAACTTAAACAGCAGAGTTTAGTACATTTTGTGGAAATAAATACTAATATAAAACTTCATTAATTAAAAAAAAGACTTTGCATTAAATAGTCTAGGTAACTTAGATCAATACTCTCATTACAGTATTACAGAAAGGCAATTGTTGAATAAATGAGAAGCAGTACTAGTTGCTTCAAATTATTTTCAAATTATGAAGTATATGGTATAAATTTTTACATGTTTGTTGTAATTTTAAATCTTAAAGCTTTTTATTTTGCTGATTTTAAATGAACCAAAGAGAATATTTTAGAAAAAATTTTCATCCTAATTAAATAATTCCCACCACAGCAGTTTATATATGAATTAAGTAACATTCTACTAATCAGGAGGTACCAGATACTTTGCAAACAATTTTAAAAGCCAAACTTCACTGTCAGTAATTGCTACCTTCTGATCTCTACCATTTACAATACTATCTTTTTGAAAATAAGGCTGTACAAATTTCAAAAAGACAAAATTAAAGACATATAGATATATTTTTCTGAAGAAGGGAAAGCTTTACCTCTTTCCAACAGGGCAGTTTCACAAAGATTCTGTACCTCTGCAATGGTGTTTGTGGAAATCCCTCAAAACAGAAACTGAAATATCAAATCTGAGGTACTGGATATGATAGGATGTCAACATGAGATATGTCATTCACTATGTACACCCTACTTACAACCTTTGGTTTTTGATGCACTCTAGTTTTCTTTACCCCTAACAAAAATCTTATCTCAGAAATCAAAGAATACAGAAAATATACAAATAGTTTATCCTCAAAACAAAGCATAACCTGAGATAGTAAATGTAATCTGTGGTTCTCAAACCTGGCTGTATATCGGAATCATCTCTGTAAATTTTAATAAATGTACTTGTCCAGTCACTGACCCTTGGCTATTCTGATTAAATAGGTCTGGAATTGAGCCCAGACCACCTAACATAATTTCTAACTACCAAAGTAATGTGTTCGTTGTGAAAAAAAATTTCTTTAATAAAGGAGTTTATAAAATGAAAGGGAAAGTATCCTCCCCTCCCTTTCCTCACCAAATTCCAATCTCTAAGGGTAATCAGTTCTAACATTTTGGTATCTCCCAAGACTCCTTTTTTTTTTTTTTTTGCATTTGAATGTGTCTATATTTATTTATAAATGACAATAGTCTGGAAGAAAGTGCACCAAATTGTTAACAGTGTTTTATTTTAGGCACATGTCTCCCAAAACTCTTATGACTTATCTCTCTTAATTTCCTGTTTTGTTTTCTTTTGCTTTTTTTAAACTACATTATGCGTAAACGGGTGGATGGATGACTTTCACCATGTAGAGTGTACATCTGGCATGATATGACAAAAATTACTTGGGGGCCCCAGGGCACACCTCAAGAGACCAGAGCTTAATGTCCAAAGTAGTTGAAACAGAGACCCATGGGGCTGCTGTTGGAACAGACATTCCCTATGCCTTAAACAGAGAAATAAACATCAACTTCCTTCATGAAACCATGAGGTTGTCAAGATCCACAGGTGTTGCTATGGTTTTTCAAACATTCAACTATATGTAGCTCCCTTCAAGCTGAGTATACACATGGATTTACTTAATGATGGTCAATGATTTCTCCACCAGGGAGGCCAACAAGTTTGGTTTTAGAGGTTTGTTTTTCCTCTCGTGGGGGCATTTCTAGGGTATACAATCCATGACATGTAGGAATGCCCCATTCTTTTCAAAGACTACAGATAATGCAAATGGCAGGCACCATTTCGTCCTTCCCAAATGCCCATCTCCCCCTTTTTCTTTCTTCACAGAGAGTTGAACTCTTGAGTTTGTTCAGGAACTGAATGAAAATCCCAATCTTCAAGAACGCAGGCCCCTCTCCCAGCACCAAGGAGTGAATTACAACTGGGATAAGAAAGTCACAGTAACCTAACTCTAAGGTCGTATCATTCCGTCTTAGTTAATAAGCTAAAAGGAAGTATGTGGAGAATTTGGAGGAGGGGGAGAGATTTTATTTCCTGATTTAAACACTGCTTAATGGAGAGTCTCCTATGTTAGCATAGTTGTTCAAGAACGTGAAAGCTGGAGCTGTAGCAGCCATGCTGCAACCGTGACATGACCAACTTGAGGTCCCAAGGCTAACGTATTGAACACGGCAAAACAGAAGTACAGAAAGAACCTGGGCACTTCATTAAGTATACTGACGGCATGAGCCACTGTTAACTGGGTGTTCTGCTGCTTAAAGCCAGATTTCTCCTAGTAGACATCATTCAAAGTATAAATACACTATAACTGCTTTAATACTTTCTGATGGAAATTCAGATCATCTCACCTGATTTTGCTATTACAAATGCTGTACCAAAACACTCCAAAATAAATGGTCTGAACACATGCTCATGTGAGTCTATCAGAAGGGTGAATCTCTCTCTCTTTTTGAAGTTTCACAGATGACTTTAATGCAGTCATAGTTGAGAAGCACTGCTCTGGAGTTCATAAAACTAAGACTCTGGCTGCTTCTTTAATGAGAATCTTAAAGCAATGTCCAGAGAAGTCTTCGAAGCTCTGGTCTTTTACTTGTCCTCTGCTCTCAGTTCATTTTATGAGATCAAGGAGGAAAACAACCTATCTTCTTTAAGTAATATTACCTATGGCCTTTTCTCCTAGTTTTGGTCCATTTATCAAGATACTGGTGAACAATTTATCTAGTGATTCTGTGTGTTTTTGAGAAAGGCTGTCATATAGATAATGATTTTTTAAAAATGACTTGCTTTCCAGGGTAGAGGCTTTGTGTGAGAGGGTTCATTCATTTTTTTGTGAAAACAAGAAAAATTAGTAAGAAAAAACAATTTGAAAAATAGGATGTTTAAGGACAATTTCATTTTTCAATAAATTATAGGTGTGGAGTTGTAGAATTGTGTTGAGCCAGAATACTTGTTAATTTTGACAAGAAAGGTCAACATAAATTATTAGAAAGTCTAAACCACATGATATTAATATTCAGTTCAATACTTTCAAATATATAAAGCAACATTAAAAACATCTACATAGGCCCAGTAGAGGACAGCAGAATAATTTATTACTATGTTAACAATTTATATAAATGCTCATGTAAAACATTTGAAACTGTTTGAATATTTTAATTCTTTCTATCATTTTTCCTTTTTAACCTCTAATTTGCTATTTTTGAAGGGCCTGGCTAAGAAAAGTCAACTTAAGCTTCTGAAATTATGACCATTCAGGAAAATACTGAATCATCCATAATTTTCTGGTATTTTCTAAGAAGACCTATAAACTGAGTTTATTGATTGAGAACCACAGTAATGCCTACTCAATGTCCTTTAGATAGTTTTGGAATATTTCTAGTCATCCTCTGTCTTAGTTGAAAAAATTACCAAGTTTTTATAAACAGAGGCATCAACAATTACTTGTTCTCTTAGAACAAGACAGCATATAGTGGGAAACTTCTTGCACGGAAGGCTGGCTAAACAGTGTGTGGAGGGGGTGGGTAGCTCTCACTTGGCTGAATGATACTGACAAGGTCACATCTTGTTTGGGAGATGTCTGAGTGAACAGTTCGTCCTACAAAAGAGAACTAATTAATGGGGATTTCATTGACCTCTTTTGCTTATTTTGTAGGAGATGAATCAAGGCATTCTCATTCAATTACTAATAGATTTAAATTAAATAAAATTGTTTTTGCTTTAATGAACACCTTTTCATTTATAACTGTTTAGGGGAAAGTGACTATGTTGTCACAAGTATTTTGAAGTACAACTCAAATAATTTTTGACAATAATCAGTCGTATCTTATTTGGGGTTCTTATTTCTATCCCAATTAGCATGCATGTCAGAAAGTCTGGACTGATACAGCAACCATGCCCGAATTCTTACTATGCTCTATGTGACTGTTAAAAAAAATTTCTAAATGTAGCCTTAGTTTGCCAACATTGAGTACCACTTTAAAATACATTAAAGAAAATGGCATTAAATGTATTCATGTATTTCTAATTTTCATATAGACAGTAAAGTTGGACATAAAGAACAGATAAAAATTTTCTTGCACAGTAGAAAGAAATTAAGGAGATAGGAGGACACAGTTTTGAAATACGAAAATTTCATAGGACCATTCTAGACTCAAGATTTGATTCCTCTAGGTCAGGAATTGGCACATTAGAGTCTGTTTCTATAAATTAAAGGATTCATTCACATATTGCCCATGGGCACTTCCATATAACAGCAGAGGCCAGCAGGTGTCACAGACACTGCATGACCCACAAAGCTAGAAATATTTATTGTCTGGTCTTTTGCAGAAAAACCTTGCTGACCTCTGCCCTACGATATCAAGAAAAATATTCAAAGATACTTACCTCTCTGCTAACTTATTTTAAAGAACAAGTTGGGTATGGGTTTGATGTGAAAATAAATCTCATTTTTCTCTTCATATGTAAAGAAAAAAATTTTAATTATTGTTTAAATGGAATATTACTTTGAAGCTTAATATCTGCACTTTTGAGTGTGCCTAAGTAAAAGAAGAGCATTGCCAATTCTTTGGAAAGGGATTTACTCCATTTTGCTTTAAATCTTTTAATAATTGTAACACTAAAATGTAAAATATATTCTGAATCTATGAACCTGCACAACTATCTGATACTCTTAAGAAGTCAATTGATACTACTCTTTCAAAAAACAAACTACTTTAACAAAAGAAGGAATACATTTACATTTATTTCCATTTTTATTAGAGTCAGCAAGTTGACAGTTTTTCAAAATATTACTGTATCTATCAATGCAAATACTAAAATAATGAATTTTATGTATAAGTAAAATCTTGCTTGGCTTTAAAATAAAATGCATGCTTATAAATATAGTGTGATAGATGTGTGCACATACACAAATGAAAGGCTGAAAGTTAGAAGCTTTGCTACCTATACACAACATATCTTACTGATGCCAAAATGTGTATTTTTTAATATCATAAGTTAAAGCTTTCAAGCGGTGATGATGTTGATGCAAAACCAAAAGTGCAACATGCCCTGTGTACAAAGTGTAAGTGCCGCTCACTTACATTGTTGATAGATTTATGCAAAGCTTCCCCCAGAGAGTGCCGCTATGAAAAGATCACAGGAATAAAGGGAAACATTCAGAAATCGACTAAGTGAAAGAAAGAGGGATAAAAAGGGAGAGTAAGACATAGAACATTAATTATAATATGCTCAAGAAACAAGTAAGTTGAAAACAGTTCTGAAAAGGAAATCAGGCAAAAAGAACTTTATGACACAGAGTCTACATTATCTGTAGTCCTTTAAAACAGTGTCTGATGCTTTCGGGCTTGCAAACTTACCTATGAAAGATACCAAAGGATAGCACATGTAAACCAGAGGTCAGTTTAAAAGATAATGGTTATTGAAGCACCTGGAAGGAATATTACTGTTCTAAATTCCTTCCAGAAATCTATAATATAATGCCTCAAAGTATTCCACTCAGCACTGGAGTAGGTTCTAGAAGGATTTCTTTTGTGAGACATGAGCTGATGAGAACTGAAACACTGACTTCATTGACTACATAATTTGAGGGCTAAAGATAAATATGAGATAATCATTGAAAATGTAAAGACTGAATAATAATCTGGTTTAGGGTTAAGTTCAGAGGAAAGGAAGAAACAATGCCTTTGTATCTTTTCAACCCTATTTCCTAGACTGTATTTGATAAAATTATACATGACCTGGGTTCATTTTTTAGCTCATTGAAATGTTGAGTGATAAACCATTGGAAAAACATACTATCCCTCCTCTAAATATGGGAAAAATGTGATTTAATTTCCAATTGCCTCATTTTTTTGCCTTCCAAGGGTACAAAATACTATTTTAAATTTATATTACTAATAGAGGAAAGTTTCTGCAAAGTGGCTTTTACTGTGGACATTAATCAAATTTTCAGATGGAATATAATTATCTTTTCCCCCATAATGTGAATATTCCTTAATGTGTTATAAAGATAACTTTTATTTGGTAAACAATTATTTACTAATACCCTAAGACTAATTTAGGATATAGTTCACAGAGATGAAAAAAATAAGTTGAGAAAAACTATTAACTTTCTGTTTGATTATTCTATAACTTCTCAGTTTAAACTCTCATATTTTAATTTTATTTTTTACTTTATTTTTTCTTCTACTTATAATATTCTTTATATACCAATGAGATACTTCTCCAGAGTTCACAAAGTTTATGCAAATCTGATGGGTTTCTTAGCTTTTTTTTTTTAACCTCTTTGTATTTCTCTGAACTGATATCCTTGTACTAGAAGTTAATCCAAAATGAATGTCATTTACTTATGAAGTGATTTTTTCATTCTTTAAAGTATCATCAGACAAAAAAAGTATGTATGTTATTTAGGATTCCTGAACTAACTGATAAATTAGACCAATATTATAGATCAGAGGTTCTTCAATAGGAATTCTAGATTTTCTTTAAGAGAAGTATATTTGAACATCTGGAATCTGAACTCATATGGTCACTACCTCTGTCCTCATATTGATGCAGGCCATGGAAATATCTAAACCAAAAGTCCTGGTCCACAAGCTGTGACCTGGGGTGACTTACATCACAGACCTGGCAACAGCAATTAGAACAGGCACAGCAGCGGTGATGGGTCACAATACCCTTATTGGTGAGTACATAAATGAAGTAAGATTTTCTCCTTTAAAGAATTTTTATTAGAGTACTATTATATTCTAGGAAGTACAAAGTGATATAGAGAACTGAATAAGATACTAAACAAACATACATAAATTAAAAAGTAAGAAAAAGTTCATGATAAATGGGATTTTAAAAGGTTGATGTGATAGGAAGTGACTAGAGGTGATTTGTGTTGATGGTAAAGAAAGATCTTTGGAAAAAAGTGTCATTTAAACTTACAATCAGTGAAGAAGCCAGCCACAAAATGAAATGATTTGGGGGAAAGAGTGTACAGGCAGAAGGATTAGCTCAGAGACCCTAAGGTGTAAGTGAGTTGGAATGACTGGGTGTGTTGGGGGGGTGTTTGTGAGGCTGAAATGAGATAGGACATATTTGTTGTTGAGTTGCTAAGTCACATCTGACTCTTTGCGACTTCATGGACTGTAACCCACCAGGCTCCTCTGTCCGTGGGATTTCCCAGGCAAGAGTACTGGAGTGGGTTGCCATTTCCTTCTCCTGGGGATCTTCCCAACCCAGGGATTGAACCTGAGTCTCCTGCATTGCAGGCAGATTCTTTACTGCCGCGCCACCAGGGACTAAAGAGCCTTAATTCAGTGGGGACCCCTGAAAGAATTTTAAGCAGGAAAATGGCATGATCTGATTTACATCATAAAAGATTACTTCAAGTTTGTGGGGGGAAAAGTGAAATTGGGGGAGCTAAATAGAAGGCTATTATATGGTGGTTTGGACTAGTGTTTGCTAAGAGAGACAGAAGCAGATGGAACTGGGATTTGTTTCCGAGGTGGAATAAACAGGATTGAGATTACATGAGAGATCAGAAAAGAGAGAAAGCAAGGATGACTCTTCGGTTTTTGTTCTGGACAAAAAGCAGTGCCAGGAAGTGAAGATGATGAGATAGGGATTGAGAATCAATACTTTTGAGCCATACATGCTAAGTCTGAGATGCCTTTTAGATAACCAAGTGACTGAGTGTGGACGAAGACAAAGGCTGGAGATTTAACTTGGATTTAACTGGAAGTCACTGTCCTATACAGACGGGGCTTGCTCAGAGGCTGAGGGTAAAGAATCCGCCCGCCAATGCAGGAGACCCAGGAGAGCTGGGTTCGATCCCTGGGTCAGGAAGATCCCCTGGAGGAGGGCATGGCTACCCACTCCAGTATTCTTGCCTGGAGAACCCCCATGGAGAGAGGAGCCTGGAGGGCTGCAGGCCGTGGGGTCACAAAGAGTTGGACACGACTGAGCAACTGAGCATGCAGGGCCTACAGATGGTATTTAAAACACAAAATGGGCTGGGATCCCCCAGTAAATGTTTGAGAGAATACTGGATGAGCTAAAAATCTATATGCAAGTATATTATTTGGCAAGTATTCCATATGAGCAAGATCCATGTTAAGAAAAATTAATGCTATATAAGTCAGTTTCCTTTAAAGCATCTTAAGCTACTTGTTTTTGAGATGACTGAAAAGGGCTTTAAGAGGTCCTCTTCAGCTCATTAGAGCACTTGAATATTTCAGCACAGAAGGCTTACTAAGGTGTTTCAGGATTTCTGGTCTTGATGGATGAATATAATCAGACTTTCAGCTATTATAAGTGAGGAAGAAAAACTGAAAATAACTGAAAAAGTTGCTGCAATTAATGAGAAGTTTACAGCTTTGTACATAAGAAAACTATACTCTTAGGACTAATCTCATTGTTCTAATCCTCAGTTTATTCATTTAGAAAATACCACAAGGTTTTCATAGATAGATTTTTGCAGTTTACCAACGCACTGGTATATAAATATTGAAATCCACTGAATTACAGGGCTTCCCAGGTGGTGCTAGTGGTGAAGAACCTGCCTACTAATGCTGGAGACATAAGAGATGTGGGTTTGATCCCTGGGTCGGGAAGATCCCCTGGAGGAGGATATGGGAACCCACTCCAGTATTCTTGCCTGGAGAATCGCCACGGACAGAGGAGCCTGGTTGGGTATGGACCACAGGACGGAAGAGACTTAGCATGCACACACTTAATGACAAGCTTTTAGAGGACCATGGCTTGTTCATATTTTGCATCCAAAGTGCCAAACTTAGTACCTGGCAAGGAGTAAATGGTCAATAAATGTTTACTAAATGACTAAATGAATGGTATGGACTTTTCTTACTGAGTTAGTTCTTACTACTCTCTATCTTTTCCCCTTCCCCACAGTAACATAAGAAGCAATAAGAAACTTTTAGATAACAAAAAGAAGTTATTTAGAAAAAAACATAGATATATTGTTGACAGAAGCCAACAGAATCTAAGACTTAGAAATGTATTCCTCAGAGAAATGAACTCATGAGGATACTAAATATTTGTATTAATCTGAACAAGGACAGACTGCCAAACAACATCACTGAACAGCACCTATCCTGTCCTACTCTGGTCTGTTCTCTGCACTGCAGTCAGTTTTTTGAAACTTTAATATTTGAATGTGTTAGATTCATCAAACCTTGCTTAAAATCTTTCAGTGGCTCGTCATGGGACTTTAGATAAAATCTCCACAAGGCAAACATCTCCACAAGGCAGACCCTGCTGCCTACCTCCCCCATCTTCCTAGCTCTCTAATATAGGTATTTGGGGGCTGCCTGAGGACCTTTGCACATACTTCCCCTTCTGCCCAGAATGCTGTTCTCCTTCTCTTCTTGGCCTGATTCTGCTTCTCTTCCAGGTAAAAGATCCTGCACTTAGAGAAGCCTTCACCATACAACATTACAGTCGTAATGAATTAATGTGCCATTTCTATTTGCCTTCTTTTCTAGATTATAAACAAAGGGAAGTGAGACAGCCCTGTTACTGGTCTGTCACAGTGCCTAGCATATCAGAAATACTGAATTTTTAACATATGTCAAAATTTTTTATTCTGACAATAGAATTTTCTTTACTAACAGAAGAAACGTTACTTGTTAAATTTCTAAATTCCTTGAAACAATATCTACACTAATCTTACACTGCATTCAAGTAAGATATGTTAAATCTTAATAAAATATTCCAAAATTAAATATCTAACATATAACACTGTACTTTCTTAAATTATGGAAAGTTTTCTCCAATATTATTTTCAAGTATACTAATATCTAGAGAAAAGCAACCAATAAACCTAAGATTAGAAGTGGGAATCACAATTTTAATAATTCTCCTGAAACAAAAAAAAAAAAGTCATGAACAATTGTTTCATATTTAAACTAAATCAGTAATAACAGGTTTTTCAATGAAATTAAGGTGAAGAGAAGCTAATGTTAGATAATTTTAACACTTCTCAGAGGCTAGGTCTTTAACTTTATAATCATATATCTACTGAATGTTTTCAAATCCAAAGTATTGTAATTATTTTTAGTATCTTGCCATAGGAAATGGAAATAAATGTATTTACTATTACAGTGCTATCTAGAAGTTCTTGATATTTTTCAGGTGTCTTCTGGGTTCTAGTACCTGTGAAGGCATAGACTGTTCTGCATTTCATCACAGTCCCATTGCAGTATTTTGCAAAACAGATATACACATACACATACTCAACACACATTAAAACTACTCGGGGGGCAGGTGGGAACTTCCCGGTAGTCCAGTGGTTAAGACTACACACTCCCAGTGTAGGTAAGGGTTCAGTCCTTGGTCAGGGAACTAAGATCCTGCATGCTGTGTTCAGTTCAGTTCAGTTGCTCATTTGTGTCTGACTCTTTGCAACCCCATGAGCCACAGCACGCCAGGCCTCCCTGTCCATCACCAACTCCCGGAGTCCACTCAAACCCATGTCCATTGAGACAGTGATGCCATCCAATCATCTCATCCTCTGTCTTTCCCTTCTCCTGCCCTCAATCTTTTCCAGCATCAGGGTCTTTTCAAATGAGTCAGCTCTTCGCATCAGATGGCCAAAGTATTGGAGTTTCAGCTTCAGCATCAGTCCTTCCAATGAACACCCAGGACTGATCTCCTTTAGGATGGACTGGTTGGATCTCCTTGCAGTCCAAGGGACTCTCAAGAGTCTTCTCCAACACTACAGTTCAAAAGCATCAATTCTTCAGCATTCAGCTTTCTTCACCATCCAACTCTCACATCCATACATGACTACTGGAAAAACCATAGCCTTGACTAGACGGACCTTTGTTGGCAAAGTAGTCTCTGCTCTTTAAAGTGCTGTCTAGGTTGGTTATAACTTTCCTTCCAAGGAGTAAGAATCTTTTAATTTCATGGCTGCAGTCACCATCTGCAGTGATTTTGGAGCCAAGAAAAATAAAATCTGCCACTGTTTCCCCATCTATTTGCCATGAAGTGATGGGACCAGATGCCATGATCTTAGTTTTCTGAATATTGAGCTTTAAGCCAACTTTTTCACTCTCCTCTTTCACTTTCATCAAGAGGCTCTAGTTCTTTACTTTCTGCCATAACGGTGGTATCATCTGCATGCTGAGTGGTACGGTCAAAAAAAAAAAAATCTACAAAAAGCCTATAGCTAAAACTAACCAGTATTTTACCACATCTTTTTAAAGCTAGGTATAGATATCACAGTTCCATCTTCGTTTTCTTTTCCCAGGGTCCAGGCTGAATCTCTGATGTTTCTTTCACATAGTTTCCTGCTCTCCTAATTTCTCAGGAGAGGATTCTGAACCTTCAAGCTTCACTTGTCTCCTGTCGCTGCTTAGGACTTCTGTCAAGGTCATGGTCTAAGTTAGCTGAGAAGAGATGGTAACTCTGGGTCCTTTTCTATCCCCTCTACTTCAGTATCTGCTTGCAGCCATTCTTCCATTAAAAGCTAGTATTGTTATTCATTTAACATGGGCAGACAACTGATGAAAATATAATCTTTTTTCAATAGAGAGAAGTACAATTTCTAAAGAGAGAATTTCTTTCTTCCTAACATAAAACTTAAGAGCCAGCAGAATGAGTACTGAGCTTACAGAACCAAACTGATTCAAAATTTTGTGTTCCAAATAGTCTAGACCAGTGCTAACAAGGGTTATAATTGAGACCCACATGTGTCACTTTAATATTTTAATAGCCATATTAAAAAAAGTAAAATTATTTTTAGGCATATATTTAACCCAATATATACCAAGCACTAGCATCTCAACATGTAACTAAAAAAATAAATAAATAAAATCAATCTTCAACATGTAACTGAATAAAAAGTACTAGTGAGACATTCCATTTTTTTTATATTAAATTTTCAAAACCCAGTATATATTTTACATTGACATCTCAAATTGGATGAAGCTCACTTCAAGTGCTCAGCAGTCATAGGTGGCCTGCTACCATATTAGACAACACTCATCTAGAAATCAGAAAGCATTCTGCAACAGCCTTAAACTGGCTTTTCTGTCACTCTTGATCAACAGCATTGATTTTGATGCTCCATTTCTTATTCATGTCATTGTTCTTTCCTACTGAGCGTGAAAAATGCCCAAGTATCCAGTGGTTGTAGAATCAATAAGTCTAAAACCAAACTCACCACCTCATCCCCTTTCAGTGAAGGAGTCTGTCGTGACCTTCCTCTCTCAGATGATCATCTTCTTTCCATTATCTTGGTTTCAAATCCTGGGCCAGCTTTAACATGTCCTTCTCCTTTACCAAAGTATTCCATCAAATTTGTTCCTTTATGATTTCTCTTGTAATTCTCAGTGAAATAAACTTAATTCAGGTCCTATTTGGGTGGCATTATTTGCACTTCATATATTTGACAACTTCCTCTTTGGATGCCTGCCTCGGTTTTTCTTTATTCAGCAACACCTGAGAGCTGACTATATGCAAGGCACATTTTAAGCTGCTGGGATGCAGCAGTGAACAACACAGGTAAAGACCCAGCACTCATGGAACTACATTCTAACAGGAAAGAGAATCAATATGATGCTATGTGGTAACAAATGTTTTGAAGAAACACAAAGCAAAATAAAAAGACAGAGTGACAAAAGGAGGCTATTTTTGGGGAAGTGGTCAAGGAAGATCTTTTTGAAGAATTAAGATCTGTGCATAGGGCTTCCCTGGAGGCTCAATGGTAAAGAAACAACCAGCCAATTCAAGAGACACGGGTTTGATCCCTGGTCCGGGAAGATCCCAAAAGCCGTGGAGCAACTAAGACCATCAACCACAACTATAGAGCCTGTGCTCTAGAGCCTGGGAACTGTGACTACTGAGTCCATGCACCCTAGAGCTGAGCTCTGCAACAAGAGAAGCCACTGCAATGAGGAGCCTGTGCACTGCGACAAAGAGTAGCCCCCACTCACTACAACTAGAGAAAAGCCTGCCCAGCAATGAAGACCCAGCACAGTCAAACATAAATATCTTTTGAAAAAAAGATTTGAGCAGGGAATTGAACAAATTGAGGAACAAGCCATGTAGATCTGGGGAAGGTGGACTCCATAAGCACTGGAAGATGCAGAGGCCCTGAGATGGATTACGCTTGGTGCATGTGGTCCAGAAACTCCACTCCAAGTAGTCCAGGATGGCTATAAAAAACGAAGGGAGACAACACAGCAGATGACGCTGGCCATGCAGACAGAGGCCAAATCACGAGGCTCCTGCAGGCCACAGTAAGAGTGTGGCGTGCACTCTAAAAAGGTGACGGGAAGCCACTGGTGGATTTGAAGATTACAGTAACATCATCCAATTAATATTTTAAGAGTACCACCTTGCTTGGATGGAAAACAATTTGTAGGAAGGTAAGAGAAGAAGCAGGGAAACCAAACATGGGTTCCAGGTGCGGCACAGAAGGGTAGCGGAGGAAGTGGTAGGACATGAGCAGATCTGGATGTTCCTGGAAGGCAGAACAGCAGAGAATGCTGGTGGTTGGCTGCACAGCAGGTGAGAGAGGAGGCAGTCACTCGTACTGCTTAGATAGCTAGGCAGGAAGGAACGACAGTGCCTAGCAGGAGTGGTCTGGCTTAGGCTGAGGTGGTGGAGGGATGCATGATATGTATTCAAGGGCTCTGTTTCAGACACTGATTTAGATATTTATACTGAGATGTCTCCATTTAGTCCTCACTTCAATATTAAGCTTTCTAAAATTAAAAAAAAAAATTCAGCATGTTATTCACAAACCTTTGAGAGAATCTCATAGCTTATTGAGTAAATTTTGACCTCCTAAGACGAGAAGCCGGAGAAGGCAATGGCACCCCACTCCAGTACTGTTGCCTGGAAAATCCCATGGATGGAGGAGCCTGGTGGGCTGCAGTCCATGGGGTCGCTAAGAGTCGGACATGACTGAGTGACTTCACTTTCACTTTTCCTTTCATGCATTGGAGAAGGAAATGGCAACCCATTCCCAGGTTCTTGCCTGGAGAATCCCAGGGATGCGGAGCCTGGTGGGCTGCCGTCTATGGGGTCGCACACGACTGAAGCGACTTAGCATCAGCAGCAGCAAGATGAGAAGTCAGTTTTTCACAATGATCTCTCTCCCCAACTGTCCTGTTATTTTTCTGTATTCCTTACAGTGTCTGGGAAATTTGAGTATATTTTGTCTGATACATTGAGTATAAATGTCTGATAAATGAATAAAAATATTTGTGTTCCCCCTTTACCTTATTCAAAGGCCACACTAAAGCTGACCTCCTCAATGAAATCTTACCCAATCACACTGGCTATATTACTTTTCTCTAACTCAATACTCCTACCCAGCAGTATGCTGGTAAATCTTTTAACAGCTCTCTGAAAAATGAAGCCCTCACCTGTAGCATTTGCTACACGTAGGATGTAAACACTCTCACCATGGATGACTGCAAGCCATGATGACCCTGATGACTCTGAAGATGGAGTTGAGAAGGTATGGGCGCAACCAGCTTGGTGAGCTGGTGGCACTCTGACACTATTGCTTCCACAGTACTAGCGGTCCAGACCATTTATAAAGCCACTCACTGCAGAGTGATTTTTACTGAGATTTTTGTATACATGTCTTTCCCCTATTAGTCTGTTAATATGTGAAGGGTAAAAACTGTGACGTATGCATTGCTACAACCAGCTAAACGACCTTGGGGCCTCAGAGTTCAAAATGGAGAGTCAGACCTAAGCCACAGAATTCCATAATTCTATGTCTGAATGATCCATGTGTCTCTCAAATTTCTCAGGTTACTAATCTGAATAGGGGCGCTGGAATACAAAATCATACTTCCTTATTATTCCAAAATAAAATCTTCCTTGAAAAAGATGAAATAGAGAAATAAATGATGACAGTTTAGGCTCACAAATAGAAAATATGATCAATGAGGAGTCTATATAATCATTTTTCAACTAAAGAAAAATAAGACTGTATTTCTTCTACTTTAAAGGAATTCAAATGTACACACCCATTAGCCTAGGAAGCAAAATTAGTTTTGGACTAAAGTATAATCATTGAATAGAAAAAAAAAACACAATGAAATAATAAAGGAAGACTAAAAGATATTAAGTTAGGCTCCGATTGGAGCATAGAATGAAAACAAAAGCTTCTGGAAATTTTCATAAAGTAAAAAACATTGAATTAAAGAAAAATAAAATTCTCATGCTTGTCTATGCCCATTTTTCTGATATGTAGGCCATGAGGGTGAGTTTAAACCCATGTGAAAGACAAAGTCTTTTACTTCTTCTTTGCTCTAAGTCGGATGAAATACATGTCAGCTAAGGCACAAAAATTAGACTTGTGTTCAGCTTACTCAGAAATGATTAAAATACAGGAAAATACAGATCCTCTGATACCTCTTGTAACAGATGCTTCTGCCTAAGCCCTGTTTCCTGTTCTATTCGCCACTCTGTACTCCCTTAATTTCACAAAGCCCAAGCCAGGTCTGTCTTCCCCAAGTGTGGAGGGGTGCAGGCAGTGCTGGGGTGACAGAGTGAAACAGCCGTAGGAGGCAGGGCAGGGGAGCTCTGAGGAGTAGGGATGAGTAGGAGTCAGGAAGCTGGAGGATGGCAGAGCAGGCGTCAGACACAGACTCTAGGAAACCATCCAAAAGAATCAGGAGAACAAGACCCAAAGGGCCAGGAAGGGTCTTCTGTCCAAAACAAAGTTCCACTGAAAAGACTGCTGGTCCTGCTAGAATGTTTCCCATCTCATATATCTACAAAGGCTGAAACCTCTAATAGAACACTCCCTTCCACTTTAATGTGAAATCCTTTGTTTAGTTTTCTCTTAACTTTCTTCGGGTAGACAACCCTGAATGTAACAGCTATTTGCCAGCTTATCTACAGCAATGTGTGTGCCCTACATATTTTAGAAGTGGGAAAAAGGAAGATGCTGTAATTTTGGAAATGGTCTGATGGCCTGAAGCAGAACAGAACAGTTTCACCTTTGGAGGCAATTAATTCTTGCTTACCTTGATATTTATGGTTAATCTGCTTTGAAAATGGATTTAAAATTTTTTTCTGTAAAGTTGGCAAAAATTGCAGCCACATGCAACAAATTATGTTATAATACATAGAACTAGAACCAGATGCAAAACATCATATCCCCTTGGGAATGAACAATGTAGACTGAATGCCAAAAAAAAAAAAAACCGACAAGACAAGGATACCAGAATATCAGAGAGGCATGGAGGAAATCTGAGTAAATGAATAATGAATAAAATAACTTGATAGAAAACAGGTGGGAGAAGCAGTGTGCCCTCTTTAGAGTGCCAAACCCAGCTAGAAAATGTCTAGCTCAATAGATCCTGATTGAAAAACAAGGCAGACTTTAAAGGATGTTTTTCATTTTTACTGTAAATTGGATTATGTGGTAAAATAAAACCTTCCTAAGTACAGAACATCACAGAGGAGTACTACCACTCTATCCAGTAAAATAAGTCCTTCTAGATCCCTAAGGAGGGATGTAAAGTAAGTATAGAGAAGGTAACTAATAAGGAATGCTAACATGGTGACCAACTTCTAGTGAGAGTTGTTTTCTTATTTTTGTGTGAGTTTCAAAGGTTTCAAATTTGTTCACAAAAGCTCATAAATATTCCTGGAGGTATACTACCTTTCCAGAGTAACAATGTAAGTTACTATGAAATACCAGTCACAAATGGGCAGGCTCAAAGTACTCTGGAAAGATACTGCATGTATGTACTTGTGTAATAAATAATCCTACAAAAAAAGCCTATGCTGTTTATTTTGAAATTCATTGTGATCACAAATAGAACGATAATAGTGGATTTCTGGCACTAAATTGCTGAGCTGCGGCTTGTCGAGTTCTGCACTTGCTTATCAACTGGTGACTCATGCAGTCAGTCCTATTTAATTATTAGCTTTGCAGGAGACTGTTAAGAATTCATAAATTTAGAAGTTGTGTAAATGAGTGAAAATGTGCAAATTCGCTTAATTATAGTTATAGATGCTCTGGAAATAAGCGAGCCTGACATAAGAAGATAGATTTAGAAAAACCACCACCTTTCATTTATGTCATTTTGAAGCATAACATGCAACTTCTTGCTGGTGAGAAAGAAGTAAATTGCTCACTTCTAGTAAGTGGTTTTAGGAAATTGGGATAACATTTAATAAATTTTACCCTCCATTGCCCAAATGGTATCTAATGGCTTGGAAAAAGATGTTATACTTTCAAACTAAAACTTTTCCATTTAGAATCTTTAATTTGTTCAGTTCAAATATTAAACCAAACAACTGTAAGTGCTTCTCAATATTTAGGACTGTAGATATAATTATTAAGCACACTATTTCCTAAGTTAAGAACACTTCCTTAATTTCATACAATCTAAAAAATTTGTTAGTCCTATAAAAAATAACAAAATACAGTGAATTAACACACAATGTTTTATACTTCTTTAGCTAGCAAATGTCAAGGAAAATGATCTTCCCTAATCCACAGACTATTAATTACCTGGTTTAAGAGATCTTCTACTTTCTTCTGCCATGAATCCCTGGCTGCATTTTTCTCTCGCTCTTTTAACTGCAAAAGTTGAGACATTGCTGACTTTTTATCCTCTTCATGTTGAAGCCTTAACTCTTCACGAAGTTTGGAACACTCTTGTCTAAAACAGAACAAATGTGTTTAATTTGTAAAGAGAATATTTCCTCTCAATAACTACAGTATAGTTTTTTCGCAGGTTTTCTAAGCATTTAACTAATCTGCCTCAAAAGCCGGCTCAGAGGTGCTTATTTTATCAGTAAGTTAAGGATCATAAGGTAAACTGGTAACTTATCAAGATCACTGATTAATCAAATTACTGAAGGTAGAATAAGTTCTAGAACAATAAGTCCTCTGACTTCAGATTAGTTCTCCACTTAAAGTCAGGAGAAGGAAATGGCAACCCACTCCAGCATTCTTGCCTAGAGAATCCCATGGAAAGGAGCCTGGCAGGCTACGGTCCATGGGGTCGCAAAGAGTGGGACACAACTGAGTGAATTCACTTCACTTCACTTATAGTCAAGGAAATGAAATAAAAAGTTGTCTGTATTTAAGTAGAAAAACAGAACTCCAATTTCTCTGCATTTAACCATGGGAAAAATTGATTAAAAATGCTGCTACTATGGACTTCCCTGGTGGTTCAGTGGCTAAGACTCTGTGCTCCTGATACAGAGGGCCTGGGTTCGATCCCTGGTCAGGGAACTGGATCCCACATGCCACATCTAAGAGTTCACATGCTGCAACTAAGACCCAGCAAACCCAAATAAATAGATCTTTTTAAAAAAATGTTGCTACTACATCTTTAACAATGAGACAATGTAAGCCATTTAAATAGAAAACCATTTTTTTTTGCATATATGTACAGTAAGATGACATTAGAGAGTAAAGAATGTACCTAAGGTTTTCAGTCCATTTCATCTCTAAGTCATGGGCCATTTTGTCCACTTGTAGTTTCTCCTCTTCTTTCATGGCAGCCAGTGTTTCTTCATGCTGTCGCCTCTCTTGTTCTAACTTACTCTGAAGAATAAAAGCTATCAATAAAGACTAGGCTTCAAAGTCACTGCTGATTATTTCAAGTAAGGAGAGTGACTGCATTATAGCTTTTAAATTATTACAACACAATAATTGATAGCATTATCTATAACAATTATTTGCAATTTTCTGACAATAAAATCATGGTACCCATTTTATCTTTTAAATGTCCTTGTGCAAGATATATTTTATTAAGGCTCATACACTGACAAATTATTTTAAAAAGCTTAAACTCAGCATTAAATTAATACCTAAACTTTCCATATCACGGGTATCTAATAATTCAATTATCTTCACCTGAACACACACTACATAGGCAAATAAAGTATTAAAATTCATTCCCATTCAAATAAAAAGTACACTATCTATTCAAAGCTTAGGCATTATAATTGTACCTCACTGACCTGATTAAAATAATCATAAGAAATTTAGGCTTCTATTTTTATCATGTAACTTCAAACTAATGGTCCATGGGTTTATGTTACAGTAACAGACTATGAAATATGTGACATCTCTGTAGAGTAGCATAAATCAAATGGTTTTCTGGACATGACCTGGCTGGACAACACTGGCAACCGTTGATCCCTGCCAGCACTCTACCTGCTCTCAGGGCACAACAGAAAAGGAAGAGATGCTGGTCCACCCTTCTCTTTTCACAGTGACACCTTTCTGGATTACCCACTTGCTGTGGCATTGTTGAGGAGCAAATCCAGATTAATGGGAAAGCAGGAAGTCAGTGCTGAAATTGTTCACCTGGCTAGTAAGCAGTAAATGGTGAAACCTGAATTTAGCCATCCTAGCCAACTATTATTTTCCCTAAGTACTCTGCTTAGAGGAATTATTTTTTCCACCAAACACAATGTTGAATGGAATAGAATTACTCAAAGTAAGAAATCTCTTGCTACTGTCCTCCTAGTTGTATGGTTCATTTCTCTATCTTCCAAGGCAGTCTAAATATTTACTCTGCTTCATAAGACTTGAAGGGGAAAGACAAACCTTTCCCAATATCTGGAGGTCACGGAGAATCACTTAGTTGCTATACATGAGAGTTCAAATTCTTACCAGTTAAGAGAACTGTGCATGCTGTTAATATTATGTGGGTTGAATATTACGGGTTGAATTGTGTTTCCAAAAAGATATGTGGAAGTTCTAGCACCCCAGTTCCTCAGAATGTGATGTTATTTGGAAATAGGGTCAGTGAAGATACAATTAGGGAAGATGGAGTCAGGCTGGAGTCCGCTATGCCCTTCGTCCAATACAACAGGTATCCTTACAAGAAGATTTAAGGACACAGGAAGGATGCCATGAGAATACAGAGAAGACTGAAGCTGTGCTGCCACCAGCCAAGGAACACCTGACTACCAGGAGCTGGAAAAGGCAAGAAAGGATCCTCCCTTAGAGGTTTAAAAGGGAGAATGGCCCTGGTAACAACTTGATTTTGAACTTTGAATCTTCAGAACCATGACAGAATAAATTCATGGTGTTTTAGGTCACCATGTTTATAGTACTTAGCTCTATCAGCCTTAGGAAACAAATATACTATATATAATGTGATGTTTAAAATAAACTTTAAGCAAAGTAACTAAATCATCTTTTTAACCTCACTGATATTTAGATTATAGTAGGATAATGACATTACCTCAACATTTGATAGAGCATCCTTGGTCTCCTTCAGCCTCCCTTTAGTCAGATCAAGCTCATTCTGAAGTCTTTCCTGGGAGTCCTGAAGACTGGCAATGAGTCCTTCGGCAGAGCCAAGACCTTGTTCGCTTTTGCTCACCATTTCCTGGAGGCGGCCAATCTGCAAGTAAATACAGTACTTTTAATACCTCCCAGTGCAATCGACTAGCAAACAGTCACATTTCTTAAAGTCTTTTCTTTAGATGTAATTTTACTGATGGATCTTTCTTGATGAATTTGGAAGAAGCACTCAATCATGACAGTGTTCATCTGTTGTTTTTAGAAAAGACCTCCATATTTGTGATTTCCCTTTGTCATGGCAACCATGTAAATAAATGGATACCTCAAGCTCCTGGGAATTCCTGGTTATATCATATAATCAAAGACCTATAAAAAAGAATTGAAGTAAGATAAAGATTATGCCCAAGATTGAGGGGGAAAATATTTTTTTAAATACAAATATTTTAAAAATTGCTCTTTAAAGTGGAATCACGTATTTCATTTGAGCCTTGTTCTCCATCTATTTATAAAAGTGATAGATTTCGATCAATATAAGCTGGTAATGCAGCTTAAATTAGGGTATGCTGTGACTTCTGTGTTTCCATAAAAAAAACTGTGTCATGGAATTGTTGAGTTAAATTTATACACTCTTGAAATTAGCTAATAGACAATGTGTTAATTAAGCAGATCCATACCCACAAGTGATGAGAAAGAAAATCAATAAATGAAAATACTTTAAATTACTTCACAGGAAAACGCTATGACAAAAACATCTCATTTTTATAAAACAGCCAAGCCTATCAAAACTCTACAGAAATGACAACTGGTAATTTTAAAATAACACCTGAATATTTCTCAGTGTAAATACAGACATTACAAAGAAAACTGGAAATCCTTCAACCCCTCTCTAACCTGAAATTCCCTGTCCCCAACTTCCTGTCTCCTTTCCATGCAGATGTATGTACATGCTCAGCAATTGTGGTGATGGGAACACTTTATCTTGTTAGTATCTTTAAAGGAACGCCAACCTCATAAAATGAGCTGGGCGCTTTCAGTTTTTCTGGGCTTGGAAATATTTTCATAGCTAAGATTTACTTGCTTTTTGAAGATTTAGTAAAAGTCATTCACTAAAATTCTCTGGATCTAGTGCCTCTTTAGTATATGTGGGACTATTTAGTTTCTTTCATGGCTATATAATTGGTTTGGCCAGGCTGTTTAACTTCTTTGAGTCATTTTAGAAATTTAAGACATCAGTTCTCCCTACATTTTAAAATTTACTAGCGTATTTGTACATAATATTCATATATAGTGCTTTAAATTTTTTCTGTCACTGTATTTATGTTACATTTCCCTAACCTATATAGTTTGTTTCTTCTCTACTTTTTGTGTTGATCTGGCTTGCCATGAAAGTGTTTTACAGCAGTGAATGAATGAACGTAAGAAAAGTGATTATTAACAGAGTTAAAGAGTACTGAACTTAGCAAAAAATATAGTTTCAAGTTCTGGGTCTGTCAATACAAAATAGCAGTAAAAATACCTACCTTACAGATTTATTATAGTAATTGAATTCTAGGATACGTGGAAAAAGATTTTTTAACTAGAAAGCAACATACAAATATTAGGTACCAATCAATAAGAAAGGATAAAGATATCAATGTGGAGAATAATTTTCTTCCACAAACCAGAAAGTTTTCAGATAAATAAGGGTTATATACACAGAAGGAATACTTAAAGAAAAACTTGTAAATAACAGTATTCATGTAATTACACAAGGAACTAAAGAGTGTTCAAGAAATAAGACTCTAAAGACAATGAATATGTTTAAATAGGAAAAAACCACTTTAAACTTCTGTATAACTAAATAAGCAAACTTTCAAAGAACATTACTGATTAAAGTTTGTTTTCCAAATATAATAAAACTGGATATGTATGGAACACATCTGTTGCCCTTCATTATCAGAACCTCCTTTTGTCACTGGGGGAATCTATCCTTCCTATGGGTCCATGAGGTCTCAGCAGGGCTTCAACCCAACTCCAGGACTGAAACATTCACTAAAGCATAAACAAATAAGGTCATCTCATTCTGTTGACCATGGGGACTGGTCAGGGGCAGGCACATGATTAAAGAGATCTCAGGGCTTTTAAAGGACCTCCTAAAAAAGGCCATTTCCAGTTGCACATATACCTTGGGGGATGTGTGCCTGAAGAACCAGCGCACAAACAGAGCAAACCCAACTCAACAGAACAAGAGAAACTGAGCTCCAGTGTTGACAGCGTCTGCTCTGAATCTGGTCGTGACTGATGCTAACGTTCTCCTGGGACTTTCTAGTCACATGACTCAAGGAATCTCCTTAGGCCAGTTTGAGCTGGGATTTCTGTCATGTGCAACAGAGATCAATACTCAGATTCTTTTTGTCAATGTGCACACTGAAGGAATTACAGTAAGTAGAAGCCTCCTCCCTGGGATATCTACCCATACTTACTCTTCTCTCTAATCCATTCTTCATGACACTCCAGAGTCAACTTATTATAATTACAAATATGAACACGAGTGTCAGCTCCTCCCCCAAGCAACCATCCACGTATTTGAACCCAACAAATGCTTTCTGTTTCCTTCAGGATAACTTCTAAAATCTTTCAAGGGGCTTACAAGGCACCGCGGCATAGCTCCTGCCTAACTCCCTGGTCTTGGTTTGGCAACACTCCTCCATGGCTTTCATATTCATTGGGAAGGAGAGAGGCACTCTGGTTAAGAACTGAGTTCTGAAATTTCACTGCTAGGATTGGAATTCTGGCTTTATCCAATTACTATGTGACTTGGGCAAGTCACATAACTTTTTGTGATTTGGTAACTAGTATTTACTGCATGGAATTATGTTGAGACTTAACAGTATAAAGGAGAGAATATACTGAAAAAATGCCTGGGTCATAGTAAGAACTAAATGAATATGAGTACACATCAGTTACTTTGGTACTTCATCTATACTGGCATCCCTCCGGCTCCTAGAAACTTCTCATGACTCAGGGCCTTTGCAGGAGCTTTCCTCTGTTTATTCTTGTAGCAAACTCCTGTTAATCACTTATCGCCATTCTGTAATCTTTGCTGAACTTCTACTGTAAATTTTGTCAATAATCTTTAAGCATTTTCTTAGCTTCAATACACTGGAATGTATATCCTCCTCTTTAAGGCTTTTACACATGCCGCTAAATTCCTTTCCAAGAAAATCATGATTTTATATTCCCATCAGCAGCTTTTGGTGCTTATTTCTTTACACTTCCTTATACAGTGCTGCATGGTCTCGTGTTTTTCTTAATCATTTTAATTTTATGGTAATGAAATGACATCTTACTGATTTCATTTCCAGTTTTCAAATTAGAGTGATATTAAAATTGTTTTCCATGTATTTAGCCCATTAAAAAAAAAAACTAAAGTGCATTTTTTCTTACTGCTTTGTAAACACTTTTCTGGTGTTTAAAGACTTAAATCGTGTTACTCATACAGTCTGCCAATCATTTGTTCCACCCTCCCAGTTTTTCCTCTCTCATAGTTTTGTTGGTGGCTCCACAGTAAAGAATCCACCTGCAATGCAGGAAACGCAGGAGACGCAAGTTCAATCCTTGGGCTGGGAAGATCCCGTGGAGAAGGAAACAGCAACCCACTCCAATATTCTTGCCTGGGAAATCCCATGGACAGAGGAGCCTGGTGGGCTACAGTCCATAGCATCACAAAGAGTCGGACACGATTGAGCATGCACGCACAATTTGATATACAGAAGTTTTAGTTTTAACTGTACAAATATTTTGTTTTTAATTCATGACATGGCCATGATATTTCAAAAGGCCTTCTCTGTCCTTTTATTTTTGTCCCTGGTATTTTCATATTTTATTTATATTCATGATTTAATATTACATTTCAATGCTTAGCCCATCTGCGACTTTTTTGGTACCAGGTTGCAGAAGGAATCTAACTTTATTTTCCTCTTCTCTTCCATTGACATGTAGTCTTAAAAAACTATGATTCAGTTTAAACCTATTAACTCTAGCTTCTATCCTACTGTTCTACTGACATTATAGAAAAGTCCTCAGAGCGCTCTTGATTGAATGACCTTTTCAGGCCTCACAGTCTGACTCTAATCACTGGGTGACATTGTGAGGCACTTCCAACCCTCTTTAAGTATTTGCTTTCGTGGTTTTCTAATATCCATCGATCCTTATTTTGATGCTTTGATTTCTCCTTTTCAGTTTTGTTCCCTGGCTCTGTTAATTCAATATTGATACTGCTTTTGTTACCAGCAATCTTCTCATCAGCTATCCTTGGAAGACCTCTTCTTAAATGGCTTCAAGAACTGCCTGCCTGATCTTTAGCTCCAAATGCACACCCTAAACTAAGTTCCAGCAGAGATGTCTTACAATCACCTCCAAGTCAGTATACCTAAACAACTCAATGTCCTGCCATTCAATGTGTTTTTTACCCCTGTAATTCCCGTCTTGCAATAGTGGCATCATTAGCTGTCCCAAATACCTAAGCTAGACACCTGAGTCACTTTCTCCCACTCACTACACCAAACCCTATACATTTTATTTTAAAACTTTTAATTTTTTTAAATTTTATTGACATACAGTGGATTTCCAATAATATATTAGCTTCAGGTATACAAAATAGTGATTCAATAGTTTTATAGGTTGCACTCTATTTTAAAGTTATTACAAAAATAATGGCTATATTTCTCCATGCTATACAATATATCCTTGTAGCTTATTTACGTTATACATAGTAGATTGTACCTCCTAATCTCATACCCCTGTCTTGCCCCTGCCACCCTTCTCCCTACTAGTAACCACTAGTTTGTTCTCTATATCTGTGAGTTTGCTTCTGATTTCTTTTATACATTTGTTCGTTTTCTTCTTTTAGATTTCACATGTAAGTGATAACTAAGAATATTTGTCTTTTTTCTATCTGATTTATTTCACTAAGCACAATTCTTTGTGTCCATCCACATTGCTGCTCATGACAACATTTCATTCTTTTTTATTGCTAAGTAATAACTGAACTTTATATACACACACATCTTCTTTACCCATTCATCTGTTGATGGACACTTAGGCTATTATAAACAATGCTGCTATGAGCACTGGAGTGCATGTATCTTTCTGAATTAATGCTTTTTATTTTCTTTGGATATTTACCCAAGAGTGGAACTGCTGAATCATGGTAGTTCTATTTTTACTTTTTTAATGAACCTCCATACTGTTCTCTACACTGACTGCACCAATTTCCATTTCCACCAACAGTGTATAAAGATTCCCTTTTCTCTACATCCTGGCCAACATTTGTTATTTATAGACTTTTTGATAGTAACCGTTCTGCCAGGTAAGAAGTGGTATCTCGCTGTTTTTGGTTAGCATTCTCTAATAATTAGCGATGTTGAGCATCATTTCATGTGCCTGTTAGACCTTTTTCCAAAGAATACATGTGGATGGATACCTAGGTCTTCTGCTCATTTTGGTTTTGTTTTTACCTATTTACTTACATTTTTTCTATATATACTCTAGTACATTTTATTGTATGTTGTATGTGTGCTCACTCAGCTCAGTTGTGTCCGACTCTGCGACCCCAAGGACTGCAGCTCCCCAGTCTCCTCTGTCCATGGGATTCTCCAGGCAAAAATACTGGAGTGGGCTGCCATCCCCTCTTCCAGGGCATCTTTCTGACCCAAGGATTGAACCATGTCTCCCACCATCTCCTGCACTGCAGGTGGATTCTTTACCACTGAGCCACTCAGAAGCCCATTCTGCTCATTTTTTGACTGGGCTGTTTTTTTTTTTTTCTTTTTTGGGTTTTGTCATACATTGATATGAATCAGCCATGGATTTACACGTCTTCCCCATCCCAATCCCCGCTCCCACCTCCCTCTCCACCCGATTCCTCTCGAAACATCCCACCCTCGCCTTCTCCCACAGAGTTCAAAAGTCTGTTCTGTATTTCTGTGTCTCTTTTTCTGTTTTGCATATAGGGTTATTGTTACCATCTTTCTAAATTCCATATATATGTGTTAGTATGCTGTAATGTTCTTTATCTTTCTGGCTTACTTCACTCTGTATAATGGGCTCCAGCTTCATCCATCTCATTAGGACTGGTTCAAATGAATTCTTTTTCATGGCTGAGTAATATTCCATGGTGTATATGTACCACAGCTTCCTTATCCATTCATCTGCTGATGGGCATCTAGGTTGCTTCCATGTCCTGGCTATTATAAACAGTGCTGTGATGAACATTGGGGTGCACGTGTCTCTTTCAGATCTGGTTTCCTCAGTGTGTATGCCCAGAAGTGGGATTGCTGGGTCATATGGCAGTTCTATTTCCAGTTTTTTAAGAAATCTCCACACTGTTTTCCATAGCGGCTGTACTAGTTTGCATTCCCACCAACAGTGTAAGAGGGTTCCCTTTTCTCCACACCCTCTCCAGCATTTATTGCTTGTAGACTTTTGGATAGCAGCCATCCTGACTGGCGTGTAATGGTACCTCATTGTGGTTTTGATTTGCATTTCTCTACTACTGAGTGATGTTGAGCATCTTTTCATGTGTTTGTTAGCCATCTGTATGTCTTCTTTGGAGAAATGTCTGTTTAGTTCTTTGGCCCATTTTTTGATTGGGTCATTTATTTTTCTGGAATTGAGCTTCAGGAGTTGCTTGTATATTTTTGAGATTAATCCTTTGTCTGTTTCTTCATTTGCTATTATTTTCTCCCAATCTGAGGGCTGAGTTGTAAGGGCTGATTATATATTTTGGATATTAATCCCTTATCTGTCATATCATTTGCAAATATTTTCTCTCATTCAGTAAATTGTTTTTTCTTTTTGTCAGTGGTTTTCTGTGCAAAAGCTTTTAAGTTTAATTAGGTCCCATTTGTTTAAATTTGCTTTTATTTCTTTTACCTTAGGAGACAGATTCAAAAAACATGGCTATTAATTATGTCAAGTATTTACTGATCTACTACCATTTGTCAGGCAGCATAACAACTGTGATAGACCACTGTACAACAAACAAATCCAAATGATTTTCATTTTAACAAAATATTGAAAAAATATATATAGACGTCAAAAGTTATTTTCAGAAGAAAATCAACAGCTTAAATATTTTTTGTGTGTATTTATTTATTTGCCTGAACCACGTCTTAGTTGTAGCCTGCAGGATCTTTAGTTGAGACAAACAGGATATCTTAGTTGTGGCAATGTGGGATTGAACCCGGGTCCCCTGCACTGGGAGTGAGGAGCCTTAGCCACTGGACTACCAGGGAAGTCCCGAAAATCAACAACTTAAATATTATAAGAGCATTTTAAAAGACCATAATGGTCAGACTGATTGATGATTCAGCTTACAATTTTGCCTTTGGGGGTGATCCCAAAGTACCATTTCATAGGATTACATGGTTATCTTCCACCTGAGATTTTAAATTCACTAGCTTCCCTTAATATTCTATTATGATTCTGGAATTCATTAATTTATCATCTAAATACATAGTTGAACTATTTATGTTTTTAGGCTATTTCACTTGTAAGGGTATCAAGATCTATCAACTTACGAAAATAGGACATTCTCCAATTTTTTCTAAAACAATCACTTTCAGTCTTTACAAACTACCCCCCTAACTCTTTCTTCCTGTCTTTCCATAAATGTTCCTCTTTTCCATCCAATAAAAAAAGTGGGATAAAATCTTTATTTAAAAGGCAAAATTTTCTGACTTGGTATTTTTTAAAATGCAACTATAGGTGATTGGCAAGAAGCACATATAAACATTAGGATACAGAAAAACAAAATCAGTAGATGAAAAAATATATATCAGTCAGCTTATACAATATCAAATAACAAAGACTAAGCCAAAAAGAATGATTCTTTAAGTAGCTAAAGCAATTTTATACTTGTATGCATATAACAAAAGCCTCTAAATATACAAAGAAGAAAATGATAGAATGTAAGAAGAAATGAGCAAATCCATCATCATAGTATGAGTTTTTAGAAGCTGATAAATCAAGAAGATAAACCAAAAAGTATACAAAATATTTGAAGAAAACAGCTTAAAATTCTGCTTTAATGAACGGAAATATAGACTACATTGCATTAAATAAGTGGATGCACTCAGAATATTAAACTTCTCTCATATGTGAGGTTACTATGCTTACCTTAAAAAGTTTCAAAAATTATTTTCATATGAACCACAATGTCATTAAGGTTAAAGGCATTTTGATCTCACACAGCTCTTCCAGAGAACAGGAAGGGCACAAGTCCTACTTCATTCTATAAGGCTAGTATAACTTTGACTCCAAAACCAGAAAAAGATGGTATAAAAAAGGAAAAGCACAAAGCAATCTTACTCAAGTCTTGGCTTAAAAATCTAAGAATATAAAGAAATACTATGTTTTAAAAAACATAACAGGAAATTAACATGTAATACAGTTTTATTAACTAAAGTACAGATTTTGTTTAAATTTCACAAAATTTTATGCATCCATTATTTGTTTTCATAATTTATTTAAGATTTTGCATTGTATTTAGTTGCATTGAGCAGCTTCAGCTACATGCAATGAATCCTGATAAATTTTCTTTTCATTGTTATTCTGTTACAAATATTTTCCTTGCTATGACTTCTTAGATATACCCATCACTTAAAAGTGGACATTTAATTTCCAAATACATGGGCTTTTTAAAGTATCTTCAATATTAACTTCTCATTTTGATATTAATTTCCCATTTAAGTACTTTCTTCTCTGCAATCACTTTGTGTGTTTTTTGAGTCTTTTAACTTTATTGATACTTTCAATGGCTACATCAAAGACCTCTCTTGATAAATGTCACATTACATTTGAAAATATGTGGGTTATTTTCAGGTATCTTTTGATACTGATTTCTAACCTAAGTCCACAGTGATAAAAGAACACACTTTGTATAATTTCAATAGACTATGAAATATTTGTACCTTGTTTAATGTCCCTGGATATGCTTCAGTGTCTCCTGGTTTACAGTCTATGGGAACTTGAACAGAATTTGTATCCTGCTGTTGTATGAAATTATATAAATCTTAATTATGTTGAATTGTTCTAGTGCTTTTCAGGTCTACTATATCCTTCTACTTTTCTATCTATTCATCCTATTATTTTTCAGAGTTTGATATTGAAACTCCAACTAAAAATATTAAATTTATCTACTTAAAATTAACTGTAATGTACAGTGAAGTAGTGAAAGTCACTCAGTCGTGTCAGACTCTTTGCAACCCCATGGACTATATAGTCCATGGAATTCTCCAGGCCAGAATACCTGGGTGGTAGTCCTATCCCTTCTCCAGGGGAACGTCCCCACTCAGGGATCGAACCCAGGTCTCCTGCATTGCAGGCAGATTCTTTACCAGCTGAGCCACAAGGGAAGCCCAAGAATACTGGGGTGGGTAGCCTATCCCTTCTCCAGGTGATCTTCCCAACCCAGGAATTGAACTGGGGTCTCCTGCACTGCAGGCAGATTCTTTACCAACTGAGCTATCAGGGAAGCAAAAATCTTAATTTATCTATTTAAAAATAATTGTAATGTATAGTGGAACTATAAAGAAAATTAAAAATGCACAATCTGGCATGGATAACTAGGACTTCTTCTAGAACTTCAAGGTTGATTTAAAATTATAAAATTGATTAATATAAGCTGCAGTCCATTGGGTCACAAAGAGTTGAACACAACAACTGAACAACAACAAAGGTAGCACTTAAGTTAGACAGAAAGGAGTTAGATCCCAATAGATGCAGAAAAATCAACATTGACTTGTGAGGTTTTTTTAAATTAGGAAATGAGAATTACAAGAGAGATTTCTAAACCTGATAAAGAGCATTTACAAAATAAAACTTCAAAGAAGCATCATAATTAACTGTGAAATATTGACATCCTTCATTTTAAGAGCTAGAAATAAAACAAGAATGCTTATTATCTCTGGAGATCTTAGCCAGCAAAGTAAGGCAGGGAAGAAAATGCCCCAGGGTGAAGAGAAGGTAGATGCATACGAGGGATGAGTCAGGCATATTCTTGGGAAGCCGTTCTAAAATGGCACTACAATATTACCAGGGTGCTAAAACATAATTGAGAATGTATCCAGAAGGAAAATCAATTATGTATTTATCAGAACTCTTCTCAGTGAGGTAACAGTAAGTAGGTTGGAGGAATACTTAAAGCACTTGGAATAAGGAGGAGAACTCCAGGGCACTTGCATGAGAAACACAGATGGTCACTAAACCACCTTTTAATGAGAGAAACCACAAGGATCACAGACCCTGAGAGAGGCGTGCAGTGGATGATCTTGAACAATCACAGACTGAGCTAAAATCAGTAACAATCTAATTCTCCACTGTACCCTAAAGCCATGTGTGGTACCTCTCTCTGAATAAATGTTTAAAGATAATTAAAATAATACCAATTGCAAATCATTGACCTGCCTGCAGCACTCGTGTTTTGGTGTGGTTTCTGTGAGCAGAAGAGTGATGACAAAGTAGGACATAAAGGCTGTTTGGAAAGATGAGGCTAGTGAGGTAGGAACAGCTGTCAAGATGAGATGCGTCAAGAACAGAGCTTGCTTTAGGAACACCAGTCTAGGAGCCCCATGAAGGATGAGCTGGAAGCGAAAGAAAAGAGGACTGTTCCAGCTGGGCTGCTGGAGGACACTGGTGAATGAGGACCAAAGAGAAAAAGTGCTGGAACAAACAATATTATAGCTTTTCAACAGTCTTGACATTTATTTTATTCACAACTTTTTTGATTGATAACACTTTATTATAGCCTATTCCTAATCTTTTCATTTCCAGGCTAAACAATACTATTTTCATATAGAATTTAAAAGTTTAAAGATTTGGCATAGAGAATATGAAGTCAATGTTTTGCAAAAGAGTAGAAAAAAACCTCTCGTTTTCTTTCCTATAAGGGGATATTGTCCTCTGTTTTGCTTTCCCCCCCAAAAGCACCTTGCTCCAAATTTAGTTGTTTTTTGTAGTAAATTTTTACCTTGTGAGATATAATCAATGTATTATGAAAAATTCAACATTAAAGAAAGTTTTTGATTATTTTTACTCTACATATGTTACCTTCCACTCAGGCTCATCTACTTACACGACGTTAGCAAATAAAGTACTTGCCTCTTGATTGGCCGAATCCAGTTTGTCTTCCAATTCTTCCTTCAGGTTTTCTAGCTCCTGTTGAAGCTGATCTTTATCCTCTTCCAGGTTTAGTTTTTCCTTTTTATGTTGTTCCTCCAATTCCTTACAAAAAGAAATTTTAAAAAATTAACAAAACTGCAAGTATCGTATACATCGAAGACTCCAAGATTATTCTGTTTTAAATTTTGATGCTTTGCTCTTCAAATTAGCATTATACTTAAATATTAATATCAGAGTTAACAATGAATCTAATTAATTCTAGCAGCTTCGAGTCTATCATTCTAAATCACTTATGATGTAGCAATTAGTCATTTTTTTTAAATGGTAAGAATATCTGCCTAATCTAGATCAAGCTGAAGTCCAAAAAAAACAAAAATGTGTGCTATAAAAGATAATCTTGTGAGATGAGAAAAATTCTAACTCCTGAGTTCATAATTATTTTATACTGACATAAAAATACAAAAACTAGTAATACTTCTGGAACTCAGCGGTCTAGCATTGGAATTTAGTCAAGGATTAACAGGTAGAAAATTAAAGTATCTAAAGAGCAATACTACTAACATTGATACTGAAGACGACCAACCATTTGGCAGGCATACTACTCACTACTTGGCATATAAAAGGAATAAGACATAGTGCCTGCCCTTAATAAGCTCATTAAAGAAAATATGATTAAAATGAGTTGTAATGGGAGTTGAATGGGGAGCTAATAAGTTGTGGCTTGGTGTGAAACTTCTACAGAGAAAGTTTCCTAAGCATAGTTTGAAGGAGTGGACCAGTAAGAAAATGTGGTGAAGAGGGAGATACAACAGTCTAGGCAGAAGAAAACGCATGTGCAACAACCATGGAGGGAGCAAAGAACGAGAACAAATCATATTAGGAGTACCTCGACAGTGTAAGGTGAGAAGACTAATATTAATAAACAGCATTCTGCACTGGGAGTCCCCAAGACAAACCCCAGGCTGATGATTTAAGGGGAGGTCTCTCAGGACTCACAGCTGTACTCACAGCTATGATGTATTATAGCAAAAGGATACAAGGACAATCAGCAAAGAAAAAAGGCACCGGTGGCAAAGTCTGCAGAAAACCAGACTCAAGCTTCTGAGTCCTCTCACACAGAACTCTCCAGCAAGCTGGGACAGCGCATGTGAAATGCTGTTTACTAGGAAAGCTCATCAGGGACCCAGTGCCGGGTTTCTTAGTGGGGGCTGGCCACATAGTACCCCCTTGATTCGTATGTTCCACAATTTCAGACGCCAAGAATGAGAGCACATGTTCAGCATAAACCATGTTGTCTGGTTAACCAGTTTAGGCACAGTGAGCCGCTCTCATCAGGAAATGGCGAGAATCCTCATGAAAATCAACTTCCAAACACCAGGCAATGGCCAATTTTGTACCACGTTTTCTAAGAATGGCACTTTCAAGGCTATTGCGTTCTCTCTTTTCCGTGTGGATTTTCTGTATATTCATACCCTTTCTGGTAACTAGGTCACGAGGGATGGTGAAGTCCCTTTTAGCTAAGTGTTCTTTAAAAGATAAAAGGACGCTGGAGAAAGATTATTTGGAAGGAGGACGGTTTTAGCTTAGACTCAGATATAAACTAGCTGGGCAAGAACTAGAAAGCTTTTAGGAAACTGTAAAGTGCTGTTATATAAAACATGTAACAACTATCATTAATACATGCTGACACGAGGTGGTGGCTAAATGCCTTAGGGTTTGATATCTGAGACCTGAATTCAGGCCTGACTGACTCGTCTTAGCTACATGTGCTTAAGCAAGTATTAACCCCTCTGGGTCTCCACCCCTCTTCAGTAAGATGGGTACAGAAATCAAACCAATAGCAGCATTTCAAGAACTAAATGAAAAAACAAGTGTAAAACACTACTGCAGTGTCAGGTAAACACGGTAAGAAATACTAACACTTATTCATCACTATATGCTCAGATGTGTATTGGTTGCTAACACTTTATCTCACTTAATCCTCAGGGATATTACAAGATGGATCTTATTAGGTTGGTACAAAAGTAACTGTGGTTTTGGACCGTGAATTTTAAATCATTATAACTAGGCTCAAACCCATCTTTGATTAATAAAAATAGGAACTATTATAATCAACACACTTTTTCCAACAAGAAACAATTTTGTTTATTCCTGTAGCATAAAAATCCATGCTTCAGAATTTGACGAACTCTTGGAAAGTATTTTCTGCCTCCTGCTGGTTATGGGAGCATTCTCTCTATAAGAAGTTGTTGAGATGCTTGAAGACGTGGTAGTCAGTTGGTGAGAGGTCAGGGGAATATGGCACATGAGGCAAAACTTCATAGCCCAATTCATTCAACTTTTGAAGTGTTGGTTGTATGATGTGAGGTTGGGCATTGTTGTGGAGAAGAATTGGGCCCTTTCTGTTGACCAATGCCAACTGTAGGCATTGCAGTTTTCGGTGCATCTCATTGACTTGCTGAGCATACTTCTCAGACATAAGGGCTTGCCAGGATTCAGAAAGCTATAATGGGTCAGATGGGCAGCAGACCACCAAACAGTGACCATGACCTTTTTTGGTGCAAGTCTGGCTTTAGGAAGTGCTTTGGAACTTCTCTGTCCAACCACTGAGCTGGTCGATGCTGGTTGTCACATAAAATCCACTTTTCATCACACGTCACAATCCAATCAAGAAATGGTTCATTGTTGTTGCATAGAATAAGAGAAAACAACACTTCAAAGCAATGATTTCTTTTGGTTTTTGGTCATCTCATGAGGCACCCACTTATCAAGATTTTTCACCTTTCCAATTTGCTTCAAATGCCAAATGATCACAGAATGGTCGACTTTGATTTCTTCAGCAACTTCTTGTTGTAAGAAGATCAGCTTCACTAATCCTCTCAATCGGTCGTTGTCAACTTCTGATGGCCTGCCACTGTGCTCCTCATCTTCAAGGCTCTCATCTTCTTTGCAAAACTTCTCAAACCACCACTGCACTGTACATTCATTAAAAGTTTCTGGGCCAAATGCGTTGCTGATGTTGAGAGTTGTCTCCGCTGCTTTACCCATTTTGAACTCAAATAAGAAAATCGCTTGAATTTGCTTTCTGTCTAATATCATTTCTATAGTCTAAAATAAACAGCAAGTAATAAATCATTAACAAAAAACAAAGCAAGAAATGTGCATTACAATGATGTAGAACATAACCACATTTATTTAACAATGTATTCCAATATCAAATAGCAAAGTTCAACAACGTAAAATCACAATTACTTTTGCACCAACCTAATATCTTCATCTTCAAATGAGCAGCCTCAGGAATAGCCTTTGGGACCCAAGAAAAAGCAGCTAGTAAGCAAAGGGCTCAGTGTTAAGGCTCCCATCTGTCAGGTACCTTGCTTTTTCTACTGTATAATTTCTGTCTGTCATGTATTACAATTAGCAAGCTTATTACTTAATTAAGGGCAATAATAAAACAAAAAACAGATCATTTTCCCAGGGAAGGAAACTGTCTCTAGGAGAATAAGTGCTCCAACTAATGAGGCTTCCTGAGGAGAAACCGATGTTGTTGTCTGATGAAGAGACAGCTCAAGATCAAGGGAGTGTTTCCATGATGGCTATACAGAGTAGAAATGCCTCATATCACTTTAATAAACTACAGCCCCTGTAGGAACTTTTATGTATGTTATTCTTTGAACCCTTTGAACCGAGATTTTCAGAGTGATTAGGAAATAGCAACTAGGTTATTATAGAAAGTCCACCAATTTATAATACAAGGTGAAGTTGAAGTATTACTCACCATCTGCAGTTTTTTCTTATCCCTAATCGCATTACTGTGGACAGCCTCAATTGCCATGTGGTGCTTCCAAGCTAATTCTTCCAAAGTCTTAGAATGGGCCTCATTCAACTGAGCCACCTCCCCTTCCAGTCTACTTTGCAGGTTTTTTAGCTCCATCTCATAATATTCTTGCTGAGTTTTCTTTGCCTCATTTACTTTCTAAAATTGAACAGAAATAAAGGTCAATCTGCTTTTTTCATTATTGCTATTAGTATTTTAAATACTCAGTTAAGTAGATGAACTTGGATGAACTGAGGTCTACAGGATTAGACCATGGTACCTGAGAATACATCATTGGGTGTTCTACAAGGTGGCACAGCCAAAATGAGTAATTTTAAAGACAATGATAAAATACACTATTATGAGGTTAGAACCAAGTGTGAGTCAGCACTTCTGCAGGCTTAAGAGAAAAAAGCTTCCTCCATGTCGAAGTGGTACACAAAATGGCTTACCAATACCCACTCAAATGATATTAGTCGATACAACTGTATCAACAGCCAAGTATAGACCTTTTAAGCATTAACAGTCCAATGATGAAAAAAGTCAAACGACTGCGGCAATGAAATTTTTTAAGTTCTATGCAAGGAGCATACATCACGTGTTGTGAGAGTATACAGGAAAGGAGCTTAACCTGGGCGGGGTGGGAGATGATGTTGGGGGGGCGTGAGAGAGAGTGGGGGAAGGAGGTCAGAAGAGGCATTCCGGAAGGGAACACAGCTGAGCTGATGATACTGACACGTTCTCATTTAATTCTTACAAGCCCATCAGGAAACAAGAGGTGAGAAAACTTCACCTCTAGATCTGATGTCTAAAGCCTGCATTCGTAATCGTGTCCAGCATTCTTAAAGCTGAGAAGCAGCTCACCAGGTGGTGAAGTTGGGGAGCTAGATGGCCCTGCAGCTGAGCAGTGTAGAGAGAACACAGGATTCAAGGCTGGGAGTGGAGAGGGAGGCTCAGAAGCAGGCAGGGTCAAATGATGACCAGACGTCTTTTATGCTAAGGACTCTGGAATCTGTTCTGATGGGAATGAGAAATCACTGTGCTTTAAGTGACTGATATTTAAAAAAAAAAATTTGTTTTTAATTTTTATTCATTGATTTTTAACGTTTGTTGTTTAAGCCAGCCAGGCTATGGCATTTTGTGATAGCAGCCGCAGCAGACTAAGACAACTTGTGAAGGGGAAGGAGCAGAATGGAAACAAAGAAAGGAAGAACTCTGGGGAGGACCTGAAATCAGGGAGCAGGAGGAGAGCGAGGAGCCAGTGAGGGAGTTGTGAGTGAGTGACGGGGGGAGCAGGAGAGCCAGGAGGGGTCAGCATCGCAGAGACAAATGCTGGGCCAAGAGGGGTGAGCGCTGCTGAGAAAACGGGTGCAGCTTCTGGGTGTGGTGGTGGTGTTCCCACTGATGCCTTAGGATCCAGTTCAATAGAGTGGAGGTGGGGTGTGGGGGGGAGCCAGACAGAAAGGAAGAAATGGAGGTATCGGATGAAGGCTATTCTTTCAACAAGTTATGGGATGTTACAGAACAAGAAGGTGAGAAAGTAAAAAGTGAAGACAATGAGGTTCAAAGATGTATGAATTCTCTCTAGGGGCTGCTGCAGAACCCCTCCTTGCTGCTCTGTAAGGCTATTGGAAGACAGAAACACCTCCTCTGGTCTCTGATGCCTCCTGGGTGGGCAGAGCCATCCTGCTGTCTGGCCTCTATGGCAGCTGCCATCTACCTACCTCCTGGCCCAGTCTGTGAGTCTCTGGAACTACCCAGGAGGAAATACAAGGTCCTCATGCCACAGAAAGCAACATAACATAGAGATGGAAACATGGGTTTTGGAGTCTCACTGTCCTGGGTTCAGGTTCCAGCTCTGCCACTTAATCACGTGACCCTGGGAACCGTGAGTGCATAATGTCTGTAAGCCTCGGTTTTTCCATCTGTGAAATGGGAGTGATAAGGTAGAACCTATGTTACAGGGTTGCTAAAGATGAGATAATATGCCCCCAAATATTTAGTGATATTCCCAGCCCACTGTATTATATTTTATAGTTGTTAGCAAGCAGCAGTAATTATTTTACATAATAAAAGATTATAATTATTCCCAAGGCCCGATAAAGGGGGAAAGCCCTAGGAAGATTCTTGAATGTAAGGCACTGGACTTTCTTTCCTGTCAAAGCCAGAAGGTATAGATAGAGGAAACAGAAATTCCCAGCCTCTGTCTTTCCGGCCTGGGCCAGCCGGGGCCGCAGCCCTTCCCCTCCAGCCTCCCCTACACGGATGAGGGTAGGAGGGGTTGAGGGCTCAGAGCAGTATTCTAGGACTGGATCCCGGCCCGTCTTCAGCTCTCCCTGATCTTGGGTACCCAAAAGCCAGAGACCCTACTTGAATACTCAGATGCAACATTATAAGGGTCTTTTTGTCACCATCACCCCCAGGGTCTTTTCATTTCACAGCTCAGACATGAAGGGCCCCTCATCAGAGATCATAGTGTCTACCTATAGCACTGTACCAGTCAGGGTCCAACCAGAGAAGTGGGGAGGGAGGAAGAAGGGGTAGATCTGGCCTAGACGGACGGTTTGGGGAGCAACCACTGAACAAGTTACTGGAATGGATGAGCTTGTGGAATGAGTTGAGGGTGCGAGAGGAAGAGCAGAGGAACACAGACGGAGGAGGGAAGCTCCCAGACAAGACTGCACGGCCAGGGAGACCGGAGGAAAGTGTGAGAGAACCAAAGAGACGCTTGTGAATCAGACACAAGTCAGTACCCCAGGAAGACAAGATCCCCCCAAGTCCAGCAACCAGAACATCACTGGAGGCTGAGGCCGAGCCTGTGGACTGGTAACAAGAGAAGCCAGTCCGCACCGGGTGAGGAGCGAGCAGGAAGTGAGCAAGGAGAACAGACATTTTTCAATACGCCTGGTTGTTGAAAGCAGGAGAAAGAGTGTTTCAAGCTCCCACCTGGTATTGCAGATATGTGAAAAACTAGAACAAATTATTCAAGCAACTACTCTACATATGACATGTTTTATTTAATTTAGAAATTCAGTATGTTGGTATATGTATTTTCAGGGCATGGTTCTCGTCATCCTTTTCAGTTTTGTAGACATTTCCTAGGTGTATACACAATATGTTTCATGAATAGAAAAGTAAGTATAATTAACCATAATGTACCTTCCATTTAGGGGTTTCCCAGGGAGTATAGTGGTAAAAGTACCCGCCTGCCAATGCAGGAGACCTAAGAGACATGGGTTTGATCCCTAGGACAGGAAGATCCTCTGGAGGAGGGCAAGGCAGCCCACTCCAGTATTCTCGCCTGGAGAATTCCATGGACAGGGAAGACTGGTGGGCTACAGTACGCAGGGTAGCAAAGGCTTGGACACGACTGAAGCGACTTAGCACGCACCTATTCAGTTTCTAGCCTGAAATAGGGTGAAATGTCCTAAGTTTTTACATTACAGATTGTTATCAAAAATATTTTGAACATATACCCAATATGGGATAATCCAGCTTTATACCTTTTCTCAAAATAAAAACGAAAAATTACTATAGTTAAGAAATAGCCTGTTACTAGGAAACAGAAGTAAACATTCTAAATCACATCTGAAAAAGAATAAAACTGGACTTTTCTTCCTTTCCTTTCATGGGTGGTGCAGCGGGGAGGGGGCTCCTCCAAGACTCTACCTTCTCCAGGTCCAAAATCCGCTGCTTCTGCTCCTCATCCAGACTCTGAGTTTTGCTTTGCAGAAAAGCTCTTTCTTCTTCAAGCTGAGATAATCTTTCATTGGCCCTTGATTTTTCTGATTCTAGATCTTTAATTGTAACCTCCTGGGTCATTTGAGTTGCTTGAAGCATTCCAATATGACCTAACATCCCCAAAGAAAGCCCCAAATTCAAATCTGTTACCTTGTGGTACAAAATAGTTTATAGTTAATGACACAACGCACTTAATACCTAAGTAAAACAAATGGTCTGCATGTACAAATAATTCTTTGGTTTCAAGAGAAATACTGACCTTGGAAATACTTATTATCCAAGTACTTATTACAATATGTATTACATCATTGATGCTATTCCCTGCACCAAGGACCATTCCAACCATTTCTGAGGATTTCAAGCTATTTAAGTTGAAGTAGAAACAACTCCTCAGGGTACATATAAAAGTCTTGGGAGTAAACAAAGAGATGCTGAGTAGCACTGTGGCACTAAAATGAGTAACTTATTCTTTTCCAATCTTTTTTTTCCAAATTCTAACATAAAAAGGAAGAAATCTGTATGCAGCAAGTAAAGATGGCAGGCAGCAGTTTGGTTGAAACTAAATTTGTTTTAGACAACAGATCTGATAAAGAACGAAGGCAGAGTAAGAGACAGATAAGAAGAGCAAGGTTATGAAAAACTGAAATAAACGGCAAGAGCAAAAAAGGGGGTGGGGGCAGGGGGAGGATATAAGCAGAGCTAGAGAGGAGAAAAGTGAACATGAGAAAAATTTCTCAAGGCAAGTGTTAGAACAGTGGTTCTCAAAGTGCCCTGGACCAACAACACAGGCAGTATCTGGGGCCACCAGTCAGAAATGAAGCCCACCCCAGACCTACTCATCAGAAACTCCGGGGTTGGGGCCCAGCACCTGTGGTTGTACAAGCTAAGCTGTCCAGGTGATTCTCATACACACAGAAGTTCAAAAGTTGCTACTTCAGGGGCAGGGTAATCTGGGATTCAGCTGATTGAACTGATTGATTGATGAATCAATCTATCAGATGACATCCTCATAGAACTCATTCAAAGGCCTCCCTGGGGTCACCAAACACCTCGGCAAAATGTCACTTCAGATTTGAGATGGGTCACCCTCCTCCTCTGGGCACATGAGTCACATCAGGAGGGGCAGCCCAGCTTCAGAGTACGCAATGATCCTTATTAATAAACCAAATGAAATGAGGCTGCTATAACTGAAATACAGTTCCACTAATTTAAGCACTTTAAAATATTTATGTTTTAAAAGGACAAAGAAGCCTCTTAGAGTGTTTTTCTTTTAGTGACTGCCTTACTGGTGCTAAAACCTATAACTCTTGGGGCTTCTCTAACAGTCCAGTGGTTAAGACTTTGCCTCCCAATGCAGGGGGTACAGGTTCGATCCCTGGTTGGGGAACTATGACCCCACATGCCTCATGGCCAAAAAACCAAAACATACAATAGAAATTATACTTTAAATTCAATAAATTCAAAAATTCAATAAAGACTTTAAAAATAATAAAAACCTATAAATCTTAATTTTTTATAGAAATACATTCCTAAAAGTTATCATTTGCTTCTCTTATGATTAATCAATAACATAACAGAACCCTTTAACATATTTAGAACCTAAATAATTTTAAAATATGAGAAAATAAAAAAGGCTAGTTTTATCTTGAATTAACATTTAAGTGTTGGTTTTAGCTGAGGAATACACTAAGAACTGTGGTCGGACATACTAGCTTTGAGGACAAGATCTGAAGCTTGCTGTTGTAAACGTTCTCTGGCTGCTGCCAGCTCACTTTCCACCTCCTTGTGCCTGCTTAATAAGGCCATTTCTCCCTCCTTGGCATCGTCAAGCTGTTTTTGAAGAACCTAAGAAAGATCAAATAGCCATTATCAATATGTAAGAATGATACTAAGCTAAATAATTCATGCAAACTCCCAGCAGCAACTATCTCCTACTCAAAAGTTAAACTTAACAATACCTAGAGTTTTCAGTCTGTATCCATGACACATAACTTGTGATCTTCATGTTGGCTATGCAACCCTTTCTAATATATTTAAATGCTGCACAGATATTAGAAACACACCTATGAAATTTTCTATGCCAATAAACTAAGAGACTTTCCATAGAGACTCTTTGGCTTTTTTTTCAGACTTGTTCCATACTCCTATTTAATTCAGGTTTATAAAGCAATCTTAATTTTTTGTTCAGTGTGTGGATATCAAGGAATGTACAGACCATCATTAGTAAAGACCAATATTTTAAACTTCCCAAATCACTGGGAAAATATTAATATATTATTTAAATAAAATCCTCTTGTAAACAATCAACAAGGTTGTAAGCTTATCTTCTGGGGCCTTTAATATCTGAAATTGTAGGACATGACAGCTACAGGGTAATAAAGATTGTGTGTGTGTTAGCTGCTCAGCCATGTCCGACTCTGTGAGACCCCACGGGCTATAGCCCGCCAGGCTTCTCTGTTCATAGGATTCTCCAGGCAAGAATATTGGAGTGGATTGCCATTCCCTTCTCCAGAGGAACTTTCCAACCCAGGGATCAAACCCCGGTGTCCTGCAGAGCAGGCAGATTCTTCACTGTTTGAGCTACAGAGAAGTCCTAGTAAAAATAAATAAAGTCCTAATAAAGATTACCCTTCCATTGATTTTCTCACAAAAGTGGAAAAAATGCCAAATGGGGGGGAGGGAAAGTTGCCCAATCAAAAAGAAAATGACAAAACTGGGGGGAAAAAAAATCCACGTGTCGAATGTACTATTCTTTACTCACCTGAACGTTGTCCTCCGCTGTAACCAGTGCTATTTGAAGCTTTTGGCATTTGTCACGAAGACTTCCAGCTTCATCCTGTACCATCTGTAACTCTGTCTTTAATTTTGCTATGGTTTTTCGCAAAATTGCTTCTTGTCCCTGAAATTCTTTTCTAAGATCTGCTTCCTTTTCTTTGCTAGCCTGGAGGCTTTCTGCTGTAAAAAGCTGTGACCTTTTCAAAGTATCCAGCTCACGTTCATAAAAGGACTGAGCTTTCTGCAGCTTGCCTTCATAGTCCTCAATGAGCTGCTCCCGCTCGAGCCTGAGCTCCTCCAGGGCCTTGTTTAAGGCCTCCCCCTCCGCCCTGTGCAGCTCCTCCGCCTTCTCCTGCCCCTTGGTGACCGAGGCGCTGTGATCCTGCTGGTACTTCAGCAGCTCCTGGATCTCCCGCCTGTGAGCGGTCCTCAACTCTTCCAGCGCCAACCGTTTGTCTTTTTCAAACTGTACCTGGAGTTGTCCAAAACTCCGTAATCTTTCCTCAAACTTCCTCCTAATCTCCTCAACCTCTCTAGACATGGTTACTATGCGCTGGACATGCTGGGCTTCTGCACAAAGCTGCATGTCCTCCACCCTGTGCTTATAAGCCTCAAATTCTGTCAAAGCCTGCTGCTTCATTTTTATGTGATCTTCTAAGGATGCTTCTAAAACTTGAATCTTTCTCCTAAGGTCTAACTCCTCGGTTACTCTGCTTTTATACTGCAGTATTTTCTCTCTTGTTTCTGCAAGAATTTGTTGGATTTCCTCTTCATGAGCATCCTTGAGGGCTTGAATTGCAGATTCGTGCTCATCATTTTTAGTGTTCAAAGCATATATTACCTGCATGGTTTTAAAGAAAAAGGGAGAAGAATCCTGTAAACCACATTATTTTCTAATTGTTAATTCATTCATTTGGGTCGATATTTTTTTATGTACATAATATTGGCTATGATAAATACTAAAACTTCATGCATTGCTTTTGTACTCACAGATTTACTTGGCAAATTTACTTAGCCCAGTCTTAAAATATGCATTTGAAGACTTTTTAATCAGAATTTTAAAGCATTCAAAATTAAGGATTTCTTTTTTCCTAGAAATGAAACAGTGAGGAGCAAAGTGACAAAGAAGGCTACCTGGTCTATGAGAATGGAGTTTTCCTGTGGCCCCATCCATCTTGGGTAACCTCACATGGCAGGGCTCATAGTTTCCTTCAGTTACACAAAGCTGTGATCCACCTGATCATTTTGGTTAGTTTTCTGTGACTGTGGTTTTCATTCCGTCTGCCCTCTGATGGATAAGGATAAGGGGCTTGTGCAAGCTTCCTGATGAGAGGGTCTTGCTCTGGTGGGCAAGGCCATGGTCAGTAAATCTTTAACCCAATTTTCTGCTGATGGGTGGGGCTGTGTTCCCTCCCAGTAGGTTGATCTGAGGCCAAACTATGGTTTGATAATAGGGGTAATGGCCTCCACCCCATGACCTCTTCCAAAAAGATTTATATCAGCACACCGAGCCTCCCAGGATTGCTGCTGTCAGTGTCAAGCCTGGCGGGCTACAATCCATGGGGTCACAAAGAGTCGGACACAACTGAGCAACTAAATACAGTGTATTAGGGGAAGCTCTAGGTCTTCCCAAAGGTCTCATTTAACTGCTTAAAGTCTGGTATGTTTTAAATGTAGACATTTCCTTTTCTAATTCCCTTACGCTCTGTTTTTAAATCTGATCCTTTTCACTCCTAAGTGGTCTCACAAAAATTCAATTAGCCCTTTTGTGTTCACCTATCAAATGCTGGGTTTTATTCACTGCCTAATTTTCCTTCTGCTTCCAAGCAAGCCAAATTCCTAGAGCCAGAGTGTTCTGAGTACAGGTCTTTCTTTGCATTTTCACCCTTGTGTTTTAATGATTCCGCTGAGATCTCCTCACCTAATTCCAACGACAACGTGTTCCCTTTATAGTAACACTCCCACTCTTTACGTTCCTTGATGTCTTTCGTTATAGCACTGGGGTCCAACAGACATACCCACAGCTGTTACTTAAGTCTTATTAGAGATGTGCCTACTTTTTTATGAAGTAAAAAAACATAAACATAACAACTATACACTCCAACAATCCAGAAGCTAAAAATCAGTGTCCTGGAACTTTGTTCATTTTAATGTGATCTTACTCTGGATTTAGAAATGAAACCCAGCACCAAATACATTTGCAATTACGCAGGCGCTTCCCTGGTGGCTCAGATGGTGAAGAATATGCCTGCAATGCAGGAGACCCAGGTTCAATCCCTGGGTTGGGAAGATCCCCTGGAGAAGGGAATGGCAACCCACTCCAGTATTCTTGCCTGGAGAATTTCACGGACAGAGGAGCCTGGCGGACTACAGTCCATAGGGTCACAAAGAGTTAGACACGACTGAGCAACTAACACACGTAAGGATAAAATACATACCAGATTTCAAAGCTTAATACAAAGCAAGAATGTAAAATGATGATGCAGAAGTGGCCCTTTTTGTGGAGAACTTGTTTATGCAGCCTGAGGCAACTGAGATGGAGCATCTGGCTCTCCACAGGTCCCGGGCATTCCAGATCCTGCTGCTGAATCTAGGCTGGCACCTGCTAGGCCTGCAGCTACACTGGCAGAAGGAAGAATTCACCCTGGAGTTACCCCACTGCAAGGACTTCACTCTCTCTGTACAGGGCTCTGTCTTAGACACCCAGTTCCCTGACCGTACTTCACTGGGCCTGCTGCATCTATTTTCTTACAGCATGAATGACATGCAATAATACCAAAGGAAAACAGACTGAGAGATGGCAAGATACCTTCTGTCTGGCCGCAACTACCCTTTCTCCTACAAGGACCACAGGAAGCTAGGTGCACAGAAGGGAAATAAAAGCTTATTCACAGTGTCTCTCTTTTTTTGAATAAACCTAATTTCAAATTCCAAGTTATGTTCCTAATGAGCTAACACAGATCCCCATGGAAGACTCCTTTCATTTACACATTTAATCTTAAAGGTAGCCTACAACCAAGAAAGCTGGGTGGTTTCCTATTCCCTTCCCTCAAGGTGATACCTGTCTACCACACAGATGCAAAAAAGACTGGAGGGGGCACTATGAAAAAAGACACCCACTGGCCAGAGAGAAGTCCATCTGCCAGAGGGCCTAAAACAGAGCTGGTCTAGGTCATAGGTTGCAGACCTTCCTGGGGCATGTCTCCATGCATTCCCTCTTCATCTTACTAAGTGTGTGGAAGAAAAGAGATCATCCAAGGAGACGCTATTCCCAAAGAAAACAAGTCACACATTTTCACTATGCTTGAAATGATCTTGAAAAGGACCAGACTAAGGAATATAAGGAATATATAAGGAATCCTATATAACTGGGGATGAAAAGGGAGAGGGCAGCAATATGTGAGCTTCCCCCTGACAACTATTTATTGAAATGCCCTTCTCTTTTTTTTCTAATTTAATTTCCCTCTGGTCTTTGAGAGTCAGCTCAAGTTCTACCAATTTTAATAAGTCTTCCAAGACCACCCACATCCATGGAATTTTTTTTCTTCATACCCAATGTCACTATTTCCTTACTACCACTCGTTCCTAAAACTCAGTAAATGTTAGATTGGTTAGATTTGGGGGTTCCTGACCAGAAGGCTGGACAGTTAGGTGACAATGTTAGAGAGCCCAGAAAAGTAGCTGAAAATTACAAAAAGCTCAGGAGCACAAAAATGTGAATAAAAAGGTGAAATTAAAGGGGATAGAGGTTATGAATTAAAGCATTAAATTAAAACAGAATTTAAGAAAAGAAAACAAAACATCTGATAAGTAATAGGGAAATATTATGGTGAGGCTTTCTATTTCATTTTATATTCTAATGCAGGGATGAGCAAACTACAGCCTGCAACCCAGATATGGCTGCTGCTTGTCTTTGTAAACAAAGTTTTATTGGAGCAAAGCTGTGCCCACTCCATCATGTGTGCCTACAGCTGCTTTCCCACTGTTGTGGTAGAGTTCTAAACTATACATAGTTCTAAACTATACATAGCTATCTTACCAGTCAAAACTGGCAGTCAAAAAAAATTTTTTTAATGATTTTGCACTAGCTTTGTTTACTCTCTACTAAACAGTCCAGGCTTCGTACCATACAGAGAGAATACCAATTATGTGATTCTGAAAATATATTATACAAAATAAATATAGTATCATACTGAAGATACAAGATATATTTGTATCTTCCAGGAAAAGCAATGTTAAATTTCTAAAAATTGACAAATGAACAATAAAAAGATGCCAAGTACAATAACAATTAACAGTGCCAATAACAGTTGTACTTATGCCAAGTACAATTAGCAGTGCTCTCATAAATAATTTAAAATATACTACTATTTAATTATATTATTTTTAAATGAGTTAAGTACCTTAACTATACAAAGTTTTCCAATTGCTCGCTTTTCTACATAATTGCATTTATTAGGTAACTGATTACTAGTATGTTTCTCTGATTAAATACTATTTCTCAGACAAAGGTAATACAGATGGTTCCATGTTCTTTGAACACATAGAAGATATATGACTTGAAGTAACAGAATGGACTCAAATTGAAATTTTGACCCTAGGTAAAATAATTTCTCCAAGCTTCAAGTTTCTCAGTTAAATGGGGATCATACTTATTCTACCCTAGTGATGTTGTTATAAGGTCAACTTATCACTGACATTTTAAAATGATGTTATATAAACCTTTTTAAAAAATATATAAAGCATTTTAAGACATGGAGGCCTCCTTATTAGTTATATCATTTATTTTTCAGAGAGAATGAGACTAATTTTAAAAGAAACTTCAGTAAGTGATCATAATCATCCATAAAATTGGCTATCATTTTTCACATAGGAAAAAGAAATTTTCTAACGTCTCTTTTCATAAACTATTTTAAAAGACATTAAGAGCCATTTGCAATTTTTCTGGAACTATGAACATTCATGGAATGAGATAGTACAATCATTTCCGCAATTTCATGCAATTTCACAGTTCCATTTTATGCCAATAATGCAAAATTTAACTATACATCCCATGATGAATAAGCAATTTTGAGTAATTTTTATTTTTTCTATGAAGATTTTCAGATAATCTTGCCTGCAGATAAAATAAGAACAATTCTAGATCCCAGTTTTTAAAATGCTACTCCAGCTCAGTCATTCAGTCGTGTCCGACTCTTTGTGACCCCATGAATCTCAGCACGCCAGGCTTCCCTGTCCATCACCAACTGCCGACGCTTACTCAAACTCACGCCCACTGAGTCAGTGATGCCATCCAACCATCTCATCCTGTCATCCCCTTCTCCTCCTGCCCTCAATCTTTTCCAGCATCAGGGTCTTTTCCAATGAGTCAGCTCTTCGCATGAGGTGGCCAAAGTATTGGAGTTTCAGCTTCAACATCACTCCTTCCAATGAACACCCAGGACTGATCTCCTTTAGGATGGACTGGCTGGATCTCCTTGCAGTCCAAGGGATTCTCAAGAGTCTTCTCCAACACCACAGTTCAAAACATCAATTCTTCGGCGTTCAGCTTTCTTTATAGTCCAACTCTCACATCCATACATGACTACTGGAAAAATCAAAGCTTTGACTAGATGGACCTTTGTTGGCAAAGTAATGTCTCTGCTTTTTAATACACTGTCTAGGTTGGTCATAACTTTTCTTCCAAGGAGCAAGCGTCTTTTAATTTCATGGCTGCAGTCACCATCTGCAGTGATTTTGGAACCCCTCAAAATAAAGTCTCTCACTGTTTCCATTGTTTCCCCATCTATTTGCCATGAAGTGATGGGACCAGATGCCATGATCTTAGTTTTCTGAATGTTGAGTTTTAAACCAACTTTTTCATGCTACTTAGGTAAAAACAAATCTCTAGGTAAAATGCTACTTAGGTAAAAACAAATCGCGTCTGAATAGTTCTCACTGTTGACTGCCATGAATTGAATTGTGTCTCCTCTCCAGCCCCACAAAAGCCATATGTTGAAATCCCTCACCCCCAGTATTACGTTACATGGAGATAATGAGAGGTAATGAAATGCAGATGAGGTCATGAGGATGGGGTCCTCAGGGTAGGACTTAGAGCCTTTATAAGAGACATAAGAATACTTGCTTCTTTGCTCTGACTCTGCTACGTGAGGACACAGCAAGAAGGTCTACGATATTTTGTTACCATTGAAGGAGCAAATACATTGGCAATATAAACATGTTCTCACTAACAGCTAACTCATTAGTAATAAAGTATGTTCACTGAAAAGTATATAACCTTAAAATATTTTAAATGAACCTCAATTGCCACATATTATATACAACAGGTGTAACACTGCTAAGGTGAGGGAATCACTCAATAAAGGATGATACATTCACACAATGTAACACCATGAAACCACTGAAGAGCACATCTCATTGAGGAGGATATTTCAAAGAAAAAGCTTTTAGTATAAGGTAAATACACGTGTTACTATATACAGTTAGAGCCAATCTTATACAGAGAAAACAATGAGTGTGCATGTGTGCAGATACATATTTCAACTGTTTTTAATATTTTAAAAGATTTATTTATGGATTTATTTATTTTTGGCCGTGCTGGGTCTTCGATGTTCTGTGGGGCTTCCTCTAGTTGCTGAGGGCAGGGGGTGGGTGGGCTACTCTGTAGCTGCAGTTCTTGGGCTTCCCAAGGCAGGTGACTTCTCCTGTCGCAGAGGACAGGCTCCAGGGCGTGGGGGCTTCGGTAGTTGTGGCGCGTGGGCTCAGCAGTTGTGGCTCGGGGGCTTAGTTGCTCAGTGGCATGCGGGATCATTCAGAAACAAGGATCAAACCCATGTGCCCTGCGCTGGCAGGCAGATCCTCAACCACTGGGCCACCAGGGAATCCCCAGATACATATTTAAAAGTGTGTAAGTAAATTAACCAAATTTTAACTGAGGATATTAAGTATGACTAAACCTTCTGTAATGAATGTATTTTACTATGATAATCAGAAAACAAACCATTTAAAAAGATTAACACTAACAGTGCTAAACAAATGAATCAATACTCAAAATGCCTTAGCTGTAGATAAACAAAACAATGAAAATGAAAACAGAAAATTAAAGGAACATTAATCACCAACAGATACCCTTCAAATCGGAGAAGGCAATGGCAACCCACTGCAGTCCTCTTGCCTGGAAAATCCCACGGACAGAGGAGTCTGGTAGGCTGCAGTTCATGGGGTCGCGAAGAGTCGAACACAACTAAAGCGACTTAGCAGCAGCAGCAACCCTTCAAATCTCCTTACAGATCACTAACATAAAACTGATTTATAAAAATTATCCTTAAACTTCTCCAAGAACATTGAACACGAATCATTATAGCATTACTTATTTAAAAAAACAAACATATATTTTGAGGAAAATGTAAAAAACTCAATTACCTAAAGTTTAATAGCTCATTAGCAAATCTTTAATGGTCAATTCCTACTTCATTCATTCTTCCCTTCAACAAAAACTTACTTCACACCTGCCACACGCCAAGACCTGTAACTGGCCCAGAAGGCAGAGCAGCGAACCGGATCGTATGGGCAGTGTCGACTCTTGCAGGGTAGTGGAGCCTGACCTTAAAGACATATTCACCCAATGAGTCAAAGTGAAATTGTGTTAAGTGTTACAAAGGAGAAGAAATAAAAAATGGGTCATTGCTGGGGTACGAGAGAGGGTGGTAATGTATGAGTTTTCCCTTATTCTGAGTAAAATGCTTACTTTCACCAGAATCTTTTTAAAAAAAAATTTATTGCTGTACAATTGATTTACAATGTTGTGTTAATTTCTGCTGTATAGCAAAGTGATTCAGTTATACACACACACATTAGAGTGTGAGTGTGTGTGTGTGTGTGTGTGTGTGTGTACTCTTTTTCATATTCTTTTCCATTATGGCTTATCACAGGATGTTTAACCAGAATCTCAGTCAAAATGTTAAGGACATTTTTACCAGAACCTCTTTTAGTCAAAATGTTAAGGGGAAAGCTATAGAGATAGAAGGGTCACAAAGAATCGCACACGACTGAGTGACGAACACACACACTGAGACAGAATAACGGGGTGAAGGAACCTAAAAGTGACAGACACATTGATGGGTAAGCATGGGACTCCGTGAAGAGAAAGACGGGCTCTGGCATTGGAAAGGTTAGACGTGGTCCATACTGCTGAGACACTCATAGTTGCTGAGCTGGACAAGATGCAGAGGGAGAAACTACTGAGAAAGAGCGAAGGAGACCAAGGGCTGGGTCTTGGGTGGGGTTCAGAGGAGGAGGCTGAGGACAGGAAGACAGACAACGTGCTGAGAGAGATGGGCTAGAGTGGAAGCCGGGCATCACAGTGCAAGGTGCACGGGAGGGGCAGGGGATCTGGTCAAAGGCTGCAAAAAAATCAAGAAAAATGAAGACTTGAAGCCCCTGCATTCAGAATGCGTATCTCTTTGAGAGAGCACATTCGGTAGAGTGGTAAGGGCAGAGCAAGTGGACAAGTGGAGAAAGTGGACAGTGAGTGAAGGGAGGCAATTTAGCTGGTAGAGGGAAAAAAATAAAAACCTCCAAAAAATAGTTATTAAAAGAAAGGAAATACAGAGGGACAACTAGAATGATGGATTTGGAGGGAGCAGAGTCCTGTCAAGGGAAAGGTTTTTTTTTTGTTGTTGTTTTTTTAAAGAAGAACTGAAAATGTAACCTAGGGAAGGGCTAATTACTGCACCAAAGTCATGGAGAAAGTTTGAGGCAAGGCTTTCCTGACACAGGTGGACAGACTGGCATTGATTGAAAAATAGGGAAAATGTCCTCCCAAGAGAGCAAGGGTAAAGACTGGGATTTGAGCTGGAAAGGAAAGATGGGCAACTCCTGTCTGATGGCTGCATACTCCTCCGTAACAGACAGATGAGACTCTGTTTCTAGAATGCAGAAGCCATCAGCAGCTTTTCTCCACTGACCATGGGCTTCCCTGGTGGCTCAGAGGTTAAAGCGTCTGCCTGCAATGCGGGACACCTGGGTTCGATCCCTGGGTCGGGAAGATCCACTGGAGAAGGAAATGGCAACCCACTCCAGTATTCTTGCCTGGAGAATCCCATGGCTGGAGGAGCCTGGTGGGCTACAGTCCATGGGGTCGCAAAGAGTCAGACACAACTAAGTGACTTGACTTTAACTTTCTAACATTGGTGAGCAGCTCAGTCAGTCTTCCCAGTATGTCTGCCTTAGAACAAACTCCACCTCACAAGGACCATGAGAAGACCCTTGTCATCACTGCTTCTCCAGGTAATGTTTTTCCTTTATTTCTTGCTTATTCAGAAATTCTGGGTATTTGTTCACTTTCCTTTTCTGATCAATGCCAGAGACAGACAGACCAATAGAACGAGAGAGAGGAGGGGAGAAAGAGAGACAGAGCAAGAGAAAGGGAGGGAGCGCACCCTCAGAGTATATAAGTACTACATGAGGCACAAGAGAACTTACAAAGTAAAAAGGAGAAATCTTAGATTCTCCTTTCTGAGAAAAGCTGCTGATGGCACCTGCACTCTAGGAACAGGATCTCATCTAAATTTTTTTAAATGTCTGATACAATTAACCTATGACAAAGAATATATAATGGGGAAAAGAGCGCCTCCTCAATAAATAGTGTTTGGAAAACGAAAACTACACGCAAAAGAATCAAACCAGACCACTTTTTCACACCATATACGAAAATAAAATAAAAATGTATTGAAGACTTAAATGTAAGATCTGAAACCATAAAACTCCTAGAATTAAATGTAGGCAGTATGCTTCCTGAGAGCAGTTTTAGCTGTATTTTTTTGGCTATGTCTCTTCAGGAAAGGGAAATAAAAGTGAAAATAAACAATTGGTACTACATCAAACTAAAAAGCTTTTGCACAGTGAAGGATACTCAACCAAAAAAAAAAAGCAGACTACTGAATGGGAAAAGATATTTTCAAACAATATATCTGATAAGGAGTTAATATCCAAAATGTACAAATAACTCACACAATTCAACATCAAACAGATAACCCGATTAAAAGTGGGCAGAAGATCTGAAGAGACATTCTTTGAAAGAAGACATATAGATGGCCACAAAAAGATGCTCAATGTCACTAATCGTCAGGATATGCAAATCAAAACCACAACGAGTTATCACTTCACATCTGTCAGAATGGCTATTATCAAAAGACAACAAATAATAAGGTCTGATGAGAATGGGATTGGCAGCAGGAGGAGAAGGGGACGACAGAGGATGAGATGGCTGGATGGCATCCCCAACTCAATGGACATGAGTTTGAGTAAACTCTGGGAGTTGAAGATGGACAGGGAGGCCTGGCGCGCTGCAATTCATGGGGTCACAAAGAGTCGGACACGATTGAGCAAATGAACTGAACTGAACTGAACTGATAAGAATGTGGGGAAAAAGGAACCCCTGAGCACTACTGGTGGGAATGTAAACTGATTCGGTCACTACGCACAAATGCACAGTGAAAATTGTATGAAGGTTCCTCAAGGATTTAAGAATTGAACTACCATGCAATGCAGCAATTTTACTTCTGAGTATTTTTCCAGGAAAAAAAGAAAAACCACTAATTCAGAAAGATATATGCACCCCCATGTTCACTGCAGCTTTGTTTACAACAGCCAAGTTATGGAAGCGACCTAAACACCCACCAACAGATGAATGGATAAAGAAGATGTGATTTTAATAAAAGATAAAAAAAAAAGAGAAGATGTGATATACATACATACCCCCGCACACACACAATGGAATGTTAGCCATAAAAAACAAAATCTTTAAAACAATTTTTATTTTATATTGGAGTATAGTTGATTTACAATGATGTATTAGTTATAAGTGTACAGCAAAGTGATTCATTTATATAAGTTTCTATTCCTTTTCAAATTCTTTTCTCATTTACGTTATTACAGAATATTGAGCTGAGTTCCTTGTGCTATACAAGAACTCCTCGTTGGTCATCTATTTTAAATATAGCAGAGTGTACATGTCAGTCCCAAACTGCCAATCTATCCCTCTCGCCCTGGTGATTGTTAAGTTCCTTCTCTACGTTTGTGTTGTTTCTCTTTTGTAAATAAGTTATTTGAAACTTATTTACAAAATGAAATCTTGCCATTTGAGACAACATGGATGGACATAAAAGAATATCATACTAAGTAAACTAGTCAGACAAAGAGAAAAATCATTATCATTTCAATTATATGTAGAATTTAAAAAAACAAAACAATGAACAAATAACAAAACAGCAACAGACTCATAGATATAGAGAACTAAGTGATTGCCAGAGGGGGGATGATGGAGAGAGGAGTGAAATAGGTGAGGGAGATTAACAGGGTTAACTTCCAGTTACAAAATAAACAAGTCATGGGTATGAAATGTACAGCATGGGGAATACAGAAAAGAATATTGTAATAATTTTGTATTATATCAATAGTAATAGACTTAACATTTCGTGATCTATAGGAATACCAAATAACTATGTTGTGTACCTGGAACTAATGCAGTGTTGTAGGTCAGTTATACTTCAATTTAAAAAAAAAAAAAGATCGCATACATTTTAAACAAAGGAAGAATACATTCCTATAACTCTGTTTTTATTATTAAGCTCTCAGATATAATTACCAAAAGGTTACTTGGTCCTTAAGGTACCCAAGTTAAATATCGAAAAGAGTTTCTCAAACTTCTCAGAAACAGTGGGTTACTGACCTCGGCCATGCAGGGTCTGTTGTGTCTGTTCTAGAGCGAAGACACAGCCGGGAGGGCTCTGTACCTCAGCTCACACTCAGCAGTGCTCCCAGATGAGCCTTACAAGTAAATGTTTCACCAAGTATTAAACATAACTGATGAGCTCTAAGTAGCTTATTTAAAGAATCTAATGTTTCTATAAAATGGATCACAGCTTGGTGTCTTGAATATTATTAACATCCTTAAAGGCATGTTAATAAAATGTGTTTAAATGTGTTTTAGAGATGATGAAACTGCACAAATCCATCCATATTTTCTTACTTATTCTATTGATGATCAATAATAGCATATATTTATGCTACCTAGATCATAGGTTTAATCACTACAATGTAGGAAAATGAATTGAGCCCAAAAACTAGTCTCAAGCAGCTTCATGCTAGCAAAATGAGGGGGATTAAAGGAAACAAATCAAATGAGAAAGTCACAAGTGACTGACCATTCATCCAAGGGAAAAAAAGTAAAAAGCAACACCCAGAGAACATCATTTTAGTGTAAAATGAGGGTCAGAAAGAAAAAACAATCCAAACTCATTCATCACCAAGCATGCTGCACGCATGCACGTGTGCACACACACACATACACACCTTTCTTTCTTCTAAACTACCTGAAGATAAGCTCCAGGTACTTGTCACCCCTAAGTACTTTAGTATACATTTCCTAAGATCAAAGACAACAACACTGTTACACCCGAGAAGTTAAACCTGGTGGAATGATAGCTAGTACACAGACTGCATATTCAAGTTTATCAAACTATTCCAATAGTATAAAATTTACTATTTTATTTACTAAAATTTAGTGGTTCTTCTCTGTAAGTGCAGATCTAATCAAGGATCCCACATTGAGACTTCAGTCTCCTTTAATCTGAACACTGACATTTCTGAAGAGACCAGGATGGTTATCTTGCAGAATACGTATGACAAAGACTCATAGGATTATGTCAAGCTCCTCTTTGTGGAAATTTTCTGTTGTGTTTTCTCAATCCATCCTATTGATGACTAGAGTACTTATTACTACATTATGAGAGCACATTTATCAGTCTGCTTGTCAAATACTGCTCTTCCCCCATCTTCTTCCAACCCGCTGTTCCTCTTTTATGACGTCCTACTCAGCTTAAAGATGAGAAAAAAATGACAAAACAAACTTAATTTTGTCCAAAAAGGTTTAGTCCCTATGAAAACCTATCCTACCAGTATGGGACAAGCCCTCCATGTGGGCTGGCATGCATCATAAGAGCTGCCCCTGTGGGCTACTTGCCCAAAGACCAGGCTTAAACTGCTCGTAACTTCCCAAGGGACTTTTTAAAGAGGCTGTAAAGAAACAAGGCAACTGGCAGACTAGGTATTTAAAGAGAATGCTAACAGTCTTTTGGAATATGATATGAGATGTAAACCTTTTAACCCATATTCTCACAAAATATTAAGCCACATATTCATTTGCTATTAATAACTATGGAACTGGATTACCAAGAAGATGCACTGAAGACCTGTAGTTCAAGGTCGGTGGAAGGGGAACAGATGCTACCCACAAAGAGCAGGTAAATCCTGGCAATGAATTACTTAACATTTTTCTTTTCTTGGTCTAGTTTCTTTTGTTATAAGTTTGAAAAAAAAACAAAACAAAGGATGTTCTCCATTCATTATGTAATCAAATTAATTCCAACAGTAGACTTATGTCCAGATAAAACATTTATGAGGCAGTTAAAAAAAAAAAAAAAACTCATTTGGATTTATTTAAGCCAAGGGTATTGTAAAACCCTAATTTTAAAAGAGCTTTAAAATCCAATTGCTTTGGGGAAAAAAGCTACTTTTAAAGATATGCTTGCTTTCTATGCATTTCTATAATAACTGTTAGAAAAGTCTTTTTAAAAATATTAAAGTCTAATAACATGGAGGTATTTTCCTCAATGGTAATAGAGAATATATCTGTTTCCCCAAGAAGATTTAACTTGACTTTTGAAATAGCAAACAGAAGCCTTATTAATATTGTAAGGCTTACTACTTAGGGTCCATGCAATGAGATCTGTGCTATCGAATCTTATCCAAAAGAAAAAAAAAAAGCAAACAAACTTTGAATGTTTTACTGTGTTCTTGGTACTTTTTTATACACATTATGATTAAAAAAAAAAAAGGCAGAAATGTTCTTACTTAATCTTGCTTAAATAGAACTGCTTAACACATACGAAATAATGGCAGACAATTTTAGATAATATATGTAAAGTGTCAAGCTGTTGAGTAACAGAATACTGTATATATAGCACAAGAGATTTTCAGTAGAGAAACTGGGCAAAGATTTCAGTAAATGGAAAGGCGAGAAAGGGCAACAGCAGGTGGAGAGAACTGTGAAGAAAGCAACCTGAGTTAAGCTGTCTTCCTGCACAAGAATGGCCTGGTGTGGTCAAATCATCCTGAACAGAAAGACGGGTTGGTGCCAGGGAAAGCCAGTTAGGGTCAAAAACATGCCTGGTGATGACTTTCGTCCCTGCAATTTAACAGGGAAATGAGTCTAAGAATTTTAGGAGATTTAGAATCTATGCATATTTTTCTGTTTGTATGCTTAGAATGGAGATGGACAATGATTTTAACACACCTCTTTCTTCCCCCACTCCACATTTAAACACCCCATGAGTTGGGAAGAATCATACTGCCAAAACTTGGAAGCAACCAAATTATCCTTCAGTGGATGAATGGATAAACAAACTGTGGTACCTCCAGACAATGGGATATTATTCAACACTAAAAGGAAACGAGCTATCAAATGATGAGAGGACATGGATGAGCTTAAAATGCATATTATTAAGTAAAAGAAACCAATCTGAAAAGGATATCTGTACATTTTGGATATTAACTACAAGGAAGGCGCAAGAACAAGTTTAAATTGAGTCCTTACAGAATGTGAGCATTTCAAGTCAGAGAGACCAGAGGATAGAAAGCAAATGCAAAAATAGTAAATGATTTGTTGGAGTACATTCTTATAACAAATCCCTGCAGCAGACTAAAGAACCTTTTGGAAAAAGTGAACCACTCAAAGAAAAACCTAGTCATAATGACATTTAGGGGTATATGCTCTACTAAAAAAATTGTCTGATGGGCTTCTGTGTAGGATATGGAAAGAAGTAAAAAGAGCAGTGCTCCCAGTAACAACAAAAAATACCAAACAACCTATAAAATCATAAGCTTTTCTTTTTTTTTCATAAGCTTTCTTGAACCTATCAGAGAGTTGAACTCCAACATATCCTCCCAGCTTTAACTCTAATACACAGGATACAAACTCTGGCTCACCCATGGCAGAGCACAGAGTAGATAAGGACCTCAAACAACTGGATAAGAAGAATGAGGCTAAAATTTACAACAGTCTCTTAAAGGTAAAGCATGGGTTTCACTAACCTACTCCACAATGTTGCTGCCTCAGCATCCATGTGTGTGGCCAAGTGGCCTGCAGGGCTTGGCTTGAACTGATATCACCCTCTCCATCGAGTATGCACATCCTAGAAAACAGCCCACAGACTCACCAGTGATCACATCCTAGAAAACAGCCCACAGACTCACCAGTGATTAAGTTCCCGATATGACCCCCTCGCAACTGCCCTTTTGATCATCAGTCTCCCTCACCTCCCAGGGTCTTCCCCTGGTGCCCCTTAGATAAAAACAGATTTCTGAGGCCACCCCAACCACCTCTCCCCCTTTTTGGTTTGATTGGCCAATCTGACCTTAGCCTGGGAACCCCAAAACACTCCTCCAGGATCCACCCCGATCTCTGCCTACACCCTGTCTTGACCGCCCTCTTGGCCTCTTAAAGTGTGCTGTGTACCTCATCCAGGACCTGTAAGTAATAAACTCGATTTCAATTCTCTTGTGGGCTTTTACTGAACCATCCACCACCCCAGGACTCTACTTAACAAGTGTTCATTTAGCAAAGTTACTAACAGTGGGCAAGGGTGAGACACAGAAGCCAAAATGCCACAGACACAGGGGACTGCACCTGCTCGCAAGCTCTTCTCCAGACTGTGCCGGGCCACCACGTCAGCCCTTGACCAGCCCTTACATCCTCCAAGTCACCCATTCCCTTCCTAACTCAAGCTGAGTCCAAGGATTTAATATTCATTATCTGTTTTGGGTATCGTAACTAGACTATATTTTTCCTCATTTCCCCATTTTACACCCAAATATGCTATTTAGAGGTCTTCCCTGGCGGTTCAACGGTAAAGAATCCCCCTGCGATGCAGGAGCCGCAGGAGACATCAGTTTGATCCCTGGGTCAGGAAGATCCCCTGGAGGAGGAAGTGACAACCCACTCTAGTATTCTTTCCTGAAAAATCCCATGGACAGAGAAGCCCGATGGGCTACATGGGGTCCATGAGGTCACAAAAGCATCGGACATGACTGAAGTGACTTAGCAGCAGCAGCATGCTATTTAGAGTGAAGATATACAAACTTTGTCACCTAAGAGTTCTTCCTTCTCTTTCCTCACCACCAACATGCAGCCATGACTAGGTCTATCAGTTATACTTCCAAAATATACCGTGGATCTCTGCACTGTTCTCCATCTCCAGCGCAAACTGTGCAATTTGTGCTGGCCACCTAGTGCAGGCCACCCTCATCTCTGGCTCCAGCGCAAGGATCACTGCAGCAGTTTACTCAATGACCTCCCAGCTCTAGTTACACTGTGCGACAACCCATTCCTCACTAACAGCCAAACGGTCCTCTAGGAATATAAATCTGACATTTATATTTCAGTAACTAGTAACTAACTCTTGCTTTCAACCCTCTAATAGTTTTCTATCATATATATCAGGGGGGGAAAGCCAGCATCCTTTTCTGTGGCCTTCAAAGTTGCACTTGATCTGGTCCCCACTCCTGACCGAAGCCTAAAGCCACTTTCACCAAAGGAATCAATAAACATATCCCAGAGACAGGTCAGGAAGCAGCAGCGGCTTAGAGACCAGCAGGCTGTGCTGAGAGGCTTAGTGCAAAACTCATGGGGCATCTGCATTTCTATATCCTGAGTTTTCATAAAGGTTTCTTAAAACCCAGTACAATGAAATCAATCAAAGGTCAAGGTACCAACACATTTTTATGGAATTCAATAAACAAGCCTTTCTTTGTAGGTAACAGAGAACTAGTGAAGGGTTTTAAGCAGAGAAATAACCAGATCTGACTTGTATTTTAGAAACTAAAATGCTGATAGCATTGTGGAGGATATATCAGATAAGAGGAAACTGAAGAACAGTCAAAATGCATCAAAATAACTCAGGAAACAGCCTGAGGTTTCTAACACAAACCTTGGAGCGGAGGGATGAGACCCGACTGAAGAGCTATTTAGGAGGTCATACTAGTAAGAGAGGCTTCCCTGGTGACTCAGACGGAAAAGAATCCTGCAATGCAGGAGACTGGGGTTCAGTCCCTGGGTTGGGAAGACCCCCGGAGAAGGGAATGGCTACCCACTCCAGTATTCTTGCCTGGAGAATTCCATGGACAGAGGAGCATGAAAGAGCAAAGAGTTGGACACAACTGAGCAAATAACACACACACACACTTTCCCACCCTCCCACCCAAGAGAATCTGGTGATTGATTCAAAGCAGGAGGAGAGATACCTTCTCCCAGTCGTTCAGTCTGTCAAGGAGGTTATGAACCTCTACAAATTTTATTCCATCTTCAGTCAGGGTTCATATGAGTCACAAGGTGAGCCTGTAAACAGCACCTACTAACTGAGGTTACTCATATGCTGCCCACCCCTAAAAGTGGTCTCCTGTTTCAGACAGACCTGGGCTGGAATGGGTACAACTCAGAACCTGTAACTCCAGCTCCACAGTTCTGTTCTGAGTTTTCATCTTCGCAGTAGAGCAGGCACTTCTAAAAATACATCACCCCAAACTTCTCCAGTCTTCCCTAAGGCTAACCATGCTTAATCATTTGCAACCCAACAACCAAAGGAAGATTACAATCCCATTAATAACATTTTTCCCAGTAATAACTTTTGATCACTATGGTAGTCATTCTCAATTTGATGCAGGGGTAAGATTTGCCCCTTACAAAACTACATACTCATTCCCCTCCCCTTTCGGGTGGCCATCCACACATCCACCAAGGGGAGCAACTGACTGGAAAAGAGACTGAGAACCACCTACTGCTTTACTAAATGCAAAGTTAAGGGCCTATAAAGTTAATTCAGTAATTGAAAAGAAGAAATACTATGCCAACCTATTCTATAAGAATAAGAATTCTAAAATAGAACAGCATCCTAAGCTGAATTCTAAGAGAAGCTACTCTTTGTGTTTGCAATATATTTTTTTCCTGTTGCTCTTTATGGTGATAAACATTTTCAGGTCTCAATTTACTTCTCAGCAGGGACTACATATAGTTTAATGAAACGAATATTATGATACTCTTCCTACTGAGAAAACCTCAGTGCCATTCTGAAAGGATCTGAAGAAAGGTAATGAAATTCTAGAAAAGAGCTTTAAAGTTGTCAACACTCAAATTCTTCAGAGAAAAAAGTCATATTAATGACCACCCCCCCACACACATATTCTTTTCACAACCTTGTCTCTGCTTTTTTAAAAAGCAAATTTTAAAGAAAATACTGTATGTAAAACCTGAAAGGAAAGCTAACATAAATGAGTGAATCACAAAATTAAAGCAGGCTGGTTTGGTAATTGGATATAATAATCCAAATTTTTCCAAAGTATGGCACAGGAGATGACTTTAAGTAGTCAATATATTTATTTTAATGGTTCCTAGAAACAACACAAGTAGCCCATCAAATCTATAAAGTCATAAATTATTGCCTAAAATGAGATTAAAATAGTCAGAGGAATTAACACAGATATCTTGTTTTATAGGTCCTATACTCGAGGATGCTCTTGTTCTAAGCCTTGAGTACTTTAACACTGCAACAATTCCTTAAAAAAAAAAAGATATAACTGACATGCCATAAGATTCATCCTTTTAAAGTGTACAATTCAGTGGTTTTGAGTATATTCACAAGGTTGTATAATCAATACCAATACCTAATTCCAGAGATAACGTTGTTGTCTTAACTCCTCTTGCAACCTCATGGATTGTAGCCTACCAGCCTTCTGTCCATGGGATATCTCAGGCAAGAATACCAGAGTGGGTTGCCATTTCCTTCTCCAGGAGATTGTCCCAAACCAGGGATCTAACCCACATCTCCTGCATTGGCAGGCAGTTCACTACCACTGAACCACCTGGAAGTCCAATTCAAGTGAAGTGAAAGTCGCTCAGTCGTGTCTGACTCTTTGCAACCCCTTGGACTACACAGTCCATGGAATTCTCCAAGCCAGAATACTGGAGGGGGTAGCCTTTCCCTTCTCCAGGGCACTTTCCCAATCCAGGGATTGAACCCAGGTCTCCCACATTGCAGGAGGATTCTTTACCAGCTGAGCCACAAGGGAAGCCCAAGAATACTCGAGTGGGTAGCCTATCCCTTCTCCAGCAGATAGATCTTCCCAATCCAGGAATCAAACCAGGGTCTCCTGCATTGCAGGCAGATTCTTTACCAAGTGAGCCATGAGGGAAGCCCATAACCATTAGTAGCTACCCCACCCCCCACCCCTTCCCCTACAGCCCTGAGCTAATCTACCCTGTCTCAGTGGATTGACCTATTCTGGACATTTCAAAGGAATGGAATCACATAATATGTGGCTTTCTGTGTCAAGTTTCTTTCACTTCCAATGTTCTCAAGGTTCATCTATGTTTTAGAATGTATCAGTACTTCAATCCCAAATTTTTGGCCAAATAAAACTCAAATTGCTCCTTAGAAGAAAAGTTATGACCAACCTAGACAGCATATTAAAAAGCAGAGAGATTACTTTGTCAACAAAGGTCCATCTAGTCAAGGCTATGGTTTTTCCAGTAGTCATGTATGGATGTGTGAGTTGGACTATAAAGAAAGCTGAGCGTCGAAGAACTGATGCTTTTGAACTGTGGTGTTGGAAAAGACTCTTGTGAGTCCCTTGGACTGCAAGGAGATCCAACCAGTCCATCCTAAAGGAGAACAGTCCTGAATACTCATTGGAAGGACTAATGCTGAAGCTGAAACTCTAATACTTTGGCCACCTGGTGCAAAGAACTGACTCATTGGAAAAGACCCTGATGTTGGGAAAGACTGAAGGCAGGAGGAGAAGGGGAGGACAGAGGATGAGATGGTTGGATGGCATCACTGACTCAATGGACATGAGTTTGGGTAAACTCCGGTAGTTGGTGATGGAACGGGAAGCCTGGAGTGCTGCAGTCCATGGGGTCACAAAAAGTCGGAGACGACTTAGCGGCTGAAGTAAAAATTCCATTATACGCCACATTCTGTTACCCATTCGTCAGTTGCTGGACATTTGGCTACAAGCCCTACAGACCTAGCCCTTCACTGACCTTCTCTCCGAGGCACTATCAAATGTTATCCCACTCTCTTTCCTCTACTCCCCACTTCTCACTATAGACTGAAGCCTGTCTGCCATTTGAGTTGACTAAAGCAAAAATGGAAGAAAACCTTTTCCAATCAAAGTGCTGTGACGGTTAATTTTATGTATCAACTTGACTAGGCCATGGGGTACCCAGACATTTGGTCAAACACTACTCTGAGTGTGTCTAGGAGGTGTCTCTGCTTGAGATTAACTTGATTAGGTGGACTGAGTAAAGCAGACTGCCCTCCCTAACGCAGGCAGCCTTGCTCAAGCAAGTGACGACCTAAATAGACCAAAAAAGACTGAGTAAGAGGGAATGTCTTTGTCCCATTTGAATTGGAACATTTGTCCTCTGCTGCCCGGGGGAGGGCTGGGATCTCCTGAGTCTCCAGCTTGCTGACTATAGATGTTGGGACTTTTCAGCCTCAATAATCATGTGAGCCAATGCCTAATAATAAATCCTATTTCTATATCCTACCATATATTGCTTGGCCTCCCTGGTGGCTTAGAGGGTAAAACATCAGCCCGCAATGTGGGAGACCCGGGTTCAATCCCTGAGTCGGGAAGATCCCCTGGAGAAGGAAATGGCACCCCACTCCAGTATTCTTGCCTGGAGAATCCCACGGACAGTGGAGCCTGGGAGGCTGCAGTCCATGGGATCGCAAAGAATCGGACATGACTGAGCGACTTCACTTTCACTTTTCACCATATACTGCTAAAAGATAAAGTGGATATTTAAAATTGCAAGAGCAAAAAACTGAGTCCAACTGGGCAGTGTAAAACTGAAGTAACTCAGAGCATTCCTCTGACAAGAGCTCAGGGAAGGACTTTAACAGAGAAAAGCCGAAAGCAAAGCAAGGAAACTGTCTGGCTACTGCTTGAAGCCTAGTTGACTCTTTGGGAGGGACTGTCCTTAGTTTTAGATTTCACAATCATGAGGCATTTACAGGCTTAGATTTTGGTCTGCTTACCTAGGCAACCATGGCATTAGAACCACCTCAGTCTAACAGTCTCCTTGTTTAATCAACTTAACGATATGTATCTTACTGGCTCTGTTTCTCTGGAGAAACCTAATACAGGTGCTTAAGCCCTGGAAGCTCCTTACCCCAGCAGTCCCCAATCTTTCTGGCACAAGGACTGGTGTTGTGGAAGACAGTTTTTTCACAGGATGGGATGTGGGGTGGAGGGGGGATGGTTTCAGGATGATTCAAGCACATTACATTTATTGTGCACTTAATTTCTATTATTATTACATCAGCTTCACCTCAGATCACCGGGTATTAGATCCCAGAAGTTGGGGGCATCTATCTACCTTACCCTACAAATAGGAAAATAAGCAAAAAACATGCAAAGGAGTTTAGATTTGCTCCAGTGAACAACAGAGAGAAAATGAACACTCGGGCAGGGGTTACATTTATTAATAGTACCATAGAACTAAAAAGCAAGGTGAATTGAAACAGGGAAAATATGAAAGTCAGGAGAATACAAAATACAAGGTCTACATTGATTCCTACCTGGGGGAATGCAAATAAAAAGAGAAATCTAAAATTCCAAAGAAAGAAAACAAAAATACTTAACAAGAAAATTTGTTAATTTCAAAATTCTACTCTCAAAGGAGGGTAGAGTCAGACAGAAATGCTAGAGTTGAGAAAGGAAACTAGGTTTTTTTGGCCTATTTCTTTGTTCTTTGGCATGTGGGAGATGTCTGATGGAGAAGATGATTAATTCAATTTTGGACATGTGGTGTTTGAGGTGATGGCAGACAGCCAGGTACAGATGACAGTCTTAAAAATTAAATGGACAGAAGCTTCCTAAAATTAATTTAGGTTTCTACTATCCCACAGCAACATTTTATGCTCATCAGAATGTATCTCTCACCTTATTTGAGGGCATCACTTTGCATTGGGCATCAAAGTAATTGGCTATTGAATCACGGTTTTACCATGCACTTAGTTTATCAGCTCTGTCACGAAAATCTTCAAATATCTCCCAAACTAAAGCAATTCATATAATACACTAAGTATCTTCATTCTCTCCAAAGTGATGTAAATTTGGGCACTCAAACATGCTGAGCATTTACACTGTGATAAAATGAAGCCAAGAACAAAGCGCTATTCATAAATATTCAGGATTCAAACCACAGTATTGCTAACCTTAAATCTCCCTGTGGCTAAATCACTTCAGTCATGTCTGACTCGTTGCAACCCCATGGACTGTAGCCTGCCAAACTCCGTCTGTCCATGGGATTCTCCAGGCAAGAATACTAGAGTGGGTTGCCATGCCCTTCTCCAACTAGATGACTATGCCCTTCTCCAACTATCTCCTGGAAAAGCCTGGCTTGGGGGAAATGCACTAGTGTGTCAAAGATTTGGTTTTCTTTCTTCCTGACACAACACTACTTATGTAAATACTACCATCTGCCCCTTTTTCGAAGAGGATAGAAATAAGAGCTTAATCAGATTGAATAATTTCTTCCACAATATGCTTAAAAATTAATGTAGTGTAACTTGAAACCAGTAAAGGCTGCTGCCCAAATACACACATATACACTAATATCAAAGACCCGCAATTTTGGAAGTTATCTTCAAAAGCCCTGAAATGATGGTCTTCTTGCTTATTGTCCCAACAAGATAGGCAAGTGGCTAAGCAATGACAATATCCAAAGTGTACACCAGTATATTTTCTAACTTTCTGCTACACTTACAATAAAAGCTTTCTTACTACCATGCTGTTGTTGTTTAGCGGCCAAGTTGTGTCCAACTCTTCATAACCCCATGGACTCAACATGCCAGGCTTTGCTATCCCTCACCACGTCCTGGAGTTTGCCCAAGTTTATGTCCACTGAATCGGTGATGCCATTCAATCATCTCATCCTGCGTTGCCCTCTCTTCCTGCCTTCAATCTTTCCCAGCATCAGAGTCTTTTCCAATGAGTCAGCTGCTCGCATCAGGTGGCCAAAGTACTGGAGCTTCAGCATCAGTCCTTCTTATTACCATATATGACCATATAGCTAATGTCTTTATTAAATGTTGAGGGAACAGTTCTCTGCTAATCTAGAGGGTCTATATTTGTGTTTAAAATGGCAGTAAGAGCAATTTCCTAATTTGTAAATACATTAGGTTACCATCTCTCCATTTCTGATCCCTTTAAAGTTAGTGGCTAATCACCAAAAAGGCTGTAAATGTGGTTTAAATTTTCCCCTCTACTCTCAGAAAGTGTACATTTTGGCAGACTGTATTTCCCAAAAATGGTCACATTTCCCATCCCACATGCTCTTCTGCTGTGTGACCTTGGCACTCCCCTCTCAAGAAGTAGAGTTCAGTTCTTCTCCTCTCAAATCCACAGTGGCCTGAAAGAATGACTGACTTGTAACCAACAGAATGTGGCAAAAGTGAGACTGAGACTTCCAAGCCTAGCTCAGCAGAAGCCTGTCCGCTCTCTCGCTCTCTCTCCGTGTCTGGAGCACCCAGTCTCCAGAAACTGCCATACTGTGAAAGCCCCAGCTCTGTGGAGAGGACATATGTGTTAAGTTCTCTAGTCAACTGCCCCAGGGGAGCTGGGCCTTCAAGTCATCCCAGGCCAGGCACCACATGAGTAAGGCAGTCATCCTGGAAGTGGATCCTCCACCCCAGTTGTTTCCACTCCCCCTGGTCAAGTCACACCCATGGACGTTCCAGTCCTCCCATCTGAAAATCCAGACACTGTCAAGCAGACACATCATACCCACTGTCTCTTCTCTGAATTCCTAACCCAAGGTTGCATGAGAATAAGATGGCACTTGTTTTATACATGGTTTTGGATGGTATGAAAGGTGGCAATAGGTAACTGGAAGGTATATTAGGTAACATGGCAATCTCCTCACTTTAATGACCATATTCCACATTTTTCTTGCCCTTTTCACACTTTTTTTGCAAATAAGAATGTCCCCTGTTAATTTCCCCAATTTATTTTGACAGTTCAGCTTTAGAAATCATCATATCCAATAGAGTTATTTCCTACGCTTTGGTCTCCAGCTTGTTTTAAAAGCTTCTTTCTAACATCCTCTTTACTTATTGAAATTATTTCAGCTTTTTTCCACCATTTTATCCAATCTGTGTTTGAATTAGGTCATGACTAAAGACATAATTACTTGAAGCAAATGCTGTGCACCCAACTAAACCATCACAAGTAAATATTCTGTCAGGCATAAAAATTATTCAGCATTTATCATAAACAAAACACTATACCAGCACTTCAGATGTTTATCATTATAAATGCTTTATTAATGAGAATTGGCTATACTGGATTTTACATATTTACTCTCATCCTCAAGTATTATATTGGCAGAAAAGTACATTTTACTATCTTCAACAAAAAGACACTTTATTTGATACACAATCTTAATATAAACTCTTCAAACCATTGCATTTTTATAAATAGAGCCTTTATATATATAACCTGCTACTATATTTAATAAACTGGTCATTAATAAATCACAGCATAAAAAGTCAAGCTCTTCATTTTCTTGATGGAACTTTGTTTTCGTGAGGAGCATGTGGTTGATGAGACATGTGAAAATGAGTAGGAGGCACCTGCAAAGGCAGCAAGGCAGGCAGTATCCTTGGGAGGGAGTCAGGTTTTCAACTGAAGTGAGGAGGTGGGATATTTCATGAGATGTGGCTGCAGAGAAGCTTGCAGAGAATGGAGTAAGAGTTCCAGAGCTAGAAAAAAAACCCAACAAGTGTCCAGGAAAAGAAACACAACTGCCCGAGGATACGCCAGATGGCCAGGAGGCTGTATCTGGAGCCAGGTCCAGGGACAAAGACATGACGTAAGATAGAAAGACCTGGCTTGGAGCTTCCAAGGCTATGGTCCTATCACTTTGAACACAGCAGACTGTGGACTTTACACAAGATTCCAAGTATGATAGAGAAAAGTGACCAGGGTTAGCCTTCTTAATTCTGAGGCAGGAGACCAGATGAGCTCCAGGTTAGGCATTTATAATCAGCTTCCTGTTTGCACTTTGAAACAGAAATGACAACAGAAACAGGGTAAAGAGCCAGGCTTGTCTCCTGCCAACAGTGATGGCAGGAACAGTCACGGCAGGAACCCAGAAGGGCTAACCTGTGTTTGAGTAAAAGATCAACAGGTTATATATATCCCACCCTTGGGGCAAAGGAGATACTGCCCATGTGCAGAAAGGCTCCTTGGAGGTCAGAAAGGAGTGCACACCACCCCAGAATAGGTGATGCCAAGGCCCCCAACAGGCCTATGGCCTCAAATACACCTTGGAAAAAAGTTGTGCATGGATGCTGGGACAGTCCTAGAGCAGGTCATGTGTGGGAAAAGAAACCAGATAATTGGCCAAAGGTAACCAAAGACTAGAAAGAAATGATTTAACCACCTCTTTACTGGGCTCCTCCTCACTGGGGGGATGCCCACATCCTTTCTCTCCCAGTGTGTATCCCTGGCCTTGCTGCTGTCTTAACTAAACAAACTATCACTCTGCATGCTCTCCCGCTTCTTATGTCTCTAATAATAAGCTTTGTGTCCGTTTTTACAGTTTTTGGCTCCTTGAGGAATGCAGTTTTCAATGGGGGCAAGAGCCGGGGCGGGGGGGCGGGGGGGTGCTTCTAGCTTCTAGCTCCTGGTGGACTAGCAACTAGGATTCCTGGTTTTCATCCAGGCGACCCAGGTTCAATGCCAGGGCAGGAAACTAAGATCTCACTTCAAGCTACCATGCACTGCGGCCTCTCCAAGATCACTTCCATGTACAACTGCGAGAGAAAGTTACTTTAAACATCTGTAAGCCTCAGGGATTTTTCTGTAAAGTGAAGAGAATAATGCCTACTTCATAAAGTTATGATGATGAAACGACATAAACTGCTCAACACAGTGCCTGCCATACATCAGTGTACAGTAGGCTTTCTGGTCTAATGGTTTTGTAATTGACATGCTCCTCCCAAGACACTGTAACGAGGTGTGCGGGGGACACGACTGGTCAGTTCCACCGCCTCCTGTGCTCCGGGGAAGGCAGCTGTGCTCGGCGGAGCGAATGGAAGGCTCACAGTGTTCTTGCTGATCTGGCCGGAGTCCCACCCAGATCACACTAAACAGCAAGAGGTTTACTTAATACAAATACCGCTTTGCCACAGGTAATTTCTGTCTTGTACCCCTGCTAGGCTGCAGGCTCTGGGAGGACGTTATTCATGTCCCCCACTGTGTCTAGTACTTATTAGACACTCTAAATAGCTGCTGAATAAAGCAAACACAGGCAAAGTTCCACACCTCAGAGATGTAATTTCCAAGGCTACATTTGGCATGGTAGCTCTTCTTTTGTTAAATAACTTCTATACTAGTTTTCTAAAGGACGTCTAGATGTTATAAAACATCATTTTCAGGTTTAAGATTAAGTATCAATCAATAAAAAGATGACAACCTGAAAAATCCCATACATTTAGTAAATAGATATTTCTATATATGTTAGTCACTATTTTTAGGATGGCAAACTATCAAGAAATTTTGTATAAATAAAGCAATAATCAAGTTAAAAAGACAATTTGATCAAATAATTCACTTAAAAGCATAACATTTTTCTTAAAAATTCTAGCCTCCTAATATTTGTTGAATATCTATAATTTTCTAGTTGATAAAAAAAGAACACAAGCATAATAAGTCTGCACTGTAAGACCACATATTCCACCTTACTTAGACATAAGACTGCAGAAAGGCTGTAAGCCCAGTATCCATCCTCATTCCCTGGTCCCTTCTCCACTGACCCCCACCCCCTCACTGTATTCTCTACAATCTTTGAGCAGGTATTTAAATAACAAACCACACACAAACACACACCCCTAATTCCCTACATCCTCAGAACACCATTTCCGCCCCTCTCAGCCAAAGACACAGATTCTCTTCCAACAGAAGCCAGGCTTTATGTCACGCCGAATACATCATGGGTCCTGGAATTGATGTGGGCACTCACCTAGCAGCCTAATGCTGCTGTCTAAAAAGGGCAACACGTCAGAGCAGGAAACCAAGGTTCAAAACCCAGCTCTTCCGGCAGCATGGCCTAGGGCAACCCAGTTAACCTCTCTAATGCTCAACTTCCTCATACCAATCTCACAGCGTACAGTGAGAACTGAACTAAATATCATAAGAAAATAGCATGTAATGGCTGCTTAAAAGTGGTATTTATTGTTAAGCACTTCAAATCATTCCAGTTGACAAGATTTCATTTTCTTGGGCTCCAAAATCACTGTGGACAGTACTGCAGCCATGAAATTAAAAGATGCTTGCTCCTTGGAAGAAAAGCTATTACAAACCTAGACAGCGTATTAAAAAGCAGAGATATCACTTTGCCAACAAAGGTCCACATAGTCAAAACTATGATTTTTCCAGTATTCATGTATGGATGTGACAGTTGGACCATAACAAAGGCTGGGCACTGAAGAAAGGATGCTTTCAAACTGTGGTGCTGGAGAAGACTCTTGAGAGTCCCTTTGACTCCAAGGTGATCAAATCAATCAGTCCTAAAGGAAATTAACCCTGAATATTCTTTGGTAGGACTGATGCTAAAGCTGAAGCTCTAATATTCTGGCCACCTAATGCGAAGAGCCGATTCATTGGAAAAGACACTGATGCTGGGAAAGATTGAGGGCAGGAGAAGGGGGCAGCAGAGGGTGAGATGGTCAAATAGCATCATCGACTCAACGGACATGAATTTGAGCAAACTCCAGGAGAGAGTGGAGGACAGGGACGCCTAGTGTGCTGCAGTCCATGGAGCTGCAAAGAGTAGGACACAACTTAGTGACTGAACAACAACAACAAAAATTACCTCTTGATTTATAACTCATCCTATTATTTAGCTTTCTCACTCCACCTACCTTATCACAGTAAGTCACTGCCCACATTCAGAATTTAGGCATGGGGCTCACAAATTCTCCTCCTATTCTAACTCCACCATTATCTTAGAAGATTTCAAGAATGCATGTAGAATCCAAAAGAGCAGATTTAAAGTTCTTTGGAATTCCTAACTCTCAGAAGCTCACTTCCCTATCTACATTCTCAAGACTGTGCCCTGGTCTAAATTATAAATTATTCCATCTCAGAAGTCTTAATATGGCCCCCTCTTCTTGTGTTATCCCTCAACCACTGGGCATTATCTACATTACACCCTGATGGTCCTTTCAAGCCTTCAGTTTTCCTTTTTTAACTCCATACTCACCTCACCTCCCTCCCTATGCAACACACAGTAAAGGGTAGATTAACTGAACTACTCTCTGTTGAAGCTCTTTAATTCTCTTAAACCCTAATTCTGCTATGTCTCTCAGGGAAAACTCACACTCTGAATTAATCCTTTAATAACATGCCTTATCTCCCATATTTTGTGACCAATGGTCCTCTCCACATGGTGGCAGCTCTTTGCAGAAAATGGAAAGCAGACTGATGCAAACCATCAAACTGATACCAAATATCACGTCTAATTTCCTCTTGGGACAACCACACACCTCACTGATTCTTTCACTTGAATCTGGTCAGGTATTATTTCCTCCTTCCCACCACAGCTATTCCAAATGTTTTCTATTCTGCTTAAGACCCCAATCACTCACGATTTTAATAATCACCTACATGTGTCAGTGTGTGCTAAGTCGCTTCACAAAGTCCTACTCTTTGTGACCTTATGAACTCTAGCCCAGCAGGCTCCTCTGTCTACGGGATTCTCCGGGCAAGAACACTGGGGTGGGTTGCCATGACCTCCTCCAGGGGATCTTCCTGATCCAGGGATCAAACCCAAATCCCCTGCAGCTCCTGCATGCAGGCAGATTCTTTACCCCTGAGCCACCAGGGAAGCCCAACCCAATGCCCTCAGATCACTTGGTATGGAGAGTCTCACTTGGTGAAGGACTGAAGTCCTACACTCAGAGCCACACAAGTCAACTCTAGAATGGAGACTCCAGACCCAGTCAAGTCTTCAGCTTGACTGCAACCTCATGAGGAGCCCTGAGCCAGAACCCCTCAGCTAAATGACACCTGGATTCCTGAACCTCAGAAACTATGAGATTATGCTAAATTTGGGGGTAACTTGTCACACAATAGATGTCCTTCCTATAATTAATCTCATATGACATCAACATCTATGTAGTTGCTCATTCATTCATTTAACCAATATATGAGTTCTTAGAATGTGACAGATACTGGTCTTTCTTCCGTACAATCAAATGTCACTAAATTTTGACAAGTTTATCTGCAAGTGAAGTTGCTCAGTCGTGTCCGACTCTTTGCGACCCCATGGACTACAGCCCATCAGGCTTCTCCATTCATGAAAATTTCCAGGCAAGAGTACTGGAGTGGGTTGCCATTTCCTTCCAGGGGATCTTCCTGACCCAGGGATCGAACCTGGGTCTCCCGCATTGTGGGCAGACACTTTTACCTTCTGAGCCACCAGGGAAGTGTTTCTCAAATCTCTCTCTCAGATTTGAGATTTCTCAAATCACCTCTTCATCTCTCTCACCAGTGTCCTAATTCAGGCCCTCACAACTCTCACCAAAACTATATTACAACAGACTCCCCATTAGTTCCCTTGATTCTCCTCTGTCCCTGTCAAGTGTGATCTATTTACGACACAGAGAAACAGCACATACGTAAGAGGTGAGTGGCAGGACCAGGAAAAAGTTCTCTCAAGGAATAAAAGACCCCATACTCTTTGTGGACAAGTAACTTAAGCTTGATAGTCCTGAGAGTCTTAGTGAAAGAGAAAGCAGCTTACCCACCCAATGTGTATATAGAAAGAGGAGAGGATACAGCTGTGGACAATTCAGAGACAGCAAGATGACACAGTGCAGCCATACTGAGCTATCAGAAAACACTGGGTTCCACGATGCTGACAAGGGTTCAATCCCTGGGTCAGGAAGATCCCCTGGAGAAGGAAATGGCAAGCCACTCTAGTATTCTTGGCCGGAAAATCTGATGGACAGAGGAACCTGGCAGGCTACAGTGCACGGGGTCGCAGAGTCAGACACAACTTAGCAACCAAATACCACCACCATTGATGTTGCAGAGTCATGTTAAGTCCATGCACTGGTTTCCTGTTGCTACTGTACCAGTTTATCACAAAGTCAGTGACTTCAAGCAAAACAAATTTATTAATCTTACAGTTATGAAGGTCAGAAGTCTGAAAAGAGGCTCTTGGGGAGTGTTTCTTTTCTAGCTGTTTCTAACTTTCAGAGGTCACACATCCCTTGGCTCGAGGTCCCCTTCCATGTCCACAGCCAACAAAGGCTGTCAAGTCTGTCTCACACCATCACTCTGACAGTCACCCTCCTGCCTCTCTCTCTCACTTGGGAGAATCCTTATGATTATACTGGCCCCATCTACATAATCAAGGATAATCGCCCCACTGCAAAACCTATAACTTAACCATACCAGCAAATATAACGTATTCACAGGTTCCAGGGATCGGGACACAGACTGCTTAGAAGTGGGGGGAGCGGTGGCATTATCTTACCATGGTCCAGTCCCATACCTTTCTTTAGCAATGTTCCACAATCCAGAAAGAGAAACAGAGAAAACAAACAGCAAGGGTGACCCAGGACTGAAGGTTAAAGATATGCAGAGTTCTAAAATGCAATAAGAAAGGGACAGGCTTGGCTTCAGGTCAAACTCAAACTTTTTCTATAGCAATTAACTTTGCTAATTCATTCATAACCACATAGTAGTGTTATCTGGGCTCCTTTCTTACTAGTATTTTCTGATTATCACCAGGAGACTGGGACAAGAAGATGTGTGTTGACCTGAACACACCTTACAATTAACAACATTGAAAGTGCATGTTCTTCTAGGTCATTTAAGGAAGATATAAGTCAGAATAGAAACCAGAAAGACTAATTATCTGCCAAAGACAGCCTATATTTGAACAAACAGTTTAGAAGTTTTCGTGTGTTGCATGAAGTTAATCCAGAAACATCCAACCAAATGTGCTACAGTCTCACAGCATCAAAGATTTCTAGTTATCTTTAGGTATCTAGAGACAAAGGCTTTTAACAAAACCAACTCCCACGCTGACAGTTTGTGCTGGGAAGAAAGTAACTGTAACTGCAAACATTTTAAGCAAACGATGACTACAAAAAATAAGGCTTTGTTTTACTTAAAATAAGTCAACATTATTTTTTTTAAAGGGCTTACTCCATGCCATGAAATAATTTTTACATATTATTTCTTCTTCTGCCTTAGGGCAAAGTGGTAGATCCAAGTTCAGATTATGTAAATTACAATTTACATACAAGGAGAGAATCTGATTTTAATTTTAGCCCATGCTTATGATTGCAGAGTGGCTGCTGGGTGACTGGCAACTCACACAAAAGATGAGTATTCCCACTCCCACCACCCCACCCATCTGAGGGTATTTAGGGAAATAATAAGTCAAACTCACACTCAAGTGAGGGTGTTCAGGGCGTAATAAGAGTCACAGTCATGCAGGCCCATGACAACATCTGACAAACCAGAGCAGGGCTAAGTAAACAACAGATGCAAAGTCCTACATCCATTTTTAGATACAGTAGATCCTTGTTATTCATGGAGTCCATATTTCCAACTTTGCCTACTTGCTAATATCTATATGTAACCTGAAAACCTAACAATGACAGTGTGTTAGATAAGCTTCATTCAGGCATGAGTTACAGTGTACTTGCTGTTAATGAACCTATGATACATATTAAAGTGTCATTAAACAGAAATACACCTAAAACAAGGTAATGTATTGAAGGCCTGTTGAGAATGTAACCAGAGGGTGTCACAAACATGACCCTGTATTTCCGCTACACAACTTGGTAGAACACAGCTACCTCAAATAATGAAAATCAACTGTATTTTACTTTCTGTTCAACCTGTACTTTTGATACCTGTAGTCCCTAATAATGTAGAATATATCTCCATCAGAGGAGAAAATATATACAAAAATATATTTGTTAAAGACAATGTCAGCAGAGGCTTAATCAAGGGGGAAGGGCCTGAGGAATGGTATTAATATTTATTGACCTCCTCTCCTACACAAGCGGATTCCCAGGTTGCGCGAGTGGTAAAGAACCCACCTGCCTATGCAGGAAACGTAAGAGATGCAGGTTTGATCCCTGGGTCAGGAAGGTCCCCTGGAGGAGGGCATGGCAACCCACTCCGGTATTCTTGCCTGGAGACTCCCACGGACAGAGAAGCCTGGTGGGCTAGAGTCCATAGAGTCACAAAGAGTAGAACATGAGACAGAAGCGACTTAGCATGCATTTCCCCTACACAAATTATCTTGTTTCGTCTTTACAGTAATTCTAGAAGATAGACTTTGTCATTCTTACTTTACAAATGAGGAGACTGAGGCTCAGAGAGGTTAAAACACTTAGTAAGGGTCACAGCCTACTAAGAGGTGAAGCAGAAATTCAAACTGGGGAATAGGTCACTGAACCACACGTCTGACTCATATGGTGGGCCTGGCTGCCTCTCTGGGCCAGTGGCTCTGGGAATGTGGGTCTCTGGCTCACCATGAGAGATCAAAACTCAAAACATATCCATTAATTCCTGGGATTCAAAAGACTGAAATTTCCCTCACTCCCTTTACCCCTGGTCACTATAGAGATTTGTAACCAGAGAATGTGTCAACAATGTTCTTTAAACTGTTTATCTAAAATTAATTATTTATCTTAAATTTTTATCTAAGAAAATCAGATAAATATATATATATATATCTCCTACCCAAAACAAACAAATCAAACAGAAAAAGATGCCCATAATTAAACATTTAGAACTGTCAAATTACTATAGTTGTTGATTAAAATGTTCACCTACTTTATTCTGGTCAAATTTTCTCAAAACTCCATGGGAAAAAATGAGAAAAATATGTAGTCTAAGAACAGTCCTGTAAATTGACAGTATTAACTAACAGTGCTCAGCATAGAATCTTTCACAGACCAGACATTCAATGAAAGTTTACCAACTTTATGGATCTGCACACTCCACTTTAATCATATTTAAATAAGGTTATGCTCACAATCTTTCAAGCTAGGCTTCAGCAGTATGTGAACTGAGAACTTCCAGATGTACAAGCTGGATTTAGAAAAGGCAGAGGAACCAGAAATCAAATTACCAACATTCATTGCATTATAGGAACACAAGGGAATTCCAGAAAAATATCTGCTGCTGCTTCATTGACCATATGAAAGTCTTTGTGAGAATCACAAAATGTGGAAAATTCTTAGAGCGATGGGAACACCAGACCACCTCACCTGTCTCCTGAGAAATTGTATTCGGGTCAAGAAGCAAAAGTTAGAACCCTACAAGGAACAACTGATTGGTTCCAAACTGGGAAAAGAGTATGTCAAGGCTGTATATTGTCACCCTGCTTATTTAATTTCTATGCAGACTACATCATGAGAAATGACAGGCTGGATGAAGAACAAGCTGGAATCAAGATTGCTGTGAGAAATATCAACAACATCAGATATGCAGATGATACCACTCTAATGGCAGAAAGCGAGGAGGAACTAAAAAGCCTCTTGATGACGGTGAAGGAGGAGAGTGAAAAGGCTGCTTAGTTTAAAACTAAACATTCAAAAAACTAAGATCATGACGTCCAGTCCCAACACTTCATGGAAAGTAGAAGGGAAAAAAGTGGACGCAGTAACAGATTTTATTTTCTTGGTTCTATAATCACTGTGGATGGTGAGTGGAGTCATGAAATTAAAAGACACTTGCTCCTTGAAAGGAAAGCAATGACAAACCTGAACAGGGTATTACAAAGCAAAGACATCACTTTGCCAACAAAGGTCTGTCTACTCAGAGCTATGGTTTTCCAGTGGTCATGTGCAGATGTCAGAGTTGGACCATAAAGACGGCTGAGCCCTGAAGAACTCACGCTTTCACATGGTGGTGCTGTAGAAGACTCTTGGAGAGTCCCTTGGACTGCAAGGAGATCAACCCAGTCAATCCTAAAGAAAATCAACCCTGGATATTCATTGTAAGGATGGATGCTGAAGCTCCAATACTTTGGCCACCTGATTCAAAGAACTGACTGACTGGAAAAGACTCTGATGCTGGGAAAGACAGGAGGGCAGGAGAAGGGGGCCACGGAGGATGAGACTGATCATCACCGACTCAATGGACATGACTTTTGAGCAAACTCTGGGAGACAGTGAAGGACACGGAAGCCTGACATGCTGCAGTACCTGGGGTCCAAAAGAGTTGGACATGACTTAGCAACTCAACAACAAAATATTTTCCCTTGCTGCTCTGAGCAGGCCATTGTATTAAACACACACAAACACACATGGTACTTCAATTACACAGTGTTTCACTAGACGAAAGATCTAAAAATAAAAATAGAATACTATTTAGTGTTTGGGTTATGAAATGTTTTCTGAAAGACATAAGATTCTGTTAAGATTGTGCTTAAGGAGAAACGAGATGAAACAGGCAGACACCTATGAATACACAGACACACACACTGACCAGGATAAAATAAATCTTTCCTACCAGAAAGCTCAATATCTAGAGTATGCAAATATTCAAACTTTGTACTTCATTTTATAAGAGAGATATGGCAAATAAAAATGAAAGTAACAGAATTTATTCAGAAATAAAGTTTAAGCATTTGGCATAGCATTAGTATAGGTCTGGCCTACTCTCCTATGAATGTACTAATTATCAAAACGGATCTGCAAGTGGTAACAGACTCCACATAATTTATGAATGGTATGATTTAAATGTAAGTATATTATTTTGGAAGGTAAAAAATCATTAATCCCCATGGCAGCTTCTAGTTAACTAAAATAATTCATTCTCTCAACAATTTTGAACTGGGATTTATCCTAATATTTTACTAAAATTAGCAATTTTACTGATAATTTAAATATTAGCAATGTACTTTAGGGTTTCCCTGGTGGCTCAGTCAGTAAAGAATCTGGCTGCAGTGTGGGAGACCTGAGTTCGATCACCAGGTCGGGAGGAGGGCATGGCAATCCACTCCAGTATTCCTGCCTGGAGAATGCCCCATGGACAGAGGAGCCTGGTTGGCTACAGTTAGTGTCGTGGCAAAGAGTTGGACATGACTCAGTGACTAGCACCTAATTTCCCTCTGGATTGTCCACCTTGTTTTGGGCTTCCCTTGTGGCTCAGCTGATAAAGAATCTGCCTGCAATGCAGGAGACCTGGGTTTAATCCCTGGGTTGGAAAGATCCCCTGGAGAAAGGAAAGGCTACCCACTCCAGTGTTCTGGCATGGAGAAAAATTCCATGGACTGTATAGTCTATGGGGTCACAAAGAGTCAAACACAGCCAAGCGGCTTTCACTTTTAAGCTTTCCTTATGGCTCAGACAGTACAGTCTGCCCAAAATGAGGGAGACCTGGGTTCGATCCCTGGGTCTGGAATATCCTTTCAGTTCAGTTACTCAGTCGTGTCCGGCTCTTTGCGACCCCATGAACCACAGCATGCCAGGCCTCCCTGTCCATCTCCAACTCCCAGAGTCCATCCAAACCCACATCCATTGAGTCGGTGATGCCATCCAACGATTTCATCCTCTGTTGTCCCCTTCTCCTCCTGCTTTCAATCTTTCCCAGCATCAGGGTCTTTTCAAATGAGTCAGCTCTTCACATCAGATGGCCAAAGTATTGGAGTTTCAGCTTCAACAACATCAGTCCTTGCAATGAACACCCAGGACTGATCTCCCTTAGGATGGACTGGTTGGATCTCATTGCAGTCCAAGGGACTCTCAAGAGTCTTCTCCCACCACAGTTCAAAAGTATCAATTCTTCGGCACTCACCTTTCTTTATAGTCCAACTCTCACATCCATATATGACCACTGGAAAATCCATAGTCTTGACTAGATGGACCTTTGTTGACAAAGTAATGTCTCTGCTTTTTCATATGCTGTCTAGGTTGGTCATAACTTTCCTTCCAAGGAGCAAGAGTCTTTTAATTGCAAGGCTGCAATCACCATCTGCAGTGATTTTGGAGCCCAGAAAAATAAAGTCAGCCACTATTTCCACTGTTACCCATCTTTTTGCCATGAAGTGATGGGACTGGATGCCATGATCTTAGTTTTCTGAATGCTGAGCTTTAAACCAACTTTTTCACTCTCCTCTTTCACCTTCATCAAGAGGCTCTTTAATTCTTCACTTTCTGCCATAAGGGTGGTGTCATCTGCATATCTGAGGTTATTGATACTTCTCCCAGCAATCTTGATTCCAGCTTGTGCTTCATCCCGCCCAGCGTTTCTCATGATGTATTCTGCAGAGAAGTTAAATAAGCAGGGTGACAATATACAGCTTTGACATACTCCTTTTCTTATTTGGAACCAGTCTGTTGTTCCATGTCCAGTTCTAACTGTTGCTTCCTGACCTGCATACAGGTTTCTCAAGAGGCAGGTCAGGTGGTCTGGTATTCCCATCTCTTTCAGAGTTTTCCATAGTTTATGGTGATCCACATAGGCAAAGGCTTTGGCATAGTCAATAAAGCAGAAATAGATGATTTTCTGGAACTCTCTTGCTTTTTCAATGATCCAGCAGATGTTGGCAATTTGACCTCTGGTTCCTCTGCCTTTTCTAAAACCAGCTTGAACATCTGGAAGTTCTCGGTTCACGTATTGCTGAAGCCTGGCTTGGAGAATTTTGAGCATTACTTTACTGGCATGTGAGATTAGTGCAATTGTGCGGTAGTTTGAGCATTCTTTGGCATTGCCTTTCTTAGGGATTGGAATGAAAACTGACCTTTTCCAGTCCTGTGGACCCTGCTGAGTTTTCCAAATTTGCTGGCATATTGAATGCAGCACTTTCACAGCATCGTCTTTCAGGATTTAAAATAGCTCAACTGGAATTCCATCACCTCCACTAGCTTTGTTCGTAGTGATGCTTCCTAAGGCCCACTTGACTTCACATTCCAGGATGTCTGGCTCTAGGTGAGTGATCACACCACCTAGATCACACCATCATGATTAGCTGGGTCGTGAAGATCTTTTTTGTACAGTTCTTCTGTGTATTCTTGCCACCTCTTCTTAATATCTTCTGCTTCTGTTAGGTCCCTACCATTTCTGTCCTTTATTGAGCCCATCTTTGCATGAAATGTTCCCTTGCTATCTCTAATTTTCTCAAAGAGATCTCTAGTCTTTCCCATTCTATTGTTTTACTCTATTTCTTTGCATTGATCACTGAGGAAGGCTTTCTTATCTCTCCTTGATATTCTTTGGAACTCTGCATTCAAATGGGTATATCTTTCGTTTTCTCCTTTGCTTTTCACTTCTCTTCTTTTCACAGCTATTTGTAAGGCCTCCTCAGACAGCCATTTTGCTTTTTTTCATTTCTTCTTCTTGGGGATGGTATTGATCCCTGTCTCCTGTATAATGTCATGAACCTCTGTCCATTGTTCATTAGGCACTCTGTCTAACAGATATAGTCCCTTAAATCTATTTCTCTCTTCCACTGTATAGTCATAAGGGATTTGATTTAGGTCATACCTGAATGATCTAGTGGTTTTCTCCACTTTCTTCAATTTCAGTCTGAATCTGGCAATAAGGAGTTCATGGTCTGAGCCTCAGTCAGCTCCCAGTCTTGTTTTTGCTGACTGTATAGAGACTCTTCATTCTTGGCTGCAAAGAATATAATCAATGTGATTTTGGTGTTGACCATCTGGTGATGTCCATGTGTAGAGTCTTCTCTTGTGTTGTTGGACGATGGTGTTTGCTATGACCAGTGCGTTCTCTTGGCAGAACTATATTAGCCTTTGCCCTGCTTCATTCTGTACTCCAAGGTCAAATTTGCCTGTTACTCCAGGTGTTTCTTGACTTCCTACTTTTGCATTCCAGTCCCCTATAATGAAAAGGGCATCTTTTTTGGGTGTTAGTTCTAGAAGGTCTTGTAGGTCTTCATAGAACTGTTCAACTTCAGCTTCTTCAGCGTTACTGGTTTGGGGCATAGACTTGGATTACCGTGATGTTGAATGGTTTGCCTTGGAAACGAACAGAGATCATTCTGTCATTTTTTAGATTGCATCCAAGTACTGCATTTCGGACTCTTTAGTTGAGTATGATGGCTACTCCATTTCTTCTAATGGATTCCTGCCCACAGTAGTAGATATAATGGTCATCTGAGTTAAATTCACCCATTCCAGTCCATCTTAGTTCACTGATTCGTAGAATGTCAATGTTCACTCTTGCCATCTCCTGTTTGACCACTTCCAATTTGCCTTGATTCATGGACCTAACATTCCAGGTTCCTATGCAATATTGCTCTTTACAGCATCAAACCTTGCTTCTATCACTAGTCTCATCCACAACTGGGTGTTGTTTCTGCTTTGGCTCCATCCCTTCATTCTTTCTGGAGTTATTTCTCCACTGATCTCCAGTAGCATATTGGGCACCTACCTACCTGGTGAGTTCCTCTTTCAGTGTCCTATCTTTTTGCCTTTTCATACTGGTTATGGGGTTCTCAAGGTAAGAATACTGAAGTGGTTTGCCATTCCCTTCTCCAGTGGACCACATTCTGTCAGACCTCTCCACCATGACCTGTCCGTCTTGGGTGGCCCCACACAGCATGGCTTAGTTTCATTTAGACAAGCTTGTGGTCCGTGTGATCAGACTGGCTAGTTGATCACCGGAAGATCCCTTGGAGAAGGAAATGGCAACCCACTCCAGTACTCCTGCCTGGAAATATCCCATGGATGGAGTAGCCTGGCAAGCTGCTGTCCATGGGGTCACAAAGAGTCGGACATGACTGAGCGACTTCACTTTATAATGTACTTTAAGAAGAAACTTTGTTTTCAAAGTTTCTGAAACCTCAAAACAGAGATGTATGTGTAAAGACATACAGAGTAGTAATTTTTAAAAGTCACTAATATATCCATTATAATAAATAAGGTGTTAGTAGCTCAATCTATTATCTAAATCCCAAGTGTAATGCTTAATCACTAAGTCTTGTTTTTCCACCAGTATAGGTCCTTTCCCTGGAGGAGGAAATGGCAACCCACTCCAGTATTCTTGCCTGGGAAATCCCATGGACAGAGGAGCCTGGTGGGCTACAGTCCACGAGGCTGCAACGAACATGACTGACTGTGCACGCACACACACACACAAAGATCCTTTGGTAGTTTCAGCCTCCCTTTATATCTCAAATGACAGCAGTGAAAGACACAGGACAAAAATTTGTACATATTCAACTTCACTACTTTTAATACATTCTTGTTAAAGTTTTGCAAGAAAGAAAGATGTCATCACTAATGAAATAAATATAAGGCCTACAAATGACAATACTCTGTATTGTCTGTAATTAAATTACACTGCTCTAATTTAATAGAAAGCTAAAAATAAAAGGTCTGTTTTCTAAAACATTTGTTCTGGTCTCAAATATTAAGTATACCAGATACTGACTACAACTGGTGATCCTCAACCTGCAAAGATTGCTGTTTCCAAAACTGATTTTTATATATTAACTGATTGGCAGTCAGAGACTATTTTCCAAAATATTTTAAAGGATCATTAAGCTATGAGGTCAACTTAAAAAAAAAAAAAGCAAAAAACCTTTATGGCTCAGACCATACCCAAAAGTAGTATTTCCTCCACACATTTATAAAATTGTTTTTACTTACAAAATTTTTTTTAAAAGTGAATTCAGTTAGCAATTTTCTCTCTTCTCTCCTCAAAAGGACTAGGAGACACCAATTCCAGTAGATTTATTGTTCTTTTCATTCAAAAGTAGCCTAAAGGATAGAAACTTCTGCTGGTGAAAAAACAAGTATGGCATTAATAATTTCTATTTTTCACATCAACCCCATTTTCACAGCATAATAGTCAAGTTTAATTTCTTACAGATAAAAAAGATTTTTAATCTCATAAGATAAACTGAAGGGGCAGAGTAACAACAGTATTTTACCACTTCACCCCACCTCTGTCACTTCCTATTGTCATTTGGAAGTTAACTGGCTTTACAGAGACCCAGGCTACTCCAATCTCATCTCCTCACTCCTCGAAGCTCCTGGGCGGCAGATTGGCCTGGAGTGGCCAGCGGCAGCAGAGAGGCCAGGGAGACTTCCGCTCCTAGCCATCCATCATCATTGATCGGCTCTAGCCAACAACTCCAGCAGGGCCTTTGCCCAGGCCCCCAGGTGACATGCTGACCGACAGCCAGTGGCTGGTGAAGGTTGACACCCTCAAGAGGACCAGCAGTGGGACAACCAGGGCGCCAGGCATGTCCTACAGCTACGTGGAGCAGTTGAGGGACATGTCCCTGCCAGTCGGGGCCTCACAAAAAGTGGTCCATTGGAGAAGGGAATCACAAACCACTTCAGTATTCTTGCCTTGAGAATCCCATGAATAGTATGAAAAGGCGTGACACTGAAAGATGGTCTTTCAGGTCAATAGGTATCCAATATGCTACCAGAAGAGCAGAGAAATAGCTCCAGAAAGAATGAAGAGGCTGAGCCAAAGTGCAAAGGATACGCAATTGTGGATGTGTCTGGTGGTGAAACTAAAGTCCGATGCCATAAAGAACAATACTGCATAGGAACCTGGAATGGTAGGTCCATGAATCATGATAAATTAGATGTGGTCAAACAGGAGATGGCAAGGGTGAACATCGACATTTTAGGAATCAGAAAACTAAAATGGACCAGAATGGGTGAATTTAATTATTATATCTACTCCTGTGGGCAAAAATCCCTTAGAAGAAATAGAGTAGCCCTCATAGTCAACAAGATAGTCTGAAATGCAATACTTGGGTGCAATCTCAAAAATGACAGAGTGATCTTGGTTTGTCTCCAAGGCAAATCATTCAACATCACAGTAATCAAGTCTATGCCCCAACCACTGATGCCAAAGAAGCTCAAGTTGAATGATTCAATGAAGACCTACAAGACCTTCTAGAATTACCACCAAAAAAAGATGTTCTTTTCATCATAGGGGGTTGAAACACAAAAGTAGGAAGTCAAGAGATACCTGGAGTAACAGGCAAGCCTAGCCTTGGAGTATAAAATGAAGCAGGACAAAGGCTAAAAGAGTTTTGCAAAGAGAATGCGCTGGTCATAGCAAACACGCTCTTCCAACAACACAAGAGACGACTCTACACATGGACTGACTGTGGCTCATACCATCAGCTCTTTACTGCAAAATTCAGGTTCATATTGAAGAAAGGAGGGAAAACCACTAGGCCATTCAGGTATGACCTAAATCAAATCCCTTATGATTACACAGTGGAAGTGATGAATAGATTTAAGGGATTAGATCTGGTAGACAGAGTGCCTGAAGATCTATGGATGGAGCTTCGTAACACTGTACAGGAGGTGGTGACCAAAACCATCCCCAAGAAAAAGAAATTCAAGAAGGTAAAGTATTTGTCTGAGAATTCTTTATAAATAGCTGAGAAAAGAAGAGAAGCTGAAGGCAAAGGAAAAAGGGAACGATATATTCAACTGAATGCAGAGTTCCAGAGAATAGCAGGTAGAGATAAGAAAGCCTTAAGTGAACAGTGCAAAGAAATAGAGAAAAAGCAACAGAATGGGAAAGACTAGAGATCTCTTCCAAAAAATCAGAGGTTCCAAGGGAATACTTCATACAAAGATGGGCACAATAGAGGACAGAAACAGCAAGGACCTAACAGAAGTAGAAGAGATTAAGAAGTGGTGGCAAGAATACACAGAAGAACTGTACAAAAAAGTTCCTAATGATCCAGATAACCATGATCATATGGTCACTCACCTAAAGCCAGCCATCTTGGAATATGAAGTCAAGTGGGTCTTAGGAAACATTACTACAAAGCTTGTGGAGGTGATGAAATTCCAGTTTAACTATTTCAAATCTTAAAAGATGATGATGTTAAAATGCTGCACCAACATGGCAGCACGTTTGAACAAGTCAACAGTGGCCACAGGACTCAAAAAGGTCAGTTTTCATTCCAATCTCAAAGAAGGGCAATGCCAAAAAATGTTCAAATTACCACACAATTGCACTCATTTCACCTGCTAGCAAGGTAATGCTCAAAATCCTTTAAGCTAGGCTTCAACAGTACATGAACCAAGAAATTCCAGATGTACAAGCTGTATTTAGAAAAGGCAGAGGAACCAGAGATCAAATTGCCAACATCTGTTGGATCACAGAAAAAGCAAGAGAATTCCAGAAAAACATCTACTTCTGCGTCATTGACTACACTAAAGTCTTTGATTGTGAGGACCACAACACACTGTGGAAAATTCTTAAAGAGATGGGAATACCTAGACCATCTTATCTGCCTCCTGAGAAACCTGTATGCAGGTCAAGAAGTAACAGAACTGGACATGGAACAATGGACTGATTCAAAGTTGAGAAAGGAGTACGTCAAGGCTATATATTGCCACCCTGCTTATTTAATTTCTATGCAGAGTACATCATTTGAAATACCAGGCTAGATGAAGCACAAGCGGGAATCAAGACTGCTGGGAGAAGTATCAATAACCTCAGATGTGCAGATGACACCACCCTTATGGCAGAAGGCAAAGAGGAACTAAAGAGCCTCTTGATGAAGGTGAAAGAGGAGAGTGAAAAAGCTGGCTTAAAACTCAATATTCAAAAAATGAAGATCATGGCATCTGGTCCCATCAATTCACGGCAAAGAGATGGGGAAACAAAGGAAACAGCGACAGACTTCATTTTCTTGGACTCCAAAATCACTGCAGATGGTGACTGCAGCCATGAAATTAAAAGACGCTTACTCCTTGGAAGCAAAGCTATGACAAATCTAGACAGCATATTAAAAAGCAGAGACATCACTTTGTCAACAAAGGTCCATCTAGTCAAAGCTATGGTTTTTCCAGTATTCACGTGTGGATGTGAGAGCTGGACCATAAAGAAGGCTGAGTGCTGAAGAATCTATGCTTTCGAACTGCGGTGTTGGAGAAGACTTTTGAGAGTCCCTTGGACTGCAAGGAGATCAAACCAGTCCATCCTAAAGGAGATCAGTCCTGAATATTAACTGGAAAGACTGATGCTGAAGCTGCAGCTCCAATACTCCGGCCACCTGATGAGAAGAGCTGACTCATTAGAAAACACCCTGAGGCTGGGAAAGATTGAGGACAGGAGGAGAAGGAGGAGACAGAGGATGAGATGGTTGGATGGCATCATCAACTCAATGGACATGAGTTTGAGCAAACTCTGGGAGACAGTGAAGAACAGAGAAGCCTGGTGTGCTACATTCCATGGGATCACAAAGAGTCAGACACTACTGACTAACTGAACAACAACAATAAGAAATTACTTATTAATTAAAATAAATTGTTTCAGCCACATTTGCCGAACTCTTAGCGTTCATACTACTTTCCAAGGGGTTGGAAATTAGAAGACAGCAAAAGATTTTTATAAACAAAACAGGTGGGGGGCGGGGAAGGCGGGGAGAAAAACTGGAAAACTTTCAACTTACTGCCCTCAGAAATGGGACCACAGGCAACAATTCAGTTAAGAAAGCAAGCAGTCAAAGGAAAAATATTTACAATAACAACATAGTAGTAAGTTTGACACCAAGTATGACAGTATCTAAATCAACATAATTAAAGAAGCTTTTAAGTCTGGAATGACTAAAGCTGTTAATAAAACATGAAAATATTATGACATTTATCTGAGAATACAAAAAAGAAAAATAGCTATTCCAAATTTACCAAAGCCACGTTTACAAACTGTACTACCCAGATGTCCAGAAATTGTGCACTCAATGGGAAAGGCTCATTGGTTTCACTTTCATCAGGCCTGTGAGTCAAATGGTAAACAAAGCGTGGCTCCAAAGTGGGGAAAAACAACTCGGTGGTCTCTGAGGAACTGAGTGGGTAGTACCAGGCAGAAGGAAGGCATACACAATAGAAGGAGCCCTGCTAGTACAGCTGCTCATTTCCTAGACCATTCCAGAGACCTGGGTTCCAGTCCAAGATCTGCCTGTAACAAGCTATGTAATCTTCAAATGACTCGAGGCCCTCAACTTCCACATCTATAAAATGAGAGGGTTAGGCTGGTAAGAATCTATGGTTTCTTCTATAGAAGAAAAACCTTTTAACTCTAAAGGCAGTCCCTTTATAACTTTTTAGACAATTGGTTAATAATAATGGCATATCATGCTTTTGTGCCCGTTAGTAAAGTACAGGAAATTAATTCAAACCACTCTGCTATGACTAAAAGATTACATCTAAGCTAATGCCTAACAGAATGGCAAAGCTGCAATGTAACAAAGGAGGGGGAAAAAGATGTTACATTTGGCATGTATCAAGCTGATCACGCAAAATGTCAGGGTGGATGAAACATAAGCTGGAATCAAGATTGCTGGGAGAAATATCAATAACCTCAGATATACAGATGACACCACCCTTATGGCAGAAAGTGAAGAATTAAAGAGCCTCTTGATGAAGGTGAAAGAGGAGAGTGAAAAAGCTGGCTTAAAATTCAACATTCAAAAAACTAAGATCATGGCATCCAGTCAAAACACTTCATGGCAAATAGATGGGGAAACAATGGAAACAGTGACAGACTTTATCTTCTTGGGCTCCAAAATCATTGCATATGGTAATTGCAGCCATGAAATTAAAAGACACTTGCTCCTTGGAAGAAAAGCTATGACCAGCCTAGACAACATATGAAAAAGCAGAGACATGACTTTGCCAACAAAGGTCCATCTAGTCAAAGCTATGGTTTTTCCAGTAGTCATGTATGGATGTGAGAGTTGGACCATAAAGAAAGCTGAGCGCCGAAGAAGTGACGCTTCTGAACTGTGGTGTTAGAGAAGACTCTTGAGAGTCCCTTGGAGTGCAAGGAGATCAAACCAGTCAATACTAAAGGAAATCAGTCCTGAATATTCATTGGAAGGACTGATGCTGAAGTTTCAATACTTTGGCCACCTGTTGCAAAGAACTGATTCATTGGAAAAGACCCTGATGCTGGGAAAGATTGCAAGCAGGAGGAGAAGGGGGAGACAGAGGATGAGGTGGTTGATGGTATCACCAACTTGATGCACATGAGTTTGAGCAAGCTCCAGGAGCTGGAGAGGGACAGGGAGGCCTGGCATGCTGCAGTCCATCAGGTCGCAAAGAGTTGGACATGACTGAGCGACTGAACCGAACTGAAGCTGAAACAATCCAAGTCATAATCCAAACCAAAGACTGTTATGAAACACGATCTAAGGTAATTCAAACAGACCAACTAGTGAGAAATCAGCATTTAACAGAGAAAACAGAATTGTTTGAAAATTTCACTGGTTTTGGTATTATATGAACATATTCAGGTTGTGAATATAATAAAAGCAAAGTTAGTATTAAATGACTGATCAAAAGACTATTTTTCCATATTTGCTAAGAATTTGACATATCAATCCTTGCTTTTGAAATGATAAATAATATTTATATTTTAGATAGCATGCTTTACATTTTTATTCTTGCATCAAAAATAAAATTATATAGCTTTTAGAAGCAGTTTAAGGGGAAGCCAAATAAATATTTAAATAGTTAAGAGAAATTTTAACTCCGCTGAAATGATCTAGCATTAATCCACAAGAGGAGCAGATACAACTCAAAAATATTTACTGACTTTCTCTACTATATAACAACATTTCTTGGCACATCACTATCTTCAGTAAACATTTATTAAGCTTTTATACTATGTGCAAAGGAATCATATTAAGGTTACATGAGATAAACAGTATCTACAGCTGAGGAACTTATAGTAAAATAAGAAAAACAAAAATAAACTGCAAATTTGTATTATTAAGCATCAAACGAGAAGTAAGGAAAATAAATGTTAAGAGTAATTCAGAGCAAGGCAAACCTAAAAAGGTCCAGGTTGCTCAGGGCAGTTCTCAGGAGGAGAGACAGAAGTTGAGGATTAAAAGAAGACTTTTAAGAAGGATTTGATGCTGAGGACAGAAAACACAAAGTAACTGTTTCTGCTCTTTGGAACCTTAGCCCCAACCTTATACTAGTCGGTCAGTAACTGATAACTGAACTAAACTACATCAACCAAAAAAGTGTTGGATGGGCAGCTACAATGACAGGATATTGAAAGGGAAGTTTCTGCTGAGAACCACAGACAACTGACATTCCAAAGCAGGTGCCAGAACACTCTCAATATTTCCAAAGGAGGCAGTCTAAAGGGTTGAGATATGCTCCCTCCTACCCTCAACACTAGTAAGAGAAGCTTCATGGGGAGTAAGGGTAGGGGTTAGAGAAGAGTTCCCCCAGGGGAGCTAGCTACAGAACAAGTGCCCTTGCTGGCCAGTGGAGAGGGGAGGAGATGGATGCCTGCCTCTCACCTAAAGCCTAGAGGAAAAGGCTTGGATGGGACTACTTGAAGAGCTTGATATCTGTCTCAAGCACCTTGAACAACATATTGAACTGGCACCTGATTCACCTCTGGAAATTCTAAAGGGTAAGAAGCTGGATGAAGAGGCACATGAGAGCAAAAGAGAGACGGCTGAATTGGGACCACTTCCAGAGTCCCTCTCGACAAACAACGAGTGCTGCCTGTGGAGAGAGCAAGCTGGGGTGATGTCCTCTGGGTCCAACCCAGGGGGTGACCTGGAGCTTGAACAGATCTCAGCAAAATGAACATGATGGAACTGCCAGATCCAAGAAGCTGAGGACGACATAAAAAACCAGCCAGGCTATAGATGCATTCTCATTGTCAAACAATGTGAGGTGAGCAGCTGACATGGGAGGCAGAGGATCCACAGGTAAAAGAAAGAACTTTCAACACACGCCAAGTCTACGACAGCATTGAAGTTAAATCACCAGGCACTAATCAAGCATGAGTTAGTTGCTGCTCTTCTTTCCTCTCTTCCCTTCTTCCTTGTCCAACTTGGGAGGGATGAGACACTAGGGCTGGCAAGACAAAGGAGAAAGAGAAAAGCCCAGTCAGAAGGAAAAAAAAAATCCTCAGTTATTGTCTTCCCCCTTGCAATGGGCAGAGCTAAGAAGTGGGCATGGGGAAGAAGCCTCATCTTTAATTCAGGTTCAGTCTGGGGCTTTAATTTGTTGGTACTAGACATTTCAATAATCAAATTGAGATTTTTATGACTTAGTTACTGAAGAACAATTTGCATTATCTCAATGCAACCAGAAAAGTCAAGTTTATCCATGGGCAGAGAGCATGATAGCCTTACAAGTAAATTGAAAGGGACAGTGAATGACAAAAATAAAACCATTTTAGAATTTCATCTCAGAAGCCCTACTTTTCAACCTAACACACTAGAAGAGTTGACACGGTAGAGAGCAGAGAAGTACACAAATGTGATCTAATAAAACATAACTCAGCCCATCCAGGTTCTCTATCTTGAGAATGGCTCAGTCATTAACAATTCCAGAAATCTGCCACAACACGACTCAGAAATCTAATAGTACTTTTTAAAATTTGGCACGAGCAACCAAAATATAATAGACTCACTTTAAAGAGCAGAGACTGTCTTGCTCCCTGATGTATCTCTAACACTCAGCAAAGCACCCTTACATAAAAGATGCTTAAAGAACTGCTGTGTTCTTTCCATGCGATGGCGAGGTTAGGTTCTCAGAAAACAGAATCTGAACAAATTCTGTTCAGATGTGTTTAGAGACTTTTTAGTTAGTTAAATGTATGTTACTACGTGTAATGTTATAATGTAGGTTACTTTCACCCTTCTCCTTTTGTCGTCAGCCAAATCTCTGAAAAATGCATATTGTATTTCTTGCACATTGCATTGCATTTTGTACTGCACTACAAAACCAGACAGCAAATGTGAATATTTTAAGCTCTGATATTAAAATACTAGAAAAATTACTATATACATTTAAAGATTTTAGCAGAAAACCCACCACGAAATATAGTATCAACAATGCCATTAATGCAGGATGATTTATTTTAAAAAGAAATAGCATTTAAAAAGTATATTAGCCAGTATTTTACTAATACTTTGTTTACTGGTATATTTGTCTTTTCAGTGACAGCCTGAATTAAGGGCCTACTATCTTAGTTACAGTATCATCATCTCTTTCAAAGATTAAAAAACCAAGGCCCAGAGGTTAATGAGTTGCCCAAGGTCATAGAACTAGTAAATGGTAGAATAGGCATTTTAACTCAAGACAGTATGTCAGAGTTAACAAGTCATGCTAATAATAAGGCTGAAGAGGTAAGTTCTGTTGACTCATTTCCAAAAGAAACCCTATTTTAATGGTTATCTTTATAATGTCTAATTCTGAAATATAAGCTGTTGTCAGGTCACCCACAGTTCTATTAACATACATCTACTGATGTGATATTCTCAGTAAACTCTTCATGAGTGAAAACATATATAGCAGACACCAATAAAATTTCTACATTTGATAGGAAGGTAAAACATACCTTGCATGCCATTTCTGGGATTTAATGAGTCATTCCTTATCCTGACAAAATGTCAAACAAGGCTTTTTAGATGAATCATGTATCTGCATTTAGTTAAGTGGCTCAATCTACAAGTTTTCAAAGAGCAACTATGACCGAGGATTTGGCCAATTGTAATTAAGGATCATCCTTTTCTGGTGAGCTTTTTCCTAGTTTAGTAAAAGTTGATGTATTACCCATCATTCTTATGGAATTTACAATAAGTGTGAAAGAAAGAAAGTGAAGTTGCTCAGTCGTGTCTGACCCTTTGTGACCCCGTGGACTGTAGCCCACCAGGCTCCTTCGTCCATGGGATTCTCCAGGCAAGAATACTGGAGTGGGTTGCCATTTCCTTCTTCAGGGGATCTTCCTGACCAGGGATCTCCTGCATTGCAAGCGGATTCTTTACCAACTGAGTTATCAGAGAAGCCCATAGTCATAGGATTTGGGCTCCTCTTTCCATGGAATTCTCTAGGCAAGAATACTGCAGTAGGTTGCCATTAACCCAGGGATTGAACCCGGGTCTCCTGCACTGCAAGCAGATTCTTTACCATCTGAGCCACCAGGGAAGCCCGCAATAAGTGTATGTGATTACAAAATTGACAGTTTCCAAACTGGTACAAAAAGGCAGCAGGTCTTAAGTGTATCTTTCAGAAACTGAAGGGTGTTGACTGCGAGAGGCCTATAATCAGGCTGCTTCATTTTCCTGCCTTGTTTTAGAAAGAGAGGTGAGAGACCCAGGTGAGATATTTCAGTGTCAATCAGCGGTTCTCCACCGGGATGATCCCTGCCCCCCTCTCCCCCAGGAACATTTGGCAATGCTTGGAGACAAATTTATTGCCACTATTGTGTGTGCATGTGGGAGGACTATACCTACTGGGTAGCACCAGGGATGGTATCATCATGTATAATACAGAGTACAGCCCTGCCCACTCCCAGAGAGGAATTATTCAGTCTGCAGTGTCAGCAGTGCCAAGGTTGAGAAACTCTAGTAGAAGAGATTAAGTGTCTGAGGCCCTGAGCAGAGGGGGTGGCCTGAGTGTTTAGAGACTGTAACTGTAAACACTCAATCAGAGAGTCCCAGTGATACTCAGTAAAGATCAGCGTGCTGTCCTGCTTTGTCACATCTGAGATGGGGAGGGCAAAGAACTTCTATTAATACTCCCACCTTTCACAGTTGTGATTTTTTTTTTTTCTGATAAAAGAACAGGAAATTTAAAAAGCCTAAGTAGAAAGAAAAGTAGTTTGCTAGAGAGAAAAGAAACTTCTTTTGTTAAACTGTACACAGTTCCACTACCAACTTCCTGAATATTTCTATGACTACAGCAGGGCCCCAGACAGTTACAATCTAAAATAAAAATAATGGCTGTTCTGGACACACAATAAGAGAAAATCAGAATAAATAAATATGTATGTATCTGGATTGTAAGTATTCTAAAGACCACACATGATTTCAGGAAGCCCAGCTTTTAGCTTCCAAACGTGTAAATGCCCTAATGGGATATTACGTTTTCCTTTCTGGGCCTTTCCATTTTTGAATCTGGGAACTCTCAGTTACAAGAGAAAAGAGTAAAAACTGGACACACAGCAAGCTGTGAAATGGTGCTGCCATAAAATAAAAACCAAATACCAACAAACAAAACTTCCCCAGATGCTGCCTTGCTCTTTTCATGGGGGAGTCTGACGATTAGGCAATTGTACCTTTCCCTCTGCTCTTCCATTTGATCTCTCATGCTTTAGTCCTTTCCATTATTTATCTTTCTACTGTCAATCACATTTCTTCACCAAAATATTTTTACCTTATTGTCATCCATTTTAACTTACACTTCCTTCTTTTCCTCTCTTTCAACTCTGTCTTACTTTACCCTCTCAAAAGTACCAACTAGTAATGGAATTATATAATGAAAATTTTGGAGTTGAGTCAGACTTTAGAGATTTTCTAGCAGCAAACCCCACCATGCCCGCCTCTCTTCACATACCAAAGCTCCTAACAAGTGGTTAGCCAACTCCACTTCAACACTAAACTGAGGTCCATCACTTCTACTGGCTTTCAGAAACCACGGAGAGGGATCACTTCTCACCTGATGGACATGGAAAAACTTATCATGAGATCTAAACAGAGCAATGTAATTAATCTAAATCGCTTCTGCTCCATAGAAACCGTTTCTCATCACCAACCTTTACTCAACTAGGAAAAAACTCACCAGCCAAGGACGACCCTAAACTACAATTGGCCAAATCTACTGGCATATTTGCTTTTTGAAAACTATCTTCTGATAGACTGAACCATTTAACTCAAAGCAGACACATGATGCATCTAAAAAGCTTTGACTTTCTGTCGGTATGACTCATTAAATCCTGAAAATGACACGCAAGGTATGTTTCCCCCTCCTTCACCGGCAAGAAGGTTTGTTCCCCCTTAACGACTTAACCAATAAAAGGCACTGACAAATTTCGAAGACTCGAGGTCATGTTGGGTAAATACGGTACTGAGCTTCATACAGAACAGTAGTGTAAAGCCTCGTGGAGGCTTGGCACATGCACGAGACCAAAAGTAAAGTGATTTCTCATTCTGCAGTTAAAGAAGGAGATCCTAATTTGTTCCGTGCTGGCTTATCCCAGAAGGATAGCAGGGTCCAAATCCCCATAAACCCAGCCGTGCCGTCGGGTTTAGTTTAGCTTCAATTAACATCACCGGCACTGCACCGAAGTTTGAACGCTTCTCGGAGCTAAGTCTCTGGCTGTTGTTTCCAGAACAGCCACCTTTCAACTCGCCCGGGGCGCGGGGCGGGCAGCCTCCCAGACGGGCAGGTGGGCCCCGCGCTGCCGCGCACGGGGTCTCCGCCTTGCCCACTCCGCGGCCGCGCCCATACCTTGGTGAGCTGGGCGATCTTCTTGCTCATTTTCAGGTGCAGGTCCTGGCTGTAGTCCATGCAGTGCCCCGCCTGCTGCGCGGCGGCCGGCGAGGGGACGAATTTGGCCGCCGAGCCGCCGTAATAGTGCTGCTGCCAGCTCATGCCCGGGGTCGCCATCTTCTCGGCAGACCCCGGCCCGGGCGCGGTTCCCCGCGCTCGGGGGGCGGCCCGCCGAGCCGCGGCCACTGGGACGCAGGAGGCCGGGCGGCCGCTTCCGGACCCGACACCCGGCCGCGCCCGCCGGCCGCGGCCGCCCGCACCCACCCGCCCGCGATCTCCTGGTCACCGCCGTCCAGGGACAGGGGCGGCCCCGCCGGCCCGAAGCCGCGGGCGACTCAGGCGCGGGGCAGATGCCCAGGTCCGGAGGCGGCCCGGCGGGGCCCGACCCGCTCTCGCCCGCTCTGCAGCTCGCGCCAGGCGGGAGCGACACGGGCAGCGTGGCCCCGCAGGTCCCGCTCCCACCGGGCACCCCGGACCAGCGAGACGGCCGCCGCGGGGCTTGCGGAGGGAGGAGGAGCCGGGGAGGGCTGCTGCGGGGGGGAGGCGGGGACACGGAGGAGGCCGCGGGAGCCGCGGAGCCGCCGTTACCAGGGCGCGCGGCCCGCGGAGCGCGCGGGGCGGCGACGTCATTTCCCCGCAGCCAAGCCCCGCCCCGCGCCGCCGCGGGCCCCGCAGCCCCGCAGCAGGTGCGGGCGCCTTTGGCCGGGCGGGCAGCCAGGGTTTTCCCCAGCAGCTGGGGCCGATCTCCCCTCCGCCCCAGCTGCTGCCGGCCGGAGATAAGTCCTGTGTGCCGCGCGGGCCGGAGAAGACGGGGCCCCGTGGTGACCTTCGGTGGGCCGAACGCGTGCAGACTTACCCAGCCTTTCCACGTGCATCATCGCGTGCCCTGGGCCCAAGTGGCTCTTCCCCAAGAAGAGCGGCAAACTCACATCCAGCTCCCTCCCAAGCACGGCCTCAGCTCCAGAGACGTGCGTGATGAAGTTGTGGGAAATCCAGTACCCCCGACCCAAACCTGTGCTTCCGATGGAACTCACACCAATGTGATTGTTTCACTGTCTTAGGCTGACCTACTACGTGTCAGGCACTGGCCTTCATTCAACACCTAGTGTCTGTGAGTGGAGAGGACACACCTCATCCATTAGTATAGCATTGCATCACTACTCTTCCCCAGTCTAATGGAGCTCCAGATAATTGTATACGAAATCTACTTGGCTGCAAGTAAAGAGGAAAACAGAAGCTGGAACAAGATGTCAGCTCCTTAAGGATTTGAGGCTGGGCCAAAATAGTCATTACTTGTGCATTTCACCTTACCAAATATTGTTGTTGCTGCTAAGTCACTCAGTCCTGACCGACTCTTTTCCGACACTATGGACTGTAACCCTCCTCTGTCCCAGGCAAGAATACTGGAGTAGGTTGCCATTTCCTTCTCCAGGGGATCTTTGGAACCCAGGGATAGAGCCCACCTCTCCTGCGTTGGCAGGCGGATTCTTTACCATTAAGCCACCAGGGAAGCCCATTAAATGTATTATTTCCTACTAATTATCTCTTAACATCTCTACTCCCGCAGATCAAAAAAATTTTAAGTATGTCCCGTGTTGAAGTAAATCAGTCGTTTTAGGGCATTCTTAACACAAATTTTTAAAATACAGAATTGTGCCTGTTAAAAAAAAATCTATTCTCATGCAGTTTTGCAAGACTGAATCCCCTCCTGTTATAACATGTAATTTCTCTTTAGTATGCAACTTACTGTTTGTTGCTCTGTCATGTCCAACTCTTTGGGAGCCCATGGACTGTAGCCTGCCAGGCTCCTCTGTCCATAGGATTCTCCAGGCAAGAATATTGCAGTGGGTAGCCATTCCCTTCTCCAGGGGATCTTCCTGACCCTTGGGAATTGAACCCTGGGTCTCCTGCATTGCAGGCGGATTCTTTACCATCTGAGCCACCAGGGAAACCCAGCATACAACTAAGGACCATATAGATCTGAGATTGTTAACAAATCCAATTGGGGCCATATTAACAAAGTATTTGTGACAAAATCTAAGCCTACAAGGTGAAGGTGGACTAGGATCTTGAAATACTTCTGGAACTGTAGGAATTCCAGAAAAGAAGCTTGGATTTGGCTAACTTTTCCCCCAGATGCAAGGTACTCAGCCCTCCCCCAGTAGAACTTTCATAAAATAAGTTGTCTAGTTCCAAGGTTCTGAATAGAGCCGCTGGCCAGAAACAAATATTATGCAAATGTTGCTACCTTCTTAAGCTCTAATGATTAAATGAAATTAAAGAGAATTAGGAGGTGGGTTATTTCATCAAATTCTAGGCATGGAAGATTCACAATCATTTTAGAACTCTCCTGTCCTTTACATTCTCTGCAGAAGTATGTGCTCCAAATGCTCCTTAAGTTTCCCAAAATTTTTATAGCTAAGTCTTGCTAGGGCAAAGAAGGTGTTTTTGTTTTTATTCTATAATGCAGTAGAAAGAACACAGGACTGAAAATAAGACCAATGTGTAACCTCAGCTGAGTCAACCTCAGCTGAGTTCATCCCTCAAGTGCCTCCTCTGAAAAGATAGTTATCAGCCTCTTCCTGGCCTAACTTGGAGCTAGAGGCTGCAACTTGGTTCACTGACAGTTTACTCTGAACCCCATCACAAGAGTTCCCACCATCACTATACAGTATAGCTAGCTCCATAGACGCCCAGTGTCATTCTGTAAATTTAATAGTTTTACCTGACCACAATAAAACAGGTCATCTGCTATAGAATTCTATTTAATTATAAAGAATACACAGAAACATAAAGACTAATATAACACACTCATAATCTCATCACCAGATTCACACTTTTTAAAAATCTAGTGAAGGAGTTGTGCATTAGGAGAGAAAACAGGAAAAGCTAGTTAGGCATCAAATCTTTTTTTTAGTACACGTTTCTCTCGTGAGGTGATTTATGCAGAAATATGTCTCAAAAGCCTACTGTGTGCCAGGTGCTGCATTAGGTGCTGAGGCTATAATGAGCACTAAGAATCGGTGTCTGCTCTCAAGAAGTTATCAGTCTAGTGGGAAAAACAGACAAGGAGTAAGGTGTAACACAGTGTGGTAAGTGCTAATTAAAGGAACTCACAAGAGGGGCACTTAACCCAGCTTTGGCGTGTCAGAGAAGGCTTCACACACATGAAAAGGTCACGTCTGAATGGACCCCTGAAGGATGAGTTCTTCAGATAAAGAGAGATAGGAGACGTGGACTGCTGGCTCTGAGCACAGGAAGGGCAAAGCCCCAGGGGTGAGAGAGGGCAGAACCCACTTAGGGAGCAGCAAGCTGTACGGAATGGATGAAGCAAAGAGCTTGATGGGCTGTCAAAATATGAGGCAGAGTAGGTAGCAAGGTTATTCTTGAGGGAGAACTTATTTGCCTTGTTGAGGAGGTTGGGACTTTATCCAAAAGGCAGTGAAGAGCTGCTAAAACACTTTAAACAGGTGACTAAAATAATCAGATTTGCACTTTTTTAATGTCATTCTTTGTGGAAAATGGGTTACATGGGCAACTTAGACATGGAGGCTGGTTCGTGGGAGGCTATTGGACTTATTCAGGTGAGAGAAAATAAAAGAAATGGATGGATCTGAAACAACCGTAAGATAAAGCAGGACACTGGGACTGAGCAGGAGAGAGTAGTCAAGGGCTCCCCCGAGACAGGGACCAAAGTAGGAGGGAGAGGTGGGCGCAGGTGATACATTCAGGGTAGAACATACTATCTTTGAGATACCTATGGGACATCGAAGTGGAGATGCAAGTGAATTCACTCAGTTGCAAGTGAATATAGAATAGGGGAGGTAATGAGAGTAATCAAATCTGAATACAACAAGAGAAGGTAAGTACTGCTTATAAGAGCAGACTAGAAAAGAAGCATCGGTGTAGGTGGGTTGTCATCTACAACGTGATAGAACTTGTCCTTGAGGAGGAGTCATAACCCAAGGCTGCAAGCATCAGGCCCAAGGGATGAGCTGGAAGTAAAAAAATAGTGAGGAGTAGAGATGGGTCAGAACTTCAAGTCCAAGGCTCTTGTTTCACACATATTGAACATCAGAAAGGTTGAGTTGCACAAATTTTAAAAGCCAGTTAAAGCTAGAATTATTACCCAGATGTTTTAAACCCCAGCTCTCTGGTTTACAGTAATTTAAAGTTATTTATCAGAGAATCTCTGTTCTGGTATTCTCTAACTAGACATTTCTTATGCTAATATTTCCATACTCTGATGTTGCAATATGATTTGGATTTGCAGTGATGTCTCAGAGGATTGCAAATTCCCCTCAACACTTTCTGCACTGTTAAAAATGGTGGGGAGAGGGAAGAAGAAAGTGGTGGTGGTAGCTGTGAAGACCAATTGATGATGAAGCTACTGAGACTCAGATGATTCCGTCCAGGAAGGGTTCTCATGAGTTATAACATGGTTATAAAATTTAGTAAACATTTATATTAACAACTTTTTTTTTTTCTCTTAAGTTTTCCAAATCATATATACTTCATGCTCCAGAAAACCTAGATTAATCCCAGGCAGCAGTATGTAAAGTTAAGAATTTAATAGAGGGTTGGAGTGGAATATGACATACAATGGAATATTACCTAGTCATAAAAAAGAATGCAATAATGCCATTTATGGCAACATGGATGAACCTGGAGATTATTGTATTATATGAAGTAAGTCAAAGACAAATATCATATATCACATGTGAAATCTAAAAAAAATGGTACAAATGAACTTATTTACATAAGTGTCCAACTCTTTGAGACCCCTTAGACTATAGCCCACCAGGCTGCTTTATCCATGGAATTCTCCAGGCAAGAATACTAGAGAGCATAGCTATTCCCCTCCTTCAGGGGATCTTCCCAACCCAGAGATAGAACCCAGGTCTCCTGCATTGCAAGCAGATCCTTTACCTTCTGAGCCACAAGGGAAGGCTTGTTTAGTAAACAGTTTATAACTATTTCTGAATTTTATTTTACTTTTAAAAATTGTTGATTTGGCTGTGGCAGGTCTTTGTTGAGGCCTGTGGGATCTTTAGCTGCAGTCTGAGAACTCATAGTTGTCGCCTGTGGGATCTAGTTCCCTGACCAGAGATCAAACCACAGCCCCTGCCTTGAGAGTACAGAGTCTTAGCCACTGGACCCACCAGGGAAGTCCATATTTCTGAGTTTTAATTGTCTTCACTTCAGCCACCAAAAATATCATTAGTTTTTCCTTTATTAACAAAGCCAACTTTTTCTATAAACATCATTGAAAGATCAGCAGCTAACTGACTTACTAATCTACCTCGTTTGAGTTTCTCTGAAAGCAGAGACTGAACCAGGTCGTTTACTTGGTAGGTGATTGTGGGAGCCAGAGAAACTGACAGTAAGAAGGAAAAGCATTAGAGGATACATTATTGATCTGACTACCATTCTGATCAACTGGGACTCAATCCCACTAAGGATTCTCTGAGGAACCATGTAGAAAGCATGTCAGAATTTGCCTTCCCAAGGACAAATGGCTGACATTTATCCAGTGTCTCCCTTCACTCACTGGTTGAGGGTGGCTCCCAGAGGAATTGACTGCTCAGTGTACCTGGTTATTCAGTATGAATTCGGCTCCTGGGGCTTTGGAGAGAGCTGTTAGTTAGGAAGATGTGCAGCAGGCACTTGAGGGGTTCTAGGGGGCTGTGGAGGAACTGTCCAGCACCTCTGCAGCTGAAATAAAAGGAAATGGCATGGGACACCAAAAGTATATGCTGTGGTCTACGACTTACACCTTTCAGAGCTATTCTTTTTGCCCTATGTAACATCCAATCTCTCACCAATTCTTTAAGTCATGACCAACTGCTAGTTAATTTTCAACAGGAGTTAAGGCAAGACAGTTGTGTAGCAAGATGTCTCTTGCTGCAACTGGTGCAAAGGCCATAATACATTCATTGGGTCCCTTCTCCACCATTCATTTTAGATTTTCCTTACCCTTAGCAAGCACTTCTGCTGGTCTAAATTACTTGTTTGGTAGGGAAACCCAGGCCTTCATCCTTAAGGTGTTTAGCCTTGTTCATGTTAGGCTGAGGTTGTCACAGTTTTGCAAATGACACCACTCTTATGGCAGAAAACAAAGAGGAACTAAAGAACCTCTTGATGAAGGTGAACGAGGACAGTGAAAAAGCTGGCTTAAAATTCAACATTCAGAAAAACTAAGCTCATGGCATCTGGTCCCATTACTTCATGGCAAATGGATGGGGAAACAATGGAAACAGTGACAGGCTTTTATTTTCTTGGACTCCAGAATCACTGCAGATGGTGACTGCAACCATGAAATTAAAAGACACTTGCTCCTTGGAAGAAAACCTTTGACAAACTTGGACAGCACATTAAAAAGCAGAGACAGTACTTTGCCGACAAAGGTCCATCTAGTCAAAGCTATGGTTTTTCCAGCAGTCATGTATGGATGTAAGAGTTGGACTATAAAGAAAGCTGAGTGCCGAAGAATTGATGCTTTTGAACTATGGTCTTGGAGAAGACTCTTAAGAGTCCCTTGGACTGCAAGAAGATCCAACCAGTCCATCATAAAGGAAATCAGTCCTGAATAGTCATTGGAAGGACTGATGCTGAAGCTGAAGCTCCAATTCTTTGGCCATCTGATGTGAAGAGCTGACTCATTGGAAAAGACCCTGATGTTGGGAAAGACTGAAGGGGATAACAGAGGATGAGATGGTTGGATGGCATCACTGACTCAATGGACATAAATTTGAGCAAGCTCCAGGAGCTGGTGAAGGACGTGGAACCCTGGCATGCTGCAGTCCATGGGGTCACAAAGAGTTGGACATGACCAAGTGACTGAACAACAAACAACATCACTGGGTGTGGAAGGATAAGGAGAATCCCAGTAAATCTGTTGAGACCTAGAATTACTCCTCCTTGCCTCCATTATTTAGCAAAAATCCTAGGTGCTCATCATAATTAGATCAATTACCCTGCCAGCAGAAAAAGTGCCTATCTTTTTAGCTATGCTTCTTGAGGGATCTTAATTCCCAGACCAGTCCCCTGGCAGTGGAAACACAGAGTCCTAACTACTGGACTGCTAGGGAATTCTGAAAAAAAAAAAAAAAAAGTCTTTATTTAGCTGCTGAACGCCTGGAATAAAGAGCCTAAGTGAGCAGATGGTAGTCATAAGTGGTTTTGAGAAACTCTTACTGTGTCCCCTGTGGTGGTGGTTTAGTCGCTAAGTCATGTCTGACTCTTGCGACCCCGTGGATTGTAGCCTGCCAGACTCCTCTCTCCATGGGATTCTCCAGGCAAGAATGCTGGAGTGGGTTGCCATTTCCTTCTCCAGGGGATCTTCCTGACTCATGGATCGAACCTAAGTCGCCTGTATTGCAGGCAAGTTCTTTATCAACTGAGCTGCAAGGGAAGCCCCTAGTAGAAGTGATTTTCTTCCTCCCACCTTTAGCAGTAACCAAGACCTATAATCTAACAGAACCTAAGAACATGGAAACAAGAAGCACAAATTCTGCAATATTTCTGTTACTGGGTATCTTGGTGAGAGAAACCATTCCTACTCCCCCTTCTTGGGTTCCAGACCTCCTATATTTTAACTGTTGAATACATAGCATTATATATTGGTCACTGATTCAATACATGTACCACATCCTATAAGACAACTCTCAACCATGCAGTATGTTGTCCCCAAACTAACCCTAGCTCTCAGATAATAATCCTGAAAGATATAGTGTGAGCAAGAAAGCCAAGTACATATCTAGTAGAGGAGATGCTTCCTGTAACGATGAACAGTTTCCTCCTCTGTGGCATGAGGTGTAGGGGGAGATCTGATGTAATAAACACCATGAAGTGTCTGGCTGTGTCCTTGAGGAATGAGTCTCCTCCCAGTGCTTAGTACTGGTCTTTCCTGCTGCTGAGTCAGAACCTCTGCAGAAGCGGTAGTTATATCAATTTGGTGAGAAGGAGTCAATACTATTAGGGTCACATATGATCTCTTCTGGGGCTTTTCAGGTGGTGCAGTGGTAAAGAATCCGCCTGCCAAGGCAGGAGAAACGGGAGATGTGGGTTTGATCCCTGGATTGAGAAAATCCCCAGGAGGAGGAAATGGTAACCCATTCCAGTATTGTTGCCTGGGCAACCCCATGGACAGAGGGGCCTGGCAGGCTACAGCCCAGGGGGTTCCAAAGAGTCACACATGACTGAGCACATACGCACGAATTACCAATAGCCTCTATTCCTACCAACAAGGCTACTATATTTATGGGTTCATTGCACTAGCATTGAGGTGTCCAGAATAGGAGCTAGCTGACATTTGCCTGAGGAGAATCCTGCCTACCTGGTTTTAAGAGCCTCCTCAGTGATAGATGCTCCCTGACAGACATTAATGTGAGACATAGAGATGGGCACATTTATTTCTACTCCTTTAGATATTTTCATTTGCCTTTTCCTCAAACCTCTTTACACTGAATATTATAATCTTGCTCATTCTAGGCCTCTGATATATCAGCCAAGTAATTCACCAGTGCACAAGCAAAGATCCTTATGTCAGGCTAGTTCTCCCTCCACACACCAAGTACCTATTTGCTGCTCTGAGAACTGTGAGAGTTTCTCCTCACTACTGTCTCTCAGGGATGCCTGTGAATGGGATGTAGTGCAAAAGCAGGCCATCTGCACCTCTACCAACATACTGAGTCAAGACTCGGGATTTTTCTTCCTCTACTGCTTGGTCACAGGAAACAGGGAACATCGCATGAGGCCATGGGTGTGGACTGATAGAGACTCACTGAGGGTAGTGACATGGGAATCTGAACTCCTCTTATGAGATTTACTTGTGCCTTCTGGACGTTCTCAGGTCCCATCCTGGAAGTCTCATTCCTATCATACGATCATCGGCTGATCTGCAAGCTCATCTTGTCACTTAGATGACTTGACATTTCTAGGTGCAGTCACTTGATGTCACACGGTCATGTTTTCAGTCTCTACCAGGACCCTGGAATATATCAGAAACTGTTTTTGCAATAGTGGGCAGTTCCCTGTAGCAGAAGTCATGCCTCGACTCAGAATCTCAGAGCTCTCAGTTGCCACGCTTTTGTTAGACATCTCTAACACCACTGAATCTGTTGGGTCATATAGTCCTAGATACAAGGAAGCTTGCACCCTGCCTGAACCTGCTATAGAGCCTTCTCTTGCTTTGGACCCATGTAATTTGGAAAATTTTCTGAGTCACTCAAAAATGGTTTGAAACAGGATATCCCTCATGGTCCCTGCTGCCTCCAAAATGAAAAGAGACCACATTTTGCTGTACTTCATTCTCAATGTTAGGAATGCAGAGTTCAGTAACTAAGTATATCCATCCTAGTTATGCACTCAGATATTGGGACAGTGACCACAAGATGACCTGCAAGTCCACTGGAGATGGCTTGTAGCAGGACTCCATAGATCCCCTGGCCTCCTTCAACTCCCACTTTACTGATGGGGCCATGATGGCCGTTTATGTTCCCTGTTATCTGTGTCACTGTATATTCTGTATCTAACAGCCTTTGAAAGATCTGGGTGAATGGTCATAGGTTTTTCAGGGGGGAAGAATTGAAGAGTTAATACATATATAGATACAATGGAGTCGCAGGGACTTTCCTCAAGAGGGATGAGGCTTTCCCCTCAGGCAGTGGGCTCAAGGTCTGAGATATGGAGACTTAACAAAGAATTATGATTTTCTACTATGGCTGCTGATCCTAGCCTGCTACTCACCTGCTTTTTTTTCTTCTGAATATTAAAATCAAGTAAAACTTTTGCAGGCTGCCTATCTATCTTATCCCTAGGAACACAAAGAGCATCCAGCAATTATTGCAAATCCCTGAGTCCAGGCACCCTGGTTACCCGTCTAATCTTATTGCCTATTACAATAATTATGCCTTTGATGTTTAAGTACACTACTTGGCCTCTAATATCAAGGAATTTTTTCATTCTCTTTGACTCTAGAGAACCCATTTCTGTGGCAGCATTTTATTCTATGAACCCTGGTTCATAGACAACAGTGACACCGAGCTTTAAAAAATACTAGTGCATTTCTTTTTGCCCGAGTGAAGGGAGTATTCTGGGAAACATAGTCAAATAGTGGGTCTCACACAAAAACCTTATTCTAATATGCCTGTTTCCTTGAGCCTTCTGACCTTTTCCTTTATACTATGATGGCCGTTCTGGCATCTCTGCATTCTCTTATCCAAGCTTGAAACTATCATCTTAGCAGTGTTGTGACAAGCTCCAGATAAAATTAAAAGGATGTTAAGCCCTGTGTTGTGCTGTATATTCCAATAAACTCTCCCCTATTCATCCTTCTATCCCACTCACTATTCGGTTTAACACTTAAAAAAAAAATTCTTTTTATTTATTTAATTTATGTGGCTGCACCAGGTCTTAGTTGTGGCATGTGGGATCTAGTACCCTGACCAGGGATTGAACCCGGGCCCCCTGCACTGGAAGCATGGAGTCCTAGCCCCTGGACCACCAGGGAAGTCCCACTTTAACACTTTCTAATCTATTCCCACAGATCTTTCCCTCATTCCCATGTGTACATACTGACCAGATACTGTAACACTTAGTTATTTCTTCCCATAGCAGAGACTGTACGGCCCTCTTATGATATTCTAGCTCCTGACTCACATTATCAGTCTGAAAGTAACTGGAGGAGTCAGAGGAGGGTATCCCAAGGAGGACAGCATCATCTTGCAAGGCCTTTATCTCGGGGATGTGTTTATCCGCTCAAGACAAGAGGAGGACTGCTGTCCTCTAGCGAGGAGGAAGAGACTGTCTCCTACAGCCTCTGTGACTCAAGAGCATCCAGGGTTCAAAGTGTACATACATTTTCTCACAGTGGCTTTCATCCCAAGTGGAGCAGTCCCGGTTTTTCTCTGTCAAAGCTGTCACTTAAGCAGGCATCTTTAACACAGGAGAACCTCATGTGCAGACAGTCTCCGTTCTGTCACTCTGAAGATTACACTCTGAACCTGGCTTTTACTGCTGTCTGCCCTTTTGCCACAGGGTCTCTTAACTGTCTGTCATGGAGGACTCTGATTTTCATGAAATGCCATGAGTTCATGGTTGGCTGAAATGAACTTCTCTCTCTCTCTTCCTTTCAAGCATTCTTTAAGGCTTCTAAAGCAGTTTGGATGGGCTTCCCAGGTGGCACTCAGTTCAGTTCAGTCGCTCAGTCGTGTCCGACTCTTTGCGACCCCATGAACCGCAGCACACCAGGCCTCCCTGTCCATCACCAACTCCTGGAGTTTACCCAAACTCATGTCCATTGAGTTGGTGATGCCATCCAACCATCTCATTCTCTGTCATCCCTTTCTCCTCCTGCTCTCAATCTTTCCCAGCATCAGGGTCTTTTCAAATGAGTCAGCTCTTTGCATGAGGTAGCCACAGTATTGGAGTTTCATCTTCAACATCAGTCCTTCCAATGAACACCCAGGACTGATCTCCCTTAGGATGGACTGG